>NC_059105.1:143065663-145465663 GCF_020740685.1 Jaculus jaculus | reverse complement strand
CAGCTAGGGAGAAACAACATATTACATATAAAGGTAACCCCATCAGAATTACTTCAGACTTCTCAGTGGAAACCCTGAAAGCCAGAAGGGCTTGGAATGTTCCAGAACACTGCAAAGTCAAAGAATTTATGGCTTCCAACCTAACCTCCTCTTTACAACAAAAGTATCCCTCATAATAGTTGGTTAAGGAAAAACTTTCCATGGCAAATTCAGCTTTACAACTGTTTGAGCACAAAGCAAAACCTACAGAGGGTACTTCAGGGAATTCTCCACCAGAAGAATAAAATAACCAACCTCAAGTGCCTATAGTAAGCAGATCACAATAACCAGACTCAGAGAAGGCATAAAAAAACTACAATGTTCAAAAAACACCAAACCACACAAACCAACAAAATATGGAAAGGATTAAAATCAATCCTCAAAGTAAATATTAATGGCCTTAATTCATCCACCAAGAGACATAATCTGCTGCCTTCAAGAAACCTACATCACCATTAAAGATAGACAACTTCTCAGATTGAAAGGGTGGAAAATGATATTCCAAGCAAATGGAAATAAGACATAAGCAGGTGTAGCTGCACTAGTATGGGGTAAAATAGACTTCAAACCAAAAGTAATCAAAAATGACAAAGAAGGCCACATCTTATTTATCAAGGGAATGATCCAACAAGAGGATATAAAAATCATCAATCTTTATGCACCAAACACTGGCACACCACAATTCATATGGAGACTCGTAAAAACGTTGATTGTAGAGTTATCAATAGACCCTGTTATTCCCTTACTGAGCATTTACCCTAAAAACTGCACATCTCATTTCATAGATATTTGCTCATCCATGTTTATAACTGTTCAATTCATAATAGCTAAAAACTGAAAAGAACCCATCAGTGGATGAATGAATAACCAAGATGTGGTATACCTACATGGTGGAATTCTACTCAGGAATAAGAAAAAAAATGATATGTTGAAATCTGTAGAAAAATGGTTGAACTTGGAAGAGATCATTCTCAGTGAACTCACACAATCACAGAAAGACAATTGTTGCAGGATCTCACTCATCTGCAGTTCTAACCTGGATCAACCCAAGTTGCTGACATAACGGAATAGCATCTTGAGGCTAGGACAATAGGGAGGGGAGAGCTTGGGGGAAAGGGAAGAGTGGAGGGGGCACAAAACTGAACCCAAATTGTACTGGTATGATAGATTCCTATATCCTGGAGGTCAAACTAAAAGGTAGAACCCTCAAGAGGACCTTAGAGGGAGTACCTAAATCGATGGGCCTGGAGAGAATGAGACGACACCTAACTTCAAATTTCTCCTCTTCTTCTTTCTTCTCTAGCTTTTTATTTCTTCTTTGCACTTGGCACTGGCCCATATTTCCCTGTATCAGGATGTGGTTTAATCCACATTGAGCTGTTTATCAGAAAGACTTACTAGATCTCCCAAAACAAACAAGACAGACTACTGTCAGTGCCCTTGATTACTCACCAGAGGTAAGACCCGACTGCTGAAGACACCAAATGCTGTTGGCATGGAACATGGACAGACATGGTTGGAATCTGGAGGAGAGCCAGTCTGCACACAATTAGCCCATCTAGTGCTGGAAGGCACTACATAAGCTACCAGGGGAAAGTGGCCAACATTTGTCCAACCAACTCAAAGTCTAAGCGACACAGAAGCAAACAAACCTGATGTGATACTCACACAAGTACAATAGTGTCACACAGACATGGTAGGTAACCAACTGCTCTTTGATTGGCTAACATATCTGCTCAATGGAAATGAACCCTATCTGGAACTGGGAAACAAGTCAGAACCAATCCAGATAATAATTCTGCTTTTCATTGTCAAGCTACCACTAACCTCAGACTATTAACAGTGTCTAAACCCTTTTAATTATCTACAAATTAATAAAAGGATATCCCATTTAACCAGTGCTGACTTCATTCTCCATTGGAGAATCTACTTCTCTTTTTCAGATGGGAGCTGGAGCTGAGGAGATAAATGACCCAGTGCTCCAGCTGAAACCACAGAAGAATTGGGCAAATGAGCAAGAGTCCTGCTTTCTTAGTGAATCTGATATCAGAACAAGGGTGATGGAGAAAGATACTGAGAACACTCAACACCTACCAAACCAGAGATGCAGAGGCTGCTAAGTGCCCATAACTGAAGTAGACTTAAAATGCTCCCAGCATGTCTCAAGGAATTTTGCCGAAGAAGGGTAGAAAGATTGATAGAGCCACAAGTTGGGACATTTTCCACAGAGACACTGCCTCCTCCCCCAATAATGCATGACTCAGAATCCCTATGGGGTTGACCTGCATCCACAATGAGGAAGGCCTCTTCAGAAAAGGGGCAGGGAGGAGGAAAAGGGTGGTACCAACATGTGTTGTTTACAAGAAAATATGTCCATATCTAATTTTAAAAAATTGAATGAAGCCAGGTGTGGTGGCACACGCCTTTAATCCCAGCACTCTGGAGGCAGAGGTAGGAGAATCACCATGAGTTCGAGGCTACCCTGAGACTACATAGTGAAATCCAGGTCAGCCTGAGCTAGAGTGAGACCCTACCTCGAAAAACTAAGAAAAAAAAATAGAATGAATATTTGAAATAGTAAAGAAAAATATTCTAAGCTACCGATTTTCTAAAAATAATTTATAATAATAATAATTTGGTATATAATATTATAAAATATATAATATAATTTATAATAAATTTGCTAAGTTAGCAATTTATTTGTATACAAAATAATGAATATTATTGTCATATAATATGTTCACATATTTCTAAAACCTCTTGAAGTGTGTCATAGATAGAGTTCAAAGCAGTGTATTAACTTGAAGAGAACTTAATTGAAAGGAAGACATTTGGGATTTTAAATGAATAGGCTTTTTAAACAATCCAAATATAGTTATATCTTTATAGATTTTGATAAATCAATTTCCCTGAGATTCAGTCTCTGTATAATAATAATAATTAATAATATAATATCATCCATCTCAGACTGGTGGATATTGAATAAGATGAATCAAGTGCTTTTCTACATATGTTACTTGACAAATGTTAAATCATTTTCCTTTAACTAAGTACTCATCTAAATATTTACTTGTATTATCTGTATTGTTTGTTTGTTTGTTTTTTTGTTTTGTTTTTTGAGGTAGGGATTCACTCTAGCCCAGGCTGACGTGGAATTCACTATGGAGTCTCAGGGTGGCCTCAAATTCACAGCAATCCTCCTACCTCTGCCTCCTGAGTGCTAGGATTAAAGGCATGTGAAAACACACCCGGCTATTTGTATTATCTTACTGTTTTATTTTATTCGTGTGTGTGTGTATGTGTCTTGTTATGCCAGGGCCTCTTGCCACTTCAAAGGAACATTTATTGACTATTTACCACTTTTTGATTCCATTTTAAACTTTGGTGGTTTGTGACGTCCACCAGGGCCAACAAGGTTTGCAAGCAAGAGCCTTTAACCACTAAGCCATCATCCCAGCTTTCTAACATCTTTTAATTAAGAGGTATGTATTTTTTTACCAGATGAAGCCTTTTCTTAATTTTAATTTTAATTTATTTATTTGACAGAGAAAGAGGGAGAGAGACAGAGAGAGAGAGAATGGGCACGCCAGGGCTTCGAACCACTGCAAACGAACTCCAGATGCATACGCCCCCTTGTGCATCTGGCTAACGGGGGCCCTGGGGAATTGAGCCTCGAACCAGGGTCCTTAGGCTTCACAGGCAAGTACTTAACCGCTAAGCCATCTCTCCAGCCCCAGATGATGCCTTTTAAGTCATATTGTGTCTCACTGCCAGTAAGTCATGTTCTGTCTCTAAGACCTCCTATTGTAAATCTTGTTCATATAACCCTCCTCTTCCCATGTTATAAGAAGAAAGTTTGCTCCTCCCTCAAATTTAAAATATGATGACTTTTGGGGGTAAGTAGATTTTAATGAAGTCATAAGGGTGAGACAACATGAAGAGATTAATATTCTTCTAAGAAAAAGAAACCTGAGAGTGTGTTCCCTCTCTTTATCCTATCCGTTATTCCATCCCTCTCCCCATCTCCTCTCTCATTCTCCTCTCCCCTCTCTCTCCCACTGTTTCTCTAAGAAATAAGATAGCCATTTATAAGCCAGGAAGAGTTTTCTCACAGGAACCAGCACCATGACCTTAGACTTCTCAGATCTGATGACCATGAGCGATAATATCTATGATTTGAAAAATTTAGCATGTGGTATTGAATTATAGTGCTGGAAATCAACCACTGCAATCTGTTACCTTGTTTACCTCCATTTTTCCTATGCCAATTCATATCACCTCATCTTTACATTCAGTCTATAATCAGGAAACTCAGGAGCCATGTGCAGCTATTACTGTAGTAACTCTGAACACTCAAATTCTTTTTTTTTTTTTTTTTGGTTTTTCCAGGTATGGTCTTGCTCTAGCCCAGGCTGACCTGGAATTCCAGAACTCAGGAGGCCTTGAACTCATGTCAATCCTCCTACCTTTGCCTCCTGAGTTCTGGAATTAAAGGTGTGCACCACCACACCCAGCTAGCACTCAAATTTTTATCTCACTGTGGCCTCACTTGTTACTGAAAAGTTATCTTGCATATGTTTCTTTATCTGCAAACACCACTGTATCAAATTCAATTTACCATCCTACTCACCAGCCTGGCTGAATTCTGTATTTATTCAGAATTTTACTTGTTCACCAAACCAAGTAATAAATTATTGTGTGACATTTCCTGGAAAGGTATAAAGAAATATCCATTTACCTCAAATTCAGAGGACCTTGTCAGACCAAAGACAGCATTCAGTACAAACCCAGCATGTGATCACATGAGTAGGTGCAGGTTACTTTCACAAGCATGGGAAAGTCTCAACAGCTATAAGACTGGAAAGTGCTCTGGGTGATTTATGGAGAGCTGTGTGCCTCTGAAGAGTGCCCACCAACCAATTGTTTACATAAACTTTGAGGGGAAGGGGCCTTGTGAGAACCTTGTAAAGCCTTCCTGAGCCACTTGAGTCTTGTGAATATCCCCCACCCCTCCAGGAGGGAAATTTTATCCCTTGATCTTTTTTTTTTTTTTTTTAAATTTTTTATTTATTTATTTATTTGAGAGCGACAGACACAGAGAGAAAGACAGATAGAGGGAGAGAGAGAGAGTGGGCGCGCCAGGGCTTCCAGCCTCTGCAAATGAACTCCAGACACGTGCGCCCCCTTGTGCATCTGGCTAACGTGGGACCTGGGGAACCGAGCCTCGAACTGGGGTCCTTAGGCTTCACAGGCAAGCGCTTAACCGCTAAGCCATCTCTCCAGCCCTCCCTTGATCTTAATCTTGTGAGGATCTGGTGAGGGTCATGAAGTTTCTCTGCTTCCCAAAGGTGATAGCAGTAATCAATCCAGAGAAATCAGCTGCACTGCATAAACACGGTGCCCTAATTTGATTGAATTGCTCTCCATGGGCTGGGAATGTGGCCTCAGACTGTATTCTGCAGGGTTGAGAATGAATGCTAAGTTCTTAGTTATTATTGGCAAGTCTTGTTGAAGAGTTTGTCCTCCTGACTGACCCAGCCGAATATTGCATCTGACTTCTACTTATGATTGTTCTCCTCTTGCACATTATACCCCCTCAAAATCTTCATTCCTTAAATCTCACTCTAGTGACTTCTATTTTAAAAAAATGGCCCTTTCTGTGAATTTTCTAAGCACATAAAATCTTCCTGTTACAGTGTCGTTCCAAATGTCCTTTACAGGATTGTTCCAAGTTTCAACGAGACGTTTCATTTTTTCACAAGTGTGTTTGCATGGGAGTGGGCCTTCAAGCATGTGGGTTCATACACAAACGTGCACACTCATGGGAGGAAGGCCGAGATTGATGTCAAGTGTCCTCCTTAATTACTCTTCATTTTATTTACTGAGGCAGTATCTCTTCCTGAAAACCAGATCTCACCAGTTTGGTTACAGCTAGCCAGCATTCCCGGGAGTCCCATCTCCACTGACCTGGCGCTGAGAGAACAGGAAGGCTGCCACGTCTGCCCAGCACGCACACAGTGTGGGGGATCCGAACTCTGCTCCCCACTGCTTCTATGACAAGGAGCAGCGAGTCCACTGAGCCCTTTCCCCAGGCTCTCTACATTTCTTGGTGTAAGTATTTGAAATTATTTTTTAGTTCACTAATAGCCTAAAACTGTTTTAAAGTGTGAAAAACTTTCCCTACCTTAGGACGCCATCAAATGGTAATCATAATCCTAGTACACAGTCTATCAGTGTTATCGAGGGATAAACTCGTACCTTCCAGAGCAACCTACATAGAGTTCTAGCATACGCTGCTAAGTCATCTAAGCATAAACCGATGCTTTCCACCAAAAATATATTTGATTCTATGGTGGTGAGAGAGATGAGGATAAAGTAGTCATTTACAAACTTTGTGTCTGTGTACATGCATATACCCATATGTTCGTGTGGGTGTGAGTACGAGCGTGCACGTGGAAGTCAGAGGACAGCTTTCAGGACAGACAGACTTCCGCTTCGTTTGACGCAGAGCTGCTTTCTCTGGATCTCTCACCTGGTTATTCTTCGAGCGCTTCCGGGACATTTTTACTTCTCTGACAATCATCTCACCCTCTGTTCTAGACTTACAAAAGTCAGTTAGAGCTTTGCACTTGGGATCTAGGGAGTGAATATGGGTACTTAGACTTGAGTGATGAGCAGTTTATCTACTGAAACATCTTCACAGCCCCAAAATTTACATTTTAAGGTGAAAAATTCTAACCCACCTTCTTGATATTGTTCATGTTGATACAATATCGTGACACTCACCCTTAATCATATCTAATTAACTTTATTTTATTTTATTTTTGGTTTTTTGAGGTAGGGTCTTACTCTGGTCCAGGCTGACCTGGAATTAACTATGTAGTCTCTGGGTGGCCTCAAACTCATGGCAATCCTCCTACCTCTGCCTCCCAAGTGCTGGGATTAAAGGCAAGTGCCACCATGCCCAGCTAACTTTATTTTTTAATGTTTATCATTATTATTATTAACATCATGTTTTATATGGACATAGCCATCATATGTTGGTACTCTCTTTTCCCTAATCCTTGTCCCCATTCCATTGTGGACGCTCCTCAGTGGGGTTTCTGGTATTCCCCATGGGGTTGCAGTTTATGTTTTGTGGGAGCAGCAGTCAGGTTTTCTTTTTTTTTCTTTTTTTTTTTTTTTTGGTTTTTAGAGGTAGGTTCTCACTCTGGCTCAGGCTGACCTGGAATTCACTATGTAGTCTCAAGGTGGCCTCGAACTCATGGCGATCCTCCTACCTCTGCCTCCTGAGTGCTGGGATTAAAGGCGTGTGCCACCACGGCCGGCTCAGACCGTTATTTTTGAGGAGAGGGAATGCCTCTGGGCATGATGTCTCAACCTGTAGCACTTACAATCTTTCCACCCCTCTTCTTGATCCATGGTGGTTGAGTTTTAAGTCTGCTTCAGTGATAAGCTCTTAGGCGCCTCTGGATCTCTGCTTTGGTAGGTGTTGAGTATCCTCGGGGGTCTGTCCCCTGCACCCTGGCACTTATTATCAGGAACATCATGGAAGGAGCACTCTTGTCTCCCGAATCCCTCTGTGGCTTCAGCTATGGCTTGGCTGAAGTGTGAGGGGTAGTTTATCTCCTCTGGTTTTGCAACCTTTGGGACCAGGGAACTGGGAGGAGCTCGGGAACAGGGAGATCTGGCCTACTCACTCCACACTGCATGCACCCTTCATCATCCTAGCTTTAATTTCAGTAGTTTGTATTAACATGCTTTCTCTGAGTTGTATAATAAGCAAAGTCTATACATTGCTTGCATACATACATACTTGCATACATACATACAGAGAGAGGATTTTACTCTGTAATCTAGGGTGTCCTTGAACTCATGATAATCCTACTTTAACCTGCCAAGTGCTGGGATTCTAAGCATTCACCACCATGCCTGGCTTAAGTATACATTGTTGTTGAGAAAAACTGTTTCCTTACTAAACATTTCACCATAAATACTTAAGAATGACACCAAAACCTTTACAATTTAACGTGAAACTGTACTCTACTAATATAACTATTAAGATGAATCATGAAAGTTAGTTATACAATAAATAGAAATATTAGTAAGGTTTCATAATGTACATTTGTTTATGCTAGACACTCAACAAAAGTTCATTTATGTGTTCATAATTTCAAAGAGAGTATTTAATAAATATGTGTGTCATACTATCTACAATAAAATGATATATATATGCATACATGTGCATATATATATATATATATATAATATGTATATCATTATATATGCATGTATATACATATACCTAACTGTGTGTATACACACACACACACACACACACACACACACACACACACTTAGGTAATATGAGATAACTTTTTAAAAGACTCAAACTATCAATCCTCATTTAAGAAGGAACTTTCTTTTGTGACACTACCCTCTAGAGATGAAGTGACTGTTACATTCATGACCTCATACCAGCTATTGGCTGATAGTACTTCCAAACCACCTACACAATATTGAGCCATCAAAATTTCAACATGGATGGCAGAGGAAGAAAAAGATATATCAAAATACAAAAGGGACTAGTTAGGAAGAAGAAAGCATACAGTGGATTGGAAGTTTGGAAAAGGACAAAAGAAGCCAATGGGAGAGGATTATGATCAAATGTCCATGTATGAAAATTCTCTATTAATAAGAAGAAACATCTCCAACATTAATGAAAGCGCTTTAAATCTGTCCCTGAGGGTTTTACCAGAGAGTATTAACTGAGAATGGAAGACCTTCCCTGAATGCCCATGGGTTGGGGTCCCAGACTAAAGAAAAAAAAGACAACCAGTTGAATGTTGGGTGGAAAAGGACAATGAATTAACCATGCCATTAAGGAAAACTTCAGGCCCAGAGGAATTCTACCAGACATATGTGGAAGAATATTACCAGATATATATAAAAACAACCCAATATCAAACTAAAACAGTACAAAAAACACAAAGAAACCATTATTCTTTATGCAAGTAGAAGAAAAATTCTTAACAAGAGAGTAAATTAAACTCAATGTATTACAACAAGTTTATAGAATTTAAGAATAGTTATATAATTCAAATGCAATAAATTTTACTAATGACACTCCATATTGTAACATTAGGGATTGCAAGTTAATAAGAATGAGATACAAATATTCTCATATTAGAATGCTCCAAATATGGAACACCAACATGGTCAAAGGCTCATGAGTATTTGGAGCACAGGAACTCTCATTCATTGCTGGAAGGAATAGGAAGGGATGCAGCCATTTCAAAGGCAGTTTGTCTCCCAAAATTACACATACTCTTAGCATATGTTCCAGCCATCCTGATCCTTACTAAAAGAACCTGAATATTTATGTCCACAGAAATCCTGCACATGAGTATTGATTGTACCCTCACTCATAACTGCAAATCATGGAAGCAATCAATATATTTATTCTTCTTTAAATGAGTGGGGGACAAGTTTCTGATATATTTAGTTTTTGATATCTGAGTGCTGAAAAAAGAAATATGAAGCCATTGAAAGATATGAGTGAAGACTGTCTGCATATTATTAGTAAAAAAAAAAAAAACAAAACAAAAAAAACTCAACATGAAATGGCCATGTTTTTCATGATTCCAAACAGAGGACAGTGTGGAAGATACAAACTTTGACTTTGGACACAGGGAAGAGAGTAGTAATTTCTTTTAAATTTTTTTCTACTTTATTTATTTATGTATTAGAGGGAGAGAGAGAGTGAGAATGGGTGTGCCAAGGCCGCTAGCCACTGCAAACAAACTCCAGACACATGTGCCACCATGTGCATTTGGCTTATGTGGGACCTAGAGAATCAAACCTGACTCCTTAGGCTTTGTAGGCAATCACCTTAACCTCTATGCCAACTCTCCAGCCCCAATGGAGCAGTAATTTCTGGGTTACTGAGGATAGAAAAAGAGAACAGATAAGAGTAAGCAGGATTCTGGAGGAAGTGAAAGTGCATTGTGTGATACTATAATAGTAGCTAATGTCATTGCAAATTTGCCTACATGCATAACACAAACACTAAGTGATCGCTGATGGAAATAGTGGACTGAGATTGATGGGGATGTGTCAATTTGATTCACTAATTTTTAATAAATGCATGACTATGAAGTAAATCGGCAATGGCAGAGGGTATGGATATAAAGAACATGTGGGTTTTCAAAGATTCTCCACTAAATTTAGTTGTAAATCTAGTCCAACTCTCAAAAACAAAGTCTATTAAATTCATCAATAATACTACTAAATAATCCATGCTCTAAAAAGAAAAAAAAAATCATTTCTTTATGCAGAAATAGTATTTGCCAAGATTCATTTACTATGATAAAAGAAAAACTCCTCAACAAACTGGAAATTTCAAATTCATCTAACAAAATATTACTTACATTAATACTAAATTTCTATCCATAACAGTTTAGCATATTTGATCTCCTCTAGAAATAATATTGTGAACTCTTTGGTTTTTCAAGGTAGGGTCTCGATCTAGCCCAGGCTGACTTGGAGTTCACTACCTGGTCACAGGTTGGTTTTAAATTCATGATTCTCCTACCTCTGCCTCCCAAGTGCCGAGATTAAAGGAATACACCACCACGTCATGCTCTTTCTCATGCTAGGGATCAAACTCAGGACTGGTGGATGGGAGATAACTGTTCTACCACTGAACATACAAATATGAACTTTGAAAATACATGCTGGAAGTGGCGCTGCTTTCACAGATTTGTTTTACTGTGTTTTAAAATATATATCACTGGGTTGGAGTGATGGTTTAGCAGTTAAAGTGCTTGCCTGTGAATCCTAAGGACCCAGGTTTGATTTCCCCAGTACCCATATAAGCAAGATGCACAAGGTGGCTCACGTGTCTGGAGTTTGTTTGCAGTGATTGGAGGCCTTGTTGTACCGCTTTTTTCTCTCTTTTTATCTGCTTCTTTCTCTCTCTCCCAAATAAACAAACAAATAAATAAATAATAAAACATTTTAAAATATACATTATTTATTGTGAGTCACTTTGCCAAAGCTGCATGAATTTCAAAAGGCATGTTACATCCTCATTTTTGTGAGTCCTGTTTAATTTGATGTAGTATTACTTCCTATCTTCTTTTTGATTTTTTTAAATCATGTCCTGTCATAACTAAATCAACCTTCTGAACATGATTATAACCTGTACCTATCTTTGTTGAGGGGGAGAAAGAAACATTTGAAATTTTCTCTCAGATTTCTTTTAATTTTTTTTAATTTAATTTATTAGTTTTCTTTTCAGCAAATACAGGCAGTTTGGTACCATTGTTTAGGCTCATCTATGATCTACCCCCTCCCATTGGACTCTCCTTGTTGATGTAAATGGGTCGTGCATTGTGGAGTTAGCCCACAGTTATTGGTATTATAAATGTCTCTGCAAATCATGACCCAACATGTGACTCTGACATTCTTTCCACCCCCTCTTCTGCAAAATTTCCCTGAGCCATGTTGGGTTCATTTATGGTCTGCTTCAGTGCTGAGGTGTTGGGGGCCTCTGAGGCTCTGGCTCTCTGATTTGGTAGGAGTTTTTTCTCTGCGTTGGTCTCCTCCCCCTTTGTGCTGGTATCTGGTTCACAGGAAAACATCACCCTTGCTTGTTTTGCCAGTTGTCCTTAGTTTCAGTCGGGCCCCTTTTGAGGTATGTTGGGGCAACTCTCTCCTTAGGATCTGCATCTATCTGAAAAAGAGAAGCAGATTCTCCAACATCTCTCAGATATTTTGAAAGAATATAATACAACAGTTTTCCCCTCTTCTATGTGAGATACATTTAAAAATTCTCACTGGATGTCTGAAGCCATGAATAGTTTTGAATCTCATAGTTTCAGGTCTCATATATGTCTTTAGTCCATTTTGATAGTTATTTGCCTATGATCTAAGATAAGGGTTCAAGTTCATAATTTTAAAGGCTATGGAGATTTCTATGTGGACATATGTGGTCTTATTTCTTAGCTCCTTATTCCATTGCATTCCATTTGTTACCATATTTGTTTGTATATAGCGGCACACTACTTTTAGATTTCTGGGAGATCCAGGTCTCTTCTAATCAACAAATTTTGCTTGAAGGTTTTGTAATACCGTTTTAGTAAATATATTAGATGGATAACTAAATCTAATAAAGTCTTATAAAATTCTAAGCTACAAGAGAATTTCTTTTAAGTTTTGAGTTTCAGAAGGAAACAGTCCTTGTGTTTATTTCTTATCCTCCTCCTTTTCTTTTCTTTTTATGACATGTAGTCTTACTCTTTAGCCTAAACCTCAGACTCATAGAAATACTACTTCTCCCTCAGTCTCATTGTTCAGATTACAGGCCTGTAGCTGTACTACATCTAGCTTAAGGACAATGTTTTGAGGGACAGTGAATTGATCAATCTATTAGGAGTTATGGATTTGTTCCTGAAAAGTTATGAAGAATTAAACAAGAAGTGGGGACTTTTCTTGCTAGGAAGAATTTGATTTTGTCACCCATGAGCAATGACTAACCATTTCTGGTCATAGAAACTGTATAGTAAATTTCACTGAGCATCATGGTAAAATGAAAATGTACTGAAGATAACTAGTAGAAAGTTATGGAGGTAAAAATTGAGTCTAGATTTGGAAACAAAAGAAATCTCAGAGACTTTCAAAGATAAGTATCAGATTAAAGATATAGGTGATTTTTTTTGACTGAAATGATGATACAGAGATCTATGTATGAAGTAAAACTACACATACATATTCATTAATTAAAAGTGGCTGCATTAGAGGTTAGATGTATTTTTGCATTTTTAGAGTTTAGTACAAATTGTGAGAACCATACAAAGAAATATGTGTTTGAAGAGCCATGTAGAGCAACTTAGTGACTTCTAATATTCAGCTTATTTAACTAAGTATTTTAATACATTGAAAAATAACCAATGGATTTAATTTTATCTGCTTCAAACTTCCCTAGTCTTCATAGTCACTGATATAAAAATATTTTATTTTCCTATCAAAATATGGAGATTAATTCTATATGAGCTATCAAATAAAAGAAAAGAGAATCTAAAAAGTAAATTTTATCACTTTAGGGGACTAATCTACCTTTCAGCCACTCAGAAGTAAGTGCCCAGATGAATCTGTCAATAGAAGATGTTCCCACAAAGATTGCCGATATGTTCTAGCGATCACCAGTCATCACACTCTGCAAATAGATTCTCAGTGAACTTACCCAATCACAGAAAAAAATAATCGCCACATGGTCTCACTCATCTACAGCACCTAACCTGAATCTACCCAAGATGCCTTACATACCCATCAAGCATCTCATGGACTAGATAATAGGAGGGGTGGGGAGGAACAGGAGGTGAAGGAGGGGTGGGAAACATACATCTAGACCCAAACAGCAATGGTACCATAAAATTCTATATCCTAAAAGGCAGACCAAATGTCTGAACCTTCACCAGACCCATATAGGGAACACCTGACCCACAAGACACTGGAGAGGGTATGATGAACACTGACCTTAATCTTTTACAGCCTCTCTCTCTTCTCTTCTCTTCTCTTCTCTTCTCTTCTCTTCTCTTCTCTTCTCTTCTCTTCTCTTCTCTTCTCTTCTCTTCTCTTCTCTTCTCCCTCTCCCTCCCTCCCTCTCTCTCTCTCTCTCTCTCTCTCTCTCTCTCTCTCTCTCTCTCTCTTATATTATCTTTTTCTTCCTTCTGTTAGTGAGCACTGACCTGGAACTCCCAGTACCAGCATGTGGCTATCATCCACAATGAGCTTTTGAACAGAGAGATCTACAAGGTTCCCTAAAAGAAAGACAGATTTCTGTCAGAGTACCTGATGACCCACCAAAGGTTAGTGTTAAGACCCTACTGATGAAGATACTTTATGCGGTTGACACATAAAATGGAATGGCAGGACTGGAAGCTGGAAGAGAGTCAGTCCCCAGACAGCAGTCTAGTGCCAGAAGGTGCTACATGGGCGACTGGGGGAAAATGACCAATATCTGTCCAAGCAACTTATGGTCTCATCTACTCAGCAGCAAATAACCTGTTGTGATGCTTACACAAGTGCAATAGTGGCACACAGCCATGGTGGGAAACCAACTGCTCTTGATTGGCTAGCTGATCCCCTCAGTGGTACGGGACCCATAGCTGGAGCTGGGAAACAAGTCAGAACCATATTCAAACATAAGCCAGTTCTCCACTATCAAGCTACCACCAATCATGGGCTAGAAGAGGGCCTACACCTATTAAATTCTCTAAAAAAGTAGGGGTTGGGCTGGAGAGATGGCTTAGCAGTTTAGCGCTAGCCTGTGAAGCCTAAGGACCCTGGTTCAAGACTCAATTCCCCAGGACCCATGTTAGCCAGATGCATGAGGGCGTGCACATGTCTGGAGTTCATTTGCAGTGGCTAGAGGCCCTGGTGCGCCCATTCTCTCTCTCTCTCTCTCTCTCTCTCTCTCTCTCTCTCTCTCTCTCTCTCTCTCTCTCTTTCTCTGCCTCTTTCTCTCTCTCTGTCACTGTCAAATAAATAAAAATAACCAAAAAAATTAAAAAACTGTTAAATTCTTTTTTTTTTTTTTAAAGTAGGGGTTATCTCATTTGTCTGGTGCTAACTTACTCTCCACTGGAGAATCTGCTACTGTTTTTCAGATGGATGTAGATCCTAAGGAGAGAGTCACCCCATCATACCTCAAAAGGGCCCCAGCTGAAACTAAGAACAATTGGTAAAATAAGCAAGGGTGCTGTTTTCTTAACTGGGTACCAGCACAATGGTGAATGAGATCAACACAGAGAAAAATCAACTCCTACCAAATCAGAGATCCAGACACCCAGAGGCCCCCAACACTTCATCACTGAAGCAGACCAAAAATGAACCCAATGTGGCTCAGGGAAATTTTGCGGAAGAGGGGGTGGAAAGAATGTCACAGCTACATGTTGGGTCATGATATGCAGACATTTATCCTACCCATAACTGTGGGCTGACTCCAGAATGCCTGACCCATATACCTCAACAAGGAGGGGCCAAGGGGAGGGGAGAGGGTAGGTAATGGATGAGCCTAATAATGGTACCAAACTGACTGTATTCACAGAGTACAAAGCTAATTAATAAAAAAGAAAACCTTAAAAATAATAAAAATAAAACCTGGAAGTGTCAAAGCCCAGAGAACATTCCATTCCATTCTTCTTTTATTCCTTTAATAGTCTTTCCAATATGAGATAACAGAGTATCATATTGTTTGGTGAGATTGGGAGTACAGTGAATCTGATATGCTTATTTTTTTTAAAATTTGGACAGATTAGTTTTTCTCAATTGCAAGAGAGATCTCTAAAACATCCTGGTAAAGCACGTAGCTAGGCAGCACTGGCTTCTTGTCCTCAGAGTGAAGACACTTTTGAAAAGTGAATGATGCACAATAGCAAGTGAAAACATTGAAAAAAAAAAAAAAGACAAAGCAGTTGGAAATTCACTGTGGATAACTGCCTGAGAGGATATTGACGACAGAAGTAACAAGCAACATTGCCCATAGCACTTGCTGAAGGGTCCACAAGTTTGCAGTCCTATGTTTCTTGAATATGTGAAATTACTTTCAGGAGGAAAATAGAAACAATGGCTATGTAAAGCAACTGAGGAGTGTAAGATGTCTATGTACCCACATATAAACCAAAAAAAGAGAAAAAACATAATGGGAAAGAAAGGCAATTAAAATATAAAGAAATATTTTCCTTTGGCTGCTAAGCCGGCACAGAACTCATGCCAATTTTCATTAAGGGACTGCTATCTCCTAAGTTCTACATCATTTTTATTGGCACTATTACTGTTAGGATCATATTCTGTTCAAAATGACATTTCCGGTCATTTTACCATCTGTGAGTACTAATACAAAAACAAAGGAGTTTTATGTTGAGGAATTAAGCTCGTGGCTCCCATGAAGATGTACTTTTTAGATCACAACTAGCTATATATCTAGAATTCAATAAAGAGTTGTTTTGACATTTTCCAAATTGCAAATGGGAATATATAAAAAATGAGAAGACTACTAAAGTAGGAAACAAATCACAGAACGAAGCACACATGCATTTGTTTTATGTTCACTCTAACATCTAAAACCAGATGCTTTATTGAACTGATGCTATCCAAAACAATAAAAAGTACTATGAAAATATTTTTAGATTATAAAATATTATTCAAATACAAGGACTATCTAGCAATATATAAAGTAACATAACAGAAATCTGGCCTGTCCATGTTGTACTAAGTGCTCAAAAATAATCAATTTTAAGTACTATAATATATATTTTAAAAAAGGAGGTGCGAGATCATTTCAAGGAAGAGTGACCAACACCAGGAAGTATATAGCAAAAGGATTCATGAGTTCCGTATGAAGGGGCTGTGATGTTCTTGCTGAGTGCAAAAAGAAACCAGGGGATTACAGTCTGCAAAGCACTGGATGTTTGACAAGGCTAAGACTTTAGAAGCGCAAAAAGAAGCCTTGGAAGGTGTGGTGGTTTGAATGGATTCCCACCCCCAATTGATTCAGTAGTTTATTAAAAGCTTGTGGTTTGGATTTCCAGCTACCTGGCTAAAGAAAGTGTCACTGGGAGGGTCCTAGGGTCCAGTCCTAAGGTGTGGAGGAAGACTTGGAATTCCAGTCTAAAGATACTCACAGCTTGAGCTTCCCTGGAGTACTGCAACTGTGCTGCTCTTTTAGTGACACCTCCTCTTCCTCTCTCTCTCTCTCTGTTTCTCTCTATTAGCATGGGCCTGCGAATGTGGGCCAGCTACTTCTGACATTATGGAACTTCTCCTGGATCTGTAAACTTCAATAAATCCCTTATTCCTCCCATGAACTGTGTCTGGCTTGGAAGTTCATCTCAGCAACCTGAGCTGTCTGCAGCCAAAGGCTTGGAGAGAAAGGCTTTTTTTTTTTTTTTTTTTTTGGTAGGTGATTTACAAAGGAATTAATTCTCATCCTGCTGACTTGGAATATATATGGGAAGGGAGACAGTGTGGAAATGGGAAGAAAAGAGGCTGTTCCAGTTGAAATGGAGTGCCATCTTCTGAATCCTCTGTTGGTTCTCATTCTTTCCTGATGCCTCCTCTTTAGTCAGCCTCATAAATTTGCAGGATATCAAGCTTTTCTCTTTTCTATCTTTGTTCACTTCTTCTATATTCTCATCAATCTTGAGGCTTTAATATTTTCAAACAATTCCTAAATGTAGACTCTAACTCAGACTTTTCATACAAATACATAGACAATGCATAATTGACATTTTTATGAGAAATATACATGCTTCAAGTTCAAAAAAATCTAAGACTGCACACCTGAATTCTTTCACATAAGTTTCACTTTCTTCTCAGTAGATGGGAATCTCAAATGTCTTCTTGTTTAATTAATCTAAATATGCATTTTTATTCTCTGTTTTTCTTAATGCACAATGATTTTTTTAAGGAAATTTTATTTGCTTTACTTGAAGATATACCTCAAATCCAAACATTTTTAACAATGCCCATTACTGACATCTCAGTATGAGATACTGTCATTTTTACTTGCTGGTATAATACTTTCCCAGTATGTTTCCCTGCTTTAGCCTCCTGTATCTGGGTTTAGCCCTCAAACCACAGTGAGCTACGCATACATCATATCCTGTCATTATTGAGCTCAAGACCTCATGTCCATCCAAATAAAAGCAGAGGTTCTTTCAATGACCAACAAAACCTCTCATGTAATCCTCCTGAGTATTCATAGACCAAGACACATTTTTACAAACCTCAAGTCCATAGAGAATATCAGCTTTAATATTGTCTAGTATTGGTTACCTATTGATGCATACTAAATTATATCAAAATTTAGTGAGGGTAACTAATCATTTGTTATCTCACAGGTTCTGTGGGTGGGGCATATGGAGGGAATGCATTAGGAGCAGTCTTATTTATAGTCTCTCCTGGGCAGGCAACAAGGGGCCAAGCTCTTTGTCTTTTCCAAGAGCACAGGTTTTGGCTGAAAGGATTCAATCCCATGTAAGCTTTGATGGAAGTCTTCAGTTCCTCACTTTATGCTCTTCTTAACAACATAGGATGGCGTCTGGCTTCCCAAAAGCAAATGTTCACTGAGAGAAGGAGCCTATAGAGGGCCAGACACAGAAACTTCAATCTTTTTATAACTTAATTTTGGAAGCAACGTAACTATCACCTTTGTTCTGTGGACTAGATGCAAATCACTACATCCAGCTCACAGTGAAAAGTAGGAAAAGTAACACCATCATTGAAGAACAAGTACCAAGTATGCCAGGTGGCATTCTTAGTATGAGAGAAATCAACCATACCCATGGTGGAATTTTTTAAAAATAAATTCCTAAACAAGAGGCTAAAGTAGTAAGGCAGGAAAAAAAGCTACTGAAGGGTGGGGAGATAATTCAGTTAGTAAAGTATGAGCCTTATAAGCATCAGGTCCTGAATTCAATCCCTAGAACCCATGTAGAAAAGTCAGGTGTGGTGGTATAGGCTTATAATACCAGCACAGGGGCACTGAGCTAGGTGATTCTTTGGAGCTTATTGGCCATCCAGTCAAGCCTAGTTGGTAAGCTCCAGGCCAGTAAGAGATCCTGTCTATCTCAAAAAAAAAAAAAAAAAAAAAAAAGAACTGAACAGAATTTCTCAGGAATGACAACTGACTGAATTTGTACTCTGATCTTCACATACACGTGCACACGTGTGGGCACACACACACACATGCACGCATAAACATTGACACACACATTAAAGTATAACTATTGCTGATAGATAACTGAGGGTAGCAGTATGAGGGATCAGTCAAATTACAGATTTGACTGTGTATTCTTGCATGCTGGCTGGGTGTGGTGATAAGCTTTCACAGATAAGGAATGCTTGACCATTAGCTGTAAAACTAAAAGCTTCACGGCACAGACTTCATGCTTTCAGTCTCACAAAGCCATAAAATTGAGTGGGGGGAGTATAATTCCCTCATCAAATGGAGGTGGTACATAAAAGCCTGCTCTAGAAGCTTTTGAATAAACACATATGTTCCCTAAAGATGTCAGGGTGGCTAAATTAACCTTGCTTTCTCCTGCTACATCTACACCTATATCTTTCTCAAATATACCTGATTATCTCATGAAGTTTTGGTATCTAAAGACCCAACAAGAAACAACTTGGCCTTGGTTAACAGATACTCCTGTACAATGTCAAATTTGTGTTAAAGTGGGATGCCATACCACTGTCTCATTCTGAAATGATTCTAAAGGTCAGGGATGATGGAAAATCACTAGCAAGTATTTAGAAAAGAGCATGTGGTTATTTATTTTGCTGAAAATGAGATACGATTAGATATTTAAGCACATGTTGAATTATGGCCATGGATTGATAATGTGGTCAGATTCTCAAAGGCTTGGAAAGAAGACAATTGTAAAATTAGTAACAGGACAGAATGATTTTTTTTGTCCCTTTGGAAGGTTTGCCAAATAGTGACCACAACAGAATGGGACTATCATCAGGTGTTAGGATGGCTTATTTTGTGGATGGCAGCCAATCATTTCTCCCAGTTACCCCCATAACTGATAATTTCATGAACAAAATCTTAAACAAGAGACTTCTGCTGCATGGACTGGTCTAATTACAGCCATTGTTCACCACCAGGTCTGAAAACAGTGGAAACTAACAGTGAATTCTAAATGTGGCCCAAATACCCAGGTAAACAAACCATAACAGGTTCATTATAGTGGATTGTTTTCATCATGGTTGGGAAAATACTTTTTTTTTTAAACCATGACAAATAGTCCTGATATGTTTTATTTTTCCTGATTACACTTTTTTTTGTTGTTGTTAAAACTATCATCCATAGGTTTACAGAGTATTTTGTCTGCTACCATGGTATTCTACTCAACCTAATTTAGTTTCCGGCCAAAGGATTAATTTCAAAAGAATGAAGTGCGACATTGGGAATATATAGATGAAATTAACTGGTCTTACAACTTCCCACCATGCTGAAGCAATTGTCTGAAAAGTATGATAAGTGGCCTCTTGAGTACTCAGTTATAGTGCTAGCTAGTTTGTATCACTTCACAGAGCTGGAGTGATGTCTCAGGATATGGTTAGTGTATGCTTTGCATTGGTGCTGACTAGATAGTTTCCATTGACAACATCATGTATTCTAGACTCAAGGAGTGGGAGTGGAAATAAATCCTCTCAACATTGCTGTCATTCATCCACGAGGAACAACTTTGATTCCTATCACAATTATACTGAGTTGTGCTGGGCGGAAAGTCTTAGTTCTGCAGGGAAGAATGCTTCATTAGGTCATGAAAGTGAGCTCAGTGAATTGAGAACACCATTTTTCTACTGTGATTCCTCATTCCAGTGAATCAATAAACACAGCAAGAAGTTTTCCTATCCTACCTGAAGTTTCTAATAGTAATGTTTCAGGGAAATTAGAGGAAAGGAGAAGCACCATATCAAAGAGCCCAGTTTTCCTGAATAGGCAAAACTGAACAGGACACAGCAATGCCAGGGACATAGATAGCAGTATCTGCTATAGCCTGGCACAATGGCCTGAGCCAATAGTTTCATCCAATCAGGAGTCTAAGGCAAGAAGATCACTTGATCCCAACCCAGCCAGCACAGTGATACTCCATCTTTAAACAAAAACAAACCAAAAAAAGAATTTCTTAAAGATTTTCATATGTAATCGGTTATCTCTAAGCCATTCTCAACTATATATGGGTATTGGTCACATGTAATCTAATAAACATTTTATTATCTGAGAAATAACACTTATCCAGTTACTTAATGTTTCCTGGAGTAGGACTTAGTTTGGTCTTATTTAAACTGAACAATTATAAATAAATGTATTATGTGAGAATATAAAATTAGGAGGGTCCTAAATATTAAAGGTAGAAAGCTGTACAAAAGTCAATGGACCTGTGGAGGTTAGGGTCCTTATTCCTAGGGATCAGAGAGAACCGTGTGTCTAGCAGATGTGAGGATACTGAATCCAGAGCATTTTACTTGAACTTTGTTCAATGTATGCCAGTACAGCTATTGTATTCATGCGCATTTTTCGGTTGGACTTGAGGCTCACATTTCCAGGGAGTTAGAGTCACGTCTATACCCAAGGTCTAAAGGTTATTTGTGAGGCCTAGCAATAATGATATCATCAGATCAAAGCATTGTATCTTTCTTCAGGACTTAACATCTAATATTATGGAAGTTACAGAGAATGTGTTAATATACCTTTGTGGTTATAAAAATGTGTAATAAACATCTTCTTGGCTGATGGTTTTCTTGAGGCTAGTTGTTCTTCTCACTGACCCGTTGGGTGGGGGTGAGGTGTTTCCGTGCTTAAAGATGCAGGCTTGCAAGCCTGCAGACCAGAGTTTGATACTCCAGCCCCCCCACGCAAAGCTGCATGCAAAGTGACACATTCAATCTGTGTTCTTCACAGGCTTATCACAATGGAAGGTGGAGCCAAGAGAATCTGGAAGCTCGTAGGCAATCTAGACTGATGCATATGCAGCAACACCAAGAAGGGTTACCCAGTCCCAGGCAAGGTGGAAGGAGAGGACAAACATTCCAAGGCTGTCTTCAGACACCCACACATGTGGCATGGCATGTACATGTCCATACCCATGTACACATGTCATACACATCCAAACATCCATCCATACATACCCAATACATAATAGTAACAATAAACTGGGAAAGTTGTATTGCCTCCCTCAATTATTCTGTGCTACTCCTAGGACTAATAATATCTGGGATTGTAACTTTGCAAGGGCTTCTTTATTTTCTCGTACTCAGGAATCCTGTCTACAGATCAAAGACAACTCTTTGATAATATGTTTGCAAAATATGAGTTTTAAAGGACAGATTTTGGACTTCTCTCATTAGTTGTTTTTCCTCACTTACACCATTTAATATGTTTAGCATCATAACTCCCTCTGACTATAGTGACTTCTGCTTTTTATATCCCCAACATGCGACACTTCATGGCTCAAACTGCTCAAAAGCTTGGTATGCTTGTTACCACTGGCAGATGACTGATATTAGAATGATCCATGATCGACGATCTCATGGTATACCCTTTGGCATAAGACCTCTTGCATCAATTTTATAAGACAACTTTTGCCAACAGGTTCTATGGATTCTGTTGGCATGATTCCCAGAGAATGTGTGAACACTGAATGTCATCAACACTTTAAAATGCAAAACATTTAGCTTGCATCTAAGAGCCAGAGTGCAAAGGTTTTAACAGAAGATAAGGGATAATACTAACTGACTGACAGTGACCAAAATTCTGGAGTCTGCATTAGTGCTTGCAAAGGAAAGTTTTTACAGCTCACTTGGTGGGGAAGAGCAGCCTGGTGTGAAAGAGGAACGGAGCTCAGACGCTCTTTTAGAGCTAAGACTTTTATTAAAAGAATTGGAATAGTGGGGTCTGAGCATAGCTAGAGATAGATGATAGATAGATAGATGACAGGTAGATAATAGACAGATAGATAGATAGATAATAGGGACTATCCCAAGACCAGAACAAAGAAGTCTTCTTATAAATGGTGTCCAGGGATGGTGAAAGTTCTATCCCATGTGACTCTGTCTATGTGCTACAAGCAATAGGTTCTAGACCCAAGCCCACACCCCATGTGACCTTGGGTTCCCATGGTAAAGGAAGATGTGTTTTGCTTTCCCAAGTAACAGTGGGGATGTTCTTAACAACCTGTCCTTGGGTCCTAGGAAGTAGACCTTCTTAATATGACTACATGCTTCCTAATGCCAACATCATGCAGAAATGCTGTACATCTATGGTACAAAAACTATGACTACAAACAATGGATTTGTTGGGGTAGGCTACTCAGCTTTAACTCCTTGGCTTCAAATATTTCTTTATATTCTCTCATCAGTGCCTCATGTTGATTCTCCATGGGTTGTACAATAATCTCTGGACCTCATGATTGTGCTAGTTTGAAGCTAAGGCCAGATGAAGTCTCTTTATATAATCATCTCTCCACAAGTCTCAGAACAGCATGAAGGTGTTGTGGCCTTAACCAGGATAATGTTATATTTTCGTTCATATTTATTTCTATTAATATACACATTCTGGTCTTATTTTCTATATGGAGACACACAAATATTACAGGGATGTAAATAGAGTTTATTGCTTGAATATTAGAAATCACATTCATATTTTAACATATACAAATATATTTGGGTGCCACATTTGTTTCATCCCATAAATATAAAATGAGTGCCTATCAATTTCAAGCTTCTGATTAGGTGAGAGTAAACATATTGTTTATCTTCCTCATCATTGTGATAATATATCTGGTAAGAATTTATTTAAAAGAGGAGCAGTTTATTTTTGCTTGTGGTTTTAGGGGATGTAGTCCATCATGTCAGGAAAGGCACAGCAGTGGTTTTGCACGAGGTGACAGGAGTGTGGGGATTACGGAAATGAGACCCTATTCCTGGTTTCTAATCTAAAGTTGTTCTGAAAATTGCTGTGAGGTAAAATGTCAACTACCCAAAATATCCATACTCTGATTCTTGGAAACTGTGAATATAATAATATTTTACTTGGCAAAAGAGCCTTTGCAGATAGAATTAAAGTTAAGGACCAAGAATAAAGTTTATTGGTCCTTGATTATCTGGGCCCAGACTGACCATAGGAGTTTACATGATGGCCCAGCTACTCTGAAATGTGTCAGCATGCAGAGGAATTTGTCTTCACATATATTCTGAAATGTAGTGGACCATGTGTCATACAAGACACACCTCTACTGGCAAAAGAAGGCAGTCAAATTCTCCATGACAACCTCAAGAAAGGAATGCAATATAAGTACATTAGTCCAATGTGTTGCATTTCTCAGTTAAATAATATAAGACAACACACTACAGTTTGAAGTCATTTTATTCGTAATAGTTTGTTATATGATGACAGAAAAAAGTAGTATCATATATGGAATCAATTCATTACTGATTCATTTGTCCATGCTTTTATAAGTCGCAAGATTGTAATAAAATTGAACTCCCAAAAAGTTAAAACCAAGCTAATCATTCAAAGGAAAACGTTGACTAATAATATGATAATTTTCCCTTATGTATTACTTAAATATGTCATTTATCTGTATATGTCTTGAAAATATGAGTTGTTTTATACGAGATTGTTATTTAGAAGGAAGGCAGGAGGTTGTAGCTATAGATGTACTGCTGATGGCAAGAAGCTAAGATTTTTGTAACCAGTATTTATTATAACACTGTTGTATGTGCAGTTCATCTATTCTTTCCAGCTAAATCCATTGGAGACAAATCTGGCTATTTTATCCATCACACGTTCACCCCTGCTATAATAATTTGGATGTGAGATGCCTTCCTTTTCATATGCTTGCACTCTTGGTACCCAGTAGGTAGCACTGTTGGAGAAGGTTGTTGATTCTGTAGAAGGCAAAAATTTGTTAGAAGCAATGTTTTACTGGGGATTTAGATTTCAGGGCGTTAGCTTGGCCCTGACTACTGCCTGGTCTCTGCTTTCTAATACACAGACTTGTGAGTCAGCACCTAACACACAGTCAGGAAACTGAGGTCATAAGTTATCCATGAACTGGAGGCCAATGCCAGGATACAGAATAAGTTCAAAGTCAGCTAGCCTCAGGGCAAAAAGGTCTATTATAGACCTAGAACTACAAATTATCAATCACGTATCTATTGAACTAATGATCATCTGTCTTTCTGTCTATCGTCTACCCATCATCATTGTCTTTGTTTCTTTCCAAATTCGCTTCAGGAGGGCCCAGAATCCTTAATTTTAAGCACCTGCTACCCCAGCCCTCAAGCATCGATCACATTCCTACTTCAAAGAAGTCTCTTACATGAGACTTGCGACTATTGGGCAGCAGCAGAATCGAGTTGTGAATTCAGGTGTAAGATTTAGTTTAGTAAATTATTAAGAAATTAGGCTGGAAGATGGCTTAGCGGTTAAGCGCTTGCCTGTGAAGCCTAAGGACCCCGGTTCGAGGCTTGGTTCCCCAGGTCCCACGTTAGCCAGATGCACAAGGGGGCGCACACGTCTGGAGTTCATTTGCAGTGTCTGGAAACCCTGGCATGCCTATCCTCTCTCTCTCCCTCTATCTGTCTTTCTCCCTGTGTCTGTCACTCTCAAATAAATAAATAAATAATGAACAAAAAATATTTTAATAAAATTATTAAGAAATTACTTTAGTAAATTACCCAAGAAATGAAAACGTTAAATTTTGAGAATGATTTATCAATGCATATGGAAATACAAGGACATTTTAAAGAAATGTATCCCAAAATAAATAATACCTGTGGTAGACTACTAATAGCCCCATAGATATGTCCATATCTTAATATCAAATCCAATATAGTTGTGCATGCACTCCATGTCTCCTTACAAGGCCCAGACATCCATTCCTAACATAATTGCAACATGGAAGGTGTAAACAGAAACTAATGAAAATGAATATCATAATTCAGTGATTTTTATGCTCAAACTTATCAAGTTTAGGGGTTGGTTGTCTACCAACCAGAAGGTTACTGAATTTATCACTTCATTCCAACAGCGAGCTGGTGAATACCTTTAGAGTTCTATATCATGTACCCATTTGAGTTTCCAGACTAGAAGCAAACTTTAATACTGCAGGCAACAAGAACACATAAGCCCTGTCAGGTTTCAGAGTAGATGGCTACAAGGATGGCTTTGCTTTGAAAATCAAGTTTATTGGGATGAGTTGACAGCTTTATGCTCTTAGTTGATGAGTGGAAGAAAAAACAGTATCATTATAAATTATATGAAGGGCTGGGTATGGTGGCACATGCCTTTAATCCCAGCATGCAGGAGGCAGAGGTAGGAGGATCGCCATGAGTTCGAGGCCACCCTGAGACTACATAGAGAATTCCAGGTCAGCCTGGCTAGAGAGAGAGACCCTACCTCAGAAAACCAGTAAGTAAATTAGTAATTAATTAAATTATATGGAGGGCCATGCCTTAAATTAAAAAAAAAATCTTGTTTTCAAGACAAAACCAGAGAATTGACATTGATCTTCACCTGGAGCCATCTAGTGAGTTTTGCTATCATTAAGTATTTGACAAAACTGGTATCATACATGCATTTGCCACTTTCATTCAATCCTATGTACCTTAAAGAATGTAGTCTTTTTTCCTTTACTCTTCAAAAGTAAAATATTTAAGCCTGAAATTTAAGTTTCCTGGTAATTGAATTCAAATAAATTATATTACAAACTATTTACTGAAGTCCTGTTATAATGGGAGAGAAGCTGGCTTGGTGGTTAATTTTAAAAGCATAACTTTATTATATTTTACATTTGGAATTTAAAGTGTTCAGTGATATGCTTCATTAACACTAGAATAATTTATCAAGCTTTATAACTATCTTCATTCACAAGAGACATCATAAAACCATGCTGTGACTTCATCTAAGACAGTTTGTTCAATGTGACACAAGGCAGTACTTTCTCAGGCTGGATAGATGCCTCAGCAGATGTCAACCTGAGTAAGCAACTGGGTGGTAAATGCCTAAGTCTTCTTGATCTACGGCCCCTGCAGGGTCACAGAAGAGTGTGCTCTTTAGCCCTGACTACTCTATTGATATGGAAAAAGCAAGAGAGCAAATTTCTTTCATCTTCTTTCATTCACCTAGAGTTATTTCCTATCATGGTTCCATACCTTGAGAAACACAATGTCAATGAGAAATAAAGTCTAGCTTTCCACCAGTAATGTGGGCACTAAATGATATATGCTCCTTTTCTTTTGATTTTTACATTGAGTCTACTTCTTCCTTGACACGGTAAACTTCAGGCACATAGCCACCATTATCTGACTGGGTTGTGACTGCTTTCACATTGCTGGGTCAAACATCTGACCATGTGCCCTTTATGAAAGGAAAGAGCTTTTTTTCAGGCTTCCAGAATCTAGGGGAAGTTTCCACATGGCAGAAGAAGTTGGCTCTCTTCCATAGATCCTTAGCAGGGAGTCATCACTAACAACAAACAAAATAGCCATAGCTCTTTACTTACCTTAGGATTGGAGGAAAAGATGAGCCCCCAGTGATACCTCCTCCAGCCAGCTGCTAGAGACTAAAGTAGGAAGGTTTAACCTTAATCAAAAATACCTGTGGCTCTGAAACCAACACAGACTGTTACAGCTCTTAACTTCTGTTTTCTTAAGGTCTCTACATTGGCAATAACTTCTTAGTGGGCCTCAATTTATTGTTTATATGACAGCTAATGGAAAATAAAGATATTTCTTCATAATCAAGAAATTAGACCTATGATTGTCCAAATATTCAGACTGCTGGAATATGTTGTCCCAAGAATTGAAAATAACAGACTCATAGCCTGTGTTGTTGGTTTTAGATTTGGCCAGTAAATCAATTGGCCTAATCTTGGAAGTTTACTTCTAAAAATAGTAATTTATATTGGAAATTTTCTGAAGGTAATTGCTATATCTAAGTATGAGAAAATGCTCCCTTCAGAAGAAAACTTATATCAGTCTCTGACTTTATTAAAGGAAAAATTGAAAGTACAAAATACACTTTAAGAAAAATTTAAAATTCCTATTTAAACTGATTAAAATGTATATTCAAAATTATTTTATAAGGAACTTTTTCTAGTCTTAGTCAAGTAAAAAATATAAATAACTTCTGTAATTATATTTTTATTATTTCAAAGATATTTTGGAAAGATGTCTAAGCAGAAAATAAATGCATATTATCTAGACCTGACAAATATAGTATATTAAGAAAAATGCTTTGACATGGGATAGCAAAATCTAAAACTTTATCAAACAAAAGATACAATAAAAGATAGCTAAATGATATGTTTATAAGTAAGTGCTTTATAAATACTTTGTGAAAAATTCACATCCTTACCTGATATTTTGAGATGCAGAGCTTTTAATACTTAAGAAAAATGCAGAAAATTTGTAGTCTGAAAACTTGTTCTTTTTTTGACTGAATGATTCCAATCTCTGATTGTCTTTTTAAATTTGTGAACAACCTGTTCATGGTAAACTTTTGACAAAATAGACTCAATCTCTCTCTCTCTCTCTCTCTCTCTCTCTCTCTCTATATATATATATATATATATATATATATATATATATATATATATACAAGTATATATCAAGTATCTATATATACTTGATCTCATTTGATATTTTAGCACAGTACTTAGCATGAGACATATGGATTATGTTACTCCCATTTGGATTTTGCTATTCTTCATATTAAAATATGTCAATAATTCTGCTTTATCTAATGTAGAGGTTTCCTGTTGAATTTTAATTGAGTAAGGTGGGTGTGTATGACTAGGGTTGTTATTAGACCTTTGGTCCCAGGACCACTTCTAATATCACTGCTCTGCTACCTTCCATAGCCCACTCTGCTTAAGACATATCTTGGCTACAAAGCCATTTGTTTTCTGGAAATGCTAAGCTAAGCAGAAGGGCTGGTAGTAGGTCCTGCCATGGGAAGGCTTGAGTACAAGGGTCACATCTATTTTTTAGTTCCAAAACCTGAAGAAATGCTCTGTTTTCAGCTTCAATTTGTTGTGCTAGTTCCTTGGTGACACTACCATGTCTTCTGTTACCCAACTCTGTCTTAGAACTAGTCAGTATTTCCAGACAGTCCCCGGAGACCTTCTTTTCCCTTTTTTGAGTCTTGAATTTTCATCCTCTGTGCTGTGTGCTAAATCTCTACAGCATACCAATGTGTTTTAAGTACCTTCAACAGGCTCTAATTTTCTGTACCAGAAGGGCTCCTGAACATGCTGTAGTGTTGGATTCCTAAGTGCTTCTTTAGATCAAGAGGTCATCCTGAATCCATATAAAACCACATACACTGTGTGAAACTTTCAGTCTAAATATAAAATATAGTCAGGCACAGTGTGACATGCCTTTAATCCCAGAACTTGAGAAGCAGAGGTAGGCAGATCACATTTAGGATTTTAATGTTCAATGCATAGTACATATAGCTCATGTTTTGTTTATTTTTTCTTTCAATTTTACAAATGGTAGTCAAACTTCTGGAGGAAACTAGTCACATGTAACACTTCTAATGTTGGTATCAATCTACAGTTATTTTATAAATCTCCAGCATTTACATTATTATATTACATTATTTTTACAAGTTAATAAATATAAAATATTAAATTAGATGTTTTTAGTGAATCATCCTTTTCATTAGAAATAAGAGTTTTGGTTTTAGTTACATGAACTAAGGGCTGGGTCTTTAACTCTGCTCCATTAGTCTGTGTGTCTGTTTTTATGCCAGTACCATGCTGGTTTTGTTACTATGAATTTGTAATATAACTTTAGATTAGGTATGCTGATAACTCCAGAGGTGTTTCTTTTTGCTGAGAAAATTTCTGGATACCTGGGTTCTTCTGTGATTTCATATAAATTTTGAGATTATTTTTTCTATCTCTGCAAAGAATGATGATGGGATTTTTATTGATATTATATTAAATCAGTATGTTACTTTGGGTAGGACTGTCATTTTTCACAATATTAATGCTACCTATCCAGGAGCATAGGAGATCCTTCCACCTTCTCATGTCCTGTCTGATTTCTTTCTTGAGTGTGTTTATGTTTCCATTATATAGGTCTTTCACTTCCTTTATTAGTGTTTATCCAAGGTGTTTGATTTGTGTGTGTGTGTGTGTGTGTGTGTGTGTGTGTGTGTGTGTGTGGCTGTTGAAAATAGAAAAGCCTCACTGTCTTCTTTTTATTTGTATTTATCTTTTGTATATAGGAAGGCTGCTGACTTGTGTGTTGATATTGTATTCTGCCACTTTGTTGAAGGAATTTATCAAATTCAGAAGTTTTCTGGAAGAGTTTTTTGAGTCACTTATGTATAGGATCATGTCATCTGAAAATAGGGCTAGTTTTACTTCTTCCTTTCTAATTTGTATTCGTTTTATATCTTTCTCCTGTCATATAGCTTGAGATAAGACTACAACTAACATGCTAAAGAGCCGTGGTGAGAGTGGGTACTCCTGTCTTGTTCTGATCTTAATGGAAACGCCTCGAGTCTTTCACCATAAAGTATGATTTGGGCTTTAGGTTCCGTGTGTATGGCCTTTATTATGGTGAACTATAAATCCTCCATGCTTAGTTTCTCCAGTGTTCCGATCATGAAGTGGTGTTGTATTTTGAAATGGACTTCAAATGACAAACATATTATGAGGAAATTACACTTTTGTTTAGCCAGTGCCAGTACTGCCTACCTATAACTTGCATATTGTTCCAGATCACATGTACAGTGTTTCCAACAGCCTCATGTGTTTGAACATCTGATCTCCAGGATGATATTTTGGAGGTTTTGAAACCAGTAGCAGATTAAGCTTAGCTGGAGGAAGGGGTCAGGAGGTGGCGCTTTGAGATTTCTAGCCCTGTCCTATTTCTGGCCCATACATGCTTTATGATCTGCCCATAGGTGAGCAATTTCCCACCACCATCAGCTCAGGTTGTTTCTACTGCTCAGTTTCCTCTTTCATAATGTATTGTATCCCATCAAGATGTGAGCCAAAATTAAGCCTTCTTCACTTGAGCTGCTGCTTTCAAGTATTTTATCATAGCAGTGAGGAAAGTAAGTCTGACACACACATCTTTTCAAACAATTTAATCTTCTACGTACCTAAAACTATTCCATAAAGATAGAAGTCTTTGTGCTATATTGCCCCATAATATTATATATAGCACCATGCACTGATTTTGTTCCAATTTCATTTGTAGAAACTAAAAGTTAAAAAAAAAATGTAGCCATCTTCTAAATCAATATCTTTTTGCTTAGCCTCCATTTTCTTAGACTAAATGATAAGGGTTTCCACAATAGCAAAGCTATAAATCTTTCCCCAAGGGATTTATTCTAGCATTGCTCTGGTTTCAGAAACTATGATTGGATCTTTTTTTTTTTCAGTTTCAACTTCAATGGGCCCTTTCTGTGAAATTCTCTGTTTAATATTAATAGCATTGAGAGGAGAAGCTTGATCAAGGATATCATTGATGCTCATGCAGTGAGAAGCTACATTGTATCCCATTGCTACATAAATGTGCTAAGAAAATGAGATGGATTGTGAAGCGATGATCTACCTGGAGAGATAATGGAAATAAAAATAGCTCCTGCCCTTTGCAGAAGAGTAGGCTCCGAATTCACTTAGCATTCCTATCAAGACAAACTACATGTAATTCTACTTCTAGCGCACATGCATGTTTGAGCAATTTTAACCTCGCTCCCCTTAATAACATTGTTGTCAAATATTTCACTGAATCAACATCATTAATGGCAGCAATGAATCAAAATGGCCTGAAAAGGGTTTTCTTGTTGCTATTCACTACACAGCTCAAATATTATGATTGTGTTATGATAGTTTGCCAAATTGCTTGATATCAGAGATGCAAAGTTGGCACTGCTTCTACACACAGGTGTGCACATGTATGTGCAAATGCACGCACAAATACACGCACACACACACTTGGGCTCAGTGTGTTTGATAACTCTTTAGTAATTCCAGAAAATGAGAACACAACAAGGTGATACCATTGAAGTCCTTTCCCTCCCCCCCCATTTCTCCCCAGTGGACTGAGATACAAGGAGAACGAAACACATTTTGAGATGTAAACATCTGCGGCTCATAATATCAAGACTTTACCCACAGAACTGTAACATATCTTTTAGCCCTAGGTCAGTCAGTGATGGTTAAAAGGAAGGATGACCAGATTAAAAAAAAAAAATGAAATGGTTAAGACTAAATATAATGGTAGAGATTCCACCATCTTAAATTGTGGGTCACAACCCCGTAACTGAATGTGGGAGTAGCAAAACATTCGACAACTGTAGAAGAATCCTGAACATGCAGATACCAAAAATTGATTCCATATCAAACACATATTAAATTTAGAATGTTGCTGACAGAACTCACACATGTTGCACGGCATGACTATACCACAGCCTTGGTTCTGAGCACACAACATGAACACTTTACATGGTGTACGCGCTCATGCCATCTAGGACCAGCAAGCACTACCAGGAAGCACATCTGCTCAGATTTGACACTATCCTGTGACATGAATTACAGAATTGTTACAGTGCATGTAGTTTTATGCTCTTCCAGGAACATAGCTGCTTAATTATGAAAAACAAATATATTGGCCATTACTTGGCACGTAAGTATCAAATTAGTATATTTTAAATTGTATTGAGCTAGAATGTTTGTTTTTAAAGACAGCTGCTTGAGTTGCTGACTTGAATTTCATAAAAAACCTCCATGCCTCATTTCAGAGAGATTTGCTCAACCATGTTTATAGCTGCTCAATTTGTAATAGCTAAGAGCTGGAATCAACCCAGATGTCCATCATTAGATGAATGGATAAATAAGATGTTGTATATCTACACAGCAGTAAGGAAAAATGATACAATGAAATTTGAAGAAAAATGGCAAGCCTATAGCAGATCATTCTCAGTGAATTCACCCAATCACAGAAAGATAATCGCTGCATAGTCTTACTCATCTACAGCTCCAAATCTTTATCTACCCAAGATGCTGACATACCTAGCAAGCATCTCAAGGACAGGACAATAGGGTGGGTGGGGAGGGAGAGGTAGGGATGGATGGGGAAGGGGCACACAAAACTGGACTGAAATGGCAATGGTACCATAAAATTCTACATTCTAAATGACAGACCAAATGGTTGAACCTTCACCAGGCCCTTAGAGAGAACACCTGAATCACAAGATCCTGGAGAGGGTATGATGAAGACTGACCTTCATCTCCTTCTGTATCAGCTTCTCTCTCTCTCTCTCTCTTGTCTGTATTTCTCTCCTTCTTCTCTCTCTTCTATCTCTTTTATATTACTTGTCTTTTTCTTCTTTTGCTCCTTGGGCACTGACCTGTAACTCCCAGTACTAGCATGTGGCTATCATCCACAATTCACTCTTGATCATAGAGACTTACAAGGTTTCCCAAAAGAAGACAGACTTCTGGCAGAGCACTTGATGACCCACCAAAGGTTAGTGGTAAGACCCTACTTCTGAAGACTGTTGGCACACAGCATGGAGTGGTATGGTTGGAAGAGAGTCAATCCCCAGACAGTTAGCACATCTAGTGCCAGAAGGTGCTACATGAGCAACTGGGGGAACACGACCAATTTCTATCCAGGCAACTCATGGTCTAAACTACTCTGCAGCAAACAACCTGACGTGATACTGAACCAAGTGCAATGGTGACACATAGTCACAGTGGGAAACCAACTGCTCTTGATTGGGCTAATGGATCTGCTCAGTGGAACAGAACCCATAGCTGGAGCTGGGAGACAAGTCATAATCATATCTAAAAATGAGCTCACTCTCCATATCAAGCTCCTACCAATTGTAGGCTGCAAGAGAGGGCCTACACATATTACATTCTTTCTCTCTCTAAAACAACAACAATAACAAAAAAACACACACACAAGGATTATACCATTTTTAAGGTGCTAACCTTACTCTCCATCAGAGAACTTGCTTCTCTTTTTCAGACAGACACAGATCTTAAGGAGAGAACCACCCCCATCATACCTCAAAAGGGCCCCAGCTGAAACTGAGAATAACTGGGGAAATAAGCAAGAGTGCTGTGTTCTCGGTGAATCTGGTATCAGCACAATGGTGAAGGAGATAGACACAGAGAACAATCAACTCCTACCAAACCAGATACCCAGAGACACAGGGGCTCCCAAGACCTTATCACTGAAGCAGACTTAAAATGAACCCAACATGGCTCAGGGAAATTTGTGACAGAGGGGGCAGAAAGAATGTTAGAGCCACACATTGGGTCATGATACACAGAGACATTTCCTCCTACCCGTAACTGATGGCTAACCCCACAATGCACAACCCATATACCCCAGTCAGGGAGGGGGCTAAAAAAGGTACCAACTTGACTGTATTTACTGAGTGCAAAACATAATAAAAAAAGTAAATCCAAAAAATATTTTTAAAAATCCAGTCAAATTTTAATACTTTATGTAAAAAGAAATAAGCACATCCATCTCATTAGTATGCATTTGCTTTCATAATTAATAAATTATAATATTATTGTATACTAATATTACATATTTCAAGATTTTTTTTGGTAATTTATTCTAAGTAAATGGATACCTTGTGTACCTATTTTACCCAAGGTTGTGTGAAAATTTCTCAGGTAAAGAAGGAGTCATGGGTGTAAAAAAGTTAAGTCCTGACCTGATCCTGTTCTTCATCCCCACTCACTTCATTCTGGCACTGAAAACACTTCTGAAACCTGGGTTTCTTCTTAACCTGCTTCTTAGTTGGTATGTGAGCAGGGGACACTGGTAGGAATTTGTGAGAAATCAGGAAGAAATAAATGGCAGCTTATCTTAGTCTATTGCCACACTCCATCTATTCTGTCTGTCTGTAGAGTACCTCTCCTTGCAGGCAGCAGCAACCCCAGTCCTGTATTGGATACTTTTCTCATAGCTGCAACAAACACCTGAAAAAACTGAGCTTAAGAAAGGACTGGTTTATTTGGGCTTACATGTGGAGGGATACAGTCCATCGTGGTGGCAGCAGTAGCAGTAAGCACTTGGTCATAATGTACTCACCATCGAAGTAGAGAGTGAGGAATGTTGGCACTTAGCTAACTTTATATTTTTTGAGGCAACAGACTGACCTTTCATTCAATGTGAGAAAGAGAGAGAGAGAGAGAGAGTTTCCCTGCCAGGGCCTCAGCCCCTGCAATCAACATCTAGATACTGTGCACACCTTTGTGTGCTGGTGTGACTTTGTGCTCACCTCACTGTGTTGTCTGGACCTAGAGAATCAAATATGTGTGCTTAGGCTTCAGAGCTAGCACTTTAACTGCTAAGCCATCACTCCAGCCCAGACTTTCTTTTCTTAAATCCATTCCAGTACCTTAGACCATAAAATGGTACCACTCACATTGATGTGGGACTTCCCATATCAATTTATTTTAGAAAATTCTACCTAGAAATTTGTTTCCACTATGACTCTAAATCGCCTTTGTGGTAGTTTGGCTGTGTGAATTAGAATGTATGGCTTCAGACTCAGATGTCTTATTAAAACTTGGCATGCAACTTGAGCCCTTGGTAGACGATTGGCTGCTGCTGGGAGTGTGACACTAGCAGTAGATCATGGAGTCCAGCCCTAAGGTGTGTTTCTAAGGTGAGGAAGCAGTTTGGAGCTCTGGTTGTGTTTGATATTATCTCTCTGCTTGGATCTATGGGAATGACCCAGCTCCTTCTTCCATTGATGCTGTTCCCCAGGAATTCATAAGCCCGAAGAAACCCTTTCCTCCTATCCACTGCTTTTGTTTGGATGTTTACTCAGCAGTACTTGCTGACTGCAACTCAGGGCATCATTTCCATTGTTTCAATGCAAAACAGTTGGCTCACCCTCAATGCTGATAATCTGTATAGCAATTGCAGCTTCACTAACCTAAAACCACTCTCAGTGCCTGTAACTTCAAACTTGATTCAGTTCTTCCTGTGATAAACTGTACACTTCCCATCTCTTCCTTTTCTGTAGCTTTGCCAAGCACATCAATCACTCACCTTTAAATTTAACCTTGATGAAACTCTGGGTGTGGGTGAAAGAGTACAAGTCTTTTCGCCAGTAGCCCAATTTCAACAAAGTCTTCTCCATCCCCCCTTTAAAAAAATATTTTAGCAATAACTTTATTTAATTTTAATTTATTTATTTGAAAGGGAGAATGAGGCAAAGAGAGAGAGAGAAAGAATGGGCTTACCAGGGCCTCCAGCCACTGCAAACAAATTACAGATGCCTGCGCCCCCCCCCCTTGTGCATCTGGCTTATGTGGGTCCTGGAGAATTGAACCAAGGTCCTTTGGCTTTGTAGGCGAGTGCCTTAACTGCTAAGCCATCTCTCCAGCCCCTCTCCAGCCCCTTTAAAAGTTCATAAGCCAAGCCATCACAGTCCACAATCCTCTCTGCATTTAGAAATTTCAAAGTCAGGTTGGAGAGATGACTTAGTTAAGACATTTGCCTGCAAAACCAAAGGACCTCAGTTCAATTCCCCGGGATCCACGTAAGCCAGATGCTTAAGGTGGAGCATGCATCTGGAGTTCGTTTGCAGTGGCTGGAGGCCTTGGCATGCCCATTCTCTCTCTCTCTCTCTCTCTCTCTCTCTCTCTCTCTCTCAAATAAATAAACAAAGAAAAAAGAAAAAAGTGAAAGAAATTTCTAAGTCTCACCAGAATAGTCGATAAAGCATTTCTTACAACACTGCAAGACTTCTGCAGTCCAAAGAACCAAATCCTCTCAGATTCCTTATACTCACAACTTCCAAAAGAACAAATCCTACATGGTTGGATTTGTTGCAGTAACAACCCCACTTTTAGTTAACAATTTTACTGTTGCAGTGACTCTCACGTTTATGAGATGAACACCTAACCAGAAGTAGCTCATAAGTAGCTCATAAACTCATAATGAGGTTTACTTCTGACTTACAGAATCCAGGGAGAGTTCCATCAGTGGTGAAAGAAGCTGGATCACTTCCATAGATCATAGCAGAGAGACACCTCCAAACAGCCAGCAAACACAGACAGCCAGAGCTCAAACTGGTTCTGAACACACTTTAGAGCTGGACGATAAGATCCGCCCCAGTGATACCTCCACCAGCAGGCTGCTGGAGACTTAAGTAGGAAGCTTAACCTTACTCAAAAATTCCTGAGGCTATGGGGGGCATCCATTCACATTCAAGTCATCCCACCTATCAAGGTGACAACAGAGATTAGCCATTACAGGCATTCATGCTACATTCCCAGCTTCTGTAGGATGACATCAGCTTCTATAATCAGTGACACTTTCTCCTCCATCACTCCCCAGTCTCAGGGTGACAGAGATGTCTGCATTCATAATCTCCAGTCATCCCAGTATCCCCATGCAAGTGCTTCACTCCTTCATGATCAATTTGACTAAATCCCTGCCTGTGCTCTTTCTGTTGAGAACCTTCAAGTGATTCTTATTAAACACTGGTACATGTAATATCATCAATCACTTGATCAATCGATCAATAGTGCATTCTAGTAGACTTGAGTCCTTTTTTACTCCCATCTCCAAGTGACACTGGCATTCTGAATTCAGCTTTTTTTCTTCCTGTTATAGTAAGGAAATTGCCTCTTCTAACTGCCAGTGCTAATTTTCTCCACATGTTCTTCATAGCATGACTCCTCTGGTTTTTTTTTTAATCACCTATTTCTTTAATTTTAAGTTTTGATGTATGCACAATCCATAAATACAGATTCTAGAATAATCTGCCTTCAAAAAGCTATTCCTGGGGACTGGGGAGATGACTGAATGGATAAAGTACTTGCTGCACAGCATGAGGACCTGAGATCAGAGCCCTAGAGCCCCTGTAGAAGTCAGGTGTGGTGCTGCATGCCTGCAATTCCAGTACTGGAAAGGCTGAGACAGGGAGTATTTTGTGCTTGTTGACTCACTGGTCTAGCCATATAGATGAGCTCTGGGTGTATAGCGTGGAAACCTGCCTCAAAAAATAAAGTGGAAAGTGATTAAGATACTTGACATTGAACTTGGGCTTCCATGTTCATTTACATCACCACGCAAATATGAACATACACTCACATAGTCATCACACACACACACACACACACACACACACACACACACACTATCCCTGAGCTCTAAATACCTGTCCACCAATTGCCTCAATTTCTTTTTCTTTCTCAATTAATCTCACTCTAATCTGCCGAAAGTTACTGTGCTCACTTCCTTACTCCTATTTCAAATTAACTTCCATCCTCATCAATCTACCTAAAAGTGGCTGTCAACATGGGTCTAACTTTAAATGATGAAACACGGTGAATGCATTTCTATTCTCACTACAATTGCCTGTACAGTGCCTTTTGACAAATAACCCTTCTTTTCTTGACAAAAGCTTTGCCCTCTTGTAGAAGCTACGTTCACACTTTCCTGGCCAAAGGGCAAAGAGATGTTTCAAATGCTTGAGTCCAGCTAGTTGACAAATGTAGGTCTCATGTCTGAAAAACCACAAGTTATTCCTCCAATAGCATGGCTATGAATTTTAGGATATGAGCAGAACTTCTCTGGTTATGAGAAGGTGATACAGACATATCAGGTTGAAAAGTGAACATTTTGTCATATTTGACATGAACATTTATCATTTTATAAGAATTATAGAAGATGAACAAGGAACCCATCTTGTTAAATTCATCTGTAAGTTACCTAAGACCCATATTGATACCATATCTGATACTTGGGGGCTCCTCCTATTACTTCATGACTTCACCCTGGTTTTTACTTGGGTTCCAGAGCACATGAAAGAATTAGACAATAGATATGAGAGCAGATATAGCTGTATGACAAAGCAATCTCATATGTCAAGAAATAAGGTTATTCATCTTGAGTGACAAGCTAACAGGCAGGCATTTTGAATCTTCTTCTGGATTAAATAGACTAAGTAATTCTGTGTGTGTGTGTGTGTGTGTGTGTGTGTGTGTGTGTGCGCGCGCGCGCATGTGTGCCTGTGCCCCCCCCCCCACATATTCACTATGTGTGAGTACACGTGCGCATGTGGAAACTAGAAGACAGCCTTAGGTGTCGCCCTCAGGTACGCCGTGCACCTGGTTTGAAACAAAGTCTCTTAGTGGCCCAGAAATCATCAGTTAGGCTAGAGTAGCTGGGCAGTGAGCTCCAGCAGTCCTCCCGTTCCTGCCTCACTGTTGCTGGCATTACAGGCATGAAAGCTATGTAGGTACTGGGGATTGGATTCAGGCCTGTGTTAGCTCCTCTGACCCAGCAAATCCTATCTTGATGCTATGCTCTGTTGATGTACTTTAAATGGTGATACTAATAAACACTTCAAAATATGGTTCTAAAGTTACACAAGTGTGTAATATAAAAACACTGAAATGCATATGAGGAAACAATTCATTTACATACTATTTAGCTATATTCTCAGAAATATTAACAGAAAACAAGAATAATTAGCAATTAAACTAGAATCTAGATAGAAAAACTCAAAAACTCAAAGCTTAAGCAGTAAAAATTAGGAAGTAAATTTATGAGGAGACCACATTTTATAAGTACTTAACATTTAGCAAAAAGAAAAAAAGATAAAAAACTTCTCACAGTTTAGGTTTTTTTTTTTTTTTTTTTTTTTTTTTTAAGCACGCCAGGTGGGGTAGCGCCCACCTTTTTTTTAAATTTGGGAGCTACAGAAAGAGAAAGAGGGAGAGATTGAGAGAGAGAGACAGAGAGAGAATGGGCACGCCAGGGCTTCCAGCTACTGCAAACAAACTCCAAACATGTGCGCCCCTTGTGCATCCGGCTATCATGGGCCCTGGGGAATTGAATCTCGAACTGGTGTCTTTAGGCTTCACAGGCAAGTGCTTACCGCTAAGCCATCTCTCCAGCCCCACAGTTTAGTTTTTATATTGACATATATTGTGATAGTTAAAGGACTATTTCATAAGAAGATGCAAGGATGTATGGGGTTAGAGCTATCATAGATGTATACATTATAATTTAATAAATGGTTTTTATTATCATTATTCTTATCATGTTTCCTGAAAAACAAAATGGGGACTTATGATACAGGGTAACAATAACCTATCAAAGCCCTAGGGCCACATGACTTTCAAAAATTGCAGCCTGCTGGTTTTTTTTTTTTTTAATTTTTATTTATTTATTTATTTGAGAACGACAGACACAGAGAGAAAGACAGATAGAGGGGAAGAGAGAGAATGGGCGGGCCAGGGCTTCCAGCCTCTGCAAACGAACTCCAGACGCGTGCGCCCCCTTGTGCATCTGGCTAACGTGGGACCTGGGGAACCGAGCCTCCAACTGGGATCCTTAGGCTTCACAGGCAAGCGCTTAACTGCTAAGCCATCTCTCCAGCCCAGCCTGCTGTATTTGAAAATACAGTTTGGAGCATATTTCAAGTATTGTATAACCATCTTATGGGGCTCAGGGAGCCCCCTATAATCAAATGGATAATATTTGCAATATAGCTTGAAAATTATTGTCCATCTTCACATAAGTTAGGTTTTTACCACATAACAAGTTCAGACTAGGTCAAGTGTTGCCCTTCTAAATATGTTAACTTAATTCTTGGTAAACTCATTTCAAAATTCAAAATTGAACCTCTCCAATAGCATCCTGGTGATTCATGGTGACATCTAGTGGTTATGAAGTTGTTCTGCGTGTACATGCAAATTCTTGTTAGGTTCTAATGCGGTGACATTCAAATTTCAAGTTGTGCCAGGGAATGTAAATGTAGAAAGGAAATGACTCACATAAAGTAATTCTTAGCTTACAAATAGAGTCGTGTGAATATGCTAGCAATACTATTTGATCAGTGTGGTGAAAAAGGATAAAAGAGAAGCAGCCCTTAGTCAGATACAGTGAACAAGTAAGTGGTTCTGGAAGATGAAGCACTTCAATGAAATATTGGTAGAGACAAAAGGAAGACATAATACCACATTTTATTTATTTATTTTTTCTACAAAGAAGGTTCATGGAGGAAAGCAGCAGCAGAGATCCAAATTCATAGCAATGTTGAGGTAAGTTGCAGCAAAATAGGCCAAGGGGAATGATTCATTACTTACATATACAACCCGAATGCCAAATACCAAGTGTGCTTGCTTCATGCACTTTCAGAACTCTATCTGGCTTACTTTCATTGCTTTGCATTATTAGCCATTAATAGAAAATATAATTTGCAACCAATAACATACACCGTGATATATAATTACCTAGGTACGAGGGTAAAGAAGTCACAATAAAAGAGGTGCTCAATTATTGCACCATTACAATAAGCTCTATTGATTCTATAGCTTTTCTTATAACTTTCCCTCTTTTTTCTCATTTAAAAATTACCTCTTTTGTGTGTGTGTGTGTGTGTGTGTGTGTGTGTGTGTGTGTGGTATGCATATGTGTGTGTAGATGAGGACCAGGGGATGCTACAGAGGCTGAGGTTGGCTGATCACCACGCCCCCATGATCTGGTCATCCCGCCTCCACTCCCCTCAGAGCAGGGGTTACAGGCATGCACAGTCTAAGCCTCATTTAATGTGGGCATTGAACAGTTTCTCATGCTCCTGCAGCAACTGCTCTCACCCAATGAGCCGCCCTCCAGCTCCTGTTTACTACAACATTTTTGTTGTATATTTTGTTTGTTTGTTTGTTTTCTTTTCAAAGTAGAATTTCACTCTAGCCCAGGCTGGCCTGGAATTCACTATGTAGTCTCAGAGTGGCCTTGAATCATTGCGATCCTCTTACCTCTACCTCCCTCAGTGCTGGCATTAAAGGCATGTGCCACCATGCCCAGAACACTACAATTTATTGAAAACCACTTTAACCTTAATTATTTATTTTAGCAGTGCTTTTATAATATTTAGACAATTTAGCTCATGTTTCTCAAATTATAGCTCTATTTTCTAATTTTAATGAAAATCTCACATGCATTTTTGTATTTGGCTTGGAGGTCATTACTCATGGAGCTGTTGGAGACCGATTTGTAGCAGGCATCCAGTAGCCATATGGGCTATGCCCTTTTGTCCTGCATAGCAAGAAGAAGGCAGAAAGCGTTCACAAGCTAACACTTTGAAGTATTCTCAGGTGCACTGCTGACCCCATGCAATGAAGTTGCTCCGCACTTCTCCTGTACATGTCACACTGTTTTCACACTCTTCTGTTTGCGAAGTTTAAATCAAAATGTTCTTGTTTTGTAGATCATAATGTTCTTGTTTTTGCTCTTGTTTAAGATCTTACTAAATCCCCAATGTATACTACCTAAGACACAAAGAAGTTATTGTATCTTAATGTACCTTTCACTTGTAACCTTGTTAATAGTTTCCTTATATGCCTCTTAATAAAAGCACTGTGCTGAGGCTGAGGCAGAGGCATTACCTAATAATGTCCTCTCCCCAGCTGGCCTTTCTACTCTATGTCTGATGTGTCTTCAATGAACTGGGACCAATTCTCTCTTTCCTGTGCTGTTGGAGTCAAGTGAGCTGTCTGATATAATGGAAATACAGATACTTTCATTTGTTTCCTTTTTGCTGTTTTGAAATGCTGTGGGTCACTGAACTCAGAGCCTGTGTACACCACTCAAGCATCTCCCACTGGGCTGTATTCCTGGCCCCTAAACTAGTTTCTTTATTGGGGTGTCTATGTAGATCAACACAGAAGGATTAACTCTTATAATGAAATTTCCTTATTAAGGCAAAAAATGATATTTTCCTATTCTCCATTCTTAGGTAGCATCCATACATAGCTACATGTGGATATGTACACACACACACACACACACACACACACATACAAACTTTATTTGATCAAAAAACATACTCCATGGGGCTGGAGACTTGGATTAGTAGTTAAGGCATTTGCCTGCAAAGCCAAAGGACCCAGGTTTGATTCCACAGTACCCATGTAAAGCCAGATGCACAATATGGCACATGCATCTGGAGTTTGCAATGAATAAAGTTCCTGGTGTGCCCATTCTTTCTCTCTCTCTAATAAATAAGTATAATATTTGATCATATATATATATATATATATATATGTTCCATGAATGCATTCTATCCTAATTTTTTGTACTCATTGAATACAGTCAAGTTGGTACCATTGTTAGCCTCCTCCCTGTCTGCCCCCCTCCACAGGAACCCTCCTTGTTAGGGTATATGGGTCGTGCATTGTGGGGTTAACCTTCAGTTTGGGCTAAGAAGAAATGTCTCTGCATGTCATGACCCAAAGTGTGGCTCTGACATTCTTCCTGCCCCCTCTTCCACAAATTTCCCTGAGTGATGTTGGGATCATTTTAGGTCTGCTTCAGTGTTAAGATCTTGGGTGTCTGAGTGTCTCTGGATATCTGGTTTGGTAGGGGTTGATTGCTCTCTGTGTCTATCTCCTTCACCATTGTGCTGATTCCTGGTTCACCAAGAAAACAGTATTCTTGCATGTTTCCCCGATTATTCTTAATTTCAGCCGGGGCCCTTTTGAGGTATGATGGAGGTGGTTCTCTCCTTAGGATCTGCATCTACCTGAAAAAGAGAATCAGATTCTCTAATGGTGAGTAAAGTTAGTACCAAATAAATGTGATAACCATTATTTTTTAGAGAGAGTTTAATAGATGTAGGCCTACTTATAGCCCCCAGCTGGTGGGAGCTTGATAATGGAGTGGGCTCATTTTTGGATATGGTCCTGACTTGTTTCCCAGCTCCAGTTATGTGTTCCATTCTATTGAGCAGATCAGTTAGCCAAATCGAGAGCAGTTGGTTTCTCACCATGGCTGTGCAGCACTGTTGCACTTGTGTGAGCATCACATCAGGTTGTTTGCTGCTAAGTAGGTTAGACCATGCATTGCTTGGATAGATATTGGTTATTTCCCCCCAGTTGCTCATGTAAGCTAATATTTTTTAATCAATTTCTTCTTTGTAATTTAGAAAATGGGTGTGTATGTGTGCATAGGATGTGTATGTGGTACATGTGTTCATGAGCATTATGGTAGGATCATCTGGACCATAGCATGCATATGGAGGTCAGATGACAGGTTTTGGCTTTCTGTTTTCATCCCTTACCTGGTTTGAAGCAGGATCTCTTGTTGTGCACTGCTCCATTCATTCTGCAGGCCACTGGTTCATGTGTTCCCAGAAAAATTCGCCTATCTCCACCTGCTCTCTCACCAAAGGTATTGTGGGAAACCTGTCATAACATCCAGCTTTTATGTGAAGTGTAAGGATCTAAACTTAAGTACTCATGCTTGTACAACAAGCACTTTATCCACAGAATCATCCCCCCAGCCACTGTATTTTTGATCAATAATTTGCTAAAAATTCAGACCTAGATCTCATATTTGCTCTGCTCTTCTATATTCCAGTTCAAATACGTCTCTGAATGGAAGCATGCCACCCATTGTGCTAGCGTGCCTCTATGTGCTAGCATACCTTCATGAGCACTTGAACGACAAGTGCTCATGAAGCTCTTCCAAGGAGTCAACTTTACACCTGGGGACAAAGTTCAAATCGGCACTTCCACCCACATCTAAGTTCCTCCATACCACCAACACTCATTACGCAGACAGTGAGAGGTTGGGAACAAGCCTTGAAGAAAGACCACTGCTGAAAGGCAGCTGGGAGGAAAAAGCAGGCAGGATAACCTGGGTGGATAAGCAACCCAGGGAAAGAAGATATTTCTCTCTTTTTATAATGATTGAAAATCTTCAAGCATGAAATGCCAAGGGTGCTGAGTAGCTTGGAAAGATCAGAGTGCACTTAGCAGAATGCAAAGTGGTGACCATCCTGCATAGAGATGAAGGATAGCTCTCCATTCCCTCCACCTTTCCTTCCATGATCTCTTTACAGATTTCCTACCATGAGACTATGAAAGTATTATGAAAATGTCCACCTGTTGCTTATCATTGCATCAGTAGTATGTGACATAATATCTAATGCAGATGCATCGTGTTTATTTGAATTGGTTTAAACATGACTTCCATATCACTGTGTAAACACTCATTTTGCACTATGAGCAGAGACTCACACTTATGGAATATGAAAGAGCCAGACCAAAATAATGGAAGAACACAGGATTCTTCAGGACAAATTAGAGGCCGCAGTAACTCAATTAAAGAACCTTTCCTAATTTCTTTATTCTATGTGTCTTAATTCTTTTTATAAATCAGCCATGTGCTGCACTTCATTGTAGCTCAGTGAAACATAAAGGAATATGTTCATTGTACTATCACCACTGCACATTAGTTTTGATTAAAAATTAATAATTTGAACTGTTAAAACTATACATTTAAGTAATTTGATGTCTTAAGATATCCTACAATTTTGCTTTGTTTCCCATCAGTCAATAAGGGTATGTAACTAAGATAATTTTTATGCTTATTTTAATTAGCAAAACTGAGTATGTTAGCTCAGAGTGTTGGCATCCCTTGCTGGTGCCAACTGAACTTGTTGGACGTCCTGAAGGACCAATGCCTAGGAGTTGAGATTAGACTGGCATGAATCAGTAGAACCAGGGACTCTAGGCAACTTCTTCTGCACAGGAGCCCAGAGGCAGCCACTTGCAGAAGTTTCATTAGAATAGCTCTGTGTACAGGGTTCGTGCAGAGTTTAGGCAGGTAACAGCTTATACAAAACAAAGTACATGGCATCTTCCCTAGCTCAGAAGCAGGAGATGTCTTTGCCTACCTTGAGGCTATAGATAAATATTAGACCTCCCTAACAGCTGGAGAATAGACACCACAAACATCGTTCCTGGCATTTCAGGATCAGGCACAGATGTCATTCTTCTCAAAACATAGGGTCATAAGAATCAAAGAGTATTCTGCAAAGAGCCTGCAACAGGCTAAAAACCACTTGTATCAGTGTGTAATAAATGAAGCAGTAAAATACTCATGTTGGGCATTCTGGAGGCTAAGGCTGAAAAATCATTAGTTGCAGGCTAAATGGGCTGCAATATGACACCTTGTCTCAAAAACAAAAGCACAAACCCTCTATTCAAAGAGATACAAAACTATTAATTAAATAAAAGCTATTTAAGAACAGAGGGCAAACATATGCAACATACTACTGGAAGAAAAAATGCTCTGACTTCTATGAGAAATATGTAATCACGTGACACCATTTAATAAGAATATATCAGTATGGGCTGTAGAGCTGGCTTAGTGGTTAAGATGCTTACCTGCAAAGCAAAACAACCTGGGTTGCCAGATGCACAAGGTGACACATGCATCTGCAGTTCCTTTGCAGCAGCTGGAGGCCCTGACACAACCATTTCCTCTCTCTCTCTCTCTTTCTCTCTGCCTCGATCTCTCTCTCTCAAATAATTAAATAGAAATAAAATATTTAAAAAAAAACATGTCAGTAAAGTAAAGAGTTAAGATAGGGTAATTGAATATATACAGTCTATAAGAATGTACTGGCAAAAAATGCTATGATCACATGGACTTCAATATGTATACATGCACATATATATGTATACACACATATATGTATATGCATTATCTATCCTACTAAGTGAAGTAAGTAGCAGAGCTACTTTTAAATGGATTTTTGGACCATGGAGCTTGTATTTTTAATGTGTATTTTTCAATATTTTCTGACTTTACAAATGTATTTGTGTAATCTTACATTTTTATCTCTTAAGTCATTATCTCATTCACTGAATGATTTACATACATGAAGAATTCTCATAGAACTCCCCCCCCCCACCAACTAACTCCTTTCTCATTTTGAAGAAGTTTTAATATTGTGCTGTGCTTTATTCATTCTTATAGTGATTGTCTTGGAATAAAGCTTTATGATAAGATCCAGTCTTGTTTTCTTCTCAGCTTCCACAGCTGATAGCTCAGTGCTGTTGATGAAGACTGTGTCTCGTCCCAATCTCTCTCTGTCCTCCCTGCTTCCATGCTGAGGCTTCCCTCTAACTCCCTTGTTACATAGTCACTCAAGAATGCATTCTCACCCAGCCAGGCAATGTACAACTGACTCATTTTTCTTTCCACTCTTCATTTGTCCATGTAGAAACCACAGTCACCTGTGGCAGCCTGCATCTGTGTTCAATCAACCAGTGGATAAAGTCATTTGAAAATATGAGCATTATAATCAAACATTTCTGTATACTGGTGTGGCTTTCATTACACTGGGCTTCTGGCCAAGTCATCTGCATGACCTTCGTGTTTGGCAGTAGGAAGTACTATCTGTTGAAGGGATGAAACGTAATTTTTTTCTTAAGACCCTAAAAAATATAGACCTATAAACCGCTTAAATGAAATTTTATTCCATGATAAAGAAAACAAGATAGTTGTGTGTAAAGGAAGATAAAGCTCAGATAAACATGTTATATATTGTTATACTTTTGATTATTATTATTTTTATACCAATGTTATTTTCCAGAACTTTTCTACCAACTTTGAGTTTCATATGTAATCAACAAATAAACCTAAAATGTTTTTTCCTAGGTTCAACTTTTAAATTTTCTTTCTGATTTTATGTTGGGTAGCATGGGTTCACTTTCTAAACCAACTTTTTTATGACCTAAGTTATGACTTAATATTTCTCTGGGTATCTGGATGATTTTGTTCATGTATTTTTTTATTTTTAATAATTTAAATATTGCTTTGTTACTTAAATAGCATTTTGAGCTCATGAAAAATATAAATCAGTAACAATCAAATCAAATATTTGAATATATGAACTTCACATGCTCACTGAAAAATTCAGTAATTTATTTAGCAATCCATTGAGCCAAGGCCAAGTTAGAATGCAAGTATATTTTAAGAAGGGGAAAACACATAGCAAATCAAGTAGTCACCCCTTCAACGTCATCCCCAAATTACTCACTTCCATTATACTGAAGACAACTTCCAAAAGTTTTCATTTAAATAACATAATATAAAGGGGCAGTCATTTACCAAAATGCTCTTGTTTCTGACTGACCAAAGCATGCTGCTTTATCTTGCTAAGTAATAACATTTTAGGGTGCAAAATTACAATCATACTATCTTTTTCACTTTTCAAGTGTTCATATTCTATATCTGTATATTGACATATATTGACAGCATAGATTTGATTCAAACGTGAAAACCCAGGAGGAAATGTGTATTTGCTATAAAACTAAAATCCTGTTTTTAATCACACGATGAATAGAAAATCACACTATTGTTCTATCTTCTACCCTTGGCTACTATACAACTCATAATCCTATCTTGTGTTCAGTTGTATTAATTTTTATTTTCTGAAATTAATTTTATCTACAATATGTATAATTTACTATAGATACAGTAGGAGGATATATACAACTCCCTTTTCGCTGATGTACCTGTATAATGTTTGAAATTTCTAAAATTGCATGTATTTTTACAATTTTTTAAATTAGATATGTACATAGTGTGTATACAGTCATGTTGATACTATCGTCAGCCTCCTCCCTGTCCTCCTGCCTCTGCAGGGACCCTCCTTGTTAGGGAATATGGGTCATGAGTTGTGGGGTTAGCCATCAGTTATGGGTAAGAGGCAATGTCTCTGTGCATAATGACCCAATGTGTGGCTCTAACATTCTTTCCACAAATTTCCAAATTTCTCTTGCTTAATTATAAAAATTCTCTATTTTAATAAAAACATTCAGATAGTGAAAAAAATACTCAAAAGTAAAATTATCCACTATTGTTTTTTGGGACTTACTGAAACCAGCTGAAGCCAGAGCAACACTGATTGAACAGACGAAGGCTGCCATAAACCCACAGACAGAAGGGCAGAGGAAGCTCACCTGTCAGCTTTAATTCCTTTCTCTGTAATTTTGCTCTCGCTGTTTAACATACACATAAAAACAAGTGGTAGAAAATGATTGACCCATCTTTGGGTTCATCATGATTTCCAGTTGTTATTACTGAAGGGTTTGATTGGCTTAGCTTGGGTATCTAGTGGCAAGTACTTATAATGTCCAGCAGCAGCTGTGCGTGGTGAGGGGGTGGTTCAAAACAGAAGATGTGGAGTATGGTGAAGGGTATCACTGTGTATACTTGGATTTTTCACCTCGGTTCATGTTATGAGTGGACACGGCATATATGATCTGAATCTTATAATGTCAACTTAGCCAAAACATCATGGCTGAGGACACATTATTTTCTTATATATGGTTTTTTTGTGGAAAAAAAGTTTTCTGGTGGTTAACTTTCATTTATAGAGCCCAGTGATTATAATGCACCTTGTAAATAATACAGGACCATGCAATCAGAAAAGCAATCTTTGTAATATCAGATAGCATGTAGATTACACATGTTCTGAGGCACAGGTCATAAGCATCGGTAGGAAGTGGTTACTGTGTCATACACAAGGGATGCCAGAGGGACAAGGTTAAGAGGAAGATAAAGAAAGTGATGCAATTTCAAACAGATCTATTTTCATGGTGTTTAAATTAAAATCCCACATATTGATTAATGCAACAGCAAACAAGCTTCAAATGGTAAAGACTATATCTATGCTCTATAGAAAATTATTCAAAAATATACATTGAAGATACAAGTTTAAGGAAATTTAACACAAGAATGTTAGCAAAATGTATATGTACTATATAATGAACATCATAATTTTATCCTGTATTAACAAAAAGATGTCAATCTAGGTTATTTTGAGGTTTTGGCAACAGGTTTTTAATGAACTAATCTCAGGGTAATGATGACGTGTTAAGAAACTTCACAAAGGCATCTAAATAAAGTAAGTCTTTTGGTTCTAACATGATGTTGCAGTCAGGTCCACATTGCTGGTAGAAATCACCCAACCAAGAACAGCTTTTGGGAAGTAGAGGTTTATTTTGGCTAACAGGCTTGAGGGGAATGCTCCATGATGGCAGGGGAAAACAATGGCATGAACAGAGGGTGGATATCACCCCCTGGCCAATATAAGATGGACAATAGCAACAAGAGAGTGTGCCAAACACCGGCAAGTGGAACCTGTCTCTAACACCCATAAGCCTGCCCCCAACAAAACACTCCCTGTAGGAGGCATTTATTCCCAAATCTCCATCAGCTGGGAACCTAGCATTCAGAACACCTAAATTTATGAGGGACACCTGAATCAAACCACCACACATGAGTATATGAAATTAATTAACAAAGTTTTTAAAATACTATCTGTTTTTCATGACTAGTAGCAACATCCAAGATTTAAGAAAATTAACTACAGTATGTTTAACTCCTCATTCATTTCTGAAAAACCCCTGTGGTATTTGAATTAGGTGTCCCCCATAAACTCATGTGTTCTGCATGCTAGGTCCCCAGCTGGTGACAATTGGGAATTGGAGCTTTGTTGGAGGAGATGTGCTGTTGAGAGCCTGCTTATGGGTGTTATAGCCAGCTCTTCCTTTCCAGTGTATTGGCTCACTCTCATGTTATGGTGTTCCACCTATTGTGGCAAAGGTGGTGTCCATCCTCTGCTCATGCTGTCCTTTCCATCATTGATGTTCCTCTTGAGTCTGTACCCAATATAAATGTCTTCCTCCCATTAGCTGCTCTTTCCCACTTGGCTCAGAATCTAATGTTTGTGTCAGTTTTAAAGACAAGGTGCTGTTTCTTATCAGAGGACTAAAGAAATCAAGGCATAACTGCAACCATCCTTATTTGATTCATTCTTGAGACTACACAGAAAAAGCTTATGAGTTTATACTTTTATGTGGGAGTCTCATATTGTCACCTAGATTCCTTCATTTGATTGATAAATAAAACTTTTTTATTTCCTTTTTCAGATTTCTACATTTTTCATCATATCACCTCCATCTTTGAGTCTAAAACCCTATACTTTTCAAAGAAAGTAGAAATTCTTAAAAGGAACTCCTGATGTATATGATTGAACATGACTAAGCCACCAGATTTGTCTTTGCTTCTATTGTCACAAAACCAATCAAACAAACAAGAGACAAAACAACAAGAAGCAGAGCCCAAGTCAAGGGCTTATAAGAAAGACTCTTACTCCAGGTAATGATTTCTACAGGGACACATCAGTGAGCTGGCTACCTTGTGGGCAACTGGAGCTTAAAGCCTGTAGCCCCACTGAGATCATCGGTCAACTGTGCCTACACATTGTTAGAAAGTATACTAATATGAAGTAATAGAAATTAATCAGCTGCCCCAAACCAGCATAATTTACAAGCTCCAACACGGAAATGCTAGGGAGAAGCTTCTATAGAAGGATTCAAAGTAAAACAAAGGTAATGTTTGATTGGTTAGTTGGGATTCTCTGGAATCTCCCATTGTCAAGAACCTAGCTATATTATGAGTTTCATGACTGCTGGTTGAGCTGGGTCCCCTTTTTTATTTATTTTATGGGGGCTTACAAGAAAGAGTCCATTATATTTTGCCTATGTTTGAGAATAAGGCAAAATTAAGGTCACATATGAGACCAAGTGGCTTTAACTGTACAAGAGCTCTTTAGATGTGGCTTTCAGTTTTAACTATGTTAACAACCTAACCCCCATTGGTCATGGGTGGTTTCAGGAAATATCTTCATATCCCAAAGTTTACTAAAAGGCAGTCTGAAGCAGGTCTTGATCACAAGGAGCTCCTTCAGGCCCTTTCCTTGGAGCTGAAGCAGCAGTGGCCAGAATAGAGAGAGAATGAGATAATGCATAGAAGATGCTACACACACACACACACACACACACACACACACACACACCTTTGGCTTCGTTTTTATTTCTCTCTTTTCTGACTGCTGTTGTTCATGGTTCCTAGAAGGCATAACTCTGTTGTAGGGTTTTCACACCAGCTGTCCCTTCTTTGCAAATGTCATTTCCTTGGGTATGCCACTTTCTTTGGGTTTTTTCTAGGATACAGACAGTAACTACTTTCCATAATATCAGAATGCTCCTCTTTTTCTTCCCGCATCCTTCTGTCTCAGAATGCAATCCAAAAATAAATTTGTTTTCTTCTTTCTGAAACAAATATTTGTGTTGAACATGCCATACTACTAATGAATTGTTTGTACTTAGAATCTGCCTCTCTTATCCCATATTACCTAAGTAAAGCCTCTGGGATTTTTACTTGATGTACCTTTTGAAGGCCATATTTCAAACAGTCTCTGGACTGTTCTCAGATCTTTTATTTCATAACATGGTGTGATTCAGATAAAACGTGAGGGTAAAGATAATCATCCAGGTTCAAATGTGAAGCTAAGGGATAAAGGGGCTCACCAGCAAGCCTTAGAGGTCAATTCTCTGAAAAGATCAGCTAAAATGGTCAAGATAAGAAGTGTTAATGCCTGATTTTAAAGCAATTTGTGCTTATATTAATCTTTCATATGCAAATCTGCTGTACTTTAAATGTGTTCCTTATTATAAGCCATAGGTCAATATGCCCACTTGATGAATATGTAAGCTTAAACTACAGATCTAATAACTAACTGAAAGGAAGTAGGGAAGTGGAATTTTAAAATTTATGACATTTAAAACTAATTTACAAATCCTATATTTTTATTCAACTGATAAAAAATACAATTTGCCACTCTTTGGGACACCATATTCGCATGCTTTAGCTTTTTGGTATATACTCCAGTTAAACTATAACAAAACTTACTGAGATGAGGTCCAACAATAAAAAATTGTCACATGAACTAATTAAGCAGAAGAAACAAACAAACAAAAAAATCTCAGTGATCTCAGAGCTGTTTTGTGTGAATTTCTTAAGATAGGGGGGTTTCAAAGGTCAGTGTCAGGTTTTCTGTCACTGGTCACAGAAATTCAAAACAAATACTTGAAAAGTCTGACCTCAGTTTTGGATAGTAGTGACATCCCAGTAGGTTATTATTGTGTTCAGCAGGTAGGAGAAGGTGGAGAAGCATTTTAGGTAGTTTACTCATCTGGTGAGCAGCACATCACTTTAGAAATATAACTAGTCATATACACTAGGACATGTAAGGACTTGTAAGAGACACAATCTAGAAGAGTTCATAAAACTAGTCTGTCACGCCAAATGATTTGAAAGCCCTGTTGTGGAGTTCTGAGGTACTATGATTCTCCAGACCCTATATTTTAAGTTTGCATGAAAAAAAAAAAAAAACATAAGAAATAGAAAGAAAGAAGGAAGGAAGAAAAACATACAAGAAGTTTCCAGGAAAATATTGGAGATTCCCTCTGTGTTCCTTACACTGTTTTGGCCAGAGCACTGCTCCCTTCCTTCTGAGTCCAGTAGGCAGCAAGTGTTGTTGCAGGGTCTGTTGGTTCTCATCTTCTGGAAGGAACGATTTCTGTCGGAAAACAGTGTGAGCAGAAGTTTACTTGGCAAAGCAGAAGTGGAGCTTAGCAAAGCCAGCTCTTGGAAGAGAGTTTGGAGTGGGCTGCCCCAAGGAAAGAGCCAACAAGGAGCTGGGAGGCAGTGGGGAGCAGCCTAATGGATTCTGTGTTGTAGGTTTTCAAAGAAGGTTTTATGAATATTTATGAGTTGAGTGGCATATTTATGAGGTAAGGTGAACTTTGCTTTGACCCAAATCATGGTAGAATGGATCTTCCCCTTAGGGCATTTCTTCTCCTGACCTCAACAAAAGGGCACAAGATGTTAAAGTGATGCTGCAATGACGTCACATCCCTTGAGGACCCAGACTCTGTTAGTGCAAGTGTGGTCAAGAACATTGGTGTCTTAGTTTATAATATAAAGGAAATAACCTCACTGAAGCCTCAAGGATTTTAAATCCCAGGGGACGTTTCAATTGTCCACAGATATAGTTAGGATGTGACTGGTTTTCTTTGTTTATGGGGCAATGGAGGGGGATCTCCCTTCTGGAATAAATGCAGACTTTCTTTTAAACACTCAAATTTTATTTTTTTAAATATTTTTGTTCATTTTTATTTATTTATTTGAGAGTGACAGAGAGAGAGAGAGAGAGAGAGAGAGAGAGAGAGAGAGCGAGAATGGGCGCGCCAGGGCTTCCAGCCACTGCAAAGGAACTCCAGATGTGTGTGCCCCCTTGTGCATCCGGCTAACGTGGGTCCTGGGAAATCGAGCCTCGAACCGGGGTCCTTAGGCTTCACAGGCAAGCGCTTAACCACTAAGCCATCTCTCCAGCCCAAATACAGGCTTTCTTGAAAGCATTTTTACTCACCCTTTAGTCAGCAGCAATTAGAGACAAGACTATGTGAAAAGGCAACTGGGCTTTCTGTGTGTGCCTTAAGAGAGGCTTCCCGAGAGCCCACGGAGACTGACCATCTTGGAGGTCTTGCCCAAAGTCCTGTTCTTCTCTGATCTGGTCAGCCTGTGAATCCTTTTCTTTCCCAGTGTTCCTGACCTGGCCCTCAGGAGAGGGAAAGGGAGGGGATAAAACAGCACCACGAACTATTTCGGTTCTGGCACTCGTTTACAGCCTCTAGCCAAAGGGTGACAAACTCCGATTCTTCATGGGTCCCAATAAATGTCAGAAAATTATAGAAAATTTACAAGTAGGAAAAGAGTTTATGGGATGTTGGTCCAGTGCACTTACAAGTTGACATTCTATTTACTGTTTTTCTTCTACTACAGAAGGAGAAAGGTAAAGATATTTTTCAGAGCTAAAAGAGGGTTGAGTAGAGAGGAAAAGGACACATGTGACATGTAAACAAAAGGAAGAAGATACTGGGGGAGGACGACTGCGGAGGAGGACCCGGGGTGGGAATCAACAAAATCAAGTTGTATTTGATTTTACCTTTTCACTTATACTCACATATGTGTACATAAACACACACACACACACACACACACACACACACACACACACATATATATATAACATGTCATATCATATAGCTAATATCTACTTAGCTGTTTCTTTACCTCATTTGAATTATGTTTAAAATTTAATTAAAATTTAAAGCCCATAAAAATTTCTTCTAATTTTCATTCTCCCCATATGAGCCAGGACCAACTTAAAATTTGCTGAACTAAATAAAGTGTGCTAAAAATAAATTTTTATAGGATATGAAGAGAAAAATCTATTTTTTGATGTGAATTATAATCACATTGTGTATATTTTAATTCTAAATCCAGAAGAAAGTTTTGGCATTGGTTTTTCCTAAATCACATCTTAAACATGAGCTAATGACCTGTGATGTTACTAAGTATTTTAATTGATATGAAAGTCCACACTTTTATTCTGCCTTAAAATCACAACAAAACATTTCAAGGATATTAGAGTAGGAGAAAATCTGCATGTTAGGATTGATGCTTATCATTTGTCAGAAAAAGGTAAGTGTCAAAGGAAAGATAGCATATGATTGACAAAGGTCAAGGCTTTTTTGTTTTGTTTTGTTTTGTTTTGTTTTTGGTTGTGTGTGTGTGCACGCACACACACACACACACACACACCAGCCAGGGAGGTGGGGAGGGGCTTTAAGGTCTTTTGCCACTATAAACAAATACCCAGCTGGCATTGCATGGGTGCCTGAGGAACTGAACACAAGCTGTCAGGTTTTGCAAGCAAGTACCTTTCTCTGCTGAGCTTTCATCCCAGCCTGTAAAGATTATTTTTGCCCAGTTAACCATGATAGTAATTTTGGAGAAAGGCTGAGATGTGCTTGGATAAAGTGAGTTGTGACAATCTGAGTTTACCTATGAATGGGCATGCTTGGGAAGGAGGTGCCACAGGACAATTAGAGTATACCTAGAGATTGTCATGCATTGACATGTGTTCCTGAAGATTCAGATGTGAAAGTCCGATGGTTAATGTCCATTGTCGACTTGATTTGACTAGGAATCATGTAAGCGATATGAGTCTTATGCAGATTTTGAGGACATTCCAATGTAACTGTATTTGGAAACAGTATATCAAACAAGACCATTCAGTTAAGTATAGTCATCATTAGTATGTGCCTAATCGAATAGGACATTGACCTTACACAGAGAAGAAGCAGCACAGATCTCGGTGAATGTATGGTGCAAATGCCTTGCAATGACACAGTATAAAAAGGCTGTCTGCAAGCCAGATGAGAGGTTTCACTTTAATTGCAGACATTCAGACTCCACAAGTGTGAGAAAATAAATGTCTGTGTTTAAGCCCCCAAAGCTAACTTGTTAAGCTCTGGCACATACTAAGACAAGTGTGTAAGGATGCCACATCTAGTATGTTATGTTGATGCTAGTAACCACACATGATCTATAATTTGCTAGCATGCACACTTCTCTGCACAGAGCATCTCCATTTCACAAAACACTCTACATGGTAAGCTTTATTTTATAGGTAAGAGTAAAAGAAGACGGAGATTTAGTAGTTTGTCCTCAAGTAAAAGTGCATAGTCAAACCAAATTTCAAACTGATTTCAAATGCACCCAGGAGTGTCCTGGTACAGGCTTGTCCAGAATTGAAAGAGCTGGCATCACACATTTCTACCCAAAGAGCATACTTGAAATGAGTGAGAGCTGTGATATTCACATCTCAGAAACTGGGACTCCCTGAAAGCCAAGGCCTTTTTACCCAGAAAGATTGTAACTAAATACTTACTACCATACCACTGATGACAATTAATTACTTCTAGAACTTGGATGGAAGGTTGAAATCATTTTACAAAGGATTTAAATGATGGTGAAACTTGATTCTCATTGCTGCAGAGAAACAACACTAATTTATTAAAAAATAGCTACTAAAGATTATATTCAATAAGAGCTTTTCTTAATTGTGCATGGACAATGGAAAGTGAATATTGGCTTGTGTTTTCATGCTATTGAGGACTTCCCCAATTTAATGATTTCTAAGCTTCTTTACTATCATTGAAATTCTGTATTTTTATTGCACTCTGGATATATGTCATGAGCTAAAGTGAATGGCAATGCAGGTGCAACACCTAATACTAGGAAGACATCAACATTCTTAGCAATATCGTCACATTGAGTGTTAAATGCAAATTTTATGAACATTCAGTAGAATGTTCCAGGAATTGTTGGATAAAACAGATGGTAACATCTGTTTACTAGGCATAACTATACATTGCCTATAAAAAATATTGTACTTTGGACAGAAGTGAATAAGAAGACATAATTGAGAACTGGAAGAAACTATGGTGGGTGGCCAATTCTTAAAACCCAAGGAGGTAATGAGCAGGAGACAGCAATCTTGAGCGAGGCTAACTCCCAAAGGCAGTACAAAGCCTGTTTTTAGGGTCACACTCACCTGTAGAAAACATCAACTCCCTATTGTTTGTTGTAACATAGACGAGTCTCTCACAGGTGTATGGAAAAAGATGATACACTGCCCTGTGTTATTGTTACTTAGACAGTGAAATAGACTCAATTAGGTTAAGTCTAACCTAATGCTGTGTTTAGATATCCTGGTTTTCTCCCACTTTAGCTCTGTATTACAATTCATTGAAAGAGCCATCTGCACATACTGGTAGGCCTGATGAAATAAAACCATGGCATTAAAGTCAATATAGAAACAGTCCAGTCACCTCAGTGGTTTATGTTAATTTATAATATCTTGCACTTGTTCTGTTCTTGTTTTGAAACAAATTATACAGGATATCCTGCAAGAGAAAGTTCTTGCATAAATAACTCTGCTAGAGTGATTCATAAATTAAAATTACATGGACATGTTTATGGCTTTTATATTTTCACTTTTTTTGTTTGTGCTGTACATGTGTCTGTGATGTGCTGCGTGTGGCTGATGCACATGCATGTGTCCTCATGGCACCCCATGCCTATGCCTGGGGCATGGTTGCACACTTCTGGTGGCCAGTGCGGAACACTAGACCACTGGATGTCCTGCTCCATTGCTCTTCAGCCCATGCTTGATTCAAGTCAAAGTCTCTTACCGATACTGGAACTTGTAAGTTTTTTCTTATCCCAGTCTAGTCCCTGGTCTCTGTGCCTCTTTGCAGGACTGGGGTTACAAAGCGCTGTGGCCATGCCTACCTGTTTGCATGGGTTCTGGTGGCTTCAGGTCCACTCAGAGCCTCATGCTTGTACAGAAAGTACACTAAACCATCTTTCCTGCCCCAAATTTATGATTTGAAATGTCAATGTTAAATTTAGATTTAACTTTAAATAGTAAAGTCTTAGAAATTGGTTTAGGAAAAGAACATAGAGAATGATATACCATCAAAAGTCACAGAATAGGGCTGGAGAGATGGTTTAGTGGTTAAGCTCTTTGCCTGTGAAACCTAAGGACCCTGGTGCAAGGCTCGATTCCCCAGGACCCACGTTAGCCAGACTCACAAGGGGGTGCACGCGTCTGGAGTTTGTTTTCAGCAGCTGGAGGCCCTGGCATGCCCATTCTACCTCCCTCCCTCCCTCTCTCTCTCTCTGCCTTTTTCTCTGTCTGTCTATTGCTCTCAAGTAAATAAATAAATAAATGAACAACAACAAAAATATTGAAGTCAGGGTCAAGAGCATTATAACCCATATGCCCAAAAGCTTACCTAGCTCACACATTTCCTCCCCTGAAGAAATGTCACAACCTCCTCATGTTTAGGAGCACTATTTTACTTAAGCTCTGTGATTAAGGAATCATTATAAACAATAACACAGCCACAAAAATGCAAAATATGGAAATATAGTGACACAAATAGCAGTTACCGAAGATCAAGGTAGAGCTTTATCTTCTGTGACTCAGATGTAAGGGTAGCAGGAGGGAGACTTAAATGTACTGCTCTAGGCATGTTCACAAATGATTGTGACTAGTCATAAAAGCATAAAGGAGTATTCTCTTTAGGTTATGGGAAAACATGTGGTGAGTAATCCAATTCACAAATGCAGAATCTCAGAAGGAAAGGGAATGTCTATGCATGTGTACATATTTAATAGCTGCTCATCTTCATGTGTCAGTTATTTCATCACAATAAAAAGAAAAGTAACTAATATACTTTCCCTACTGGTTACCTTTGTGATGGTTCTTTAGTGATATACAGAAAACTACCCCACTGCTGAGAAGGCATTGCTCCCATAAGTGGTAACCCATGCGAAGCCATTGTATAAGCACTGAAGTCCTGTAACAGGACATTAGACCAAACAAGTTCATGATGCTAGAGTGATCTGCCCACAACTAAGGCAAACAAAGAATGGTAGAGATTTTGCCTTTAAAACATTTTGGCTCCACATACTCCTTTGTTATTCCCTTGGCATAGGATTTTAAGCTAATATTCAAATCATATAACTCTCATTGCTTGTCTTCAGAAAGCCTTCACGGAGTCTATGACCATATCTCCCGGAGTATGAGAGAGTTAATACTGGGTAAGCTTGACAAATGAGGATGGAAGTGCTTTTTCTTCCAGGTAAACAACTCTGAGATGCATGTGTGAGCGAATGTAGAACCCTGCAGTGGGTCTTACATGAATTGTGACCCATTTCTCTAGGAGTCCTGCTCTTGAGTGACTTTCCCGTCTCCTCTGGTATAGTCAGGTCATCTTTGCTCATGATCTCTGGCACCATTTCTAAATAAAATCCTAAACTATTTACCTGCAAATCTTTGAGGTTCTGCCCTGCTTCTGAAGGAAGCCAAACTTAACATGCAACTGTGAGGTTCTTATTAGTCAGTATGCATATTAAAAACACATGTACCTCTGCATGTATAGGTAAATAGATCTTATAGTCAGGTTTACTGGGGTAAGTAACTTTTGAAATTTTACACATTTGAAACACTGCAGAAAACCTGATATGAGTCATGTGGCTTCAAACTGATATTCAAGAAATTTGATTATATGTTTAACAGAAATATAAGATCAAGATATTAAGTTCTGGAGCTCAAGAGAAGGCTCAGTCAATAAAGAGCTCATTGCACAAGCATGCCCAATTTCATATCCCCAGAACCCACATTAAAGCAGGACTTGGTAGAACAGGCCTGTAATCCCAGTGCTGGAGAATCAAGCATAGGAGAACCCCTAGGACTTGCTGGTCACCTAATCTAGCTGCAATGGTAAACTCTAGATTTAAGGCAAGACTCTGTCTCAAAAAGTAAAGTGGAGGATGATTATGGAATACACCACACATTGATCTCTGGCTTCCATATGCATATGCACACAATTGCATGCATATCCTCATACACAATCACTTATGTGTCCACAGACATAGAAACATAAACACACATGCACACCACATATACACATAGAAGTTGTTAAGCATTATGCCAGGTAATGGTGGTTCCTCTTGAGCAAAAGTCCAGCCATGTGCTGCAGTAGTTTATCATTTGTAATCACTATAAAGATTTTTATGTAAATCCAGAGATTCTAGACTTCCTTGGCAACTTATCCCTTGGGATATGTAACTTGGGAAATTCTAGATAACTCTGGGTCTCCCTACATAAAAACAGCATAGCCCAAAGCCTTATGATTCCTGCAGCTGGATACCATCTTCCAGTGGTGCTCAGTCATTCCATACTAAATTAGGTCTCTGAACATTCATAGCATATGCATACATAACTTATTCCTACACAATTCTTAATCTTTGGACAGACTATGGTCTCTAGTTTTCTGGAGCATATTAGTGAATTTTGAACTTCAATCACATCATGGTGCCAGCTTGCATATTTCTCTATATTCCCTTGCTCTCCATAATGCATGGAGGTTTATAATAAGGATTCTAAAATCTGTTTACATGTCTTCTGAGAACGAATAAACAGAATTTTTCTTATTAGTTTACACTGGCCATACAGCCAAGAAGTTGAGCTAAGTGGGACAGAGTCATTAACCAAATAGCATGTTATCCACTGATGAACACTGTGTCCTACTTTAATGTGTTATTAAGAGAAACTCCCAGAAGGGGGACAAGAAAGCAAAACTATAAAGAAAAAAAATGCATTCACTCTGTTTGGTGCACACCAACAAACTAAAACCCTTAAATCAGAATCAAATAAGTATACTACTTTTCCTGATTACAGATGGCATAGTTGTTAATTTTTTAATAATAAAAATCTTACCATGAAATCACTAGCATTCTCTCTTTATACCTGCTGTTTTTTGATCATAATATACTGTAATTTGCCTAAATTATTTTCCCCACTATCCAGTGAAATCAGGCCATTGCTTGTACACACTTCTCATTTAAAACAGAAATTAATGCTTAATTATATCATCATCCATAGAGGATAGTCATTTGAGCAATTGACAACCAGGGAGTCCTCCTGATCTATAAATGCCAAGTGTAATCAATTCAGTTTAATGCTTCAGTGAAGCTGAAAATATTGCCCCCTAAATATTTACTCTGATTACCTGCTAGGAGTAGAATGAATACAAAGGTAAGACACAAGCAACTGAAAGACAGCCTGAAGCACACTTATCTCTCTAAATCTTAGTATTAAACATTTAACAGTGAACACAAATTTTGATTGGCATCAACCAGTATTATTAATGCAAGAAGCAGCATTTGAAAATGATTAAACATGTCTGTAATAAGTAACAGGAATTTACTCTCCTTTGAAATCATGACACCTGTCTGTCCTACATGGGTCAAATCAATTCGATGGTAATTAAAACTGAAATTACTACCCTGTTTTTGTGAATGCTGAGGCCTGTCTTCTGGAAGCTGGGGTATAACTGGAAGACATAAAGTATGTTTCTGAATTGCTCCAGCCTATATCAGTAGATTTATATCTCTAGCATGATCTCCCACAAGGCTTTAGGGTTCTATATCCAGTTACCTACTGACAATCCACGGGAGACTCATCCAAAAACTCCAAACTGAATTTGTATCCTGCTGGCTTTCCGTGTGTGTGTGTGTGTGTGTGTGTGTGTGTGTGTGTGTGTGTTTTAATCTAATTGGGCCATGCGGTGGGGATGGGTCCACCTCCCTTCCCGCTTTCTATTGCAGTAACTACTTTAACATCCATGATGTCTTCCTCTGCCAGAGTCTATTTTTCAGCCACTTGCTATATTCTATCTATTCTAAGCTCATGCTGCCATGGGGTGTGTGTGAAGATCTACAGTGCGCCATGCAAATACTTCAGGGACTTTAATGAAGCCATGAATTTTTTGAACCTTTCTAAATAGTAACTACTATCCTGGACTGGAGCCTGAAATTCTGCATTTAGAAAAGTCCCCAGGGAATGACCACACTGCCAATATAAATTAGCATATTTGAGTAGCAAGATGCTGAAAAAATGGTAAGATCCAGATATGCTGCAAAGACCCAAAACTTCTTTTTTTTTTTAAAATATTTTATGTATTTATTTGAAGGGGGAGAGAGAAAGAGAGGAAGGGGCATGTAGAATGGGTCCTCCAAGGCCTTTAGCCATTGCAAACAAATTCCATATGCATGCGCCACCTTGAGCATCTGGCTTCCATGGGTACTGGGGAATCAAGCCTGAGTCCTTAGACTTTGAAGGCCTAACCACTAAGCAATCTCTCCAGGCCCCCAATTTTTGTTTTAAGGTAGCAGAAATCCAGAAGTTGCTGAGAGCTCATACTAAAGTACCACACCCAACAATGCTCAGGGAACATGGTAGAAGAGGAGGATAGAAAGATTGTAAAAGAGCCACAGGGTGGGTTGGAGAAACCTGAAGCATTGTGTCCCTCTCCATGGTGAATACCAGCAATCCCACTGATGAGGGTCCTCAGTGGCATGGGGTCAGGGAGGAGGAGATATAGTAGGATAAGAGGTCCATGGGACCAACATATGACTTGTCATAAAATTAAGTTCCTAAAAAAAAAATAAACTGCTAAAGAAGATTAAAAATAGAAGAAAATAGATGTCAAGGGGAAAAAAGTGTTATGAAAAATAAACAGAATAAAGGGATATATTATAAAGTGGGAGAGGGAGTGAAAACTTACCTACTTTATGGGTTGCTTAGGATCGGCCTTTCAGATAAGGGGGTATTTGAGCTGCTATGCCTAAGTGAGGGACTAAGTCATATGGAAGTGCAGGGAAAAGGCCACAGAGGCTGGAATTGTCCATGTCCAAAGATGTTCAACTTACGTGCTAGTCATTAAGCCATGCTGCACTTTATCCAGAATGGTCATAAAAACAAAAGAAAAGTATATGATTATGTTATAAATTTTTCTTATGAATGTCCCTATAGACTTTTACTGTTTTTCATATGAAATGTGATTAAGTCCATCTTTGTCAGAAGCCCTTCCTAAGTTTTCTCACTTTTCCATACCGGATGTTCTTAATATATACTATTGGAGTTTGGATGTAAAATATCCCACATAGGTTCAGGTGGTGATGTTACTGAAGGAAGGACTTGAAGTTTTAATTAGCCTTACTTCCTGTTGGCTCTCTGCTTCCTTACTGTTGCTGAAAAGTGACCACCCCACTTCTTGCTCCAGCTAACATTCCCTTCCCATCATTATGGAATGTGTATACTGGAAACTGTAAGCCAGAATAAATCCTTTCCTTCCGTAGGCTGCTTTCCGCCAGGTATTTGGTCACAACAATGAGCAGAGTAACTAAAATAGATACCAATTCTTTTCATAGTTTAAATTACTGTTTGTTGTATGTTTTCTGTTTTATTGGGCCTCTACAAGATTTTCTATTCACTGCCAGATTGCTCAACATAATATAAGACATATTTTCCAATCACCAATTCTCTGTTACTTAGGAAGAAAATGAAGAGTATAAGACTAAAAGCTTGCCATGAAAAAATAAATAAACACAATCTTGCAATGAAAAGAATGCACACATCTTTATATTTCAAATTTCAACTTCAGTAAGAATTTGGTAGACAACAAACACAGAAATTATTCAAATGATTGTCTATGGACATGGCAATAGATACCAAGGACTCTCAAAACCTACCAAAGCAGAAAATAATAGACTTTGAAGCTGAGCATGGTGGCACATGCCTTTAGTCCACTCAGGAGGCAGAGGTAGGAGGATTGCCATGAGTTCGAGGTCACCCTGCGACTACATAGTGAATTCCAGGTCAGCCTGAGCTAGACCCTACCTCAAAAAATAAAATAAAAATAAATCAATAAAAGATAGAGACTGCTGAGAGGTCAGAACTAAAGAAGGTACCTGTCACATTCAGGGAACATTGTGAAAGAGAAGGAAGAATAATGTAAGAGGCACAGGCTGGGAAGAAGTGCTATGGGGCACTGTCCTCAAGATTTTAACCTACTGGGGTATTCATGACCTCACAGTGATACTGGTAACTCTACAAGAATTGTGTTCTTCTGAGCCCTTCAAAGTTTTGACATGGATATTGGGGGACAGGCGGAAGTAGACAACAAAACAGAGGAAGGACTACCTACAAAGAGAAGATCCTCAACGAGGTGGAGTCAATGTAGAGTGGACAAAAGAGGATAACAGAAATATGATCAAATTATGATATGTTCATATATGAAAGTCCTCAATAAAAAGCCTAATATTATTAATAAATAGTAAGTCTACTTTTAGTAATTGAGATATATTTATCCTGTAATGACATCTCAAAAATTTAATGTAAAGGAATGTCATTATAGAATTTTTTTGTTAATTTTTATTTATTTATTTGAGAGTGACAAAGAGAAAAAGAGAGGCAGAGAGAGAGAGAGAGAGAGAGAGAGAGAGAGAGAGAGAGAGCATGCCAGGGCCTCCAGCCACTACAAACAAACTCCAGATGCGTGCGCCCCCTTGTGCATCTGGCTAAAGTGGGTCCTGGGGAATCGAGCCTTGAACCAGGGTCCTTAGGCTTCACAGGCAAGTGCTCAACTGCTAAGCCATCTCTTCAGCCTCATTATAGGTTTTTTGATTGCACTTTTTAAAGTATTGTTTTACTATGCATGTGGTTAGTGGACAGTTAAGGTCCTAGAAAAGCAAACACTGTTAATGCATACATTTTCAATCTTATTGGGAATAAAGTAATGAGCATGCCAAATCTGATATTGATATCCACTCATGGATACTTAGCTCCTCACATATAGAAGATGTTATGCTGCACAAGAAGGTGTACAAAAACAAGAACTTTGGACAATTCAGACCCTTACAGTATCTCTATTATGTAAGTTCCATCAAGTGTATATCTACAGTCACTTCATGGGAGATCCTGGCCAAATAAAAGGTTATGTTGTTGTTGGTTTTGTTTAGTTTTCATAATATTTGGGAATCTGAGTATAAAATACTAAGTGTACTATAGCAAACAAAGGAGTGAGACACATCTGAATTGTATAATGCAGACCTCAGGAATTCATGTGTTGACATGAGCCCTATTCTCTCTCCTCAGGAGACTCCCACAGAAGAGGAGCCCCTGGTAGCTTCACCATTCTGGAATTATTCCCCACATTCAATGCATTTCATCCTCCTCTTTCCAATTAAAATTCACAGAAACGTTCTTGCCTTGTAGTTTACTTGAATAATGTCAACTGTTTTGCAAAACTCAGTGACAAGAATTGGTTTCCCTGATTGTTTTGAATTGGTTTGGAGAGTGCTTCACCTGCAGGAGGTGTCAGTGGAGGTAATTTATGTTTCTGAATTTCACTGGGAATTGGGCTAAAACTGGGCCTCTCAGATTTTATTGGGTACAGCTCTGCTAGATGGGCTAGGGTATCTGGACCGCTACAGATCCCGCGGTCCTCTCTTGCCCACAAGACCCCACTGCCTCCGTGGCCCCTGGTTTTCAAAAGGCAGGTGAGCTCGCCTGTGCTTTTCAGGCTCTGTGTTTGCTTTCCTGGATTCCTCATTCTCAAGAGAGAAGGACTAGTTTGTCGTGCTTCCCTCAGACTCCGTGTGCCAAAAGAAAAACAAAATAGAATCTCTTCAGTTTAATTTGAAGAAAGGAGTCTCTACCACAGGACAAAGATGAGTCATGATGCTGCTGTCTGTCGCGGAGAGATCAACAGAGAAATCCTGGCGACAATTCAGGTAGAGGTCCCGTGTGTTTCGCTTGAGCAGTTCACCCGACATCTCCCATGTGTCTTAACAAAAGAAATGGGGACAACACCAAACGAACTACTACTACTACTACTACTACTACTACTACTACTACTACTACTACTTACTACTACTACTACTAATAATAATAATAATAAAAGCAACAAAAATCACGTGTTGAGTTCAGGACTTCCTCACAAAGGATGAAGTGTGTTCTGAATGGTTTCAGCATTTGTGGGTGGATTACACCTGTGCAGAGCTGTATATTTACTTGGAACTGAAAATAAAGCTATCAGAGAAAGCACCAGCTGTCAGTTTTCACATTGAAAGCTTTAACTGATCATTAATTTAAGGATTCTTTAAAAGGTAACATTTATTTAGCAGTATATAATGAATCCACTATCTCAGAGATGACTCTTTATTAGTATACCTTTGTTTTCTTTCTAAGATTGTAGAAAAATACTTTGAAGGTTTTAAGACTTCACACCATTTAGAAAATGTAACAATTCAATTTTAGTAGTGGCAGTTAAATGTAGAGTTGTTTGGACTTAACTATAGACTCCAATGAATTTTAAGGAAATACTTTTACTTCAGGGTAGCCTGTTATCCTTTTCAGGTTGCTTGGAAACTTACATTTTTATTATTCTGTAGGGTTTGTGGCACCATCTTTTTGTGTTGTGCAAAGGAAAAGATAGGGGAATGACAGAAGAGGTCATATATTGATAACAGAGATTTTTAATTAATACTTTTATTGGTCATTTCTTCAGTGAAAGAATTTCTGCTATTCCCTTGGTATGGGTCCTAATTTTTTTTTTTTGTTGTTGTTGTTGTTTTGAGGTAGGATCTCACTGTAGCTCAGGCTGACCTGGAATTCACTATGGAGTCTCAGGATGGCCTCAAACTCACTGTGCTCCTCCTACCTCTACCTCCCTAGTGCTGGGATTAAAGGCGTGCTCCACCACACCCGGCTTTGGGTCCTAATTTTTGACAAAAAAATAGTTTGTCATTTGGCTCAGTATGTCAATGAAACATAAATAATATCACAATATGAAACAAAATTTAACAAATTCAGGTTCAAAAGAATTTCCATCTAGAGACATTTCAGAGTGATATCTTAAGTGCTTTTTAAAAAAGAAACACTTAATATAAGTAACATAGGCAATAAACAGTAATCCAATTGTCTATTCTACTTACTTGCCTTCATTAATGGTTTCCTTAGTATTATTTAAATAATTTAAATTATCTGTCTACTAACTGAAGAATTAAGAATCCTTAATGATGCAGTCCTTTCTACTAGAATGTTATAAAAAATACAGTAATAAGGGTTGTTCTATTATTAAAAAATAACCACAAAGTATAAGCTAAAGATTCATTTTTTAAAAAAGTATACATATATTTTTGTTTGTTTTGTTTTGTTTTTTCAAGGTAGGGTCTCACTCTATCCCAGGCTGACCTGGAATTCATATTTAGTTTCAGGCTGGCCTCGAACTCACAGTGATTCTCCTACCTCTGCCTCCCAAGTGCTGGGATTAAAGGTGTGCGCCACCACACCTGGCTTAAAAAGTATTTTTAAGTAACTTTAAATAAAACAAATGCTTGAGTAGTAGACTGGTTTCACATGTCATGTGTAAACCAGGTTATGGAGGCATGTACTTAAGTCATTTCCAGGCTTTTCTTGTTGTATGTGTTATCACACTTGGAAACCATTTAAAGGAGAAAGTAGAAAGATCCACACATAAAACTAATGTTTTATCCAAGGAGAAGGATGCAGGGAGCTACTTGGACCTGATTTTCCAATGAAATTCCAGAAGAGGGAGCAATTGAGACACGAGATGGTCCCCATGTTGCTCTGGTCATAACTTAGTGATAACCTATCCATTCTTTCTGTTGAACAGAGAGGCTCCCTTTCTGCAAGTCCAGGTTTATGAAAAAGAGAACTAAAAGTTAAAAAAAGTATCCTGTTTTATTCCACAATAAACAATATTACATTTTATTAATATGATCTTAAGTTCAACCCTAAAATCATACCACATAAAATTCTTGTGCAGTGTTCCTTTTGTAGCATACACTATTAACAACATACTCAGATAAAATACTTTCATGTCGGGCTGGAGAGATGGCGTAGCGGTTAAGCGCTTGCCTGTGAAGCCTAAGGACCCCGGTTCGAGGCTCGGTTCCCCAGGTCCCACGTTAGCCAGATGCACAAGGGGGCGCACGCGTCTGGAGTTCGTTTGCAGAGGCTGGAAGCCCTGGCGCGCCCATTCTCTCTCTCTCCTTCTATCTGTCTTTCTCTCTGTGTCTGTCGCTCTCAAATAAATAAATAAAATTAAAAAAAATACTTTCATGTCTATGTATTTAAAAATTACATGAAATTATATGTTGAGCTCTACTGATATTTTTGTAATCATATAAAGCTTATATTTATAAAGATTTTTGACAGAGGGAAGAGGGAAATACCACATAAGCAACTTTTATTCTTTATTTTATTTTTAATATTTAATTTTTATTTTATTTTCATCTTCTGTAGTTAGCACTAAGCTACTACTTTCTACAAAATATTTTATTGTAGGAATTATTCTTTACTAATGACATACAAATGAGCATTGTGAGGTAAAATACTAATGAATAGCCAAAAGCTTAAGATTACATTAATATATTTGCATCCAACTGGAGAATGGCTAAGTACAGTACCTGATGTGTAAGCATGGCTCCCGGGACCCACATGAATACTGAGCATGATGGAGCAGGCCCATGATTCCAGTGCTGGTGAGTTGGAGACAGGGAATCCCCAGGGTTTACTTACCAGCTAATCTAATGAAATGGCTGAGATCCTACTGTAGGAAAATCAGTGATTTATTGATTCAGGACAATAGCCTATCTGAAAGAATGCATGTGAAAGCGATAGACTAAGACAGCCAACACTAAACTCTAGTCCCATAAATGCAAAAACACTCAACCAGACACGCTCATAAAATACACACACACTCAGGAAAAAAAAAAAAAAAAAAACAACATTGTAAAGTCTCAATATTTATATTTTTTAAAAATCATTCAAGATGAAAGTTTCTATGGTACTGATTCATACAATCTTTAGTTTTGTGTCTCTCCTCTCCCTCCTTACCCCCAGGCCTCCCCAGACCCTTCCGTCTCCTAGAGTCTGACCTTCTACTCCCTAGTAAAAGAAAACTCTCTTACAAGAAAGAGAGAATGGGAAATAGTCTGGATAGAAATACCTGTTGGCAGTGGGCATAGCTTTTTCCTGACACAATAAGCTGTTGCTGGAAAGTGCCAGGGACAGAATTAGGTTAACCTCCACAGTGAGCTGTTGGTCACACAGAAGGCCTCCCAAACAATGCAGGCCATTGCCAAGTCATTTGGTTACCCACAAGATCTCAATGGTAAGACCCTATTGCTGAAGACACCACAAGCTGATGTGAGTATGACTAATATGCAAGATGTTCATACAATAAAGTTCTCAATTTAATAAGAAATCATTCAAGCTATTATTTTGTCTAAAATCTTTTCTTAACCTCATCTAACTTGTGATTCCTTGTGTTTCTAAAGTAATTTATCCAGCTTTAAAATTACTATTGGCAATATAGGAATCAAGCAGGCAAATTTATTTACTGTAAACAATGAGCTCTCCTTTCTCTGAATTCCTATAGATTTATTGACTGGACCTTTTCTTTAGAACAAAGTTCAGTTGGTTTATTTTGGCACTTTCCACATTGTCCATCATATCTTCCCAAACACTACATGCCCCTGGATCCTTCAACTATTTATATTTCCCAGCCATGCATGTCCTACACAAGATCAATGGAGGTCAGATGAATTTAGTATTGATTAATAAGTATTGGAGATTCATCAAATTGTGTGATTATTGGGAAGAAAAACATCACAAACATACTGGATTATCATTGTCCTTCTGATCATGTAATTCCATGTAATTTGAGGGATGAAAATGAAACACATTTGTAGTTTTTAGCAAGCTGTTTTGTAAAGGGCCAGATAATGAGTGTTTTCATGTTGTGGGCTTTGTTATCTCCGTCACAGTTGTTCAGCTCAGCTATTCCATTGAAAGTATCTGCAGACAATACACAAATGGACCTTATTGCCTAATACCAAGACAGGTGATGAGCCAGATTGCGCAGCATGAGATTGGAGAACACTCTTCTAGCATGTTGTTGTGGAGGGCTGTCTGGGAAATACTGAGCTAGAATAATACCTATTCACTCATACTTGATTGGCATCCAGAGTACATAAGCCAATACTTAATTAGGACAACCTCATGGCATAACTCCTTAAACTCAGCAAATTTCACACTAGCAGATAAGATTAATAAAATACAGGCCGTGCTACTGGGAACTTTTATAGTCTGACTTTTCTTTTAAAAAAATATTGTACTACTTCATTTCCTATGCCTCAGTAGTAACCACAAATGAAATGATTAATAAATTGTTATGTTTTTCTTGAAAGTTGAAACAAATAGTTATGAGTTAATAATGATTCAGCTTATCACCTAAACACCATGGGATGTAACTGCTTGTATATCAACAAACATATCTGGCAATCATCCATTAGACCAGGTACCTGGCAAAACTTTTCACCACATTCTGTCTTCATCCTGTTCATTCGGGAAGCGCAGGTTGTACACTCTAAGTGCCTCACTTCCTGGAGAAGAAATCACGTACACTTAACCATACTGTGAAAATAGTGACAATAATAATTACTTTTTATTTATCAATTTTACTAAGGAAAAAAATTAAACAACTATCTTTGTCTTTGAGAAAAGTCCAGCTCAGTGTTGACATTTGATTTGGTTTTCCCTTTTAGGTGGGTCATAGTGCCACCTACTGGTATACTGAAAGAAAAATTTTAGGTCATGATATGAAAGTAGAGGACATGTTCAGTATAATAGAAATGCAGACTGTAAGGCTCTAGAAAAACAAACAAAAAAAACACTGATCACTATTCAAAGTGCATGAATCTACTTTACCTAATTTTAATTTTCTTATATTTAACTATTCACATTAAAATGTCAGTATTTCTTTCCTAGAACACTTGGTGAACTTATTTCTAACAGTAATATTCTCTAATATTACATTGACAACTTCAAGAGAAAAATGTTTGCATTCAAATTTTGTTTGAAACCCATCTAAAAATTCTCTCTGTGTTTCAGTTTTCTTATAGTCAGATCACAACTTATTTAATACGCATTTATCAACAGCAAATAGGCCTTTATTATACTTTGCAGTATACTTCCTGTGACTATGGATGAACAAACACTTTATTGACTGAGCCATTTCTCCAATCATGCTTACTGTCTTCGCTAACCAATCAGAGCTGACCTGTAGTTTAGCAGTTAAGTGACCAGGACAGCTTTCATTTCAGTTTCTGTTTGTATCAACTCCTACAAAGAAACAAATATGCAGTCAGTGGTTTATGGTACAGACCTCTCTCCCCCCTCTCTTTTTGCTTTTCTAGGCTATGGTCCTCCTGGAAACCACATCAACAGTGAACTGAAATTTAACTGCTTTTAAAAATAACATTTAGAAATAATCATAATGGAAGTGTTTGCGTCAAGTGACTTAGACTACATCGTTTGTTAAGCTAGGCCAGGGATCCTTGCCTTACAAAGTTGGGCTGCTTTGAACAGATGATCTAAAACTTTTACTCACTTCATTTGTCAAAACATTTTTGATAACTTTATACCTTTTTTTCTGGAACATAAAAATAAAGAGGAAAGTTTCAAAAAAAAGTTGCAAGGCTGATGGACTTGAAGAAGAAATTGCATACTAGGCAAGTTTGTGTGAAGAATGTTTTTGACCATTTCTAGAATCCACCCCACCCCACAATTGCCACTGCTCATTACCCACTACTACATCCCTTACCCTGCTAGTGACCAACATTAAATCATTGATTACTTGGAGTGTTTGTTCTCTCCCTTAACATGTTTATCAGTGTTTCTTCCCTGCCCTGAAAACCAAGGTACCTCTTCTGCTCCACTCTGCTACATAATTTTCTGCATTTCTTTTGTTTGTTTGTTTATTTGTGTTTTTGAGGTGGGATCTTACTCTAGTCCAGGCTAACCTCGAATTCACTATGTAGTTTCAGGTTGGCCTCAAACCCACAGCGGTCTTCTACCTCAGCCTCCATGGTGCTGGGATTAATTTCCTTTTTTTTTTTTAACTAGTTTATTTATTTATTTATTTATTTGACACAGAGAGAAAGACAGATAGAGGGAGAGAGAGAGAATGGGCGCGCCAGGGCTTCCAGCCTCTGCAAACGAACTCCAGACGCGTGTGCTCCTTGTGCATCTGGCTAACGTGGGACCTGGGGAACCGAGCCTCAAACCAGGGTCCTTAGGCTTCACAGGCAAGCGCTTAACCACTAAGCCATCTCTCCAGCCCTAATTTCCTTTTTAATTGTCATATTCTTAAGTACTTTTGCTGTAAGCAGCCTAAAACCTCTCTAAAAATAGTCTTGGTATAACGTATAAGCATATTCAGTAAAGAAATATCTGTTGTAGGTATTCTTTTCCTCTTAAAGATCTTTTTGTAAATCACGATTAGTATAATTAATAACAAGGAACCCCTAGTGAAGGTTTTGTACACTTGTTCCTTTTCAAAACTTTTCTTATAACAAAAGGAACCCACAAATATATAAAGTAAAGCTCTCAAAAAGCAGCCACATATACTTCAAACATCCTACAAGGCAAATTGATTGATAGAAACTCTGATTGTGGAGAGATGAAAAGTTGCAGATTCAGGGCTGGGGAAATGGCTTAGCAGTTAAGGCATTTGCCCACAAAGTGTAAGGGCCTCCATTCAATTCCTCAGGACCCAAATAAGCCACATGCACAAGGGGGCTCATGCATCTGGAATTCCTTTGCAGTGGCTAGAGACCCTGGTGTGCCCATTCTCTCTTTCTTTCTGTCTGCTTCCTCTCTCCTTTTCTCAAATAAATAAATAAGTAAACAAACAAATAAAACATTTTGTTAAAAGTTGCAGATTCAGAGATCTTAAGCTATCATAATCATAGCCCCCTTAATAGCCATTTATTGCTCACTTCCGAATCTAACCTAACATCCTTGTGACTATCCGATGAAACCTTTTTGGAATATACCAAGAGACCATGATCTTCAACAAACCAAACACTAAGAATATCATAGATAACATCTCAAGCCCATAGCAGAAATTTCCCCTACTTTGCTATAACCTGCCATCCTGATATTTCCACCAATGTCCTTATAAAGTGATTTGGCTTGGCTTATAATCAATCTTTTTTTGTTTCATAACTATAAAAACTTCATAAGATTGTTGACACTGGAACACGGAATTTAGGGCAACACAAATCTTTGATACTGGCCCATGTTCACTCATATTTAGTTCCAGAATAAAACTCCTTTTATACCCTCTGTGGTGAGAATAAAGCAAACAAATAGAAGCAACATATTGAGGCAGTTTAATGTTACCAAGCCCCTCAGAGTACACTAAGAGTGGCTGAAGGTGAGAAATGTCCTTGAACCTCTAAGGGAGAATCTGGACTTTTCCTTTCATATCTTTCTGCCTAAAGGAGCTCCTTCCCCAGATCTCATCTTCCCTAAGGGATTTCTCCTTTCCCAGAAGAAGCAAGGTCATACACATCCTAGAAGATTAAGATTCCTTGAACGATTGTTTCTCACCCCACCCCCTAAAAAAAAAACAGATCTCTAACCTAGAAATCTGGTCTTGGGGCTTGGCTATTTTAGACCACATCCAGTCCATAAAAGACCCCAATCTAAGTCTATAGGCAAACCTTTCCATTTTCCAGAAATCCCTCTTGCTTCTTCTTGAATAAGAGCTCTGCATTCCTTCCTTCTTGTAAGCTCTCTATATATTATGTTTATACTAAAATCTCTATAAATATGATCCTCTGGTCTGTGGATTTCACTCGTTGAAATTTATTAGACAAGAGCCTTGAAGTCCACTAATTCAGTACAAGCTTGCTGTGACCCAGAGTATGCGGCCCCCTTGCTCCTGAGTTATCCAACAGTTGAAAAAACCTCAAGGGCTCCCAAAGGGACCCCCTAATTCCCATATTAGTATCTCCATGCTATATTAATGTTAAATTATGACAAGACGCACAGTTTCATATGTCCTGGAGGCATGAGTTCCCTACTGTGGAATGGGCTTAAAATCCAATCAGAAAGCAGTTGGTTAGTCCCACAACTACCATGCTGGTAGTGTAAAGGTGGACACATGTGTCAGGCTTGTCAGTATTTTACCTTGAAGGACCCACACCTGGGTAAGACTACTGATATCATTTCTCCAACAATAGCCTATGTAAAACTTCGTGGCACTGAAAACTATCCATCAAGGAGGAAGTACCTAGTTTAATTCCAGTCTCATTTCTCTATGTTCTATAACCAAAAAGTATGGGATTTTAGCAATAGTGTCATATCTTACAGTTTATATGAGCAGTCAACAGCACTGAAAGTAGGTCATGTTGTTTGGGTGCCTTTGGCACATCCCTGACCATCACCTCATAGTTGAGGTTTGCTACACTTGTCATTGGGATTTTTATTTAATAACCCATAGCTTCTGAGGCAGCATTATACATCCACAGAGACTATCTCTATTCATTCTCCTGTTTTTAAAGTTAGCTTCCAAAGTAGTTGATTTCCATTTAGCTTTTTCATTATCTCCTAAGTTTTGATTACCTGCCCTCCACACACTACTTTTCCCATTCATCAACCTTCATCCCTGCTTAACTCTTCTAAGACCAATATTCCGCCAGCCCTCACTACTTTCATATCACTTGTCTTTGTGAAGAGAAATCTAGAGACCCAACACCTGAACTTTATGTAGAATGTGCCCTAGTAGGAAATAAATTATGGAGTGAATGTTTGGGAAAGGGAAAATGGAGAGTGGTGAGAGAGAAAATTATGATCATGATATATTTTCTATATTTATGGAAGTTGTGAATAAAAATATTAAAAGAAAAATTCCATTTTAGGAGAAAATTCATAACCATGTGTCCCTATGTTGCTTTATCATTAAGTGATGGTCAATGTCAGATATATGTTCAAAAGGACAGAAGGTACTATTTTTTGAGGAATAGAATTGATATAACATTGAGGAAATCATCTATTTTCTAAAAAGATTGTTCAATGTTCCTAGTCTATCTTTAATGAACTGTTGTGAAGGATAGTGTTAACTTAAATAAGACTAATTAAGAAAATTTCAACCAGGGCTGGCAACATGGCTTAGTGGCAGAGTGCCTGGCTAACATGTACAAGACAGGCAGAGTCCTAGGCTCAATCCCTGGCACTACCAAAACTGAGCCAATGCAAACAAAATAATCCTCCGCACTTCAACTCAAACCATCCACTAAAAATTCTAAATTTATTCTTGGAAATGGGATCTGATGCCCTTGACATCCCACCATGGATATTGTTTTCATTAATCAATGTTTAGGACTAAATTAGTATTTTTGATGATGCTGGCATTACAAAATGCTAGAAAACTGAGATTTATCAAAAATGGATACAAATTTAGTAAAAACTCCTGATTATATGGCTGAAGAATATTGCCTTGTATTGCCTGCAAGAAGATAAAGACTAAATTTCTCTGTATGTGTCATTTAAAGTATTGGCCATAGATTAAATCAAAGATGGAAATAAGTGGCTACAAGATGTAGATACAAGGAGGGGTGAAAGGGAATGTCCAGTAGATGTGCTGATGCCCCAGTGCCAGAAATTGACAGCTAGAGAAGCACAGTCAGTGAGCAGCACTCAGACCATGAAGGCCTTGGCTGGGAAAACAGCCCCAGGGGGAGGACATGGCCTCCCTGAGCTGAGCTCTGTACGGATGGAAGTTACTATTCTGCTTTGCTTCACACACACACACACACACACACACACACACACACACGCACACACTTTTGTGCCCCCTCACACACTTCTTTTTGTAAAGCAGTCTGGTGTAGCCCAAGCTGGTCTGGAACTATGTAGAAGACGCTGGCTCTGAGCTGATGATCTTCCCATCTGTACCTCTACAATTGTAGGCATGTACCACCAGGCAATATACAAAAACTGTAAAGTTTTAACAGCTAACTATATTACTCAGGATTATGACTATAATTATCCTTAGTCTCTACCAAGCTTTAAATCAGTTTATGACATATACATACAATTCTGAAATGACAAATGTTTCCTGATCAATGTCTTTACTGCTAGAAACTTCCAGTTAACCTAGGTAGGTGTGTGCAGTAAGAATGGCAAAAGTAAAAGCAAACAATGAAATCAAATACAACCCCTACAGTGAAATATCAAATATATAACCCCTACTATGAGGTGTATTGAAGTATTTAAGTAATCTTGTTATCAATGACTCAGTGGAACTTCACCAGATTTAGAAATGTAGTACTGCTAATAGATTGTTTTTTGCTCTCAAATAACAAACATGGTTTATGGATATTATAAATATGTTTATTCTCTGACACATTCTGTTGCCACAAATTAAACATTTTCTGGATAATGTTTGACATGTGACAATTATTTGGAATTATTTGCAATCTGTGAGGAAACTGCAACAAGGGAACATTTCAAGAAAACATGCCATCAGCTTGAAGCTCAGTTGACAAAAGGGATTAAGTGCGCTAATGAAATGACTTGCTTTGGAGAATGCTTTATTCCTAGGGCTGGATTTGTCAGGTCAGGTTAGAGGACATCATGATAACCTTGGTGGCCTGAATTTTTATTCCCAATCTTCTTGCTGTGAAATTATGGCTTAGGCTTGTGCTGTCATGAGTTTTAATGTTTCATTCAGTATAAAATTTACAGCTCTTCAGAATGAGAGTCTACAAGTTATTGTGGTATAAGCAGCATCAGTTATCAATGCTTGTCTGATTATTTAGAATATTGGACACCTTGTGTTAGTGTGTGAATGTTGAAATTACTTATGGACAGATCATAGAGAATTCTTTAGCTTCAATACAATTCAAATTTGTGATTTATTTAATATTTTGCTAGTGTGTTCAGTTTTGTGTTCATACGTTCATATCTGGTTTATTTATAACATTAGTTTTTAATCTTCCTTAAAACCTTTTAAATTCTAAACTGTGAAGCAATAATGATAATTGTACATGGACCGTGTGCAATCCCTAGTCAACACAGGCATGACCACCAACTGGTACCAGCATCCTCAGCTGATCAAACTTCGGCAGTTACATTTCTGGTAGGTAGTGATTTCACTTGCTGAGGAATGCAAGGCATGCTTGTTTCCAAGTCCTCTTCCCCACTGAGCCATCTCCTCTGCCCACTTTGATGAATTTGAGTCTCCTCGGTAGGTACCATCAACTTCAGAAAGAACTTTCTCTGACCAAAGCTGAGAACAACACTAATCTGTGAGCAAAATCATAAACATTTAATGAACATAAGATATCCATGCAGCCAAACAACAGCAGTAGTTTCCCTCCTTAGACCTCTGACTTCCTTTGCCATAAGCTTTAACTAAGTTTACAATGTAAACATGAATTCCTTCCTCTGATATGGTTCTCATAGCAATCAGAGAACATTTTATTACTGCTGTAACGTCCATGCTTTTATATAGCAGTAGGTTCATCTTGCTGGGCTGATAAGTTATGGAGTTCATACAGTTTAGCACTGGGTAAGAGAGTTGATAACTTTTCTCCCTCAGTAGCCTGCAAAGCATCTTTAAGAACTATAACAGCTAGCAAGAAGGGAGGAGACTTTTAGCTCAGATCCAACTTGATTTCTCAGTGTTTCCCAAAACTGAAGCAAGTGGTGACTTTACAAGGAGAGTCTTAACCTTCGAGTTCTGTGGGCAACAAGAGCCCGTGCTGTCTAGAAGTTCTGGGGCTTCTCTGATCAACAATTCACTGGGAGGTATTCTATCTTTGGCACTGGGATTTTCCTGTAGTAACCTATAATTTCTGGGAGAGCATTATTCTCCCAATCAGAGTACTCATGTTCAAACTTTTTTATAATTATACTTTTTAATCAGTTGACAAAATTATGTATTTAGTTTTAGTTAACCTTACCTCTTAATCCCCTCATCTCTTCTATTCCCTACCCCTGTCCCCAGTTAAGCCTTCTTAACTCAGTATGATTTCTTTCCAGCAAAAGGGTTAAATTCCTATGAAAATATTCATTTCATTTTCAAATATAATCCTTTAGATTTTAATATTAATATTAATTAAAGAAGGCAGACCCTGCACCAGAAGGTTGTGGGGGGTTGCAGAAATCTGTTCTTTTTTTTTTTTTTTTTTCAGAAGATAGTGAGGCCAGAGGAGATAAACTATCCCTTGCACTTCAGCCAACCATAGCTGAATCCACAGAAGAATTGGAGAGATGAGAAAGAGTGCTGCTTCCATTTTGTTCCTGATAATCAGTGCCAGGGTGCAGGAGACAGAGACCCTGAGGATACTCAACACATACCAAAGTAGAGGTCCAGAGGCTCCTAAGAGCTCATCACTGAAGTGGACTTAAATCTCACCTACCATGGCTCAGGGAATTTTGTGGAAGAGGGGGCAGAAAGATTGTAAGAACCATAGGTTGAGACTCACCCCAAATTAACTGAGTACTGCTCCCATAATGCATAAACCACAACCCCATGGAGAATACCTGCAACCCTACTGAGGAGTGTCCCCAGTGGAATGGGGGCAGGGATGAGGGAAAAGAGGGTATCAACCCATGATATAACCATATGAAACATCTTGATAATCATAATGATGATGACGATGATGATAATAATAAACATTTTAAAAAGTGTACAATGATGATGATAATAATAATAAACATTTTAAAAAGTGTACATGTTCTATATATATATGCTATGCTTTAGTAAGTGGGACATTATAATATTGAAAATAATCACTGAAGATCAGCAGACAAACTTTGTCTCCATGTCCTTCTTGTGTATTTAGTCAGGATCCAACTCCTTCAAATGATGTGGAAGAGCAGGGAGTAGGTAGTAACCTTACAACTCTTTTTTTTTTTTTTTTCAGATCAATAGATAATTATGTTTCTCATTGTTCAGGAGACCAGAAGTCCAAAATCAAGGTGTCAGCAGCTTTGGTTTCTTGGTGCTGAGAGGGAAAATCTGTTCTATGCCTCTTACACTTATCTCTTAAACTTGTTTTTATTGACAACTTCCATAATTATAGACAATAAACATGATAATTCCCTCCCCAAGTTTCTCTTTCACAAATCCACTCTCTATCATATCCCCTCCCCCTCCAATTAGTCTATCTTTTATTTTGATGTCATCATCTTTTCCTCCTATTATGAGGGTCTTGTGAAAGTAGTTCTAGGTACTGTGAGGTCATAGATATAGAGGTCAATTTCTATCTAAAGAATTGCATTCCAAGCAGTCCTGGCCTTCCTTTAGCTCATACATTCATTTTTTAAATTTTATTAGATATGGACATATTTAGGATGTAAACAACACATGTTGGTACCATCCCTTCCCACCTCCCTTACCCTTTTCTGAAGAGGCCTTCCTTACTGGGGATACAGTTCAACCCAATGGGGAGTCTGGATCATGCATTATGGGGGCAGCAGTTAGTTTGGGGGGAGAGGCAATGTCTCTGTGAAAAATGTCTCAATTTGTGGCTTTAACAATCTTTTCACCCCTCTCTTCCACAAAATTCCCTGAGCCTTGCTGGGAGCATTTTAAGTCTACTTCAGAGATGGGCGCTTAGGAGCCTCTGGATCTCTAGTTTGGTAGGTGCTGAGTGTCCTCAGTGTATCTCCTTCACCCTTGTGCTGATATCAGATTCACTGAGAAAGCAGAACTCTTACTCATTTCCCCAGTTCTGCTGTGGTTTCAGCTGGGGCCAGAGTAGACTGAGCTAGGTCATTTGTCTCCTCAGGCCCAGCTCCTCTCTGAAAAAAAAAAAAAAAAAAACAGATTCTCCAATGGAGAGTGAAGTCAGCACTGGTTAAATGGGATTTCCATTATTAATTTAGAGAGAATTTAGAGGGTGCAGACCCTCTTATAGCCCAAGATTAGTAGGAGCTTGACAATCTAAAGCAGAATCATTATCTGGATATGATTATGACTTGTTTCCAGATATGGTTTCCTTTCCACTGAACGGATCTGTTAGCCAATCCAAGAGCAGCTGGTTCCCCAACATGGCTGAGTACCACAGTTGCACTTGTGTGAGCATCACCTCAGGTTTTTTGCTGCTTAGATTTTGAGTTGTTTGGACAGATGTTGGCCATCTTCCCCAGTAACTCACAGAGAGCCCTCCAGCACTAGATGGGCTACTTGTCAGGGTACTGTCTCTCTTCCGGATTCCAGCCAGGTCTCTCCATGGTCAGTGCTGACAGCGTATGGTGTCTTCAGCAGTAGGATATTACCATGGTGGGCAATCAAGTGCTCCAACAGAAGTCTGTCTTGTTTGTTTGGGAAAATGTAGTAAGTAATTTTATAACTCTTACCTATCTCTAAGTGGTAACTAATAAGAAAAAGGTGAGAATCACATGTCAAAAGATTTTAACTAAGGCTTGAGGAGATGTCTCAAAGGGTAAGAGCATTGGCCACACAACCACAAATTCCTTAATTAAATCCCCAGCACCTGCCTAAAAAGTCAGGCATGGTCACTTCTCTGTAACCACAGTGCTGAATAGAGCAGAGAGAGAGGAAGATCACTGGGGTTTGCTAGTCAGCAAGTCTGACAGAAAAATGACACAAGCTCTGAGATCAGTGAAAATGCCTGTCTCAGGGATATTAGGCAGAAGAACAATAGAGGACACACAGCTTCAGCCTGAGGCGTCCACACACATGCATGGGGTGTGCACATCTGCACATACACCACACACATGTGTCACACTTCCTATACATGCACACCAAACAAAAATACTCTGTTTTGGTTTCTTGGTTTGTTTATTTATTTATTTATTTACTTACTTACTTACTTACTTATCTGCTTATTTAAGAGAGATAGAGATGGAGGGAAAGAAGCAGATAGAGAGAAAGAGAATGGGCACGCTAGGGCCTTTGGCCACTGCAAACAAACTCTAGACACATGCACTACCTTGTGTATCTGGCTTGTGTATCATGGGTCCTGGGGAATTGAATCTGGGTCCTTTGGCTTTGCAGGCAACCGTCTTAACCACTAGGACATACCTCCAGCCCTTTATTTTGTCTTTTTAAGGTACAATCTAGCCCAAACCTAGGCTGATCTGGAATTCACTCTACATAGTCTCAGGATAGCCTCTAACTCATGGCTATCCTCTAACCTCTGCTCCCTGAGTGCTATAACTAAAGGCATGTACCACCATGCTTGGCAAAACAACAACAACAGCAGCAGCAGCATAATAATAATAATTATTATTATAATTATAACTATTATTATTATTATTATAGGTCTAAAACAAAAAGATTTTAACAAGATTACATATCATACAGGTTTTCTGAAGAGGGCCATTGTAGTTGTTAAACATACTTAGCTCACCTCCATGGATATCCTTTTATTTATTTGGTTTCAAAATGCCAGCATTTGAACATGATAGTGTCATTAGGGTATTGCCATAGTGATCATCAAACTGGTGAGAAACTATCATGAACCCATGCTCCATATCTCACAGACAGTTTAAGCTCACCCCATGCTCTCTAAAGCACCATCTAATTAAATGCCAAATGATTCTATCACAGATGTATGAGTCTCTATGTGGAAAATAAGGTTGAAAGTAGAATAGCTACATGGTCAGAGGAGAAAAACTCTTATTCTGGGCTTCTTATTCTTCTTTCTTGTTTTTGGTTTTCTGAGGTAGGGTCTCACTCATCTCAGGCTGACCTGGAATTTTCTATGTAGTCTCAGGGTGGCCTCAAACTCATGGTAATCCTCCCACCTCTGCCTCCTGAGTGCTGGGATTAAAGGCAGGTGCCTTCATGCCCAGCTTTTTCTAGGCTGCTTTAGACTTGTCCAATTTCTCCAAACTAATACAATCAAGTTCCACACAAACAATAGCAGAAGAGAATTTCTTACAGTGATGGATGAAACTATGGACCATATCCTTCACGTCCTTACTACATCTTTGCTTTTAATTTTCATAGTAACGGTACGTTGTATGTGTGTAATAAATCACGTTTGTTAGGTTTGTTGGTTGGTTGATTATTCTTTTTGAGACAGGATTTCATTATGTATCTCAGGCTGGCCTGAAACTTACACATATCCTGCCTTAACCTTTTGAGTGCTGGGATTACTGGTATGTACTTCTTCTATACCAGGTTTAAATAACTCTTGGAAGGTTTAGTTTGTTTACAGTTTTTTTGTTGTTGTTTTTTGTTTTTGTTTTCCAAGGTAGGGTCTCACTCTAGCTCAGGCTAACCTGGAATTCACTCTGTAGTCTCAGGGTGGTCTTAAACTCATGGCAATCCTCTTACGTCTGCCTCCCAAATTCTGGGATTAAAGGCGTGTGACACCACGCCCAGCTCTGTTTACAGTTTTGTTTTAATCAAAATAATTTTGTGAGAAAATAGTTTTGAAGAACACATGCTTTATTTCATTGCAAGAGCTGAAGTTTTGTTTGTTTTTTGCTTGTGTTTCTATCTGTGTATTGTGGGCTGTGTGTGCACCCGCACACGTGTGTGTGTGTGTGTGTGTGTGTGTGTGTGTGTGTCATTTGGTATGTGTTGTGGAAGCACATATATGTGCCTTCCTATGGCAGAGGGAGGGGGTGCTGCTCACCTGCAGCTCCATGTACTTCCACCTGAGTGTCTATCACTGATACGAGAGCTGGCTGCTTGTCATGAGCTCCCATTATCCCTTGGTCTCTTCTCCCCTTTGTGGGGTAACAGGCAGTCATGGGCATGCTCAGCTGTGTATGTGGGATTCAAATTTGGGGGGTTTCAGGCCTTCTGGGGCCCTCATGATTACACAAGAAGCACACTGAAATCCTTTCGATATATATTTGCAAAGATGTGTGCTAAACATACATAGCTGTGTGGCTATTTTACTAAGAATGTGCTCAAGAATGATTCTCTTGGGTCTCACCAGTTGTTGTTCTAAGCTTTTTCTAGCTTTCATTAACTTGTCCCTCTGCTTACATGTGCTTCTTAGCTTAGTTTGAGGCCTAGATTCGTCCTTCGCATGCTCCTCCTTGGCCTCTCGGCCCTGCCACCCGTAGATGCTGTCACCACACTGCGTGCAACCATACTTCTCCTATGCTCTGCCTTTCCACCTCTTTAATCTCACAGTCTTACTTGATTGACTCACATAACTCCTCAAATGTAAGAGATCTTTTCAAAGGTTCTCCAAAAAAAAAGCAAAATTGACTAACAAAGTACTTGGATAATTGTTTATACTCAGTCTTGTGACATCAAGAGAACTGGTTGATCAACTAAGACCAAATTTACATACTAAAGACAACATAGCATGATGACAGAACACACCAACAAAGAAGAAAACGACCCCCTGAAACATCACATGTGATGTATTGTACTATTTTTTTTCTATTTGTTTGTGTTTCATTTTAGAAGATTACAAGAAAATTTGATGAATCAGTTTCTAGATTAATATACTAATTCAATATTAAAATTGAAATCTGAATTTCTTATTGAATAGTGATAGAATTTTGGATTTTAACATATATTTTATCAACTTTTTTTAAAGCAAAAACCAGGGTTGGAGAGATGCCTTAGTAGTTAAGGTACTTGTCTGTGACACCTAAGTACCCAGGTTCAATTTCCCAGTGCCCATGTAAGTCAGATGCACAAGGTGTTGCATGTGTCTGAAGTTTGTTTGCAGTAGCTAGAAGCCCTGGAGTGCCAATTCTTTCTGACTATTTCTTCCTCTCTCTCTCTCTCTAGTAAGTAAATAAATAAATAAAATAGTTTAAAAAAACATTAATTTTACACAGGCAGTGTCTCATCATGAAAATTCAAAACTCTATCAACAAGTCCCAAATGATTACATTGGGACTTTGATTACATTAATCTGTATAGGATATCTTTATATCTTGTGTTCTTCATTTACATGCATGGGATTTTTTTTTGTTTATTCAATTTAATATTATTATAAAATATAATTTTTAGATGACACATGACATCCTTTTTATTTATTTAAAAAAAAAGTACAAGTTGTATATCTTTTATCTGAAAAGGTTGACACCTGAAGTATTTCTGAGGTTTTGTGTTTGGGAGACAAGACATTTTCATAATGAGATGTCTTGGGAAAGGTACCTAAAACTTTGTGTGTGTGTGTTTACAAAATTCATTTACTTTTCTTATGCCCCCATTCCACTGAGGGCCCTCTTCCATGTGGTTATTAACCATGGGGTTGTGGGTTATGAGTTATGAGTTATGAGATCAGCAGTCAGTCATTGTGGCAGGGAGCAATGGCTCTGGCTGTTCCATCCCACCCTGTGGCACTTAAAAATCTTTCCACCCTCCTTTTCCATAATGTTACCTGAGGTTTGGTATGTGTGTTATAGTCCAACTTTAGTGGTAATCTCTCAGCAAATTCTGGATGCCTTCTTTGATACGTCTCGAGTGTCCTTCCTCAGTGTCTATCCATCATCTTCCTGGTACAAGTTGTCAGACTCACCTTAAAAATTGCATTCATATTTAACTTGTCAATTCCTCTGTGGTTTCATCTTGACCCTGGCTCATAGGCTAGAGGTGGCTCATATCATGATAGGAAGTCAGCCATCGTTTCTTGTCATGCTGATAGATTTTGGTTCTCCCTGATTTCTACTGCCTTCTTTAAGAGATAAAACAGAGAGTGAGAGCAATATGAGTTAAAGCAGATAGGCATAGTTAATCAAGAGTGATTTTAATGGCCATGTCATATATTTTGGCCAAAGTCTGATGGGTGCTCACTACAGTCAACAGTTGTCTTCACCATAGGATTCTTATTTGTATGTGTCACCATGTCCAGCTCATGTTTTCACTTCTAACTATTTATGGTAATTTCATACAAAATTAAGTATATTACCATTTGGTCTTGCATTTACACATAAATAATGAGGGCTTCAAATCGATCTGTATAAATTCAGATTTACACTTCTATACCATATTTAAGTCTTTGTATCCCAATAGATGAGTAATCATATATTGTTTTCTCTACATTGATTCCTTTACGTAATAGTGAAACAGGGAATTTCTTCCAAATATCTCATAACTATTTGCATGCTTCATAATTTGTCTGCTACTATAGTTCCATGCCCTAAAATGAGGTCTGTCACATATAGTAGAAACTTGCCATATTTCAATGTGTTAAAAATCTGAACATCACAATGTCACTGTTTTTGACATTGTCATATTTCAAATGCATAGACAAATTCAGATACCCACCTACTCAGCCTCAAATTTAATGTTGTTGGCTTTCTGCCTGAGCTTCAGGTGCTGATATCTTCTTTCATTCTTATTGTTTTTCATTTTGGGTTGGTGTGTATGTGTTTGTGTGGCGGGGGGGGGGGGTGTGGAGAGGCATAGTATGGTGGGGTGGTGTCCTTGTAGCACCTCTTGGGTTTGATTGCCTGTGGTGGAAGGAGTGGCACTCACCTGTCGTGGCTAGAGAGGAACACTGGGTATTCTACTCAATAATACCTTTTTTGCATCTTTTTATTTGAGCTTGTGGTGGTTTGAATCAGGTGTCTCCCCCTAATACTCATGTGTTCTGAATCTTTTATACCCAGCTGATAACAATTTGGGGAGAGTAGCCTTGTTGGAAGAGATGTGTTGTTCCCCCTGGGCTTGGAGGTATACAGCGAGTTTCCCCTTTGTTAGAGTTTGGCTCACTTTCCTGCTGCTATTTTCCATCTATTGTGGCAGAGGTGATGCCCGGTCTCAGTTCATGGCATGCTTTCCTTTACCATCATGAAGCTTTCCCTGGAGAATGTAAAACAAAATAAAAACTTTCCTCTCAGTTGCTTCCGGCCGGATGCTTTCTCCCAGCACTGAGCAGGTAAATGCAACTGAGCACTTGTCTGATTGTGATGAAGACACATGGACACTTTGTGGGAATTAACAACTGGGGCAGAGCTTCACTTCTCTACATCTCAGTCCAGTCAGTTCAGAAATGAATGTATTTCTCTAGCCAGAAATTCTTTCACATGTCTAATGAAGAAACTCATCAGGAATACTTTCTGGTAATGCTGTTTCCGGGGGTGAGGGGCTTTTAAAAGTTTTTCTTTTTCCACTTTTCAATAGGGAACCTGCGTTTGCCTGCATTCCCCCGGCCCTACACACTCACCATGGGATTTCCCAAGAGACCTTTTGTCTCCGCTTTTTCTATACAATAAGTTTACTTCCTCATTGCAAAAAGCTTTTCCTCTGTAATCAAGTTTCTCCTTCAAAACTCATCCTTCTTTGTTCATGGAATTAATTTTATGAATTTCCTGAGACAAAGAACCTAGAACCTCTGACTCAGTAGATTTTTGGTGACAGGTGAGAGTCTGGCACCCCAGTTTCTGAGTGAAACCCACTTATAGCTGAAATAAGGCTCTGCATCTCTCAAAGACAGATGCAACTCTTCCAACTCTGTATCTGTTAAAGTCACTAGTTGTTTTTTTTTTTTCTTTTTACATTTATTTCTTTGGACTTTATAGTGTATGATTCCCACATAGGTAGCTCCTATATCCTTTTTTTTTTTTTTTTTTCATTATCTGTAAGCTGTCTACAGAGCTTTTCATTGTAGTCATTTTGGTTTTCTTTCTAAAACTTCAACTTCTTTTTCAAGTGTGTCAGATCTTTAGTGTCCTGTCTATTATGGTTGCAACAATTTCTTCTTGAACTTATCTGTTCTCTTTTTATTTTACATAATTTTTACAGTAGCTCAAGTTCTTGTATTGCTCAGTCTGGTTTGTTGCTCTGCAGACCTGTGCATGGCAGGAGCATTTTTGTGTGCTCTGCCATCTCCTGTTGTGAGTTTCATGTCCAGTGTCAATGGTGAGTGAATAGGTATGTGACTCTCAGATGTTCAGCATTATGGTGGGTCCTCCCAGTTTTCATAGGGGCATGAGTATGCACCCAACAGGAATAGCTTTTATAGTACAAAAATTATATTTAATAAATCTAATGGGGCTTTATCTTTACTATTGTTTTGCACCAATCAAAGCAGCCAGAAAAGATGTTTTGCTGTCTTTTTCACAGTGGAAATCCTTTGCTTCTAATTTCCTTTCCCTATGACATTTGAAGTCTCAGATAAAGAAATTGTTTAATATCCTTAGATGAGAAAGTATCTAATACCTAGTTTCTCCCTCACATTAGTCTAAGCCTTCATGTCCTTTACATTAAATGTGTGACCACTAAAACGTGTGGTGCTGAAGATGACTAAACCAGATAGTTGCTCTTCCATACAAGTAAGCTAGGTCTCATATAGACTTGCCATTGTTATTTTTGATAGCATTTTTGTGTGTGTGTGTGTCAGAAAGTTTTGTAGTTTTTTTATTGTTATCTGTTCCATATTTAACAGTGTTAAAATTAATGTTTATTTATAGTGTTATCAGCGCATAAACCACTATATTATATAATATATATACATAACATTATATATAACATATCTGATATATATACATATTACATATATACATATATATATATATACACATACATACATACATATTACACACATACAGGAAGATAGGTAGATAGATAGAGTGATAGATAGGTTATGCATGACACATACAAATCCATGGGTCTTTTCCTATTTTCATTTTTGTCTTTATAATATTACTGGTACTTTTTCATGTGTACTTGTTTGATACATATATATTGATATATATGTATATATATGTATATATGTGGCTTTTTATTTGTATATGAAATGTACCTCACAGATTTATGTGTTGAAGAGTTGATCCCTAGCCGTGACACTATTTTGGGAGATTCTAGAAATATTCTTGAGGGCATTTCTTACCCTCCATTTCAGTCTCTTCTCCTTTCTGGCTGCTATGAGCCTTCAAGTACTGTAGACAACTGACTAGAAGGTTAAAACCTCTGAAACTATGAGCCAAAATAAATCCTTCCTTTCTTTAAGCTAGTTTTCTCAGGCATTTGTTATGGTGATGAAAAGCGAGTATACTCTTATTCAAACATGTAGTGCAAAAATAACCCAGATATAGCAATAACATTTATTAAATGTGACATTTATGCCAGTGTTAAAGATACTTTTATCAAAAATTCAATGCACATGACACTTGTATAAATAATTTTGAAATTACTAATAGAGTTTGACAAATATATATAATTTTTAAACTGTGTTTGAAAAACTGAAAGAAAAACACTTGGATATGTTTCTAGTTTAAAATGTTGCTTACTGTGTCTTATATTTCAGGGTATTAAAAGTGACCTTTAGTGGGTGCTAGGCATGGTTTTGAATATGTTGATGAAATCAGTTCATTTGCAAGATATTTCATAGAAAAATGAAACCCTAAACTACCAACTGTGTTTGAACAGATGATGTTTTTGTGCCTAGTGCATCAATATTCATGAAACAGAAGTATGTCCTCAAAGTTCAGGTATGAATAAAAATGAAGTGGCTTTTCTGAGTGCCTACATGTTAATCTCCATTTGGCCATCATTTCTCAACACTATTATCTATCTACTTTGTTCTTCAATACAACAAAAAGCAATTAAAATATTACCAAGTCCTTATGAACTCTCAAGAACTTTTGTTCTCATTACTAGTTATTTTCAAGCTAGAGTTCTCTTGTTGGCTTCAAGAACTTGCATAATTGACTAATTCTGGGAATTTGTTCTACTTTTTCTGTTTTCATCATCATCTCCTTATTTTTTTCTTTAGGTTATGGAGAAAAAGTACAAATAGACTAGATAATAAGAAAATACTTTTAAAAGGCATGAAAAAATTATTTCCAATGTTTTATGCTGTGCTGTCACATATTTACGACCAAGGTAAACATGAAACACTTTCCTTCCTGCATATGCGTCACTTCTTATCACCATGCCACTAGATCCTCAGGGGTCGTACCATGCATAATGTACGAACAATCTACCCTCTCCAGTCTTTCCAATTCTTTTTACCTAGTCTCCTCTCCACTAAATCTATTTAATCCTTTGGCTGTGAGTAGAGGTTACTTAAATAAGGAACCTGAAATCTCATTGTATGCTATCAGTTTCTTCATGTGTTTAACAAGATGAAATGTGTTTTGTGAAATAATGATCATGTATATTATGTAGTCTATAAATGTTATCAATATTTCAGTCACTCATTGCTGTAACCTCTAAATCACTGATCAAGTTTTTATTAGAAAAAAATAATTGCCAGAATCAGTATCACATGCAATATATTTTAAAAAATGATCTTACTTCAATGAGTGATTTAATTAGACAGTTTTGGTCAATTTTAATTTATTCTTCATTATCTCATAAAAACTCACGTTTTGTGACTTTATATGTATTTTAGTGATATAGTGTTCATACAATAAGCACAAAGCCATAGATTCAGTTCCAAATAAATACATACACAGTCAAAATCAAATAATCCCCATTTTTTTAATGTTCACTTTCTCATAGTATCCTAAGCAACTAATATATTGGACTTGTTTAATTTATGCAGTTAATTTTATTGTCTACAACATGTCCAGGTCAATAAATTATCTAAAACAGATTGAATATTTATAGTTATTTAAAATTCAGAAATTAGTTAATCTAATTTAAAAAAATTCTGTCAAGCCCTTTGTATACACCCAACATGATCTCTGAGAACCGTGGGAAGGCACACTTAGTCCTAGATATAGTTCCTGCAATATCAAACAGGGTGTTTGTTTTTTTTTTTTTTATTTCCAGAGTCACTGTCTCAGTGAGAGAAATTCTAATTTTATTTACCTTTAATTGCATCCTTCAATTTTTCATAATTAAATGTTCAAGTTCCTGTCAATAGTAATGCAATTACATTGGCTTTATTCAGAGCTGTATGATCTTAAGATCAAGATGACAACTAATCCTGTACAGCACACACATTTGCACACATGTGAGCAAACACACACATGAGCATACACACACACATATATGAATGCATGTATATATATATTCTATATGTCATTGCTAGCATTTTAAGCATGAGGAAGTGTTATGTTACAAGTTATCTTATTCTGTTCTTTTCATTTCCCCTGCATAGGCAAACGCATCCTACCTGGTCAGCATAGCAATTAAAGAACTAAACCAAATTAAACTCCACTAATTCGTTCAGTTACAGTACTAAAATAATTGTAATGTTTTGTGAGATTATGATATTCACTTATGTATAACACAGAACTTTGATATTTTTGATAATATTGATTCAATAATATAAAAGAAACAGATTTGTTTATAATCAAGGATCTAATATGACAAGTTTTACCTTTTGAAAACATATATCTTAGCATGTGAAAAATACATGATGAAGATTATCATGGGCTGGAGAAATGGCTTAGTGTTTAAGGCATTTGCCTACAAAGCCAAAGGACCCAGGTTTGGTTCCCCAGGACCCACACAGCCAGATGCACAAAGGGGAGCACACATCTGGAGTTCATTTGCTATGGCTGGAAGTCCTGGCATGCCCATTTTCTCTGTCTGTCTTTCTTATCTCTCTCTCTCTCTATCTCTCTGCTTACAAATAAATAAATAAATAAGATTTTTTAAAAAGATTATCTTATTAAAATTACAACAGAGCTATGATAACTTAGGTAACATATGATGTAATAATATTTAAAGCACTTCATAGGAGTCACACAGTGTAGATTTTCAATAAGTTCTAACAAAATCTGGTTTCACATTGTGGGAAAAAAATGTGTTTTAACAATTGCTCATGAACAAGTCCTGCATTTCATATGACAAGAACAGCCCTCAACAATGTTATTATATAATGAGCCCCTGGGATTTTTAAATATCATTACTTATGCTGCCATTTTCTACAGTATTCAACAAGCAATTATTTTCTTACTTCACTCAAAATTTACTTAATATTTAGCTATGTATCTTTGTTTCTAATTGAATTATAGTAGTACTAATTTATAAGTTAGAAAGCTTGTACTTTATATAGTGAATATAAATTTATTTATGAACACTTTATTTTCCCTTGTTACTCTTGCAAGAGACTAGAACACAAACAAATAGAATAAATTATACATTAAAACATGATAATAAAAATAAAACATGGCAAACCAGGCCCAAACAAACAAATGAACAAAAGCCACAAGTGCAACCTGAAAAAACATAGATTACTTTATGATAGTCCTAACACACAACATAGAATGAACCTGTCATCTGAAACTCTTCTAATAGTTCATCATGCCTAGATTTACGATAACTCTTTCTTACTTTGAATTTTATGACTTTTTACCCTAAAATTGTGAATTATACAGAAATGTCTGAATACCTCTTCCACTTCAACAGTACCCATGGGCAGCTGATTTTCTTTACTTAACATACTGCAGCCTTCTTAAAAACACAAGACAGCAAGATAATCCCAAAGAATCAAATGGATCCTTTGATCTCCACCAGAGGAAATGAAACACCTTTTTTTTTCCTTCCCACCTTGCACCCATTTACCTCATCTCCTTCTGTAACCTTTATGTTAGATTATTTTGTGCTAGGAACTAAGCCATCACCAGATGACTGTAATTAAATAATCTTGTTGGAGTACCTAGGAAAACATTCTGCTTCTTTCATCTTTAGAGATACCTAAGTGAACAAAGTGGGCAGACTTACTTGGTACAGTATCAATTAATTTGCTGTGTTGTGCATTCATTTCATGCTACACCATATGATACCCTTGTGTCATCCTGTAAGACTATTATGACTCTAATAGCTTTTCTTTTCTTTTTCTTTTTTAGCATTGAGTTTAAAGAATGAAAGCCTTACTTTGTATTCAAGCTACGCAGTAAATTTATCGCTTGTGAAAGGTTTATATACTCTGCAATGTACTTCTATGCATCGTGCATTAATACTAAGTATGGAAACAGAACAAAGAGGTTCTCCAATTAAATTAACTCTGGCACAGCAGTGTGTTGTTTGGCAAGCCTGGATCTATTTAAGTGAGTGAGACAAACAATAAATCTACCCATGAGCTACAGTACAACAGGGATATGGTCCTTATGGGCAAGCATTATTCCTAAGTCAATGTCTTACCTTGACATTTATTTTCTGTAAGTTACAAGCTTACCCTTTAGACAGCATTATGGGAACATTCATCTTCAGAAAGGTTGAAAAACTTTGACATTATCTCTTCCTTGGGCAATAAAGGACTTTAATTTCAGGATGTGAGAGAATTAAGCAAGAATGAACCACATAATGAGTATTCATTGCTGCTTTCATAATCAATAACCAGCCCAAGATGGCATACAAGATTGATAAGTGTTTAAATAACATGTGTTTCCAATGTGACAAAGTCCCTTTTCAAGCCATATGGCTATATAATCATTCCCTTTAAAAACTGCTTTGAGTAAAATTCATCATCTTTTCAAAAGTTATAAGTTGAAAGAATACTGTATTTTATTGCCACTTAGGCTAACTGAATAAATTAACTTAGATTCAGATTCACTTTCTTATCCAAATGGGAATTGTACATTGTAATCCCTTCCTCTTCATCATTTTTATTTATAAAATATTCACAAATGATTGTTAACAATAGAACATCTTCTTGAATAGAAGTATATTATTCAGTGATGTTTGTCCAATTCCCACAACAAATAATGCCCTTATCATTTGTCAATGTAGACAGCTATTAATTCAGGATTACGTAGAGAGGCAGGTACTAAAAATTTATATAAATAAGTTATATCTTACAGAATTGACTTTGTTTTTACATTTTTCTCTCTGAAACTATATGACAAGATAAAAGTCTGCCTATACAAAAAATAGAGATGGCATTAGATTTCAGTAAATATTTTTTAACACCCTAATATATAATAGAAGATGATAGTTCATAGTTTCCTCAGGTTTTAAATGGCTTGCACATCCTATTCCAGATCAACTACTTTTTGAAGACTCTTTAGTAAGAATTCAGTCTGCATGTAATTCAATGTCCCCAGTAAAAGGGATCACCACATCACATTAGTGTAAGAACAAAATGAGACAGTACAAACCATCAGTGGGCTAAATGAGGACCAACAATTATATCAGGAGCTTTGCATATTAGTATTTGCTGATATTTGTATGTGTTTATTTCATGCCAGATACTGCCCTGGGTTAGGTGCTGGTTATGGTCTTCAACTGACAGATAAGTTACCCTGAAACACTTACAGGTAAAATTTCTTGTCCATCACTGTATAGCCATAAAATTACAATACATTTGTTTCAATTCAGTTTGGTTCTAGAACTTTGCTGAACAAACTGTGTGCTCTGAACCCATGAAAAACTATGGAAACATTAACCTGGGTTAACGTATATAAGCCAGTATCTGGAGAAGTGAGGTAGGTGGATTGTTAGTTCAAAATAGCAGTCCAAATAAAGTCTTTAAATACTACAGCCCTATCAGGTTAATCAGGCATATGTATTTAGACTTTATCACAGTCATTATGAATGCAAGGCAATGATTAAATTGTATACAAATGATGCTAGGTTAAGGTGGTATGTCAGCAGAAGCCACAATTAAAAAAAAAATCAAGTGTGTGTGTGAGAGAGAGACAGAGATACAAAGAGAGGAAAGAAAAGGAAAGGAGAGAAGACAGTGTGGATGCTCATGCGTAAGTCAGGATAAATTTCAAAGGTAGACTGTCCTTTTCACCTTATTGTTGTTCACCACTGCACTGGTACACATGCTTCCCAGAAATTATCCTGTTTCTCTACCATCTCACTGGTTTGCTGGCATTACAGGAGGCTATTACAGCTTCCAGAAATTACATGGAGCCTGGGGGGCATGAAGCCAGGTACTCCAGTTTATGTGATAAGTGCCTTATCTCCTGAGCCATCTCAGCAGCTCCAGCATCAACCACATTTGAAGGGTGACTTCCCAGATGATAATCTATCTCTAATTGTTTAGAAATGCCTATCGCTTGTATGGTCTTTGAGCAAACCCATGCATTCACAAGTGTGGGCCACTGGGAACCATGAGTGCACTCTGGGCACAACAGTAATCATGTTCAGTAAGGATATTCCTCTCATAAATACAGATTCATAAGATAGGACACAATCCCTTTGCCTTGTTGACCATACAAGACATAATCCAGATATTTGAGAAATTTGTGAGATGGACAGAAAACAAGCTAGGTTATTCTGTGGAGAGTGATAATCATCACAAGCTTTCCAGGTCGTAAGTCTTTCCCTACTCCTGACTTCATTTTGTGTGTGTGTGTGTGTGTGTGTGTGTGTGTGTGTGTGTGTGTGTTTAAGAAATTTCTATATTTCCTGATAATACAGAATTATATTTTGGTAATCCTGCTTATGATATTTGTAGAAAACTAAATTATTTGAAAGATTAAATTATTTTTAATATGTTTATGTTCATAAAACTTAAATACAGTAATTGTATTTCTCAAGAATCTATCTTAACTACAGTAATCTGATGGCTATATAACAAAAAAACATAATTTTAAGCAACAATATTGATTACATTGTCTGTTAAGTCAAAAAAAGATAAAACAAATTAAAGTGAAAAATAAATACTAAATAATATAGAAATGGTTTAATTTTAATATCTATGAAAACCAATATTATGCAATCATTAAACTGTTTTCAAAATAACTGATAATAAAATTGATAAATGAAGAGCTTATTGTATTGTACTGTATTATTGTATGATGAAAACACTTGTTTCAACCTTTGTGAGATTCGTTTTTTGAGGCAAGCCCACCAGACTACCCTTTTTTAGTGTGTGTTTTTCAAGGTAGGGTCTTGCTCTAGCCCAGGCTGTTCTGGAATTCCCTATGTCCTCTCTGGGTGGCCTTGAATTCAAGGCGATCCTCCTATCTCTGCCTCCTGAGTGCTGGGATTCAAGGCATACTCCACCACACCCTGCTAGCCTTTTTTTTTTTTTTTTTTAAGTGCAAGAGAAAGAAGGAATGAGTGTCAGAGAGAGGGATAGCGAATTGGCATGTCAGGGCCTCCAGCTACCCTAACCAAACTCCAGATGCATGCACAACATTTTACGCATATGCAACCTTGCACACTTGTGTCACCTTGTGGGTCTGGCTTCTGTGGGACCTAAAGAGTTGAACATGGGTCCTTAGGCTTAGGCAGGAAAGTGCCTTAATAGCCAAGCCATCTCTCAAGCCCCTTTGTAGAAGTTTTTATGTTTATTATTATCATTAACAAGATGTTTCATATGGATATATAATGTGTCTTTTCCTTCATCCCTGCCCCCATTCCGCTGGGGACACTCCTCAGTGGAGTTGCAGGTATTCCCCATGGGGTTGTGTTTTATGCATTGAGAAGCAGTAGGCAGTTATTTTGTGGGGAGGGATGCCTCTGGGCATAATGTCTCAACCTGTGGCTCTTACAATCTTTCTGCCCCATCTCCTGCAGAATTCCCTCAGCCTTGGTGGGTGAGTTTTAAATCTACTTCAGTGATGAGCTCTTAGGAACCTGTGGATCCAAATGGAAACAAGAATGACATTTAAACAGGTATTTAATTTTTGTTGTTGTTTTGTTTTTGGTTTTTGAGGTAGGGTCTTACTCTTAGCTCAGGCTGACCTGGAATTCACTATGTAATCATATGGTGGCTTCTAACTCATGGCAATCCTCCTACTTCTGCCCTCTGAGTGCTGGGATTAAAGACGTGGGCCACCACACCCAGCTCAGGTATTTAATTTTTAAAAATTATTTTATTAGACAAATGATATCTATGATTTCAATGTTATTTGTACATATATTTTAAATTAGTAGGAAAGTTTGTATTAATTGCTTGGCCAATTTTATGATACTTCTTCATGATTTAGTTGGTATACCTCACAAATATATTTCCACAACTTTATATAAAAATTTTAATTATTAAGAGTTATTTTCAAATATTGTTCAATGTAAATATCATTCAACTTAATATTTTAGCTCCATAATTCCCAATAAAATTACTGTTTATTCATTTTCTTTAGCATAGTCTCTTTGTAAACACACTCAAGAGCCCTTCTTTTTCTATCTGTGAAGTCCTTCAGAATTCTACAAGAATTAAGCAAACGACATTGATTAGCAAAAGCTTGTTTTTATTAGAGAAGACAAATCAGGTTTCAAATTCAGAATAGAAGAATAATTTAACATTATATATTTTACATAACACATTTAATATTTAGATAACCGAATAAAGTTTCATATAAAATATCTACTATTTGCATAGCAGTGCTCAAGATATTTGAAAATGTAGACCTTTTAATAGAAATAATAAATTTAGTCCAAAGTCATCAATTTCAAGTTATCTCAAAATATTGCATAATAAAAACCTTCAGATTCTGATGAACCATGTCACTAACTTTAGCAATTGTCAAATATCTGTTAAATTAATTTTTGTTATATTTTATGTACATTACAAATAGTATTCACTATTACTACTTTTTAAATATGATATGGCACCATCAGCTCATATTTGAAGGCTTGGTCCACAGTTGGTAGTAGGTCATTACTAGTTATGTGTCTGAAGAATATCTTATCTGTGGCCATCTCCTGTCTGTCTCTTTTCTGCTTACAGCTTCCTCTCTGGCATGCTCAGCCTGCCATGATGTTCTGTCTTATCTTAAGCCCAAGCAAGGTAGCCAGCTGCTGTGGGATGCAACCTCTGAAACTGTGAGCCAAAATAATTCTTCCTTTAAATTGTCTCTCTCTGATATGTCATAGGGACTAAGCACTACCACACTCATTTATATAGACAGCTCATGATCATTAAGAATGGTGAGGTTGGGCTGGAGAAATGGCTTAGCGGTTAAGCACTTGCCTGTGAAGCCTAAGGACCCCAGCTTGGAGGCTCGGTTCCCCAGGTCCCACGTTAGCCAGATGCACAAGGGGGTACAGGTGTCTGGAGTTCGTTTGCAGTGGCTGGAAGCCCTGGAACGCCCATTCTCTCTCTCCCCCTCTATCTGTCTTTCTCTCTGTGTCTGTTGCTCTCAGATAAATAAATAAAAAATGAACAAAAAAAAATTAAAACAAAAGAATGGTGAGGTTGATATTTATCTTTGAATCAACTGTACTGCATGCCTTTATCTCTCATTCTCATATAATGTCAGTATGCCTGTATAAAAAGTTTTGCATCCAATGCAATCACAAACACCCTAGGCTTCCTAGTGAGATGGTAAATATACTAGTCTCTGGTATCTAGCTCAAGGACGACTTGCTACATAACTACAGAAAGTGCCACTGGATATAGTTGGTAGATGGTAAGAGCTTACTGAATGTTACTGATGAGTAAGTTGAAATCAAGGGAATATACCAAGGTTCATGTTTGCCTTTTCTGTACATTGTACATATTATTCAATATTGTTCCACTTATACTGTTATAATATTGTAAAAATTACATTAACTTTCACATTTTTTATAAACATGCACTGTTGGATTTAAACTAATATTTGGTAGAATGTTAATCATTATGTTTACTTTTATGTTTTCCTTAATTTTGACTTAGGTATTAAATTTTTAAATATTATGTATTACTTTCCCTGCTTCAGGCTCTTTATGCACATTTAATACATTCCCCAGAAAGGAAAAAAATTCATATTTATAAGTTTGTAATTATGGTCATAGCCAATAGACTTCTACTATTTTTTCAATTCATCATAGCATTGTTGTTTTTGAGAGACACTCTTTCAAAGTTCTTATTTCTTCCCGAAAAGGTCTGAATCTTTGAAGATGCCACATGAAGTTTCAGATTTTTCCCGCCCCCTCCATCAGTACCCCAGAACCACCTTACTTCTTGGATATGGACAATGTTTGGGTAAGAAAAACAATTCAGACTGACAAAGCAATACTCCTGGGAAAAAATTATTAACATGTATAAAGGGATTTCCTCGCAGTATAAATACTAGCCTGTGCTCTCTGGGTGCCTCAGAGCCTTCCTGATGTATATATGCAGGTAGGCAGAATTGAATCAGCCCTTGATACAGTAATATAATAAAACTGATTTGGGGAGAAGCTGTTTTTATTTTTCTACTCTTTTGTGGGAATGAGTTGCCAGTCTTTCACCTCAGCTGATAGCTTTCTACCTCTGAATTCTGACACTTCTGGGACTCTGCCTCTCATAATGCATCACAGTGCAGCCGAGTGTCTACAGGTCTCCAACCATACCACCAACGTGATGTCTACAGGTACTGACTCCTCAGAGGTCTCCCTATGGCCAGGCCTAAATATTTCAGAGTGAGGTCTGTGAATCTCGTTAGTGAATAATCTCTTTGTTTCATTTTCCCCCTCCAATCCAATTTCTTTTGACTAAATATTTAGGATGTTTAAAAGTAAGATTTTAAAATAAAATAACATTAGCAAAGGAAGTCATTTATATTTTATTGGTTTTATTATCATAAAGAAGACCTGTTTTCTACATAAGCAAATAATGAGCTTAGATTCTTTAGTCTGTAAACAAATTTTAATAGAAATGTTTATAGATAAAGAGAAAATGGAATACATATTCTAAAATGCTTACATGTTAAGTAGGTGCGACTTCTTTGTGATAAAATATATTTGGTTTGGGGATTACTTTTGCTGCTGTCTATACACATTATAGAAAACTCAAGTGAATAATTCCTAATACCAACAAAACAGGCATTAATGGATAAATACTTTAATAAGCTTATGTCATGGGTATATCAACATAATAATAAGCTTGGAAATCAAAGCTATAAGAAAACACTTAACGCCCATATTCAGAGTTAAGTTTTCTCAATTGAGTTCTCTAAATAACTTTTATATTTCTCACACCTAGCATTCTGAAATGAAAACAAAATATGAGCATTAAAGCATATCTTCACATAGCCAAATATATGTGTACTGCTAATACATTTGTTCTTTTCCTAAGGCATTAATAAGGAATTTCAAAGTTGATTAATAAATAGAGCTTTGAAATGACTAATTTTCTTCTGTAAACTAGCCATTTACTATTAGATTTCCACTTGTTCTCAGTGAAATCTGCTTTACATGTAGAAATGAAGTTGAAGTTGATCTATTCAGAAATCAAAATCTGAGTTGGTACATTTATACTGTGATGTGCAATAATTAAGCTTTATCTTTCATTAAAATTAGGCACTTTCCAAACATATATGAAAAATTGACATCAATCTTTGACTCAATCCTAAAGTATCTAAAGATTATATTTTTGGACTTTGGTAAAGTCATTTAATGTACATATTTTTCATCTATAAAGAGTTCCCATAATTTTATTTAAAAGGTGATTTTAGAAGCATAGAAATATATTTTTGAAAGATATAATGTTTTAGCAAAATAGTATAAATGAATCTAAGCATTTTCCACAAAAATTATGCATTTTGACTAACATCTTAACAGTTGAGGATGAAGAAAATATTTTTCTAATTTTCTATATTTTGAGAAAATTTGGGTCACATGAACATGAAAACCGGAATTTATAGAAATTTTGAAGTGATCTGATTTTAAGTTCAAAATCCTAATTTATTTGAACACATATTATAATGCATTTAGTAGATAATGCTTATCCTTTTTCTACTGTCTTAAACTCAGAAAAGCATTTTTTTTTTTAATTTTTGGTTTTCTGAGGTAGGGTCTCGCTCTAGCTCAGGCTGATCTGTAATTCACTATGTAATTCCAGGCTGGCCTCAAACTCACAGCTATCTTCCTACCTCTGCATCCCGAGTGCTGAGATTAAAAGCATGTGACACCATGCCTAGTTCAAAAACAGAATACTTTTAAACCTTGAAAATAAAACAGTCATAATCATCAAAATTGCTTTAAAATATTTTAGAGGTTTATAATTTATAAATTATAATTATACAACTAATTGTCCAAGGAGTAAGAAGTGCTACTGGATAGGGAAACACTGAGGTATGAAATGTATTTAGTGTTCATTTAACTTTTTAATGCATGCTAAGGACTACCTATTGCCACCATATGTCAGATGGACTTTAAGTCTTTTTACTTAGTTATAAATTGACAATTTAGGCAAATATTCAAAATTTAAGATTTTTTAATGTTTAGAAAAAATTTATTCTGTTCTACAAGTATTTCATAAATACTTCATGTCTTTCATTTCTATAACATATGTCAGTATTTTTCAAGTAATTTTAATTATATCTTTTATATCTCTTTTATTTTAAACTGTATATTTATTCTAGTTTTATGAACACATACCATAAATGAAGGATATTTAAGAAAATAAAATGCATAAGGAAACTTTGCCAGTAATTTTATTGTTAATAATCTCACTCAATTTGGTGATTTGTGTTTAAAATGATAAAGGTTTTATAGTTTATATTTTATTTAGGAATATATGTTGATTCTAGTAAATTTATATATATGAAAGAGATTATGTTTCTACATAGCTTTATGTATATATAACATCAACTGTCAATGATTGACTTTATTGTTACATTTTCTGTCAGTTGTGTACATTCAAAAACCTACAACCTTGTGTTTTCAATGTCAAGATTTTCTTACCACTAGGAATGGAGTGGGATCATTATGGATAGGGCTAAATGAGGGGATGGGTGTTCTACATTTCCTAATTAGTGAAATAAATCTTTTAAGAAAATAAATATATATTCAAGAGTCCATGTATATATTGAGTCTTACAGAGAAAAACCCTCTTTATAATGTGATGCTACATAATAATGTCCAGAGAACATTCTGTAGTCACTATGTTTTAATATGAACAAAAAAAATGGAACTTACAAGAATTTTGCAATTTCTAAAGAACCAAAATATTAACTTAGCTCTTCATGGGGCATTTATAGTCAATGCACAGACCACAGGACAACCCACTTAGATGACCTCAGACAAACTTTGATGCCCAATTTTATCTTCTCATTATACTATTACAAGTGAGAAAAATATATCAACACACAATGTATGAATCACATGAGCATATAATTTTGAAATGAATGGAATAATTGAATGTATCTTGAATTCTTGAACATTTTCTTACCAGTCCTATCTATTTTGTCTTTGATCCAAACTTCTAAACATTTGCACAAATATTTATTGGTGACAACTATGGGAAATTCAGCAGCAGGACTTCATTATTCTGTGCCTTCCTGTCACTATGGAAACCAGCCATCAACCTATGGAGTGATGGCAGGTAAGCAAATTATCTTTATATGTGATATTGAATTTGAGGAAACTCTGTAGGACTCCCTGGGCTAGAGGGAATAGTAACTAGAGTATGTGGCATTCTGATCTTTTAGCCTTGGAAATTAGTGGTGAAAATATCACTAACTGAGATGTCCCTTCACTTGCAAGGCTATCAGAACTACACATCTCTCCACTGCCATGCTTATGTGGGCTCTTGTGTTTGCTTTATCTAATCTTTGAATTTGAATTTACTCTTTTTAAACTGCTGGCTACCACTTGTTACTGTGTTTATAGGTTGCCTTTTTAGCATTAATATAAGTGACTCATATAGTTCTTTAAATTTAAGTAAATTAAATTAAAATTCATTTTCCAGCTGAGTTAAGCTACATTTCCAGTGCTCAATATGCTTGTGAGTCTAGTGACTACTATATCAGGCACCAGGGTTTCTAGGACATCCCCTTCGTCATATGATTGCCTGTGGATATTTGGTCCATAAAGGTAAATTTAAGATACTGACTAAAGGCTGAGGTGATGTGCATGGACTTTCATCATGGTTATTTCAGTCTTCAGCAGCCCTTGCTGAACTGCTTCTGCGTCTTAATTGAGACTGAAAGAAGTGAAGTTACATACTTTTCTGGGTAAGCAAAGCATTCCTCTTTCAGCTATAATGATGGATTTACTGCTGTACATCTACAGAGTGGCTGTAATGCATGAGAAAATATGAAATGTGAGATTCACATAGGAGTAAACCCATTGCTTCATTTAAGATATTATCTTAGCCAGGCATGGTGGCGCACACCTTTAATCTCAGCACTCGGGAGGCAGAGGTAGGAGGATTACCATGAGTTCAAGGCCACCCTGAGATGACAGAGTTAATTCCAGGTCAGCCTAGACCAGAGTGAGACCCTTCCTTGAAAAACCCAAAAAAAAAAAAAAAAGATATTAGCTAGATATTTTAATGGTTTAATAAATAATAAATAAATAAGTGTTCAGTTTGCTGAACACTTATTTTTGTTTCTAAGGAAATTCTTTGACAGTTGATATTTATTATTGCAGTAAAAAAGGTTCATCAATCTCAATAAATTATGAAAGAAATAGTGATAAAGAAGAATTGAGAACCAATTTGGATGAAACTATCAAACATTTGGGAAATCTTTTTAATTTGTATTTTGTTATCATCCAGATAAACAATAATACAAACAGAAACATGGAGTTAAGGCTATATGTTTAAAATAAAATGGAAGAAATAATTTAGCACAGTTTAATTTAATCTTTCATTTCTCAAAATTTGTTTAAGAAATAAAATCTTAAAACATTAAAATAAAATATTTCAGGAAAATATTAGCTCTTCTTATATTCTGTGAGCATATGAACCTAATATCCTAGTATACTCATATTATAGTGAAATGAAGACTGATGCTCTTAGTGTTTGCCTGTCAGCTTTGGCATTTTATCCTTTTAATAATTAAGAAATGTCTAAAGCCAAAGTTACTGGTCCCCTTTGACAATTTATCACATTTAACACATCTAGTTATCAGTATTCATAGATAATGAGGACAGCTCTTCTCACTGATGAAAGATTTTGACTGTGAAATAATAAAATAACACTCATTTTGCAACTGGAGGTGGGATGCTCTCTTTAGACTTGAGAGCATATTGAATACACAGACAAAAATGTCCAGTACATGGTCCCATCCTGCTGGGGCAAGGAAAGTTCTATCACAGTGATTTCTGGGAATTCGGGAACACCTTAGTTTCTTAGCACAGCAGAGAAGCAGTGTTTGCCTATTTACTGATGTTAGCATAAAGGCAGAACCAGTCACTGACCAGTGGCAGTAACCTCTTGCCATAATACTTACAGATGGTCTTTGGTACCAGCAACTCCTTTCCCACCCAAGCCCAGTGAATTTGCAGCTGGCCTCAGAATCCTAACATGTAGCTTGCCCCAGCACTGGAGATAATAGGTCACCTTCCCAGTGTTCCTACCAAGAGACAAGGGGAATCTCAGGTTTCAAATAGCAAACCCTCTTCCACTCCTTTCTTCCTCATTTCATTGCATTTCAGATGGAAAAACCTCTTTCAAAGCCTGGTTTAATGACATCATGAACAAGATCATTACACAAGATTTGGTTATCATATAGTCTTAAAATTAAGTATAGCTTATCATTGAAAGAAAATCTCTCACGATGGTAAGCATAGAGATCATATTTGAATATTCCTGAGAGGTGTCTGTCATTTAAAGATGTCAGAATATGTATAGTTTGACAGATATTCAAATCTAGCTTGTGTTTCATGAAGAGTAAATAGAATTGGAGTGTCTTCCCCTTCACCCCCAAAGAAGCTGCGCAAATTGAGTCATAAAATACAGAAATTCAAAAATGAAAAAGAAAAAATAAAATGCATAGTAGAAGCCTAGTAGTCATTTGAATTTCTGAAACAGCCACATCCTCACAATCCACAAAGCGTCTTATTAACAACGAAAACACGCTCAGTGTCACACACTCTACATGAAAGACAAGCTACAGAAAGAAGCACATTTGAAGGGTTTTGAATTTATTTTAATATGGTCATTGTAGTACTCACATGCTGATACTTTAGGGAGAGCATTTTGCCAAATTAACCTGTAGGAACAGAAGAACTATAGCTAACATTCTGTCAGATTCTTAGTAAGGAGGATTCTAATCACTAGACAAGTTTTCTGTGTCCCACAGTCCAGGTATAAGCATACTAGAGAATGGCTGTCTTTCAGCCATGAACCAGTCACACCATGAACTCATGACTGCCCTTGCTGACCTCACTTAGCCCTTTTACATTTCAGTCTCTTCCTGTGGAAATTGTAGTGATACAGCAGCACTACCTCATCTGAGTTGCAGCCGATTCCTATCAACTGAACTTTTCTCTTTTAATTTATTTAGACAAATAGATGTAAAACTCCCCTTGTCCCTCTACTCCTGAGTAATCTGATAACCCACCTAGACAGACTACAGGAGGGAATTATGAATGTTCTTCCCAGTATCTGCTGGATAACACACAAAAAAGCAAAATAACAGCAAAGTTCCTCAACACCCTAATTCCCTGGTATCTGTATTTGTTTATGCACTCAAATATCTAAACCAGCACAGAGTTTGGGAGGCAAGTTCTAAGGCTGATGATTTTCCTTGCCCTGTGTACCCTCAATACATCAGCTTCATGACAAGAAACCTGGAGCCAGCATGGATAGTTAATATTGTCTAAAAGGACAGGGAGAGTGCTTGTTAAAAAATATAATTTGAAGGACTGGAGGGATGGCTTAACAGTAAAGGCATTTCCCTGCAAAGCCATAGGATCAGCATTCAACTCTCCAGGACCCATTAAACCAGATGCGCAAGGGGGCATGAGCATCTGGAGTTCTTCGTTTACAGTGGCTGAAGGCCCTGGTGTGTACTCTCTTTCTCTCTCTCCCCCTACTTCTTTCTCCCTCTCAAATAAATAAAATTATTTTAAAAATATATAATATGAGGTATGGGATGGGGAAGGTTGTGTTTGGAAATTAACCAAGATTATAAACATCCTTTTTTGTTTCTTTTAGTGAAAAGTAGATAACAGAGCAAAGGTTATTTATTCTGAAGCTCATCTTTTTTTTTTTTTTTTGGTCTTTATTTTCCCTTGTCTTCTTCCTCTTTTTCCTTCCTTTCTTCCCTTCCTTCCTTCCCTGCCACTCTTTCTCTCTTGTATTTTCTTTTTCTTAATTTATTTTTTATTTTCTATGTTTATTTATTTATCAGAGAGAGAAGGAGGGATAGAGAGAGATAGGGACAGAAATAGTGAGAAAATGGGAGCACCAGGACCTGCAGCCACTGCAAATGAACCCCAATTGCATGTACCACCTTTGGCTTTATGTGGACACTGGGGAATTGAACCTGGGTCCTTTGGCTTTGCAGACAAGCGCCTTAACCGCTAAGCCATTACTCCAGCCCTCTCTTGTATTTTCTTTTGTCTCAAGATGTTCATGTTGTTGAGGAGAGACATTTATTTAACTTTGAGGGGAGGAGCAGTTCTGAAGATCATTGCCTGGGAACTGGGAAAAACTGTCCTTCCGCAGCAGTCACATGATGCATTTTTTGCCCTCTAGACTATGAGTTGGTAGTACTCTCTCTGTAAGACACTAGGTAGGAACACATTTCTCTGCAAGGAATATGTAGAAAACATCTTCAACAGTCCCATTTCTGTTATAGCTTCTCCACTACCTTTAAGGTAAAACTGGAGTTGGAGGCTGCATGGAAGCACATGGCATGACTGTGTGCCAGTCAAAACAGGGTGGACCCTCATTTGATATGGTAGGACTTCCAGTCATACACATTTGTGTGTGTATGACTGGAAGTCCTACCATATCAACTGAGTGAAAACAGCAAATTCAAAGTTCACAATTTGCCATGTGTGGAGTGTTAGATCTGAGTCAGGACTGAACCAACTAGGGCCACGTGGAAATTAAGAGAGAGAATATATGACCTCAACAGCAGGCTGTTCTTTTTTGTTTTGTTTTTGTTTTACGAGTCAATGTCTCACTCTAGCTCAGGCTGACCTGGAATTCACTGTGTATCCTCAGGATGGCCTCGAACTAAAGGCAATCCCGAGTGCTGGGATTAAAGGTGTGGGGCACAACATTCGGCAGGCTGTTTTTTGTTGGAGAGTAAGCGAACAGTGGAGAACCGCCAGCCCCGTCCCTGGGTTTGAGGCTGCCAGAAGCATCTGAGCTGGATATTTCAAGGACAAGCAGGGCAAATAACAGAGGAAGAGATTGAGGAAAGGGATGCAAGAGTCATTTCCTTTGTTGACTTGTTTTCCCAGATAGGATTTTGAAGTTTTTGACTAGCTCTTTGAGGATAGCTGGTTTGCATGGCTCTTGTGCCATGGTGACTTTATCAGGTAGTAGTTTGGGAAGTTATTTACAACCCAAAAGAATTTCCTCTGTGCTGAAGCCTGTTCCACAGCCAGCATGTCTCAGTAATTTCTGTGACTCTAATGATTACTGGGATTTCAGATTTACTAACCCTTTCACGGAGCAAAACAGGAAGGTAAGGGGATACATACACAATCCTGTGCAGGATTATAGCACAGGTATACATTACTGTGTCACTCCCTTTTTCTTCTTTATTTACGTGTCCTTAAAAGAGGAGGGCCCTGAACCCGACATCATGTCAGCCAGCCACAACTTATTGAAGAACAATTTGCACCACACCATGCTATATTGTCAGCCCCTTGCAGAGCTAACCCTACCTTCGTCATCCCTGTGGCATGTTGGAAAAGATTTTCCTTTGCCCTTCTACGCCCACCACACGGAAAACCAAACAGACTTCAGAGAGGCCAAGGTGGATTAATGTGCACTGTGAACGTATATATAGAACTGTGAGGGGGCTCAGATGCTTTCAGTTCATTTACATGCATGCTAGTCTCGGCTTAAAGACAATGCAGCTTTATTAAATCTTTGGGGGAAGATGTATGAGAGAGGTTTCTGCTGCACATGACTCACGGCCTCTTACCTTCTTCCTACTTGTATCTTCTTTAGTAAACCAGGTTTTAAAAGATTTGAAAAATATTTTGCAATATTTACCATCAGCATCATTCCTCACCATCCCCCAAACACTGAATCATATACAGTTTGTCTGCTTATGCTGTTAAATGCTATGAGAGATGACTCTGGAATGTTAGCTGTAAGAAAACTATGACCGTACAGATATTTATGGATCCTCTTATATAATAAAAAACATATATGTATCACATACTATGTTCTCATTTTTGCTCTAGATGCCAAATTTTGGAGCTTGATAGTTCTTGCTCATTTCTCATGGATGCTGTTCCAATGTATTGTCTAGATATCAGCTTTCTTTCTAATAAGGTTTATTATAGTCCACTTTTGAATTTTCCTGGAGACAAGAAGCACATGCTGCAATATTTTTTTAAAAATGTTATATTTTTATTTAAATTATTGTTTTATTTATTTATTTACTTTTTTGGTTTTTCAAGGTAGGGTCTCACTTTGGTCCAGGCTGACCTGGAATTAACAACTCTGTCATCTCAGGGTAGCCTTGAACTCATGGTGATCCTCCTACCTCTGCCTCCCGACTGCTGGGATTAAAGGCGTGCACTACCACGCCCGGCTTTAAAAGTATTCATTTAATATAGCCAAATGTGCTTAAATTCAGGACAAGCACTTAAAAATATATTTAAAAGTCATTTAGTTTTTCTGAATACAGACTAGAGAATGAAATAAGCAGTTATCTATTTTAAAATAATTATTCCAACAACTGGCATAATCCATTTGTCCACTTACCAATGCGTATGTTCACATAGTGTAGGATTGGGAGGATTTACTTTTATTCTAATTAAAATTCCTAAGTTATAAATCATGGAAGATACAGGGCCTTCCCCTACCTACCCTGTATCAGAGCAGAAGGAGCCGGATAAATGTTAAATAAAGATATATCACAAAGAGACATATTATACATAATTATGACAGATAAGAGAAATGGAAAGCAATGGTTGGCATGGGTAGCATTCAGACGGTACATGATGCTTCACTTTTAGAGTATATGCAACAGTTTAACTGGCTAAATTTAGTTTGTAGGCAAAAATAGATTCTCTCAGATCTTTTTCACACAAGTGAAATAGTCAAATTTCTTCCATGCTGTTATGTTTAGTCTCTCACTTGTATGGTTTTTATTAGAACAATAATATTATATCCTATTGGATAGGGCTAAATTTGATAATTGCCTATTCTCTTATAAATATAAACTCATAATTTGCTGACTTACACCATCTTGCTCATTACATATTAATATATTAATGGAAGATTTATATATTTCATTATGACTCATTTCTTTGATTTGTAAATATATTTATGGATTTATAGATAGCATGAACTCTAAATGTACTTGTCCTGTAAGGTTCTTAAAATAATTGTTGTTCATATCATAGAAAAATTGATTTAAGTATTTATTAATCCTCATAAAAGTAGATTAATTATTCAATATTTCCATAGAAGACTGTCTTAGTTACATATGGTATTTAATATAAATTGAATTGCATTATTTCCCAATAAAAGTAGCAACGTATAAAATGAAGAAAAAGTGAAACAGAATACATTGAAGTTTGGTTTATGGCCCCATTTCCACCTACACTGACAAATGAAGATGCATCTTTTTTTTTTCAAATAAAAAATAAAATCTGGTTGTATTTTTCTAAAACTTGAATAAATTCTTACTTTTGTGGTTTATAATTTAAGGACCTCAAGTGAAGGGTTCAACATTTATGCATATATCTTATATGTCTAGAATTGCCTTTCTTTCATTTTATTTTTTGCTTTTCCTTGAATAATTATCAAAAAGTAATTCTATTATATCTTACTATATATCAAGAAAGCTTGTTGGTAATATTTTACTAGAATGTTTTGAGTTATGTTTTGTTAGTCTGGCTCATCAAATCTATTGTACTATATTGATGTATTTTAATTTCTCATAATTTATCTGTATTTATTAAATTATAAAGATATGTTAATTTTTTTGATTGAAGACAAACATTTACTAATAAAACAAGGTTACATTGGAATGTTGTAAAACTGCCTTTCTAGTTAGTTTTTTTTAGCATAGTAGATAGCCCCAAACCTTTAGCACTTTGATTGTAAATCATTTCTTAAAATAACAGAGATCAACACTTGTACTCTGGTTAAAATTGAAATCCACATTCTCATAAATGTGTCCTTTTTGAGGAAAAAATTATGAAAATCTTACACTTCTGATATTTTGTTTTAGTTATTTGTAATCTCTTGCCATTAGTTTTGTTTTTCCTTCTCTAGAGAAGGTGGCAGAAAAACCATCCCACTCCACTTAGCTGACTCTAATTTGGAAGACTGGATATAAAGTAACTTTTCAAGTTAAATGTGAATGCAGGCCTGAAATGCTAGCATTTTGAGGCACATCACTGGAAAATCACAAGTTGAAAGCCCAGATTCAGAGCAAAGCCATGCCTGGATAAAAGGAAATGAAAGTAACAATCAAGAATGGGCTGTAATGGGCAAACTCTTGCTTGTATAGACATGTTTATGACTTTGCCCTTTTGTTTATTCACAGGCAGTTTAACCCCTTGTCTTTACAAGTTTCCTGACCATACCTTGAGTCATGGATTTCCTCCCCTGCACCAGCCCCTTCTGGCAGAAGACCCCACAGCTTCTGAATTCAAACAGGAACTCAGGCGGAAAAGTAAATTGGTTGAAGAGCCAATAGACATGGATTCTCCAGAAATCCGAGAACTTGAGAAATTTGCCAATGAATTTAAAGTGAGAAGAATTAAGTTAGGTATGCCTTTATTAAGAGCAATGGGGCACATAACTTAGTTTGCAAATGCTTACTCTATTTGCTGTGAACTCTCCTCTACTGTGCTTTACAGTCCAAGACAGTTATACCTTTACTGTGCACTTAAAGCAAGTCACATTATGAAAACTTTAAAAAAAACCTTAATTGTTCATAAAGTCTTAATAGGCAAAAGCCATGAATTTTTAAATTAAGGGTACTTTCTAAAACTTTACCTAACTCAAGATTAGTTTCAGAGTCCTCCTTCTTTCATATTTTACTTGTACTTTTGTATAAGTGGTTCATTCATATAATTCAACATTATGGGACGGTTGAACTGACATGAAACTCTCTGCTTGTCTTTCTTCTTCACCAATGTGAGTTTCTTATGCACCTTTTTGGTAATATCATATACATGTATAAGTAAATACACATTCATTGATAGAGACATTTTGGAGATCTTTTGTTTTTCTAGAGCTCCTTTTTTTTTTTTTTTTTTTTTTGGTACAGATATATCAACTTCCACTACATCAGTATACCACAGTTTACTTGAGCAGTTATTATAGGTAGTTGATAAACCTTTAGTGATTAAAAAAAAAAAAAAAAAAAAAAAGTAAAGCCACAGTTACTAGTCTTTTAAATGCTACTTTGAAAATCAAGGTAAATATATGTGGAAGAAAGTTAGAAGCAAGACAGCTGATCAGACTAATATAATTATAAATTCTATAGATGCTGTCACATGGGTCTGTAGAAACTTATCCCCACTAGAAGTGTATATTTTGTCATTTTATAATACGACAAGTGATATTTTTGGGTTTTGCTAAGCAGTCTAACTGTAGCAGTTAGAATGTGACTGGAACATTAAATAAGTGGTAGTTGAAGGAACAATGGCCTATTTATTACTCTTTTGCCTCTTTCAAGTCAGATCTATCAGAGTGACACCTCATTGTAGTTTCATTTTAAAGTATCACATTAAATTTCACTTTCGATTATTGTCTTTTTCTATTTCTGACAGTCATTTGTATTTCCTTGTCTGGGAACTGTCCATTCACAGACATTGCTCATTTTCTGTTGAAAACTTTTTAAAAATAAAAATCATAATGTTTAACTGTGGTTTAAATTCATGAAGTATTGTTTTTTATTTCGAAGTAATGTATTTTTTAATGGGCTGTAATGTATAGTACAAACATTTGAAGTAGAATGAACTTCAGGTAATTTTATAATGATTTTTATTAATGGACTGCATATGCAATCATGCCATCTATCTAGGTATATTGCCTTAGGCCCTGAAATAATATGTATATCCTGCATGTAATAAACACAGAAGGCATCTTAACCATTTGCATTTTTAGTTTTCTGTTTATAATGCTGAGAAACTTAAGAATCATATGTTGATGGCTTATTTCAGCTTGTACTCTAGAAATGTTTGGTGTCATCAATAGGGATCTTTTGTCTGAATATAGACACCTCACCAAATAATATGATAAAGGTATTTGACGTATGCAAAATGGTAAGACTAGAACCTTCTAGAAAGAAAGATGTTTTGGGGAAGTAAGCTGCATTTTTTTCATAATATAGTGTTTTTCAACCATTCTGATGAAATTGTGTCCAATTTTAGCCCTTCTGAAAAGTAATCAGTGACCAAGATCCAGTAGTAGGTGTGATAATGACCAGAATTGATGGTGTTGGGAAGCTGGGGCTGACCATTTTCCTTGCTTTCATAGGATACACCCAGACAAACGTGGGTGAAGCTCTGGCTGCTGTGCACGGCTCTGAGTTCAGCCAAACAACCATCTGCCGATTTGAAAACCTGCAGCTCAGCTTTAAAAATGCATGCAAACTAAAAGCAATCTTATCTAAGTGGCTGGAGGAAGCCGAGCAAGTTGGAGGTACTACACCAGATTTCAGGAGGCTGGGCTATGGTTTACTCTCAACACAATCATTTCCATTAGCAGAGCGACTGTAAACTCCTTTTTCTCTTTGAAATGAAAAATAAATATCTTGCTAGACTACAAATTAGAAAAGGCTGAAAAATATAATGCAAGAGGAGAACACTTTCTAGATAATGTGGCCTCAGCATGAGGAGGTGAAGTATTTTTTAGCACATTCATAGATTTTGCCTCTGTGCTATGCTGAAGTTACCGCACACAAATCACTATTACAACCTAATTGTAGTGTATAGAGAGTATTTGTTCACACCAGGCTTTTAAATAAATAATAACCAGTTTAATGAGATATTTAACACAAATATTATCTGCTTATGCTAATGTGAAGACTTGATTAACAAGATTTGAATGCTTTTACACCAAATGTTATAAAGTATATGATGTATAGAAAATTATATATGCAAAATTTATATTCATTTGTTTAATATAAAATGGCTTAGACTGAAGCACATATTTAACACAGAAATGCATAGTAATTTTAGCTTGCATTCTTCTGTAAACAAAGACTGAGACACAATTATGGCAGTTTTTGTTTTCCTTTTGTGATTATCTGTCTTTTCCACATTACAGCTTTGTACAATGAAAAAGTTGGAGCAAATGAGAGGAAAAGGAAACGGAGAACAACTATAAGGTATTCCTTTCAGAAATTAAGTTTCCTAGAAGAAGAAAAAATAATATTTTTCACATGGAATCAGTAATTGAGAATAACTAAGTAAAACAGAACATATAAGAATAAAATGAATACTGTCAACCAAAGAAACAAACAAAAAGATTTAAAAACATTAGTTCAAAAATGTAAACATGAGAAATGAAGAACTAGTATGTGTTGTTTGACACAACACTTTGGCTTCAAATTTTTTAGTTAAATATAAAGCAAATAATCACTTCTAAGAGAGTTACTGCCTCAATATTCTTCTAGACCTAAGTTCTTGCTCTGGCAGTACAGTATCTATCATACTGAAAATGAAACTAGTTCTCTGTACTTCAGTCTTAATATTAAAAGTCCAACATCACTTCATACATTCCAACCTCAAAATAATGTGTTGATGTCTTGTAGTTTGTTAGGTATGAACAGGAAATGCAAAAAGACAGTCTTTCTCTTAGTTTATTATCAACTATTAGTTTTCTCCATTGTAAATAATCCACATGGCTGTCAGGTTGCTTGAGAACAGGAGCTGTTTAGAAAAGCCTAGCGAAGAGGATTCCTTTATCATGAACCTGGTGCCCCCTTGTGGCATAAACTCAGATACACATGGAGAGCCTGGGGTCCTTAACAACTTTCTTTTTCTTTTGTTTTCTTTCTTCTCTCTCTAGTTCTTTCTTCCTTTCTCCTCTCTCTCTTTTCTTCTTTCTTCTGTCTCTCTCTTCTTTGTTTCCCTTCTCCTCCTCCTTCTCTCTCCCCTCTCTCTTCCTCTCCCCTCCCCCCCTCTGTTTAGTCCAGGTAGGGCCTTACTTTCTAGCTCAGGCTAGCCTGGAATTCACTATAGTCTCAGGGTGGCATCGAAGTCACAGTAATCCACTACTTCTGCTTCCCAAGTGCTGGGATTAAAGACACATGCCACCACACCTGGCTTCAATTTTTTCTTTTCTAAGTTTGGTAATGTTACTTTGAAATAAACCAAGTATGTAGCAAATTGTAAACTCATCCTTTGCAAGAGTGTTTAGAATATATACATTACTGTGATAACATTAAAGAAATTCAACTTCATCTTGATTAGTCACAAACTACTCACAGCATGATTTTACCCCAACTCTCACCTTTCTTCCCCCCAGTATTGCAGCTAAAGATGCTCTGGAGAGACACTTTGGAGAGCAGAACAAACCTTCCTCCCAAGAGATCATGCGGATGGCAGAGGAGCTGAATCTTGAGAAGGAAGTAGTAAGGGTTTGGTTTTGCAACCGAAGACAGAGGGAAAAGCGGGTGAAAACGAGTCTAAACCAAAGTCTCTTTTCCATTTCTAAGGAACATTTGGAGTGCAGATAGATCTCCCTCACATGCTGGCATTTTCCGACCACTTTTCAATCCCATCACTTGTCAAAATTGAAGTTAGTTGTTGGGTTAGCTTCCAAACTATATATCTATAGCTCCTGCAGTTTCCTTCTATTTTTTTAAACAGTTAAATTGAGTCAGTTATTTAATTTTTCTCAGAAGTCACCCTGCCCTTTTAAGCTAAAGATACTAACAATGAAATGATAAACCTCCCTCAACATAACTCTTTTCACACACCCAGGTGCACGCACGTGCCCAAACTCATACCCACACAAGCGCATGGGGGAGGAGGGAGAGGCAAAAGGAGGGAGGGTGGAGGTAGAAACAGACCCATGAGTTTCAGGGTCTTTATGTTCCTTTTCTAAGGCAGTATATTAGCTTTATACTCTTTTAAACCAGCAATGCCATGTATGTTCAAGGACTACAAACAGGGAAGAAACAAATACAAAATTTTTTAACCAACGTTCAACACACCACTAGTCCTAATGCTTGTTTGGATTAAAAGTTTTAAATTTTAGAACTAGAGGTGACTTAGAATTTTATTATTACTTTCGGAAATAATCCTAAGCCTCAAGTAATATCTTCAAAGCTAATATGTAGGGAATAGCAGTAAAGGCAATGTCCTAAGAGATTTGCAGATACATTTATGTATGATACTTTAACTCTTACCAACATTAGCCTTTTAATTCTTATCTTACAGAAAACAGACTACAAAAGTATCTCAGTGATAATGTGCCCAGTATGCACAAGGCCCTGAGTGTGACCCCAGTACAACTGACAGAACATATGTGCACTAGGCCAAGTGTGACCCCAATAAAACTGACAGAACAGGTGTGCACGAGGCCATGATTGTGACCCCAATACAAATAAGAGAACATGTGTGCACTAGGTCCTGAGAGTGATCCCTGTAAAGCCAACAGAAAAACCATTGGGATTTGAGCAAACCCTTGAGCCCCACTCAGCGGCAACAAGTAAAGGAATAAATCTATCTTGTTTGCTGTTAATTCTCCAGTTATTGGGAAAGTGCTTGTTCAAAGGAGGCATGTGATATTTGCTAATGAATGGCCCAGTTTGTTAACAATCACTGCAAACACAAAGGGTGCTGCCTGATTTTAAAATGTGATTTACATTTGAAATGTCACAATTCAGAAAATTACCTGATGTCCTACAATAAAGACTGTCCAAAAAAAAAAAAATGACTGTCATTTTGCGCTTTGGAAACAACTGGTGACAATCTGATTTACTAATACAAAAACTTGATATATTGAGTTTTTCAATTTTGGGTTTATAACTGAAGGCAGATATTTATTTAACTTGTAAGAATAAAATTTGAAACTTATAAGCAGAGCAAACTGCAATGTGATATAAATCAATAATACAGTTTTTTGAATTTTGAATGTAAGTCTTTTGGCAATGTTAATGTAATTAATTTTATATAATAATAGTGCAATTTTGACTAAAACTTATTGTTGCTTTAGAATGCTAACAAAGTAAATTATATTGTACAGTCTGATTTTCCTATATTATTAAAGACAGCAATTAAAGCCAGCCTTGTGGCACATATCTGTACTACTTGCTATTCACTAAATCTTCACAGGACAAGTTCAAGGCTTTCCTTGGCCATTGAGTTCAACTGAGTAAGACCCTGTCTCAAGATTAAAAGCAATGGGAGCTAAGGCCACAGCCCAGTGGAGAGCACCTGTCCCTCATGTGCAAGGGCCTGGGTTTCATTCTGAGAACAAGAAACAAAAACAAAATAACTACAAAATGGCACTAGATGGGTCATATCTCTATAATCAGAGATATGCACAATAGCATCATCATTAAAATGACACTAGTAAAAATAGAGATGTTGCTAACAAAAGATAGTTTTCAGTGGCCCAAAGAACCAAGCTGAAGCACACACTTAGCATCTAATTCCTGGTAGAGGCAATGCTTTTATTCAAGAATAAATTGCAAAGTCAGTTATTCAGGTAACTATCTGGACAGTACTTTCTTTTAACCTGTTTAAAATTTACATTAGTTCACAAAGGGAATCTTTAGTTTGCAGAAGGTATGCTCAGGATATACATACACATATGCATGCATATGTATGTAAATGGCATATGTGCACTTTGAGACCAGTAAATAAAAGCAAAATGTAGTAGTATCCTAGACCATTATTTTGTATTTTTAATACGAATTTGCTGATAATATTTAACGACTTGCTGCCATATGTGTGTGTGTGTATGTGTGTGTGTTTAGGTCACTGTCTATCAAACATCTACCTACCTATCTGTCTAATCTATCCATGTGCTTATACTGTAATTATACATTTATCTATAAAATCATTCCTTTTAAGATTAAACACGACACATAAATGCACTAGTATTCACTATTGTTTCGTTTGTATTAGTAATCACATTCTAGTTATATTTATTATTTAAAAAATATTTTATTTATTTACAAGACAAGAAGACACACACACATACTCACACAGTGAGAGAGAAAAAGAGAGACAGAGCCAGCAAGACACAGAGAGAAAAGAGAGAATGGGTATACCAGGGCCTCCAGCCACTGCAAACAAACTCCAGATGCATGCACCACTGTGCACCTGGCTTTATGTGAGTATTGGAGAATCAAACCTGGGTACTTAGGCTTTGTAGGCAAGCACCTATACCACTGAGCCATCTATCCAGTCCTATTTTATTAGTTATTGACCTTTTAATACAACAAGCAGGGTAATGTTATCTGGAATCTTAAGCTGCAATTAAGAAAAAGACAATATACTGTAGAATCTGTTATGTTCATTCATACTCGTTTAACGAATGCAAAAAGGCCAACTTCAGGCCTAGAATGTTTCCTTGTACATTCTTTAGGATATCAATAGGGCAATCATTAAATGAAAGATCTGTCATTTATAGCAACCAGTACATTCAACATTACCTAGCAGAAGTGCTTTTCCTGGTGGAAAGGATGTATCTGGTAAAGGAAGTACAACAGTGTTTGAGGGATGGGAGAGGGAGTGACAGGTTTTTGAGGGATGGCAGAGAGCATTATGTTGGGTGCCTCAAATCAGACTTCACAATGCTCATACAAAAAGGTGTCTCTAGAACAGGTGAAGCAACTGGGTTTGTGGGGGACATACTCTTGCCCAAAGAAACACTAAATCTTCTAGCAGCATCCAAATGTAAATAAATGAAATACAAATTACAGTGTTAGTTCTCATACAGCATAAAACCCAAAGATGCCAGCTTCTTCCATCTGGCAGACAGCATTGCCCGTGGTCCTGAGCCACTTCCCTGAACCCCTGTCGTCATTAGGTGCCACCTTAGAGCACCAAACAGTTTGTGGAACACGACCATCTGACAGATGGCCATTTTATGTTGCCTAATACTGGGTGTTATCATCACTTCTGCTGCCATTTCCATCTCACACTGGGCTTTCCTCGTAGTCGGAAAACTCTTGTACCCATGACTGTTACATCTGGGCTACATCCCTTTCAGTATCTGAGACGTGCTGCATTATCCTTTCTTTCTTTCTACTCTCACTATTTGAACCTCTCTCTATTTGAAAATAAATGGTAAAAGCTCGATTACCAAAAAGAAAATCAGGGAGAACAGGTTGTGTAAAAAAGCTTTCCATTGTGCTTAATCTCTGAAAATGGTTTCCTAGTCTTTAAGCATCCAAAAGGAATTCTACATTTCAGTAAGACAGAGCACAGTTATAAGCAAATTTACAGTGATTGTAAACTGGCCCCCAATGCAGTTTATAAATGTAGTCAAATAAGACTAATTCTACTTTTCCTATTTCAGTCCAAAAGGCTTCTGAAATAAAAAAATGCTTCACTTTTATGTGTTTACATTTTGCAGGCTCCAGGCAAAGAATTATCAAATCAAGTTACCTGGAAAATACTGCTTGTTAAGCTTATTTACAAACACTGGCTTTATACCTAATTCCTAAGACAATTTTTGTTGTTAAATGTACATAAAAGAGCTATTGAAATTTCCTTTCATGGGGTGGAGAGATGGCTTAGTGGTTAAGGTGCATGCATGCAAAACCAAAGGACCCAGGTTTGATTCCCCAGGACCCACACAAAGCCAGATGCACAAGGGAGCTCATGTATTTGGAATTTGTTTGCAGTGGCTGAAGGCCTGGGAGCACTCATTCTCTCTATCTGCCCCTCTCTCAACAAAGAAAAAAGTTTTAAATTTCTTTCCAGAAAAACAATAAAACTAATGCATTCAAAAATTATCATATATACATAAAATTTATTATCTTAGTTAAGTTATAAAAGCAGCAAAAGTCTGGGCCTGGAGAGATGGCTTAGTGGTTAAGCTGCTTGCCTGCAAAGCCTAAGGACTCAGATTTGATACCTCAGGACCTGCATAAGCCAGATGTACATGGTGGCGCATGCAGTTGGAGTTTGTTTGCAGGGGCTAGCGGCCCTAGTGCGCCAGTTCTCTCTCTCTTTATCTGCCTCTTTATTCTTTCTCTTTCTCTAAATAAAATATTTTAGAAAATAGTAAAAGACATAAGAAAAGTGGATAATAAGCAATAACTCTTTATTGTTTTTTAACAAAATAATTTTAAAAACAAAGTCCCCCAGATGTAAACAAGAAAGTGAAAGTAAGTAAGGTTAGATTGCATTATTATGTACATCTAACACATGTTCTGAGCCAACACCCCATAATACAGTACAATGTTTTGACACAACTCTGTCCTGGGAAATGTGAATTGTGTACTTAAGACTTTCAATAATGAAGCTTACAAAATGGCCACACTTCTGAACTAGATGGCTTGGTGTTGTGCCCTTGCACCAAACCATGCCATGTGCTAGGCCCAGGATGTGCGTGACTACTTAGCAGCAGTCAGAATGCCCATTATTTTCAACTAACCCAGCTGCACAGATCTCAATTCCTTCAGCATTTTTGTGTGTGGGAGGGGTGTCAGAATCCATATGTTACAACATCAGTTTTCAAAATTAACCTAATTCTAAATTCTATTCTAATTCTTGTGGTACCCTTCATTTTCTCTTGCTTTATACATAAAATTGTATAGCAAGTTTTCCTTAAAAACAAAAATAAACCAAAACCCTGCTACCACAGTGATACACATTTAGAAAGTAATTTCTAGCAAAGTTCAGTTTATTTACCAAAAAAAAAGGTTATTTGAAAAATCTTGGCCAAATACTGTTATAGTAGTAATAACTCAGTTTAGAAGAAAGAATGGCTTTAATTTGGAGGGCTTAACACACACTAACACCATTCATAATTCAGGACAGATTAAGGTATTTACATATAGAAAATCTGTTCTTGGAAAGACCAAACCATGTTGTTTCATTACTATAAAATGTTATTAATTCTGTGTCCTTTTTTCTTTTTGCTAATTATATTCAATTCACTTTCATAAGTCTTAAAAGAGAGTTTGAATAACTGTTCTAAGAAGCCTCAATTTTATCTTAAAATGTAATTATTTTCTGCCAGTTAAAATAATTTAAAGATGTGCACAATATGTTTGTGCTATATAAGGCAGGTGCCGAGCACACTTTGAAAGGTAATAAACTTACCAACCAGAATATTCTCCCAAAGGGGGGGAAAGAAAAAGTCAGGATAGTTTTAAGACAGATGTTTAAATAGCTCTTTTTCTGATCATTTAAAAATAATTTGGCAGCTGAACCGCCTATGATCAGAGTACATAACTAATTTCAAAGGACAAGCAACAGATACAGAGTTAACAATATACTTTTAATATTTTACAAGTCATGTTAAGTTGATGCCTACTGGCATTTAACATGAATTTGTATTCTGTGTAAAAAGATTTAGCACATAAACTGATACTAAGTAATGATACCATTTTTCTATGCCATGCAGAAAAGAAGTCAACTTTTACACATCACCACTCCTGAATTGTTCTCATTAAAACCCAAACTGTTCTCATTTTTGCGTTCTTGTCATTCTTTGGCAAAATATTCAAAATAGCCATGGGTTACGAAACAACTGTTCACTCATGGGCTTCATATTTGCAAAATAAATGTGTTTTGTAAAAGTAATCTGCACTGGCTTGCTTTATACTACATATTGTAAGTGCAAATAGACTGGCTTCTCTGCTAATCTACCCCTAATGCTTTCAGTTGCCTTTCAATCTCTTCATCGGAGATTGTAGCCTTTGAAGTGGAGGCAGATGGTAAGCTTCGGGCAGCGGACGGTGCTTTGGCCATCTACAGTGGAGAAGAGAGGAAAACGATGCATTAGCAAACATTCAGGCTAGGACAAGAGATATCTCCAAAGTAATTTACTTTAGACACAAATATGAAAACACTCAGGTAATGCTAGAGGAGAACTTGAAACAACTGAGAATGTAGAAACTACTTTAATCTGAGAAAAAGAGACTATCTGCACCTTTCCAGAGATTTCAATCCCAATTTCATCAAGAACTTGGTTCACAATGTCCTGGCTTTCTTCTTCATCATCAGAGCCATCAAAGATGTCATCAAGGGTGTCATTGACTAGGATGGGGAGAAAGGTGGGACAAGGAATCATTTTCAAGTAGATTACCAGTTAGATTTATGATTTTCTGAATATAGTCAAACTATGTATACATATTTTTCATGTTACAGAAAACAAATTTGGGTGAACCAACAAGTTATAAAACAATTTCAAATGCCAATGAGGTATACTGATATATACACTTTTTGAGCCACTAAAATTGGAAATGTCATTTCAACACAAACACACTTATGATAAAAGAAATGTCCTGACTTTAAAAATAATATGTATTTAGGGCTGAGATTATGATAGCTCAACAGTAGTGTGCTGCCTAGTATGTATAAGCTCCTGGTATCAGTTCACAGAACCATAAAAAATGAATTAAAAAGTTATAACTTCAATTATAAAAGTCTATATGATAGACGTATATGCTAAAGATTTAAAATATGGTCTACAGATTATATTTACTGAGCTCATTGCTGTTTAACTAGGAAAAATGTAAGACACCAATTCACTATTAATATTTAGGAGAAAAATTATTCTTTTCATATCCATTATTACATTTCCTTATTTTTTATGTTTTATACTCAAGATATAGGAAGACTATTTCAATAAATTTATGCAACATTATTTTATTAAATTTTTCAGGATGCTATCCAATTTAACTTTATAACACTGTGTTATAATCCTTCCTTCTTTCATTTCCTATCCAAAATATTCCTATAAAACCTCTTTAATAGAGGCCATTATGTTGTGTTATGGGGAAGGAATTTTTTTGTTTTCACTTACTCCTGAAGCTGGGCACCTATATGGAATGATAAGCACAATGGGAGGGAAGATGAAAGATGAAGACATACGTAGTTTACTCTTGAGTATAAAACAAAAGATAAAGCCTTAAGTTTACAATTTCAGAGGGAAAAGGTTGCATTTAACTGTGAACATGGAAGGAGATTTGACTAGAGAGAGATGGAGAAGCAATAGAGACATGGACAGGAGAGGACATTCTTTTATTTGGTTGTTCTTCAAGTAGATGAATGGAAAATAGCTAGGAAGAAGAAAAATTAAATAAAAGCAACTGACCTACAGTAGCATCTCCCTTGAATATTCACGGAAAATCAACAGGGGAAGAAAGACAAATAACCTCGTCTAATCTCCTTGTAACCATGACAATAAAGAGGCTCCTGGTAATAGACTGAGTAATAGCTGTGCACACCGCAAGTGCTCTTAGCAAGTTCTATTTAGTACTGCAATAGTTAGCAGTCTATGAGCTTATTAGCCATGACTCCCTGGAAGACGCCACATGAGGTAGGGGACAATCTGACCAAACCTTTTGTAAGGTTAATGTTCTCTTCACCATGAGATGATAAGCCATCTCATAAGGCACATTTTCCATTATTCTGGGTCACAGATCTCATGCATGAAGCAGACAGGAACGATTGAGAGTCTCCTCTGTGATACCCCAGACCTGCCTCTCCCTGATTTACCACTGCACCTGGTGTTGCTGACACTACAAAGAAAGCTCAGTGTTCATTATGTTACTTTAACAGTATAGAGTAAATTCATCAAAAAGCTGAATAGCGTACTGCAACAAATGAAATATTATAGAATACCATGTCTGAGCACATTAAGAGATGAATTTGAATCTCAGTTATTACATTTAGTGCTTAAACAACTTTGGGAGAAAGTCATTTTATCTCTCTGGGGCTCAGTACTCTTACTGGCAAAATAAAGATTTTTTGCTGGAAAACTACTTTTTCTGCTTATTGCTTGTTTTTACTTTGTTCTTTTTAATTTAATTGTGATTTTGGTTCTTGCCTTGTGGTCAGCAAGAAATCACTGAAAGATCTGTTTAGCATACTCTAGTGGTACGCTTCTAAAAAATTATGGGAGCTGTGTGTTATCTGAATGGCAAGAGTAACAAGGGAGGTGCAAAGTCTGGGTCAGACACAGAAAAGATGAAAGATGGTGACAAAAGAGAAGAACTACAGAAGTATTTATCAGCAGTTAACAGAAAATGATATGAATAGCAAAACTCTTAACAAAGATAATGTAAATATTCTAATAACTTTGTTTACAAAGTTTGAATGTGAACAAATTTTGAAGCAATATGGTAAAATACAGATTTTAGCTGGAAAAACTATGCTAATTTACACTTTTATTTTTTAATGAAGATTTTGTTAAGGCATACTATATCACAATTTTGAAAAAAAATAAGTTACCACAATAGCTGCTATTATTTTCAAATGATACACAAAGTACTAAAGCACAGGATGGGTTAACTATGATAGCTATATAATGTAGTAAGTGATTATCAATTCTTTTTACTCCAGCTTAACAAAAATGTTAATTCCTCTAAGACCAGACCAAACCTCTGCCAACACTGGAATTCACATAAACATGGTAGATACTATCATTAATGTATGTGATAATTCTTCCAGTCACTGAAAAAAAATCACCGACAATGTTGCAATAACCCTGAGGAAATTGTGTTTTTCACATTAAAAGTGTGACAAATAAATAGTATTGACCAGGATGTGGTACAAGTCACTTACTCATAACTGGCAAAATACACATGGATGCATTCTTTCTGGGAAGAATTTGGCAGGATGAGCCAAAAACCAAAAGCCTTATAAATAAATCTGGTTTAATGTGATCAGTAAAAGTAATATACTAACATATTCTTTCAAAGATCATCAAATATACTGACATTCTAAACTAATTTTATTCAAGAATGTAAAAATAGCTTAATAAAAAAGGGGAAATTAGGGTAATGCTTGATATACTAAAACTATTTCTAACTTCCTTTTTGTTATTCATTTTTGCAATATTGGGGATCAAACCCAGGGCATTGTGCAAGCTAGGTAAATGCTGTCCCACTGAGCCACATCCCCCACCCAGTAATATACCTACTGTTGAGACAAAGACTTCCAGGTTGGAGGGATGGCTCCAATGGTTAAGGTGTTTGCCTGCAAAGCCAAAGGACCCAGGTTTGATTCCCTAGGACCCATGTTAGCCAGATGCACAAGGTAGAGCATGCATCTGGAGTTTGTTTGCAGTGGCTGGAGGTCCTAGTATGCCCATTCTCTCTCTCTCTCTTCCTCCTTCCCTCCCTCTTTCCCTGTCAAATATATAAACAAAAAAATAAAATATTTTAAAAAGAAAAAGACTTCAGGGAACATTTATGGTCTTGGATATATGTTTTGTTTTATTTATTTATTCATTCATTCATTTTGTTTTTTGAGGTAGGGTCTCACCCTAGCCCAGGCTGACCTGGAATTCACTATGTCATCTCAGGCTAGTCTCAAACTCACAGCAATCCTCCTACCTCTGCCTCCCAAGTGCTGGAATTAAAGGCATGTGCCACCATGCCCAGCTTGGATATATGTTTATATTATACTATTGTGCTTTTGAAGAGTAGGACGAGATTCATGATTTTCAATACAACGTGTTTATCCTTTTACAAATATAGGAAACTATAGGAAAGTAATAGACAGTAGTCATATCCAGGTAGTAAGTAAAATGATGTTACTTATGCTGTTTTCCTTCTCTTCAACATTTTCTTATATCTAATTAGTTTCTACATAAAAAGAAAACAGAATATTATAGAATATTTCTGTGACAAGAAAAGCATATTTTCAAAAAAATCATACCTGACTCTGAAATTGTAGGTTGTTCTTGAATACCAATCAATCAGTTAAGGATTACTGAGGCCAACAGCAAATGGAAATATGGTTTAACAAATTTTATAATTTCCCCTCAACTAAAACACTGTAGAATGTTGAAACTTAAGCTACGTTAATATAAAAACATTGAAGTCATGGTAATCGTGAACATGCCATCCATGGTTTATCACTTCTTGTTTCATTGTCCCTTCATGTGTAAGATCATGACATTCCTAGTAGCTGGCTTTGGCTAACTCAAAGATAAGAAACTGTACCTGGCATTACATGATGAATCAATCACTGTATTAGAATGTCACAAACTTACTCATTTCTTCAGTCATCTCCATTTTCATGTTCTCCTTCTGGAAATTCTGCATCGTCTGTAATGTTTTCTGTGGATCCATCTTCTTGTTCACCGCCTGCATGGTCTTTAAGAATAAGAAAAGACCCACGTTAATTACATGATCATGAAAATTAGTATGGAGTAAGTCTGGAGGGAACACACCAGTTGCAGGCAGGATTTTGAACATGTTCCCAATCATGACAAACCATAAGGCATTAAGTATTTTAGGAAAAACAAACTTAATTTCCACTTAGCATCTGTGTAATAAAAACCATGTGAAAATCTAATCTGAATAGCAGACAAAAAAATGATGTAGTAAAATAGGCTATCAACATCCACTGCTATCTAAATGAAAAATACTGAATTTTCTCATTAGTGGGGAGTACGCAATATGCAGATTTTTAATTTTTTTAAATTTTCATTAAATTTTATGGTCTAAATGAAAAGGAACAGAGAGTATTCCAACAAACATATTTTATTATCATTACATTTGCAACTTGTTTAAAGAAACAACAAATGTTTTCAAACATTAACAAAAATATATATACTACATACATAAAATATACTTCACCAGAAGATACTATTGTCTACTTTGGACAAAAAATTACTTTAAAAATATTTTATTTGTTTACTTGAAAGACACTTTAAGAGACAGAGAGAGAAAGAGTGAATGGGTGTGCCAGGACCTCTGGGCACTAAAAACAAATTCCAGGTACATGCACCACCTGTGCATCTGGTTTTACATGGGTCCTGGGGAATCAAACCTGCATTCTGTACTTTGCTGGCAACCACTAAGCCATCTCTCTAGACTCAAAACTTAAAATTTTTGAGGCAATACACATGCATGTGTAGATGGATGTATTACCTTCACATATTAAATGATTCTATACAACAGTAAACAAATTGGTTTCAAATATATAAAGGAAACAACATCTTCTTTTCTCAATTTGTGTATATACTGTGGAACAAAATAGTCTTTTCAAGTATTGATACTATATTCTCCCAAAGTTCTACACTTAACTCTTGTGCCTTTTTATTGCTGTAGTGTCAAAAGCCAAATGTGAAAATCTGTCAGTAAGACAGAACATCAACCGACATCTCAGAAAGAAAGTCTCTCTTGCCACCAGCACCCTGTAGGTCATCAGTCTTTCATTGACTCAAGTGTCATGCTCTCACCTGTCACAGGACAATCACGCGAACTTGCTCACATCCACTTGTTTTCACTATCAGCACTTCAGATCTCAGTTTGTATAGTACTCTTTTCTGGAAGTAGCCTGGCACTCCAGATCAGAACATACACCCACATAAAATTCCACTTACTACAGATGAAAGTTTATTCTCTACAGTGAGAGTGGGCTTTTCATGGGTCACCCATGAGCTCAATGCCAATGAAACAATTATGCATTAATTTTAGTGTCTCAAAACAAAGCTGAGAAAACACAGGTATATAGACAGATGACTAAAACTATTATGAAAAAACCCTCACAGGCAGCTAACCTAATGTCCCTCAGGAGCAAGGTTCCATATTTGCTACCTCAGTGTTTCTGACTACGTATTTGTAATGACTATGTTTCTAAAATCTACTGTATACATCATTTTTTCAAATACTTTCTGTGCCTCATTTGTTCCTTTCACTCTTCGTATCAGTGATAATGTTAAGTTTTCTACAAATGGTTTTGGATCATCCTATTTAAAGACCCATGCAAGTACCATAAAGCCTATCACAGACTTCTGTAGAACTGTGAGTTACCTGCTCAGACTTTCTTAACCTGTCCTAAATAAAGTGAAAAATCTGTAGCCTTTGGCCTTTATCTAAAACTGTTTTTGATTTACTCATAGTACATGATATCTAGCAATAAGAGCATTATTTATTAAATGACTGAAAGTCTCATAGTCCTACAAATTAAACAGTAAACACTGATTTACACAATTAAGCATAAATTCTGGAAAAATGCCCAGTACTAAATCCTTCTGACAATATTCATATTGTTGAATTCATACTGTCACAAAAGGCAGTCAAGAGGAACTAAAGTCAGTAGACATGAAATAATAAATCTTTAAATTTTCTAATGATTTAGGGGGAAAAAAGCAAGTGCTATCATAAATTAATTGTATATACTCTTTTATGCTGCATGTGATCTTAGGAAAATGGAAATGGCCTTACTTTATATTAAAACACACCAACAGCTAATCTATAAGTAAATATCTGGGTTATCTAGTATTATTCCTCAACTGTTATTTATACATAAATATTTAAATATCTTTGGTAAAATTATAAGCCTAAGTGTACAAAGGACATGCTAACCTTCGCTGTGGTGGACATGGCTCCAGCCATCTTCATCTGGGAATTCATCACTTTTGTCTGTGTGGACATAGAAGTGACTTTGGAACTAACAGCAAAAGTTCGTGTCTTCTGTTTCCGTAGATGTACAAGCTGTTTAGCTAAAACTCTGCAAGCTTCTTTATTACCGATCTTGGCCATCTTCTTTATTTCTAATTCCTAAAGAGGGGAAATAAGAGGGGAATAAAATCAAGAGGTAGCCCTCAATGATCATTTCAGAAAAACATAGATCAAACAACACAATGCACCCTTTCTCCCTAGTAGGAAAGAGTTATGTTGCAGTTACCTCCTTATTGCTGGGATAAAGCACCCGACCAAAACCAGCTGATGAGAGTAAAGCTTTTAATTTGGCTTACAGACTCAAGCGGAAGCTCCAGTGTGGCAGAGGATAGAATGGCATGAGCAGATAGATGCTGGACATGACCTCTGAAACAGCAGGAGGAAAACCAGTGACCCCACTAACACTGGCAAGCTAGGGGCTAATAAACCTCAAAGTCCACCCCTAACAACACATCTCCTCAAGCAAGACTCCACCTCCCAAGTTGCTATCAGTTTGGGACCAAACAACTGTAACTCATAAGTTTATGAGGAACATCTGATACAAACCAAAACAGGCTGTCATAAGCTCTTAGGAAGAGTAGACTAAGAGAGCTACTATTCCACATATTCATAATGGCAGGAGCAAACTAGTATTATGAGCACAAAATGAGTATGTAAAACAGTGCATGCATAGCACCCATTAAAATAAGAAAAATCTACTTTGTAGCAGAGGCCACTAACCTAGAAGGGGGCTAGAAGTGAGGGGATAGGGGGAAGATTAAGGAGATGGTGTTTCATATATGTAAGTAGAAGAACAGATTACTGGGGATGGAAAGGCTTAAGTGAAATCAGGGGAAGAGACTGAGTAAAGGAAGGTTGGGGAAGGGTTAATTAAAATCTAAGAGGGTATGAAGAAGTCAAATGCAAACCTATTTTGGACAATGGGACACCCAGAAGCCATAGATTGTTACCTGAAAATTTTCAGTGCCAGAGATGGGATCCTTCCAGTGAGTTGTTGGTCAGGGAGGTTCCAGATGCCCCCAAAACATTATAGGCCATTGCCGAAGCCCTTGGTTTCCCATCAGGAATAGATGGTTAAGACCCTACTGCTGAAGACTACACATACTTGGACTGCAAGGTTATTGAGAAGTCTTGCTGGAGCTGAGCTGAAAACCTCCTTCATGTAAAACAGCTGACAGAAAGCTGGAAAAAGCTATGCTGCATGCAGCTCCATGGGAGATTGAGAAATTATCAGTGGAAATAACAGTGGACACTGCAAGCCTTAAGTTTGGCCACTCAGGCCAAATGAGCCAACAGATGCAATAGTGGTATGTGTGTTATAGGGAAAATCATCCACTCTAATTGGACTGGAGGCCCGCTCCACAGGAGGGAACACATGCCTGATACTGAAAACCTATAACGGGAGAAGTCATGAGACCTAGGGGTGCAACATCTGCTGGTGTCTGAATAGATGAATATATTATGCTCACCAAACTGGCTGGTAAGCACCTCTCTTAAATGTTCATACCCATGTATTAATGCTACTGTTACTTCTGATTAAAGAACCTTCTCTTTTCAGGTGGCAGTGACCTTGGGATGACTCAGAAGGAACCATGGTGCTGAAAAGAAGTGACAAAGGAGTGCTCATCACTAAAACAACTCTATCACACCTTCCAAGACTCAGAGTCCATTGCGAAAGAGGTGACGGAAAGAATGTAAGAGCCAAAGGAGAGGCAAGATTCTTTACAATGCAGTCTTCCAGACATAAAATGGCATGGATATCCATGACCTTACAGTGTCTTGGCACTACTTACACAAGACCCTCAAAATAGAAGGAAAAGATGATGAGATCAAAATAAAAGAGAGACTGAGAGGGGGAGGGGATATGATGGAGAATGGAACTGTGAAGTGGAAAGTGTGGGAGAAGAGGGAATTACCAAGGTTTACAGCCTATAATTACAGAAGTTGTCAATAATCAAAATAAATAAATAAATAAGAGAAAATCTAATTATTGATTAGAAAAAGTCAGTTGAACAAAAAAAAACCCATTGAGGTGATAAATTTATAGTTAGTAATTCAGACACAATTACATTAAATAAAATGGTACATCTTATACCTCAATTAAAAAGGACACTGTCACAGTACATTAAAAAAAGTATATATAAGTATAAACTAACTCAAAATACCAACCAATATAAAAGCAAAGGTAGATTAAAATGGAAAGAATATATGGCATATGAATATCTACCAAAATTTTCAAGTCTAGTATGATTTTACTAGAATTTCATTAAATAAACATGAGAGGGCATATTACCAGAAATCAAAAAGATCATTTCATAATGATACAGGAACTAATAACTAACGATATCAGGGTAATACTAAATGTATATATAAAAATCGATGTGCTTTAGAATATGACAAGCTCAAAAGGAGAAATAGTAAAATATATAATTCACCCGAGCATTACCAACAAAGCCCACCTCATAGACACTATACTGGTAACAAGCACAGTGGTTTCCCCTTAGCAACAGGGAAGATGCTCTGTGACCCTCAGTTATGCCTGAAATGCCAAAAGCATAAAACCCTTTATGAAACAAGGGTTTTCTTACACAACTATGATGCAATTTTACTTTTTCACATAAAGAAGGCACTTACAGCTTTTCTATGGCATATCTAAATTCCCAAAACCACTACTCCCACAGCTGGGGATCATTATTAAAGTAAAATATGGGCTACTTGATCACAGCCTTTCAAGAACTGATCTAATAATCCAGACAGATACTGAGTTATAAATGGGCAGCCGTGTACACAGGACAGAACACTGGAGAAAGAGAATAGTCACTTCCTGGGTGTGATGGAGTTAGATGGAATGAGATTTTTATCAAACTACTCATAACAGTATGCAAGCCAAGCATCACCATGCATGTCTTTATTCCCAGCTCTAAAGGCTCATATACAAGGATCTCTAGTTTAAGGCCAGCCTGGACTACAGAATTTCAGGTCAGCAGGTGCTAGAGTGAGACCCTGTTTCTATACATACATACACACACACACACACACACACACACACACACACACACACATATATTTAATCCAAGCAGCATATAACAGAAAATGTAAATATGTGAATTATTTATTTCTGGACTTTCCATTTGATAGTTTCAGACCACAGTTGACTATGAATAACGGGAATCATGGAAAATGAGTAGACAAAACATCTGTAATGATACAGAAAACTTACACAATACTATTTTCAAATTTAGTGACATTTACATAAAACGTTATCACCAAAAATGGAATGCACCTTTTTTAGCAGTCACTAGTCACCAAAATATTATACATTCTACATCAGAAAACAATGCTCAATAAATGTAAGAAAACTGAAATTCTAGAAAGTGCATCCTGTAGCCACAGTGAAAATATACCAGAAATCAGTAATGGAAGTATGGGAGCAAAATCATATAAGCAGAAATTTTAGAATGCAATTCGAAAACACCCACCACCTTTAAAGAAAGTCATAGGAAATGAAATACTCTAAGCCTAATAAAGTAAAAATAAATGTCAAAATTTTTGAACTGAAATTACAGCTGTTCTTAAGAAATTTGTATCATTCAAGTTTAAAGAATGGCTTTTCTAGCTTTAAGACTTACTATCTGTCAGGCAACAGTAATCAAAATATATGGAGTGTGGCTTGAGAATAGTGATATTGAAACATTAGTATAGAATTCATAATGATACCCATACTTATTTGGACAAGTGATTTTCCATAAAGATGGCAAAGAAATGGTGCTTGCAACAAATTATGTTGAAAAAGTTGAATTTTCATATGCCAAAAGTGAACTACTACTTTTATGATATCAAAGTAAAACTACAGTTCAATTTGAGACATTAAAAACAGAAACATAGTTTTATAAGAAAACATGAGTGAAAATACTAGTGCCTTTATGATATACAAATATTAAGATTCAAAGTACTTCCCAAAGAAAAGAAGAAAAACAAACTATCCTTTATCAAGTTAAAATTTAAAAAACAATTTGCTTCTCCAAAGATGTTTAGGAAAGTGGAAGTCATGGTCAACAACTTAAAGAAAATATTTCCAAAATATTATCAAGGCACTCATATACCCAACACAAGACTACTGTAATTAAGTAATGTTTTTGCATGTGTATTATATATGGAACGTGTATGTGTGGGGGTGCTTTGTGGATGTACATGTATGTGTATGAGTGTGGTAGCCAGAGGCTGAACTCAAATTTCTTATTTATTGAGACAGGGTCTCCTGCTTGAACCCGGAAAGTCTAACTAGACTACTTATCTCAGGGATCCTCTGTATCTGCCTCTTGAGTGCTGGGATTACAAGCAGGCTGCCACACATTCCTGGCACTGGCATAGGTTCTAGGATCGAACTGACATCCTTATCCTTGCAGAGTAAGCACTTTACTGACTGAGCCATCTAGTGGATAAAATTAGACACTCTGGCAATGATGATATGTTAATGCAAACTAGGTTCATCAAAAGATCCTATGCATCAATAATGATTAGGAAAATACAATTTATTGTGTGTGTGCACCAAGGCATTCTGCCACTGCAAATGAATTCCCAATGTCTGTGTTATTTTTTTTTGCGTCTGGCTTAATTTGCATTTTGGAGAATCAAACTCATGCCAGTAGACTTTGCAAGTGAGAGCCTTTAACCACTGAACCATCTCTGCAGCCCCAAAGATATACACTTTAAAATCACAATTTACTATACCTATCAGAAAGGATATGGGGCAGCTGTAACTCTCAAAACTAGTGTGGAGAGAAAACATGGCCACTTTGCACATTGCTTAGATTTTCTTATATAAAATTAAATATATATAAATTCACACTATGACTCAGTAGTCACACTTTTAAGAATTAACCAAAAGAAACAGAAACATACAGAAAGTTCTTTTGAATGTATTTATTTCAAAATAATAATAACAACAAAAAAACAAAAACAAAAAAACCCTACTGGCCAGCAAACGGATAAACTGGGATATATGTGCACAACGGACTGTTATTCACCAATGCAAAGTAATTAATATGGTTATATGTAATAGTATTCACTGACTAACCTCAAAATAATCATGTTTCAAGAAGACTATGTAAAGAGAGCACTCGATCCCATCATTCAACAATTCTAGAAACATCAATAAATCTACAGTGACAGATTAGTATTTCCCTCCCAGTGGTAAGGTAAAACACTATAGACTTCAAAAGGCATAAGAAACTTTGGGAGACGGGAAGTATGTTCATTATTTTAACAAAGAAATCATCACCCCAGGTGCATATACTTAAGTCAACCATATCAAATGGTGCCTTATATTAAGCATATAGTATGTTACTTACATCATAATAATGCTGCATTTTAAAAGATTTTTGGCAATTAAAAAATTTTAGGCAGCATCCATTTAAAAACACACCATAAAGAACAGGTGAAAACAAGCCAGATCAATCTATTAAAAAGTACAGATAGAATCTTCTTTAAAACACCATATGAGACTAGAAGCAGTTAATATAATTTTTAATAACCCTCTTTGATTTTCTGACTTTTTTATATGTGTGTTAACAGGATATCTATGTTTTAAGAAAGATTTCTTTCTAGAAATTCATGATTTTCAAAAACTAGGAATATTCTGATTCTTTACCAGAAGACAATTCTAGTGCAAGTCGGCAGAATGTAAAAGGATAAAATGCTGCTTCTTGCTGAAGAAGAACCCTTACCACCTGCCAAGTGCCTCGTTCAGAGCTAGCTAATTATTCCAACACTAATTGCCATTTTTTTCAAAAGTTATGTTGAAATTTCATGTTCTACTCACCAGCTGTTTTTCTTGCTTCTCCAGTGCTGCTCGATCTCTGATTATAGCCCTCTGTGTTCCTCGTAACTCTCGGTTCTGCTCCTTTATTACATCTAGGGGAACAAAAGAAACCCAAATTTAAAGTTGTAAAATTTTCTTTAGTAACACATAAAAGGAAGAGACTGCAATAAGAAGAATCCTCATTTATGAGCTCTTGTATATTTTCTTTAAACTTACTACACTGAAAAATTGATCAAATACAAAAACATGGATTAAGCATTCATTATATAAAGAACTGAGGGATGGAGTGATAGCTTTGGTGGTAAGGCATTTTCCTGCAAAGCCAAAGGACCCAGGTTTGATTCCTCAAGACCCACATAAGCCAGGTGAACAAGGTGGTGCATGCGTCTGGTGTTCGTTTGTAGTGACTGGAGGCCCTGGCAAGCCCATGCTCACTCGCTTGCTCTCTCTCAGCCTCTCTCTCTCTCTCTCAAATAAATATATAAAATATTTTTTTTAAAAAAACTGACAGAATGTGAATGCAAATATGTTATGGAAGACAGAAGTATAAGTTATATCACAAAACTATTTCCTTTAGAGAATTAACTAGTAAAAATGTTTATATGGTCTGTCTGTCTCTCCATCTCTGGCTCTCCTTCACAGATTCACACACACAAACACACATGCCCTTTTCATCTCTCCTTACTTCAGCACTGTATGACACTAAGAAAGGAAGACAGATAACATACTTTATTAAAACTTTTATTCTACATTAAATCATGAGTGAAACAACAGACCATTCCAATAAAGAAAATGTGGGTTTAATCTAATCTCTTCTATCTGAGTTACATTCTGTCTTAGAAAAGTAAGTTAGTGCTCTAAACCTAAGGGTTTCGTTTTCATTAGAGACAGCTTTAAGGTGTAAATGATACAAAAAATGTTCTGATACACAATAAATGTCCATTAACTCATAATTCCTTTCTATTTATCTCAATGCACTTAGGTTCATTTTGTTCCACTTTTTGAAATACTAATTATTCTTGATGGACTGTAATTAAGGATAGCTGTTAATAAGTAGCAACAAAAAGATCACAAATATGCTCATTTTTGCCAACACTGAATCTTAAATGCCTATTACATTTTACATAATTGAATGCTTATAACAATGTTATGAAACTGAACTTCCTGTTATTTTACATATAGTAAAATGGAGCACTAGGAGGGTTAAATGACTTGCCAGGACTGCACAGGCAGCAGCAGTAAAAACAAATTTGGAACCAAGCACTCTGTCTCTTTAACGAGTAGTTAATAAAGTTGCAGACGAAGAACAGTAGCAGAAATGTACCATATGAACTGGTACAATTGGCTATTCACATAATTATACACAAAAATTCAACGAAGAGAAAGGTCAGGGGTCCATATAGAACTAATGTCATAAATTTCACACAGGAGTACACAGAAATAAATCATCACACCCTGAAATTTGGAAATGCACAACATTAAAAACACAAGTAACAACAGAAAAAATATACATACAAATTGAGTTTCATGACAACTAAAATGTGTTGGGTACCACAGGACCTTGTCAAGTGGAAAACATCTTATAAAATCAGAGAAAATATATGCCAAACATATCCTAGCAGTCTTGCACCTAGAATATACAAATAAGCAACCCAGTTGTAAAAGGAATAAAAGCACAGACACAGATAGTCCAATGAGCATATAAAAAAGATAGTAGACATCAGTATTTCCTAGCTTAATAAGATACCCCTTCAGTGGAATGACTACTTTAGAAATAATCAAAAACAACTGTTGATAAGGTGTCCAGGACTGGGGCCCTGATGTTGTTGGTGGCAATGTAAAAGATTCAACCAGATAACAATGTGGTGATTCATGAGAAAGTTTAATATAAAACTACCAAATGACTCAGCAATTCCATGCCTAGATATACCCAGAAGTTTAAAACAGGAACCCTCAAAAGTGCTGGAAACAAAAGCAAAACTAGACAGATGGGATTGTATTCAATTAAAAAGCTTCTAAACAGCAGAGGTGCAAAAAATGAAAAGCAGAGCAAAAACACAACCTGCAGAATGGGAGAAAATATTTGCAAACTATATATATATATATGACAAGAGGCTGAATAAACAGTGTACACAGGAATTCTAAAACCTCAACAAGAGCAAGAAATTAAAAGCTAAACAATAGACCCAAATAGACTTGTCTTGAAAACACAAGGGGACAATAATTTGAGGAAGGGTGGAAGAAATAAGTAAAGTTTAATCAATGCAATGTGTATTGTGATGGCTTGAATGTGAAACTTTCCCCAGAGGTTCATGTATTTGAATACTTGGTCCCCAGCTGGCAGCACAGTTTGGGGGTTACAGAACCTTTAAGAGGCAGGATATTGGGCCAGAGAGATGGCTTAGCGGTTAAGCACTTGCCTATGGAGCCTAAGGACCCTGGTTCAAGGCTTGATTCCCCAGGACCCACGTTAGCCAGATGCAAAAGGGGGCGCACGCATCTGGAGTTTGTTTACAGTGGCTGAAGGCCCTGGTGCGTCCATTCTCTCTCTCCATCTACCTCTTTCTCTCTCTGTCTGTCATTGTCAAATAAATAAACAAAATTAAACAAAAATTTTTTTTAAAAAGGCAGGACATTGCTGGAAGAAGCAGAATGCTTGGGGGTCAGAATTTTCAGTTTTAACTTGCCCCAGTTCTGACTTGAGCTAACCAGTAGATCAGTCTCACTGTCTTAGCTACAAGCCGGAGGCTCCCTCTGCCATGCCTTCCTTTCCACGATGGTCAACCCAGCAAGCATCCTCCCAAACTTTTGTTCCCTTAAGTTTACAGCTATTTTATCACAGCAATGAACAAAGTAACTAAAATTAATACAGGCACTAAGACAGCAGTAAGAAGTACCTTGGGGCACTGGTGCACAGCAGGAACTGTGGATAATGGTACTAGACTTCACTTCACAAAGCTAAAAAGAAGGAGTTTGAACATTTTCACCAGAAATGACAAGTTCCAATGTTTAACCAGGTTTAAACACTACAATATATGCATATATGAAAATGTCACATGGTACTTACTCAGCTAGTGATATAAAACTATTATAGCTTTATGTGTCAGTCAAAACTCAATGGATCTGTGGTTAAAGACTCTTGCTTGCAAAGCCTCATGTCCTGGGTTTGATTCCCCAGTACCATGTAAAGGCAGATGCACAAAATGTCACATATTTTCTCTCTTGTTCCATTCCTCCCTCCCTCCTACCCCTCTTTCCTCCTTCTCTCCGAAACAGAAAATAAAAAATTATGAAAAATCAAATTCTACTGATGTTTAGGGATGGGGCCAGAGACCAAGACCAAATGCTTGACATGCAGCCCTATCCTAATCTCAAAACACAGGGATGGAGGAATTTTAGATATTGAGTTATAAATGTTCATTAAGAAAGAAGTTCATTAGGAAAGGAATCCCAGTTGGTTGATACATTGATGTTCCAGGAAGATGACATCTCCAGAGATAGCATGGAAGCTGTTTCCTAGTCCACTCAAGAATCTCTCCCATCTTTCTGCTCCTGTGTGATAGTCTTCATAAAAACAAGTAATAATAAATTAGGCACATTCCTGAATTCTGAGAATTGTACTAGGAAACTGTCAACTCTGAAGTAAAAGCTACAGAACACCATTGTCAGGAAAGAGTGATACCTGGGACATGTGTGTGTGAACTGGAGCAATCTCCTGGGATCTGACTCTTACAGATGAGTCAAGAGGATCAAGAGTTCCACTGAGGGTATGAAGCCAGCCTGCGCTATGTAAGACTCTGTCTCAAAAATAAAAAAAAACAAAAAAAACTAAATGTATAATTAGACTCTCAGCTACTGTCTAAGAATTAGAGTCCAGAAAAGATAAAGCCATCTTTTTTAGGGGGAAAAGGGATTATGACAAAACCAAGCATACGTGGATTTAATTTAAAGTTTAATTTTGCTTTTCTTAATTTCATATGAGTGCATTACTTGTTACTGTATATCATGAAAGGAAAAATAAAGAAAATTAACTACTGCATGTTCCACAGCCTTACAATTGTTAATAGACTAATTAATATTTAAACAGTTCTACGCTATAAACTCAGAGCTTATAATGTTATATACTAAAACATAATCATAACACTTTAGAACATATTATGGTAAGTAGAAAAGGCAGGAAAATGTCTTTCATGAGAGACAATAGGAATGGCCTATAAAATAAACACATTGCTCTTCACTTTTCCATAAGCAATCTATAGGTTAAGGCCACATTCAGAGATTTATGTTCTAGATAATTCAGAAAGAATAAAATGAAAATGCCTTGGATACTTTCAATGTGTTATAGGTCAATTTTATTTTCTACTTGACTTACCTCTTACTAGGTCTGATTTCATGCTAAAACAATAAGCTCATAAGGAAAAAATAATATATGTTTCAGGACAAAATTCTAAAGTCTTAAAAATGTAATTTCAAGGGTAGGCTAGAGGAATGCACAGACAGGACAGGTTAAGCAACAACAAATAACAAAATAACATGAGAGTGCTTCACAATGCTGAAGGCAAATTAAAAATTGCAAATCCCATCACTATTTGCTTAAGTGCTGCAGTGATGGTTAATCTAGCTTGTCGACATGACTGGCTCTAACCTCCCTGGGAGACAAATCTCTGGGCATGCTTGTGAGTTTCTAGACTTGGATGACAGAGGTGAGAAGATCCTCCTTAACTGTGGATAGGCTGGGGTCCAGGACTAATGAGGGAAAGAAAACAGAGCCCCGACATTTCCCTAGCTCTGCTTCTTGATTCTGGATGCAAGGTGGTCCAGCTGTCTTTTGTTCCTGCTACCCTGTCTTTCCTGTCATGATGGATTGTATACAATAGAACTGTAACCCAAAACAAACCTTTCCTTCCTGAAGTTGTTTTTATCTGGTATTTTGTCCCAGCAAAGGGAGAAGAAATATACCTGCTTACAGCTCCAACAACTTCAACTGCTACCTAAAGATTATCCTGTCTCTGAAATGTGCCCAACTCATACTATCTAATGCAGAATCAGTGTACACAACCAAGATTCCCTTCCCCTGATTTCCAGCTTAAAAATATTCTGAAGTCTGGGCTCAGAGCACATTTTCTCAACTGCTAACTAGCCTTGCTATAGGGACATTACTGTAACTTGTCTTAGGAATTAGTTGTTTTCTGGCTTAGTATTAGTAGGAGCTCTATGAGCTCAATAAACTCTTATTTCGGCTTCCTCAATCATAAGGGCTTAATGTAGCAACATATATTTATCTATAGGTTATTCGTTTATGCAACCATTCTCACACTAAATACTATCTCAGTACATTATTCTTAGTAGTGATCTAAGAGAGTACATGTATCTTCATATGTAAAGGGATCTGACTAACAAGTATATCTAATTTATTCCCTTAAAACCCATAATAAAAATTTTAAATGACTGGTATCAATAAAATCTGGACTATGATAGATATCTTTCTACAAATGGAAATATGGTCATAAATATAGCTAATTTCCTTATTATTTTCTGCTTGTATCAGTGGAAGCTCTGCTATGAGCCATCCTTTGCAAGTTTATATTCCCTCCTTCACCCTTGCTGGGTTACTTCTTGTCCCTTTGCCTTTTCCAAAGATTACATCCCCTGCCTTTTCTCACAGCATTCTACATTCTAAAAAGGGATTAAGCTATTGAATAATCTTTCTTCAAATGTACAAAAGCCAGAATGGCTATAGTCCTTTAGATAACATCAAGATGTATAACCACCCTCTGTTTATTCTTGAATCCTGCACATAAACAGTATGTCTGTTTAAACAAAATGTAGTAAGTAGCTCCAACAGGTCACCTGCAGTATTCCCTGTACAGAAAGAAAGATAAGGAAACACATGCTCTGGATGAAACAGACCCCTCTCAGAATATAGCCTGCTGGCTGACTGGTCTCATTTCCCTTTTCCCTTCAATAAACATTCCATGTATTTAAGCTCACAAAGATGGAGCCTTAAGGCCAATTAGCACTGCTATCACCTCAAGGTCAGCAAAATAAACCTGGTTCTTTCCTGATTCAGTCAGTATGGTCTTTGGAATGGCATGCGGCCCAGACTTGTGTCCAGTGGCATGCCTTTCTGTTTTCAATTCGAGGTAAGAGAATGACAGAAACATGTACTATTGTCATCTATGAGAGATACAGCTAATTCCTGTCTACCTGCTGCTTCTTCCTCAAGACAAGAGTGTGCTTTGAACTTCCCACCCACCGCACTTCAGTGCCCACAGGGCTGCCGAGTAGTGCTTCAGCATAGGTGGCATTCAGAAACTTTCAAAATGCAGCTGTCCCAGACGCATGACTTTGACCCAGAATGCTCTGTGTCACTATTCAGTGAAGTGAAAGGGGTCTGGAGACTTCTTCCTCCCATCCTCTCCTGGCCCATGCCAAGCATAACATGTGGAGAAGGCCACCCAAGGCCAGCTCTGTGTTGAACATTAAATGCCTATGTGCAACTGCCAGGCTTTTCTTGGAAATGAAATACAATGCCTGAACCAGGGCAACATTATCAGACTTGTGCTTTGGATGTCAAAAGACAGATGGTTCAGTGGATAAGATTGCTTGCTTGCTGTTCAAGCATGGAAACCCGAGTTCAATCCTCACCACTGACATAAAATGCTGGGCACAGGCCTGTGTGCCTGTAACCCCAGTGGTGGTTGGGGTGGAGACAGGAAGATCAGTGGAGCTCACTGGCCACAGAGGTTAACTGAAAAATAGCTCCAGGCTCTGTGAGGGACCCTATTTTAAGGAAATAAGGGAGAAGAGCAATAGAGGGGAACACACAACATCCTCCTCTGGCCTCTGCATGTGGCAATGAGGAGTACACATCAGCACACACACATGCACTCCCTCCCCCCCCCACCGACACATACACCAAAGAAAAGAGAGGGAGGAGAAGGGAAGGAGGGAGGGAGAGGACAAGAGAGAATAAGAATGAGAAAAAAGGTTCTTTCAGTATTTTTTGGATCTATGTCCATTATATATGCTTATAGAAACATGGCAAAAAAATAAACAATAGCCTAGTTCACTAGATTCACTGAATTTCTCCACCAAGATTTGAGAGCAAACCCCAACTTGAATTACGACTTACTACATTTCAGATATTTTATCCGCAAGCTGAGAGAGACAAAGAGAGAGAGAGAGAGAGAGAAAATGAGTATGTGGGTGTGCCAGGGCCTTCAGCTGCTACAAATAAACTCCAGATACATGTGCCACTATGTGTATCTGGCTTTAAGTGGACCCTGAGGAACAGAACCTAGGTGGTTAGAGTCTTGAGGCAAGCGTCTTAGCCACTAGCCATCTCTCCAACCCTGGCTTACTTCTTTCTCTTCTGTTCATCTGTGTATAACCTGCACATTTCAGAGTAAGAGCAAAAGTAACTATCAACTATAATCAGGAGCTCTTGGTACTTACTAACTAATATAGTTTGAAGTAATTATCTCTTGGGAGCTTGCCAGAGAGTTTAGGGTTACTGTCAAGAGAATGAGGAACATCAGGCCTATCATACCTCTTCTAGGGCTTCAACCTGTGCCCCAGATGTTTCCATTCTGTAAAACATGGTTGTTTTTGTTTGTTTTTGCTTTTTTTTCTTATTTACTTATTAATTTCTTTTTCTTTTTGATTTGCAAGCAGAGAGATAAAGAGATAGAGAAGAGAGACAGAGAGAGAATGGGCATGCCGGGGCCTGTAACCACTGCAAATGAACTCTGGATGCCTTTGCCCCTTGTGCATCCGGCTTATGTGGGTCCTGGGGAATTGAACCTGGGTCTTCGGGTTCATAGGCAAACACCTTAACCACTAAGCCATCTCTCCAGCCCCACACTGAGTTTTGACGTGCTCTAAGGTATAACTAATGTGAAATTAAAAATACATAAATGTATTTTCTACTTTTAAATGTATTTCTTCAGGGAAAAAATTGTTTTACTTCTGCAATTTCATTGTCAATCGGATATTCTTCTATCATATGAATTAAGACAAACATAAAATTCCCACACCTTGCTCTATTAGGAAAGTACATGTTAACCTTTCTATAGCAACACTGTGGGCAGAGTGGCACTGTTGTTATTAACACTAACCAAACCTTAGTCATAACTATGAATAGAAGAAAAAAACTGAATGTGAGTTCAGCTAAACTATGTACCACAGAGCTCACCAGTGAACAACAAAGTGGAAATAAGTCCAGGGTCTGTAAGGATTGACCACCCTCTTTTGTTGAGCAGTGTTACAGTTACTATCTCGTTGCTGGAGCAAGTGACCAACCAGAAACAGCTGTGGGAGGACAGGGTTTACTCCAGGCTCCATAGACTCCAGAGTAAGTTCCATCATGGTGGGAAAAGCTGGCTTCCTTTAGCATCCACAGCAGAGAGAAACAGCTACCAGCAGCAGCAAGCACCAAAGGTCAGAAAACATGAACACCAGAGTTCAAACTTGACCCTCTAGTACACCTGGGGGCTGGACTACAAGATCTACCACCAGGGACACCTCCTCCAGTTGGGTGCTGGAGACTTAAGACACAAGCTTAATAGATATTCACATTCAAACCATAACAAGGAGGAAGAAGAAAGAACCCACTCCCAGCAGGGGTAGGAATCATTAAAGGGCAGTGCCTAGAAAATGCTGATCTGACCCAAGATTAGTTCAAAGGTAGACAAAGACTACAGAGTGCAAAAGAATCAGAATTTAATATACAAATAGATTTGTTTCTAACTCTTTATAAATGGTATAACAAAAATTCCTAGCAAAGTATTCACTTGATTGACAAGTTTAAATATAAACAGAAAGCAAAAACAGGGGTGGAGGAAATGGCTCAGAGGGTGAGACAGCACAAGCATAATGGTCTGAGACCACTGGTGTCCCATCCCAGTAACCATGTAAAAAGTTGGGTAGTGGGCTGGAGTGGTGGCTTAGTGGTTAAGGCACATGCCTGCAAAGCCTAAGGACCCAGGTTTGATTCTCCAGGTACCACAGAAGCCAGATGCACAAGGTATCACATGCATCTGTAGTTCATTTGCAGTGGCTGAAAGCTCTGGCATGCCCATTCTCCCTCTCTGTGTCTCCGACTGTAATAAATTAAAAAAATAAAATAAAATCTTGTATAAAAAAGTTGGGTATGGTCATGCAGTAACTCCAGTACTAGGGCTCACTAGTTAGAAAGTTTGACCAACATGGATTCAGGAAGAGATGTCTTCGAAAGGAAATAAAGTAGAATAGTTACAGAACAGAATATATGACATTCTCCTCTGGTTTCCATTTGTACACAGAGGGCACACACATCCATACACTGTACATACATATACCACATACACGTAAACACCAAAAAAAAAAAAAAAGAGGAAAAATGAAAACGTAAACAAGTATACAGCTTTACTCTGGTCAAATGAGATAAGTTAAGTTTGGGGGTGATAAATAAAGGTAATGGACATGTGAATATTATGAAAGTATATAACATGCAAAATTTCTGTGGTACATAAAACCAATAGCTATCAAGTTTAAGCCAAAATCATTGGTTGTCAAATAATGTTTTTTCTCTCAAAAAAAAAATTTTTTTATCTAGGGTTACATTAATATTTAGTTAACTATTTTGGCTCAGAAAAGACCAGATTCTACTCTATTGTATGTAAAGTAACTGTCTCAATTTTTGTATCTTAAGTCCAGTGCTTATAACAAAATTAACTCTTAAGACATATTCCCTACTTAGGGTACTGCCTCATACTCAAACAATGGTCCTCATCTATACATATATATATATATATATATATATATATATATATATATATGTATGTATGTATGTATGTATGTATGTATGTATGTATGTATGTATAAATTCAAGCTCCATGGTTCTGTTTCCATTGTTCTCTGGGTAATTTGTACACACACAGGTATCTGAACTAATCAAAGATGTTTTCACACAGGTGCTAAGACCATATATTGTCTTACTTGTTCTTTTCTGATAATTTCTAGGTTAAATTAGTTAAGTTTATAAATCAATTGGTACTGTTTTCAAGACTAGTAACAGTTTCTGCCTATATTTATAAATGTTAGATATTTAAAATGTGATATGTGCCTACTTCCTATGCCTCAGATATATGGCTTATGCTGCCACAGTACAACAAAAATTTTACAGATAGGACAAAATGATTTTAGAAGCCCTGCGCCATTCTTTAACTAAGTCAATTTCAGTAATCAAATGTGCTCTGTATGTACATACATCCAGGCTAGTGTAACTTCCTTTCTGATTGTGTTAATCACCTATATAAAAGCCAAAGCCAATTGGAATCATTGGAGTAAAAAGTAAAATATTTTGGCCTGTGCTCCCATGTCATGAGGCCAGTGGAGATGATGGGACACTTCTACACTGGACCCCTGGTAAGTCACCTGTCTTCCTGAGCAGGGAGGTTATGGAGACCCCAACAAAATTGGTGTACAGTCTAAAATAGGAGAGTCACAATTGATGAACAATCAACCCTCCTGACTTCCCAAAGAAGGGAAAATTACTTGGCCAGCATGGCCCTGACTCATCCTAACAGGCAAGACACCAGTAAACTATGGGGCTACTCCTGTGTCCCTAAAATCTCTTTGGAGTGCCATTAATGACCTCTAAAATTAATCCTTAATTAAGTTTTGGCCATGTGCATGGTCTTAAACACTCAGAGAGAAATGTGTAACCAAAGATTAAAAAAAAAAAAAAAAACCTTAAACGTATAAATGGCCCTTAACTTCTGAAATTAGCTACAGCCATGATGTTAGTGCAAGAACAACTTGCTGCAGGCCATATTGAACCTACCACCTCTCCTTGGAATACTCCTATCTTTGTTATAAAGAAAAAGTCTGGAAAATGGAGATTGCTCCAGGACCTTAGAGAAATTAATACGCCATGGCACCTATGGGGGCCCTACAACCAGGCCTCCCCACTCCAGTACAATTCCTGAAGGATATTGTAAAATCATTATTGACCTAAAGGATTGCGTTTTTACAATTCCCTTACACCCTGAGAATTGTCAACATTTTGCATTTAGTTTACCTGTGGTAAATTTTAGAGGCCTTGAAGATAGTGGAGGCTGCAATTCTGAGCCAAAGGGTCACTTTATTAAAAAAAAAATAATAAAACTCTTATAAAACTCTTATAAAAAGCATCTTCTCCTGGTCATTTGTGCCACTGACTTTACACCCACCGGGGAGGCAGGAGGGGCCCCTCTTCTAGGTCCATTTACCCGCTTCACCACCCAGAGTCCTTACCCCTTATACCTCAAGAGTGGCAGAGTTAATAAAAATTGGACATGATTAAAGCAAAAAAATATATTTGGTAAGGACCCTGATAAAATCATTCTACCCTACTCCACTTCCCAAATACAATGGTTAATAGAAAATGATGACAAATGGGCAATATCTTAAACCTCTTTTCAGGGATCCCTTGATAACCACTATCCTGCTAACAAGCTTTTCCACTTTCTAAAAATTCACCCATCTGTTTTTCCTACATTAACCTCCCCCCGACCCCTTCCCCATGACCCCCTAGTTTCACTGATGGCTCCTCTAATGGAGTGGCAGCCTTCACTGTAGACAATCAAACCACTTTCTTACAATCCCCATTCCATTCTGCTCAACTGGTGGAGCTTTTTGCTGTTTTACAGGTTTTTCAACAACTTCCAAATAACTCCTTTAATCTGTATACTGATAGTGCTTATATTGCTCAGTCCATCCCCTTTTTAGCCACAGGCAATGCAACCAGCTTGCCTTCCTTGTTGAGCTCGATTCTGTGGCCCAGGCCAAAGCAGCTCACTTTGTACATCACCTTAACGCCCAAACCTTGCGTCTTCTTTTTAAAATCACTAGGGTGCCGGGCGTGGTGGCGCACGCCTTTAATCCCAGCACTTGGGAGGCAGAGGTAGGAGGATCGCCGAGTGTTCGAGGCCACCCTGAGACTACATAGTGAATTCCAGGTCAGCCTGAGCCAGAGTGAGACCCTACCTCGAAAAACAAAAAAACAAAAAAACAAATAAAATAAAAAATAAAATAAAATCACTAGGGAACAAGCTCGCCAGATAGTCAAACAATGCACAAACTGTGTCACCCTCCTACCCATTCCCCACTTAGGCATGAATCCTAGAGGTTTAATTCCCAATGAGATCTGGCAAATGGATGTAACACATGTTCCCTCATTTGGTAATCTTAAGTACCTCCATGTTACTGTGGATACCTTTAGTGGATTCATTTTTGTCAGGCTCCAGGCTGGAGAAGCTTCAAAAAATGTCATTGCTCATGTACTCAATTGCCTTGGTGTCATGGGAAAGCCCCAAATTATTAAAACTGACAATGGTCCTGGATATACTGGAAAAAAAATTCCAAAATTTCTGTCATCAACTACAAATTAAACATATTACAGGCATACCATACAATCCCTGGGGTTAAGGAATTGTTGAGTGAGCCTATCAAACTATTAAACATACCCTCCAAAAGTTAAAAACGGGGAATTTATATCCCATAAAAGGCTCTCCAAGAAATATCCTTCATTATGCCTTGTTTGTCCTAATATTTTTAACCCTTGATATTCAGGAAAATTCAGCTGCTGATCGCTTTTGGCACACAAATACAAAAAAATACCTTCATCAAAGCCATGTGGAAAGATCCTTTAACCTTAAAATGGAATGGCCCAGACCCAGCACTCATTTGGGGCCGCGGATCAGTATGCTCATCTGACACCAAAGAAAATGCTGTGAGATGGCTGCCAGAGAGACTTATAAAACAGGCTGATGATCCTCCAATGACATCTCACATACCCAGGGAAGAAACACTTCCCTGAGAAAATCCCCTTTTTTTCCTAACAGGACAAAGCTGGAAGGACCTCTACTTATCTGAGTCCTCTTACTCACAATCGGACCCATTATTATAAATAAAATCATGTCTTTTGTACGTCAACAGATTGAAGCTATTAAGATGCAGCCTTTACAGGTACATTATCACAGACTGGAGCTGGCAGATCAAGGCATTGCCACTGAAGACCTGCCACCTGCAGCTGTCACTCTCCCTTTATCTTACATTCTGTACTCATTTACTATACTGCTGTCCTCTACATCTCTGCTATCGCTGCAGTCTACCCGTCATGGCCAAATAGCTAACCCTCCTACGGGAGCTGCATGAGGATCCAGACCTATGCATGTCGGCTCACAATCAAGTGAGTGTGATATGGGCACCAACGTGGGTGTGAGGCAAGGAACTGCAGGGGAAGGTCCTTATCTGACCGCTTCTGGATTCCTTGAGAGTTATACCTGGCTTGCATGGAAGTTGGTACCATAACTGTTATCACTACAGCCATGCCTTGCTCTCGGGCCACATAGGCCCTGCCTCCCCTCCCCAAAAGGTACCAAGGGCCAAAGATTGTGGGAAACAGACATCCCACGGGAGGAATCAGGTCCCTACTCCCCCAGTTGGTTAATGCCCACCGCTGCAAAGTGGGCCTCCCCCTCTTTTTGGATAAAAGAAGGGAGATGTTGGGAGCTATGAATCAAATCTCGGCAATGTTAACAGAAACCACCATATAGCTAGTTAAGTTTCTACTTCCTCACCTAATATTCAACTACCAAGGGATCGTACACTTGGCTGAATACTCCCCCATGCTGCTGGTAGCTGATGAAGAAACAAAGGCATTTCAGCCCACCGCTAAATAGCGGGCCTCCCCCTTTTTTTATATAAAAGAAGGGAGGAGATTACATTACATTATATTACTGTAAAAATGTCTTCAGGAGATAAATCAAGTTTTTATGACAGGCACATGGTCAACAAACCATTGGAAGGCAGCTATGTTCACCACTATACCACAATGCAGAGAACAAACCTTTGGGCTCATTTGGACTTGGGTGTCATGATGGGGAAGAGGTGAAGTATCTTTTTAAAAATGTGGAGAATGCTTGCTAAGAAGGAATGCCAATAAACACTACTGGTCGGTCCTTAGGAAATGCTGGTCTAAATACCAGCAAGGAAAAATGCTCTGAAAAGCATACCATGCCCTGAATCCTACATCCTATTATTTTTCTTTATTATACAAAGAATACAGGCTAAATTAAGAACAAAATGTGCGTTCTAAAATATTCAGAACAATAACCACTCAGGGTACACACAGCATTCTAGACAAGGTCTGATGTCACAGATATGACCATGAGAATATTGTCTTTACTTTGGGAGAATGAAAAAATGTTTCTAAAAGAATTCACATTATATAGATGACAGATTCTATTTCTTCTTCACAGATCAGAAATAAGCTGCCACAGTGGACATACTATTATTATTATTATTAAGGTCATGGCCTCAGCAAAAGACTCCTTCTCTGTTCACAAATAAATATTTTTTAAATCCAAAATTAAGTATAAACTACTGTAGAGATATTTTGTTAGGTGCTGAAAACAATATGGAAGGCAAGCAAGACTCAGGATAATCTCACTTTAAAAGTGTAGAATGATTTACATTAGTTCCAATAAATGGAAGTTAGAAAGCAGATGTTAAACAATGGAAGAAAGGAGTATAGAACTTCACACAGCCTGAGGTCCTGAGGTAGAATAAGAGACAACTATCTGGAGAAGGACCAATAAATAAATAAATAAATAAATAAGCAAACAACTCCTGAGATGATTTGCCTCAGCTAAAGAAATTAAAAACAAAAAGAATTGTAGGCATAAGTAAAAATATGAAATCTGGTAGGGTAACAGTAAGACATGAAGTATCCTGATGAAGAAGAGAACAGTCAACAGATAGCTAGAAAGAAAGGCTATATGGGCTGGAGAGATGGCATAGGGGTTAAAGCTCTTGCCTACAAAGCCAAAGGACCCAGGTTCAATTCTCCAGGACCCATATAAGCTAGATGCATCTCGAGTTCCTTTGCAGGGGCTGAAGGCCCCTGACATGGCCATTCTCTCTCTCTATCTACATTTCTAAATAAATAGTTAAAAGAAAGAAAGACAGGCTACAGGCAGAACCAGGAGAGACAATCACACATTACTGAGAGTACACACTGGATCCTGCAGGGTACTTGATTCAACATGGAGTTTACTCTGTGGAGAAGCAGAGTCATATTTGGGTTTCCAGTGTACCGATCATACAACCACTTTGCAGAAGGCAGATAGAAGAGTCAGGAAGCTACTCAGAAGAAACCCAAAAAGGTGACCTAGGGAAGAGGAAAACAAGTAGAAAAAAATGTGTTAAATATTAAGGGGAAAATGGTAAGATGTGTATTAATTCAAGGAAGATGGTGAACCCTAAGCAGTACTAATCTGTGAAGAAGAAAGTTGTGGGAGAGACTGATACTTTAAAAGACGATTTATGGACTACAGAGATGGCTTAGCAGTTAAGGCCCTTGCCTGAAAGCCTAATGACCTGGGTTTGATTCTCCAGCACTCACCGTAAAGCAGATACACAAAGTGACACATGCCTGGTACGCCCATACTCTCAGTCTGCCTTTCTTCTCTCCACCTCTTTCTCTGGTTGCAAATAAATACAAAATAGTTTTAAAATAGTTTTTTTTTTTTTTTTAAAGTCATTCTGTTGGGAATCTCTAAATGCTTTAGATATCAGAATGCATATAGTAAGCAAAGTATTGGATATATGAGTCTTGAGCAAAAATATAACAATAGAAATTTTGGATGCACTAGCACTTAAGAGTATAACTAAAGTAAGGTGAACAGTAAATTAGGCCAAGAATTTAAAAAATAAATAAATAAACTGTCAGATGCAAGGAGTAAGTTTAAAGAAAAGAAAATCCCAAGAGAAGAATGCAAAGAACGGAGTCACTGTTTTGAGGAAAATTAAGAGTGTTAGTCATAGAAGCCAAAAGAGAGAATTTCAATGAAGACATTGTCAGGATCAAACATAAAACAAACATGCACAACAGGAATGATCATTAGTCCAAGACTATTTATTATCCGTGATGATCTAGAAGGCACTGATAGATAACCTAAGCAAGACACCATGACATGCCAAGAAGATGCTGAAGAATGGAGAGAAGGTGTGTCTGAGAAGTAAACTGAAGATATGTCACACCACTTCTTCATAGGGTGTGATGAGGAGCAGAGATTGATCCACACTTCCTAGGAAATGCTGAGGTCCAGGAAAGGTCAAGAAAGTGTTTATTTCCAGTTCTCCACTAAGGAAATTGAACTTTGGCTACAAACTTTAGGAAGAGCCTAGTTTATATTCAAAAGGTAAATAATGAATTGAGAATTTCCTGAAATGAACAAGATTACCAAAAGAAACTGTATGTTCCATACAAGTAATCTCTAATAGAAAATAGCAATGTTAACAGCTCTGCCACTGTAGTAGCTTTATGATCTTGAGGGAATTAGCTCCTTTCCGCTGAGTTTCCCCATCAATAAAATGGGGCAAGTAAGAGTGCTTATCTCATAGACTTTATGAAAATTAAAAAGTCATAGCATCTATAATTCATAGCATGCTACATGTCTTTACAGATGATAAGCAGATAAAAATTACAAAGCCTAAAAAACTTAGCTTTTGGGCTGGAGAGATGGCTTAGCGGTTAAGCGCTTGCCTGTGAAGCCTAAGGACCCCGGTTCGAGGCTCGGTTCCCCAGGTCCCACGTTAGCCAGATGCACAAGGGGGCGCACGCGTCCGGAGTTCGTTTGCAGAGGCTGGAAGCCCTGGCGCGCCCATTCTCTCTCTCTCCCTCGATCTGTCTTTCTCTCTGTGTCTGTCGCTCTCAAATAAATCAATAAAAATTAAAAAAAAAAAAAAAAAAAAGAACTTAGCTTTTACCTGGGCATAGTGGTATATGCCCAGAATCCCAGTACTGGGGAAGCTGAGGCAGGATCACAAATCTAGACTGGGCTACACATTGAGACTCTGTCTCAGACAAAACAAAATGGAACCTGACTGTTTATTTTTCAGTGCTTTTGGGCTGGGGTCAAACCCAAGGCCTGGCTCCCCCATACACTCCACTCCTGAGTGACCTGTAGGCACAGTACTTTACTTAACAAGGGCAGAAATAGTTACCCAGTTATGACAAGTGCTAATGGCATGCTGGTTTACAGGTTTATCATTGCCTTCAAAAAATAGGCCACTATTTGTCCACTTAGAAGAAAAACACTGCAGATGAACAGATTTTACTACACATATATATATGCTTACATATGTACATATGTAAATATTAAGTTTGTCAGAAAAGGAAAAATAAAGAGCTATTTGTAATCTCCAATTGGAAAGAAGGTTCTTCCATGGCATTGAGGTACAACTTTCATTAATTTCTATGACAAAGTACACACTGCAGACTTGTTCATCTCTGTGTCAAAAATGAATTAAACAGAACTCTGAATAGTCATGTGTGGTAATGTTGTCTCCCTTCTTAATTTACATGTGCAGTAGTTTTTAATGATATAGTATATAATTCTTCCAGCCAATCCAGAGACAAAAAGATTCAATTATTCCCCAGATCCAAAAGCAGTTATACATTTCCTTATATATCAGAATTTCATTACGGGAAGAAGAGATTAAAAAGTCAGCACACAGTAAAAGAGCCTATGATCAATAACATGCCTAACAATCTGAGAGAAATTCATAAAAACATATTACATCTCCCAGTACAAAATCTCATGACTGCTAAGAGCTGTGCTGTCACCATTTATACAAAACAAAAAAACAAGTCTTCCTTTAAATGGAACATGGAGTATATATCCAGTATAGTTCTGCATTAAAACAATAGAAGAGGCAGATCTACAATTTGTGTATAAGCAAATGATTTGAATTAATATGGTAATTTAAGAAAACATCAAGCATACACTTGGTAGTTGTGTTTAAAGTATATGGTGGCCAAATTCACATTCAGAAATGTTACACATGGACCTTCACTAAGCATTACTTATCATCATTCATTCAACTGCAGATGACTGTGTATTCAAGCACCTTCACTGCACATCGCCACTGTCCTTAACCCTTCAAGGATAAGTCATCGCTAGATTGCCAAAAACACCAGAATGCACAAAACTCAGATATATCTTTGAAAATATTCCATAAATATTGTGCAATCAAAACTGGAATGTTGAATTTTACTGTTAAATTAATTGAACTTGCAGTTTCAAGAAGAGATTACATCATTTTCCTCTGCTTGGCCAATTTTTACTATGTAAAACTAATCAAGACAGAAAAACTCCTCACTATATAAAACTTGAACACAAGAAGATATATATATATATTTAATTTTCCCTCTCTCTGGAGTACTATACAATAACAATAGCAATATCTTAGTACTGAAACACTGGAGAAAAAAAAAACAAGTGTCATGCTAAAAACTTAAAACAGCATTGTGTGGAAAATCACACATCAAACCTACTTCACAAAACTATGTTATTTCATACAACAAGTAAGTAGCTATTGTGAATGATATTTCTCAACTCATAAAATGTCACTACACTGGAAAATGTGTCATATAATGCAAAGTTGTGTTATGGAACTTGACAGCTAGTGTTAAAAAGAGTATGTGATGAAGAATAGAGCAGCAAGGTGGAGACGATCTTTGTTATCCTTCCCAAAATAACTCTGCTGGCATTGGAACAGTCAGGACAAAGGAATGAAGGAGTTACACCAAGTCAGAGCTGAGCCCTGTGTGTAACAATCACTGTGTCACTGTTGAGCTACCATGGCTCCTTTCAGGAAGAGGTTAGATCCTTACAAAGAAGTGATTATGTAGTTGAACCAGTAATAACCTAGACACCACATATAATGAAAACTATTTCTAACTAACTTGGGCAGATAGAAACACACATATATGTCACCCACACACACATATGCATATACACACATACTTTACAGGCAGTACCTATGAACACCACCAAACCAGTATTGTACATTCCAGTATTTTCAGTCCCCCTGTCCTCCCCGCCAGATGCTGACAGAGTTAAGTGTCTGGAACAATGTGTCTTTAAAAGGAACTTCTATGCTAATTCCATTTCCCTAACTTTAGCAGGCAAAGATGATCATAAGGGAGAAAAATCCATTATGAAAACTACAGAAGCCACTTCCCCTTGGGTTGGTTTTGCCACTGTATTCACCTGCTTCACATCTACTCTGAAGGGGTGTGTTGCTGAAGGTCCGAGTAGCCCAGAGCCGTGTTTATTTTGTCACTGGACTCTGCTGCCCACCCCTGCCCTTCCCCCAGCACCCAGGCTTCCCGCACGGATGCCCGGAAGCGAAGCGCCTTCTCCAAAGCGAAGGAGCAACAGCACACCTAGCAGGTGCAACCCAGCAGACACTCGTCAGCCAATGCGCCACGTCCCACGACAGCCGCGGGCCAGCGGCGTCCGGCCCCGCGCCAACGCCGGGAAGCCGGGCGAGGGCGAGCGAGGGCGTGGGCGTGCGTGGCCAGGAGTCCAGGTGTGCGTGCGTGGTCTGCAGTGAGTCCAGGTGAGGCTGAGGCCGCGCACCCCACGGTCCCAGAGTCGGCTCGGGCGCGGCCGGCGCAGTCACCTGTGGCCTCCATCTCGGCCCCGCCCCGTCCGCCCCTCCCCCGGGGAGCCGCGGCCCGAAGCCCCCCGGCGGGCGGCAGCGGGGGTCCCCGAGCACAGCCCGGCCTGGAACTCACCGTCCACGGTTTTCTTCTTGAAGAGGGACGCCATGGTCAGGGACCGGCGGTCGTTCGCACCCGAAACGGAGGCGCGGGGCCGGAGGGCGAGGACAGGCCGGAGCGGCCGGCGGGAGGGAGGCCGGGGCTCCGGGCAGGACCGCGGACCGACCGGGGTGTCGGCGCGCCAGGCTTCCGCGGCCGCGTCACCCGCAGCTCAGGTGACCGGGAACTAACACACACTTTTTTTTTTTTTTTTTTTTTTTTTTGGAAGAAGTCACTTCTCGGCAGGCGCCTGCGCACAGTGCAGGCGCCTGCGCACTGCGCGTCTGACGCCGCGGAGCTGCCCTCACTTCGTCAGCTGCCCGATCTTGCCGCCCGCGGGGTCGCGGAGGGGCGGGACGGGGTGGGTGGGTCCCAGAGCCCGCCGAGCTCTGCCGCCTGCGAACCCAGAGGCGTCCTGCCTGGCGCTCTCCCAGCGGAACCCGAGCTTGGCGTGTCCGGGACCCAGCGGCCGGCGGCTGCTGTCAGTGTGAATCCGCACGCACGCACGCGCGCCTGCGCCTGGCCCGAGCCACGGCGGAGCCCCGCGTGCGCTCCCCCTGCACCGACCCCCGCGGGACCCCGCGCCCGGATGGACCTGGGTATCCGGGATGGGGATGGGGGATGCGCCGCCTGGGAAGGCCGTGCTGGCCAGCTGCCTAAAGCAGCAGTGTTTAAATGCCAGGTGTATAGAAGTCCGCGCATATTTGCATACCTGGTTAAATACCTCGGACTGTTTCTTGAGGTTTTTGGAGTTGTTCACGGGGGAAGAAATCATGGTTATGTAGTGGAACTATTAGAATGCTACACGATATTGGTATTTGATATAGAAAAAAGTCCACGTGGAGGAAAAACACTGGTTTAAGAAATTCTTACAGGCAGAAAATGGAAATGCAGTTTTGTGTGAACATATTTATGTATCCTTACCTCTTATTCGTGAATTAATGTGCTTTTTAGAGACATTTTCCCCTTCCAGTCTACGTCATAGCAACATGGGATAAAAATAAGAGTTGTGTCTGGAGGTGTACTCAATGATCAATGGCAGACTCCTTGTGTATCAGGCCTTAGTTCAATGCCCAGTTCGAACAATAGCAATGATAACATTTTTTTCACCATGTTTAAATATCTGCGGTGTCACACTTGTCCTCTGTTTCCCTGTCCCCTCCTGCCATACTCCTTCCAGCTTCTTAAGACATCAAAACTGACATAGTCACTAACAGAGCTGCTGCTAGGGAAATTTAGCCAAAAGTTTGTTGGAGAAAACTTTTTCACAATGACAGTAACACACAAAATGTAATTGTCTCGATTTTTGTAGTCGTTTTGGGAAGGTGAAATAAAATGGGAAAATGTTAGCTTGCAACCAAGGCTTGGTCTTCCCTGGAGTAAATGCTATAGCAAAAGACATGTCGCCCTGGCTGAGGGTGCAGAGCCATGCCTGAATGCACTGCACAGCGGGCAGTGAGCTCCTGAGTGGGTAGGAATCCTGCTGCAGTCACCCTTGTTTTATTATTCCTACATGATCCCCCCCACTGACCCAATTGTAACAGTTGGGAAAATGCCAGAATACTTAGCAGCAACCATATGGAAGACCCTCCAAAAGTGCACAGCAGGAGCTCAGAGCAGGGCTTGCTCATTACAATAAAGATAAAATAGAAATATGCACCACTTAAACTCTAATAGCTCACAACTCCCATAGTTTGAAGCAGGCTGATACTCAGTTGATAGATCCCAGTCTGGCTGGTATCCATTCTAATCAGTTGGTTGCCAAACTTTATACACATATACACATGTACACACATACATAGTGACTATAACATTGTTTACACGAAGGGCAAGATGATATTTAGCTATAGCTGAAATCTGGAACACCAAGATGTAAACTAAAATTATTCTTCATTTATGCCATGCCAATCCTGAATCAATAAGACATATGTAAGCATAACAGAAAGACAGCTTTTTTTTTTGTTTTTGTTTTTTGTGTTTTTTTTTTTGAGGTAGGGTCTCACTTTAGCCTAGGTTGACTTGGAATTCATGATGTAGTCTCAGGGTAGTCTCAAACTTATGGTGATCCTCCTACCTCAGCCTCCTGAGTGCTGGGATTAAAGGCATGCATCACCATGCCCAGCTTGAAAGATGGTTTTTAATGCTGTTCTTTTTAAATCGCTTTACGAAACAGTAAACTAATATCTTATGGTGATGCCTTTATGACCCAATTTTTTTCCTATAAATTTCTAAGTAACAAAACAAAAAGGCCAGGCTTGGTAGCACACGCCTTTAATCCTAGAACTTGGGAGGCAGAGGTAGGATCGCCATGAGTTCGAGGCCACCCTGAGACTATGTAGGGAATTCCAGTCAGCCTGAGCTGGGGAAACCCTGCCTCTAAAAACCAAAGCAAACAAAAAAATAAATAAAAATCAAAACAAAAATAGCCGGGCATAGTGGTGATATTAAAGAATGCCAGCACTCAGGAGGCAGGGGTAGGAGGATCGCCATAAGTTTGAGACTACCCTGAGACTACATCATGAATTCCAGGTCAGCCTGGGCTAGAGCAAGACCCTGCCTTGAAAAACAAAAACCAAACGAATGAACAAAAAAGAAACATGAGCTGGAGAGATGGCTTAGAGGTTAAGGTGTTTACTTATAAAAGGATCCCAGTTTGACTTTCCAGGACCTATGTAAACCAGATGCACTAGGGGACGCATGCATTTGGGGTTCATTTGCAGTGGCTGGAGGCCCCGGTGTGCCCATTCTCTCTCTCTTTCTCTCCCTCTCTCTCTCTCTCTCAAATAAATAAATAAAAATATATTTTTTAAAGTCACATGCCATGTTTTGTGTTGGAGGTATACTAGTGATGAAACAAAAGCAGTCTGTTTTCCCTTTGACTTACTTTCCTACCAGTTTTTCATGTGCACTTAGTAGCTTTGACTCAACATAAGAAAGTAACCCTTCAATCCAGAGCTATACTGAAATGAATGAGTACAGTGTGAGGTAGCAAGTTCTCTGTCATTGGTATATTCAAGAGATAGAAATGTAGACTGGTTTCCTACAAAGAACCAAAGCCTTGATTAGAATATTTCTAAAGTGCCTTTAAAATATGAAATTGTATTGTCAGTAAAGTATACCTAAACTATATCTGGTTCTGTCCCAGGAGCCAGAAGGTAAATGATGCACTAAGGTATAGTCAAGTTATGTCAGTTATAGCAACCATGATTTTTTAAATGAGTTTAGCATAGTTCATTCTTCATATGGTCAACATTTTTTTTTTCAAGCGTTAAGACAGTATGCTATGGCTGGAGAGATGGCTTAGTGGTTAAGGTGCATGCCTGCGAAGCCTAAGAAACCAAGTTTGATTTTCCAGGTCCCATGTAAGCCAGATGCACGTGGTGGCACATGTGTCAAGTTCATTTGCAGTGTCTGGAGGTCCTGGCATGCCCATTTTCTTTCTGTCTCTGTCTCTGTCTCTCTCTCAAATAAATAAATAAAATGGATCTTTAAAAAAAACAGTATAATAATACTGAATGTAATTTTTCTGCTGTATTTAATAACACAGTTCTTCCGCTTTAAAAACCGGAACATTTGCTTCATTTTAGTTTAATGGTATATTGGCTTATAAGATGCCTTCTTCTGGCTGTTGAAGGCAGGCTATCTGATGACAATTGTCACAGGTCATTGGAATTTAAACCAGCTCTACACCTTTGCTCTGACTTAACTTGGGATACCATTGAAACTCTCACCATGTTTGTTTCATCTTACCTGTGACAGAGATAACACTCATGCTATCTTCAATAGACAGTGCTAGGATGAAACAAATTAAAAGGTAATGTGTTGGTTTCTACTGTTGTAATGAAGTACTACAGTGTGTAATTTATAATTTATAAATGAGAAATTTATGTCTCATGGTTGTTGAGATTGGGAAGTCCGAGATCAAGGCACTGGGAAGTTTGGAATCTGGGGAAGACTCCCCACTACCTTCAGTGGGGTCCCTTGTTGCTGTTGGGTCCTCACACAAGGGAAGGGGCAGGTAGACAAGAAAAAAGGAAGTTAATACTTTGGAGAATCTCTTTTACAAGTGCATTGATGCCATTCATGAAGACTTACTCCTTAATGACTTCCTAAAGACTCCACTTCTTAATATCATCACATCAAACATTACATTCCAACTTGTCACTTCTGAGGGATGCATCCAAACCATAGCATACAGAAAGCAATGAACACGTGTTTGCTGTCTGTTTTACTTTCCCAGCTATCTAATTTTAAGATGTTTTTCTCATGTAATCTCTTTACTGTGAAATTCACTGACAGGTAATAAGTTGAAGGCTTATGCTTCCTGACTTGGATCCTGGCTACCTTCTCTCCAAAATCTACTACCTCTCCAGATTAACCCATGTCTTTTTCTTAACTAAAAAAATGTGCTTTGAATTGTCCTCAATGTTTTATTTTAGATATTTATTTGAGGGAGGGAAGGAGAGAAAGAGGCACAGGGAGAGAGAAAGAATATGACAGAGAAGGACTCACCAGGGCCTGTTGCCTCTGTAAATAAATTTCAGACATATGTGACACTTTTGTGCATGTTTTTTTTTTTTCTTTCCCTCCCCCTCCCCGCCCAGGTAGGGTCTCACTGTAGCCCAGGCTGACCTGGAATTCACTCTGTATTCTCAGGGTGACCTCCTCAGTGCTGGGATTTAAAGCATGCGCCACCATGCCTGGCTATTTTGTAGGTTTATGTAAGCACTAGCAAATCAAAGCCAGGACACAGGCTTTGAAAGCAAGTACCTTTAAGCTCTGAGGCATTTCTTGAGTCCCTGAGTCTTCTTTTTTTTAATAGAAACTGATTGTTTCCAGATATGTGTCTAATGTTTGCTTACCTTATATATTTGGTTCCATTGTATGTTACGTATGTTGCATAAGTCTTTTGTTCTCAGATTCAAAGCTTAGATTCCATGGGTACAGGGAAAAATATCATATCAGAATCATAAATAATTGCCTTTTTGGAATATAAATATAAGTAGTAGAATTTCATAATCCAATAGCATTTGCATCACATTTGTGTTTCAAAAGTTTAATGCAAAAATAAGATGAGCATTTTTCCAGACTTGACATATTTAACTCAATTTTCCATATATGTAAAATACAAATTACATTATCTACCTCCATAAACGGTCTGTGTATAGGGTACTTGGTTCAGTCTATAAATAATTTTGTTTTCATCTAGTTGAGGAATTAGTGTGAACATCACCCTTTGTTCTAGCTTCACCTAGGCTCAAATTTAACATACTAAAATCTGTATTTCTAGTTTATTTACTGCCTTTAAACCATATTCTATTCATTCATGTTGTCTTATATTTAATAATTATACAGTGCACAATAATTTTGATCACAAACAAAACTAATAATTGTACATCAACTTACATCGAATTTGAAATCCGTTTTAGAAATATAGAAGCATAGGATAGAAAGAGTCATTATTTTCAAGGCTAAATTTTTTTCTCTCATGTTACCTCCAACAATCAATCACAGATCTTGGGTTCTGGCAAATGATAGATAAAAGAAAATACTGTGTTGTATTCCTCTCCAAATGGTTGATAAAAGGAAATTCTGTGTCTTCCTCTCCTGTGTCTCCATCCTTTCTCCATCACTCAACACCCACACTTGGATACCCTTCTTTCTCTTCTTATGCAAATTCAGAGCTAGTAGCAGCACTTCCTCCCCCTCACTAAATGCAGACAGTAAGACTCTTCAACACTTGATAGCTTTTTGTGCATTTCAAGTAGAATAATGCATCTGCATATTTGTATGTTTTAGTGTCCTAAATTTGAGTTTTCCTCCATATTTCAACATCCATATTTGAACAGATTCAAAAGTGTATCTTGTTCCTCTCTTTATCACCTCCTTGCTTTTAAAAATCTTTCCATAAAGAATGAGTCAGACTACTGAGACACTTAGTCAATGAAAAGCTAAATGAGCACTCTAAGTGTGTGTGGCTGCACATCATTGGTTTTATAGTCTAAAAGACTTCGTGTGTTACTTGGGCTGTGTAACAACATGATCCTTCCTGAAAAATAAACTAAACTTTGCCCTGAATTCCACTCAGTGTTAATAGGAGTTGCACATGAGTAAATCAAAACGGAATTTGTGCCCCCTGGCACAAGAGCATATGTGTGCATTTGTTCTTCAGCTCAATAAGGACTTGAGAGTGCAGAATTACTGCCACACAAGATAGAAATGAACTTTTACATGGGGGTAATGGGTTTGCTTCTTCAATACAATGAAAGCACAATAGCTATCTATCTCACTTTATATTTTAAATGTATACAAATTTCGAGAGGCTCTCGATGTTAGATCTGAGTAAATTAGTAAGTATGAATAATTTACTAAAACAAAGACATTGCATTTTCTATACTGATAAGGTGAACTTTTTATAATGGTAATCATTTTACACTACATTTAAGTGGCTTTCTGTTCCTTGTTTTATTCAGTCATTTAACAAATCCTTACGGAAAGCCTACTGTATGAAATGTGTAATGCAAGTAAGGTACTCTTCAGGACCTGAAAATAAACTAGTCACAGATTCTGTTCCAAATGAGTTAAAAGGCTAATAAAGTTAGTTCTTAGAACTTAATTATGTGGCTGGAGAGATGGCTTAGCTGTTAAGGCACTTTGCCTGCAAAGCATAATGTCCTGGGCTCGATTCCCAAGTACCCATGTAAAGCAAAGTACACGTGCATCTGGAGTTCATTTGAAGTAGCTAGAGGCCCTGGAATACCCATTTTCTTTCTTGCTCTCTCTCTGTCTCTCAGGGTGAATATCAATCATTGAGAGGCAATTAGATCAGGAAGGCTCTCATCTAATGAATGGATTAATCTACTGGTGGATTTATAACTTGATGGTATTATTGAGAGGTGGTGAGAATATTTATAGGTAGGGGCTACCTGGGGAAAGTAGGTCACTGGAGCAGATCCCTGGGGTTTACCTCCTGTCCCACCCAGTTCCTTCCTTGCCTCTGTTGTCTGCTTGCTGGCCCCATGAGAGGAGAGCTGTCCTTCTCCATAGCTATCTGCCTCAGCAAGGCCCAGAACAATGGAGCCTGGCAGCAATGGTATACAACCTGTGACACCCTGAACCCATAGGAATCCTCCTTTCAAAATGTTTCTCTCAATTGTCACAGTGATCAGAAGAAATCAATATTAGTTTCTTATTTCTGCTTTACTCAAATTCCACAAACCTAGTGCTTGAAGGATTTAAAATGTTACAGGTACAGAGGTCAGAAGTATGAAATGTGTCCCGCTGGCTTGAAATCAAGATGTGATTAGGGCTTGCCCGTGAAGTTCTGGGGTGAATCTTTTACTTGACTTTTCTGACACTGAGAAGATATCTGCATTCTTTGATTTCTTGCCCCTTCCTGTATCTTCCAAGCCAGTGTAGTAGTTTGAATTTATATCCCCCCAATAGACTAAGCAGTTTATTCAAGCCTGAAATTTGGATTTCCAGCGACCTGACTAGAGGAGGTGTCCCCATGGGTGGGTCCTGGAATCTAGTCCTAAGGTGTTACTGCGGCGAATCTGAGTTCCAGCCTAAGACATGCAGAGTGCCTGAGATCTGCTTGGGGTTCCCAGAGTGGGCTTTCTTGTGCTGCTGGGGTTTTTTCTCTCTGCATGGATTTGATAAAGGAGGCCATCTTCTTACAGCATTATCAAACTTCCCCTGGATGTGTAAGTCTGAAATAAATGCCATTCCTACCATAAAGTGTGTCTGCATTGGAATTCCATCCCAGCAGCATAGAGCTAATACTACAGCCAGGAATAAAGCATCTTCAAATATCTCACTCTGACACCTCTGTGCTTCCTCCACATTTAAGGACCATTATGATTACATTAGGCTTGCTCAGATATTATAGACAATTTCTTTGTCTTACTGTCAACTTGTTTTCAAACTTAGTTTTATCTCCAACTTTAATTTCACTCTTTGTATAACATCTACTTACAGGATTCAAAGGTTACTGTATGGACGGACATCTTTGAAGTCTACATTTTGCCTGCCAAAGATAAGATTATGTTTTTATTTATCTATTTATTGTGTGTGTGTGTGCATGTGTGAGTGCGTGCCTGTGTGTGCATGCATGTGCACGCACGCCATGGTCTCTTCCTGCTGCAGTGGAATTCGTATGTAGTTTTATGTGGATGACTGAAGAATTGAACTAGGGCTGACAGGTTTTGCATGCAAGCGCCTTTAGCCACTGAGTCATCTCCCCAGGCCATGATTAAACTTTCTAAAGAAGCACACACATCTTTGGCTTTGCTTAACCTTCTTTGTGCTATCTCAATTGTTGATGGCTTTCACCAGAGTTTGTAACAAGTTCCTGCAGGATAAAAGTGCACTGTTAACCTTATTAACATGGCTATACTGTTCCTTACTACTCTGCACCATGGTTAGACATGTTCTGAATAGCAACCTGCCTGGCGCACTTTTGGCACAGTTAGTCCTTATACTTTTTCAGATAAACCATAGAAGATTTCTAGAAAAGGGGGGAGAAGACATTGGTATGAATTCTGAAGTGGATTTTTTTTTTCCCTTTGGAACATACTTGGTTTAATGTTTTTCCAAATTCTTCCTTATGGATAAAGTCTACTGTATGTAGTATAACTGTAATTGGCATTTAATTTTGGACTCAAGCTGCTTTGATATTTTCCTTTGTGGTATTTCAGATGTTTGAATGACTTTGTCTTATATCCTCTGTTTTTCTCCTAAATATCTACCACATAGTTGTTACCTTAAATGAAGAAAAAAAAAAATTCAACCAACATTTCCCATATATTTAAAATACATTCTAAAGATGCATGTTTTTATATGACTAGTTTTTTTGTTATTATTATTATCAGAAACAAACATAAGCAGAACTGGACCAAAATTTTCAAGAATTACATATAGTCATCCATTGATTCATTTTTTTCATTCTGGAATTATAGTAGTAATTCAGAAGTTACAGAGGTCATGTATTACATATATTTTATTTTAAAAATTGAGCCATCAGGACAACAAATAGTTGCCATGCCTCAGAGTTTGTCAGCAGACTGTATACTGCGGGAAACTTGATGTCCTTACTCTCAAGCTACTGCTTGTTCTAGTTTCTACACAGGTTTTAAGAAAGAAGCAGAGAATAAAGAAGAGGTGAGATTTGGAAAGCAGTCTGCCACACATCTGAAGCTGGTGACATTTTGACATTTGTGGGAATGACAGGATGGTCCCACCATTTCTACTGCCTCTGGTTGAATTCATGTAGCACAGAAACCTGCCTTAGGGCACAGTTCTCATTCCATTAAGTACATGGGAGCTCAGAGTATTTCTTTCTAGTACATATTTTCTGCCTTTTAATATGAACATTTAATTATTTAATTATTAATTATTTATTGGTTCATTTGTCTTGTACTTTTTTGGCATTTGTAGCATGTGGTGTATGTATTTATGTATGTGTATATGCCTGTGTATGTGTGTGGTGTAGGCACATGTGTGTGCAGATGCATGAGACCTACATGCTCAAATGCACATGTAGAAAGGCCAGAAGACAACATTGGCTGCCCTCATTATTTTGCTTAGTGTCTGACTATACCTGGATGAAATTTACTATTTTTCAGTTATATTGGCTGTCAGCAAGCCCCAGCAATCATCTTGTCTTCACTCCCCACCCCCACCAGCAGTGGTGTTATAGGCATACATGGTCATGCCCTATGTGGGTACTGAGGATCAAACTCACTCCCAAACTCATGCTTGTGCAGTAAAGACTCACCCACTTAGCCATCTCTCCAGATGGTTGTCCCATTTTTATGAAACAGTCTCATTGTGTAGCCCAGGCTTGACTCCAACTCACGATTCTCCTACCCCTTCCTCTCAAGTGTTGGGATTACAGGTGTATATTTTTCTTGAATGTTTTACAAGGATATTCTGATTTTAAAAATCCAGAAAATTGATCCAGGCCTGGTGATGTATGCCTTTAATTCTAGCACTCAGGTGGCAGCGGTAGGAGGATCACCATGAGTTTGAGGCCACCCTGAGACTACATAGTGAATTCCAGGTCAGCCTTGGCTAGAGTGAGACCTTACCTCAGAAAAACCAAAAAAAAAAAAAAAAAAAAAAAAAATCCAGAAAATTATTGGCATCATGAAGCACCTTGGGCATTGAATGATCAGACTTTGAAAAATAAATAAATAAATAAAGCAGAAATGGGACTGAGATTGTGAAGACTGGAGTTTTATAATTCTTGTCTATAGTCTGCTAAAGAAATTATAATGTGATAAAGGTGATAGCTATGAACAAATTATGATGTACAAACTTTTAAGCCATCTCTAAAAATGAGGTTATCATGTTTGGGGCTATGGGGCAAGGATTGGGAGAAAGTCTTACTATTTCTTGAGGACATTACCTTTATGAAGAAGACAAAAGTCCAGTAAAATAAAAAAAATATGCTTATTCACTAAAATTATGAAGATAATCTACATGGATAGTAATATGGTTGCAAAATGAAATAAATTACAAGTCTTATTTCAAAAGAATGCTTAATTACTGGGAAAAATTTTTCAATGAAGGAGCTGAACTTTGGGCAGAGTAAGTTACACAAATATAGTACATGATGTGGTTCATCTTTATCATAGTACCTTACATCACAAGGAAGTTTCTGTTCTTTTTCTGTATTTTTCACATAACACATTATACAGAAAACCAGACCTAATCCCAAGGTTGTTACCAAGGGATTTGGAGGACTCTCTCCTTGGGGGATCATAAATATATTTTTCCATCTGCCTGAAACTGCTTAGGTGAAACATGCCTGAAGTGTACGACTGGATCAGATGATCTCTGGGGGTCTCAGCCAGTCTTTGGAGTCTTTGAGAGAAATTTTTAATCAACATGTTAATGAGTACTTTAAATTTGTATTCTGGTTTCCTTGTAGATAATTACAAGATACACTAAGTGGAGAACAGCATTTCTACATGACTGTTTAATACAAGAAGAAAAAGAAGAAAGAAAGAAGAGGGGAGAGTCTGCATGTAACAGCAACAAAAGAGATAATAAAATGTGACCCACTTGCCAGGAGAAAAGGCAATTATCTGGGGAAGTGGTATGGCCCAGCAGTCATGGCAATATCTGACAAAGTCCAAGGTTCTGTTACATGCTTTTGGGATATCTTGCTGTGTGACAAGGGCAAGTCACTTGACCTTAGTTTCCTCATCTGAAAACTCAACAGTCCTGGAGTTGTGCTTGATTACCTGACTAATATCAAGCTACAGAAATTGAATGAAGAGTAGAATTTCATTTTGGGCTTCATCACTGTTGCAGCAATGACAGATGGGAATCATATGAATTCAGTTAGCCCCTGCGCTTCATTAACTGACAGGAAAAAAGTATGAGAGAAATACATGGTAAAATAAAGTTTGTAAATGTTGTAGGGAATCTTAAGTTCATCTGCTCTCTAGATAACAAATACTGCAACAATTTATAATGATTTCTGCATTATGGAAAATCAATTGTGACTTTTTTTGTTCAATTTATCTAGTTATTCCAAAATTAAACCTGGAAGAATAGGGATAAGGAAAATATTTCATTGATGAAGTCATTGTTTCCTTCTGTCCTGTGTTTTGAGAAGGCAAACACTTCCTTTTTGATAGTGATATGTAGGTTTTTTATAAAGAGAAAGAAGATTATACCTAGCCAAATTATCTTATTTCTTCTATCCTCTCTCTACTTCTTATAAAGTAAGATTAATTTGCATTTTCAGGTGTTTCGTGGCACAACCTCTGAGTTACTTTGCTTGACTAAGCTGGCTAGTTTCCAAACTTCGCATATAGGTTTAGATACCTACCTCTACCTATTTTCAAAAGCACATTTTTCTTTACAAATACTGCTCTTTGTTTTAATAAACATGCTCTAAGCAAGAAAGGAATTAAACATATGCATAATACAAAAGAAAATGCATTCTAAAATTAGCTAAAATGTTTCTGGAATGCTGTTCATAAAGGGCAATAACCTTTTAATTAAACTTTTATGATATAAAAATAAGTTGACATTATGTCTATGGCCTGCTTTTCCAACCCAAAACATCTTTACAGGTAGAATCTTTGAGTATTACTTATAATATTATTTTTATCTTTTAAAAAACTATATATTTCCTTTAGCAAAGAGCACTTGAACCTGTTCTGAAAGAGTAGTTGGCATTTGGCATTGAGATTGAAATTGTGTGTAGCCTTTGTTCATGAGCATTAAGGAGAGGTCTGGGATACCAGAAAATACTGCTCTACATGAGGTTGGGGGAACCATAAATTCTGGTTCCAACTCTGCTATTTAGCTTTTAGATGGCATTCTACCTTAGTCCCACCATCTGTACAGTATGAATAATCATATTTCTCTAACTCACAGGTGTGTTGTAAAGAATAGGCAATATGAAGTTACTCTGAACATATAAATATTCTCAGAGCCAAGACAATAGGGAAAACAAATAGTTAAGAGACACAAAACAAATGGATAGCTAGCTTTCCAATGAAGTTATGAGGCACACATTTAGCCTGAGAACAGAAATATTTTCTAACAATATTTAGCTACAAAATTTTTAAGATGAAAATGTATCCATAGTCCAAAACCTTTGTGGAACAACAAAGGATTGGAGTGCATCCCAACTCTGTGCTGTGTCATGTGTATGTGTGCCCAAGATAGGTCAGATATCTACCACCTCCTCCCACAAGGAATTCAATGTATTTGGGAAAAAATGTTCAAAGTATATTGGGCCATTAATAAATGCTACTTACTGATAGGCTATTTCCAGATATGGACAAAAAAAGACCTGCCAATCATGAAAACACCCCAGTTGGTGACTTCCAGAAGTATATTGTTAAATATTAGTAATCCTTTAGAAAAAAAATATACTCACTTTCTTGTTGTACTTCAGAGAATATGTCCTGTTACCTATTGTATAACACCATTTTGTTTTTATGCATTATTCTTCATGAAGAAAAGTAGAATTTGAAAACTGTAGAGTTGAAAGGTATAGGTTTCCAATTTTTTCCCTTTGATTTTCTGAAAGGATTTTTGCTTTCAGTATTATCATGGAAAAAAAACAAACAAACAAAGCAACAACCTCCTTCAGCTTCTTTTTATAAAATTTAAGCTTATGAATCAGTTTATACATCAGAGTTTAATGTTAGGAAAGTGAGAAGGAAAGAGAATTTCAAGGATGGGTAGTCAAAACTGTTAAAATCATGCACAGTGGGTGAAAAGTATGAAGCAGAAAAAACCATTCTATTCTGTAACTATCATTTGTGACATTCAGAAATGCAGCTTCATTCATGTCAGGGCATAAGGTCAAAATCCACTGTGCTAAAGAGCAAGTGATATTGAGAAGAGATGTGAATTCAGTAAGGGTAGGGTATATTGTAAATACTAAGAATGAAATGAATGGAAGTAGATTGTCTTCCAGACACTTGAAATAAAAATCTTTCTATTGTGTCTGACAACTTGCATGGTGAATGGAGCTTCAAGTATACTATTTCAAATAATGTGTCCAAACATGTGATATTCATGGAGAAAACTGAGAAAATTTGGTAAGTTGAATGCAGGTTTCCTTGTAGTCCTTGCCCTATTAGCCTATAAATGGGTGCCCAGAAGCACCTCTATCTTTTTTCATTTATTTCTTCTTCTTTTTTCTCCTGCTTTAAATTTCATCATTCTTTTTCTCCTCCCCTCCCAAATGACCAAAGCCAGTAGTGTCCCTTACAAAGAAGGTAGCACTGTTGATTTAAGATTTCTTCGTACCCTATACAGCTTCTAACTTCTGCTGTGTCCTGTCTAAAAAGAAAACAGATGCATACTAATTTTGACTACTATAAAGGAATTGAACACAAGGAACTGTGTTTTTCACAGTCGATATATTTGTAGCAATGTGATACCCTTCATCTACATGTAGCAGTGAAAGTTGGTATCAATAGCATTTATTAAACAGGATGGATGCTTATCTATGTCACAGTCCTCTTGAGTGCTAACCTAGGTCCTCAAATTTGTCAGGAAAAAAAGTACAAGTGAAGTATAATCTTGCATCTTAGTTGTAAGCAAAGGAAAATAATTCTTCTATAAATGGTTGTCTTTGTGAATATCTAGATGGATGAGCATGGCATTTTGCTGTACAAACATAATTCTGCAAGTATTCTATGAATGTTACCTACTGAGAAAAATGTAAATTAGTGAAGGCTTCTTTCAAGAAGAAAAAAGGAGACATTTTAGAATGGTCATGATGCTGAATTTCTAAGAAATCAACACTATATTGCTGTTTATGAGGCACATTTTTCCTAACATTGTAAAAACTTATGGCAACTTACAATCAAGGCTGTTTGGTATAATTTCTATTTATAGTACATATAGAAATATTATCATGTGCATTTTATTGTCATTTGAGATATGTGCATTGCTAAGAATGTCCACAAGAAGATTATGATTCATCATAGAAACAGTAAGTTATCTTGCTCTCAGAAGGCCATGAAAACTGAGCTACGGAGCATGGATTTAACATTAATGAAGCAAAAATTTATCAGGGGTGAAAGAAAACAAAATTCTATAATTCCTTGAAAATAACAAGCAAAACTTCAAAGATAATCACACATATAAGTTATTCATGTATTGACTACTGAGCTGTCTGTTGAAAGATTGCTTACCACATAGCAAGAGATGCATATTAGGCAAAAGACATTACTGTCGAGGTTAGACAGATTAATAAATGTTCAGAGCAATAATAAGCTGGTGTATCTAGTTCAACTATAACACAGGATTATTGTTAAGGTGTTTGATAGCAATTTGTTATTAAAATAAACCTTCACACTGACTAATTAGTAGTATTTTTACTTACGTCAGCATGTAATTCAATGGAGGAAAACAATATAATTTGAACAAAAAGGATGAAGCTGTATATATTGGATCTGTTTGAAGTACTACAAAATTTTTCTGTCAAAACTAAGCACACTGAACAATGAAGATCATGAACCTGGACTAAGAAAGGCATTGGTGCAGTTAGGTTAAAGTACAAAGGCCAAAATCAACTTCATACCCAGGATACTTCTTGAAAATGTTAGTCTATATTTGTGTGTGTGTATGAGTGCACACATACATATGCACACAGAGAACACACACCTAAACACAAATAGATGGCTGACCTTATAGTCTATCTTATATCTTATCTGAAATAAACTTAAAGGATTTATTCTATATTAACAATGGTCTCTTCAATTTTAGTTAGTGGACATGCATCAGAATTAGCTTTTGAAAAATCATAGTTTTCTTGCTATAAGTGTAATTTTCAAAATTTCAACCAACCAATAACCTTTTAGCCCCTATTCAAAAAAAAAAGGTTATCCATGAGTCCTTGTTAAAAGAAACCTATTTCTTAAAAATAAATATATAGGAGTTTGTCCAGTTTTGGTAGGCCCCTTCTTTTCTAGGAGCCTGCTTTCTTTGTCCTTTCCCTCTTACTTTGCAATAAACTTCATTCTTACAAAACAAAGAAATATAAGAATACAAAGAATGCTATCTCCTGACTTTCAGGTAAGATAAATGAAGTGGCCATGTGTCAAAACCTACAGAGTGGGATTTAGTCTAGAGCTAAAGTTGGATGAATGGTAGAAAGGAAATAATGACTGTTTTTGAAGCTTTTATATTTGTTTAAAATTATTCCAAAGCCAAAGCATATTTTAAAAAAAGGAAAAGCCAAAAGAAAATAATAAACTCAAGAAATAACTGTGTGTCAACAACATAGTACACCCTAGTCAAGAGGAAAGTGTCAGGTAGGAGAATAATCATTGATGAGTGAATGTGGATATATTGTTATAATTTCCTTTTTTAATTTAAAAAAATTTTGTTTATTTTTATTTATTTATTTTGACAGTGACAGAGAGAGAAAGGGGCAGAGAAAGAAGAGAGAGAAAAGGTCTCTAGCCACTGCAAACTAATTCTAGACACGTGCGCCCTCTTGTGCATCTGGCTAACGTGGTTCCTGGGGAATCGAGCCTTGAACCGGAGTCCTTAGGCTTCACAGGCAAGAATTTAACTGCTAAGCCATCTCTCCAGCCCTGTAATAATTTCTTAATCATTGAAATTGAGACTAAGAGATGTCATCTAACTTGTCTGAGTACTATAATCTGCTTATATTTATCTCAATATGAATGTGTTAACTACATGTAGTTCTGCCAAATCTAAATAAGTTTAAAAGAGTCATTTGTGTTGAATGTGAAACTTGATAAAATATAAATTTTATGAAATCTTATTTTGTAACTTAATTGTCAGCATTTCTGTCCTATTCAATAACACAGGAAAAAAAAGTGATACTGCTGAGAATTGATAATAAATTCTATTAAATGAGGGGCCTTGATAGGATTTTTCTCTGGTACTTACAACTTTTCTTTCTCTTCCCTACTGTTTTACCCATATTTACATTTCATAATAAGTACCATTTTTTTCTAAGAATTCTACTAAAAACTGAATGAATAAAGTTAATGAGACAAAAGCTTATTTGTGCTTGAAGTGTTCATAATCTAATCAGGGAGAAAAGTTAAAAATAGTAAGATGGTCTGCACTGAAATAAAAATCTATACAAAATGCTATTATTCAAGTACCCAAACTATCCAAGAGATTTTAACAAGACAATTTCTCTGAGAGATTAGGTGGTAAATCATGAATAAGAGTTCTTTAGGCCAAGAAAGGTGCATATTTTGGACATGGGGAACACACATACAAAGTTACAATGAAGTGTCCTGTAACTTTCAGAAAATAGGATGAAATCTTGAGGGACAGAAACAACTAGCAGAAGGCTTAGAAGGATAGGCTGGGACTTTATTTTAGGGATTTTTGTCTACAATGACAAGGAGGTTATAATAAGCATCACTATAGAATTTTTCTAAGCATTTCAGTTTTCAATTGTGGAAAAAGCACTTATATGTCATTTATTATTTTAAATATAAAATTAAACTAACATTCAGTGGGCTCCCATTGTGGTATTGCCATTTGATTTTTAAGAAGATTTTTGTGGAGGATGAAGTGGGGTTACAAAGTAAGTAGTAAAAGATGGTTAGAATATTTGACTTATGATTGGTCAAAATTAGAAATGGAGACTATAGCAGTTAAGGACAATTAGAAGAAACTGTAAGAGGACTATTATTTGGAAGGAATATAAATGAGATGCACTATAGGCATTGCTGTCTTTGATATGTATATGAGACACCTGTATGAAGCTCTCTAGTATGTAATTGAAAGTACAGTTTGGAGCTCAGGGAAGATGTGGAGCTAAAGTCATTAACTTTGTTGAAGTGAGAAAGGCTGTAAACATCTAATAAGAAAAGTTCTGTATCTGGTGAGATGATCTATCATCAAATATTAAATGCATGAAAACTAGAATGTATTTCACTGGATTTGACAATTCATTAGTAACGTTAGCAAGGGTGATGCTGTAGGACAGTGTGGGATGAAATGGAGCAGAATGTGAACCCAACAATTTGAATGGTAAGCAATATTTATGAGGCAGTTGTTAAGTCAGTCACACAGAGCAAGAGAGGGAAGGGAAATAAGTCAGTTACCAGATGAGGTAGTAACACTGAGGCAAAATTTGGTGCTCTTGGTGTCATTTGCATAGGAAGAGCACAGCTGGGAAGATAGTACTCTAATTATATAATCAAAAGAGACTTCTATAAAGAGAGAAGAAGGATAGTTAGTGGTATGAAAGCAAAGATAAGGAACGAAAACACGATGTTTAGTTCATGAGTCAACAGTTTACTATGACATTAGGAGGAAACTGATCTTAGTGACAGAGGAAAAGGGATTTGTGGCATACTATATGGACAACAGCATAGTGGAGACATGGCTGAGTTTTTAACAGGTGTTTATCCTTCTTAATCATGGTGGATACAGTTAAGGATTTGTAGTGCTTGGTAAACATTTGGGGGAAAATACATCAAGGAATTGACAAAGAAACTACTTATAATAGCATGTACCTTAATGCTGCACTTGAACGTAGAAGCTACAGCTTTCTCTGAGTATTGAGGGACATGGTAGTGCTATTTATCTTCTCTAGTGTGTGAGACACTAATCATCAAACAAGATTTAATGTGGTTCTTGTATTGATCCATAAATAGCAGTTAGCTCTGAGGATACAGTAGAAAGAACAGTATAGAGAATTCAGGAAAGTTGAATATAAGATTTGTAATTCAATGTATAGCAGCTAAGCAGGAGGTCATTAATTGCTGAATTGCTACCTGAGGTCTAAGAACCGTAATACACAGAAAGACTGAGAAGTAAAATTTATAGGTGGTAGTGGGAATACTGGAGTTTTAGGGTTGAGGCTTTCAGGTATATTCCAGAGGATTGGTTAGTTTGTGTGGTCCATCTTGAAAGAATTCTATGAAAGAAGAATGAGAAATATCCTAGTTAAGAGTGTACCCAGCATAGTTAATGGGGGTTTTAGATATCCTGACATTTTATTGCAGGAAGAGTAATTTTTTATATATAAAAACAAACCTTAAGAACAAACCTTTATTTAAAACAGACAATCCTGGGTCTATTTTTTTTTGTTTTATTAAAATTAAGCCTTTTTCTCATATATCAAACCAGCTCCAGCTACTAGTTCTCATACTTCAGAATAGTTTCTGACCCTCAGTTCTGTCAATTGTGGGGATTGCTTCTATCCTATTTCAAGAAGCTTCCCTCTCATGGGAGTGACTGCAGAAGGGGATTGTCTGAAAACCAGAAAAAAGAGCTCTCTTCTGACCCTGACCATGGTGGTACACAGATCTTGAACTTCCTACCTCCAGAACCATAAAACAACAGATTTATCTTGTTAATGTCTGATGTTCTGCTATAGTACAGCAAGCAGATTAAGACAGTGGTATGTATAAATCTGTATAGTCAGTGGATTATAGTTTTCTATGTACTTGTCATATTTCAGTTTCCCATAATGCATACTGGAATAATATAAGAGGCCTAACTGTATCTTACCACAGACAGCATGACTTAGTATTTACAACTAAAATTTCAGAGATAATTCCTTTACCAAATGTTAATGATGTGGTTATTATTATGTCAAGTGTAGATTAGGTCATTTACAAAGAGCAGTGTTCTACAAGAGGGGATTTGGCCTCCCCCATAGTACCTTCCAGGGAACACTTTTGGACTTCACAATTCATGGTGCATATGTGGATGGGGTCTCTTCCTCTCTTACTAACACTACCTAATTTTATTTCACAGCCTCTTAGTGCCATCATATCAATTATATTTGCATTCACTGTTTGTGCAAATTAGCAATATTTGGACATCTTTCTTTCTTAGCGTAAAAGATGCCAGTTAGTTTACTTTTGTAGTGTATGAATCATGGAAGGTTTTATATATTAGATGCTGTTTTGGCTTTTAAAAGACGGTTACAGAGAAGCAGTGATTCTTCATATGACTTTGCCGAAGGAAAAAGTCTAATGAATGGTGTCATTCTAGTAGAAAAATACTGCTGTTTACTTATCCTGATTTATAATAAGGAACATCTATTAGTAAAGAAGAAAAGGAGGAGAAAGGCAAAGAAAGAACAGCTAAGGAGACAGATGACACCAAACTGTATATGTTATCACCCAGACGTCGCTGGGAAGGCTGCTAAATACTCTTACAGCTGTAATAGCCTATCTCATGCTAATTCTAGCCTGAAGCTTCCTGACACTTCTCGTTCACAGATAATGGGGCCGGAACTACTCTCTCTCTTTTTCTGGTTGAGCAGCAGATTTTTTTTTTTTTTTTTTTTCCCAAGGACGTCAAATAAATTAACCAGTCTTTGCAAACAGCAACACAAAAGGCTCTTGGTTTGCAGGAATTCCCAGTAATAGCATGCAAGACTTATTACCCTTGATACTTAGTGGATTTTTTAATGGCTAGCAATAATCGTTTTGATTGAATATTGGCTTATAATAGGCTTGTAAAGGAATTTATGCACTCTTAACTGCTTTCAACCTTAGTTTCATATGCCTAGGGAGAATCTCTGAAACAATAGATCTTAGAGTCATTAACATGGAGGCATTTTATAAAAATGGAAGTTAACACCTATTGACCTCCAAAGTGAAGTCAATTAAAATTAACTGTTTATATTAATTTTTAATAGTTTAACATATTATTGATCCTCTCCTTTGAAAGGGGAATTTATTTTATGACAAAATGCAGTTTGGTTTCTTTGGACATTTACCTCTCTTTTTTGCAGGTATTTCATTATTTTCATAATTTTTTATTTATAAATCATTGAATTTTATATACTGACTCTCTAGAAGAAATATTAGATGTCTTCAACCAGGTAGGAAAAACAGTGGGATGTTTATTAAAAAGAAGCCAATACTGTTTGAATTATTGGAAAGCAAGCCCGACTTTGTATTATTTTGTTTGATATTTATGTCTCCTCAGTGAGAATGCTGAGAGCCTGCACTGTGTTCTATTCGACTTTGTGAATAAAACAGAAATACACCAGAGGCTAATCTACCAAAAAATATGTGAAGTGATTCCACTCTGAGGGAATAGAATCCACTGAAGATGGATTCTACTGCACAGATGGACTGCAAGGGAAGCAAGTTTGAGGCCAGATTGGACTCTGAAGAATTATGAAAAAGGCTTTCTTACCCCTTGTTTTATCACTTACTATCTATCAGGACAGGCTGGTATCAGTAATTAAAAAATACACTAGTTGGGACCTTAGACTCTTTCTGCCCAACGATATAGCTTAAAGCTATAGGCAAGGTTATAAATTGAGAGGTCTGTATGCCTCTCTTTACATGTTATGAAGTAAATGCTGATAAAAATGATGAACTTTTAGATTTTCAATAAATTCCATTAATTTTTAAAGATTTTATTTTTTATTTAGTTTATTATAAGAGAGAGAGAGACAGAGGGGATGGCATACAAGGACCTCTAGTCACTGCAAACAAACTCCAGACACATGTGTCTCTATGTGCATCTGGCTTACATGGGACCTGCAGAATGGAACCTGGGTCCTTAGGCTTTACAGTTGTGTGCTTTAACTTCTAAGCCATTTCTCCAGCCAGAACATTATTTTGATTTTTAATTTAATAGAAAATGACTGACATCTGAGTCACTTTTGATGTCTTACCATGTATATCCACCTACTTTGGCCAAGGATTTTTATCGTATCCCATGTGTAGAATACTGAAATGCTCCTTGCCTTTACAACATAAAGAAGGTCTGTTACCTTTTTGCACATACATATAAATTTTCAGTGGTGTATGAAACTTATTAGGACAAAGATACTTAAAATTTGCAAAGAGATGTTTATGCATTCTTACACATTTTAACTGACCACTCAATTAAAACAATACTGGAGAACAAATTGAAACCAAGTGGTCATAATTTCTGTGTATACTTGTTTTACTTTATTGTACGAAGAGCAGCAACAACCTACAATCAGCACACTGTTTGTGATGAATGGCAAACATGCTTCATAAATTGAATTGAGCGTTTTGAGTCCTATCACACCTCCTTTACTCACCAGAGGGTACATTTGTGAGACTGATGATTAGGGTTGATGGCAGGGTCTACCACCTTAAGATAGAACCAATGAAGTAGGACAAATAGCTCCTCATATAAATCAAACATATGACTTTAAGATAATTGGTATCATCATACAAGCAGGCATCTGCACATAAAAAGTAAACTCCAGATTATTCACAACATTCATATTAATGAGTGTTCATCTGTCTTAACATTATCTTACTCACCAGATTTTTTTACTCTACCCTTCCTTGGTGGTGTTTCTCTGGTACTCTTTTGGGACCATAAGCCTCCCTTCTCTCTCCCATACCCCCAACATGATGTCTCAGGCCTGACTCTTTGCTGACACCTGCACTAATAGCTGGGTAGATTACTGTCTTAATTATCTTTCCCACTGCTTACCTCCATTAGTGTGGATAATTGACTGCATGTGTAACATTCATAAGCTGAACAATGGGCGATGAGAGAAAATAAAGGAGAGGAAAAATGAATATTTAGCCTATATAAGACCATCTACATGTGTATCAGGCATTGTAAAGCATCTGGAGTGTTTGTGGGGTCACATCTGTTTTTCCTTTGTTGGAAAGTCATTTAAGAATTTGGAATGAGATTTGTCAAAGGATGGAAGTGTTGCATATATTTTTCATTGTGAAGGCATTCAAGAAGTGAACTTTCAATGAAGAATAGTTATTTTCTCACAAGAAGACTGAAAACAGCAAACACGGAGAATGGATGAAAACAAAAATATAGGCCAGATTACCTGGAAGCCTAACCGAGGTGAGGACCTAGGTTCAGAGAAAAAGTAACCATTCACTAAATACTTGTGAAGGAAAGTCATTCCTATATTCTTTGACTCCATCCTAGCCACCACTATTTCTTCCCTCGGAAATAGTTATTCCCAGTATGTGTCTACAAAAATAAAATATTGAATAAAGAAACAGCAATTTCTTCTATCTGACAAGTGGTAAGGTTTGAATTTAAAACCAGAGACCACGATGCCTGGGGAAGAACCATGATCCAATGTGCTATTTGCACCACTTGGATGATTTGAGATATCATAATTCAAAGTTGTATTGCCTTTGCATTACATTGTATGTGTGTTTGCTGCACATTCAGGTGTGTATATATTTATATGTATGTAGGCACACAGGTGTGCAAGGGTATGTGCATATATGTGGATGTGCATGTGGATTCCACGGACTGACATGTTTTCTTCAATCTGTACCGTATTCTATGAGATACATCTCTCATTGAACCTAGAACACACTAATGTGTCTTGATTAGCTAGCCAATGAGCCCCATGGATTCCTTTTCTCTATCTCCCCCATGCTGGGATTATACGTGTGCCCCAGTACACCAGGCATTTTTAGATGGGGTATATAAGCTCACTCAGGTCCTCATGCTTGCATTACAAGCCCTACTCACTGAACTATCTCACTAGTCCCTGCATTGCTTTAAAAGCAATCTAATAGCAATAATAAGACATAGAGGAATTTACTACTGCAATCTGTATTACCTTAAATGAATATAATTTACCAGAAACACCAGGGAAAGAATTTGTGATTTTATTATCAAAGGACTTCTTAAACCTGAGATATTTAAGTAATCTTTAAATTAAAAACAGGATTAGAAACTCGTTATGTTGCAAGCTAGCAATACGTCATTTTTCCTCTCTGTGTGCTACATTTAATTCAAGCTTCTACTTTCTATGTTGGCAAATTAATTTTCACAGTAAAAATAAAAAACTATTTTGAATTTATGATCAAGAGTATGTTAAATGTCCTTCAAAAACTGTCTGCTGTATTATTTTTGAGGTTTGAGGAGGGAAGTATAATTTTTCTCTTTCATACTTATTTGGGTCAGCTTCCCAAAAATGAATGTATAAAAAACAGTGGAGTTTGAAGCGATTTATTAATTGGGATCATGTGGGACCTGGTTGTATAAAGCTCCTTAAAAATTCAGAGTTCATCTTGCATCTTCAGTTTCCATGTTGGTAGAAGTGTTTAAAGGTTTTCATTTGTGTTTTTGCTGACTTGCACATTTCAGACAATAGTCCTTGTTATTAAAGGCTTGATCATGGTCACTGCAATTTGCAGTGTTAGCTAATTTTTGAAACTAGTGGTGAATTTGAAATTAATTACAGACTATTTTGGGTTCATTAGAGTCTGTGAAGGATTTCATGTCTATTTGTTTGTTTTTAACTGAGTGGAAGGGACAAAAATGCTGCTTTCTCTTAACTGCAGAGACAAGGATCTGCAATTGCCAACCAGAAAATGAAGATAGTAACAGGAAATACAACGGAATTATGATTTGGCAATAAGGGAACATATGAATTTATCCTGCTTGCTGTCTGTGTGTCCCAAAGCATGGAATAAGAGGAAGGACGTGAATTACATTTTTTTAAAAAGGGGAAAAAGTAGAAATTTTGGAACTTCATATATACTTAAAAAAGAGGTCAAAGTGTTTAGTATTCCGTATGTTCAAACAATTTATTAGGCTTGTGAGGTTAACTGCTTAGAGTCAAGAAACTTGTAGCTTAATTGCTTCTCCTACCTACGACAGTAGAGTTAGAAATGTCTTTTGAGCCCCTGTCCCCAAAGCAGACAACCCAGCCTGAGGCACTGGGAGTGCTGTACAGGAAACAGTAGGTAGCATAATTCAGCCATGTCAAATTAATGTTGCTATCCTGGGAAAATAGATAGCATAATGAAGGAAGAATAAGGACATTTAGGGGAGACAGTCTTTCATGAGGACATCTTGTCTAGTTTCTATTTATGTGCAGAAAATAATTTGTTTCCCATGAAATTAATATTTTAAAAATCAAATCAAGAAGCTAGATAAGCATTTTATCTTTACCTATGTATTCTTTTTAAATACCTCCTTGTGTATTGTCCTTAAGTTTGCACAAAAGTGATGGGGGAGGGGAAGGGGACATTAGCTATAATTTCAGAAAGGAGATATTAGGTTGAATATAATTTTTGTGTGTGTAGTTCAATGAATAAATCTCTGCTCTTTGCTCCTGTGGTTTGAAGTCGTCCTCACTCTCGGTACATGACAGATTATCAGCAGAGAAAAACTGCAGGTTTGTGTTCACAATGATAGATAATGGGTCGAATCAGAGTGTGTTCCTGAACTTGGTTGAACAGCCAGTCTCATCTCTTGAGACATTTAAAAATACACTGGATAAAGTAAAAGAAAATGCCCTTGAGGGAAAATCATTTCCTCTATGCATACATAATCTGTCTTTTCAAGAGTTTGCTTCCTATGAAAAGTGGAACTAATGCTGTACCAATGGGAGCATGGGAAATTTTCTTTAAACTCACAAGAGAGCTGACAACCATGATACAAAATGAAAGTGGCGGAAAGACGGTCTGTCCTCTAGTACTGGCCACAAAGATGCAAGCCTGAGGCTCAGTTATACCATTTATCTATCTGGTGGAATGCTTAATGCTGCCTTTTAAGTACCATTTCTATAATCCCCAAAGAAAAACAAAACAGGAGCTAGGGGTAAGTCATACTGATTCTTAAATCCATCTAAGATGCTCAGTTGAATGCTACTTAAGAAGTCATAATTTGGCATATTATAATGACATTTATGGAAATTATCTTGATACATTTAAAAAGACACACAAAAGACTGATATGTATCTATGGGGATTTCTCAAAAGATCATCTCTCAAAATAAGTTTCATAATGCAATACAGAAAATAATATCTATTCATGTTATTAAGATATTATCTCTAGCCCCAGAACAACCTTGGACATAAGAACATCGATGATTAAAAAGATACAATGATGGAAAGTCATCTTACCACTTTATTTTTTTTAATCTGCAATAGCAAATGAGATATGACCTGTTCCAGATATTTGGATTTCTTAATGTGTTGTAGTAAATAGATTTTTGTTCATATTATAATAGATTGCAGTCATTGCCTGGGAGGGAACTGCATTATAATTAAAATATTGCCAGAGGGGTTATCAGAGAATATTTCCCCAGGTTCTTTGGTTCTTTTAACTAGAGTAAATTGTATTTTTACAAATCTTTATTTTCTGTTCTTTTATTGAAGAGACTTCTCAGTGGGACTAGTGCTTTATTTCCTTTTCTGAAGAAGCACTCATTTAATCCATGTTAAATTATCTGTTCAAATACATAGTGTATCTTCTAAGAAGCAGTTAGATCATATAAAACAAGAACCAAATACTAAAAAATACATGTCATCAGATTTTTTTAGAAATCTGAGAATATTGAAAATAAGCATATCCTCCAGAAATCTTTCTATATACTAGGGGGGAAAAAAAAAACCCTGATAATGTCATTCCCTACAATTCTAAGTCTTGTTTTATTCTTCCCAGGGTTTCTTATCCAATGCTAAGAATTGTTTTTTGCTCCATACCTTCCTTCCATGTATCTCCTGTGCATCCCTGCACCAAGGTCGAGGACTCGAACAGCAGAGATGTAAGAAGCAGGACCCAGTGAACTGAGAGGCACAAATGTAAACCAGGCCAAGAGTTCTCTGAGTAGGGCTGTTTCCTAATAAAATCCCTGATGGATGCTTTCCTAGGGTCTATAAGTTCATGCTTTGCTAGCTTCTTCTGACCACAGCGGCTCTGGGTTAAACAATATGATCTTCAAACAGTCATCTACACTTAGCATTCTTCCTTCAGGACTGTGAGCATCCATGGATTTGGGGGCGTGATAGTTTGAATAGATGGCCCCTGATAATATTCAGTGCTTTTTGCTAGTTTGTAGTTTGTATCTGCAGCCACCTAGCTAGAGGAGGTGTCTCTGGAGGTCTCTTAAGGTGTGGTTTAAAATTCTAATCTAAAGATAGGCAGTGCCTAGTTCTTCCTGGAGTTTCTGAAGTGTGGTGTGCCTGCAGCTTTTGCTTGTAGCTTCTCTCCCTCTGCTTGGACTTGTGAAAGGGGGCCAGCTTCTCCTGCCATTATGGAACTCCCCCTGGATCTGCATGCTCCAATCAATATCCCTGCCTCCATAACTGTGCATGTTTGGAAGTTCATCTCAGGGACCTGAAGCTGGCTTCAACAGGAGGGATCTATCAACCTTTCAGGAATTCACCTTTATTAAATATTTTTTTAATGTGCATGTATGTGTGTGATCATGTACACAACTGAATGATTGTGTGCATGTAATAGATAGAGACAGACAGACAGAGAGAGTGGGGAAAAGTAATACAAACATGTATGTGGAGAACAGAGGATAGCCTTTGGACTGGTTCCTCAAGAACATTGTCTACCATCTCTTGGGACAGGCTCTCTCTCTTGCCTGGAGCTTACCATTAAATTACACTGGCTGGTCATTAAACTCCTGGGATCTCTTGTCTCTACCTCCCCGATACTATTTCATTTTGGACCTGTGGTTATAGCTGACTAACTGAATACAGAAATACTCATGAAATCCTTTGATATGCTGATACGGATTTAGATTTTATCCTGAAGGTCTTGAAGAGTTATTGTCTAAGTTTAGGTAGATGAAGGAATTCTATAATATTCTGGTTTCAACCATTCATTCTGACAATAGTGAATGCAGTGGATCAAAGAAAATATGCCAGAGTTGAGGGAGGGACATCAGGACATTGTTGCGGTCACCTAGGCATGTTTTCTTTTCTTTTTTTTTTTTTTTAACTTTTAATTTTTTTAAAGTTCTATTCTTATATTTCCTCTTTCCATACCCATTCCACTGAGATCTCTTCTCAGTGGGTTTATTGTCATTCGCTGTGGGCTGCTGAAGACCTCAGTCTGTCTCTGTGGAGAGGGCATGCCTGGGCATATTCCTACCCACCGTGTGAGGCAGTTAACTGTGAGGAAGGATGGGGTGGCTCACATTTTAGATTTCAGAAATTTGGGGGAATGAGAATCTGTATTACATATACGGTACAGCACAGAGGCACAACATTTGGCAACATAGTCTACATCACTTGGTTGACTTTGTGTGTGTGTGTGTGTGTGTGTGTGTGTGAGAGAGAGAGAGAGAGAGAGAGAGAGAGAGAGAGAGAGAGAGAGACAGACAGACAGACAGACAGAAGGGATGTCAAAAGATTTATAACAAAACACCATTAATAAGATAATAAGATTTGGAATATTGAAGAGAGAAAAGGATTGGGTAAAAACAATGGTGGTTAAGCATTTTGTCGGCTTTTAAAATTTACTTTATTTTTATTTATTTATTACAGTCAAAGAGAGGGAGGGATTGAGAACAGGCATGCCACGGCTTTCCAGCCGCTGAAAACGAACCCTAGATGTGTGTGACCCCTTGGGCATCTGGCTAACGTGGGCCCTAGGGAATTGAACCTGGGTCCTTTGGCTTTGCAGGAAAGCACCTTAATCACTAAGCCATCCCTCCAACCCTATTTTATCAGTTTTATGCTAAAGGCAGATAATGATTATATACATATATACATGTAGACCACACTCACTTTAGTTGTACACTGTTCTCAGCTAGTCTTTTCTTACAGTTTTAAAGAGTTCCATGCTGAAAGACTTTCACAAAGAGCAGGAATCCGCTGGCTTCCATTACAGCCACAGGAAAGGTTCTGCTATTTAGAAGAGGAACGTAAACATTCAGTATTATTTGTACATTTTTAGAGAACTTAGTAGAGCCCTCCTCTGTATTATTAAATATATACTTTTACTGGTAAATATAGGTATTCAGCTGAAATAGTAATTTTACAACGCACTATTATTCTGGATTTGGCTTCCATAGAGTAAATATTTTTAAATTAATACAACTTTGTTCTCCACTGCAGTGATTACTCCCATTAGCTAGTTAAAAGGTAAAGGAAGAATAGCAATTTGGCTTGCCAATGTGGCATCTACATGCTTTAGCGTAAAAATTTTATGAATCAACAACTAAATCCATTGAGGCATGAATAAAGTAATTTGATTTTTGAAGTCAAGTATCTTTGCTTCAATTTTTTTGTGTTTAATCTCCTTTTTAATATAATATAGATAAGATCTCAGAGATAAATACAAGGCAATGCCTCAGTGTGTTTTATTGCCACTGTTACCAAATGCCCTGATATAGGGATTTTAGGCCCTTTTATGTCCATGCACTGATAATTTAGGGTGTTCCCAGATCTTTATCCTATAAATTCAAATGATGAAATCCACAGACCAGAAAATAAGGTTTAGAATGATTTTATTACAGTTCAAAAGTTTAGGAGGAAGAAGAGATAAGGGGCTTAAGCTTAGAACATAAGAGAAGGAAGGAAGGTGGTGCTCTTGCTCAGGGAGGCAAAAGAGGGTTTGAGAAGCCCCATGAGTGAAGAAGGGAGAGCTCTTACCTAGAGAGGGAAGAGGCCTTTGAGAAGCCCACCTCGAAGTCAGATCTGCTTTTTTTTTTTTTTAAATGGTGAGTGGCTATGTGTGGATGACCAGGTTTGTAGGCTTTTTAGGAGCCCCATGGATAAATGGCTGACCCAGTTTACTCCTGATGCCAGGAGTTGGGGTGTCATGCATTTTGGAATCTTCTAAAAAGGGAGTGGAAGAATTCCTAAGGGGCTGAGATAAGGAAGAGCCAGAACCTTCCCATGTTTCTGACCTGTAATAAAGTGGAATGACCTCTATTTTCTTTTGCAGGCCCAAGGACAATTCCTGCACTTAGCCAAGAGAAGGCTGTTCACTTTGGGGATCCATCACCTCTATGCTGCCTAAGCAATTTATGTCTCCTATCAGCCTGCCAGAAATGACTTAAGAGAGAAAGCTTTATTTCAGTTCATGGTTTCTGAGGCTTCAGTCCATAGTCCCTGTCTACAAAGATTATGGGCCTGTGGTGAAGCAGAACATCATAGTGGTGGGAAGCAAAGAAGAAAACCTCAGGGCAGGTAGAAAACACATTGAGGAAGAAGCCAGGGCACCATATGCTTCAGCCATAGCACTCCCTTTAGCCACAGCTCTACCTTCCCACCACTTGTCAACAGGTTATTCAAACTTTGAATCTAACAGTGGATTAAAGTTATTTCCTAATCATCTCTCAATGTAATCAATTAACACTCAGATCAACTTTCACAGTCACTGCCAGCCTATTAACTGTAGGACACATGTATGCATTGCACTTAGATTAGGGCTTAGTTTAGGTAAAATATGTGACATATTCCTGAACTATCCAAAATAGCTCTGATAGGTGATATAAATGGTCACAATTCATTGCTGACATTTCCACAAGGAGGAAAACTATGTTTCTCCATTTCTTGAGTCTGAAATAGTCTTATAATATTCTTATTAGCCAGTATTTTGCACTGTTTCGTAACTCAAGCATCATGAGGCCATCTGTGTTGCTTTTTTTTCCCTCTCACACTTGACTGTCATATACACACACATGGACTAACTTACTTCAGTTGCCTACTTTGTCAGCTGATTAACACAGGAGACCAGAACCTTAGCCATCCCAACAGTTAATTGAAGATGTGTGTGTGAAGCCAGCTACAGTATACTGATGCTGGCTCAGAGACCAAGGCACTAGTATCTGGTAGGGGTTTACTTGCTATAACACATTACACTATATTGTGAGCTCCTTGCTATGTCATATTTCACTATATTGTGATAAAATATTTCATCATACTGTGATAAAATATTTCACCTTAAAGGTAAATACATACAGATCAAGGTTCAGGAAAAACGTACTTTCTAGATAGTCATATAGGTAATAGTGAGGTGTAGATAGGTAAAATATAATGCTCTTTTAAACATATTTTTTATATTTTATTTATTTACTTATTTGAGACAGAGAGAGTGAGGGAGAGAATGGGCATGCTAGGGCCTCCAGCCACTGCAAACAAACTCCAGATGCATGCGCCCCCTTGTGCATCTGGCTTACATGGGACCTGGAGAATCAAACCGGGATCCTTTGGCTTTGTAGGCAAATACCTTAACTGCTAAGCCATTTCTCCAGCTCCCTTAAACATATTTTAAGAAATAATAAGCAAGGAGAAGAAAAATGAAGCCACCTTGCTTGTATGTTCCACTGCCTGCCTACCATTACTGATTTAGATTGAGCTTATTTCTGTTGAGACCATCACATAGCACACTGTGACTGATTATCTAATTTGTGCCTCCAGGGGTTTACTTCTGCTCTCTTGTTCAATGAAAATTGTTTACATGCAAGAGCTGTAGGTTTCAAGAATACTTGTGGTACATTGAATAATAATCACAGTTTGTTATTACATTTATGGGTATGTCTTATTTGAAAATCTTCCAAAACCAATGGTCAGTGTTAAAATGTACATATCTTATCTTCCAACATTGTATTTATACTGAAATTGTGTGTGGATATTAGCTGAATTAATTGCATCATAGCATTGCTGAGATTACTTTTGAATGAACAATATGAGAGCAATAAGGGTTTTATATCTCTACTTATTATTGCCTGTTAGTGTGTGGGGTTTTTTTTCTTTCTTTCTTTCTTTTTTTTTTTTTTTTTTTTGGTTTTTCGAGGTAGGGTCTCACTCTGGTCCAGGCTGACCTGGAATTAACTCTGTCATCTCAGGGTAGCCTTGAACTCATGGCAATCCTCCTACCTCTGCCTCCCGAGTGCTGGGATTAAAGGCGTGCACCACCACGCCCAGCTTGATTGTGTGGTTTTTAAGCATGAGATTATGCATGCTTGTATGCATGTAGGTGCACATGTGTGGAGACCAGAGGATAACTTCAATATCAGTCCTTAGGTACACCACCCATCTCTTTTAGAGACAGCGAGTCTGATTGGCCTGCAAAGCACCAATCAGGCTAGATTGGCTAGCTAGTGAGCCTCCTGGGCCTGCACCTACAGTACTGGGATTATAGCTACACATCACCATGCATTTTTCACATGGGGACTATGGATTTGTACTCAGGTCCTCATGCTTGGCAAGGCACATTGCTGACTGAGTTACTCACCAGTCTTGATTTGATTATTAATTAGCACAAACATAGATTGGGCATCATTCACCTTTTAAATGTAAATTAAGCTAAGATAAGCATGATATACTTGTTCTTTCTCATCTACTTAGCAAATACAAGTTACTTGGTGACAGATACCTCTACAGTGCTTATTAGCTCATTTAATCCTCACATCAACCCTGGATGTCATAGGGTGATGATCATGTTATTAGTACAGAAACTGAGACAAATGAAATAATTAAGACAAAGAAATAAAGAAATCTGACCAAGGTTACATGGTGAATAATAGATAAATATCAGAGCATGGACTTTAATCCTAGTTACTTGCCTGTATTAGCCACATGTTAATGACTAGTCTATAAAGTATGTTTACTTCCTGAGCTCATCACCCTGTGGCTGTTATTAAATAAACTCACCTTATATTCCCAAAAGAGACAACATTGCTTTTCTCAAGCCACAAATTAACTTTGCAGAAATGGGCTGTTGTTAGCTACTACTCCATGACATCTTTTATATGATATCACACATCAAAAGCTTAGGATTGTTTGTACCACTTTAAAGACCTAAAGAACCACTAGATGTTAGATGAACCTCAGAAATGCTTTACGAAGATCTGTAAATTTAGCCTAACCAAATTAGATGCAGAATAGTTCTTCAACAATTAAGTTATTACTTTGTATGGATTTCCTGATATATAATATATATACATATTCATATTTATATAAAGCTGAATTTCACATCAGAGAAAGGACTCCAAACACTTTATATCCTAGCTGTCTAAAATTCACAGTGAAGCAACAGATTGAGGGGAGGGCACAGACAGTTGCCAGGGGTGCTTACTAATTATCCTGTGTTACCGTATGTACCAGCATTGTATGTAAATTGTCAGTTGTGTGTTATATTTATCACTAATGTCATCCCTTATCTGCAGGCTATTTTCAGAAGCTAGATACTTGCCCAAACTATTAACCACTTCATTTAGTCCAAAGAGGAAAGGGGGCTTTTATGAGCAGAAATGTATGAAGGTGGCAGTCAAATTCATAATTTAGTAATGCATCATGAATCCTTAACTTTCTCATTTAAATATTGTACTTTCTGGGCAAATATAAGTTCTCATTCAAAAGTCTCACCATAAAATATTATCTCCAAGAAATAAAAAATTATTCTAATGGGCCATAGCAGCAAGATATTATTTCTCAGTCAACTTTTAGCTATATTTTTTTCCTTGGGGCAATATGTCATGCTGTCATTATAAAATATTTTGACAGGACATAATTTCTTTAAATCTAATGCTGTAAGGGATTTTCAAACTCAATTTTGTTGTGGAAAAATAGAATTGGTTCTTTTAAACATAGGAAGTTATATACACTTGAAGTAAATAAAACTATTATCTAAAACTAATATCTAAAAACAATAGTATTTTACTTGTTACATGATTCCTGAATTACTCTATTATTAATACATCCAAATTTTAAGTATTAAAGTGGAAAATGTAGCCAGATGATGGCTAGAAGTCTAAGTGGAGGTATCGTTTAGAGGCTCTTTATTTGGAAAGTTGAGAGTATTAAATTGAATAGAAAATAAAGTAGTGTTATGGAATAGCAAGCATTTTGGCAACAAGTATTTGAGGACCCAACTTCGTAAAGGTTAGAGTTATAACTAGCAAACTTAGATTCACAGTAACAGTAGAAGGGGGGCATGCTTGTTTTGCTATGTGGCAGGAACAGGCTCAATTGTATCATATCTTTGCCTATTACTCCTCACCTAATGTGGGCATCGAGACTGGAGTGTGAAAGAATGTGAGGAAATTTGCTCAACTTTAAGGGATCAAACATCACAAATACTCAGATGTTAAGCAAAGTATCAATGTCTCTGGACATGAGTCTTTTTTGGAAGAACTTATAGGATACTCATGGAGCATTTCTAGCAAATATGAAATCATGGGGGCTTACTCTGAAAACTTTTGAGCATATGAACCTTCTGAAGTGTCAGTAACAGGTAACATAAGTTTGCTATAGTTAACTACAATGAACATGAAAAGCAAATTTTCACTCTCCATTGCCTACCTTTCAATGAAAACTCAAAGGAAGAGTTTAAGTGAGACAATAAGGAATAGTGAAAAATAAATTGACATAAGGAAGAATGATCAGTGCCTTGAGAGATAGCTAAGTAGGTAAGAGTGTTTGCTGTGCAAATATGAAGCCCTTAGTTCATTTCCCAGCACCTACATAAAAGGCTGGGCATTGGTCACACATGCCTGTAACCCCACTGCTGAGGAGGGCAGAGAAGCAAGATCACTGGGACTTCAAAGTTAGCTAGTCTAACCAAAAAATGGGGAGCTCTAGACTCAGTGAGGGATAAGGCATAAGTTATAGTGGAGGATATCTAATTTCTTTCTGGGACCTCCATTCATGTGCATATGGGGCATACAAATCTGCATATTCATGAACATATATTGCATACACACAAAATTACATACTACATACACACATGCCAAAAAGTGATCACAAAAGGTGAAATTCAAATGATTTAAACATATGTAATGCATGCATCATGTATCAAAACAGTTCATGACAGCTCATTAACATGTACACTTTTCATGTTCTTCTTAACCAGTTAAACATAGCTCAGTTGGTAAAGTGCTTGTCTGTCAAGCTTGAGGAGCTACATTTGATCACCAGTACCCATTTAAATGGCAGGCCTGGTGGGTGCATACCTCCTGAAACAGACAGGTAGATCCATGGAGCATGGTGGACATCCAGTCTAGTCTAATTGATGAACTTCAGACTAATGAGAGATCTTATTTCAACAGCAGATGGATGGCATTTCAAATATCTTCATATATGAAAACACTCAATAGAAAGGAAAACTATGGAAAGCCCACCAATTTTCTTAGATTAGAAGAACTAGTATTCTTACAATGTCCATACTACACATAGTGATTTACAGATACAATGCAATTCTTACCAAAGGACCCATAGAATTCATAGAGCTAAAAATTCAAAAATTTGTATAGAAACAAAATGATGTTTAAATATTTAGCAAAAATAACACAGCTGGAGGTAGCACACTACCTGACTATATTTCAGAACTATGCTGATAAAAACACCATGTTATAAACACAAAATTCAGCACACAGACCACTGCTATATCTGTACAGTCAAATGATTTCCCAAAGGAGCATCTAAAGCATCCATTGAAGAAAGCATAGCTTCTTTAATAAAGGGTCAGGGAATATTGATATTCACACTCAGAAGATGGAAACTTAAGCCTTATTTCTCACTGCATAAAAAATAATCACTACTATAATGAGTCATAAAGGAAACACTTCAAAACATGTTATACTGAACATGTTTGGGTAAGATCCTCAAAGAGCAGGAAACATAGCAAACAGACAAATGTGATTCCATCAAACTATGAGCCGAAGCAAACCATCATCGGAGATTTATGGAATAGGAAAAAATGCAAGCTATGTATCTGGAAAAGGATTTATATCTATCATGTAGAAAGGTCTTCACTCAATAAAGCCCAGGTTATCCACTTAAAAACAGGCAAAGGATATAAAAATAAATTAAAAGATCAAGAAATATATGAAAAATGCTTAACTTCATTAAACTTTAGAGAAATTCAAGTGAAAAACTTAAGGACTTATTATCACACTCTAGTCATTTAATGACTTAAATCTGTAAGAAAAAATTAACAAATGCTGTCAATATGTGTCAAGAAAAAGGGCCTTTTAAAATTTCTATTTTTATTAATTTTTCAGTTGCCATATGATGTAATAGGTTTTATGATGGCATTTCAGTACATGTGTAAGAACATTATACTTTGTTCTCATTCGATCCATGCATTATCCAGCTATCCTACTTCCATGTGTATATGCAAATGAAATAGCATGAGCATGTCAAAGAGGTGCCCTTATGCCTATGGTTTTGTAGCACAATTCCCAATAGTTAAAATACAGAATTAGTGTCAATGGCCATGAGCAGAGGAACGGGCAGTGAAAATATAATATCTTCTGTACATATATTATGCTTGGTTTCTATTCAGCCACTAAAAGAATTATATATTTGAAGTTTGTCATCTGAACAAAATGGATGGAAGTGGCAGACACTATGGCATGTGAAATTAGTGAGACCCAGAAAGATAAATGCTGTCATGTTGGATGTGTTAAAACGTAGACTGAAATGTGTAACAGTGATCCCGACAAATTTATAGAATTCTCCACTTGAATTTATGTATTCTGTAGTTCACAGTAATCTATAATATATTTACAATGAGAAAAGAGGAATTTGGGGGCTGGAAAGATGGCTTAGTGGTTAAGATGCTGCCTGAGAAACCAAAGGTCACAGGTTTGATTCCCCAGTACCCACGTAAAGCCAGATGAACGAGGTGGCGCATGCATCGGGAGTTTGTTCCTTGCAGTAGCTAGAGACACCGGTGTGCCCATTCTCCCTTTATCTGCCTCTTCTTCTCTCCCCCCAGTAAATAAATAAACAAAATATAAAAAAAAAAGAAAGAAGAGTTCAAAGGCTATAAAATAACAAGGAGGAAGAAACATTTATTGTCTTGATATATCAGTACATAATGCATATACATATTAAACTATCACACTGTATCCATAATATGTAAAATTATCACATATTAATGAAATATGTTATAAAATGTTTAAAGAGATAAATTTTAATTACCCTGAATTGATCATTATACATTGTATGCCAGTATAATACAATAATATGCTTTAAATTTATAGCATTATATAACATTGTATAATAAATGCTAGATAAGTGGCATACATATATAAATGTTATATTGAAGTCAGCATGGTGGTACCAGGGATAATGGGGCAGGAGGAACATCATGAGTTCAATGACAGCCTGGGGTAAAAAGTGAGTTCCAGGACAGTCAGGGATAGAGACTCGACCTCAAAACCAGTCAAAAATCATATTATTTTATAACAAGTGTATAAACTGAAGCATAAATATATAAACATCAAATCATAGGCAATTCTTGCCAAATTCTGAACAATGTGATATTTAGAAGAATATAGAGCAAGAAGTTCCTAATAATTGGCAAAACTACTACCATAAATATTTCAAATAAAGGAAAATGAGTTAGCAAATATACGGAAATATCATTACCCTCACTGCTGGTGAAATACATTTTTAATAGTTTTTATTAATATAGCAAAATTTGAAGTCATTAACATGCTCATGAGTGGGAATTTTTAACTAGTAAATTTCACATTCAGAGATACCTTTGGCAAAGTACTTTAGTTTTGTGTTTCAACATCATGAAAAAATCATTAAAAAACAAAATCATAGTTTAGTCACTTTACACAGGAAACTCTTCACAAGTTCTTTACTTGAGAAGAAAAAAACAGCTCTAAATATCTGGTTCTTGACCATCTGAACTAAATGCATTTTGCATTTGTCAAATAACAAAAGAACATTCTATCTTGTCAATTTTATAACTTAATTTTTTATTACTTAAAATTAATTTTAAGCCACATAATTAAATTTTTCTAATAAGCCTGGAATAAAAATAGAACTACATTTTTTTTATTTTCTAAGTTTTAAAATTTAGATAAATTTTAATTTATTACTTTAGTATTGTCTAAATTTCTTTTTGTGAGAATTTTAATACTCAGCATCACGTTTCTAAACTCCACTTTGAGCCAATTGCCCTGTGCCTGCTGTTCTTGGCCTGGTGTCTGGCTTGGAGAGAATGTATTTTGCGTATCTGTTGACTTACATGTGAAGAAATAACTTCTAAATATTCATCTCTTCCATTTGGAAAGTTGCCTTCTATTCTTTGTATATTAGATGGGTTGTTTCTATTTAAATATATTCAGACCCTAAGGGATTATTTCCATCTAATTTTATTCAGATGGTTCCAATCTTAAAAACAAACACAATCTTTCAAGTCATCTACCGTTACTAATTTTTGGCCACTTTCCATATTTCTTTTTCTTTGTCTTAAGTTCTGGGATATTTTATGGACTAATTTTGTTTTAAAGCTAAGCCTAAGTTTTTGTGACAAAATAAAGTATTGGGAGAGATTTAAAAATTTAGCAGTCTAAATATATAGATGCCATAACTCAGTATCAGATAATTAGCTCACAGTTACACAACGGGCTTGCAGAGGCAAAGTGAAGGCTCTAACACAGATATCAATGACATTGTCTTTTTCTCCTACTATAACTTAATGCTGAGTTTTGATAAAGTGCTTTGCTCTGATTTTTATGTCTTTTAATTGTTCATTCCAGAATAGTATATCTGGAGAACATTTCTTGCCAGTCCTTTTCTGAGTCACCAGTGTTTAGCAAGGAAAATTGCATCGGTCAGCGTTTGATTTGAATAGACCTACTTGACAGTTAATATTATGGAGATGTTATCTCCCTCATGCCTAATACCATGCAAATCTTTTCAGATTTGCTGTTTTGTCTTAAAAAAATTCAGCTTTGTGTTCCACACTGAGTTCCTTTACTATTCTTAAAATCATAGCCATCCTTTGATAAGGCTGATTAATTCATATGGCTGAAGTTATCACCTTAGTGCAAATTACGTATGGTTTCATTTTGCTTCTAGTGTGTCTAGTTTGGAATGTATTCTTGAAACACTAATAGATTTCTTATCTTGGAAGCCTCATATTAATGCTGTGACTTTAAACATAGGTATTAAAAAATGTAGGAGTGTTAATTGAGAATGGTAATCAGGATGTCACCACTGGGTCCTATTTCCTGGGAGTTAATGTAACTCAATTATGTCTGGCATCCTTAGAATGGAACCTTAACAATGAGCTATTGTTTTAATTTATATTATTTCTACATTAAATGGCAATGCTTGTAAAACATAAGTATTTAATATTTTAAAAATTTAAAAAAGAATACTTAATTGCTACTATGGTTGTTGGTAGTTTACCAACATTCTCATGGTTTGACTTCAAATTTCAAATCATTTACAAAGGATATTTTGATTTTTTAATACACATCTTCATTATGTTATCAGTGTTTTCTTTTAATTATTTAAAGAAAGCCATTTGCTCTTATGTTTGAGGATTCAACACAATATTTTAAAAATTTGACAACACAAGGAACCATAACCTTATTCTGTGATTAATAGTTGATAATAATAGCTGGTGGTTCTACAGTGCACATTTTTACAGCTGATGTTTAAATCTAAGACTATTCTATACAAAAGTAATTTTCTTCTGCTTTATACTGATTCTCCATGAGTTAAGAAGGAGTTCATTGTAATGAAACCATAAAAGCCAGCTCTGGCTGGATCATCAAGAACTTGAATTTTTAAAACCAATAATGGCAGGGGACGGGAGAGATGGCTGAGTATTTATAGGCACTTTCTTGCAAAGTCTCATGCTTGCAAAAGCTCATGTTTGATTCTCCAGTACCCATGTAAAGCCAGGTGCTGGAAGTGGCTCTTCCTGCTGGAGCTCAATTGCAGTGTCAGGAAGCCCTGGTGCGCTCTCTCTCTCTCCTTTTCCCTCTCCTTCTCTCTCTCCCTCTCCCTCTCCTTCTCCTTCTCCTTTTCTCAAACAAATAAATAAAGCATTTAAAAAGGTGATGGCAGATTAAATGTTGGGTAATGCATGTGCTTTTGGAATTCTGGAAACAGTAAAATGTTTCTCAGGAAATCATTGAGGAAGGAAACTTGCTGATATGTTTTCTCTGTATTTCCAGCATGGCTCCCTCTCATTATTTTTTGTCCTTAAAGGGAGATTTTGTTTTGCAGTTATTGATTTATTGTTTTCTGTTTGTTTTTATACAAGATCTCACTTTGCAGTCCAGGTTGGCCTCAAATACTATCCTCCTACCTCAGCCTCCCCATTTTCAGGGTTTTAACAGATAAGAACAATCATCATGGGCCTTTTTGCCTTCTGAAAGGGAACTTTGTTCCTTCCTTTGCTTTCTTATTGATCATTATTTTTCAATCTTTTCAACTTTACTACTTGGCTTGTTGCAACATAGACTTCATTTCCCTTTTTCCTTGCCCATTCTTATACAAGCTTCACTGATTATTTTTTTTTCTTAAAAGGCCAGGTCAGATACTTTGATTCAGTCCCTGAACTATACATCAGTTTATACACTTTCAATTCCAAGGCACAGAATATACTCATTTGTATTTATTACCCCTTACAGAATCTGGAAGCTGCTTCTCGTAGTCCAAGTCCATAAACAGCGTGAGTTTTTAGCACACAGGGTCCATCACTGCCACAAGGCTTTTACTCTGGCACCTTCTATCAGTTTCACACTGAGACAGACTTCTTTTGTGATTGCATTTATAATTATTTTTTTCAAAAAAATTTTATTAACAACTTCCATGATTATAAAAAAAATTCCATGGTAAGGCTCTCCCTTCCCCCACTTTCCATTTGAAACTGCATTCTCCATCATATCCCTCCAGTGATTGCATTTTTTAAAAAGGAATTATTGTAACATTTAGAAAAGAGAAAAACTTTCTCTAGCCAGGCATGGTGGCACATGTCTTTAATCCCAGCACTCATGAGGCAGAGGTAAAAGGATTGCCATGAGTTTGAGACCACCTGAGACTACGATAATGAAGTCCAGGACATCCTGGGCCAGAGGAAAACCCCACCATGAAAAACCAAAAAACAAAACAAAAACAAAAACAAAAACAAAAAAAAACAAAAGAATAATCACCTTTCCCTAATATTCTTAGCAGAGTTCTCATCTCTCAGTCTAGGTTGACCATTGTACATGGGATTTTTATGACTGGTAAAGAAAATGGACAATCCACCTGGGCTTCCAGTCTCCCATTCCACTTCTAGGATACTGAGGATAGAAAGTCCTGAGCTAGCTAATGACTATGTTTTAAGAGTGTAGATATTTTCTGGAGTGGAACTTGGCTTTAGTTACATAATATTGAAAATAAGCTATGTACTCAGATCTGTGGTAGGTGTCTGTAGCAGTTACTTTCTCATTGCTGGGACAAAACACCTGAGAAGCAGCTTAGGGAAGTAGAGGCTGTACTTCAGGTATATTGTTTCAGTGGGAAGTTTCATGATGGAGAGGAAGGCATGAAAGGTCTGAACAGAAAGTCTAGGTCACATCTTCACATCATCAGAAAGGAGGTTTTCAAAGTACCAGGCTTGGATCTGGACTATATTACCCCAAAGGCGGCTCTCAGTGACATATCTCCAACAGCAAGGCTCCGTCTTCCCAAAGACCCACAGTTTTTACAAATTATCACTGGCTTGGGATGAAGTAGTCAAGACACATAAGCCTATGGGGGTCACTGTACTACAAACCACCAGAATAAATGACATATAGTTGATAATGTTCCCAGAAAATCATCTGAAAGCTTGCTTTTCTCAGCTCCCTCAGAACCACACATGTGTACAACCCTGTCTTGATTCTTAGACCAATCTGAATATCAGCTGATATCTTCTTTGATGTTGAAATCCTTCACCACCACAGCGGATTGAATAATGCTACTCAAGGAAAGCTATGATCATCAGAAATGGCATTCACAAAATACCTGACACAGGGGTGGGCATGTCGGAAGAACTTGATAAATAATAGAGTTACTTTTGAATAATTTACTACTGGATTAAACAGGATCACAGTATCCCCTGAGGCTCAGTCCTGAGGCACTAATCATATATGTGGAAAAGCTGACCTGGAATCACAAGCCTGACACTTGTGACTGGTCTGGAGTGTTCTTGCTGACAGTGTTTTTGGCACTATGGCGTCTACAGGCGGAGTGGTAGCGAGCCTTGTCACGGATCCCAGTTACTGATTAGATTTACATTTTATACACACTCTCCCATATCCCAACAATCTCCTTATCTCTCCTGGAATAACAACATTGTTTGTCTCTTGTCTCCTCTCCAGGGAAAGCTGGATGAAGCTGCAGATTTAAGCTTCTGTATCCAACAACTGATTTCCTGAAGACCAGTGTATCTTGTTGCCTAATTGGACATGTGAGCACTGTCTTGCAAGATTCCCCATCCTTTCACTAGTCTCTCATGTTGGTATATCTCATTTTTATAACTTAAACCTTCCATCCTCAGTGTCGACCACAAATCACTTTCCTCTCTCTCTGATCGTTATGTACCTGCACAGTTGTTAACAGCAGCACATGCCACTCATAGCAGGAATCCTTCTCTCTGAGTGAGTAAATGTCAACCTTGACATTTATCTCTGTTTTTCAGACATTTACACCATGTTTTACCCCAAATGTTGCATATTTGGCACCATCTATTTTCCTTTCAAATTTGCACAGTTTTTGATTTCTAGAAATCTGTTCTTATGCACCATTTTTAAGAAAAATATATGAATACATATGAAGGAAAGACATGGTGAAAGGGGATATGGGAGGAATAAGGGAGAAGGAAATGGGAGAATTCTTACAATTTTAAGAATGTTAGTTCTTAATGTTGTTAAGTATGATTGGTAATCTTCCACTCTAGAGTGTTTTCATTATTTCTTTAATCAATGACTGCTGCAGTCAGGTTCACATGGCTGGCAGAAAACCCATGACCAAGAGCAGCTTGTGGGGAGGGGGGAAAGGTTTATTTTGGCTTACACACTCCATGATGGCCAGGGGAAAAGATGGCATGAACAGAGGGTAGACATCATCTCCTGGGCAACATCAGGTAGACAACAGCAACAGGAAGAGTGTGCCAAACCATGGCAAGAAGAAGCTGGCTATAAAACCCATAGCCCGCCTCCAATAATACACTGTCTTCAGGAGGCATTAATTCCCAAATTGCCATCATCTGGAAATGTAGTATTCAGAACACCTGAGTTTATGGAGGACACCTGACTCAAACCACCACAATGACTTTCTTATAGATTGTTTAGAATAAAAAACAATCTTGAAAGAAAATGTCTGCATGCGTCATAATTCCAAGTGGGTCAGAGTTTTAAGCCACTTTGAGATGCATGCATCTCTGATGACTGATATATTGCAAGGTAGAGTACTATGCACATTGTACCTTCTACTCTGTCCTGATAATGGGAATCGTTTATGTATCATCTCCACTCATGGCATTTGGTACACTGATTGGCATTTTCTGCATACCTTTCAACCTACTTTTATTTTTCTTTATAAACTTGTAATTTGTTTCTTTAGTCCAACTAAAATTATTTTCTGGATTGAAGTGGGTTATAAGGGGTATGAGAGCTCTTTTAAGTATATCTCTTCTGTGTGTCACTGGAATGCTTTGCTTTTTCAGACCAGGCATTTTGATTATTATTGAAGTCAGGATGAGTTGACAAGACCATGACCTCTAGAAGTCATTCTCATGATTCTCATTCTCAAATAAGCATCCATATAGAAACCACTCATACTACATTAATATAGCTTCATATATATGTATATGTATATTTTTTCTATTGTTAGGATTTACATATAAAAACATATAGTACTTTATGGAGGCTAAGGAGTCTTTGTATTGTTAATTACTGAACCCCAATCATCAACGTAATCAGTTCATGTTCATTGAGAAAAGAAAGAATGTTATGATGGACACAAAACCTGAGGAGAGAATCAGCCTATCACACCTTCCCAGGGCCAAAGCTGAAACCATAGAGTAACTGGGGAAATGAGAAAGAATGCTGCTTTCTTGGTGAACTTGGTGCCAGCACAAGGGTGAAGGAGACAGACACAGAGAGCACTCAACTCCTACCAAACTAGAGATCCAGAGACACAGAGGCTCCCAAGACCTCATCACTGAAGTAGACCTAAAACAAACCTAACATGGCTCAGGAAATTCGCAGAAGAGGGGGCAGAAATATTGTCAAATCCAGAAGTTGGGACATTATGCACAAAAGTATTGCCTTTTCCCCATAACTGATGGCTACCCCCCACAATGCATGACCCACAATCCCCAATGAGGAGGGTCCCTTCAGAGAGGAGAGGACAGAGATGAGGCTAATGATGGTACCAACATATGCTGTTTATACTCTGAGTATGTGCATGACCAATAAAGAAAAAAAAGAAAAAAAAGAAAAACAAGAAAGGATGTTATGTATTTTAAAATATTTGGGAAAGCTTCCCTGCTACTGTTCTATAATATAACCAAGAATATTGTGACTGATTTATTTGTGTTCTTGATTAAATTATAGCCATGTTCACAGCATCTCCTTTTCCACGCCTGCTCCATGATATCTAGTCTTATCCACAGAGGCATAGTGATATGTCTAGGGCAGAACTCTCTGCCATCACCTCCAGTGAACTTTAAACTCTACAAGACAGAGAACTAATATATTCTTGACTGACACTCCCTTTCATGCAGAAGACTGGAAGAGATGTAGGGCATATCTGGTACCATGTTTTGAAGAAAATAAAGGGTCACTAAAATCTCCTAATTGAGTTTTCTGTGTCCAGAAATTATTTCTGTTTTATTACAAATAATAAACAAAGTAAGCTCTCACCCAGAAGGTTAAATACCCCTAATGCTGTCAAATTTAAATTTAAATAAACTGGCATGCTAAAACAAAACATTGACACTTTTGAATAAGTCATAGAACATTGGAGTATTTCTTAGTAGAACTCAAGATATTCCAGGTCAAACTACATGAAAAAAATCGGTGTCAAAAGTCTAAGAGCCAGACCCTGAGAATACTCAACACCAAAGCAGAGATCCAAAGGCTCTTAAGAGCTCTTCACTGAGATAGACTTAAAACTCACCCATCACAGCTCAGGGGATTTTGCAGAAGAGGGAGAGGAAAGATTATAAGAGCCACAGGTTGAGACATCATGCCCAGAGGCATTCTCTCTACCCCAAAATAACTTACTGCTGCTCCCACAAGGCATAACCTACAACCCCCTGTAGGGAATACCTGCAATCCCAATGAGGAGTGTCCCCAATGGAATGGGGGCAGGGAAGAGGAAAAAGAGGGTACTGACATATTATGTATCCATATGAAACAGCTGGTTAATAATAATAATAATAATAAACATTAAAAAAATGGAAGAGAGGCAGTAGTGGGGAAGGGGGAGTTCAGTGGAGAGAGGATGAGGTGGAGTGATAAAACAAAGGTAGTGGCAGGGGATAATGATCAAAATATATTATGCACATTTATGAAAATTGTCAATAAAAAGTTTAAAGAAAAAAAATGTCTAAGAGCAATAAAGAGCTAACACAAAATACTAAATAGGAAAACCTGAGACATGATTATCCCAACTGGGAAAAGTAAAATTAAGTAGGTAAATTTGGTTGATAGAGTACCCTGAAGTTTAGTTAAATGTTCTTTTTTAAAAAAATATATTTTTTTTTGTTTATTTGAGAGAGAGAGAGAGAGAGAGAGAAAGAGGGAGAGAGAGAGGGAGAGAGAGAGGAAGAGAGAGAGAACAAGGCAGAGAATGGGTATTCCAGGGCTTTCAGCTGCTACAAATAAACTCTAGAAACATGTGCCATCTTGTGCATCTGCCTTATGTTTGTCCTGGGGAATCAAACCTGGGTCTTTTGGCTTTGCAGGCAAGCTCCTTAATCACTAAATTATCAAAATCATCAATCTAAATGATTAGAACCTCAGAATCAAACTCAACAATTTGTTTTTATAACTAAGTCAGTGTAGGCCTCTTTTAATGGTGATAATTAAATTGATAAATCATTGTCCAATTTTATATCTTCAATATCAAAATCTGGACTATTTACACCTATGTGTTTCTCAGGAATTGTTCAATTATTACTTTTGCTTTGTGAGAGGAGGGAAAGAAATCCACCCCAGTAAGCCCTAGACTTTTGTGTGTGTTGAATATTTCATGGATAACTGCATATGGATATTGTGCTTCTTTTTAAGTATGTGTAACATCTGGTTCTTTTCTTTCACTGAAATCATGTGCATTCCTTTTTTCTACTTAGGAGCAGATTTTCTATTGTTTCATAAATAATTTTGTATTTGTACCAAAGCCATTTCTATTAATTCAATATGGTACAATAAGCATATTCTGTGGAATGGATGTGGCCATATTGTTTATTGATCTGTCCAATTATTGGCCTCACGTTCACTTTTTGCCAACTACCACATCCAGTTTAGCATTCATCTGGAAGCAGACAGTATATATTGAAGGAACTCCTATTACTTATTGTTAGACAATAGGTGGGAGGGTAGACACAGAATTCAAGGCCACTTTAACTTTTGCAAGGCAGGGGCAGTATATACACACACACACACACACACACACACACACACACACACACATATATATATATATATATATATATATATATATATATATATATATATATATATATTTCTGTTGTTGATCCCTACTTGCAATACACACTATTGTGAGTGTTTGAGACCCAACAGCAAACAGAGCACTAGTTAAAAGCATGCATGTGACATTATCTTGCAGTTATATTATTGTTACTCAAATGGACATAAGATGGGTATGAAGTTTATTCTAATATGTGGGAGGAAGGAAGATTTGAAACTCAGTTTATTTGTTTTATTAACAGAATGATTTTTTTTTCTTGCAATTTCATGACATCTGACTTACTCTCTCTCTACCTCCATGTGTAGCATGTGTGGTATATGTACATGTGTGGGAAGATGCATGCACCCATGTGTATGTGTGGAGGTCAAAGAAGATGTTAGTGTCTCCTTGTTTCACTCTTCTGTTTGTTTTCTTGAGATGGAGTCTCTCATTGAACCCGAGGCTGCTGTTTTCACAAGCCCCAACCTTTTTCTGGTCTCTGCTCCCCACAAGACTGGGAGTATAGGTATGTGTGGTAATACTCAGTTACTTTTGTGAGGGCTGACGAGTCAAACTCAGAATGAATCAGGCCCTTTCCAGACCTCATGCTTGTATGGAAAGCTGTCTTTTCTGCTAAGCCATCTCCCCAGCCCCATCATTTTTATGCTTCTAGTCTGAACTCCTATCATCAGTTCATGATGAAAACCCAACTCACAATGACCTGATCAGTGATCTAGCTGAAAACTCCACAAAGTTACAATATTTTAGCTCTTCTTGTAGGTACATTTAAAGACGCCAGTTCTACATCTCCTTTCATGTGAAACTTCTCTCAAAATAAGAAGCCTAAAATGAAAATTAGCATAATTCCTAGGATATTAGGCTTTTTCAACTCTGACTGTAGCAATGAGCCCAACACTTCACAGTTTCTGCTGTCTGTACAGATTGTCTTACTGGCTTCACTATGGTTTCCAAACATTCTTATTTCTTGGTTGCTTTCCTAGCTCTAGCATCCTATAGTTGTAGTAGAAAATGAATCTACTGATATGGTTTAATATTAAGTACCGAATTGTAAATTTGAACTCCACCTTGCCTACTCAAATATTTTCAGTAATAGTTGCTTTTCAGTGATTCTTAAACTTGACATTGTTTTGAATAATTCAGGCAAAATTCACCTAATATTGTATCCTTCCTTCACTGCAAAGAGTTCTTGAAAAGATTTCATAGTTGGAAAGAAGTTACTCCACTTCAGCTAAATTATTTTAATCCCTTCTAAATTTACAATTCTATAATTCATAACCCTTTGTCTTTAACTTCCATTATAACTCAGCAAAAATTTTTTTGATTTTGTTCAATTAATCTGCACAGTCATCATAAAACATTTGGAATGGGCTTTCTACGTGTCCAAGCCCAGTTTACTAAATAAAGTCCATTATAAATTCCACCTCATTCAGGCATTCTTTTCTGATTTGAGAGTGATAAAGAGAGAGAGAAAGAGACAGATACATAGAGAGAGAATGGGTGCTCCAGGGCCTTCATCAACTGCAAATGAACTCCAACTTTTGAAACTGGCTTACTTGGGTCCTGGGTAATTGAGCCTCGAACTGAGGTCCTTAGGCTTCACAGGCAAGCACTTAACTGCTAGGCCATCTCTCCAGCACCTCCCTTCCCACTTTTTTGAGGTAGGGTTTCACTCTAGTCTAGGTTGACCTGGAATTCACTCTCTATTCTCAGGGTGGCCTCAAACTCATGGCAATCCTCCTACCTCTGCTTCCTGGGTTCTGGGATTAAAGTCATGCACTACCATGCCTAGCCAGATATTAACAACCTTTCATTTCAGTTTCTTTTTATAATTCCCAGTCACGTTTCAATGACTTGCCCAACCTACCTGCTCCACCAAATTTTGCCCAACAACAAACCTTACATCTTATGTTGTATCCTCTGAAGTTAATTTCACGTGTTTGGTCACTTTCACTTTTATTGTCCCCATAGTTAAATAACAATCTTGTTCTCTCTCTTTACATCCATCCCTTCCTCCCTCCTTCCTTTTTGAAAATTCTGAGCTGAGAGGAAGTTCTTATGCTGAGTATCTATGATTGACTTACAACTCCTTTCAAAATATCTGGGTCCTTTTCCCATTTCTCAAATATGTAGGGAAATAAGTGTTTTCTTGACACAAGTTAATCAGTACAAATGGAAGGTAACAAGAGTATGTACATGCTGTAATTAGCTTTGCATTCCTGGCAGAAAACATCCAACAAAGAGCAGCTTGTGGGAGAAAAGGGCTTATATTGGCTTAGGGACTCAAGGGGAAGCTCCATGATGGCAGGGGAAAACAATGCCATGAGCAGGAGTTGGACAGTACCTCCTGGCCAACATCTGGTGGACAACAGCAGCAGAATAATGTGCCAAACACTGGCAAGGGGAAAGTTAGATATAATACTCATAAGTTTGCCCCAAACAATACACCACTTCCAGGAGTTTTCAATACTCAAATTGCTACCAATTGGGGTCCTAGTATCCAGAAAACATAAGTTTATAGGGAGACACCCAAATCAAATCACCACAGTATGTAATCATAAAGTATGTGCACTACTGCTCCATGATATTTAGTCAGTATGAAGTCCTGTTTGAATATTGCAATGAAGCTGTACTTTTCCCTGAAGATGGAGGCTGGGGTGCCTCATCTCTCCTATAGTACACTACTTTCATGTCCTGTGCCTCTGTATGAACCCTACAAAGTATATGAAGCTTGGAACACATTAACCAAGCTAACCAGAAACCAGTATTGAGATAAGGACTTTCAGCAACTACAGGGCACAATGCCAGATTTGCAGGCCCCATCATCACAGTCAAAGTCACTCCATGACTAGATACACATTTTTGTATGACTTCATCCAACAGTTTGTGCCAAGAAAAGACAACAGAAGGAAAGATGTCGTGTAGACAGCTATGCCAAATGGATGTGGCGCCACTGCTACCCAGGAGTGTCAGTCCTTGTAAACCAGGGCTTTGGAGACAGCCAAAGGGTGGGCCAGCCCAACATAAATATAGATAATATTTGTGGTTTGACTCCCACACAGCTATGCAAAAGGCATTATGGATTGGCTTACGATTTGATCTGGTATTTTTAAAATTACTAAGGAATAAATAAAACACATGACCTACATACATAAATAAAGGTCTCTGTCCACCATGTGCGAGAAAAATATGTGAGGGTTTTAGGACTAAAACAGGATTTCTACCATGTGCTTAAACTATTGAATTTTGCCAATTTCAAAATTAGGCGAAGCATAAGCACTCAATAGTAAAATTAACTTTCTTCTCTCTTTTCTCATTATACATAAAGGGAAAAGAGAGGAAAGCTGAGCAATAATAGGTGGTGTTTTTAATTGATACAAGAAGCTAATTGAGTTAACTCATTGTAGAAAATCAGCTTTTCTCCTTTGCCCACACCTTCACATGTTGGTGCTACAAAAATATTGTTTATTGCTAGATTCTGCATGTTTTGAATGGGAAAGTATAAGTTGAAAGGAAAAACAGAACAGAACAAATATTTACCTGTAGAAGTAATCTTTTTGAAAAAGTTAAGTATTGAAGGCAATGGAAAAATTGATTACCCTGATTTGGACATTGTGCCACATGCACATGTATCAGATTATTCTCTGTCCTATGTATGTAAAAACATTATGTGGAGCTGGAGAAATGGCTTAGCAAATAAGGTGCTTGCCTGAAAATCCAAAGGACCAAGGTTCTATTTTTCAGGACTCATGTAAGCCAGATGCATAAGGTAACACATGCATCTGGAGTTCATTTGCAGCAGCCAGAGGCTCTGGTGTATCCGTTGTCTCTCTCTCTCTCTCTCTTTCTCTTCACCTTTCCCTCTCTCTGTCTCTCTCAAATTAATCAATTAAATTTATGTGTCAGTTAATAAAATAAAAATTATGAAGAATAATATAAGCAAAATATGTTGTGACATTTAAACCTTTATTATGGTGAAGATTTTTTTTTTTCTCAAAACAAAAAACTAAGAATAAAACCCGTAAACCTGGAGCTAACTGAGGGTCAAGTCTTAGGCTTCAATTAATATGGTTTCCTAACATTAGAAATAAGTGTATTATTTAGGATTTATTTATATCTTTTGCTCTAAGGGAATACATAATCAATTTTTCATTAGAAAAATTTAAATATAAGTATTATTTCTCTAAAATAAAATTACCATTTCTTACAAAACTTGTAAGCAATTAGACCATATGTTCCATCCCCACAGCTATTATCTGCCCATAAGACTTCATGCTTAGGAATTTCACAATTTATAGGGATAGCATTAGCTTGTATTTCATACATGATGTTCTTACTCAGGCCTGAAACAACACAGTGAATGTTGGTGTGCTGGTGCTTTCATGTAATAGATGAATTTGTTAGCACATCAAGAGTTCAAGCACAAAGTTCATTTTCTGGCCTTCAGCATGTGATTTCAACTATCTGATATTAATTTTTTTAATTGTATTAGGACAATAATAATGTTTGGCTTTGTTGAGATGATTTATAACATGCTTGGCACTTGGTAAGCCCACCAAACTTGTAGCTCATATCGTGTCATTCTGTCAGGAAACTGTGCTCTGGTTAATTGCTTATGTGGGACCATGGGGAGCTTCGTCAATAATTTGTTCTTAAAACAGCAAAACCTGGCAGACAGGGCTAGGGGCAGCAGCTCCAAAGAACATGCACCAGCCAACTGGCAGCAGCCCTGCTGATTGTCAAACTCCAGAAGGGAAGAAAAAGCTATATGATTAAAACAAAACTTAAAAAGTTGGAAATTAATGATGTATTCAGGACCTAATCCTTTCAAGGATAGATTTACCCCTTTTATATTCTAAATATAAACTTTCTGGGAATGTTAAGCACTTCTTGGATTGTCTACTCTTCTAATATGCTTTCTCCTTGCCTTCAGCTCCCAAACCAAACCAAACCAACAAATATGAAGAAAGATTAGAATCATGGTTAAATAAATAATGTGTGAGAGACACAGTTTGAAAATGAAACAAAATGTAGACTGATGAGGAAAAAATGGTTCATTTTTAGTTATCTATATTGATAAATACAATATGTTTTTACAAAATAAACTTGGAGCTATCCATCGATGGTCTTTATTTGCAATTTCAGAATCAAAATTCCAAATGCATCATGTTAGAAACAAAGATTTCTCACAGGTAATGAAGAAAATCATCTTGGTTTTATCCTCCTCATCTTCTGTCACTAACAATTAGGGTAGTGTGTCTCTATTTTATTTTTGTGTTTTGAAGCTGGAACTGCACTGATGGGCAGATAAAATGCCCTGGAGAGCTGCATTCTCTCACATTTTCATATGACATTGGGTGGGATAGTGTGGAAACATGACAACTCTTCTAGAATTCTAGAGATAAGCTGATTGGAACAAAGAGATCTTTCCATCTTCCCAGCCGGAGAACAGATTTTCAAACTAAACACATCTTCTAAGCATTCTTGAGGGAATGCATTCCACTCAGGACTCAGTCATGCTTTCAAACCAATTAACATGATCGGCTGCGTATTTAATAAATTTTCCAATTGTAAAAGAAATTCTGTATTGTGAAACAACAAATCCCTAAGGTGTGTTTTTTTATTGTATTATAAAAGCCTTTAAAACACTTACTGCTGATAGGACGTGGCCTTTTGCTATGATTATGTTAACGTTGTGCTTATTCAGTTCTTAGCTGGCACCCTGACATATTCAAACCAACCCGAACGTGTTGGCCATTGATCAGCAGGAGGAAGCTTTACGACAGTGAATGCAGCCCTTAATGGGGATATCTTATTGACATTGTTATTGGTAATATTTACATAGTGAAATAGATATGCTGACTTCTAGGCCGGTGTCTGCAAAGAGATTCCCTGCCCTGAATATGCAGCTGTAGGGTGCTGTTGCACCTTATAAGTCCCATTTGTACATGTTTGGGGCTAAGTCATACAAATGCTTCTTTATATTTCTGAATTAAATACTCGGCGGTAGTTATATAACTGAGGTGCAGACACATGACTGCTTGCAACTCACTATGTCTGAATTATCAGCATCAGTAAGAAATATTGCTGAGTTATATCACTCAGTACTGTATATGCCAGCTGATCATGTACATCATTGACCAAATTCAGGAAACCTTAAAACAGCAAGGCAGGCTCACTAAGAATTATCTTGAGACTGGAGAGATGGTTTAGCAATAAAGGTACTTAACCTGCAAAGCCTAAGGACTCATGTTCGACTCCAGGTTCTATGTAAGCCAGACTCACAGTGTGACACAAACATGTAAGTTTGCACATGTGCAGAAGGTGGTGCAAGTGTCTGCAGCTTGACTGCAGTGGCTGAAGGCCGCAGCACACCAATTTTCCCTCTCTTTTCTCTCCCTCTCACATAAAAAAGCCAGTCTATTGAGCTTGCCTCAAAAAAAAAAAAAAATAAAATAAGGTTATCCTAAAAGAAGAAATAGACCCTTTTATTGATGAGAAGTAACAGTAACTTCCTCTTTCCTATTTAGGCAAGCATGTGCATCCAAATTAGAAACTTTTGTCTCCACTAATTAGCACTTTTGCAACAACGAGAAGTGAAGCCTTTAAGCACCCCTTCCCTTGTCTTTAACGTGGGTATAGCAGTATGGCTGTTGTACACAAAGGGATTGTCAGTGCCTGAGGAACAGTAAGTACCCAGTTGATGATAGAAAGTCTTGTAGCAATTATTATCACATTTCCCTTGAATTTCTCCAGCTGGAGCTATTGGTGCTCTCACGGGGCACCATAGTTTAAAAGTTGAAGTGGGAGCTAAGACCTGGCTTGCATTACTTCAGAGAGCATTCATTTCTTTGTGTATCATATAAGAACTAGATGAGTAAGAAAAATGAAGCCCTTCTAGATCTAGTTAAGAGAATGGAGAATTTCCATTTCTCTACTCCAAGTCAAGCTCACAGCCTCCCCTTGAGCCTGTTCCTCATATAGATAGGTGTGAAAATTGCTTCTCAGTTCATAGATTTGCATCTCATCTTTCATTTGATGTAAGCTTTTGTTTTCAGCTTTAGGAATTAATTCTTAGGCAGTGCACCTGAACACATCACCCCTCTGACCCTCAGGAGTTCCACTTCAAAATTTCCCATATCTAGTTTTCCCGCCTAGTCCTTTTGCACAAATAAAACATCTCTCTGAAGTAGTAATTTTTGGTTAAGAGAATGCCTGCTGGAATCTGGTAATGCTGAGCTCTATATCTATATCTAATCTTTATAATGCATATGGTAACGTGGGAAGTCTACTTAACTGAAGAAATGGTTTTCATTTATAACATGAGGCTCTTTATAGTGCCTCTCATGATTAAATATAGTAATATACTTACTATAGTGAGCCCTCAGGAAGTTCCAGCTATTTTTGTTATTATCTGTTCCATTTCACCATATTAGATCACATCTCTGCTTAGTAAAATATTGCTTAGTATGTGTCACAAAGTCACTGATTCTTCAATTTTAAGATGCATTTTATGTCCTATATAACTACAGTGAAAATCATTTCTACTAATTAGAAAGACAAGTTCTTATTTCAAAGATTTTAAGATATAAATATAAAAGTACACAATATGGAATAAATACATGTAACAGATAATCACATCATTTTGTTTTGAGGCATCAGAATGAACAGAATGCCTTTACTTAAACTTTCTGTGTATTATGAAAGTATTCCAATGATCTTTACAAAATGAAGAGAATGATTCAGAAGAAAAAATATCTAGGATGCTGGAGATATGGCTTAGTTGTTAAGGTGCTTGCCTGTGAAGACTAAGGACCCGTGTTTGACTCTCCAGATCCCACACAAGACAAATGAACAACGGTGAGGCAAATACATGCCTACTAGATGGTTCAAGTGTCTGGAGTTCAATTCAGTGGCTGAGGCCCTGACACACCAAGTATCTCTTTCTCTCTCTGTCTCTCTCTTTAAAAAAAAAAAATCTGGGGCTGGAGAGATGGCTTAGCGGTTAAGGCACTTGCCTGCGAAGTCTAAGGACCCAGCTTCAATTTCCCAGTACCCACATAAGCCAGATGCACAAGGTGGCACATGCATCTGGAGTTTGTTTACAGTGACTAAAGGCCCTGGTGTGCCCATTCTCTCTATCTGCCTCTTTCTCTCTCCTTCTTTCTCTGTCTTCCTCTCCCTGTTTCTCTCTCAAGTAACTAACACGCAAGAAGTGATGTTGATATGACTGGATTGAGGTCCACAGGGTGAGTAAAATGAACAAGTGATTTGGCCTCTCAGCTAGTGGCCACGTTCTGAATACAAGGCTTGATCAGAATGATACAAAACCTTATTCATGTCATACTTGTGTGTCTTTTTTTTTTTTGTCTTCCTCTTTTTTTTTATTAGTTATGTAGACAGTGTGTGTACAGCCATGTTGGAACCATAGCTAGCCTCCTCCCTGTCCTCCCCCCTCCGAAGGGACCTCCTCATTGAGGAATGTGAGTAGTGCATTGTTATGGGGAGTTATGGGTAGTAGGCAATGTCTCTGTGCATAATGTCTCAACATATTGCTCTAACAATCTTTCCGCCCCCTCTTCCATGAATTTCCCTGAGCCATGTTGGGTATGTTTTAGGTCTACTTGAGTGATGAGGTCTTGGGAGCCTTTGTGTCTCTGGATATCTGATTTGGTAGGAGTTGAGTGTTCTCTATGTCTATCTCCTTCACCCTTGTGCTGGTACCAGGTTCACCAAGAAAGTAGCACTCTTGCTTATTTCCCCAGCTACTACAGGGTTTCACCTGGGGTCCTGGTGAAGTGTGAAGAGCTGATTCTCTCCTCATGTTTTGTGTCCATCTGCAAAAAAGAAGAAGATTCTCTAATGGAGAGTGAAATCAGCACCAGATAAATGGGAAAACCATTATGATTTTAGAGAGAATTTAGTAGCTGTAGGCCCTCTTGTAGCCCATGAGTGGTGGGAGCTTGATAATGGAAAGTGGGCTCATTTTTTGGATATGGTTCTGGCTTGTCCCAGTTCCAGCTCTGGGTTTTGTTCCTTTGAGCAGATCTGTTAGCTAAACTAAGAGCAGTTGGTTACCCACCATGGCTGTGTGTCCCTATTGCACATGTGTGAGCATCATATCAGGTTGTTTGCTGCTGAGTAGCTTAGACCACGAGTTTCTTAGATAGATGTTGGTTATTTCCCCCCATTCACTCATGTAGTACCTTCTGGCCCTAGACAAGCTAACTATCTGTGGACTGACTCTCTCTCAGATTCCAGCAGGTCACTCCCTGTTCTGTACCAACTGCATATGGTGTCTTGAGCAGTAGGGTCTTACCATTAACCTTTGATACGTCATCAAGTACTCTGACAGAAATCTGTCTTCTTTTGGGAAACATTGTAGGTCTATCTGATCAACAGCTCATTGTGGATGTTAACTGCATGCTGGTACTGAGAGATACAGGCCAGTGCCAAGGGCAAAGAGGGAAGAAAAAGAGAGGTAATAGACAAAGAGAGAAGAGGAATGTATAGAGAGAAACAGGAGAAGATTAAGGTTAGTCTTCATCATACACTCTCCAGGGCCGGGTGATTCAGGTGTTCCCTCTAAGGGTCTGATGAAGGTTCAACCATTTAGTCTGTCTTTTAGGATAGAGGATTTTATGGTACCATTGCCATTTGGATCCAGTTTTGTGTACCCCACCCCACCCTCTCCCTCCCCTCCCACTCTACCCTTCCTATTTTCTGGTCCCCAAGATGCTTATTAGGTATGTCAGCATCTGGGGTTGATTCAGGTTAGGAGCCACAGATGAGTAAGACCTTGCGACAGTTATCTTTCTGTGATTGGGTGAGTTTGCTGAGAATGAACTGTTTCAAGTTCGGCCATTTTTCTTCAAATTTCATTGTGTCATTTTTCCTTACTGCTGTGCATACTTCTGTGTCTTTACTTTGCTCTCTCTCCTGGTTTGTGCTAGGATGCAGAATTCTGCTTTTCTTAAACATAAATGTGTAAAATGGCATGCTGTATCGAAAAAATCTTATTTTGAACACTAGCCTTTTGTTTGATATACTAACAAAAGGTGAAATATCCCCAGAATTGGCTCATATGAGCTTGGCAAGTCAATCTGATGACCCAGGGTAACGGTGTTTATTTGACCAGCAGATGGCAGTAGTAGCCTCTTTTTGCTCTGTTGAAGACAGAAATTTTTAAGTCCTGCTTGAGATATTCTTCTTGGAGCACTTTTTTAGGTTCCTGGAGTTCTTGGCTGATTTGATGGGATACCTCATCCCTTGAGCACTGGACTACCTAATCAGTCAAAAAATATAAGCATGTTTTCAGGAGACAGATTAGCTACCAAATTCAATGGTAGCTAATTCAATGTTTAATTCAAAGGGAAAAAGTAGGAGACTATCTTATTTCCAGTTTGCATGTTTTAATATTAGTTTTTATTTTATTTTATTTTATTTAGTTAGTTAGTTATTTTGTTTTTTTGAGGTATGGTTTTACTCTAGCTCAGGCTGACCTGGAATTCATTATGTAGTCTCAGGGTGGCCTTGAACTCATGCTAATCCTCCTACCTCTGCCTCCCAAGTGCTGGGATTAAAGGCATGCACCACCATGCCTAGCTAGTTTTAAAATATTTATTGATTTATTTGAGAGAGTGAGAGAGTGAATATGGGTACACAGGTCCTTCTGCTATAGCAGAGGAACTCCAGACAACCTGAACCAATTTTGTGCACCAGCCTTTACGTGGGTGCTGGGGAATCAAACTAAGAATGGCAAGCTTTGTGAGAAAGTACCTTTACCCACTGAACAATCTCTCTAGCCCCTGTTATTTATTTTGATGTTTTGACATAGGTCTTGCTCTAGCCCAGGCTGACCTGGTATTCACTATGGAGTCTCACGCTGGCCTTGAACTCACAGTGTTCCTCCTACCTTCACCTTCCAAGTGCTGGGATTAAAGGAGTACACCACCACACATGCACTGAGTCAGAAAATGTATATTCCAGGGACTCCAGCCAGCTACAAATGAACTCCAGATGCAAGTGCCACTTTGTGCATCTGGCTTTATATGGGTACTGAGAAATTGAACTCCAGTTTTGGGGCTTTGTAGGCAAGTGCCTTAATCACCAAGTAATCTTCCCAGCCTGCCAGTTTATTTTTTTTGTTTTACCTGTGGATATTTTGGGTATTTTAAAATAAAGGGATAAGGAGAGCTGATACTTTTTGAAAATATTTTATTTATTTATTTGAAAGAAAAACAGAAATTGAGAAAAAGAGTGAGGCAGTTAGACACAGAGAGAAAATGGGCCTGCTAGGGCCTTCAGCCACTGCAAACAAATTCCAGATGTATGAGCCACCTTGTGTATCTGGCTTATGTGGATCCTGGGGAATCAAATCTGGGTCCTTAGGCTTGCAGGCAAATGCCTTAACCACTGAGACATCTGTCCAGCAGAACAGCTGACACTTTTTAACATTACATATGTTTGACCACATAAGTCATTTAGCCCATCTCCATTAGATTCCAGTTTCTAGATCTGGGCAGTTGTAAGTGGCAAGTATATGTTTCCATTTTCCTTTAGTAGCATCTGATAACATTTGCAAATCTTTCTTAGTTAATTTTGACATGTTATCTGTGACTGTCTGAGTAGACAGTCCTAGACTGCTGGAGAAGCACTCTTAGAACTCCCCAGTAAATTCAGCCAAGATGCGGAATAAGTGATCAGCTTACTTTTCTCTATGCAATCATCACCGGAAGGCTGAGATTAAAAATGCGGTGCTATTTATAATTTTCCCAAGGGAAACAAAATGGTTCCTTTGTACATGAAAATTACAGAATGTAATTTCAACATGAAAATTTATACAACAGGGTTACAGAGATGGCTTAGTGGTTAAGGCATTTGCCTACAAAGCTAAAGTATCCCAGCTCGATTCTCCATGACCCATGTTAGCCAGATACACCAGGGAGCTCATGCATCTGCAGTTCAGTTGTAGTGGTTGGAGGCCCTGGCATGCCCATTCTCTCTCTCAAGTAAAAAAAAACCAAAAAACAATATATATATATATATATATATATATATATATATATATATATATACACATATATATTTAAAAATTATCCAACAATCAGAAGATGCAGTCAAAGAACACCTAAATGAGTGGAGAGATGTACTGGGTACTAGGCAGTTTCTTGTAAGAAATATGTCTATCATCTACAAATTGATTTATGGGCTTAATATGATTCCTACAACAATTTAAGCAAGGCTTTTTTTTGTTCATGCAGACAAGCTTTCCAAAAGTTTCTGTGCAAAGACATGGAATCTCAATAGAGTAGCAAACATGATCTTGAAAAGAAACAATAAAGTGGGAGACGTCATAAAATTTAGTACAAACTACTAGAATCAATATTGTCTGGTATTCTGCAAGGGACAGACACAGATGAGAAAAGAGGCCTTAGCATTATAGACACAAAGAATTCTCAAATGGAGTTTTGACAGAATAACAAAACAGAAAAATTAAGGAAAGATTGCTTTTTCAACAAATGGTGCTCAAGTAAGTATACGTGTGTGTGTGTGTGTGTGTGTGTGTGTGTGTGTGTGTGTGTTAGTTTGATTCAGATGTCCCCCATAACCTTAGGTGTTCTGAATGCTATTTTCCCCAGCTGATGACAATTGGAAATTAAATTAAAGCCTCCTGGAGGCAGTGTATTGATTGTGTGGCAGGCTTATGGATGTTATAGCTAGTTTTCCCATGCTAGTGTTTGGCACACTCTCCTGTTACTATTGTCCACCTTATGTTGGCCTGGGGGTGATTTCCACCTCTGCTCATGCCATCATTTTGCCCTGCCATCATGCGGCTTCCCCTTGAGTCTGCAAGCCAAAATACTCCCCCCCTTTTTCCATAAAGCTGGTCTTGGTTGAGTGATTTCTGCTAGCAGTGCGAACCTGAGTGCAACAGAGTGTGTTTGTGTGTTTGTATGTGTGTTCAGATATGTGTAGCCCTTTGCATGCATGCAGAGGACAGAGGAGCACATTGTATGTCCTTCTCTATCACATCTCTGGAGGGTTTCCTTGAGATCAGGACTTACAGTATCCGGGAGCTGCCATTATCACTCAGTCTGACTGACCAGTGAGCCCCAGTGACTCTCAACTGATTCTCTGGTTTTGGCTGTCCCCAGGACTGAGGTTACAGATGTGTCCAGGTCTTTATGTGGTGCTAAAGATCAAGGTTAGTCCTTCACAGGGCCTCATATTTGTGCAATACTACCTTTTAGATATCTCCCTTGCTCAAGCTCATTCTTTACACTGAAAATTAAAATGGCATGAACTAAAATATAAGTTGAAAAGTACAGTTTTTTTTTTTTAATTTATTTATTTATTTGAGAGCAACAGACACAGAGAGAAAGACAGATAGAGGGAGAGAGAGAGAATGGGCGCGCCAGGGCTTCCAGCCTCTGCAAACGAACTCCAGACGCGTGCGCCCCCTTGTGCATCTGGCTAACGTGGGACTTGGGGAACCGAGCCTCGAACCGGAGTCCTTAGGCTTCACAGGCAAGCGCTTAACCACTAAGCCATCTCTCCAGCCCGAAAAGTACAGTTTTTAAAGACAATGTAGACTAATATCTTTGGCATCTAAAGCTAGGCAGAGAAGTCTTAAGTTTAATTCCAAATATGAGCCATCAAAAGAAATATTGAGCTGGGTGTGGTGGCACATGCCTTTAATCCCAGCACTCAGGAGGCAGAGGTAGGAGGATTGCTGTGAGTTCGAGACCACCCTGAGACTCCACAGTGAATTCCAGGTCAGCCTGGGCTAGAGTGAGACCCTACCTTGAAAAATGAACAAACAAAATTGAAATATTGATATTTTGGACCTTATTAGAGTTTCAAACCTTTGCTCTACTAAAGATGCAGGAGATATTTGTGGCTATAACATGACAATAAGAGAAATCCCTGTTGCCATTGAACTACTCTATATCTTGAAAGTGAAGGTAGGTATGTAATATGCATAAATGATAAAACTACATAGTAATATACACACTTACACTTGTATGATTGGTTCTGTGGTGTTCCTTACAACTCCACAAAAGTACATAATCATTTTACAATAAAGAGTTAAATTAAAATATGAACAAAATATTAAAGGGACTTCCTCACTGGTGGTGGCCAAATTTTCCAGATAAAGAAAGAATTGCCACAACAGTACCTAAAACAAAACAGCTTACTGATACATTAGGGGTAATATTGAATCCGAAATTACTCTAGTAAAATGACAAGTTTTGAAATATAAGAAACAAAAAACATAAGAAACAAAAAAGCTCTCATTGAAGCACTCTTAATGATTTTAAAGCATTAAAAGTGGTATGGGTTATTTTATTGAAATACATCATTGTGTAAATCAAGGCCAAGAACTTATCCAAAAGCCTATATGTAAAGAAACTCAGATTCAATCTGATCCATATATTTTGTAGAGGTTAAAGTGAAGGTACTTTCATTATGAATTTAATTGCCTTTAAATCAGTAAGGTAGGTTTTTTTTTTTTTTTTTTTTTTTTTTTGGTTTATTGAGGTAGGGTCTCACTCTGGCCCAGGTTGACCTGGAATTCACTATGTAGTCTCAGGGTGGCCTTTAACTCACAGCGATCCTCCTACCTCTGCTTCCCCTGAGTGCTGGGATTAAAGGCATGTGCCACCACACCTAGCTCAATAAGGTAGATCTTAATTGTAACTTAGAACAATGATTTAGTAAACTTAAGGATAACTATTTTCTTCCATAAAGATACATATATTATGTTCTTTCTACAATATCAGATATCTTTTATCTATTTCCATATTGATGTTGTGACTAGCCCAAGAATTCAGGATAACCAAACAACATTAATTTGAGAAGGAAAAAAGTTCCTTTAATACAAATTTTTTATTTTTACTATACTATTGTGTTACTAAAATCCTCTTATTTATTTTGTTACTTTAAATTAAAGCACTGAAGTCCTCACCCCCCGAATAATATTCTTTTGTTTTGTTTTGTTTTGTTTTCCAAGGTAAGGTCTCACTCTAGCTCAGGATGAGCTGGAATGCACTCTGTAGTCTCAGGGTAGCCCCGAATTTAACGTGATCCTCCTACCTCTGCCTCTCAAGTGCTGGGATTAAAGGCGTGCACCACCACGCCCGGGCAAAATAATGTTCTTAAATAGGTTACTTTGTTATATATATCTATTAGCTAGAAAGGGTGACTTAATAACATAGCTAATTAGACCTATTATCATTTTCAGAGGAATATAAATAGAGAGGAGAGAAAGGATATGAAAATGTGTTATGGGTCAGGTAAAGTGTTTTTAGAGGAATATATATATATGTGTGTGTATATATATGTATATATGTTACATATATGTATAGGAATATATATGTGTGTATGTGATTGTAGATAGATAGATAGATAGATAGATAGATAGATAGATAGATTTGTGTGTTAACATTTGCCAAGTGTTAAAGGCTCATTCAGAATTACTGACTTGCATATTAGGGAACCTTTTAGATATTTGGAATGAAAATATTAGGCCTATTAGCTTAATGAAGAGTGCACAACTTTTCAAAGAAATAGTGCTTATGGTATATACAAGTTTCTTGCTACTAATGAATTTGAAGTTGAAGGTTTCTGCCCACTGAAACTTTTTGAAGTACAGAGCATTTTATTGAAGGTGTGAGAATTTACCTATGAAGTCAATATAACAGCTATAATGGTAATTAGAAAAATAAAACAGGGTAATTATAAGAAAAAAAAAAACAGGCAATGTGGGAAAGCAATTAGGGTGGAGGTAAAATTACTTATCTTCTGTCATTTTCAATTTTTTTTTCTCCCTTTGGGGGAGTAGAGAAATACTAGAAAGTGGAAAAATTATAATTTCTTATTCCTTGGTAGCTAGTAGGTGCTTTTATTTTAATTGCCCATCAGCCTAATCAACCTGGAAGTATTAAGAATTTCCTTTCATTTGTTAGAACAAAAGGAAGTTCTATCAGAAAGTGGGACAGGAAAGAGGTTGCTCTCAGCAGGAGGCCAGCCATTTCTGCTTTGGGCAGAGTGTGTGTGTGTGTGTGTATGTGTGTGTGTGTGTGTGTGTGTATTGGAGCATCAGAGGCTTGCACCATATTTATTTATTTATTTTTATTTATTTATTTATTCATTTATTTATTTTGCATTTAACCTTATGTGAGTGTTAGGCAATCAGACTTTGGCCAGTAGATTTTGCAAGCACCTACCTTTAAACTAGCGCCTGCTATGGCTTTCTTTTTTTTTTTTTTTAATTAATTAATTAATTTATTTATTAGCAACAGACTCAGAAAGACAGATAGAGGAAGAGAGAGACAGTGGGCGCGCCAGGGCTTCCAGCCTCTGCAAACGAACTCCAGACGCGTGCGCCCCCTTGTGCATCTGGCTAACGTGCGACCTGGGGAACCGAACCTCGAACCGGGGTCCTTAGGCTTCACAGGCGCTTAACCGCTAAGCCATCTCTCCAGCCCCTGCTATGGCTTTCTTAATGATACCCACCTATACTAGCAAATTTGTCCAGGTTGAAGGTGTGGAAAAGTCATGTGTTGTCCAGTCAGAAAATGAATCTGGGGCTCCTTCCTTAGCAACTAGGGACGACACTGCTAAGATTACCCCTCCCCTCAGATATTTAAATTTCTCAGGAAGTTCAGAGGAGGTGACACATGCTTGGAACCAAATTCGAAGAAGTTACTGACTTGCAGCTCTGTTTTGCATTCAAACCTAACCATTTCTTTGAAAGTTTCCCAGAAGTTGCAGGGCTGGAACCATAGGTGTTCAAAGGTACAACTTGCAAAATATGACTTGTAGCAGATGACCCTAGAGCCCATGTTGCAAGAGGTAACTCACACCATTCACTTCCTTAACTTCCTTAACGACCTTTCCTGGATGTGTAGGATTAGGAAAGGAAGAGGCCAGGGAAAGGCAGAGATGTCCCAGCCAATCAGAGCGAGAGCTGAGAGCTGTCCTGGGCAGTTACCACCGCTGCGGAGCTGTAGATGGCGCTAACGTGTGTGCACTATTTGCGAGAGAGTTTAAGCAGCAGATTTATTCATTGTTTAAAGACAAATAAACACGCACTATCCATGTGTCTATATAACGTCCATGACTGGGTTGTGCATCCATACCCAGTTTACCTGCATTGTAAATGGAGCAATGTGTGGCCAGGAATGGAATTGAAAACCACCTAAGGCTCTTCATGTCTCCAGCTTGGTTTCTTTTGTATGGTCCACTCTGCCGCCTCTACAAGGCTATGCAATTAGAACCTTTCCAAGCTTCCTCTCATAGCATCACTGAACTTTGTACTCCTTTCCTTGAAATTAAAAACAAAACAACAACAACAACAAAAAAAACTGATAGCCTTTACGTAATTTGTTTTTAGGTGAGATATTCTCACCTCAACACTGCTGACATTCTGGGCCAGACAATTTGTGTTTTAACATGGTTGTGTCCTGTGCATGCAGGGTGTTTCACAGCATAACTGCCCTTTACCCATTAATTGCCATTAGCGACACCCAAGTGATCTGTGCAACCAGAGATATCTTTGGAAATTATCATTTATTCTATAGTGTATTGATGTGAGATCTGGGCTGGAGAGATAGCTTAGCAGTTAAGGCACTTGCCTGTGAGGCCTAAGAACACATGTTCAAATCTCCAGGTCCCACATAAGCCAGACACACAGTCATGCAAGCACAAAACGTCACACATGCACACAAGGTGGCCCACATGTCCGGAATTCCTCTGCAGTGGCTGAAGGCTCTGGTGCGCCCATCCCCCCTTTCTCTCAAATAAACAAAGTAAAAAAGTGTACAGATGTGAGATCTCAAAAGGTGTTCTCACAACTAAAAATCAATGCCTAATCACTGTGGCCAGTAATATAGACTCATATAGTAAATAAACAGACCAGAGTGGGGAGGGAGATTTGGAAGGAAAATCTAATACACAATTTATTATTAGCTAGACAGTCTACCTCAGTGTGTCTTCTGTACACCTCAAAATTTCTATCACTACTTGATCATGTAGTGCTCTGTAAGTGTCTGCATAAAATAATTTCATGACTTTGTTGTCACACAGTTGTTGCATTGTACTGTGAAGGCTATCTTCAAGTTTAGAATAAAATGAAGAAAAAGAATTAGGACTTGGCCCCCATTTTCATCTAGGTATAATAACATGTATATTCAAGTGATAAATCTCAATGTACCATAAGGAAAATGATTGACTATAATTGGACTTACATTTTTTTCTGATAAGGGGAAGAACACATTAGTCATTGTCTATTTTTCTTCTATCAAGGAAAATTATTTTTTTATTAATTAAATGGGGGGCAGAGGAATGCCTACTTCTTATAATTTGAAGGTTAAGTAAAACACTTCTTTTATATATAATAAAAAACTATTAATAATCTCACTTGTAGGTTACAGATTAGTTTTCATGCTGAAATCAATCCACTAAATTGAATTTCAAGATGCCACTTGGTTTCTTGCCACAGACGTTTGCAATGAAGTCTTAGGGGTGCATAGCACCACTGTGCTGTATTTATTAACCAGATTTGTGAATGTGGACTAAGTAAGGGATAGCAAAAAAGTCAACACTAACATTCGGGCTTGCTGGCTTTATAGACTCAAAGACAAAACCTAACACACACATGAAGACCTCAGCAAATGATCAACCATGTGTTTTGTCCTTGAATTTCTACTACCCTGGATTTATAAGCAGTCCAAAGAAGAATCTTATAAATTAAAAGATGTACCCCTGCATCTTAATTTTCGTGCAGACCTCAGCAGTAGATTTACAGCCACTCAAGACCTATTCCATCATAATTAAATTGTGGTTGTCAGCTTTTTATAGCTATTCTTAGAGATAAATCTTTATCTCAGAGGTCCCCACAGTGATTATGATCATGGCCTCTTGCTTTTTATCATGGATAGGGGATTCTGACAGTCCTGCAATTCCTACAACTACATCTCTTTATCACAAGATAACATTGTTGAATCATATAAAAGTATTCAAAATGCCTTTGTCTCTTATGGCTTTGTAGGGCTTTTCTTTGTCTCTTCTTTCTTTCTTAATTCCTAGAATGGAATATTATTAAGCCATTAGAAAATAAATTTAAGTATTCAGTATCACAGATCACTCAGTAGATATTAACAAATAACACTTGGATCAATTTTTTTACTCTTAGGTTAATGAACATAGAAGAAATCAAGCATCCTTAATAACACAACACTATAGTATGTGTATGAGAAAATGGACATTCTTCTAGATTCCTAGTAAGTCTAAAGTATTAAAAAATGTCCTGGAAAATCATTTGCCAACACATTCCAATGTGTCAGCTATTTTACTGGCATTGATTTACCAATTCCACTTCTAGGAACTTATTTTAAAGAACTAATATTGGATTCTCACAAAAAGTACACATGAGAATGCTTATAGAACTTATAGCATGGAAAATTTATCAGCATTCTAGTGTGTATTAGTGGGAGAGAGATTGAATAAGACATTTACAGAATAAAATATCATATAATGACATGGAAAATGTGAGGTATATATTATAAATAGACAAATATAATAATATATGCAAAATTTCACTGCTTTACATTTGGAATTAATCTTCAAATATATAAGCTACTCTGAATTTAAAAAAAGAATGATGTAATCAGGTGCTGGAGAGATAGATTAGTGGTTAAGCACTTGCCTGTGAAGCCTAAGGACCTTGGTTCAAGGCTCAACTCCCGTAAGCCAGATGCACAAGGTGGTACATGCATCTGGGGTTCATTTGAAGTGGCTGGAGGCCCTGGTGTGCCCATTCTCTCTCTCTTTCTCTCTGTATGTGTGTTGCTCTCAAATAAATAAATTAAATAAAAATTAAAAATAATGATGTAATCACAGGTTCTTTAAAATACTATTGTGAGTGAAATAAGTTAGTTTTCAAAACTGTCATTACTTGCCTTATTTGTTGTTCACTAAATCTAAAAACAAAACTTTGCTATCACTGCCACTTTGTATCTATTACTTGTATTAAAATACCTTGATATTTGCATATAGTGATGACTTGGAAGGAAATGTTATTCTATTCTCATGAAGAAATATGTAATTTAGTAAGAAAATGGAAAATTGTATCTATATAATATTTTAGACTAGATTTAATGACACTTGCCTATAATTATAACACTCAGAAATAAGTAAGAGGATTGTGTGTTCAAAGTTCAAAGACAGCCTGAGCTATGTACTATGATCTTAACACACGCACAGGAGCTAGGGGAATGGTACATGGCTCAGTGGCTAAAGTGCTTATAATGCCAGCCTGAGTGATTTGAGTTTGAATTCTAGACCTTACGTGATATCTAGAAGCCATGTTCATCTTCTGTAGTGTTAGCATGCAGCCAATAGTGAGATGGGAGGCAGAGGTAGGAGAATTTTTTGGATGCTCACAAACCAGCTATCCTAGCAATGAGAATGGCATCCTGCCTCAAACAAAGTAAAAGGCAAAGCCCAAGACTGGACAGTTGTTCTCTGCCTTATAGATGTGTACCTGTACTCACACAAACATGTACACACACGTACAACACATACACATACACACACATCAAAATGGAAGAAAAAAAGACATTTGCTCACAGGTAAAATAAAAAGAATTAACAACGTAATTCGGAGTGGTCTTATAAAAATTATTTCTCAAAGATGATAGGTGCACAATTGCTAATGTCTGAAAATTAGAATAAAAATAGAAATCAATTAAATGAATAATAATATAAAACTAGCAATGATGTCATTTAACATTGGTGTCTCAAAGTTTAAAAATTGAGGAGATTAGATATTACTTGATTAAGAAATTAGTTGCAGGTGAAAAAATGTTAGGATAGTTTTCTTAGAAACAATCACAAATTGGGTTCTGTGCAACATCATCACAATGTTTGAACTTCCTTTCCTGATCTGGTAATAGTGTGGCTTAGTTGTTATAATACCCAATATGTTCTACTTTATTTTTGTTCTATATTCTTTTCTATGTGCTCATGGTTTGAACATTGTTTTCTTGTTCCAAGACACGTGAGTGCCAAAGAAACTTCAATGGTTTCTTCAAAGATGGTGCTTCCCTATTTTTATTCTTTGTCTCTTCCTTTAAGTAATGAATGCCTTCATACAAAATAAGGAAGTTGGCAATATGTATTCTAAAGCAAGCCAGAAGGGGTCCCAACAGATACATTTAGCATACTATTATCCACATGAGAGTTTTGTTTATTTCAACAATTCATTTTGAGGGTAGGTGCTAGAAACCTAATAACAATTTATTCTTTTGGACATGACCTTTCGTACAATGAGTTCTTATCATTGGGGTTGTTATCCTTGGTTCCTGCTTTAAAAAGTGCAGTGGGATTTTTATGCTCAGCTAAAGTTTATCTGGGTTTGGTCCAACAATTTATTTTATGAAATTTGGTCCTTCTCCAAATAGATATTTATATGAGCCCATGTGGTGACATGGCAGCCAAATGTCTCAAAGATGATAGATGCACAAGAATGCGGAAGAGAAGAGCTACTGGAATGAAGGCATGTAATTTCCTAGCTTCATTTTAAAAATGCCATCCTGCCATTTCTGACATTTTCTATTCATTAGAAGCAACTCAATAAGTCTAGATTATGCTAAACATAGAGGGTGTTTTAGTTTTTTGTTTGTTTGTTTTTTAATTGCTATGGAAAAATACTTGACGATAAAGAAGGAAAGCTTTATTTTGGCTCACAGCCCATTATAATAAGGAAGGCATGATGGCTGAAGCCTGAGGCAGCTGAGCTCATAGCAAGATCAGTCAGGAAGCAGAGAGTAATGAGTGCTGGAGCTCAGATCACTTTCTTCTTTTTATTCAGTCTGGAACCTCAGCCCATGAAATTGTGCCACCCACATTTAGCATCAGTGTTCTCACCTCAGTTAACCCAACCTAGAAATTCCCTCACAATCATGCCCAGAGATTTGTCTCCTCACTAATCCTTGATCCTGTAAAATTGAAAATCATGGAAATCAACACAAAGGGATTACACTGTGCTTTGACTCATTGAATCATTGAGGGCATTGTGAATCCTCTTTTCCCTGTGGAACAAAGTTTGAGAATAGTTTGTCAGGCAAATGATATTCAAATATCAAGAGAACAGGTTAGATTGTTTACAATGTACCTATGTGGATAAGGGCTTCATTTTTTTTTTGGGGGGGTGTCAGGTAGGAAAGATTAAGAAACAAATATAATTGGGATCATAGCACTGGCATGGGAAGAAGAGCTCACCTATTCAGATGACTTCCAGGAGTACTAAGGGAATAATTTCAGTACATACACACAAGGAGAAGCTATGAATCAGGAGATGTGGTGGAAGTACTTGGATCTGAAAACTTCATCACTTCAGTTCAGGAATTGAGCAGAGAAATAGACAGCAATGTGTAGCTTAATCTACTTTGTGTTGCTATAAGAGAACATCTGATGAGTCCTCTCACCATCACTATATGATACAGGAAGCCAGGGAACTGACAGTGTGTAGGTGTCATGTGCAAGATAGGAAAGGTCAGGTTAAGGGCTATTCTTTTTATATCAACCTACTCTTGTCAGAACGGAACTAATCTGAAGACAGTGCTCTCAATGAACGAATTATTCAGCAGTAGGCTTCATCTTTGAAAGCTTCCACCACCTGGTAACATCATCCTGCTGGGGGATACCATCAAGCCACCTCCAAGCACTGGGGAAGTTTATTGGCTCAGCTTTTAGGGAGGAACTAGGGAAGGGTTTCACTGATGTGAACCATAGACAGTGGCTCCAAAACTGCCTGGCATCATAATGAGTTTGTAGCTGGATCAATATAGAATGACTCAGGTCCTATTTTATTTTGACAAGCTTATTTCTGTGTTCTGTCATCAATGTTCCAGGTAGTCAAATACCAGACAAAATTTGGGAGCCAGCACCTTAGATGAATTGTGTTCCCTAAGGAATGTGGCATTTGCTGAACATGATAATTCACTAAGTTAACAAGCTAGCTCTAAACTCGGACACAGATCATGGTGTAAATATGAATGCGCATTCTTGTAGACAGAAACAGACACAAAAGATGCTCCTAACAAAGCATTCCAGGGAAAAGGCCTGTGCTTTTATGCTGGAAGAACAAATCGTGGCTGGCACTGATTAGTGGATTCTGCTCTCTCAGGCTGGCAAAATGTAAGTGTTTTCTTTGCCAGAAATAACAAAATGGACACACAGGCCGGCATCTGGAAGTTATTCTTATAGAAATGTGGCGTTTACTAAAATTAGGGTGGTGGGTCAACTTTTATTTACCCATTTCACTAGTCCATACTCACTAAAGGTTAATACAACTTAAGCTACAGTCTTTTTTTTTAAATTATTTATTTATTTATTTGAGAGCGACAGACACAGAGAGAAAGACAGATAGAGGGAGAGAGAGAGAATGGGCGAGCCAGGGCTTCCAGCCTCTGCAAACGAACTCCAGACGTGTGCGCCCCCTTGTGCATCTGGCTAACGTGGGACCTGGGGAACCGAGCCTCGAACTGGGGTCCTTAGGCTTCACAGGCAAGCGCTTAACCGCTAAGCCATCTCTCCAGCCCAGCTACAGTCTTTTTTAAAACTATATTTTATTTATTTGAGAGAGAGAGAGAGAGAGAGAGAGAGAGAGAGAGAGAGAGAGAGAATAGGAATGCCAAGGCCTCTAACCACTTTATGTATTTGAAAGGGGGAGCAGAGAGAATGGGTGCACATGGGCTTCAAGATACTGCAAACAAACTACAGACACATGCACATCCACCTTTATATGGGTAATGGGGAATCAAACCAAGATCCTTAGGGTTTGCAGGCAAGCACCTTAAACAATGATATATCTCTCCAGTCCACTACAGTCTTCATCCTGTCTTTAATACACTTTCTTTTTGTCCCATCATGCTTATTTCTCTGTATGTTTGCTAACCATATTGGGAGACCTATGCTGAGAGTGTGACTACGGATCTGAATTATTCTCTTAAATCCTAGTACAGAATACATGCTTGCCATCTCAGATCCCAAAGAGATGTTTTAAATATAAATGATGGTACTTGCTGACAATGAAATCTTATACCAGTAACTTCTCTCAAAAATTCTTTGTGGTGTATGTATATGGATCAGATAGCTACTGGACTAAAATTACATTATGGATACATGTATAACTTATAGTAAGTGTGCAACAAACAACTCTCTTTGCTATTAACAGCATCAAAATGCACAGAAAGGAAATGTATTCAGAATTTGGTGCAGCTTACCTCTTCATACATGATGGTGTTTTAAGCAAGAATTATAACGTAGTAGTCAAGAGGAAAGATTCTGAATCCAGCTAAGGTCAATCCTAACTCTTTTTGGATCGGTTTTAGAGTTTGAACTTCGATTCTCTGCACATCAAGAAAGTACTCTACCACTGAGCTACACCCCTCCCACTACCAACATTCACCATTCATTAATGTTATATCCTAGTGTGACTTGTGACTTGGTTAAAAAAAAAAAAAAAAGCAGAAAATTCAGTGTTGCAGATTTCTTAGTGGTTAAGGTGCTTGCCTGCAAAGCCAAAGGACCCAGGCTCACTTCCCCAGGACCCAAGTAAGCCAGATACACAAGGTGGTACATGTGTCTGGAGTTCATTGGCAGTGGCTGAAGGACCTAGTGCACCCATTCTCTTTCTCTCTTTCCTTCTTTCTTTCTCAAGTAAACAAATAAAAATAAGTATTTTTTTTAAAAAGAAAAATATTACATACCCTCTTCCTGCTTTTTTCACTTCACTTGTGAAATAGGTATAGTGATGCATCAATCTATAGGGAATTTGTAAGGATGAAATTAGTGTGTGAAAAACAATTACAAGAAAAAAGCCCCATAAGTGTTAGATATTATTGATCATAAATCTGCTTTGATGAAAGTCCATCCTTTGCATCTGCTCTTTTATTTTTTTATCTCCAAGTTTTAGATGTTGTTTATGAAATAAAACAATGGTTTGAATTGTTTTTTTCAGGGCATATTTTAGCCTTTTTGATGGGACAATGTTTCTATAGTTCTCTGAATTGTGTATAGACTTCACTGTGGTTATAGGACCCAGCTCTTTCAAGGTTGTAAGATATTTATTAGGATGATGACACTTTTTCAGAATTGCAATTAATTCTCCAAGACAAGAGAGCCCTAATCCATTGACATACTCTGCTCTCATTAGTCCCACTGCTATCTATGTGAAGCGAACATGCGAAGGCACTGTACAAATAGGCCTTGTGGTACCCAGGGAGCAACATTCCATATGAAAAATTTGCTCAGAATACAATTATAAGACAGTGTAATTCATTTTCTCCTCTCTGATGCCATATAAACTTTGTTCTCTTAAGACCAATAAATGTTATCAATGATATTATTAAATATTGAACAGTATTTTGCTATATATTTGACAGTATTGTTTTAGCTCATGTTTACACACGCTGTTCAATGAATTAAACATTCAAGACTACCTCCTTAAAATGAAACATGTTACATCAAAATTGATGTAGAGAGGTGCTTCCATGCTTGTGAAATCTGTTGAGATGACCATTTAGGGGAATAATAAATAACTTTAGAGATGTGAATTTTCTTCCTAGAGTATATACACTGTTACTGATGTGAATTCTTTCTCTAGCTTGGTAGGGAAAAAATATCTACTGTCTAGAAAATATTTCACATAGGGAAGTTTTTCCCACTCTTTATTTTTGAGCATTTGTTTCTTAAACCTAAAACGATGCATGTGTAAGATATATTGCATTGATGTCAAATATCAAGCATTCTGATGTCTGAATAGCCCTATGGACACAGGTTTAATTTGATTTTATGTGAAATGAGAGCTTCAAATGAATGGAAAGGGAGAGTGTCATGAGTAGGGAGTTGTTTGAGTTCCCAAGGAGAAAGTAATTTTCTCTCACTAGAAATTCATAGGCTTTTCACTATGAACCCCATTTGAGTTTCCTAGGTTGAGAACCTCCTGCAAGATAAAACATGAGAAACATCTGAATAGGAAGACAGAGATGTGTGGGAAAAGTCAGCTCACTGAATGGGGATAGCGCCTTGACCCCAGCTTGTGTGGCCACAGAGCGAGGCACAAGTCCTGAGGCAGGATCACAAGGAGGACAAGAAAAGCAACTTCAGCTGGAAAGAGCAGACACCCCAACTGCCTGTCTTTATTGCTGTGGCTTTCTTGTTGTGAGCTTTCTAATGAATTTCTATTTTTTCTATCAGATTTCATTGTATTTTGTATACTAGGAGACAATTGTCCTTCTAGAAGTGAAAAAAAAATTGTATAGTTAGCTGTGAGATAGGAAAAATAAAAATGTTCTTCTTTCCCACCTTACAGTGTACTTAAGTACTACCAATATGAAGTTGGTCAAACTTCATATTTAAATTCACCAAAAGACACACGTTTGATTTTTTTAAGAAAAATATTATTAGGCATAAGAATTAAATTCTTGGAAAACATTAATATAGTGAAATCTGCTAGGTAAGTTTTTCCATAGCACATAAAATTACTAGCACCAAGTTTAAATAAATGTGGTTGGAAAAAAATTCAAAGAGCATTCTACTTGCTAAAAAAATCAAACAAACATCTAATGGTAGAGTTATCTGAGGTCTAGGTTGCTAAAAAATAATTACTCAAAAGTAAAGAAAACTGAATTCCAAGAACATTCCATATTCCCTTAGAGAATACATATAGGTTATTCAGAAAATGTATGGCTTACAGTATTGCTATAAACTTGAGCTTCTCGTTTTTTTCTTTCTAACTACCCAAACAACTGTCTCATTGTCTTGGGTCTGGATTCAAGTCCATACACTATGTAAATCTTGAAAAGGTCTTCCCATTCTCTCCTCAGAAATTCTTTTAAATAGTTTTAATCTTTTTTTTTATTCTAGAGAGAGGGAGAAAGAGAAAGAGAGAGAGAGAGAGAGAGAGAGAGAGAGAGAGAGGCAGATACAGATACAGAAAATGAGCATATTAGGGCCTCCAGCCTCTGTAAACACCAGACACCTGCCACTGTAGGTTCTGGGGAATACATCCTGGGTCCTTAGACTTCATAGACAAGCACCCTAACTGTTAAGCCACGTCTCCAGCTATAGGAGTGTTTTTTTTTTTTTTTTTTTTTTTTTACTACCTACTATTGGCAACAGATTAAAGTACAAGTGCGCTCACATTTGGGCGAACATTTCTTGTTGTTTCATTGATAAGCTTTGATGTGTATCTCTCCCTCAGATTGTTTGTGTTTTCACTGAGAGAGGGAAAAATCACATCAGTGCAGGAAAAATTTTCTAATCTGTTTATTAAGAATCCAGTGGTTGGGGTTAGGGAGATGGCTTAGCAGTAAAGGTGCTTGCCTGCAAAGCCTGAGGACCCAGGTTCAATTTGCCAGTACCACATAAAACCAGATGCGCAAGGTGGTGCATATGTCTGGAGTTTCTCTTTCTCTTTCTCAAATAAATAAAGAAATAGAATATTTTTTTTTTTTAAAGAATCAGGTAGTCAGTTGCTCCTGAAGATTAGTTATCATTGAAAGGTTTCCAGAAGCAACTTCACACTTGCCATCGAGCGAGGGAAGGCAGGGCCATTTTTAATACGGTGGTATGAGGTCAGCAACCCTGGGCAGCAGAAAAATGGGCAGCAGTAGGGATAGAGCCAGGGCTTCAGAAAGCTGGGCATCCGTATGCGTCACATATGAGCATATCTTTAAACACTATATGAAATGAAGCCAGAAGAACAGAGGAATCTGAAAGAAAGCAATTCAGACAGGACACAAGCAAAGGCAATGCTCTCCACCCTCTTCGCTCACCCTCGGCAAAAAGGCTGAGCACAGAGCATCGAGGAAACCAGGATCAAGAATCCACTTTTTATAGCTGACAGTGACTACAGGATTAGAATGAGAAAAAAAAAAAAAAAAAAAAAAGATAGCTAACTACCTAGCATGAGGCAAATAATCTTTATCACATGTGCCAGGGCCCAGGAAACATTACAGTGCTGCTGCCACTGAGGTTGCCGCTGCCAACTTGAGAACCTCTTCCAGGGAATTGGCAATAGATGCTGGGGGGACTCAAAACTCATCAAAGCAGAAAATACAAGGTTGAAAAGCGCTCAACACTCAAGGAGACAATAATACACCCTTCAAGGCCCAGAGAACATTGTCAAAGACGGGGAGCAAAGATCGTAAGAGCCACTTGGTGGGAAGGTGTACTCTGAGGCATTGCCTCCTGGCACACAGCAACTGATGTGTATTCAAAACTCTGCTGAGGAGGGCTTCCAGTGGATAGGAGTGAGGGAGGAGGGGCATTAGCATATAACCCAGTGGGACTAAGATCAGTTTTCAATATGTTCATATATTAAAAGTTCTCAATTAAAAATGAAATAATAATAATAAAGAAAACAATTTGTCAGAAGGAAACTGTTGAAGCGCCGCTTCTCAGGGCAGATACCAGGGCCAAGAAAAGATCATTGATTTTGAAAGAAAAATAATTCTCCTATCTTCCCCACAGCTATGGCTAGCAATAAATACACATTGAGTCCAAAGTAATATCAATAGTGTTATCAATTGGAAATGAAGCTGAAGACAGGAAAGGATATTGAGGCTGGAGGATAAAATAAGTTTATGTTGATAAAATGTGTACTGTATGCAGTATGTTTGTAGTGTGGTTTGTATAATGTGTGTGATATCCCCATGCTGGGGCAGATGTGTGTTCCCCAGGCTTGTGCATGAAGAGGCCAGAGGAGAAAGTCAGGCATCCCTTTCTTATCACTCCCTGCATATTCCTTGTGCCCATGACCCTCCATCAACCTGGAAATGTCCATCATCAAGCTGAGGGCCCTCCTTCAACCTGAAAACATCCATCATCAAGCTGAGGGCCCTCCTTCAACCTGGAAATGTCCATCATCAAGCTGAGGGCCCTCCATCAAACTGAAAACGTCCATCATCAGGCTGAGGACACTCCACCAACCTGGAAATGTCCATCATCAAGCTGAGGGCCCTCCTTCAACCTGGAAACGTCCATCATTAAGCTGAGGAACCTCCATCAACCTGGAAATGTCTATCACCAAGCTGAGGGCCCTCCATCAACCTGGAAACATCCATCATCAGGCTGAGGACACTCCACCAACCTGGAAATGTCCATCATCAAGCTGAGGGCCCTCCTTCAACCTGGAAATGTCCATCATTAAGCTGAGGAACCTCCATCAACCGGGAAATGTCTATCACCAAGCTGAGGGCCCTCCATCAACCTGGAAACGTCCATCATCAGGCTGAGGGCCCTTCATCAACCTAGAAATGCCCATCATCAGGCTGAGGGCCCATCATCAACCTGGAACTGCTCATCATCAGCCTAAGTGCCCTCCATCAACCTGGAAATGTCCATCATCAAGCTGCAGCTGTTGTCTGGTCTTCATACTCCTCTCATCTGGTGTTACAGATGTGGATGGCCACACCCATCTTTTGGGTGGGTTCTGGGGAGTCAGACTTGGCAATGTCTGGCCTGAGAGGTTCTTATGCTTAAGTGGCAAGAGCTCTTAACCAGTGAGCCACCTCCCTGGTTCTATAAGGTGACTTGACTATAACCTTATATCAAAGATACAAAACTTTGGGGTTATGTGGGAAAAGGATGGTCCAAGCACTCAATACAATATTTCAAAGGTGCCAGATGTAAGCCCTTTAGTAAAAGTTAAGCAAAGAGTAGTATAAATGATCAGAGAGAAACTGAGAACTTTTGCATTTACACACACACACACACACACACACACACACACACACACACACACAGCATTATCAGCTGAAACATACAATCATGTTTGTTTAAAAAATGAACTGTTTGTAAGTTCATTCACTACTAAAGATATCATTACATCTATCTCATGGGATTTTCAGATCTTTTCTGTCGAGATATGTGAAATGAAAATACAAATACTGAGCAAGAAGAAGCAGGAAAGGAGAAAAAATGACATTTTAGGATGGTCATGAACGAGTACTTTCAGTGTTCTCAATTCTAAATATGACAGCATATGTATCTAAAATAGCAATTAATCAGATCTTCATGAACATAAACCCCTTTTAGTTGATTCTGGAAGGATAGAGCAAGGGCCCCAAATATACCTCAGTGACAGAGAATCTGCAGAGCTACATCACACTGCTTATGCCACAGTATGTTTTAAAAATGCAATTAAGCAAACCTCGGCCTTATGCAACTCCTGTGTTTCTTCCTATAATGCAAGAATTTAAATACCTCAGGATTATCTGCAGGCACCATGAGGATATTATAGTTTTCACAGTGCATGCATGGAAATGGGAAGAGGAGAGGGCTGTAACAGTTGTACACATTTCACAAGTTACTGATTTGATATCTGTCATCCTCCAAAAGACTGGTGCTTATATATGTTTTAGTCTTGAACTTTAGGAATCTTATATACCTACCAATTGGCAATCCATAGGTCAGACTGAGTTAAACCAGATTTCCATAGTGTGAGAAAAATGTTCTCTACATTTATAGGTAGAGCCATCAAAATAACATTCTATATGTGACCAGAGCTGAGCAAAACTGGCCAGTTTTATCCCATGGTAGATCTACTGACCAATTTCATCCCTGTCTTGGCCCATTTTCTCCTGCCCTCCCATATTTAACTTCAAGCTAGATTTTCTTCAGGGCCATATAGGCTCAAACATCAGGTGGATCCAAATGATGGGAAATTCACTACAAGGAATTTGAACCTATTTCACATGCATAATTCACATTTGTGATGCTTTTATCCAGGTGGCTGATTGCAATCTTTTCAAAATACATTAAGCTGTGTGTGTGTGTGTGTGTGTGTGTGTGTGTGTGTGTGTGTGTGTATGTGTGTGTGTGTGTGCATGCATGTGCATGATGTACAGTATATAAACATTCTGGATAAGCCATTTAAAATTGGCTCAAAATTTAAAAAATTATTTGGAGTAAATATACTGCAAAATGTTAAGAAAAAATATCAAATTTACTACATGTGGATGTCGCTCTGTATTTTTATCTTGATTATATTTGGAGGATTTTTCATTTCCATTTACACTGTTTAAATCACCGACACAAGAGAAAGAGTTACAAAATCCCATGGAACTGTTTTGTGGCACACTAAGGGGCAAAAGAAGTCCAGAATGCTAAGGTTGGAAGTAAAATTATTCAAATGTAACTGCTTTTGCTAGTACAAATGTGTTATTTTAACTGCATAATTATTTTGTTCATAAATAATGTCACTATGATTTGGGAAATTAAAAGGATAAAAACATTTTGGAAATAGTTTCTTTAGAATCTATCTTTAACAATAAATTTGTCTTTAAACATACTTGAATTGATAGTTTTTCTTTCTTTTCTTTATTTTTTTAGTTTGTAAATGAGAGCTAAAGAAATGGAAAGCTATTATAGGGAGTACTGTAAGTTTTACAAGACATAGAAGCTAATCAATGTAAACAGAGTATTTTATTTATTTATTTATTTTTTGCAGGTGGTGTGTGTGTGTGTGTGTGTGTGTGTGTGTGTGTGTGTGTGTGTGTGCTTTCATGTGCACATGAGTGCAGAGGCCAGAGCACAACCTCAGATGTCACATCTTCAAGCACACAGTCCACTTCTATGAGACAAGAGCCCACCAATTGAGCTAGACTGGCTGGCCAGCAGGCACCAGGCACCCTCCTGTCTCCACCTTCCCAGCACTGGAATTACAAACACAAGTGACCATGCTGGGCATTGCACGTGAACACTAGATGTCAAACTCAGGTCTTCATGACTATGAGGCAAGCACTTTACCAACTGAGTTAATCCATCCATCCTTAGTCAGTGTATTTTAAAGTTTAAACTACTAAGTACCAGGGTCTGCTAGTACCCCCTTTACAATGTTGCTGTCTTAAAGGTCAGCGGATGAAAAATTCCTCGATTCTATATCACTTGTTGTCTTCAGGTAAACTTCAGTCCTGCATATTGACAGATGCCTCCCCAAACTCTGCTGGGACAGAAAAGAAAATAAATAAACACATTTAAAGCTACAGATCCTACTGAACTGAGAAGAATTTTAGACAAGAGGCCAATTTGGAATTTGGATGAGAATTGACAATATGTCCCTGATAATGTTAATAGCTAACATTTACTGAGTTCTTACTATGTGCCAGACACTGTTCTAAATGTCGCATTGTTCTAACCTATTTAATCCATAAAAATTGCTCTCCTTGAATTATAAATTAAGAAATGGTACCCTAGAGAGGTTTCATAACTTGATCAAATTGGCCTTGTGGACAAGTAGCAGAGTCTGGATTTACAGTCATGTGGTTTGACTTCTAAATACAGCTTCTAGTCAGGCTACTAACAGTTCTTATCTTCTGAATGATGTTAATCTCTACTCTTTTTTGCACTTCTAACATGAGAGTTTTATTAAAGTTATTTGACACCTAACTCTATGTTGGATATAAAATCAATAATATCACTGGGGTTAGGGATTTGTTGTTAGGTGTGCCTGAATCAAAGACTGGTTCATAATAGATGTTAGATAAAGCATTGTTTTCCTAGCATGTGCTAATGTGTTAGTTCAAATTCTAGTTTTAATCAGACATGGTGGCATACTCCTTTAATTCCAGTACATGAGAGACCTAGGTAGGAAAATTGATGTGAGCTAAAGGCCAGCCTGAGACTATATAGTGAATTCCAGGTGAGCCTGGGGTAGAATGAGACCTACCTCAAAAACCAAAAATGATTTTAATAACAACAACAATAACTCTAAATCCTAACTTTAAAATTTACTGGACACACTTTTCTGAACAAATAATTTCATCTCCTTTTTGGTAAATAGTAGGGAAAGTAAAAGTGTAGTTTCCTATGCTTTTGTACTGACACTAAATGAGATAATTTATAACATTTACAACTATTTAGTTCTACACATTTTATTTACTTATTTTAGACAGAGAGAGGGTGAGAGAGATAAAGAGAGTGAGAATGGGCACCCCAGGGCCTTGAGCCACTTCAAACAAACTCCAGACACATGTGCCACCTTGTGCATCTGACTAATGTGGGACCTGGAGAACCAAACCTGGGTCCTTAGGCTTCATAGGCATACACCTTAACTGCTAAGCCATCTCTCCAGCCCTTTTGCAACTATTTAGTCTGAGGACAACCATGTGGTAATTTCCAAACATTCTTACTGTATGATACAGAAATCCGATTCTGAAGTATTTCCTTAAAGAAACTATTTCCTCACCAGAAAAAATCTTATGTAAATATTTATAAATACTCTACCTATTATCACTATAAATCTAAAAACAATCCAAGTATAGGGAAATAAGCAAAAGAATTGTGGTGAGGAGTTAGAGAGATAGCTTAACAGTTAAGGTACTTACCTGTGAAGCCTAAGGATGTAAGTTTGATTCTCCAGAACCCATGTAAGCCAGATGTGCATTGTGGTGCATGCACCTGGGGTTGGCCTGCAGTGGCTAGAGGTCCTGGGGTGCCCTTTCTCTCTCTCAAATAAAGAAATAAAAATTTAAAAAAGGAGTTGCGGTGAATCAATCAATATAGTGTTTCTCAGCAATTACTTACAAGCTATTGAGATATGCAGTGATATGGATAATTTTAAAAATAATCATATTTCCAGGCGTGGTGGCACATGCCTTTAATCCCAGCACTTGGGAGGCAGAGGTAGGAGGATCACCGAGAGTTCAAAGCCACCCTGAGACTACATAGTTAATTCCAGGTCAGCCTGGGCCAGAGTGAGACCCTACCTTGAAAAACAAAACAAAACAAAACAAAATCATGTGAAGACAAAGAAGTTATGTACAAACTAACATAATAAACACTGCCCTTTATTTGAAATTCTGTATAAACACAAAACTATTAGGCCTTATGCTGGTTGGCTATCTGTATCTCTTCATTTGACAAATGTTTGTTAGTCTAGTGTTCACCATTCACTACTATTTGATGTTATTCCTTTGCACTCCTTCTATTTGCTGACTATTAATCCCTCATAAAGTACATAGTTTGAAAATATTTTCATTCATTCCGTAGGTTGTCTTTCTAGTTTGTTGACTATTTCCTTTTCTTTGCAGAGACTGTTTAAATAGTGTTATTTGTCTACTGTTGCTTTCATTTCCTATGCATTGCTGTTCCTGTACAAAAAGAAAGTCAAACAATATTAATTTTTTTCCAATCCATGAATATCAGATTCTTTCCATTTATGTGTGTGTGTGAGTGTCCCCTTCAGTTTTTGTCCTCAATACTTTATCATATTCATTGTTGAAATCTATTCCTTTTTTGACTTGGTTTATTTCTTTTTTTATAGCTTCTATAAATTGAATTGTTTTTTTGATTTTTTTTCAGATACTTTGCATTAGTATTTAGCTGTTATTAACTTTTATGTCCTATAACTTTGCTGAGTTCATGTATTAGTTCTAATAGTATTTTAGTGGAGTCTGGAGCCATATATATATATATATTTTTTGAATATATATATATATATATATATATATATATATTTCAAAGAGACTCATTCTGTCTCTGCTTCTAGGAAGTAACTGGGGACTTTGGGAAAGCACCCAGTGCGTGTAGCATGCTAGTGTTGCTGAAAATAGCTCACAGCTCTCATCACTTCTAGGTCTGAAGGGAAAAGGGGAACAGGTAGTTTGTGGAACCCAAAGAGAGTAGCATAAGAGGGCTTGTCCTATTTAAAAGGGACTTTGGCCAAGTTTTATTGCCAAGCCAAAATGAATCAGCAAAAGAAATGCAAGATAATAGGCAACTGCAAAACCTCTTGTGACTTCCAGTGACAGGAAAAAAAATCCATTCACATAATCCAATAGAGGTCAGCAATTAGCAACATGGGGAAAAAGTGAAAAAATGGTTGTGGTCTTACTTTGAGCTACTATTATAAAAATACAACTGGTTAACTCGAACATTGAATATTTACTTTTCACAATTCTGGAGTCTATGAAGTCCTAGTTCAAGCAGAAGCAGATGTATCTCGTATCTAGTAAGAACTCCTGTGTTTTTTAGCTTGCCAACTGCTGGATTCTCATTGTATCTTCATTTTGTTGAGAGCCAAGAGACAGGCAACCAGCTATCTTCTCTTCCTTCTTATAAAGGTGTTAATCCCACCTAAATGTGTCACCTTCAATACCTAATCATCTCCTTAAATTCCATTTATAGATCCAATCATGTGTAAATTAGGGTTTTACCATGTGATCATAATGGTGAAATTCAAACCTAACAGAGAGCCATCTAGAAGATAGACAGCATTCTGCTTTTGCAATATGAAAGCTAGATAATTTTTCTTTTAAAAGGATTCAATTTTTTGTAATTTAATCTCCAGTATTCTGAATTTATTCCTCTTCTACTGTTTATCTGGTTTTTTAATAGACTATTTTCTGGTTCTAAACATGGAACATTTTTATCAGTTCAAGTCAGTCAAGTTCAAGCATCTTCCTATTGTTGACAAATGATCTGCCTGAAGTTCCAGGTACATCGGAAATCATACCCAAGGCTGGTTCACTGGGGAAGCAATCAAGTGAGTGCCTATAGTAAATCATGGGTTCACAAGAAAATGATTTAAGTAAGAAAAGTGGAATTATATGATATTTAGAGAAAATTAACTTTGCACATTTTATTTTGACTCAGTAGACCTCAGTCTAATCCATACAAGGAAAAACTACCAAATACTCTGCAAAGTGCAGGGTCTAAGTTTAGCATGTGATGGAAAAACCACATACCTTGTATTTGCATCCATCTTTGCCACATATCAGTTCCATAACCTTATTCAAGTTAGTTAACTTTGAATATAAATTGTTTTCATAAATTATCTATCTGGAAAATAGAAAGAACTTAACAAAGCTTCTGGGGCTGATGATGCAGCTCAGTTGGTAGAGTGCTTGCTTAGCATGCAGGAGGTCCTGGATAAGTCTCCCCAGTACCACAGAAACCCGTACATTAACAAGATGTGGAGGCAAGAGGGTAGAATGTTCAAGGTCATCGTTGTGTATACAGCAAGTTCAAGGCCAGCCTTGGCCACATGTTAGCCTGTTTTGTAAAATATAAGTTTCTGCTAATATTTTATATCTAGGCTTCAGTCATTCTAAACTGTCAAATAATTGCTAGTAATACAACTCAGATCACAGATGTTGATTTAATATATATTTGGTAAATTATTATTAGGATCTAGGCTATGTGATATTATCAGATATAAAAGAGAATTACAAATAGGATAAGATGCTTTACATATTCATGTGCTTGTAATAGGAAATTTTGCCAAAATGTTTGATGTAAGAAAGATTATATCTAAGTCTCACAATTTAGGTGCTATTTGTGACCATTTTTTAAAGAATGATATTAGGAGTAAGTATATCATTTTTATACTGGCAGAATGTTTCCAAGTAACATACTACTTGTCTCCTAAGTATATATTTTTGAAGGCATATATTTATTATAGAAATTGTTTTCTAACTGTGGTTGCAAAACATAGCAATAATAATAATAAAACTGTCCCTTTTTTCTATGCTTGTTTCTTATCATCTTTCAAAAATATAATTCCATGCAGATATAAAAGGTTCTTAAATGTGTAAATTTTCACTAATGTCAACTTTTGATTTATCATAGTTTTAGTTATGCAATTATTGATCTTATTAATAGTTGGTGAATTAAATAATTCTTTTAGATATTAACTTTAAATGACTCATAAAGATCTTGAGCTGTTTCTTCTATACTGAATTACAAATTTAATATGTCATCAAGTTGAGTGTAATTGAGTTAATTATTAATTCATGGTGGGAATGATTACATTTATCAAGAATAAATAATGAGGATAACAATAATAAGAAAATACTTTCAAGTTTTCCTTTAATAGAGGCTAGTGAGCTTTCTTGGGTAGAGTCTTCTACATTTCTTTCAAAGTACTTAAGAGGCCAACATGATCTGCTTTACCAAAGCTTATATACAGAAGGTTAGTAAGAGACGTGTTTGGCTTATTATTATTACAGTTGATGGAAATTTATTAATAATATTTATTTATTTATTTGAGAGAGAGTGGAGGAGAGAAAGAGGCAGAAAGAGACAGAGAGAATGGGCACTCCAGGGCCTCTTGTCACTACAGAAGAACTCCAGACACATGCATCACCTTTTGCATCTGGCTTTAAGTGGGAATCAAACCCAGGTCTTTTGGCTTTGCTGGCAAGTGCCTTAACCTCTAAGCCCTCTCTCCAACCCTGATGGAAATGTTATGAATTATACAACTTCAATTGTGTGCAGTATTTTGTTGTCAGTCGTTTTGCTTTGATTTTTCTTTTCTTTTTTCCTATTTATGAGTAACAATAGCAGTGTTCATAAATAAAGTAAATTTACTAACCTGTTCCAACTAATTTATGGAGTAAGATTTATCAATCTGCTATCAAAAGGAATATGAATTTTCCCAGCATAACTGGGTATAGCAACATTACTTACTGGTTTACAAGTGGTTATAAATATCTGTGAATTAACAAGTTTGCTCTATTTGGTCTTCTCTTAGTAATCTAGACATGGGAATGCATTTTTCCAAGTTCTGATATTAATTTGGAAACTTTTCATGTGGTATTTATAAATATCAATATTTGTTTTATTTGCATTGGAAATTAAGTTAACTTTGCATATGTTTTCTAAAATATACCCTCAAAAATTCATTTTAAAGTTGTTTTAAATGACTACATATGACCCACACCTGTTTTGTATTTTCTAAAACAAATTCCAAAACCAAAACAGCAAGACAGTCTTTAGAGAACATCTTGTGTTCTGGTATAGCAAAACAATTCAACTTTAAAATCAAGAATTTATAAATCAGTTCTTGTATGATTAAAAGCATCTCTTTAGCTTTAAAGTAATCGGGTTTTTCATCATATACCCTCATAGGTTTAGGATAAGATTTTACTCACCATATTAAGATAAGCTTATTAATTATGAGCAACAAAATTTCTGTCAATTTATTCGTGAATAGGTAATTGAAAGTAGTATTTATTAATGCTTTACTCATTCTTGTGGACCAGCCTTTAGAAACCAGGCTTTGTTAGGTACTGAGAAAAAAAGGATAACTTTGCCTATTCCTGAAAACCCAAAAGTCTAGTACATAGAAATAGACAAATAAAAGTACTGGTAGAATTATTAACAAGATTGTATAGGTCATGAAAAATAGCATCTCAAATAAAGGAGTGAAAGCTGGGCTGGAGCAATGACTTAGCAGTTCAGGCACTTGCCTACAAAACCAAAGGACCAAGGTTTGATGCTCCAAGATCCATGTAAGCCAGATGTACAAGGTAGAGAAGTGAGACCTAGTCATGTGTTAGGTTTGAACCTTGATGTTCCCCCACTACATGGAAACATCCTTTCTTGTATTTAGACACTTCAATGTCTTTACATCTTGAAATTGACTTGATACTGTGACCCCTAGATAGCAAAATATGATAAAAAATTGTGTTTCTTGATTTATGAGTCTGAATCATCATGAATTTTAATATTTCTTGCCTGGGATAGTGTCTGTCCAGGAACTCAAACTCTCATAGATGGGCAGTCCTGGTCTTATGAGAGGCTTGTCAGAGTGCTAAACTGTAGAGTCTCAGCTGAACTCTGGCTCCTACATCACAGCCTTCATCGGTTGCAGCCACATGAGGGGACTGTCAGTCCTGTGAAGCATTCAGATAAAAGCTTTGCCAGCCTCACAGGAGTGTATGGAAGAGACTCCAGCTCAGAGCCTCAAGCTGAGTTCAGCCAAGCCTCAGAGCTTACAGTGCAACAAATTGCTATTTTAACCCACAAGTGTGGTTGTTTTTGTATGCAGCAATGAACTAGAATGGAGGTACAGTTTTAACTCTTTGTATCCAGTTGGGCTTTTTAATAGGATGATGTGAAAAAAAACTTCATAGCTAACATTTTTAGTATGGACATTAATTTAATAACAGAAGCATGAAAAAATCCAATACCTTTGAATATATTTCATAAGTACTCCATTCACGTTAAGTGTTCAAAGAAAGTTCTTCTCAGTTCTCTTTTACTCTGATACTTTGAGCTGGTATTCATTTTTTCCATATGACAGAAAATAGTACACTAGCTATTGGAGAAAGGGGTCAAGAATCCACAACCTAAGCAGCAGTAGAAGGTGCTTATCGTTCTTGATAGCTCTATGAGAAACAGATGTCATCAGTGACTTCCTGCCACAAGAGAGAGAGAGAGAGAGAGAGAGAGAGAGAGAGAGAGAGAGAGAGAGAGAGGAGAGAGAGAGAGAAGGAGAGAGAGAGAAGAATTCTGGAAAAGCAAATTAGATGACAAGAATGTTGTGTTCGTGCACAATGAAACGAGTCAATGTGCTGCATACGAATGGCTAATCAATAGAACAGTCTTATTTTTGTGGAATAGCCTTGATTGAAATACTTCATGTCTAAGGGCCTCCATTAAGTTCTCCCATGATTTCTGAAAGCTGGGGATAGAGCTGAGTTCTTTGCAAATCATTTTAAGCACAATTGCATGTTCTCCAAAACTACCTCTTAAATCTTTGGTCTGATTCACTACCAAATTTGATGAGATTCATTTTGGCAACAGAAATTTTAATGTTGCACTGATAGAAATCTGGTTAAGAGCAAAGCAAAACCTCAGAATTTAAGCAAGTAGTAGTTATAAAACTAGATACACATACTTAATAGTAGAAATGCATGTGAGAGGATTAGGAAAATATTGTTTTTGGTCATTGCCATATAAGTAATGCACTATAGTATTAACTCTCAAGGGAAAGTTTGAAATGTGACAGTAAGAAAAGAGATGCTACATCCATAAACTTGTAAATTTATTATCTTTCTTCCCATGCTGTTACCCAATATCTTCACTATATTTATCAACAATGACAATGTGTCCTTCAGTTGCAGTTTTGGGAAACAAGTAGCATATTACATATGATTTTATCATTGCTACTATGTACCTAAAATATTTCTCTCCCTTCATGACTCATGCTGGTTTAATCAAGTTTAGTTTGGCCAAATCATATATTTGTTTTATTTCTTTGGCTCACCTCTTGGATTCTTTACATTTGTGAGACACTTTCCTGTTTACAAGCCCTGAGTATAATTAAAGGAACTGTGGGTACTTGCAAGGAATGCAGGAACTCTGCCTTCAGTTTCCCGGCATAGGTTCATGTCCCAGTCACATATTTGCCAAGTTCCTGGATTGCTATGTGCGAGGTGATGTGTTCTTTCACAGGCATCTTGGATTTACAATCTTATCCACTAGGAAACCACAAAGGTAAGGAAAGTAACACAGACTGCTTTCTCCAGAGTTACATTAGTGTTCAGATGAATGGCAGAGTCGCTGAGATCTGACAGCAATCACCTCTTTGCCCTGCTCTCTCTATCCCTTTAATTATCATACAGATGAACCTGTTCACTTAGACCATGTTCCAAGGCCATGGTCCATAAGGTCTGAGATATGATACTGTGTTTTCTATGCTGGCCTTCATTACTATTGTTTCCTGTAATGAGAAAAATTCAAATCCACACAGCACTGGCTATTTGGCCAAATATACTGAGGTCTGGTCTTTTTGAGAGTTTCAGGCCACATATGGTCTTAATAATGAAAAAATTTTTGGCTTGATCCTTCATTTCAAACATTAAAGATTCAGTCTCACTGGGATGCATCCCATTTGTAACTTTTCTCCTGATTTTAGTCCTCACATGCCCACTCTATCTTTCAAGGCACACGTTTACACTACTTTGAATTTTAAAAATTATAAAATTTTACAATTCTGTAATTCATCTAATCCTGATGCCTGAGGGTTTTTTTTTCTTTCATTATACTTCCCAACTCAAACTTGAGCATTATTTCTCCTTTTAAGGTCTTCACTGGAGCTATTAAAAATTAATAGAGCTATACATTTTGCAAGTTAGAACACATTTGAGAATAGAGCGGGCATTATGATTTATTATATCAGGTTAATAGTTGTCTTGAATTTGAAATTATGAGTTATAGTCACCTATACTGGAAAACTAGTGAGAGTTCCTTGTTTTGGGCTTTTTAAATTTTTTGCTAGTACCCATAGTTCCTTGAATATATTTGGGGTTTATAAATAGGGAAGTTTATAGGCTAATGTGTATCTCATGATCTAGTATACTGGATTCTTCATTACTTCACAAGGCAGCACTTCAATTTTCATTTTATTTGGTAATTTTGTGTTTGTTTTTTTATGTGTTTGAATGTGTTGTAAGGGGCCATATGTATATACATGTTTGTATGTATGTGCATGCATGTGCACATGTATGTGAAAATCAGAAGTTAATGGTAGATGTCTTCTGTACCACTCTTCACCTTATTTTTTGAGACAAGGTATTTTGTAGAACCTAGAACTCACCAAATCTGACATAATAGCTAGTAAGTGAGCCCATTTTAACACACAAAAAACTCCCCACCCCAGCAAGCACTCAGAATTACTCATGTCTATAACACTTGAAAATTTCTGTAGTCTAGTTTTAATAGCATTAGGTTTAAGATCATCACTTCTGGGCATAGGTTGCCAACCAGAGCTAAACCAAGTTCTCTAGATTCTTTCACTATGCCACAGTACCAAGAAAACAGTGTTAAATTCTTGCTGATATTAGAAATCTTTAGACATGATTGTGTTTTATTACATAAATTTCAAAGTCCTTGAATATCTTCCATCAGATACATCATAGAACTTTACTTGAAGTAAAGCAATAAATGTAATATTTAAAACTGAATATTGCTGATTTATGGGCTGGAGAGATGGTTCAGCAGTTAAGGTGCTTGCCTGCAAAACCTAGTGAACAGAGTTCAAGTCCCCATTGCCCACATAAAGCCAGATGCAAAAAAAGGCACATGCATCTGGAGTTCGTTTGCAGTGACTGGAGGTCCTGGTATTCTCATTTCTATCCCTCTCTCCCTCTCCCTCTTTGAAAATAAATAAATAAGTAATGTTTTAAGATATAGCTGCCTCAGGCTGGAGAGATGGCTTAGCTGTTAAGGTACTTGCCTGAGAAGCCTAAGGACTCATATTCAACTCTCCAGGTCCCATGCAAGCCAGACACACAGTGATGTAAGTGTGCAAGGTCACACATGCACACAAGGGAGTGCATGCATCTGGTGTTTGATTGCAGTGGCTGGAGACCATGGCACACCAACTCTTTCTCTCTTTCTCTCTTTCATAAAAAAAAGCAGTCTGTTGGGCTTGCTTCAAAAAATGAATATAGCCAAATTGCAATTACATATACTAATCACAATATATCCATTAAAAAAAGTTGAAATGAGTGACACATGATTTTTAATCAACTTCCCCATCAATTGAAACATTTTAAACAAAAAAAAAACAACTAGTTATTGATTATTTTTCCCTACATTATCTGAACCACATTAGCCTTTGTGAGGCTTTGGGATATTTTAATGTTATCAAATTACCTACTTTTTATAGAGTTACCATATCTTAACCATTGCTGGGTTTCTTGCAACATGGAACAGTAATTTTATGTACTATGTACCAAATAAATGTTTTGCTAAATTAAAGTAAAAAACAATGTTAAAAGACTGACACATTGTCATATTTTATTAAAACAGTATATCTAAAAATGTGGACCACAGATGGAATACCTGTGAACTTGTTAAAAACACAAGTGTTCTGGTCTCATTCAATTCCTACTCAATTGACTGTCTGGAATACAGCTTGGAATTCTGTATTTAATTGTCTCTCCAAATGATATGTGTGTATCCTCTAAAGTTAAAGGATTGTTTTATTTTTCATACCAGTTATTTATAACCATAGGAGATGTACAACAAATTTATAGATGACCAAAAGCAGGGAATGATAACCACCAACCCAGATTAAAAATTGAATCTTTGTAATCTAAAACACTTGCTGTATCTAGCAGAATAATAATGTAATGTGGATAAACATGAAACTGTTGTATATCAACCATGGATTTATCCTATAGCAACTGAACATCAAATGCTACGCGGGATAGTGGGATGAATACAAATTTATTTCCTGCCCTCAAGGAAAAATTTTGAGGCTATAAAGACAGTTATCTACACAGATAATTAGAAACACTGCAAAGCAAGTGTGCCAGTTATTAAGCTTTTGTCTCTCAGTTTCAACACCCATCCCCATATGCTTCTTCATAAAGTTTGGGCTAGGACTCTGCAAACCACATTTCTGGTTTGGCAATGAGTTCCCTGTTAGATTCTGCAAGTATGGATGTCAAAGGAAAGCTATAAGGCTAGCAAAGGAAACCTCTTTGTGGTTGAGAGTATCTCCAGCTTCACTTCTTTGCTCTAAAAGCAATCCTCTCTTCCCATATCAGCAGTTCAATCCAGTTTGCAGTCTTTCCTCTGCCAGTAGGACCTTCCTCTTCACACTTCAGAAACACTGAAATTGGGAAGCCAGTGACGAATTTTCATAGTTGGATTTCCAGCACTGTGAGGGAACTCCCCTGAGCTCAGCATTAGCACCAGATCTTCAAATGTCTTAGTTTTAATAATTTTACCTACTCAATTTGTTTCTCTATGTGCATTAATAGCTGCCTTGTGAAATTGTTGACTCCATGATGAGGAAGGGCTCTATGTGTGCTTTATATCCTCATCAGCTTTTTATTAGAGCTTTCTGTTACATTATCTTTGTAGAATAGCTGGTGACTTTCCTACCTACTGATTGGAGGTTCAGCAATTCCATGAATGGTTGTGAAAAATGATACAATGTGAAACAGCCGAGATTTTCCTGGGCTATTTCAACCAGAGAGTGGGTTTAGAAGAATAAGACTCTTAAGTCTCATATCAACCACATTTTCAACCACTTGCAAAACCACTTTTCATTCCGAATCCCATTTGGAAACTGCTTTCCCTAAGAAAAGCAAAAAAAAAAAAAAAAAAAAAAGCTCATATACTAAGCAATGTACCATGATAAAACAGTGTATCTGAAATAATTTGATGTTTTAAATATGTAAACTAGAACAAGGGAAGCAATGGATTTATTTTCTGTGTATCTTTAGAAAACAAAACTTAAATGCATAGTTTGAGGTTCTATGTAGGAAGACATTTGTAAAACTTCCACATCAGTAAAGGCAAAATTGTCTTCTGAAGGAGAGGCAAAGTCCTTTTAGAAGCTGAACTCTAATTGAGACTTGAAAATAACTGATTGACTGATCCTGTTGTAGGACACAGTCTTTAACTGGAAAGGTTGTTGATTAGATATACCAGATATCTTACTGTATTGTAATACTATGATAGTGTTCACATGTTCATTTCAGTATGTCCCTTCCAATGAAAGAATTGTTTCCAGAAATGGCTAGAATGCACAAAAGGAAGTAAGGGAAGGGAGTAAGGCAAGGCAGAAAGACAATAGAGCAGGTGCACAGCGGAGGCCATTATAGATAGCAAGGAACTAGAGTAGGACAATATATTAGAAAAGTAATTATACAGAACCTGGACAAATAGGTTGGAAGAGTTCCCTCCTCTCCCTGGTGCCATCAATCCTAGTAAAGCAAGGTCATAATCTGCTGCAGCTGAGCTTCTGTCCTTGCTTCAGGTTTCATAGTTCTCATTTGAAATGCTGTGTTCCAGTACAGCATGTACACCGTTGAAGTGCTCATTCAGAAGACGTCGACTTTTTCTATCTTATTTTCTTTCAAGCTTGCTAAGATATTTGCAGAGACTTTGAAACTTTATGTAATATTATAACAAGATAAAAAGGTTATTGATGTGTGTAATAAAAATATTAGAAAGGTTTCTACAAGATCACTATTAGTCTAAATAGCATGGCTTAGTAGGATATACCCATTAGACATTTACTCAAGCCTAATAAGCACACATCACAGGTATTCTTGGTATGTAAGAGCTATAAGAAACACAAGGATTCTATAGATGCAAATTTCTATAAAATATATCAAATAACAGTCTTATGTAGATTGGTAAATGTGCTAGAACAATTAGAAAAAATGCTATTATCAGATATAGTGATTTTAGAACTGTTACATGAAAATTATTATAAGCTATAAGTTAATATTTATAGGTCTTATTATTTTTCCTTTGACTTAAAAGATGCAAGTCAAAATGAAGACACAATCATCTCAGTTATTTATCTACAATATAGCCTGCCATATATACTCATTTAAAAATCTCTAGAATATTTGTGTCATTTAGATACTAATATCTAATGAGTGAGAAAATTTTTCATTTCCTATTACCGAACTTATACTTACAGATGCATTTTCATTGAGGTTAAGTTTTATTTTTCCAAAATTCAGAGTATAAGGGTGAATTAAGGATGTTTTTATTTATACTAAGTGCCAAAGTTATTGTCAATGGGAGACATGAAGTATGGTCTTCTAGATACTGAATATTCATTGCTATATATCTAAGTTTTTATCAATAAAATCTTCTGTATCCAGTGATAATCGGTACAGAATTATTTTATTGGCACATTGCTTTAAAAGACAAGAAGAGACAAGTTTCACTGGAATGCTATCACCTTGGCTATGACCCAACCCTTTATATTTTATTTCCATTAGCATTTGGTTTCACTTTAAACATTTTGCAACACTATACTATTTTGAACTTCAGTGGAGAGTCATATCACTTTCCTCCAACATGACAGAGTATATTTGCTTGTACAGACTTCTGTAGAGTACTGGTCATGAGGCTAACAAAAGAACTTTCAAAGTCTTCTGTGAGCCAGTGGTTCAGGTGAAGCATAATCTGAAAAGTCTGTGGTATCATTAGAAGCATATTTCAGAGTTATGACTTGGAATAATTCTCTTAAGACAATACAACAAAATGGATTGTTTCCCAGTTTTTGAAGGTTCTGATTACAAAAGTACCAAATCTGTTTCCTTCTCAATGGGAGATCTGGTTTCCATGGGGACCAAAACAACCTCATCTGCTGTTTTGCAGACCATGCTCCATGTGCCACCTCCACTTTGGCAGGACTAAAGAGTGGCTCAACACAGCTCCCCTGGCAAGTGTGTGCTTCCACCTATGTAGCATCTCCTCCATTTCCACCCCCTCCAACGACAGAGCCTGGAGGAGGCTTCAAGGATGTGTGGCTTTCCTCCCACTTTCAAGTTGCATCACTTGTGATGCTCTTTGAAGCTGGAACATTGTACATGATTCCAATAAACATCCTCCATGTGTCACAACATTTCCTTGAGTTAAGTGTTAAATTATCTGGCAATATGAATAGGTGCTGATTTTATTGTTTTAATTAATGCACTTGTCAGAGATGTTGTGGAGATCAGTATTATTTTCTGTATGGATTTATCTAAATCTATCACACTAACAAGTGGATTTACTGACGTACACTTATTTCAATGCGCATCATAAATTGTGTAACCAGCTTACTATATGTCAAGCAGCATGCTGAACATGAGGGTTATAGAATAAAATAATATAGACTTTTTATCCCCCATGTATCTGAAAAGCTAGTGGGGGAAATCTATCAGAAGTGTTATTTACAAATCACTATGGTCAACTGAATCCTATGTACTTGCACTAGATAATATGGGATCATAAAGAAGACGTTGTTCTCCTGGACACAGTCAGGAGGCTTCTTAATTTTGTTTTAGCTTTAACTATGAAACCATATTAATTTAATGAAAAGCACCAGCTTATCCTACTGAATAGATGTAAGATACAGAGACTTCATACTTAAGAGTAACATAAAATTCTGTGTATGAGTAAAATCTGTGAGCTTCGAATATCAAGTTCAGTGGGCCAAAACCAGATCAATCTACTTGTGAAATGTTGGGTTTGTACAAAGAAAATTATGAGGTACAAATGGCATATAAAGAGAGGACAAATGATATTGCAGTCAGGTTCACATTGCTGGAAGAAATCATACAACCAAGAGCAGTTTGTGAGAAAATAGGGTTAATTTTGGTTTACAGACTTGAGGAGAAGCTTCATGATGGCAGGGGGAAATGACAGCATGAACAGAGGGTGGAAATCACCTCCTCACCAACATTGGGTAGACAATAGCATCGGGAGAGCGTGCCTAATACTGGCTAGGGGACACTGGCTATAATACCCATAAGCCTGCCCCCAACAATACACTGACTCCAGGAGGCATTAATTTCCAAATCTTCATCATCGGGGAACCTAGCACTGAGAACACCTAAGTTTATGGGGGACACCTGAATTAAATCACCACAATTGACATGCTATGTATTCTGAAAAAAAGAAAAAAAGCAGTGTTCTGAAAGCGGTGTAGAAGATGTGATTGTAGAAAATGAATTTGAATAAATGATTGTAATCTTTTTTTTTCCCCTAAGCCAGTATAATCTCCAACACCTAACCTCAACTCAATATTCAATACTGTCCATGTGCTGTCATCACAATAGCTGCGTTATGTTTTATTTAGTTCTACTTAATTGGCAAACAAAAGCAGTGGTGAGAAAAGCACATACTACCAAGTCTGGAGGTACACAGTCACTGGTAGAGTCACTCTAGTGATTCTGGACATCTGGCAGGCATTAACCTGGTAGAGAAAAACATAAAAGGGACCACGAATATTCTCAAAATTTAAGTGTTTGAACAAACTCAAAAATATATTCCCAATGATTAAATGTAAAACTTAAGAGGTAAAGAGGAAATCTGAACATTTGAAGGGACTGGGGTTATTAGCACTTTTATGATGTTTTTATAACCCAAAAAAGGGGGAGGGGAGAAGAAAGGCAACAATTGTGAAAGGTGAATATACTTAACCAGAATCAGTGATTGTCATTGCTACAGCATGACATTATCTCCATTCCTTTGTGCAGTGTACTGGATCTCCAGAGGGAGTTTTACACTGAGAGTGATTGTGAGCTGTGTCTTCATTCTCAAGTTATTTTCTAGTGTAAAAGCCTATGGCTCTTTTAAAATTTTTTTTTTTTAATTTATTTGAGAGCAACAGACACAGAGAGAAAGACAGATAGAGGGAAAGAGAGAGAATGGGCGCGCCAGGGCCTCCAGCCTCTGCAAACGAACTCCAGATGCGTGTGCCCCCTTGTGCATCTGGCTAATGTGGGAACTGGGGAACCGAGCCTCGAACCGGGGTCCTTAGGCTTCACAGGCAAGCGCTTAACCGCTAAGCCATCTCTCCAGCCCCTATGGCTCTTTTAAAGGTTTTCTATCTTAATAGATTCAAGACACAGTTTAGCAAATGAGCTTGAGACAGTTTGTCTCATCAATTAAGTTTGATGTATTTGAAGTAGCACATTATCTCATTATTTTGCTCTCAGTGTGCATGTGTGTGTGTGTGTGTGTGTGTGTGTGTGTGTGTGTCTGTCTGTCTGTCTGTCTGTCTGTCTGTCTGTTTGTGGAGGTCAGAATTTGACACTAGGTTTCTGTCTCAATTGCTTTCCATCTTTTTGTTTGTTTGTTTATAAATGATGCAGGATTGATCACTGAACCTAGTGCTTATCAATTTGGCTAGACTACCTAGCCAGCAAGCAGAAGGGATTGGCTTTTATCTTCCTCCTCAGTGCTTGCATTATAGGGCTGCTGTGCCAGCTTTTACATAGGTAATGGGTATTGGACGTTGGGGGGGGGGTTATGCTTATTCAACAAGACCTTGTGATTGAGGTATATCAGCAATCCAATATTACTTTTCTGTATGCAAATATTCTGAGTTTATAAAACTTTAGAGCTCCGTTTTGTATTGAGGACATACTTGGATATAATTATGTCTCTATTCTAGATGAGGATATTTCCTTGTACTGCAATCATATTTAGACCAGTTATCACTAAATGAATAGAAATGTCACTGCCTAGGAAATTGATTCAGAACATTCTACTAATCATTTAATGTTTTATAATAATGTAAATAGCAAAACATATAGCAATATTAACTTAACGAGTCATTAAAAATTGTGAGTAGTTTAAGACAGGTCCCTAGAAGATATTGACTGGCTGAGTTGCTCAATTATTAGCTGTAACAAAAAGGTAGAACATTTGTTCTTTCATCCAAAATAGTAATAACTATTATTTAATGGCTCAAGTTACAAAATGTGTGGACATTTGTGTGTGGGGGCGCCATTCAGCTTAGTCCTGGGCAATTGCAATGGCTAAATAACACCCATATGGTAAACAGCTTGGTACGCCCAGCATAAAGGAAAAGGTGTTGGCAGACAGTCTGTGAAGGAGGCATTATTATTTTCACTCCTAGAGGTGATATCAATCCCAGGGTTTGCTTTCTTTTATTTAGTTTCTCCTTTTTTTCATTAATAAATTTGTTTTTAAACAGAAATTTTAGATATTTTTAAAATACTGAATGCTAGTTCCCATGAAGTATATAGTTCATTGCTTTGAATAGTGATATGGAAGACAACCTAAAAATACAGCCTCACATATCAAAGATCATTTTTTCAATAGTTTTTTTTAAAAAAAACATGCAATATGATTTGTGTCTAATAAATCTGTCTATTTCTTTCTTTTCTTTTTTCTTTCTTTTCTTTTTTTTCTGAGGCAGGATCTCACTTTAGCTCAGGCTGACCTGGAATTCATTCTGTAGTCCCAGGGTGGCCTTGAACTCAGGGCGATCCTTGTACCTCTCCCTCCCAAGTGCTATGATTAAAGGTGTGTGCCATGCCTGGCGTTCTGTCCATTTCTTAACAGGGCAATATGACATGTGAAGCAAGGGTAATTCAATAATGGTGGATTAATTACTCACATGCAATGCATACTTCTTTATCACAAATTGATGGTCTTGGGAAGCCCTCTAAGACTATGATGATTGTAACTGATGCCTGTGGAGTCAGACTCTCTGCTATGACTGGTGTGAGGTAATATTCTCTGGAAGTCTCATTTTCTTCATCTGTAAAATGTCAAATTAACATCACACCCTTTAGAATAGCCTTTGTAGGACTGAATGAGAACACACAGGCTATGCATTTCACTAATAATGGGTATTTCTTATGATTTCAATGAACATGGAATATTGTTAAAAGGCAATTAACTAATGCCTAAAGAAAATACATACTAATATGTTACTAGCCTTTATTTAAGTAGAATGCAGACATTTTAAGTATAGAAATATGTTTGGGATTCACTGCTTAAAAGAAGATAAGCATTTTTTAAAAATTTCTTTTAGAGTTTAATAGTTTGTGTACATAACTTTGGTGTACTATAACTTCAGTGCTCAACTTGTGAGTTTAGAGACTTCAAATTAGTATTTCACAAAAGAATTAAAAAGTATACCCAGGATGAAGGAGACAGACACTGAGGATACTCAACGCTTACGAAAGCAGAAATCCAGAGGCTCCTAAGAGCTCATCATTGAAGTATAAAACACACCCACCACAGCTCAGGGGACATTGTGGAAGAGGGGGAGTCACAGGTGGGTACATTATGCTCAGAGGCACTGCCTCTCCCCAATAACTGACTGCTGTTCCCATAACACATAACTCATAAGCACATGGGGAATACAAGCAACCCCACTGAGGAAGGCCCTTCCAAAATGGGAAAGGGAAGAGAGAAAAGATGGTACCAACACATGAGGAATCCATACAAAGTATGATCTTAGTGATAAAAATAAATTTAAAAGTACAGGCTTGGAAAATGGCTCAACAGTTATAATCACTAGTTTACAGAACTGCTGACCTGTGTTTCCTCCTCCTCTTAATATATATTAAGAAAAGTAAAATCTTGGCAAGATTTATGTATTACATAAGCAGAAAAGCAGCAAAACATTTGATTTTTTAATGCAAACATTTATGTAATTTATACTTGTGTGGAAAGAACAATTACTGGCTAAAACGTAAACATTTTAGGATTTTACCTGTAAGTAAAATCAGAAGACTTTCAGAATTATTTGTCTTTTGGTAGATATTTGGACACTTCAAATAACTTCTAGTTTTATTCTACACAAGAAACAAAATCATTGAAGTGTGAAGAAACGTCAGTATTATTTGACTATATTTTTGGACACATAGGAGCATCCATGTTTTGTTTGAGAAAACCAGAATGCATGCATCTTGTTTTCACTGTTTATCATCAGTGTAGATGGGCCTCACCTGGAAATGCTAGGAGAATAGTCTCTTCTCATTCCTGCAGAAAACCAAAAGTGGTAAGTCTGAAATCAATATTTACTTGGCCCTTAAAATAAAAGCTATTCATGATATTCCCTCTGTGATGTTTGCATTTCAAAGAACAATTTATCAAACTCCATAGTTTCTTAAAACTCATACAATTTTAAATTAAAATTTTAGTTGCCTGTATCTTGGGATATTTACATAATTCTCAACTTGAAGTCCTGATAGACTTCAATAGATCAATGTGCCTGAGATCACTGTGAGATTATATTCTGGAGTGAGTGAATGTGTGTGTGTGTGTGTGAGAGAGAGAGAGAGAGAGAGAGAGAGAGAGAGAGAGAGAGAGAGAGGGAGAGGGAGAGGGAGAGGGAGAGGGAGAGGGAGAGGGAGAGGGAGAGGGAGAGGGAGAGGGAGAGGGAGAGGGAGAGGGAGAGGGAGAGGGAGAGGGAGAGGGAGAGGGAGAGGGAGAGGGAGAGGGAGAGGGAGAGGGAGAGGGAGAGGGAGAGGGAGAGGGAGAGGGAGAGGGAGAGGGAGAGGGAGAGGGAGAGGGAGAGGGAGAGAGGGAGCTTGAATCAGATCTGCCCTTTAAACTCATGATTTCTGAGTAGTTGGTGACCAGATGATGGTAATTTGAGAGATGGAGCTCTTCTGCTGGAGGAGATATTTTATTGCAGGGGGAGTGGGGGGGGGAGGGCTTAGGGATGTTATAGCCAACTTCTACCATTTGGCTCACTCTCTTGCTGCTGCTTTCCACCTGCTGTGGCAGAAGTAATGGCCAGTCTCAGCTCATGACATGCTATCCCCTGCACGAAGATTTGCCTCTGAGACTATAAACCAGGATAACTCTCCTTCTATTAGCTGGTATTCATTGGGGGGCACCATCCCAGCAAGTTAGAGGGTAACTGCAATGGTGTTTCTCTGGGGAATGTAATTAAGTTCCCTTGATTCTCCGAGACCCATGAAGTAAAAGAAAAACAGAAAAGAAACCTAGACTCATGATTCTGAGGAAATTTCACACTTCATCATAAAATTTTTTAAAGAAGCTTAGATGCCAAGATCCATTGGCTTATATTTAAGTTTTTGTGTGTCAAAAGTGAAATAATTTCATGTTGGTGTCTCTAAAAACTATTCATAAATTCCTAACTGGAGTGATCTTAGAGTTGTCATTAATCATACTGAGAGACTAACTTCTGTGAACATGAACTACATATTCAGAGTGAAGGAAGGGTAAGGCTTGACAAGCGAAATGCCACAAACCTTTATTTATTTGATAGCCATTTGAAAATACTGAATTTTTACTTTATGCACGTGAATGTACAGGAATCTCACCACACCTCCAAGCAGCTAGCACTCTCAATTTACAGATTAAGTTGGAATGCATTGGAGAAGGTTCAATAAGTTAACACTGGCAGTAATATGAGCTGGGGTTGTTACCAAGCTGACTGGACTCCTCTGTTTCTGAGGTATCATCATATTTGTTTCTTCATTAGTAATTTTTTTCTTGGTGTATTTTTAAATATTTTTATTTATGTTTGTGTGTGTGAGAAAGAGACAGAAAGATGGGGGAGGGGAGGGGATTCCTGAGTCTTTTGCTTTGACGAATGAACTCCAGACAGATGTGTCACTTTTTGTACTGCATTATTTTACATGGGTACTGGGGAATTGAACTCAGGCCATCAGACTTTGCAAGCAAGTACCTTTAATTACTGAGTCAGCCCCCCAGCCTGCCATATTTGTTTTTATAGGTTAAAAAAGATCTTAAATGTTTTCAGGAAAAATGACATAGATGTGAGAGGGCTATTAAAGCCTTTGAGAACAGAAAGTTTTTTTTTTTTCTTTTTTTAGCAGCTTAGGGAATAACTTGGTACCTAGAATAAAACAGGAACTCAGTAATTATTTTTTAAATGACTTTATTTCACCAAATTATCATTTAGTGATAGCATGAGTCAAAGAACTGTGAAATATTTTATTAATGGTTACTCCTCTGGCTATGACAAATGGTCTGGTGGTCCAACATCCTGTCTCTTTAAAATAATTTTATATCACACCTGACAGGTGAACTGCTTCCAGAATGCTACATACATGTCCTTTTCAATGAGCATTCTTCCTTCTGTCTATTGCTCAGGATACACAGATTATTCTTGGTAATTGCTTCTTGGACTCTGTCCTCAAGAGGAATGTTCTTTTTTAATATGGTATATGTTCTTACTGACTTTCTGATCTTTAAAGAGCCACATAATTTTCCATATTTTAAGTTTATCTTTTCACTGTCTTCAAGCATCTAAAATGGAACATACAGCAAACTCACTTGTTTAAAGGACAGCATCATGGAAGTGTAAATTTCACTGCACATAGGGTCTGAGATTTGGTATTCTGTTTGTGGATGTTGTCTTGAAATTCCTTTTTACATTTTTCAGTGTGAAGTATTGAACATGGGACCTTATATGCTAGATAACTGCTCTATTTCTAAGCTAATATGCTAGCTCTGGATTTCTTGATAAACATTCATTTTATACTGTGTTACACAACTTATGATGTTAGTCTTTCTCCTTCATTCTTCTCTTACAGACCAACATAAATCTGCTGTATTTTCACTCATCTTTTCTCATGTCAGAAGATCTCAGCACTATTTGCCTCATTATATACTTTCAGAAATAAAGACCTATTTTCAATCTTATCTCCCTCTGACCTCACTCATATTACTTCTGGAAGGTTCTATTGATTATAAGTTCATAAAATGTCTAACAATAAACCCCTTTCCCTTTTGTACCACATTCAAAGGCAAAAAAAAAAAAAACCCAAAAAAACAAACAAAAAAAACCTAGCAAATCTTGAAACTTGAACTAAAATCTGTTGTCTGTCATTTATTGGTCATAAGAATTTTAGCAATTTAAATAACTTCTTGAATATCCATTCTGGCATTTGCAAGCTAGAAAGCATGAACTAAGACAAAACACAGCTTGCAGAATGATCTCAAGAACTAGAAATATGATTTGAAAAGTACTTTGGAGAACAATTATGGTTTACGGGAGTCAAAAAACTTTAAACTTTAATTCTATCCCAGCCTTTAACAGTCTTTTAAACTCTTACTCTCATGTTAGTAATCAATTCATATATCTGAGAAACATGTTGTAACCATAAATGACTTATTCACTTAACCCTTGTTGAGTATTTATCATGAACTATTTAAACCATGCCTTCCATAAACAAAAACATTGCATCCAAATTTCTTCATGGTATTTCTTTCAGGATACATACCAGTTTCATGGTGTGCTTGAACTCTATTGTACTATTCTTTATTGGTAAACCCCTGTCCCTGCCTAAGGCCTGTAACTACTTTACTATTCTCCATCACTAGTACAGCTTTTTGAGAGAAATACACATTGATTATATAACCTTTGAGATACTCTATGTTAGCACAATTTCTTGAAATTCATGCAAGTTATTGCAAATGTCAATAATTTGAATGTTTTATTGCTGAGTGATATTATGGTCCTCTTAAATGTAAGCATGTATGGGTGATACAAGCACTAGAGTAGAAATATGCTTTATATGACTACATGATAAATGGGAAGGAAGCTTCCACCTTGTGTGGTAAAACACTTATTTCTGGAGCCCCGAGCCACCAAAAGTAAGTGCAATAGACTGGTAGCCAATCGGTTGTAAGAAAACCAGGCCATATAAAGTTCTACATACAGTGCCAGTCACAACACTTTCTTCAAGTTATCCTAGTCTAGACATTAGAGTATGAATTAACAAGCCTTCCAGATAATCCAAGCCCCCAATCCAGAAGATACATGAAACTTCAAGTCCTTTCAAATGAAACTCAAAATAGCATGGGTCAGGAGTAAACCACTCTGTGCTCTGAATAGCCAACCTATAAAAAATAAATCTTAACAATTATGAAGTCTTTATTTTTAGACACAATCAAATTTTGAACTTGTTATATAGTAATGGTAAATGGAATCCTTACATTAAAAAATGTGTGAAGAATCTTTAATATTATTCTAGTAATATGTTTCTAGCACATACTCTCCTATCTTTAAAGATGCTTTACGAGTTTAAGCCTATATTTTTTTGCTTTTCAACCTAACTACCTTTAGGACTATTGCCTGTTAGAAGGTTCTTCCCCCTTTCATCACTGTGTTTCGTTCTTAAGATCTGAATCATGTGCTGTTCACAAAATACTTATTTCATTCTTAATTCCATTTGTTGAACAATAAATAGCAGGAGTATATATTATATTGAACAGTCACTGAATATTGTATTAGTTCTTATCTGCATGCAAATTTGGCCTTTGATGAGAAAAATAATTGTATGTTATTTTATATGCCACTGCTGAAACAATGGTTTTTTGTAGCTGTTCTAAAGTTGTTCATAATACAGTGTTGCTCTGAGTTAGAGTTTTCACACTGAGGCTTTTCTCTCCTTGAAAAAGTTATGTAACAGATGTAATGCTTATGGGGATGGAAACTCAACTGTTACCACATTATTTTCTTTTCTATTTTATGTTTTTTTTTAGAACCGCTAGTTGCTTGCTACACTAACTTTTTTTTTTTTGTCATCCATGAACTTAAAAATTAGTTCTTTATCTACCACTGATAATAAGTATTCATTTTGTCCTTCAGTTTTCATCCTCTCTAGAATTATCTACATCAGAGACAATACTTGCTTATGTTACCTACAATACCTGGTATTGTAATCAGCTACACATTGCTGGGTGAACATCCAAACTGGACACGGTTTATGGGAGGAAGGGGTTTATTATAAGATTGCATATCCAAGGGAAGTTCCATCAAGTAGCGGAAGAAACTGCCTCCATTCATAAACCCCAGTGACAGACACCAGCACGCTACCAGTACCATGAGCAAGCACAGCCAGAGCTGAAGACCTCACTGTAGACTAGAATTCTCTCTAGGCTGGAATTCAGATCATCCCCCACTGACAAGCTCCCTAGTGCAGGAGTCTGCATGCCAGGGACTGAAGCTTCAAATTCAATTTTTAATAAAACATGAGTCTATGGGGGACATTATCCAAACTACCACACCTGGCATCAGTGAAATACAATTATTATCAACTGTTCCTCCAATGAGAACACATCTAGACCTCAAAGCATTGTTGTATGATGTAAGTATTCTTTAAACTCTGAATTTTATTGTGCTTTACATAGTATTTATCACAAATATTCAAAGAAACAGGCATTACTTCAATTCTAACAAAAGGGGGCACATGTAGCTACCTCATGATTTTATCCCTGTACTAAGTGATCCACATTTGGTTTTAAGGACAGTGGATGGAAGTGATGAAAATTTATATTTTCTTTATAGTCCAGATACTGTTGGGAAAAATCATATTGTCACACTTCATTGTTTACTGTACCCAACTAACATAAGTTTCCTTCAGTTGAAGAGAGGTTGTCAGATAATGCCAGGTGTTTTATGTCTAACCATAGTATATCAGTGTTTGAATATGTGAGTCAGGAAATGCCTATGTGTCACAAAAAGTCAAAGACAAACGTGTATGTATATGGTTCAGTAATAATTACTAAGACAGAAAACCTAAGAAAGAAGACACAGCTCAGAAAGGGAGCAGCTCTGAACAAAAGTCCTTGATATTTGCAGACATCCTGCATGTCTGTACAGCCCCATCATGTTTTTTCATCATAATTGCTTCCCTAGCACCCATCTGGGTTGCTATCAACAGAGACTTCTGTCTTTTAGGGGGAAACAAATAGACAAATGAATTCTTTGGAAGTTCCAATTCTGCCTTTGTACAGATTTCTCCATAATAAAATAATGGAATGAAACACTAAAAAAAAAAAAAAATAAGAAGAAGAAGAAGATTCAACAGAAGCAAGCATCTTTAAATAGATTATTTTCCACAAGGAATCAGTGGGTGCTAATGTTCCTTAGTTGGCTATAAAATCACTGGGGGAGAAATTGTAATTATAGCAACCTCAGCAGCTTTTAGCCTTAGGAACCTAAGCACAAAGAGAAAAATAATATAAAAAGGAAAGTTTTAAAAGGCTGTTTTTAAGAAGACAACACAGTTAAGATAGCCATTCACCAAAGGTTTAATCTATCTTTAACAAGGGAACACAATTAAAGATGGCCATTCATCAAAGGTTTAGTCTATCTTCAACAAGGTAACACAATTAAAGATGGTCATTCATAAAAGGGTTTTGCTACTTCATTCTCCTCCCAGACGGGATCCACAGCATCTGTGGGTGTCCTTCAAGTCATAACAATGTGCCTATCTGCTCAAGAATTGAATATGTTATTAATCAAAGCTGTCACTGTAGTTTCAATGCTTCAAGAATCTCCTGGGGCTTTGTATACAGCTGCATTCAAAGAAAATGAACTGCTATAAACTTGTTCACATTCATCCCTTGGGCTCATCTGATTACAAAATTGCCCAATGAGCTGTTACAGTATTTTCAAGTAATTAGTTAACCCATATATTGGGATGTCTTTTTTTTTTCTATTTCGCCTTCCTTCCTTCTTCCTTCCTGCCTTCATTAATTCCTTCCTTTCTTCCTTCCTTCCTCCCTCCCTCCCTTCTTTCTCATCTTCTTTTCCTCTCTCCCACCCTCCCTCCCTTTTCCCCTCCTACCTTCTGAGGGAGAAATAGCAAGGAGATTCTTTTTCTATAGGTAGTTATCTAGGGTAGGGCCCAAGGAAGAAACTAAAAGAGATGCTATGCAACCTGCTTTAGCAGAACTGGATTTCAGCATGTGATCCAGTGACGTCCTTCAGCAACAAAGCCCCTACTTAGGTGTGAAGGAGTTCTGACCAAAACCCCTGAGTCCAGAGCAACCAGCTCTCTCTGACTCAAGTGAGCCTTGGGTTAAAGCCCACCTCAGTAAAATTATAAATAGAGGCTGATGAGGGGGCACTTTACACCCTTTTTCATATCACTATTCTCATGAGGGAAATAAAGGCTACACATTTTTTTCCCAGGTAATAAAGAGTTACTTGATTAATTTAGGAACTCACAGAGATTCACTGAGTACTATGGCATCCGTAAATCAGTGGTTGAAGATTCAACAATCTTTCAGGTCATAATCATAATGAAAAGTAGAAACTGAAAAATCTTTAGCAAAGAAGATTACTTAAAATGAAACAAATATACTGTCTTTTTATAAAATTATTTTTATTTATTTGAGACAGAGGGAGGGAGAGAGAGAGAGGGAGAGAATAGGTGCACCAGGACCTCTAGCCACTTCAAATGAATTCCAGATGCATGCAACACCATGTGCATATGGCTTATGTGGGACCTGGAGAATTGAACTTGGGTCCTTAGGCTTTGCAAGCAAGTGCCTTAACCACAACTCTCCAGCCAAAATACTGTCTTTTGAAGGTAGTAGTCCATATTTTCTCATAATATAATGGAGTAAAACATTTTAAATAATATTTTCAGAAGCTTTTTGTAATGAATTAACTATATTCCTTCTCCTCCATTCATTTATTGGAGCTTTCTCTTTTCTGTGAAATAAAACTTTCAAAGAGAGAATTAAGCATAGGTATAAGAACAGGACTTTGAAAAGATAGGATTAGTGTCATTATCAAAATTAGAAGGGACAGCAGCAACTTTCTTCCAACTCTACCTAGCTCTTTGGAGAAAGGACAGGACACCTGAGGTCACCAGAAGAGGGAACGTCTGCAAGCCAGCAAGAAGAGCTTCATCAGAATCCAAGACTGGAGCCTTGATCATGAACTACTGAACTTGAGAGATTAAGATCCTCAATATGCAGTATTTAATTTTAACAAACTGGAAGCTTAGCACAATGATCACAGAATAATGTACATAGGAGAGCAAATATGCTGTTTCTAAACTCTCCGCAACAGAGTAAAGGTAAAGGAAAAGCCTATAATTTCAAATTATTTAAATAAAAGTAGTATAAGAGCCACACATGTTCATAAAAGTTATATTTTTCCAGGATAATAATTAGAACACCAAGCTCTATATTATTATCTACTTCACTCAAGTCAGTGATTAAAGCAAAAAGTGATGCTCATCAAAATATTGTGGGTTTTTCAGAATCCAGTATATTTCTGTTTTAAATACCTGAAAATGATATTACCCTGTTCTATGTGCTGTGTGAGGTGCTGCAGTGAAAAGTGTGGAATGTAATAGAAATTTTATTGAATTCTGGTGTAACAGATACAGGTTTGAGGAAGGCCTGATGCCGGAGGAAGCCAGCCCCCCAAGCCATAGTAATCAGGACAGCTCAATGGACCAGGCCACTTTTAGTCTCCTACCAGTCAGTCCTTCATGAGCCTTGTTGCAGAGTTCAAAAAGGCATAACAAGGAGAAGTGAGTGAGTGGTCAAAACGTAAAGTAAACATGATTTCTGGACTCACATCTTATAATGTGCATGGTCCAATAATTGGGTGTATTTGACTTAATTTAACAATTTCATCTACATAAAGGAGTTCAGGCACTAGATTTTTCAAAGTAGGGGAATTATGATTATGAAGTCCCAAGCAGTACATCAGTGAATGTTTTGGTGTGTCTCACAGAGAATACCTTGGTTTTTGCTTTCCTAGGTGTGTGTGTGTATGTGTATGCATTTATGTACGTATAAATGTCATATATTGGATCATATATATACATATATCTGCATATATTTATATTCACACATATATATGATCCAATTTATGACAGTTAATTTCTATTGTCAATTTAATCAGATTAAGAATTATGTAAGGGACTTCTAGTCAAGATGGCATCTGCCTACCCTTGGTTTTTTTTTTAAAGGGGTTTGCTGATTCTAGTAGGCTTCCAGTGGGAGGGTGCAGAGGAGCAAAACAGGGAATCCGCTGATTCCCACACTCTTGGGAAGCCCACCAGTGTCCCAATCCCTTCCAGCAGCCATCCTAGATGCAGTCCCAGCAGGAGGTCCTCCTGTACTAACTGCAGGCCAAGTGGACCCAAGCTAGCAGGCTAGGTCCTCTGCTCTAGGCTTTCTGGCCACTGGGCAGAGCTCCATGCGCACTTACCCAGTCCTAGTCACCAGTCCCACCCTTGCCTTGCTGACCCCCCACACACAATCACTGTCCCAGTCGCTGATCCTGCCCTACCCTTGCTGAGCCCCGCACACAATCACCAGCCCACTCTCCACCACCCCTCACACCGCTAAACAGAGCCCCGAGCCAGCAGGTGAGTCCCAACCCTTACGTTTCAGAGCTCTGCATGAGGTCGCCATCCCACTGCTGCTGCCCCATCATACCCCCAAACAGGGACCCAAGCTTGTGTCCCTGCCCTAGCCTTTCCAGACTGCGGCTATCGCCATCCCACTGCCACCCCACTCCAGGCCAGCAGGCTAGCATCCCACACCCTAGGCTTTCAGAACCATGATAGCATGAATCAGATGCTAGTAAATACATCTTGATTGCCCAGTCCACACTGGATGTCTCTAATTAAAACACAGAAGAGACAACAGGATCAGAACCCCAAAATGAATATTAAAAACTATGCAGCCCTTAGTGAGCAAATAGCAAAACTTGCAGAAACTCAACAAAGGACCAATAATTATATGAATGGTGCACGCACTAGATTATACATAAACGAAAAGAACCAGGAAGTATTCTAAAGACAGTTAAATGCTCTGAAGGAGAGCAGGAAAAAAAAAAAGAACTCAATAACTAGCTGCCTATGCTCAATGAAGACATTAAAAAATGCAAGGATGAACTCCAGGAAGCATTAAGAAAATCAGAAAATAACGTGAAAAGGGAACTTGACAGAAGGATGGAAACTATACATAAAAAAGCAGTACAAAATATGAACCAAATCGAACAAGCCCAAAACTCTATAGAAGCTCTCAAGAATAGAGTCAGCCATGTGAAGGATAGAAACTCAGAACTGGAAGATAAAAGAGAAGAAACAGTTTGTGAGTCCAAAAGTTTCAATAAGTTCAAAATTTTCTGTGAACAGAATGCAAGGGAACTATAGGTTACTGTTAAGTGTCCCAACATTTGGATCATGGGAATACCAGAAGGGGAAGAAATTCAGACCAAAGGCATGGATAATTTATTCAACAAAGTTATCTAAGAAACTTTCCCACTCTCTCAAAAGAAAGTCCCATCAAATTACAAGAAGCTAATAGAAAGCTAAACAGACTGGACCAAAGGAGAAATTCTCCAAGTCATATTATCATTAAGACTCTAAATATTGATCACAAAGAGAAAGTAGTAAAGGCAGGTAGGGAGAAACAACACATTACATATAAAGGAAACCCCATCAGAATTACTTGTGACTTCTCAATAGAAAAAGGGGCTTGAATGGAATATTGCAAACTCTAAGAACTTATGGCTTCCAACTGCAGCTACTCTACCCAGCAAAAGTAACCCTCATAATAGATAGAGAAAGAAAAAGTTTCTATGATAAAACTCAGCTTTACAACTATATGGACACAAAGCCAAACCTGCAGAGAGTACTTCAGGGAATTCTCCACACAGAAAATTCAAATAACCAACCTCCAGTGCCTAGGAGAAGCAGATCACAATAACCAAACTTTGAGAAGGCACAAAAACTACAAAAGCCAAGAAAACCCCAAACCACATAAACCACCACAATATGGCAGGTATTAAATCAAAGCTCACAGTTATTACCATAAATATTAATGACCTTAATTTACCCACCAAGAGACATAAACTAACAGAGTGCATCAGAAAATTAGTCCCCTCAATCTTCTATATTCAAGAAGCCCACCTCACCATTAAAGACAGACATCTCCTCAGGGTGAAAGGGTGGAAAATGATATTCCAAGGAAATGGAAATAAGAATCAACAGGTGTAACTATACATGTATCAGATAAAATAGACTTCAAAACAAAGGTAATCAAAAAAGACAAAGAAGGTCATTTCTTACTTATCAAGGGAGCAATTCAACAAGAGGATCTCACAATCATTAACCTTTATGCACCAAACACAGTGGCACCATGATTCATGAAACAAACCCTACTTGATAATAAAACAGAAATAACCACCAACACCATCATAGTTGGGGACTTCAATACTCCACTATCAGCGGTAGAATTAATAGGGAAGTAAGAAAGCTCTAAGCACCACAGATCAATTAGAACTAATAGACATCTATAGAACAGTCGACCCCAAATCCATAGCTTACACATTCTTATCAGAAGCTCATGGAATCTTCTCTAAAATAGATTATATACTGGGTCATAAAGCCTGCCTCCATATATTTAGGAGGATTGACATAATTTCCTGCATGATATCAGATCAAAATGCTGTATTGTTAGAAATTTACAACAAAAGAAGTGCCAGGGACCCAACTACCTCCTGGAAACTGAACAACACACTCCTTAAACAATAAATGGGTTGAGGCTGAAATAAAAAATGAAATTGCAAAATTTCTAGAAATGAATGACAATGACAATACAACATACCAAATGTTATGGGACAAAATGAAGGTGATCCTCAGGGGGGAAATTCATAGCACTAAATACCTTCATAACAAAGACAGAGATATCCCAAATCAATAACCTAACCATACTCCTAAAGGCATTGGAAAAACAAGAAGTATCCAACCCAAAAAGCTCCAGACAAAAAGAAATAATTAAGATCAGAACAGAAATTAATGAAATGGAAACTAAGGAAACAGTTAAGAAAATCGATCAAAGAGCTGGTTCTTTGAAAAAATAAACAAGATTGATAAACCCCTGGATGATTTGATCAAGCAAAAAAAATAAGAGACAACTCTAATTAACAAAATTAGAAATGAAGAAGGAGAGATCACAACAGACGTAAGTGAAATTGAGAGAATCATCAGGACTTATTTCTTTTTTCTTTTTTTTTTTTTTCAATAAATTTGCTAACTTTTATTCAGTTGAGCCATATGTATAAACAGTTAAAAGGAAAAAGCTCCAAAGTCTTATTTCAAAAACTTCTACTCCACAAAACTGGATAATATGGATGAAACGGATGAATTCCTGGATACATAACAAAGCTAAACTCAGAGAAGGCTAATCTCCTAAACAATCCTATAACAAACACTGAGATTGAAAGGGTCATAAAAAACCTCCCTAAAAAGAAGAGTCCAGGACCAGATGGCTTCTCTGCTGAATTGTATCAAACCTTCATGGAAGAACTGAAACTAATTTTTCACAAATTGTACCACACAACTGGAGAACAAGGGAAACTCCCCAACTCCTTCTATGAAGCTAGTATCACCCTAATACCAAAACCAGGCAGAGATGCCACAAGAAACAAAACTAAAGACCTAGTTCCTTGATATACTTAGATGCAAAGATCCTGAACAAAATCCTTGCAAATTGAATTCAACAGCACATCAAAAGCATTATGTACCTTGATAAAGTATGCTTTAGCCCCGGAACACAGGGCTGAATCAACACACAGAAATCTGTCAATGTAATACACCACATAAATAAGCTTAAACACAAAAATCATATGATCATTTTGATAGATGCAGAAAAGGCCTTTGACAAAATACATCACTTCATGACCAAAATATTGGAGAGAATAGGAATGGATGGTTTATATCTCAACATAATAAAGGTTATATATAAAGATACTAAAGCCCCAAATAATACTTGATGGGGAGAGACTGAAGGAATTCCCATTGAGTTCAGGAACAAGACATGGGTGTCCTCTCTCATCTCTGTTCTTCAACATAGTACTGGAAAAACTAGCTCAAACTACAAATTGGAAAGGAAGAATTTAAGTTGGCCATATTTGCAGATAACATAAGTGACCCAAGAGCCTTCATCTTAATACTCTTAAAAGTGATTAACTCCTTCAGTAAAGTATCAGAATACAAATTCAATGCACAAAAACCAGTAGGTTTTCTATATGCAAAGACAAAGAGAAAGAAATAAGAGACATTGTCCCATTTTCAATAGCATCAAAAAAAAATTACTGTGGAATAATATTAACCAAGTAGGTGAAAGACTTTTGCAATGAAAACAAAAACACTCAAGAAATAAATTGAGGAGGACTTGAAAAAAAAAAAAAACTGTCCATGCTCCTAAACAGGCAGAATTAACATTGTGAAAATGGCAATCTTACCAAAAGCAATATATATATATTTAATGCTAAAGTCTTTCTTCTCAGAGATAGAAAAAAATGATCTCAAAAAATTCATGTGGAATGGAAAAAGGCCTTGGATATCCAATAATATCTTCAGCAAAAGAAACACCTCTGGAGGCATCACCATACCTAAAAAACATCTCAAGGACTGAACAACATGGTAGGGTAGGAGGGGAGGGTAAGGTGGGAGAACAAAAATATGGACCCAAATAGAAATGGTACCATAAAATCCTACATCCTGAAAGACATACTAAAAAGTCGAACCTCCATCAGATGCTTAGAGAGAACACCTGAATCAAAGGGGCCTGGAGAGGGTATGACAAAGACTATCTTCAATCTTCTGTTTTTCTCTCTCTCACTCCCCTTCTTTCTCTTCTCTCTTTATCTTTTATATTACCTATCTTTTTCTTCTTTCTTTTCCTTTAGCACTGAGCTGTAACTCCCAGTACCAGAATGTGGTTAACACCCACAATAAGCTATTGATCAGAGAGACATATAAGTTTTCCCAAAAGAAGACAGATTTCTGTCAGAGTACATGATGACCAACCAAAGGTTAATGGTAAAACCCTACTGCCTAAGGTACCATATGCAGTTGGTACTGAACATGGAGTGACCTAGCTGGAATCTGGAAGAGAGTCAGTCCCCAATTAGCTTATGTTGTGCCAGAAGGTGCTACATGAGTGACGGGGGAAAATGATCAACATATGTCCAAAGGGCCTAAGGTACTCAGCAGCAAGCAACCTGATGTGATGCTCACAGAAGTGCAATAGTGGCACACAGCCATGGTGGGAAATCAACTGCTCTTGATTTGGCTAATGGATCTGCTCAGTGAAATGGAACCCATACTTGGAACAGGGAAACAACTCAGAACCATACCCCAAAGTGAGCCCACTGTCAAATATCAAGCTCCCACCCACAGTGGGTTACATGAGGGCCAACACCTATTAAATTCTCTATTAAAACAATAACAAGTATCCATGTACCTCACTCTCTGTTGGTGAATTTGCTTTTCTTTTTCAAATGGATGCAGAATCTGAGGAATCAGCCCTCACCAGGGCACCAGCTGAAGCCATAGAATTAGTGGGGAAGTGAGCAAGAGATACTTTCTCAATGAACCTGGTCTCATTACAAGGGTGAAGGAGATAAGACACGGAGAACAATCAACTCCTACCAAATCAGATATCCAGAGACACAGAGACTCCCATGACCTCAACACTGACATAGACCTAAAATAAATCCAACAGGACTTGGGGAAATTCATGGCAGAGGGTGCAGAAAGATTGCTAGAACCATAAGTTTGGTCTTTACACACAGAGACATTGCCTCTCCCCCATGACTGATGGCTACCCCAACAATGCAAGACCCCAAATCCTCATGGGGGTATGACAGGGAGAGGGCTAATGATGGTAACCATCCTGGCTGTACACACACTATATACATAACTTAAAAAAAAAAAAAAAAGACAGACTCATGAAAGGGACATGTCTCTTGGTTGGGTCCCTGAGTGTGTTTTCAGAAATGTTTGCTGGAGGGAGGAAGACCTTCGCACAGGGTAGGTGGCCCTTCTGGTGATGGACTGTATATAACATCATTTCCAGAGAACACAGGGCCTTAAGCATGGCTGCCAATGCTGCTCTCTGGTGTGTGCACCACCCTGATACTTCCATGCTTGGCAGACATCAGTGTCCAAGCTTCATTGGCCTTCCAACATGGAATGAAGATGTGGCTTCCCAGGAATCTTCCAGGCCTTCTGAGCAAAACTGAGTCTGCTGAAGCATCCAGCGTTATGAACTGAGCACCTAAAGGGTTCCCTCAGTCTGCAGCCTACAAGTGATTGACATTGTTGGACTTCCCAGCCTCTATCCTCTACAAGGTTCACCCACTCTCCAACCTATACATTGCCATTGTTGGACTTCCCAACATCTCTCCTGGAATCTAATCTAGTAGATCCTTCATATATTCCTTCTACTGGCTCTATTCTTCTAGAGAGCACTGACAAATGCACAGGTATTCCCAAGTCCACTAACCTTTTGGGTCACCATTTACTTGACCTAAATCTCATTTTTGCCCGAAGACATCACACTTATTATTACCATGTTGTGTAGGATTACTTAAGAGTAGAACTTGCTTTTCTTACATTGATTTTTTTTTTTTTTTTCATTCTGGATCCTCACTTCTCTCACCATGTCAATTCCCTTAGTGGCCTTTCTCCCTGACTCTGGTACCAGCAGCTGCTATAAGATGATAGAGACCATTTCTTCCACATTCTTTAAAGCAACTCCAGTGTGGGACTTCTGTTCCCTGGATATTTTCAAGTAAGATAGAAGATATATAATTGACAGAAAAGAAGCGTGCAATGTAATGGTGAGTCTTAGTACAAGTTATTTACACTGAGGAAATTTCTTCCAAGGCTGCCACCTACTCTTATTTTCTTTTTCTTTTTTGTCTTTTCAAGGTAAAATCTCACTCTATCCCAGGCTGAACTGGATCTTACTTTGTAGTTGTAGGATGGCCTTGAATTTACATTGACCTTCCTACCTCTGCCTTCTGAGTACTGGGATTAAAGGTGTGTGTACCAAGTCTGGTCCTCTCTAACTCCTTGCAAAATCCTCCCCTGTAATTCCAATCACTTAATTGTACTCAGCAATTTAGATATTATCTGATGCCTCCATCTAGTCTAATCCTTAGTATTGTTTTGTAAGATTACATATATTGGCATATAGTTTTATGAGTACATGCTTGGATATGTGTGTAGTAAGGTGATTCCTACCACAATCAGGATACAGAAAAGAATACAGATGGTTTTATGACCATCTTAAACTCTGTTGTACTATTCCTTTATTGGTCCATTTCCTTGTCCCTAAGTCTTGTAACCACTCTTCTGTTTTCCATCACTACAGCATTTTCAGAAGAAAACATGGATTATGTAATTTTGTGACTATTCTTTTTTTTGCTAAGCACAATATGTTGAAAGTCAGGCAAGTTACCACATGTGTCAGCAGTTAGAGCCCTTCATTGCTGAGTGATATTCCATCTTATCTGTGACATCAGTTGATATGCTGAAGAATATCTGATGGGATCCCAGTTTATATTGATTATAAAATAAATAAAGCTACTATGAAAATGTGTTGCTATATTAACATGTAGTTTTGACTTCTCTAAGGTAAATCCTCATTGGTGACATGATTTGGTTGTAAAGAATATTTATTTCAATAAAAATCAGCACTAAACCTTCTTGGTGACTATAGTCATTCCCATCAGTGCTGAGCATCTCTGCATCTTATCTTCATGAAATTATCTATATTTTTTCAAAAAATATAATAATATACTGTGATTCCAAAAACACATACTTATCTATTGGTGCGATTAGATACAGAGAACTGGTAAGCAAAATTGCCACGCTTCAGAAAGTTAAATAAAATGAACACAAAAAGGCTACAAGAAGCAGATGTGGGTGATTGATAACAATTGTGATAGCGTTTTTGGAATGATGAATGCACACTGATCATTGCATATATTTGTTAGGAGAAGGCAACTAACAGGAGATTTGTCATAAAGCATAGCAGGGATGGGAGTCGGTGGTCATGCAGAGAAATGAGAGACTAGGTCCTGTTTGTGTTACACTCAGAGACCTTAACATGTACAAATTACAGAATGTATAATGCAAAAGGAGGTTTAGGAGACACAAAAAAGAAATGAACGTAAGTGAAGGGAGAGCCTGGAAGTGGAGCAAGAAAAAGAAATGAAGATCAGAACTACAGACCTTAGTTTTAGGAAGTGTTGTTTAGGCACAAATCTACTGATTTGGAATTTTTACTCTTCGGTGATATTGAAAAGTGGGACAGAATGGAATAAAAAATTCACAATTTATTACAAAATTAATGACTTAAATTAAAAAATAAGAAAACACATGTATAGATACATTACTGAAGAGAGCTAATGATCACCAAGCAGTTAATATTATTTGAAAGATGTTTAACAACTTTGATTTTGGAGAAATACAAATTAAAGAAGAGATAATACTAGATGCCTATTAGAATGGCTAAGGAAAAAAAAAGTTAGGAAAAAAAGATATAATTCAACTAGGTATATCCATGTGTCAAAGTGATTTTTTAAAATACTTATTTATTTAATTGAGAGATAGAGAAAGAGGCAGATAGAGGGGCAGAGAGAATGGGCACACCAGGGCCTTCAGCCACTGCAAACATACTCCAGACACATGTGGCACCTTGTGCATCTGGCTTTCATGGGTACTGAGGCATCAATCCTGGGTCCTTAGGGCTCACAGGCAAGCACCTTAACTCTCCAGCCCTCAGAGTCATGTTTATTCATACCATCGTGGTTCATCTGCATTCTATGGTTTGAGCACATGTGATTTCAGCCTACCAATCTTTCAGTATTCTGTTTTCTTCCTGACTTGTAAAATAGAACTAATAGCATTTGCTAACTCAGAGAAATCTTGGAACTATGCAAGGTGATATATGAAAAGGGGAAAAACAAATAAAATGTAATCTACATTTTAAAATATTTTCCCACACTTTTGTGGTCATTTCAAAATGAATTTTGATGACCATTTTTTGATGAAAAAGCAATTCACTGTGTTTCAGCGATCACTCAGGATTGGCACTGGTGACCTATAATAACACAAGCATATGGAGATTTGGGCATCTTGTTGGATTGTGCATGTTTAGCAGCATAGCAGATCATATGTAGCTGCCTCTTTCTTTATATGGGTAAACCACCCCCTTCTATCTCTGCAGAGAAATTGTATACATGCAGAGTTTAGCCAAATCAAAGGGATTATTTTTCCCTCAGAATAATTTTCCTGGTAGATAAGAGTATCATGAAGAAGCAGTTCAACCATGACTTAGCATGCTAATTAACAGCACAATGATACAAAGTAACTGTTTAATTATTTTTTTCTTTATTAAAAATCAGCCACTTGTGACAAATTATTACACAAGAGTTGGTACATACGGTTCCCTAAGATTTGCCTTGATTTCTCTGTACAACTCTTTGCACTAGTATCTTAGGTGTATTCATTATATTTTTCACAAGATATTATATACTAAAGAGCCTTCATTTTATCCTATTTGCTTCCACAGACTCTGTTGTCCAAATAGTTCAGTTGAGAGCCTCTTGTGTAAACCATATCAAGGCTTTGTTTACTTCCTTTGTTGAATATCCATCTAGGCTCTTATACTTTCAGCTTTGTAAAGAAGTGAGGGCTATTAATCAAATTTACCTAAAATGGCTCTTCGTTGGACTATCTTTTTTGGCAAGAGCAAAGAAGTACACCACGGAAAAAGAATCCATTAGAATCATCATACCCAGAAAATAACATGTATATGGCAAATTATAATAATGTCTCTTAGTAATATTTTGATTTTTATACTTGAATACACAGTAGAAAATTGCTCAATGTTCCTACTTCTCTTTGTCCACTAAGGTTGGAACAGTTATTTCAGACAGACTGTATGTGTGTGTGTGTGTGTGTGTGTGTGTCTGTGTGTGTGAAGTATGTTTGTATGTGAAGGATGAGAGAAAAATCTCCTTTCTTCCAAAAAATGATGTTTATTTCAAAGACATTTTAAAATTAAATTTAGTTTATTTGTTAAAGTTGCACTAGATCCTTATTATATACATTACCTGTAGTGTTGTTGAAATGCTCAAGTTTTAATCATCATTAATTTTGATTTCAACACTGTCTTTGCTATTTAATTTTATGTATGTCTGTTTAAAATATATTCACACAATACAGAGTAGATTAAGCCAATAAGTTTCATTAACAGATCCATTACTGGAACAGCATAGCTGTACTATATTCACACAAAAGTTTGTGAAGCACGTAATTTATCAACTTTCTGAGCTAAAGAAGCTTGTGATGACACTATTTTTTGTTTACATTATTCACCTAGAGATCTTTTTCAAAGGTGTGTTGTGATACAGCATGTTTGGGAAGTGGTCTACAATTCTTCATTTTTAACATGTTCACAGGTAATAGGAAAGCTTCTGGACTAGAAATCATATCTTGCCAAATGAAATAGCATGTGTGTTCTTTACTGACCTGTACTTCCATATAAGGAGTTAAGATGTGGATAATATGTAGTATACTTATTTCTAAATAATCCTTGTTATTCCTTTTCCCTTCCTTACTTATTTCCCTTCCTTATTCTAAATCATTTTTATTATTATTTTTATTTTTGGTCTGGTTTCTGATAACAGACATAGGGAGAGGAGGTGGCATTAAAAAATACAAGACAGTTGGGTGTGGTGGCACACGCCTTTAATTCCAGAACTCGGGAGGCAGAGGTAGGACAATTGCTATGAATTCGAGGCCACCCTGAGACTGCATAGTGAATTCCAGGTCAGCCTGGGCTAGAATGAGACCCTACCCCAAGAAAACAAACAAACAAACAAACAAACAAAAAATTACAAGACTACCTCTATACCAAAAATCCAACAGTGCCCCAGATCCAAGTGAAAAGAAATTTCCTAGTTGGTTAAGAGTAGGTGATGCATGTCATAAGCGTCACATTAAAAACTTACCCATCCTCAGTGAAATTATGACATTCACTGTGGGGTACCAGGAGTCAGGGCAAGTTATATAAGAGTATAATGTGTATATACATAAAACTTGGCAAATTGATCATTCCTATTACAATTATTAAATAGATATTTTGGTCAAAAATGGTTTTAAAAACTTACCCATATGCAGATGTGAGTACTTGTGAGCACACACACCTGTGTGTGCACTACTATGTATGATTATGATTTCTTAAAAAAAAAAATTCTTAGTTTTTTTCCTGTAGCAATTTTCATTAGTGTTTAAAAGTTTATTGATTGAATTAGCATTCTAATACTGTCTCGTTCTGCATGAATTCCCAAGTGTTGTAGACACCTAACTGAAGTGAGTGTGATTAGTTCTTTCAATAACAGACCTAGGATTCCATATCACACTTACTCACTGGACTAAAGAATTGCAACAATGAGCCGGGTGTGGTGGCACACGCCTTTAATCCCAGCACTCACAAGGCAGAGGTAGGAGGATCACTGTGAGTTCGAGGCCACCCTGAGACTACATAATTAATTCCAGGTCAGCCTGGGCCAGAGTGAGACCCTACCTCAAAAAACAAAACAAAACAAAGCAAAACAAAAAACAACAACAACAACAAAAAACAACCTTGTAACAAAGGGAAAATGAAAATGTCATTTTCAAAAAGTGAGAGAAGCGACATCCATAACTGCTAAAGAAAACTAAAAAACTAAGAAATACTGAAATTTCCTAATTTCAATGTTGTGTAAAGAATTTCTTTCTTCAGGTATATTTGAAAAATAATAATTTTTATGATTATGAAACTTCCAACATGAACATATTGCTTATTGGTCATGCTCTCACTGGGTTACACTTTATGTCCCCTCTCCCCATTATCTGTGCTGCTCTACCCTTTCTGCGGTTTTCCTACACTGACTTGTGAACTATGGGCGATTGTTCAGAAATGATGGAAGTTTTTGTCTTAACTGTTTACTTCAATTTCAACATGCTACAAGGCATTTAATTAAATACTGGCTTATGTATGTTACAAAAAAGAAATGCATTGAAATGAGGCAAATCTCAAAGAGAACTTGAATCATCCAAACATGTTAGAGAGTTAGAAACTTAAAGATCCATGTACTTGTAAAAACAAAAACATGAAAACTATGGGCTTTATTTTCCAAAGTATTATTACATAAATCACTCCTTAGTAGAATATAGTGTTAGTTTCTGCTCCATGCTTCTTTATGGTAATAATCTGCAAGGAACCTACCTAACAGTCTCAAAAGCCATAGAGAAACCAAAACATCCCAAAGGCAACATGTATGGCAAACACATCCCCAATATGCTTTGGAGACTAAGCTCGTATTTGGTTAGAGAAGAATGAAGGTGTGTCATGCTTGGGGTTCTTAGTGAAATCACTAGTGAGGAACAGTGCATCTGCCTCCCACACAGCCATAATTCTGTGGCATGTGGATTTCAAAGTTAAATACATAGCACAACAAAGTAAAGCAGAACAAGGGGAGAACAGAGAGGTGGACACGCTGACAACCAATTTAACCAATGTGTGCTAACATCATTACTATAAATGTCATGACTATTACGAGTCACTGTCATCCTTATAAATACATGAAATGTTAACAAAAAGCATCTGGTAGAAAAATCTCTGATAGGACATAGCATTAAATATCACCTACTTAACATCTACCATCTATCTGTAAATTCTTATTCTTACAAGGTATAAAAGGCCTATGTCCTATTTAATTATTTTTATAATTTATTCATCTTTTCTTTCTTTAAAAAGTACAGATATGTAGTATTTTTGTGTGTGTATGTGTATATATGTATGTGTTGTATGATGTGTGTACGTATGTATTTGTGTGGATGTGTGTGTAGGCATGCATATGTGTGTGTGTGTGTGTGTGTGTGTGTGTGTGTGCGCTGTGTGTGCAGTATGCACACATACATGCTGAAGCAGGACCCCATATGCTCACCTGCCATGCCAAGTAGAACGTTGGGTGCCTGGCTTCATCACTCTCACCTGTTTTCCTTCCCAAATAGTCTCTTCCTGATTCTGGAGTACTTATGATCTCCGTTCTCCTCTCCTCATAGCACAGGGTTTGCAGTCATGTGTGGCTATGACCAGCTGATAATGTTGGTTCTATAGATTTAAACTTGGACCCTCATGCTTGGGCAGGAAACACAATCACTGAGCCATCCCTCCAGCTCCATGCCTGCCTTTGCTAAATAAAGGAGAGCTAACCAAGAGAAGGTGACACTGTATTAGACAATAGATGAGGAGGAACACATCAGGAAATGTTCCCCCATGAGAAGAAGCCAAAAGGTTGAGGTCTGCAATTCATCTTAGAAATAGGGTTGTGGGCAGCTGAAGACTAGAATTGACCACAACTTGTAAAATGTGCACAATTACTGAGGAAACAAATGCTAGCTTTTTTAATTCCTTTCTTTTTTTTTAAATCTTCATGCCATTATTTAAAATTAATAATGAAGTTAAATGTTACCCTTAGCAAAAAGGATGTACAAAAATAGTGCCACATCTTTCCACTTTGTTAGTGAAACCAGGAGGCACATTTGGAAGGTCAAGGCATTTGTCTAGTTCAACATGAGTATCAGTCCCCCATGCACTATAAATGCTAAATCATGTGCTCAGTTCTCTGGTGCTGGCTCCTGAAGGCATCTTCTGCAGGGAACACCAGCACTTTCAAGAGGGAACATAAACTGAGATATCATAATTTTTTCACTGATAAATTATTTTATGTATATTTAATTGGTCATCATTTAAGATATTTGAAGCAATAATTATGCAATAATGCTTGGTTCATATAAGAATGGATCCCTTGAGATTTCATAAAATATGATGCAATTTAAAGTATATTAAATATATTCATCTTCCAGGAATAAGGGAACGTGCTGTAAAATCTAATCTCAAAGCAAAGGCCAGTTCAAGAAATTAGTCTTTAGACTAAAATTGGACTTTAGAATCTCATTTTGAATGATGACTGGAAGTAAAACTTGGGAAAAGAAGCTAAACAAGGGATTCTTTCACCAAGGAATTATTCTGTATTAAGGAAATAAATAAAATAATATTAAATATTTTAAATATATTCATTGAAAAACAAATTCAGGATGTTTTAGAAAACTGGGTCTTCTGATTCACCATATCAAAAAGAAACAAAGGTGGCTGGAGAGATGGCTTGGCAGTTGAGGCACTTGCTTATGAAGCCTAAGGACCCAGGTTTGATTCCCTAGTAACCACATAAGCCAGACGCACAAGGTCTGCTTATGTCTGGAGTTCACCTGCAGTAGCTAGAGGCCCTGGCATGCCCTTTCTCTGTCTCTCTTTCAAATAAATAAAATTAAATAAACAAACAAAAAGAAAAAGAAGCAAAGACCTAAATTGCTATAGAGAAATTAACTTCTAGCTTTTAAGAAAATAACAATTAAATATATCATCTTATTTCCTCATCTTTCCTAGGAATATATTTTTCATAAAAAATTGTTTGTTATATATTTTTCATAAAAAATTGTTTGTTTTTTTCTTTTACACTTGCACTGTTTTTCCTCTGGCTTTACATGGTTACTGGGGGTTACACCTGGGTTGGAAGGCATGAGAACTCACCCCTTTGACTGCTGACTTATCTCTCTAGCTCCTAAAATGTCTTCTCTTACACAGTGGTATCATCCTACTAAAATGTGGCTTTAGTTGTACATATTTATCCCATATGAGTTTCCTATGTCATTCTATCTTTCCTTAGTATTTGCATTTTATTGTGTCCTTACACTGCAGACTATCATTTCCAACTTGAGCATGGCAGCTTCTCATTTGGATATTTAAATGCATGCTGAAAGGTGTACATTCCCTTTTTATTTGCTCTAAGAAAATAAATTCTTTGTAAGCCAAAACTTGATTCTGAAAATATACATGCTCAAGTATTTTGGGGAACAAAGATGTTATTTTAACTATGGACACTACAACAAATGAGTACAACTTGATATTGCTCCTGAATAATATGGAACTACTGGTCTAAACATTGTACTACAGTGGGACGTCTGCACATCAGGCATGCTTGCCTTGTAATTGCAGAATGACTCATTTGAGAAACCTTATTAAAGCTGTAGCTAATTTTCAGAGTTACTTAATAGTTGTTAATTATGACAGTTTTATTTTTGTTTCAGAAAAAATATATTTTGATTTTATGCTTAAACTAAAAAATAAAACAAACAAACATTAATTATGCTTAGGTACCAAATGGCTGTATGGCTGTGTGAGTTCAGTATCTCCAGCTTCCCTTTCAAACTGAAAGGGGGGTACAGGTACAGTTAGGGATTAATTGGACCCTGAAGGTAAAAAAAGGCAGGAAAGTTTGCATTTGCTAGAAATCAAAGATGAACTGACTTCTTATCTCTTGCCTAATTCCCTAGACCTGTTTTTCTACAACCAGGACCCCTCATGGGAGGGAGGTCTTAAATACGAAACAATGTGGTTGATCAAGTTCAGCCCTGGAACTTGGTGTCAGGACTGGCCTCTTCCTGAGACAGACAGCCCCTAGCCCTAACCAACCAGCTGTCCCTCTGGTTCACATGAGCTGGAAGACAGCCCACCACTATAAGGTTGGAAATACCTTTGCAAGGGTAGGGCAGGCTCTCTGCAACTTATATCTGTGGTTGAGTTTTGCTCTCAGCTGGGCCTGGGCTAGCTGGGAGGGGCCCCAGCCCTTATACTCCTCCACATGGGTTCTTTTTCCCCTACAGCTCCCCTCATGGCAGGAGCTCCTTGAATTTTCTTTTCTTTCTATTTTTTTCCACTCTTTTTTTATCCAGTCCCTCCACATGAAATCTCTATCTACATGGGTGATTTTCCTTGGCTCTATACTTCCCTCAATAACTATAATAATTTAATAATTATCCTTCTCAGTCTTTTTAATTCAATTCTTTGATTAAAATTAGAAATGAACCTAGGGCTTGGGGTTCAAGGACTTTCTTGGACTCCTCACACCCCATTACAAAACCAAGAACAAAGCCTCATGAACTGTCAGAGCAAAGGCAATTCAAGAATTAATAACACATGGTGGATTAAAATTATTCAAAGAGCCTACCAATACATAATAAAATAAAAATAAAAGCTTTAAACCATTATATTTTATAAGCTTCACAAACGTCTCCAGCTAAGTTGGCTATACCTGTTCCATCACTCAATGGCTTTAAGTTCAAGGAATGAGGTCTTCATGTGGTAAGTGTGTAAAATCTATACATAAGTCTCTGGCAGAAAACAAAAGCAAAACAAAACAGTTAATGAACTAGATCTGGCCCAGTAAATGTTTGCTGACAATGAATGCTAACATTTATGAGAAATGTACAGTTCTTGTATAGTGTTGACTCTCAATAAAATGACTTAATTGAAAGTATGTAAAATTAATTACTTATTCAGATGGATATATACATATATATATATATACATATGGATATATATGTGTACATATACATATTGGCAACATATATATATACATATACATACACATATATATATATATATATATATATATGCCGATATATTTGCATTTTGTTTCCATGTTTCACTATATTTTGTATTTCAGTTTTAGCAAACATAGGGGACAGATAGGGACATTTATATTCTCATATTATAGGAACAATTTTATACTTCATTTCAGACAAATCTACACAGACACATTGTAAGTCATCCAACACGTACACATTGTTAATGGTTTGTTTGTTCTCAGTTAACCTTCAACCTAGATACCCTTCAAACTTCAGTGGCTCAGGAGGAATGCAAGGCTCAGTGGCCTTGGTTTATGCAAATCCTTCTCATTCACACAGAGATGATAATGAAGTAATCTCAGAGACAAAGACAAGCACTTGGCCAGAGGGACAAGATGAAATTGTGGGATGATTGACTGCCTTTGACTATGCTCCCTATGTAATCTGCTGGATGAATATGAGATATAAGTCAGACCTTGATGATATTAATCCTCTGCCTTAGGTTTTCAGCCCCCCCCACCAGCATGGGGTTCACAGTCCCAGTATCCTGAGGGGCAGTTTCCAGTGGTCATCTCATAGGAGCACCTTGGCTCTGTGTATCTTCCTTCTAAGTAGAACCAGCCACCAGGACTCAGCGGTCTACAGTGAGGTCTGCAGTCCAGACCTGAGGTGTGGGTGTTAAGGCTACAAAAGGGCAGTACACTTTGCACCAATCTTGATTGAGGCTTTCTCCTCTTGCCTGTCCTCTTCACTCTGCAAAACCAAGTGCTGCCATTCATGTTCTCAGCAGAACAGACCACCCAGTATGTTTCCAAATACATTTCAAGTGTTTAAAAGAAGATCCCCTATATAAAACCCATTGCATAGTATTTTCTACCATAAAAATGACATTTGCACCTTTATATTTAACTAACCTATTTATTTATTTGAGAGAAAGAAGTACTGAGAAAGAGAAACAGAGAGAATGGGCATGCCAGGGCCTCCAGCTCACTGCAAATGACCCCCAGATGCATGTGCCCCCTTGTGCATCTGGCTTATGTGGGTTGAATTGGGTCCTTTTAGTCTTCACAGGCAAGCACCTTAACTACTAAACCATCTATCCAGTCTTACGTTTGCATATTTAAATCAGTCCCAAACTGTGTTTCTTGTTAATATTAAGACCCAGGGACATTGCTGGTTCTTGCCAGGCCTGTGGATAAGGGAGTGAAAGCAGGTCGACATCACAGAATAATAATTTGGCAAAATATATTTTAAAAAGCTCTCAAATTCTCTTAGATGTCTATTGCTTTCTAAGATCCTTCAGACTACATAAAATCTGGATGAACTGTAATGAGCTTCATGACAATAAGGGTAAAAATGAAAACAACAAAACTGACAACTGGCTAAAGAAAGTGTGATAGGACTCTCTCATGGGATTTACAAGGTAATTTAAGGCTAAATAACCAGCCATCAAATAAAAGCAAAGGAAAAACTCACATAAAAAATTGTGATGTGAAAACATTCCTGGAAAACATTTTGCAAAACTAAGCTGATAAAAAGATTAATTTATATTCTGTAGGAGTATCAGAGATTAAAAATATAAAACACTAGAAAAATGTCAAAAATTAATAGAAATTTCCCAAAAGAAATGTCAAGATCTAATAAAATGTTCACATGCACAAACACGCACACACACCATGAAATTAAATTACATGCTTGTTTGTATGTATCAGGTTGTTAATATTAAAAGTCATTATACTAATGCTAATAGCACTCCCAAACACTGTGCACATTATTACAACCACTGTGGAGGATGATTTGTGGAGTTATGCTTATTGACAAACTGCCTAGTGAGCATAGTGTCTCTCAGGTACTGAGAAGGGTTTTGAATAGGTCCAGGAAAATAAGAAAGAGATTTTGCTGTCAGCCTTCTCAGGATGCATGTGCTATCTACATTTGGATTTTTCTCCAGTGGACAGAGTTCGCTTTTTCCTCCACCCTTATGGGCCAGTCACATGACTAGCTCTGAGTAGCAGGATGCAGGCATACATAAAAGAGTCTGCTGGGGAAGCTGGAGATGTCTCTCAGGTAGACATAAGATGTTTGCCTATCACAAAAATAGCCCTAGTCCCCCACCTTCCAAGAAAGTGTGCTGAGCTGGACTTGCTCTATGGTGATTGTGTTAACCTCCATAGGAAGATACCAATGAAGCCATTGTTTAAACTTTTAGCCTGGTCTCTCGAAGAAAAGATGTGACCTAAGAGCACCAGCCCAACCAAGCCAAGCAGAAAGCATGCTAACCAACAGAACTACAACGTAGTCAGCTATAAATCAATCTTTGTTGCTATACGCAACCATTCTGAAGCACTTGTTAGGAAGATTTGTGGGATGAAACCCCTACTCAATTTTTATTTTTGTTAAGAATATACTTGTATGGGATTGAAGAAATGGCTTATTGGTTAAGGTACTTGCCTGAAAAGCCTAGGGACCCTGGATTGATTCCCTAGGACCCACATAAGCCAGATATACTAGGTGGCACATGTATCTGAAGTTTGTTTATAGCAGCTGAAGGCACTGGGATGCCCATTCTTACTTTATCTCTCTCCCTCTCTCTCTCTCTCTCTCTCTCTCTCTCTCTCTCTCTCTCTCTCTCTCTCTCTCAGCTTCTTTCTCTCTCTCATTCTAAAATAAATAAATAAATATAACATATTCCAAAAGTATTTAAAAAAAAGAATGTACTTGTAGGGATACATCATGTGTTGGTACCATCTTTTCTCTCCTCCCTGCCCTCATTCTGCTGGGGGCTTCCTCTGGGGGATTGCTGGTATTCCCCATGGGGTTGTGGGTTATGAGTTGTGAGAGCAGCTGTATGTCATTGGGGAAGGGGGCAATGACTCTGGGTATACCCTCCCAACCTGTCGCTTTTACAATCTTTCCATCCCCTCTTCTGCAAAATTCCCTGAGCCATGGTGGGTGTGTTTTAAGTCTTCTTCAGTGTTAATTACTCAGGAGCTTCAGGATTTCTGCTTTGGTGTGTGTTGAGTATCCTCAGAGTCTGTCTCTTCACCCTGGCACAGGTTGTCAGGTGCACCATGGAAGCAGGACTTGTGCTTATCTCACCAATTCCTCTGTGGTTTCACCTGGGCCTTGGCTTAAGTGTGAGGGGTGGTTTATCATCTCAGGTCTAGCTACCATCTGAAAAAAAAAAGAAAAAGAAAAAGTAAAAGAAAAAGAGAAAAAAGACTATCCAATGGAAAATAAAATCAGCATAGGTTAAATGAGATAAGCATTGTTAATTTAGGGAGATTTTGATGAATGTAGCCTCTCTTTTGGTCAAAGAATACTGGGAGCTTGCCATTGGAGACCATAATCTTGGTCAGAAAGCCATTGGTTACCCACCAAGGCTGTGTGCCCCCATTTCAAAGGTGTGTACATCTTGCCTGGTTGGATGCTTTTGAGTAGCTTTTACCTCTGGTTGCTCACACTATTGTTGGCCACTTTTCTCCAATAGCACTTTCCAGCATTAAACTGGCAAACCATCTGTGCACTGGCTCCCTTCTGAATTTCAGCAGGCTCTCTCTGTGTTCTGTGTTGGCTGCATGTAGTATCTTTAGCAACAGGGTCTAACCTTTTACCTCAGGCAGGTAGCCAGGTGCTTTGACAGAGGCCCATCATATTTTGGGGACCTTGCAGGTCTCTCAGATCAACAGCACAATGTGCCTACTTAATTTTTCTTCAATGGATTTTCATTTTGTGATCCTTCTACATTTCTGGAATTTGCAAATGAAAATGTAAGTGAACAATTATATTTGAAATTGAGTAATACTTTAGTATAAACGAATCCCTTCTAAAATGTTAAGATGCTTACAGTAAAAATTTTTGTCTGTCTACAAGTCAAATTTAACTGGACATCCTGTGTTTTTCTAGCCATCTTATTTATCAAGGCATCATTATTCTGCCAATAATGGAAAAATGATCTGCTTTAAATTAATTTCTGGCTACACTGCATTGTGTTTTAGGGAGAATTTTATTGAGGAGCCCATGAAGGTTCTCATCCTTTGCTTTACCAGAGCCATGTCACACCCTCTATAATGAGCTCATTCTAAACAGCTTCTTCCTACCTTGTGTTCAGCAATGTCTTCCTGATAGATTGAAACCTGCTATGGGTAAACAAGAAGCTTTCATTCTATTGAGGAAAGTTATTGAAAAGTAAAGGAAAAAAGTAAATAACCAATAATATGACATTCTACAGTCCCCAGTGCCATGAAGAAGCATAGTAACAAATCAGCTAAATCTGGTTCCTGAGGAGGAGCTAGTTTTATGAATGGCTAAAATAGAAGAGAAATTCTGGAAGCACAGAAGAGAAGAACTAGAGAAAAAAGTAGTTAAAATAAAACATTTAGTGGTAATCAAGCTTAAGGGCAACATTCAGATGTGTAATGCATGGATCTAATGTGTTTGTTTTCTGCAAGGTGAGCCCGTTTCTTTCAGAATGGAAGGGAGTTCAAATGTGCCCCAGAAAGGATAGGAAAGGACAGCCTTGCAAGATGGCAGCTTCCTTCAAAGCATCCTGATTATGGGGTCTCACAGATGACAAACTGCTCTTTGGACAACACAGTCAGCTTCAAAATCATCAATATCTGCCCAGCAACTCTAAAACCAGACATAACTCTATGTCAAAGTTGAATGATACTAGATTTAGAAAAGTATTTTGTTTAATATTTGAAGTGACAGAAAATTGCTTTTGTTTCAAATCACCAAGGGAGCAATAATATAAATCCATAAAATGTAAAGAATTTTTAAGATGTTGTAAAGGGTGAACTTAATGTTAGCAAGAGTGGAAGTAACTTTGGAATATTTTTAAAGTCATCTAAAATAAAGTTTTACTTGCTTAAGATGAAAGAGGCTTTTTAAAGGATAAAGAATGATTGTGTTTGTTTTATTAGGCTAGGTTTCATGCACACAAGCTGCAGGATGACACAAAATCTATTCTTGCAGTACCATATGGGAGCAGTGTGTGCCACAAGCCATCCAATTCTTCTTTCCAGGTTCATGATGGTTGGACTGAATTATGAGAGAAAGATGTCACATACAGAAAACTCGTGTCTAAAACCCAGAGAGCAGAAACCACTGTAGGGTCTGAGCATAGCTTCACTGTCAAATGTGGGCCGTACACTGCTTCTTATATTAATTTAGTCAGCTTTGGAATTGGACTAGCATGGCTCAATTTTTCATTCTTTCAAATAGTTACTGTATGACTTGGTGAAATTATTCAACCCTAAAATTCAGCAATCCTAACAGTAAAATGAACGTACTATATAAGACAGCTAATAGTTCTTGAAAGCTTGCCAAGTGCTTGATACAACATCATGATTCTCAGGAAACGACACATTGTATTCTGTTTTTGGTACTGCCATTCGCTAACTCAAAAACAATGCATTATGTTGTATATCATAAAAACTGGTGTATTCTTCAGACATAAGCCATAAGTAGTAGAGTTTGTCAATTATACATATACATTTTTAATATTTGTCTAATGCAGTATAGAACTATATGGTTGATAGATGTATTGTAGAAGTTTATATATAAAATAACTATAATATTTCTATAGTGTAAGAATATTGGAGCCTAGTAAAATTAACAACTTTCCTAGGATCACACAACTCCTATGAGTGCTCAAGTTTGATGGTAGTCCTCCCTGCCAAAGTCTATGTTTTTAATAACTCACACTGAAGGTTCCACAATAAAGAATGATTGTTCCTTGGTCTTCAGAAACTTGTGATCTCCAAAGTGGTTTTTATTGGTTCATTATATGGTAAGTCAGGAGGAAAAGCTGGGAGAATGAGTAGCAGAAAGTAACGCATTTTAATTTTTATTAAGGATTTTGTAATAAAGCAAACAATAAATACCTATAAAAAGCAAACTCGCCCGGTGTGGTGGGGCACGCCTTTAATCCCAGCACTCGGGAGGCAGAGGTAGGAGGATTGTTGTGGGTTTGAGGCCAGCCTGAGACTCCATAGTGAATTCCAGGTCAGCCTAGGCTAGAGTGAGACCCTACCTCGAAAAACTAAATCATAAACAAACAAACAAAACAGTTAAGATTTTTAATAAGGTGAACAAGGAATGTCTTCTAAAATAAAACTAAGCTTCATTTTATTTAGTGTTTCCCAATGACAAAAATCAAGCTCAGGTTTTGTGCATTATTAGTATATAATGTTTTGTTTATTGCCACTGTATCAGTGTATTATGTTATGTATGTAATCAGAAATCCTAGTTTGTTTCATGAGAAGTTTATTGAAGGGGAAATTGCTGCTGTTATGAGTACTGACAGGTGACATGGTCATTTAAATAAATGCCTATGATTACAGAGCTATGAGAAAAATCATGCCAAATGGCTGGTAAAAACAATCTTCTTGATAATGACTTTTACTTCAGTTTCTTCACAACCCCCTGCTGTCATTAAGCCTTTTTTGGAGGTCTTCGCAACTAGGAGTCCATGGTCAGCTATGTCAACATGGTTGTTTTCATGTTCCCTTTGTGTTTCTTGGGAACATCTAGAAAATGTCAATTGTAGGGTACTAACAATCCTGTTTCTCTCCTTTAAATGGGGATTATTACCAGAGTATTTTAATACAGTCTCTCCGATGGCTCCACAAGCATTTTATGTTTCCACTGCTGCCACCCATGCCCATTAATATCTTCTTAACCCGAGACTTATCCAAATGAATTCTCGCAAAATTCACTCACTTTGTGAAAACTACTTATTTCTCATTTTACCAATTCTATGTTATTGTTAGCATCTTCATTCCATATTTTATATGTTTTTAATAAGTGTATGTTCCACCACCAGCTGCTTATACCTTGATAGCAGAACTTGGTCTACATATACTTCTAGCAAGATGGAGGCAGCATAGGCTAGCAACCTGCGCTGGCTATAAACTGCGTGGATTTTCTGGCCCTGATTTACCTCGCATATAGAGCTACAATGGTAAGAATGACATAGAATCAATGTAAATTTCTAACAACTGATGGCTGGATAATGAAAGTGTGGTACATAGATATGATGGAGTTTTACTCAGCTGTAAGTAAAAAAGGAGGTTATGAATTTTGCAGAAAATGTTATGGGATTGGAAAAATTATGTGATATAAGCTAAGATCAGGAAGATAATAATATGTTTCCTATCACATGTACATCCCAATTTTCAGTGTATATATGTATGTAAATAAGAGGCTACACACAGGCTAAAATTCTGGATGGGAGACTGCTAGAAAGGAAGCAGAGGTGACAAGAAGGGGTGTAAATGACTAAATGACTACAGCAAACACGCAGTATGAAAGCAGGAGGAGGCTAATGTATGCGGGAGGCCAAAAGAGGGGAGGGAGCAAGGGACAGGTGGGAAGGAATCAAAAATTTGTTTGAGCTGGGCATGGTGGCACACACCTTTAATCCCAGCACTTGGAAGGCAGATGTAGGAGGATCACCTTGAGTTCAAGGCCAGCCTGAGACTGCAATAGTGAATTCCAGGTCAGCCTGAGCTAGAGTGAGACCCTACCTGGGGAAAAAAAAAAAAAAAAAAAAAAGTTTGAAAACACCATAATGAAACCTAATTCTTTGTGTGCTAATCAAAGAGAAAAGAAAAAGACATACACTTCATGGTTTTCCTGTGAACGTGAAATCAGATATAGTACATGAACCCAGGAAGGCTCTTTTTCACAGCTCGGGGAACAACATACAATAAATGCTGAGTTCTTTTCTGCTTGTGAGCAGACATGGTATACTTCTCTCACTAGTATAACTATTCCTCCTGTGCTTACTTGGTATGTTCCTATTCTTATCCCAATATTTTGTTTATAATAATTTGCTCACCATTTGCTGTAGTCATTTTACTTATAATAAAAAAATTCAGAGGTATTATATGAATCCTTAGGCAAATTTTATATCTTCGGAATATCAAACCTTGAATTCAACAGTACCTGACTTAAATTTATGGAGTCCTGTACTGATCTTCATTATTGATGAAAACTCAAAGAAAAATCGAGAAACACAGGGATAGATAATGTTAGACATTCCAAACACTCACTTGTAAACAAGGGATCCTTGAGTGTTTCCTCCACAGATTAAATATGTGATTTTGAATCTTCTAGTTATTATTGACTTTCAGTGTTCATAATTGTAAAGACTACTTTGTATTGTCACTCATTTCCCCTATTTTTCACTTCATAATCTTGAAGCTCAGTACATTGAAACAGTTCCTCATGTTGTATGGCTAATTATTGTGTACCATGGATTAAACTCAAGATGTCTCTTTTCCACAAAATTCTGATACTGCATTTTTAAAAGTTCTGGCTCAAGAATGCAGGTTCATGTGTGCCAAGTCTTTACATGTTTTAATCATTATGCTCAGTGCTGAACAAAGTGTTTCTGAATACTTCTCTGCCTGTTCTAAACAGCAGATTACACCGAATTCACAAGCAAATGTATTATTAAATATTTTAAGATGCATGAAACAATACATTTCCTAATACATATATGTACGTTTTCTGTTTCTAATATGAATCAATTTTTATTTAATAGACCATATGAATTTACGCTAATTCAAAGAGTTTAGGTCATTTCCTTTTTGTTTTTCTTTTGCAAGGATTTCTTTGTTAGCCATGCAAACAATGAATTGCTGTGAAGCAAATCTACAAAAGGACGAATTACCTTCACAATTTCCATGCACTTATGTAGGCTTGAGATATACCTTAGTGTTAACTGATGGAGATAACTCTTTACAGACAATACTCAGGTGATACTAAGAAAACATAGCTAATTGTGGGAAGCACATTGGAACACTTTATGACTAGCAGGTGATTGGTTTTGTGAATCGCAAGTAGTGGAACTTGGTGCAGTGTGTTGAATAAACTTGCTGTACTGAGTTTCTTTAATATTCATGTATCAAAGTGAAAGACGACTTTCAGTAATATTGAGTTACTATTATGTTTAGATAGAAAATTTGGGAACATTTTGGAAATATCTTTATTATGTCCAAACTAAAGTTGTATAAAATATCTGTTACATTTCAAAATACAAACATATTATATAACTTATATTTCTTTATATAGGTTATATATAATATTGAAAAGAATCTCATGAATGCAGAAATCTATATATTAATAACTTATGATTTAACATCATTTATCTTATCTTTTGTTTATTATATATTTTTTATTATGCATATTTAAAAAAATATTTTATTTACTTATTTGAGAGAAAGAAAGAGAGAGAGGGAAAGCATGGGCACACCAGGGCCTCTAGCCACTACAAATGAACTCCAGATGCATGTACCACCTTGTGCATCTGGTTTATGTGGGTATTGGAGAATTGAATCTGGGTCGTTAGGCTTTGCAGGCAAGCACCATGACTGCTAAACCATCTTTCCAGCCCTCATATATCATTTTGTGTACTTATGAGATATTTGCCCTGACTACAGTCAAAGCATTTACATTAAGGAAATTATAATAATGGATTATGGACCATACCAAGAAAGCAATTAGAGCATCTAGGTTCAAAAGTAATTGCACAAGCAAATTATTCTAAGATAAAATTATGGGATTTAGCATGATAATGTTCAACTTATTTGCTATATTATGGTGAGGCAAACATATCAAACATTATAAAAGGCATGTTTAAACAAATGCAGTTTAAATAAGGCTAGTAAGGGTCCCACTCTATCCACATAAGATCCTAAGTAGGTGGGTGCTGATTTCAGATGCCACATTGACAAGATGAATGGGTGCCAAGGAAAAGCAAAAGGAATGTAGGGTATTTGCTCATATAATAGAAGAATTGAAAATATTTTCCATACAGAAAAGGCAATGTTGTGGTAACTGGACAGGGAGAAGGTAGGATTGTGAACATTATGGGTAAAGACATATTTAGACATAAGTAAGTCATAGCATTAAAAGGATAAGAGCCATTTGCAAGAAGAAAAATTGTGATCATGGAAGTTTACAGATCGTTTTGGGAAGCTAATTTTCTTTTTTTAATGTTGTTAATGGTACTTATTTATTTATTATTATGAGATATGGACATATTTTGTATGTAAACATCACATGTTTGCACCATCCTTTCCCTCCTCCCTACCCCTTTTCTGAAAAGGCCCTCCTCCTCGGGGATGCAGGTCAACCCTATGGGGATTGTGGGTCATTATGGGGGCAGCAGTCAGTTATGGGGGAGAGTTAGTGTCACTGTGCAAAATGTTCCAACTTGTAGGTCTAGCAATCTTTCCACCCCCTCTTCCACAAAATTCACTGAGCCATACTGGGAGCATTTCAGTTAATGGCATTTAGGAGCATCTAGATGTCTGGTTTGGTAGGTGCTGAACATCCTCAGTATTTTCATTTGACCTAGAATTCACTATGTAGTCTAGGGTGGCCTTGAAGTCATGGCAGTCCTCCTTCCTCTGCCTCCTGAGTGTTGGGATTAAAGCTGTGCCCTACCATGCCTGGCTCTAGATAAAGATCTTTTGATCATTACCCTAAAATAACAATAGAATGTCACTTGGCACTAAAAATTTTATTATTAACTCTTAGACAGTGTTTTTGTCTTACAAAACATTAATTGCAATATACCTGAAAACCAGTATGCATGGGGACAAAGTTCACATACATTATTCCTCATCTTTATTCCCTAAACAGCAAAAGGTAACAATTATCTGGTTTGATCTTTGTCTTGTATGATAAGTCATAACCAATTTTGGATGATTTACAGTATATGTGAGCATTTTATACAGGGACTCACGCACGCACAGATTATTATTTTTGTTGTTGTTTTGATTTGTTATTTTGAGACAGGGTTGTTCTATATTGCTCTGGCTGGTCTATTTGCTCTCTGGATGAGACAGACTGGCCTGGAACTCACAGTAATACTTGTGCCCCAGCCCCTTGAGTACTTTGAGTGTAAGTGTGAGCCACAACACTGGCTCCCGAAGTCTCTTACCACTTCACCTAGGCTAAGAACCATACTTACAGCCTTCAGCAAATAAAGGTTCTAAGACAGTCTCCTCTCTCCAGAAAAAAAATTGAGGAGTCATGCTCTGGAAGTTGTCCCGTAGGCAAGGGGGCCAGTGAGAGTCCCACTTAGACTACTTAATGAATTCCAGGTCAGCCAGAGCTAGAGTGAAACCCTACCTTGAACCCCCTTCCCCCCACAAAAATAAGGTTAAAGTAGGCTTAGTTTCTTCTTAGTTTCTTCAAATTTAGAAGGTCTCCCTACCCATCTCATCCCACCTCCAACTCTCCCACACTGTGTTCCAGTGTGAGGTTGATGGACAATTCTCACAAAGAACCAATATGTGGGCCTCAGATATCCCTGGGCACACGAAGTCCTGGGACCTGCCAAGGAAGATTATCAATGTAGGTGGACTACAGAGCCTCATAAAGCTGAATAAAAAATGCAAGCAGAAGAAACAGGAGGTCCCGGCCACTTCAGAGGAGCCACCTCCAAAGAGCCAGCTCCAGAGCCTGAGAACACAGGAAGGGTCCTGTGGATATATAGTTGTGGTGGTTTGATTCAGGTGTCCCCCATAAACCTAGGTGTTGTGAATGCTAGCTCCCCAGCTGATAGATATTTGGGAATTAATGCCTCCTGGAGGGAGTGTATTGTTGGGGGCGGGCTTAAGGGCTTTATAGCCAGTTTCCCCATGCCAGTGTTTGGCACACTCTCCTGTTGTTGTGGTCCACCTTCTGTTGGCCAGGGGGTGATGTCCACCCTCTGCTCATGCCATCGTTTTCCCCTGCCATCGTGAAGCTTCCCCTCGAGTCTGTAAGCCAAAATAAATCTCTTTTTCCCAGAAGCTACTCTTGGTTGGGTGATTTCTACCAGCAACGCGAACCGGACTGCAACAGTAAATTGATACCGAGGAGTGGGATTGCTGCTAGACACCTAACTGTGTGGCTTTGGCCTTTTGGAGCTGATTTTCAAGAGGAATGTGGGAGGATTTGAAACCTTGGCCTAAGAGATGCCTTGCAGTGCTGTAAGTATAGCTTGATAGACTATTCTGGTCTGAGCTGCAAGACCTGAATGCAGTAAGAACTATGGACTGTGAGGTTTGGCTTATGAGGGTGAGAAAGAGTTTTGCTTGGACTGGGCTAGCAGTTTGTATGAGAAGCTTGCTCTTATGCCGGTGTCCTGAGAAGTTGTGCAGGGTTGCTTTGTGTAGAAATGAACTGGTGTGTGCAGAGGGATATAGCACAGAAAGAAAAATCTTTGGGTGAACTGTTGCCCATTCAGCTGCAACTGAGAGATTACAACCTTTGAGACTGGGCTAGCTAACCTGTGCTGGGGCAACAGAAAGAATGTCGACTCTTTTGAAGGGGCCTCAGTGCTCAAGGAGTATCCTGTTCTTCAAAGTCTGCTTTATTCCCCCCTGGATTAACAAATTGGCACCCTACCTAGTATCCTGGAGTATAAGAAATGCTGGAAAGAGGGTCATTGAGTTTGCAACACGGTCTTGTGTTTTGGAAATGGCCATGGGCAGTGTGAAGCAGGTTTGCTGGTTGCCTGCATAGAGACCCCATGGGGCCATGAGGATAACTGTGGCTTGCAGTGGAGACCCAGTGGAGATGCTGGGACCATGAGATGGCTGCCGAGGAGCTGCCGGCCCCGATGAAGTTTCCCAGGATTGTGAGTAGTCTAGCTGGAGGGGCGGAATTGGGATGCCAGAGACTTGTTGCTGGTTAGAATTATCGGACTTGAAGATTTGTCACTGGCTAGAGTTGCTGGACTTGAAGCTACAGAGTTTGATGTTTGCCCTGGTTGTTTTAAATCTTGTATTGGTTGAATGTTTCTTTGCTTTGCCCAGTGCTATCTTTTGCAGTGTGAATATTTATTCTGTGCCATTATGGGTTTTTTAAGGTTATATTTTGGTATTATGGCTCAGTTAAAAGATCTTAAACTATGGGGATGTATGAATATCATTGGGATTGATAAAAAAAAAAAAAAAACTATGGGGATTTTAAAGTCAGACTGAATGCATTGTATTTTACATTATGTATGGGTATCAGTTTATGGGGGCCAGGGGCGGAATGTGTTGGTTTGATTCAGGTGTCCCCCATAAACCCAGGTGTTGTGAATGCTAGCTCCCCAGCTGATGGATATTTGGGAATTAATGCCTCCTGGAGGGAGTGTATTGTTGGAGACGGGCTTAAGGGCTTTATAGCCAGTTTCCCCATGCCAGTGTTTGGCACACCCTCCTCCTGTTGCTGTGGTCCACCTTCTGTTGGCCAGGGGGTGATGTCCACCCTCTGCTCATGCCATTGTTTTCCCCTGACATCGTGAAGCTTGCCCTCGAGCCTGTAAGCCAAAATAAATCTCTTTTTCCCAGAAGCTACTCTTGGTTGGGTGATTTCTACCAGCAATGCAAACCGGACTGCAACAATAGTTGACTTTTTATTGCAGACCATATGACTTATATGTGCAGAGGAAAGAAAATGGCAGCAACAAGTAATTAAATCCAGGTGTCAGAAGCTGGGAGTGGGGGGTGCTCGCCTTAAATCCCAGCACTTGGGAGGCAGAGGTAGGAGGATCGTGCAGTGAGTTTGAGACCTCTCTGAGACTATAGAGTGAATTCCTTGTCAGCCTGGACTAGAGTGGGAGCTTACCTCAGGGGAAAAAAAAAAAGACTTACCTGTTAAGGTTCTTACCTGTAAAGCCTAAGGACTCAGGTTCGATTTCCCAGTACCTATATAAGCACAAGGTGGTGCAGGTATCTGGAATTGTTTGCAGTGGCTGAAGGCCCTTGCATGCCCACTCTCTTTCTCTCTTTCCTTTTGCCTCTCTCTCTCTCTCTCTCTCTCTCTCTCTCTCTCTCTCTCTCTCTCTGTGAAGAAACACAGGTTCAATTATTTCCAAGATAGTTACACTACTGCTTGATTTCATGCCCCAAATTTAAATATCCTGGTTGGATTTACAGACTTGTGAAGAATGTATACTTCAAAATATGTGAAGTTTTAGGCAAAAGCAGTCCTTAAAGGTAACTATCTCTGAAAATTTTTTCTATAACTTGAAGTGAAATATCAGCTTAATGATTCTGTAAATGGTGGAATTCATCATGATGGTAAGAATGATGTTGAGACTATAAACCACTTCAATAGAATTTTCTATAGTGCAAGCCCTGTCTGACCTTATATACTATTTATGTAGACACATTGTGTATATGAAGGCAACTGAATTGAATTTTGAAGATTTATGCGACATCAAACAGTGGATTAAAGATAAAAGCAGCTACTGATAAGTAAAAGTACAATTTCAATCTAGAAAATCTTCTTCTGGAGCTCATTAACTTAACTACTACATATAGACTACATATAGATATACATACACAAATACATACATACATATATATATGTGTATGTATATATCTATATGTAATAGTTAAGTTAATATGGTCACATTACTGTGTGAACTTTTGAAGGCTTATTTTAAAATAATTATAGATTTCAGGTTTACAAAGGCTTATGTTTCCTGTTCCCTCGGTTTTCTTCAGTGGTCACATCATACACAATTATTGTATAGCAACAGTGTTGGGAAATTAACATTTGTACTGATGTGTGTGTGTGTGTGTGTGTGTGTGTGTGTGTGTGTATTTGTGTAGTTGCCATGCCATCTTATGCTTGTATAGCTTCATGTAATCACTACTATAAAAAAAAATAGAGAGCACCACAAATACTTCCCTGATTAATACACCTTTGTGTACTTTCACCCTCATCATCCTCACCATCCCCAACAGCTGACAAATAATAATCTGTTTATATCTGTCATTTTGTCATCTTGAAAATGTCTTGTAAATGAGATCATAATAAAGGATACCTTGTGAGACTGGTTATGCATCATGATGAATATATATATGTTTAATAGAGAAATTTAAATCTATCAGTTGCATAATTTCTAGGGACAAAATTCCACTTGATTTGATAACAAAGAATTTCTTTAAATGTAGTTTTCATTATAATAATGCTGAAAATTCATGAGAATTGATAACCTTTGGGTGAATAAGAATATTAACATTGCATGAAAAAAAAACATTTGATTGGGTTGACTATAAAATTGGTATTTTGTTTAGACTTAAGATTATCTTCTAATGGTTGTTTATTTTATATAACATCTTAAATGATCTGTTTTGTTATCTATAAACAGAGAAACAATTTGATGTGGTGCTGATGGAAGAAAATATAATTTAGCAATCAGCATTCAAATTTATTTTAAATTACATTCCCAGACACAGAAATATTAAAAAGGAATTAAGAATTTCTCTCCATTAGAGTTTTAGTTAGAACCACTTCATTAAATGACAGCTTCAAAGTAAATAGGCAGGCAATTATGTGTCTACACTAATCATACTAGCTGGTAAAATCGTTTCCTCACTTCTCATTTCCAGTTAGCTCCACAGAATAATGTTCTCTATAAGATAATGCTTCTGACTGAAGGAAACAAGGATGGCAAATAAGCAAGCTTAATTGCCAATAACATTTACATCTAAAACATTCTAATTCACAAATCCGCTTAGAAACTCCATAGCTAGCAGGGTGAATATTGATTTTCTTGTTTGTTTCCCTTACTATTTGTTTTCTGCAAAAGGAAATGCTACTATATACTTTAGTTTTCATGCATTTGTATGGGAATATCAGTTGATCCACCTTGGAAAGGCAAGCTGACTCATTCTGTAACATGAACAAGGTTCACAATGAGCAACGTCACAGCTCCATAAATGTGCACGTGTGTGCACAGGATATGTATGAATAAAGGAATAGAATAAGACAAAGAAAATGTGAAATCAAAATTCTAAATAGGGCTGTAGAAATGGCTTAGCAGTTAAGGCACTTGTCTGCAAAGCCAAAGGAACCAGGTTCAATTCCCTCAGATCTACATAAGCCAGATGCACAAGGTGGTGCATGTGTCTGGAGTTCATTTGAAGCAGCTGCAGGCACTGATGTGCCCATTCTCTCTCTATCTTCCCCTTTCTGTCTCTCTCAAATAAATAAATAAACAAAATATATATAAATAAATTTAATTGGTTCCTTCATACTTGAGATGGGGAAATATATATATCAATTATATAGATAATTCATGACAAATATAATTATTATTTTTTTGTTCATTATTTATTTATTTATTTGAGAGTGACAGACAAAGAAAGAGGCACAGAGAGAGAGAGAGAGAGAATGGGCACACCAGGGCCTCCATCCACTGCAAATGAACTCCAGATACGTGCACCCCCTTGTGCATCTGGCTAACGTAGGTCCTGGGGAATCGAGCCTCAAACCAGGGTCCTTAGGCTTCACAGGCAAACGCTTAACCACTAAGCCATCTCTCCAGCCCAAATTAAGTATTTTTTTAAGGAATCATTGTGGATTGTTCCATTTTCACTTTTACTGAAGCTAAATAGTCTTATTATTACTTTTCAAAATAGAATTACACTATTTTCCTTTATATATAAAACCCTGCAATACCTGCATAAATGCATCATGTGATAGCATAGAAAGGTAAGCCCAAGCCTGGGCAGTGTAAATACACAATCTCATATCATATTTTAGTATAATCAAGCAAATGAAGAAGGAAGGAAGAAAGTCAGAAGGAAGAGAGAAACAGCAAGGAAAGAAGGGAAACTAACCAATAACAAAAAGAGACAACTCCTCATTCATAAATAACCTCACTTCCACCTTTATTAACAGGTTGCTTTGTGTGTGTGTGTGTGTGTGTGTGTGTGTGTGTGTGTGTGTGTGTGTGTTTGTGTTTGTGTGTGTGTATGAATGCGTAATCTCCATTTGTAAAAACAAATTCTGTTTAGGAAAAGAATAATGTTTTCTCCTTGAATTGTCCTGATCACTAGTATAGACTTCACATCATTTCTCTCTATAAAATAAATTACATTGTTCACTAATGTATAATTATTCAATAAGCATAAGCATATATAATCTTTTGGAACATTGAACATATGCTTTTTGTTTTCAAAACAGAGCCTCCAGGTAGACACATAAAAATGAAACATGTATAGATGGTAGGTAGATGGACAGATGATAGATAGATAGATAAATAGGGATAGTAAGTTGCATATATGCATATATGAATGATATGGTAAAAGATCTTCTGGTTTATGGAGCCAGGGTAGATTTATTGTTCCTGACAGAGCAGGTGAAAAGTACAGAACAAATACTAGGATTTGTTAATATTAGAATAAACGTGGGCACCCAAATAATTAAATCTTTATGCCTTATTTCACAGATGAAAAAAAAAAAACAGGATCAAAACTTTGAAATAACTAATTATATTGTAATTATATGTTTTATGGAAAATTTTTAAATACTTAGACTGCTGGTTTTACAGACTGGTTGTGAAGAATAAATGAATATACAAAGGTTCAGCCAAAAGCAAACTCTCAATAAACATCTGTGAGTAAGTCTGTTACAGTGAAAATGGCATGAATTTGGCACAAACATATTAGCTTAAAATTCTATATCATTGCATTGTAGATTTTATTTGTCATTGCTCTTTCTCATTTTATAGTCTTTAATCATTGTGACAACCTTTTGGATAATCATTACAATATTTTATAATCAATAACCTAAATGAAAACTTACCATTTGGTGGACTTATCATATAATTAATCATTCCATACCTCATAAAATTTTTCTTTTACAAAGGGCATTTTATCTCCATGGGATAATATAATCTTGATAAATATTTTTAATTTGAAGGTAGAATTTCTATTACAGCAAAGATAAAGTAAGTTGTACAGAAAAAAATAAATTAATTGACAATGCTTTGATTTTTCTAGTCTCTAGTGAAAATTGACCATAGAAACACCAACAATCCATTAACTAATGGATTAGTGAAGACCTTATTAAAATTTTCATGAGAAAGATGACAGTGGGACTTGCTGATATCTGTGATACAACTCTTTTCCATAAATATAAATTCAATCTATGACACATGTGAATAGTTTCAGTTTTGTTTTATTTTAGTGGAAATTAAGTAAGCAGTTGTTTTACCCTTTGAGTTATAGTGGGAGGGAAAAGAGATATATCTCCTGAAATAGGATTGTGGGAATAGACAACATTAATCTCTTGGTAAATTTTTTATGTCTTCAAAATAGCATGGAATTAGATTATCAGGTCTATCATAGTTATAACTAGGAGTGTAGGAAATCTGTAGTTTTCATCTTAGTTGTATCTGATTTGAAGACTTAATGAAATAGTGAACATAAATATCTGAGTGTTTTTCATTTTGCAATGGCTACATAGGTAATGATAGCTCTGTGTCTGATCTTTGGTTTTGAACCCATCATTGCTAATCAGATCATGGATAGGATTTGATCCAGCATGCATATGCACATACGCTACACAGGTTTTTCTAAGCATTTGCAATTAGAATTAAGAGAATTTATCACCCCTGTCTCATTGAAGCATGGACACATAACCCAGAATGTAAATATAGCCTGGAATTTTGACAAGAAGAAAGGAGGGACACACATCAAAGCTGAGAATTAGAAGTACCAATTCAATGTCAATTAGAATATGGCTATGCTTCCAGTGGAAGCATTCGCATCTTAGTGCTTTTAAGATGTCAACATATGAAATTCTGAGGACAAAGAAAGACGTTTTTGGAAGTACTAGGTATTAATGACTGAAATTATGGATATCTTTTAATCTTTGGCTTCTAGAATCTTTCATTCTTATTTTGGAAGATACAGCTCAATTCTTCATTCGTAGGACCAAATATTATGTTGAAATCTTTTTTTTTTTTTTTTTTTAAAAAAGGAAGCCACTCAGACTGCGTCCTCTCCCTCCAACTCCCCAAAAAGAGAAGGAACGATCATCAATAGCAAATGGCACTTGCAGAAAAGCAACACCAAGAGCCAGCTTCACGCTCAGGAGAGAATGCTACACCTCCTCCTCGTGGTTTCCGGTGCTCTACACAATCAGAGAAACTTCTCTAGTAACGAACTATAGAAATGATCTCTGAAAGTATAGTCTTATGTTGAAATCTTATTTTGCATCTTGTAGGACAGCATGCCTGATTTCTAAAATGTTCTCCAAGAAGTCACAGAGGTAAGTTTTACACGGGTCTCTTATTGTACAAGACAAGATATTTATGAATCATAGGATTCACAGCTGATGGGAGAATCATATGCAGGAAAAAAGGTGTTCCTCACACAGTAGCCAATTTGGATTGGGATATCAAAATCATGAATCTAAAGGAAAGCATAGTGATGCTACAAGAAGCATTTTGGATGAGGCCAGAATTTCTATATCCAGAATAAGTGCCCTCAGTGCCTTTGACAGGGATTCACTGTTATAACCCACCTACTTGGCTTTCACTTCTGCTACAATTACATCAGGGTAAGTGGTTAGATAAGAACTATAAGTAGAATATCATATTGCAAAGTTCTGGCATAACTTAAGCACTATGGAGCCTTTTAACCATGAAATGTAGGAAAAAACTGAGAGATACCCACAAAACTAATTATATTGTTCACCTGGTTATTAAGATCCTTGTAACAGCAGAGACTTAGGCTGGTCATCTGTGAACCTGGAAGAAATATTTTAGCCTTTACTAGTAAATAGGACTTACTAAGAAGTAAAATTCAGATTATGAAGCTTTGGAACACACACACACACACACACACACACACACACACACTACAGGGATGTCTTGCTAATGGCCTGCTATTAAAGTTGCACACCACACTGTATAATTAGGGGATCAGATAAGATAACAGTTTAGTTCATAGATGGGCAGATTGGGTCACACGTGCAGTGTGATATTGTGGATCAGGCATATGGCCCCATCACAGCCCTGAGGCATGCCCAGGAGCTGACTTTCAAAATGTAATAAAGCCAGTTGCATAATGAAAGCCTAGTTACAGTAAAAAAAACAAAACAAACAAACAAACAAACAAAAACAAACAGAACTAACTTCTAGGATTCTGCTTCTCCTGTTCGTATGTTTCTCCTATCTTGGATGTCCAGATGTTCTATCAGCATTCCTACCAGCAATTACCTTTTGGAGCACGGTTGAATCTCTTGAGTTTTAGGCCCAAGAATAAAATGGCTTACTTACAATGTCTCTGCACTACCTTCAGAAACGTTTCTTGCTCTGACCATGTCACTGGGCTGAGCATGTATCTCTCTTGGCAGAGTGCTTGGTTAGTATGCATGAGGCCCTGGGTTGGGTCTTCATCACCTTAAAAAAAAACAATAGGTCAGGTATAAATTTTTTATTACTGCCTTACAAATTTCTATAACCAAGTCTCAAAATAAATATTATTACCATAGAATGCTACAATCCAGTCATCTAGGTTGGGTCACAGTGAGATAAAACCACAGTGTTGTTAAGCCAGCTAGCTGTATGTTTCACAAAAGCCCTGAATGAGATTCCATTTTTCTTGCCCCATCCCTTGTCTTGTGAAAACTTCTGATGCTCCTATCTTCAGCTTGAATCCTGTTCCATCTCTCTAAATGTTCTTCCATGGTATCATAACAACACCAGACAAAGATATTTCAATCCTTTGGCATTGCTAGACCCTTCTGAAGATGCAGGTCTCAGAATTTTCATGCATGTCTGACCCACATATGCAGCATGTACTCTGCTTACTGCTCCCCAGGTCTGATTAAAATGAGCTCATGAATATATTCAAATAGCATCACCACTTTTGAGATGGTGCAGTGTTTAAGTTCTGTGAACATTAGACTATGACAGATGATCAGATACACTCAGTTCTGAAGTAAAAGAATGAGGTTTTACCTTTGTCAAAGTATTTTACAAATTATAGGTGAGTTGAGAGGCATTTACTTGCCAGGACAAAGTCTGCACCCTTAATGAGGATAGGCATGTCACATGTTCTTGAAAGATCACACCTGTGATCTGCAGATAGTATCACCACCTACTTAAATTTTAAGTAATTTGCTATTTTCTGTGCCTTATTTAACTGATAAAAAGACACTGGTGTGTAAAGATCTTGTTGAATAAACTGATACTAGTTTTGCAATTCAAAAGAAAATAAAGATAGTGTTATGTTGGATAGGACCAAAGTTATGGGTCTAGAGTGCTTCATCTTTATCAAAAATATAAGAGCTAATGTAGTAGCCACATCTCTGGGGAAACACAGACTAATACTAAGTCTAGGGACTTGGAAAAGACAGATGAGCAATCATCTGTGCCCAGCTCCAGTGGGTTTGTACTGAATCTCTATCACATCACTTCAGGAAACCCTCTGACTGGCAGACTACAGAGGTAGTTTGGGTTTTCAGGGAACACAGCCAGTTCAGATTCAACGTCCCCTCCTTGAAGTTTCAGTTCTTCACCTTTACTCCAACCTTGGTTGTTACTGTGTTACTAAAATATATTACAGCAAGATGATTGTACGTGCTGCTAATTTAACATGCCCAAAAGATGTGAAGAGAAGAACCAACAGCAGAAACTTTTCAGAAAATGTATAATTAAGAACCTGCTGAGCCTGTACTTATTTTACTCCTAGATTTTGAAATTTTGTTAGGCAATGTTTTCTTTCTGCATTGCCTATCCTTTAACATGTTCATGCAGTCACTATTTTATGGCTTGTTTCTTTCATCTTCATACTAAAACATGGAATGCTCATGTACCTTGTGTATGCATTGCAAACTACTGAGTGTCTCTGTGGTTACTCTCTCAGTGACTTTTGTGTCTTCCAATGGTTCCTTTTTACTCATTTGCCTCTTTCAGTTGAACAATTCCTTCTAGCATTATTATTAGAATGGTATATCCGAGGTGCAGTCTCTCAGCCTTTGTCTGCCAGTGCCCTCATTTCTCTATTTTTCAAAGGACAACTTTGCTGGCTATAGTATTCTTGGTTGGTAGGAGATTTTCCCTCTTCAGAACTGAAAATCTCATTCACACTGTACTTGGCTAAGTGGGATCATACATGTTACTTATTTCTTTTATGTTGTAGTCTGAGCTTCTCTTTTTTCTTTTACTATTGAGAGCTTGATTGTGGTTTCTCTTTAGATAGACTGGGTTAAGTTAATATTAACTGCTGAGCTTTGGTATGGATATTCCTATTTAGTATGGATATTTCTAAATGTTTCTAGATTTTGGAAGGCTTCTTACATTAGTTTTTTGACTAACACTTGCACTTTGTTGTCAATCTCAAATCTGTTTTAACCAAATTACTTGAATTTTGCTCTTTTATTACTTTCCCATTGCTCCCAGAGGCTTTCTTCATTCTTCTCCATCATTTTCCCTTTTAATGCTCCTCCCTGTATACTTTTCAGTAGTCTGTCTTGAAGCACACTACTTTTTTCATCCTGCTGGGTCAACTGTGATGCCTTCTATTGCATTTTTTCACTTGCTAAGTATATTTTTTAGTTCAATGATCTCAATTTGATTTTTCAAAGAAATATTTCAATCTATATGTTAAATTTATGTGTTAGATTATTGGATTGCTCTTCGGTGTTTCCTTGATTCCCACTGAGGCTCCTTCAGCAACCATTTCAAATTCCCTGGGAATTCACCCACACTTGTTATTGTCTGGTTGGGTCTAGCACTTTCTTTTTATGGTTAGCTAAGGTCATGAATTCCTGAAAAGGCTTGAATTTTGATGTGGGAAGCCTGGATGTTGATGGCTGGGATACTTATTCTAGCCTTCATAATGTGTCTTGCTTTGTACCAATCTTTCTGGATTCTATGCCGGCTCTTTTTTCCCTGAGCCTGTTGTCGCTTCTGCTATATCAGCACTAGAGGGCGATGTGTGTCCAGGCTTGCAGTAAAATTTGTTGCCCCAGTTTTATGTTAAACCCCAAATTGGTATATTCCTCAGAATTAATATCTAAAAAAGGGTAAACTCCCATTCAGAGTTTCTTTGGAGCTAAGGAAAACTTAGTCCCAGGATCCGATGCTATGTATTGGCCATCAATACTGCTAAAGTGGCGTCACAGCCTTGGGTCAGACTAGTGTAACTCTAGGGTCGGACCAAGCTTTACACTGCTATATGCTTCCTTCTGCTCCTTCGGCCTTAGTCGATGCTGGTGGAATAGAAGCTTGATAGACTGGAGTCATGAGTCTGTGCCGGGAGCTGTGGCTGTGCGGGCTCTCCACTGGGGAACACTGATCTGCGCATGACAGGATTTCACCAAGTCTTGCCCAAGATGAGAGTAATGGTGCTGACAATTCCTTAGCCATCAATGCTCACATTAACCAGAGTTGCACTAGAGTCTCATAACCACAAAAATTGTGCACAGTCTTAGGGCATGCCAAGGCCAAAACCACAGCTGGCTCAAAGGTGACTTTGACCAAACAAGGCACAGGTCTCTGCCTGACAGTACTAGCCTAAGGGTTACATTGTTCAGTGATAGAGGACTGGGATATAGACACCCCTTGTCTACTAAAGCTGGTGCTTCGCTCTATCAGCTGTGCACCTCAGAGACACAGGGACCTATATAGACTGCTGACAAGATCCAGTGTCCCAGACCCACTGCAAGGCTGGCAATGACTCAGACCAAACTGAAATATTTCTCACCAGCTTTCAGGCCAGTTCTAGAGTCTCTGATCCTTGTTCTGAGAATGGACCTTGGGTTTCTACCTATGTGGGGTTTCACTGCAGTGGGTCTAACACTGAACTCCAAAACTAGCTCTGTGCTTTGCTTCCAGTGGGTGGAGTCTTTCCCACCCTGCTGTGCTGCCCAAGGTTAGAAGACTGATGGGAGAGGAAGTCTCTGGGCTCCTGGTTAACATGATTTCAGAGGCTCAGTCACTGGGATTGGACCCAGAATAGGAGTTACCAGGTTCTACCAAATATGCAGGTTCTCCATATTGAAGCCTGTTGTGGTGTCAAATCTAGGAGTGAGCTCAATTCTCTTTCCCTCCCCACAGAACGAAACAGCTCTCCCTTTCCTACTTGATGTTGGGAAAGAAATGAAACAGACTGCTCTTTCTTCCCACCTTCTTCAATTTGCCTTCTCTCCCTTTATACAAAAACCAGTAATATGGGCTTTAGCCTGGTGTCCTTAGCTCTTGTGATGTTGGTTTGTTGATTGAGTAACTGTTAGAACTGGAATCTTCACAGGGAGAACTGACATTCTACTTTCTATTTCTTTTTTTTTTTTTTTTTAACCAATGAAATGTCCAAAATTCCAAATTACCATTCTATTATTAATCTAAATTCAGTTCATCCTGTACATTTTCAAGCCTACAGTTAAATTTCAATCTGAATTTTGCTGTCTTGATTCTCTTACTTCCTGTAGATAACCGACAGGAGATTAGGACAGCAATGTAAATGCTCCACACATCTTCTCCTAGGTCTATATAAAAATGCAAAGCCGTGAACTTGCAATCTTCTTCCAATCAGGATTACACATGCAGTCATTCACTGACATCCTAATGGCCACTTTGTCTAAACTCCATGCATAATCAGTATTCCATTGCTTCCTAGAGATGAGGTCACACTTTACTAAAGCCCATCCAGGAGAGCAAGTCAGTTCCATGTTCCCACTGATTTTATTTTTAGTTTTCAATTTTATTAGCATACAAATAATCAAGTTGCCTTATGGTAACTTTCAATCAAATTGTAGTTATTTTTAAATATTTTATTTTTTTGTTTATTTATTTATTTAACAGAGAGAGAATGAAGGAGGGAGAGAGAGAGAGAGGGAAAAAGAGAGGGAGAGGAAGAGAGAGAGTCAATGGCCATGCCAGGGCTTCTAGCCACTGCAAACGAATTCTAGCCACGTGCGCCACCTTATGCATCTGCCTTAAGTGAGTACTGGGGAATAGAACCTGGGTCCTTATGTTTCACAGGCAAGTTCCTTAATTGCTAAGCTGTCTCTCCAGTCCCTAAACTGTGGTTCTTCCTTCTCTTTCTCCATTGTTTCTCCCTCCTTTCTTCCCTCCTTTATTCCTTCCCCCTTGCCTATTTTTACACTACATGTTTATTTTGTTCCCTCTCTCATCTTTCTGCTCACCTCTTGTTCTCCTATTATTGTGAACACCTCAATTCATAGTCTATGCTCACTCCCACTTCCCATTATTTATTGACATATGGGCATTAAAAGTAAGAATCCTCATATAAGTGAAAACATGTTGATTTTTGTCTTTCTGGGCCTAAGCTAATTCACTTAGTATTATTTTCCCAGTCTACCCATTTTCCTGCAAACTCAACAACTTCCATTTCTCTTCATAGCTTAGTACAGCTTGGTTGTGTGTCAGTACCACATTTGCATTATCCAGTTTATCAGTTGATAAACTTCTAGGTTGATTCCACTTCCTCGCTACTATCAGTAGAGCAGCAATGAACATGGATGTACATAGCTCCATGGTACCATATGAAATCCTCTGAGTGTATGTAGAGTTGGGTCACATGGTAGTTCAAATTTTTTGTTTTTTGGGAAACTTTCACACTGATTTCTATAGGCCTGTACCCGTGTACACTCCCACCAACAACGAAGATGGTTTGTCTTTTCCCCAGTCTTGTTAGAGTTCGATGTCATTAGTTTATTTTGTTGTTTATGATAGCCATTTTGACTGGGATGAAAATAAATACCAAAGTGATTTTGGTTTGCATTTTCCTTATGACTGAGGATGGTGAACTTTTTTTTAAAACTATCTGTTGGCCAATTGTGTATCATATTGTCAGAAGTCTATGTGTGTGTACGTGTGTGTGTTTGCATGAAAGTGTCACAAGACAACTTTCCAAGTTTGGTCTTTGCCTTCCACCTCCTTTGAGGGACTCCATTCTCATTCATGAGTTTGCTGCCAGCTGGTCTGCATGTTTCTGGAAAATTCCTGTCTCCACTTTTCATGTCTTTGTCAGCGTACTGGGATTACAGTAGCTCGCATCTGGGTTGTAGAACTCAGGTGCTGAGGCTTGCACAGTAAACACTTTATCCACTCATCCATCTCCCACCCCCCCCCATTTCTTATGAACTATGTTTTAGAATATCTGGACAAAGAGATAACCGTATCACAGTTCTGACACAGATATCAACTTACAATTTTCAAAAAGAAAGGAAGATTTATTGTAAGATCCACTGGTTGTAATGTTGTTGGAATAGAGGAGTAAACAGTGCAGAACCCAGTCCTGACACTGCACCTGCCAAGCAGGACACCCTGGATTCTAAGAAGCTTTGTGAAATAAACCACTGCCACCATTCCTAGAGACCAAGCTGCCATCAGCATTGTTGGAGAAGCATGATTCCCCATGTCAGTCAGGTGAGAGTGCTTGCAGTAAGCCAAGTCCAAACTTCAAGCTTGCTGGTGAGTGGTGTGGGGGTAAATATAATTCTTACTTGCAGCACCACAGTACAGGGAAGACTCTAGAAGGAGGAGCTGAAGACAAATCAAAAGAACAAGAAAAGCACTGGCCTTCTCCTGGCTGCCCAAGGCAGAATCACTATGACCATCACTGCATCCTTCTCCGCTTCGTGTAGCTTCTCCGGAGCATACATAACTCCCCTCCCTAAGCAGAGAGAGGAGAACGTTTATGGAACTTTCCTACTGCCTTTCACTACAGATAGATAAAAACCAAGGCCTCCCCAGGCCTGCATAGCCATATACATCTAATTTTGCCTCTGCTGCAAATCTCAATGACTACCTCTTTCTGCCATAACAAATGTTCTCACCAAGGACTGGTGATTCACAAACATATTGAGTTTATTCCTATCCCTTGTTTTCCATTGCCTATTCCTCGAGTGTGAAATAACTTTCCTCAGATAGTCCCTACTTGCCTCCTGTTCTCCATGCAGCATCCCAACTCAGAGGTCAGGTTATAGGTCTTACAATTCTTCTGTGCCATACTTAGGTAGCCCATGGTGTGGCACTGGCTCAAGCTAGCTCTTTCAATCTCATAGCTTAGATGTTTCTACAGGTTGAATTCAAAGATGAACCTGTCAATTACATTTATATCTTTACAAAAATCAGAATAAAGTCAAAACTGGTGGCTTTTGAAGTTTTATTTATTATCCTAGGTCAGTAATAAAGTCTCATGAATTAAATAATTATTTTTCTTTTTTTTTTTTGAGACAGGATCTCATGTATATTAAGGTAGCATTGACATCACTGTGTAGCTGAGGATGATCTTGAACTTATGATCCTCCTTTCTTTCTTTCTTTATTTATTTTTTTTAATTTAGCATACAAAGTAATAGGTTTTATTAAGGCATATTTATATACTTTGTTATGTTTCAGGCAATCCCCTTCCCCTACTCTGCTTGTCTGTCCCTACGCCACACCCAACCTCTATACTCATACTCCTGCAGCCCACAGTAGTCTTTCTGGCTTCCCATCACATGCGTGTCATTACCTCTCCTGTATTCTATTGGTTTGTAAGAACTTTGCTTTCTCTTTCATAATCCCTGTGACAGTCTATGCCCTACAAACACATATATAATTATATATAAATGTACATATCATGTAATTTCAAGCCTTGAAAGCTGAATGACATATGCCAAGTGATAATTTAGACATTTAAACCAATTTCTAGAGTAGACTCCCCCACCCAGTTTTAACTATTTCTATTTTTTAAATGTTGGCATTCACCTCAAAACAAGAAATTCAACTTGATAAAGAGGAATACAATAACACCTGAGATATAGTAAATTATGTCTTGGGAAATAATTTTTTAACTAGGAATAATCTCTAATTAAATGAACTTTGACTGAAGTTTAATTCATGTTTGCTTTTCAACACAATACTTGAAAGCAATTGTTAAATTCTTTTTTTTTTAATTTAATTTATTAGTTTTCAGTAAATACAGGCAGTTTGGTACCATTATTTAGGCTCATCTGTGATCTACCCCCTCCCATTAGACCCTCCTTGTTATTGAAAATGGGTCGTGCATTGTGGAGTTAGCCCCCAGTTATTAGTATGATAAATGTCTCTGAAAATCATGACCCAACATGTAACTCTGACATTCTTTCCGCCCCCTCTTCTGCAAGATTTCCCTGAGCCATGTTGGATTCATTTTTGGTCTGCTTCAGTGCTGAGGTGTTGGGGGCCTCTGAGGCTCTGGCTCACTGATTTGGTAGGAGTTGATTTTTCTCTGCATTGATCTCCTTCCCCTTTGTGCTGGTATCCAGTTCACAGGAAAACATCACCCTTGTGATCCTCCTTTCTTCACCTTCTGAGTACTGGTAATACAGGAATGTGCTGTTTTCTCTGATATATGTGATGTTAGGGGATTGAACTCAGGTTTTGATCATGCTATGCAAACACACCCATCAACTCACATCCCCAGTAATGAAAATAATAAGAATGAAATCCCATCTCCACCAAGTATGAATTTTGACTAGATCAATAAAAGTGATGGCTGGAATATAAAACTAAGTCTGATAAAAATAGGGAAAAATTTATCATGGCATTAAAAGTTGAACATAAAGTAACAAACCACTATGTAGTAATTATTTTTCAGTGTGTAAAGAGTTGAGGCAGTAGCTCAGTGGTAGAGTGTTTACCTAGCATTTGAAGGGTTATATGGGTTCTATGCCCAGAACTACAAAAGTCAATAGCTTCCTAGGTATATCTCCTTGATATATTATATACACTTGCCAGAAAATACAGACGGTTATAATGATTTCTACAGCATGGTGACTCTAACATTGGTTATACTTAAGTTTCATATGGATATATTAAACATTTTACATGCACCAGGATATAGAAATTGAGTGCAGAATAGCAACAACATACAGCATATAGTACCCTACAGTTTTCTTTGGAACATTTCCTTCTTTGTAAAGATAATTTTTGTTGAAGTTTGCCTTTTCAACATGACCATCTGAAGCTACTATCTTTTCTTCTAGGAGACAAACTGCCTTGGGAATAATCACCTAAGAAGTCAACTGAACAAGGGATTAAAAAAACGTATAGTTAATGAATGGATGCAATAGTGGAAGAAACACAGGATGAGGATAAAAAATAGGAAGAAGGAATTATAGAGAGAATTCTAAAACTGTGAAGGAAATAAGTAATACTATTAGGTAACATGAGCAGAATATATGTGCATACCCCAAATATTAAATTATATCTGAATTTCAGAAATGTAGGTTGTTTAAGAGGCCTCTTCTATAGCCTGTTTTGAAACCCTGATTCCTCCATGTTTCTTTTTGGTAAAAATGGTTTTCTGCAGCTCACCCCAAGCATCTGCATTTGCACTTATCTGCCAAGATGATTCCGGCAAAGGCAGCCAGCTATGTAGTACATTTATTTTGTGTTTTATATACTTTTGGAACCACTGTGCTAAAATTATTACAGATTTTCTATAAATAAATAGCATCTCTTCAAGGAAAGAAAAAAATTGCTAACTTATGCCAAGAATATCTCATGAGTCTAGTAAAATTGGCCATCACTATGAGTTTAAGTATATCTTATTTTAAGGCCTTTAAAGAAAGAAAGAAAAAATTCCCAGAAAAATTTCAGTACCAATGTTGGCATACTTCCCAGTGAGGTGTTGATCAGTGAGACTTCTTGGGTCCCCAAAACAATACACAGTATTGCCAAGGCTATTGGTTGCCTATGAGAACTAGATGGTAAGACTCTTGCTGAAGATGCCACAATGCTTGAGCTGCAGGCCATTGAGAAATCAAGCTAGAACTGAGTTGGAAAGTTCCTCCCTGCTGACTAGTGCTTATAGTGCTGGAAAGTGTGCTACTTAGCCTGCTGGAGGAAAAAAGTCATCTGGAGATGCTGGAGAGATGACTTAGCAGTTAAGGAGCTTGTCTATGAAACCTAAGGACCCAGGTTCAATACCCTAGAACCCATATAAGCCAGATGCACATGGTGGCACATACATCTGGAATTCATTTGCAGTGGTTTTGGTGCACCCATCCTCTCTCTATGTCTCTCTCACTCTCTCTCTCTAATAAATAAATTTAAAAAATAGGCTATTTTAAAATTCATCTGAAGCCTTAATCAGCAGTAGACCCTGTAGGATGCACAAGTGGCCAACTAAGCAAGATGCAGTTACTAGTGCAATAATGGCATGTCTATTATAATAGTGACCAACTACTCTCTAAATCAATTTAAGGGCTGCTTCATGAAGGTAATTAATGTCTGATACTGAAAACCAAATCAAAACCCTATGGGAAATTTACTATTTTTTGACTATATAGATATATTAGGCCCATGGAATTGCCCTATAAATTCCTATGCAATGTACACATATTACTGCTGCCATTACATTTGATTAGTTAAGTCTCTCTTATTAGATGGCAGTGACTCCTGGGGAGACTTAAGACTTATCCAAGAACCAGGAAATGACAGTTGAGTGTTCAGCACTTAGTGATAGCAACTACAGCAGAGTCAGTGACAGAAAAAAAATGTGACAGACAAAAGATGAGGAGGGGTGCTTTGGAATGATGTCTCCCTGACAGAAAGTCATCATTGTATTACTGACTTCATAGCATCTGTCATTATCAGTATAAGTCCTACATAATAGTGGGCTCACCAACAGGTTGCATGGATAGTGGAGGAAGGCACAGAAAAAAAAAATATCAATGTAGAATAGGAAATAGAAGGAAAAATGTCTGGGTTCAATGGAGGGGGACTGAGATGAGAGGCAAAAGGAGGGTGCTGAGAGATTGTTTTTTTAAGTAAAGATTTTAAAATTTGTATTGATTGTAAAAGTCCAACCTAGCTTCTTTTTCCATTTTATTTCTTTTTTCTACTTTTTATGAGAGAGAGAGAGAGAGAGAGAGAGAGAGAGAGAGAGAGTGAGAGTTGGGGGAGGGGGAGTATGGGTGTACCAGGGCCTTCAGCCACTGCAAATGAACTCCAGATACATACATCACCTTGTGCATCTGGCTTTTACATGGGTCCTGGGAACTAGAACCAAGTTCCTTTGACTTTGCAGACAAGTGCCTTAACTGCTAAGCCATCTCTCCAGCTCCTCCCCGATTCCTTGTTGGAGGCTACAGTAATATAAATGTAGCATCAGTTTTTACTTATTTTATTTCACAGTTAAGAAAAAGAAAATGAACACCATCTAAGTACAAAACTCCACTAAAATATACCTTGTTTACAAACTCAGAAACAATTAGGCCTATAGTTGCCTTAATATTGTATAACACAATTTATTTGCTCCTTTGAAAGGATTTTCATGATACAGAATAACCAGAAGCAATGAGAATTTTAGATAAAATGACATTGAAAATTGAGGTGTCTTATTGCTAGGCTCAAGTGGTCCATGTCTATGTTGTGGAAATCAGGGGTCTCCCACAAGGACATAACTCTTCAGTGTGTGCATGTCAGTTTTACAGAATTGGATGATGAAAACTCAAACCATTTCTGGATTTTTTTTTTTTTTTGAGGTACTTCACCATAAGGTACCATGGGATCCAAAGGAGAAGGAATCCATATTGCTCTATGCTCAGATTCTGCCTTGCTCATGAAGGGATAGCTGTATAATTCTGCATATCCTTAGGCCTTTAGAGAACCATATTTTCCTATGATTTGTAAATGAATAACTTTGAATTATAATCATACTTCAGACTATAAGAAACACATATCCTTCTCTAAAGTTTCCAAGAGTTCCTAGAGATTGTGCTTGTATATCTGGCTTGTTACTTATTAGCTCTTATGCCAAATTCTTTGTTTTGGCTGGGTTCTTGTTGATCATTCTGGCCACCACTGTACAACCACACATCTTCCTCCAGTCTTTCTGCTCTACTTTACCCCAGAAAGTGAATGTAGAAACTCATTCCCCAAAGGCAGGGGAAGAGAGAGTCATTGGGAACAGTGGTTGATAGGGATATATTAAAAGCTGGCACTTACACAAATGATAGCACAGAATATGAGGACACATTTTCCATATTTGCACATTACACATTGTGTCACAGAATTTTAAGTAACAGCCAGCCCTTCCTTCTACTTTATTCTGCATTCAGGTTGTTTGGAAAAGTATTTTGCTTAGCTCTTTTTACAGTATTCTTTATCTCTTTTTTAATACTTCATCCTTTTCTCATTCTCCACCTCTACTTAAGAGAAAAAAAGGGAGCAAAACCAATAAAATTGCAAAACAAACATCAAAGAAAAGTGAAAGAAAACACATAAGCACGCATTTGCACGTGTGCACGCGCACGCACACACACACACACACACACACACACACACATGCATATATATACAAACTCCCTGCTTTTGGATTTACCTATTTAAAGATAAAATTATTTTTGCATTAAAATAATCTTTATACAATAGTGGGAACAAATATGTGCTATTATGTAAAGCAGTTAATTGTTTTTAACTGTTCTATCCAAACAATGCATTATGTTTTCTCTTTTCACAATGAGAAAAATAATATTTTAGAGATGCTTTTTTTTGTTGTTTATTTTTACTTATTTATTTGAGTGCGACAGACAGAGGGAGAAAGAGGCAGATATATAGAAAGAGAGAATGGGAGCACCGGGGCCTCCAGCCGCTGCAAATGAACTCCAGACATGTGCGCCCCCTTGTGCATCTGGCTAACGTGGGTCCTGGAGAATCGAGCCTCGAACTGGGGTCCTTAAGCTTCACAGGCAAGCACTTAATCGCTAAGCCATCTCTCCAGCCCTGTTTTTTGGTTTTAATTTTCTCAAGTTAGGGTCTCACTCTAGTCCAGACTGACCTGGAAGTTACTATGTAGTCTCAAGGTGGCCTTGAACTCACAGCGATCCTCCTTCCTCTGCTTCCCAAGTGCTGGGATTAAAGGTGTGAGTCACCACACCTGGCAGATGCTTTTTTTTTTAAAGAATTTTTTTTGGGGGGTTTATTTTTATTTATTTGAGAGCAACAGACACAGAGACAAAGAGGGGGATATAGAGAGAGGATGGGCGTGCCAGGGCTTCCAGCCATTGCAAAGGAACTCCAAATGATGCGTGCACCCCCTTGTGCATCTGGCTAATGTGGGTCCTGGGGAATTGAGCCTGAAACCTGGGTCCCTAGGCTTCACAGGCAAGAGCTTAACCACTAAGCCATCTCTCCAGCCCGCCTTTTTTTTTTAAAAAAAACTTAAGACAAATTGTGTAGTTTTCCAAATAAAGAATTATCTGGAACATTCTTTAAAAATCAGACTTTATTTTTTGCAGCAACAAATGAATAGTGTAATTTCTGCTGTTAACTGAGGGTACAGCAGGAGTGTGGTACACATGCAGGAGAGCAAGCCCAGCATCTTCAGTTGAGCCAGGGTTTGGATTCCTTCACACATTAGCATATCTCTAAAGATTTTGCAACACTGCCTGCTCATTAGGATCACCTGAGGAGCTATTAAAAATTCCAATACCTAGGCCCCAGGCCAGATCTATAAAGCAGAACCTCTGAGGCTGAGACCTTGGACATGAGTGGTGTTAAGGGCTCCCCAAGTTATTTTAATGTGAAGCCAAACTTGAGAACAACTGGCCTTCTGAAAACTGAGACACATGCTGGTTAGCAGCCAGGCATTTTTGGTATTGTCAACATTCCTCAACAAACATTTCAATAGTCATTTGGTGATGATCACATCAGATGAGTGTTTCCCATCCAAGTTCTTTAGGAATGGCAGGGGTTATTTCAAAGGGAATACCTAGTCATCTCTGGAGTTTATGATGTAAATAGGATTGAAGAAAGCCATTCAAATATCAGGTAGTGGATAGAAAAGTGATATACATTATTGGTAATTGAGTTTCTGAACTATGGAAGAAAATATCATAAGAACAAATATTCTGTCTTTATTTTGGTATAGCTTTTGGAGGGACTATCACCTGATTTCGGACACTAACTCTGGAAGAGGCCATCTGTGCCAAGTGATCACCTCCTTTGGTTTTAATGTTATGAAATAAAATTGTATCATAGGAGTAAACTGTCATAGCTGAATTACGAACTTCCATTTAGCAGATGAAGTTGCATTCTAAAAATATATATACTAAAAATAGGAAAAAAAAAGATTAAAGCTAGCATTATTTCTCAATATATTCTTACATAACACATACTCAGAATAAACTTTTCTCCCAATATCCTTTTGCTGTTTCTAAAACATAGACAGTCTGCACAAATATCTAGTTGGTTCATACTTTCAACTTGCCTTAATCATTTCCCATTACAATTATTAAATAAGAAATAGAAAAAAAGTAATGAGATTGGCAAGATTAATGTACCACCATCTTAGGCTCACTACCTGTATGAAAAAATACTAATTAAACCATTAGGAAGCAGAGTTGCTTTTGCATTTGATTATGAATATGAAGCTAAAAATGTTAAAAATGGGAAGGGTGTGTTGAGTCAAGTATTATTTTATTCAATTTCCTTGTCAGTCAATGTTTGCTTGAGGAGAATATTGTCTTCAAATGAGTTTTGGTTCAAATATACACTAATGATAGGATTGTTGAGGCTATGTAGCAATAGGCTTAGAATACAGGGATACAGTGTTTATTTATGAATTAGCTTTTTTGCATGTGGATAAAAACATCATTATTTAACTGGTCCCTTTGATTAAAGAATAAATGGAATTACAAGATATGCTAAACAGAAGAGTGGTTAAGAGGAAATTTGTGCCAGTAAAGAGTTGTGGCTAATGCTTCTATAATACAACATTGGACTGAGAATGTCTGGGTCTCAATTGAACGTATGTCACCTTGTTACACAACTTTGAACACATTTTTACCCTACCCTCTCTCTACCTCAGTTTCTGATCTGTTAAATAGGAGTAAGTTAACCCTCATTTTATAAGTATTTAAATGAGTTTGCATCTAAAATATCCGGTCTTTGACATATCTGCCTATCATTGAATCTAATGCAATTATTTCAGTTCTTGCTGAACACTAATATTAGCTATGGCTATAAGGCAATGCATGTAGCATTGGAAAAATGGTGAAGCTATATTTATTTATTTATTTATTTTTGGTTTTTCAAGGTAGGGTCTCACTCTAGCCCAGGCAGACCTGGAATTCACTATGTAGTCTCAGGGAGGCCTCAAACTCATAGTAATCCTCCTACCTCTGCCTCTGAGTGCTGGGATTAAAGGTGTGTACCACCACACCCGGCTAGCTATATTTATTTTTTTAAGTTATTTAGTAATATGGAGAAATGATATACAAGGAAAAGTCTTATAATGCAGGGAATGGAATATTATGTTTACTATATATCAACATTGAAATTAATATGTGAGAAATGTCTAGAGTTATCATTTTTGCTTCAGTCTGATACTCAGGATATTGTATGACTTTTGTAACATTTAATCTCTCTCTCTCTCTCTTTCTGTCTTCCTTTCTCTGTTACATACATTGTTTATGTCTGAAGTTAAGGATTCACATACAGAAATAAAGCATATATATGTAACATATAACATGGAATAAAATGTCAGGGTCAGGGCTGGAGAAACATTGAGATGTTTGCCTGTGAAGCATAAGGACCCAGGTTCAATTCTCCAGTATGCATGTAAACCAGATGTAGAACGTGACACATGTATCTGGAATTCGTTTGCAGTAGCTGGAGGACCTGATGTGCCCATTCCCTTTCTATATCTGCCTCTTTCTCTCTCAAAATAAGTAAAAAAATAAATATATACATTTTAAAATGTCAGGATTATAAAAGAAAAATGAGTAAGGAAGAAGGGCTGAACTGTGCTTCTGGTTTTGAATCACCTTTTGCCCCCATTCCACTGTCCAGTTATGTTGCAGTCAAGTTAGCATTGCTGGTAGAAATCACCCAACCAAGAGCAGCTTGTGAGGAAAAGAGGTTTATTTTGGCTTGCAGGCATGAGGGGAAGCTCCATAATGGCAGGGGAAAATGGTGGCACGAGCAGAGGGTGGACATCAGGTGGACATCACCCCTGGCCAACATAAGATGGATAATAGCAACAGGGGAGTGTGCCAAATGCTGGCAAGGGGAAGCTGGCTATAATGCCCATAAGCCTGCCCCCAACAAAACACTGCCTCCAGAAGGCATCAATTCTCAAAACTCTATCAGCTGGGAACCCAGCATCCAGAACACCCAAGTTTATGGGGGACACCTGAATCAAACCACCTCATTCCACCCCTTTCTCCCATAAACTGATAACCACACATGATGTAAAATGCAATACATTTATCTAACTTTAAAAGTTCCCATAGATTTTTATCAATCCCAGTGATGTTCAAACATCCCCATAGTCCAAGATCCTTTAACTGAGCCATAATAACAAAAAATAACCTCAAAACCCCCATAATGGCACAGAATAAACAACCACACTGCAGAAGATAGCATTGGGCAAAGAAACATTCAACCATTACAAGATTTAAAACAACTAGGGCAAACATCCAACTGTAACTCCAAGTCAAACAACTCTAGCCAGTGACAAATCTCCAAGTCCGATAATACTAACAAGCAACAAGTCTCTGGCATTCCAATTCCACCCCTCCAGTTAGGCTACTCACAGTCCTGGAAAACTTCATCAGGGCTGGCAGCTTTCCTTAGCAGCCATCTTGTGGTCCCAGCATCTCCACTGGGTCTCCTCTGAAATCCATGGTTCACCCTCATGGCTCCATAGGGTCTCCATGCAGGCAATCAACAAAACCTGCTTCACACTGTCCATGGCCATTTCCAAAACATAAGACCATGTTGCAAACTCAATGATCTTCTCTTTCCTGCATTTCTTTTACTCCACAATACCAGACATTGTGCCAATTTGTAATCCGGGGGGAATAAAGAAAACTTTGAAGAACAGGACACTCCTTGAGCACTCAGGCCCCTCCAAAAGAGTCTACATTCTTCCTATGGCCCAAGTACAGGTCAGATGGCCCAATCTCAAAGGCTGTAATATCTCAATTATAGCTGAATGGGCTATAGTTCACCCAAAGATTTTATTTCTGTGCCATATCCCTCTGCTCACACCAGTTTGTTTCTACACAAAGCAACCCTGAACAACTTCTCAAGACACAGGCATAAGAGCAAGCTTCTCACACAAACTGCTAGCCCAGTCCAAGCAAAGCTCTTTCTCACCCTCATAAGCCAAACCTCACAGTCCATAGTTCTTGTTGCATTCAGGTCTTTCAGCTGTGTCCAGAATAGTCAATCAAGCTGTACTTACTGCACTGTAAGGCATCTCTTAGTCCAAGGGTTCAAATCCTTCCACATTCCTCTTGAAAATCTGCTCCAAAATGCCAAAGCCACATAGTCAGGTGTTTAGCAGCAACCCCACTCCTGGTACCACTTTACTGTTGCAGTCAGGTTGGCATTGCTGGTAGAAATCACCCAACCAAGAGCAACTTGTGGGAAAAAAGAGGTTTATTTTGGCTTTCAGGCTTGAGGAGAAGCTCTATGATAGCAGGGGAAAATGATGGCATGAGCAGAGGAGGGACATCACTCCCAACACAAGATGGGCAATAGCAACAGGAAAATGTGGTAGACACTGGCAAAGGAAAGATGGCTATAACACTCATAAGTCTTCCCCCAACAATATACTCCCTTCAGGAGGCATCAATTACCAAATCTCCATCCACTGGGAACCCAGCATTCAGAATACCCAAGTTTATGTGGGACACCTGAATCAACTCACCACAAGCTATAAGACTCCATGAAATGATTCTTTGTAGACTTTTATCAGTAAGCCTCTTTATAGTTGCCCATATATGTGTGACTTAAAGAACAAGTGCAAGGGCTGTAGAGATGGCTTAGCAATGCAGACATTTGCCTGAAAAGCTTAAGGGCCCAGATTCAATTCCTCAGGACCGATATAAGCCAGAACCACAAGGTGGTGCATGCATCTGGAGTTAATTTTCAGTGCCTACTGGCCCTGAAGCACTCACTCTCTCCTTCTCTTTATCTCTCTCTATCTCTCTCATAAATAATAAATAAATTATGTTATAAAAGAATAAGTGCAAAATATATCGCCATATAGAACATAACTGAGATTACTTGCCTCTGGTAAAAAATTCAGAGCTAATTCTATTGACATAGTTGAGACATGGAATGTGGCTCAATATGGCTCTTCTCCTCTTATACCTGCTTGACTTGAAAGCCCATAATCTGGATTCTAGGGATAAAATAAAAAAGTATAGGTTATAATAATGCTAAATGCTGATTCCCTGGTGAGAAAATTTTTCATAGATTATGGAAAATATTTGAAAATAACTAAATATTTCTAAAATGAAAATATGATTCATAATATTTTAATGTTATAACATTCTCATAATTTCAAAATAAGAAAATAGTTTTCTATGCATATGTGTAAAAATGAGTATAAATCAAAAATAACTAGGTATTTTTGTTCCATTATCACCAAATATAGCACATCTCCTGATCTGGGCTTGAGCATGAATTCAGCATAGAACCTTCTTTGTATCTAGAACAAATGGCTCCCCCACTGCCTATCCTTTTCACACTGTCTTTGCTTCACGTGTCTTAGCACTGACTGCAACGTATTGTGCTTGTTTTCAGTACCTGCAGATTAGCTTTTCTACTACAAACATTCTTGGAAGCATCTTTCTTAAGATACATCAAAATAAGTTTTAACTCATTAATTTTAAAATTTGATTAACTAACAGAACTTTCTGGGATTGAAGTGGAATAATAATCAAGATTATATGAGAATACACTGCTTTGAATTGAAGTTGTACTTTTGCGAATAATCAGAAGAGTTATAGGTCATTAGCCTAACCTTGAACATTATGGTTACTTCAATGTTTTCATTTACTTAGATTCATTTTATTTTATTTTTAAAAATATTTTTATTGATTGATTTGACAGAGAAAGAGAGAGAGAGAGAGACAGAGAGACAGAGAGACAGAGAGAATGTGCATGCCAGGGCCTCCAGCCACTGCAAATGAACTCCAGGAGGATGCACCCTCTTGTGCATCTGGATAATGTGGGTCCTGGGTAATTGAACCTGGGTCCTTTGGCTTTGCAGGCAAATGCCTTAAGTGCTAAGCCATCCCTCCAGCTCTTAGATTCATTTTTTTTAAAATGTAATGTGCACTTATCATTATCAGAAAATCTTCCTGGCACTGTGATTCACCTTAAAATTAAACAGTCAGGGGTTCTTTATGTCCACTCCAAATCTAGTATGACAGACACAGGTAAATCAAGTAATCATTCAAGTAGTCTTAATGACTACTGAAATTACTAAGCAGAACGGTGGAGAGTTTTTGTGATCCCAAGGAGACAACAATCATTCTGGGAGAACAGGAGGGCTTTTCTGGAAATATAATTAAGAAAGGACTCGGCACTGGGGGTGAGTGGGAAGTGGTGGTGCAGGAGCGGACATATCAGGAGGCACTTCTCGGGGAGGAACAGCAGCACACAGACAACCCAAACCTCAACTAGGCAGTGATGCACAGAAGCCTGCTACTCAGGGCGACACAGAAATCTAGGGTGCTCAGTTTAGTTTGAAAGCCAATAAAATCTTTAAAACATAAATCTATATCCGGCAATGATTTACTCAATTCCAGTCACCACAGAGTACAATGGATAAGAGGAAATGGAGCAACAGTACAAAGCAAGAGAAAAGGTAAAATTAGGTCTTCAGATGACCCATGATGTTACAGGGTGGTATCTATCGGGGGTGCGGGGGGGGGGGGAGAGGTGTCCCTGGCTTTGGATATTTTGTTCAGGGAATTAGAAAATATGCAAATGAAACATTAGCAGCAAGACATTTTATTAGAGAAATCACTTGGCCACTGTTTAGGGGTTCTCTTTCTAGGGACACAGGAAAAAAGAAGCTGGTTCCTAAGTAGCATAAGGTGGATTTGAGTATTTGGATTGCGAGTTTTGAGTTGTACAAGCTTTTCCGTGTTGCAAATATATTTCCCAATGATGTATTTGACTTTAATGTAGCCCAGTTATGTGTAAGCATAAGATGTTAAGTAGGGGATTACCTCTAAAAGTTAACTCTACAACCCTATTTGCCTTACTGTGCATGTAATGTACACCAATTCCTCCCTGGGTAGATGGGTCACCCACATTCTAGTCCTATTTTTATGTTGAACAGGTCTGAATAGAAATGGGGCATTCGGGGCTGGAGAGATGGCTTAGCGGTTAAGCGCTTGCCTGTGAAGCCTAAGGACCCCAGTTTGAGGCTCGGTTCCCAAGGTCCCACGTTAGCCAGATGCAGAAGGGGGCGCACGTGTCTGGAGTTTGTTTGCAGAGGCTGGAAGCCCTGGCGCGCCCATTCTCTCTCTCGCCCTCTACCTGTCTTTCTCTCTGTGTCTGTCTCTCTCAAATAAATAAATAAATAAAATTTTAAAAAAAGAAATGGGGCATTCGTCAAGAGGATGCTAGGGTGAGTAGCTTGTTCTATTATTTGAAGTGGGGTGTAAATACAGCCTGATAAGGCGAAGTTTTCTGGTGGCTAGTAGGTTTCTGGGTGCATTGATAGGAAAGAATGCACGTCTGCTACCCAAGCGAAGTAGTATCCTGAAGACATACTGTGTGCTTGCCTGCCTGAGTAAGACCATGCTATTATTATTGTCAGTCATATAAGAGTTTGGGGCTTGGAGAGATGGCTTAGCAGTTAAGGTGCTTGCCTGAGGACCCATTTTCAATTTGCCAGTACCCACATAAGCCAGAGGCACAAGGTGGTTGGTGCATGTGTCTGGAGTTCATTTGCAGTGGCTGAAGGCCCTGGCATGCCAATTCTCTCTCTCTCTCTCTTTCATAAGTAATTGTTTTGAAAAAAAAGAAAATGAGGAGGTGATTAAATTTTGAACAATAACTAATCAGATTTTTTACATTTAAAAAGTATAAAGTATTTTTATAATGCATAAATAAAGAAACATGGTAGGAAACTGAGTTAAAAATGAAAGAATGAATAAATGATGGTCAATTTTTATTTTAATTATAAAACTTCCAAAACTACCAAAAACATTGGAAGTAGGAAAGGGTCCTATAAATGGGAGTAGAGAAAATTGACTAAGCAAAATAAAGAAAGTGAAATGCTAAATTAGAATGAAAGATATGAATAGGAACTGAGCAATTTTGCGTCACTGAGTTTCCCAGTGTCTTGTGCATCTCTCTTCTCAGGTCCTGTGGAAACAGAAACAAAGGAGAAAGCTGTGAAGTGAGGCGGGTGGACATTGAGCAGTTTTAGGTTGGATCCCATGTTCCCTTCCACAAGATGAGAAGACTCGACACTCTGTAACTTCTGGGCAAGTAAACAGAACATCTCAGTACAGGGAGAGGTCATATACTAGCTCAAGTATAGGTGGGTGGTGGTAAAAGTCTTTACAATAAAGAAAATAGAAAAACTATCAAAATACAATGGATACTGAAACACTCAGGCATGTCCTCAAATTTAGTTCAAAAATTATGCTAATAAGGCTGCTTCTGACTAAGAGTTGAACATGAGAAAGTACCCATGGACCATGTGATCAAACACCAAAAACAGTCCTAAATAATAGTGCCGGGGCAGTCCTAGAAATATGGCACAGTCTATTTTCCCTACTGATCCCACATTGGCAAGGTGCCACCCACATTCTTAGTATTACCATTCAGCTCTAATCTCCTACTATCAGTAGTTACTACAAAATACTAAATATTTGAGGAAAATATCTTTAGTTATAAATGGATTCCAAAATAAACAATGAACAAAAAAGCAGAATTTTTATGCAGGGTAAATAAAACAATGGGAGACATAAAGATATGTAAACACGAATTGTAAAGAGGATATCTTTAAAAAATAGATGTGCAATTAAAATAGCATATAGGATAGAGCATATAGGATGTGCTTGCTTAGGTACATGGCCCTAAGCTCAATTCCTGGCACCTAAAAAAAAAAAAAATTAAAATACAAAACTAAAAAATTCCTTTTGTGGTCTGGAGAGATTGCTTAGTGGTTAGGGCACTTACCAGATTCAGACACACAAGTGACGCATGTGCAAAGTTGCACATGCCACAAGATGGCACACAAGTCTGGAGTTTGATTACAGTGGCTGGAGGCCCCGACAAGCCAATTCTCTCTCTCCCACACTAATGCTCTCACATAAAAAAGTCCTTTTGAGCCAGGCGTGGTGGTGCATGCTTTTTTTTAATCCCAGCACTTGGGAAGCAGAGGTAGGAAGATCGCCTTGAGTTTGAGGCTGCCCTAAGATTACATAGTGAATTCCAGGTCAGCCAGGGCTAGAGTGAGACCTACCTCAAAAAACCAAAAAAATAAAAAATACAATAAATAAAGTCCTTCTGCATTACTAAAATTAAAGCATAGTAGAAATACAAAGCTTAATAGGTGGTTTGGAAGACAAAATAGATTATAGAGCCTAAACACAGAACAGGCATATATTGCAGATAGGAGAGAAAATGTATAGACAAATTAATCAATAAACAATGAATAAAGAAGTTCAGGTGATGTGTTCTCTGGCATCCACACATGTGTGCCCAGGGTGTTTATAAGTATAGACACCATACACACCCACACACAGGGACACACTCACATGAGATAACAAGAAATACTCAAACCTCAACTTATGATGACCAACATATAAGTAATATGCATTCTAGTAGAAAGAAGAGGGAAAGTAGAGGAAGGATATTATCAATAGGAGACTTTTAAAAAATTTCCAGCAACAGACAAACATAAATTTACCGATTGTAAAGATGTACCAAATGACCCCAAAGCACCCCATTATGAAATCTCAGAGAAAGAACATGAATAATCCATAAACAAACCTGGTGTGGTGGTACACGCCTTTAATCCCAGCATTAGAAGGCAAAGGTAGGAGGATGGCTGTGAGTTTGAGGCCAGCCTGAGACTACATAGTAAAATCAGGTCAGCTTGGGCTAGACTGAGACCCTGCCTTGAAATGTATGTATATATATATTCCATTCCATCAACTGGGCTAGAGAGATGGCTTAGTGGTTAAGGTGCTTACCAGTTAAGCCTCCAGTACCCAGGTTTAATTCTCTAGTATCCACATAAATCTGGATGCACAAAGAGGCACATGCATCTGGAATTCTTTTGTAGTGGCCAGAGGTCCTGGTACCCCATTCTTTCTGCCTGTCTCTCTTCTCTCTGTCTTTATCTGCTTACAAATAAATTAAAACAACTAAAAAAGAAAAAAATAATAATCCATAAACTTCGATAAACAGCAAACAAAAGACTAACAGAATGCAACAGTATCTCCTCAAAACAAACAAACAAATAAGCAATCATAAAACAACATAAATGAGACAGAATAAGAAGGAGTAATCTGGGATTGAAATGGATATAGATTTTCAACAATCAATCTAGAAGCTTAGGACTTAATGTCTGTTCAACTATGAAGGCCAACAATTTTCCCCTGAGAATACTAGAATCAAACACTGTCATAAACTGCTAAGGATGGAACCAAACACATTGAGACATTTAAAATAGAAAACTCACTTTCTAGCTACAATTTCTCATTGGACTGCTAAATCAGTACTCTATTAAACAAGGATTCATACATGGAGAGAGTCATTAGAAACAGAACACTCTAACATACAGAACACAGGAAGTGTCAGGATAAAGGTAAATGAATATCCAAGAGTTTAGAAGGGAGGCAGAAAGCAGACATAGCTGAAAACCAATTAAGCTAGAGCAAATAAAAATTTGCTACAAGAGAAAGTCACCAATAATCAGAAACTGAATGAGCATCTAATACATTCAAGAACTGGATAGAAAAGTAAGTATAGGTTTTTTCTCAAAGAGATAAATAGCATGTCTTGAAAACACAGAGTATAGAAGTCGTTAATGTTCCATTCTCACTGAAGGACTAGAGAAAAACTATATTTAATGTGAAGAACTCTAGAGGTTCTTGGAAAGGATGAACTAATAGAATTGAGAATGGTTACTTGAAGATAGAAAATGATGAAAAGAATTGTGGGGTGTGTGTGTGTGTGTGTGTGTGTGTGTGTGTGTGTGTGTAAAACAAGCCTTGATAAAAATTTAGGACTATTTGACTCTTTGCTTCATCATGAATCCAATTATACATGCATAGATCTGATAACAAATGAAATGGGAAATGACTCTCTTCTGGCTATGAAATATATCCAGGCAAGAGATCCTAGAGGCTTGCACTCGGGTACTGGCAGGGGAGATGGAGTTACATGGATAGGATTGGTGCAGTGCATGAGGAACGGGGAGTTGTTTAGATTAACTTCTTGTTCATCCTGATCAAGGTGACAAAGAACACTAGGGAAAGGATAAGAAGAAACACACACATTCTCTTTATAAGTACATAGCTGGAAGTGATGTGGATAAGCACAGTAATAACTCTAGTGAGGACTCTGAAGCTCAAAGGATAAGCTGGGCAGGAGATAGAAACCAGCAATCATGGGCTTGGGTAGTACACAATAACTATGATGTCAGTATCTGGAAGAGATCACATATAGAACTTATTACCACAAAAATGAGCAAATAATGAAACAGATAATTCCATTGGTTTCAGATGTGGTCTCTCTCCATTTTTCCCCACTAATATTCCAACTGATATTTCTCAACATTGACCTATCCAGCGTCCAGTGTTTGCAGCACTCAAATTGGACTTTTCTGATGACAGGGTGATGGGGTCTTACCATCTACTCTACAAGAGGACATTAGGTCTTTAAAATTCTTTAGCAAAGAAAGTGAGTCCACATGGTCTGTCCTTGTGACGCTGGTACACTGAGTTTAATAAAGTCTCCTGTCTCTTTTACAAAGATTTCCTACCCTGTATCTCTTCCAGTGACAGAGTATAAAGAAAAATGCTTCCTGCATGGGGTAGTGAGGAATATCTATGTTAAAGAACACCAGTGGCTATAAATTATTCCTGGATGTGAAGTTAGGACAGAGTAGAGTATAAAAACAATTCCTACAAGACTCCAGCCTTTAAATTTTGGATGCAGGAGAAGCAGAAAAATTGTGAAACAGTAGCAAAAGAAAGTTAGTAAGAAAGATTTAGTGTCACTGAAGCCAAGGTGAAAAATTGTGAAGAAGGAGAAATCAAGTACTTGGAAAGCAGAAGTGAGGATCTTTGCAGTGTCAATCACAGAGAGGACACATTAGACTTAGAAAAACTGCAATGGATGATTTTCCAGTGCAAATTCAATAGAGGAAAGAAAATATAGATGTTCTTGAACAGTTTTTTGATAGAATCTCAATATTTATTTAGACATGTCATGTCTTCCATAATAACCTATGCTTGGTGCAGCTGGAAGTCATTCATATTAGCCTCTTTGCTCATTGTTGTGGCAAACACCTGACAAGCAGTATTCTAAGGAAGAATGGGTTTATGTCAGGCCACAGTTCTAGTCTGTAATGGAGAAGTCATGACAGCATAAGCAAAAATCTGGGTGGTCACATTGTATCCACAGTAGGAAGTGAGTCTGGTGGTAAAGCCTGGGGCCAGCCCACAGTGACCCATAACCTCCAGCAAGGTCTCCCAGACTCAAGTTTCCACTCAAGCTTTCCAAACTGCTCCACTAGCTGGGAATCAAGTATTCAAATATGTGAGGCTATGGAGGGCTTTTAATATTATAAACTATGGTTAGTGTACTGATTTGAATCAGATGTCCCCCATAAACTCATGTGCTTTGAATGCTTGGCCCCCAGCTGAAGGCAATTTGGGAAGTGGAGCCTTGCTGGAGGAGGTCTGTACCTGGGGTAGAACTTGAGGTTGATTAGGCCCTAGCGTGCCAGTGTTAGTTGGCTCATTCTTCTCTTGCTCTTTTCCATCCTTTGCTCTCTTCTGCCACCATCAAAACTTTTCCTCCCATCAGATGTTCTTTGTCTATTGTTTTATTCCAGTAATACAAAGGTAACTGCAACAGTTAGTATTTAACTTGAAAGAACGAGTTGGACCCTTCCATTTGAGCTTTCACCCTTTTGAAATTGAAAGATCAACTTAATTTGTAGCTTTATTTTATGTTTTAATTTTTTTTTAAATTTTTTAAATTAATTACTTTTGTATTCAGCAAATACAGTCATTTTGGTACCATTATTAGGCTCATCCATGACCTACCCACTCTCCATTGGTCCCTCCTTGTTGAGGTATATGGGTCGTGCATTGTGGAGTTAGCCCACAGCTATGGGTAAGATAAATGTCTCTGCACATCATGACCCAACATGTGGCTATGATATTCTTTCCGCCCCCTCTTCTGCAAAATTTCCCTGAGCCATGTTGGGTTCATTTTTGGTCTGCTTCAGTGATGAGGTGTTGGGGGCCTCTGAGGCTCTGCCTCTCTGATTTGGTAGGAGTTGATTTTTCTCTGTGTTGGTCTCCTTCCCCCTTGTGCTGGTGTCCGGTTCATCAGGAAAACAGCACCCTTGCTTGATTTGCCAATTTTTCTTAGTTTCAGCTGGGGCCCTTTTGAGGTATGATGGGGCGGCTCTCTCCTTAGGCTCTACATGTGTGTGAAAAAGAGAAGCAGATTCTCCAATGGAGAGTAAGTTAGCACCAGGACAAATGAGATAACCCTTACTTTTTTATAGAGAATTTAATAGGTGTAGGTCCTCCTGTAGCCCATGATTGATGGTAGCTTGATATTGGAGAGTGGGCTTATGTTTGGATATGGTTCTGAGTATGAGATTCCACCTTACCCCAATAAGGATAGCAAACATCAAAAAATCAAATGAAAATAAATGCTGGCGAGGATGTGGAGAGGTAGGAACACTCATCCACTGTTGGTGGGAATGTAGGATGGTACAACCACTTTGGAAAGCAATATGGAGACTCCTGCAAAAGCTGACTATAGAGATACCAACAGATCCAGTTATTCCCTTACTGGGCATCTACCCTAAATCCTTCAAACCACAGACCAGAGAGATTTGCTCAACCATGTTTGCAGTGGCTCAATTCATAATAGCTAAGAGCTGGAATCAACCCAGATGTCCATCACTAGAAGAATGGATTACTAAGATGTGGTATATCCACACAGTAGAATTCTATACATCAGTAAGAAAAAAATGACATAATGAAATTTGAGGAAAAATGGTTGAACCTGGAACAGATCATTCTCAATGAACTTACCCAATCACAGAATAAAACATCGCCACATAGTCTCACTCATCTACAGCACCTAACCTGAATCTACCCAAGATACCTTACAGACCCAGCAAGCATTTCGTGGACTAGACACTAGAATGGATGGGGAGGGAGGGGAGGACTTCAAAGGGGTGGAAAACACTAATCTAGATCCAAAAAGCAATGGTATCATAAAATTCCACTTCCTAAAAGGCAGACCAAATGAGTGAACCTTCACCAGGCCCTCACAGGGAACACCTGAACCACAAGACACTGGAGAGGGTAGGATCAAGGCTAACCTTAATCTTCTACATCTTCCCTCCCTCCCTCTCTCTTTCCCTCTCTCTCTCTCTCTCTCTTCTCTGTAGCTTTATTTTAAATGTACATGCATACACGTGTGGTAGCCAGATATCAAATGAAATAATTTCAAATGTTTAGAGTGGAGAGATGGTTCTGCTATTAAAGACACTTCCTAGCAAAACCTGCCATATAGGTTTGATTCCCCAATACCCATATAAAGCCAGATGCACAAAATGATGCATACATGTAGAGTCTATTTGCATTGGTGGGAGACCCTGGTGTGCCCATACTTATACACACACTGTTTCTCCCCCCTTTTTCTTTTTGCCTCTCAATTCAATAAAAAATTAAACTATATGATAAGTTGTATTTATCATATTTTAAGACATTATTTGGTTTATTCACCTCCTACTAATATAATGTTTGCTTTTACATGTGACAACATACAATTTTAGTTTAAAATTTATAGAGCAATCGATTAGACGTAAGGAAAAAAAATATTATTACTAAAGTTAAGAAGTTTGGTATCTATTAAACTCATTTTATGAAAGAACTTTATTATCAATCTAGATTTATATGAATAATACTACTATAAAATTAAAAGTTGTTAATTTATACATTCATAAGGAAACTCAATGGAATTATTTTTCAGTTAGGAAAGGCTACTGCATATGATTTTTTTATTTGTAAACCATCAATAACAGAATATATTTCTGTCAGAGTCTGGAAATATTCAGGTCACGTTGTCTTCAGGATCATTTGAGACCCTTCTATTTGAATAGTTTTGGCCTGTGTTAAAAGTCTTTAGTTTTCTTCTATGTACATTAGGAGGGTGCTTAGCAACCTGTGTTTGTAATATTTCTGAAACTCTTGAGTCACTTTTCGGTGACTATCAATTCAAACAGCATTAGTCTTAAGGTTGATTAATAACTTTTCATTTAGAGCAAGACTAACACAGACCTTTCTGGGTATAGGGTACATCCTAATCCCTTATAAACCTTCATTATTATTTCTCTACCAATTTTCTGTCTAGAAGCCTGTGACAAAAGTTCAAAGTTCTTACATGCCAACCTGTGTCTTGTCCTTCTCAAGGTTTGAAAGTGCTTGTGTTCCATTTTATTTGGAGCATCCAGTAGATGTTGTATTCAGACATTTTAGCTGATTCAGAAGGAAGATTAAAGCCAACCGTTTATACTGGCTCTAAACCTGGCTTTAGCATTTCAACATGGAATAAACAAAAACGTCCTTAGGAAAGAAGAGATATATTGTAAAGATTTTGTTTGATTCTATGTAAAATATTGAAGAGATTAGTTTGAAAAATAAAGTAATTATGGGATTAGACTAGCCTGGGTTCTGCTAGGTCATAATTGATTCTAGTGGTGGAAAAACAGAAACAAAAGGAGTTAATGATGAAAGCACAAGTGAGGATTGGCAGTGCATGTCTGTAGTTCCAGACTGAAGATGCTGAGGCAGGAAAATTGCTCATTCAAGACCAGCTAGGCTACATAGTGAGTTCCAGGACAGCCTCAGCTATATAGTGAGAACTTATATCAAGCAACAACAAAAACAAAGCACAAAGAGAAGAAAAAGAATCATCAAATCATGCTGTATCTTCCATGACTTTGGGAAAAATCACTTCCCACACTTCAACTTTCATCTTCAATAAAATAAGGTTTATACAGAGCTAAGAGGATATTTGCAGCACATAAACTGAAATATTCTTTCCTGCCATCTTTTCTTTTGAGACAGACAGACAGATAGACAGACAAAGGTGGGTTAGGGGGAGTGAGATTGAGAGAGAGAGTGGGTGCACCTCCAGCCACTGTAAATGGAGTCCAGATGCATACTCACTCTACCTTATGCTTATGTGGGTAATGGGGAATCAAGCCTGGAACCAGTGTCCTTAAGCTTCACAGGCAAGTGCTTAACCACTAAGCAATCTCTCCATCCCCTTTCCTGACCTCTTGACAAGCTTTAAAGGTGAGCCCTGAATATCCAGTTGGTAAAAATATTACTCTTAATAATTTTGATAGCTCATTGATGCAAGCCTAAAGAATAAACTTCCACAAAGGCTCTCCATGGTGATTCAATACAGCATTATACTCTTGACAGCAAATATTTATTTGTTAAATGTATATATAAATATGTAGCAAGATTTGATATTTTGCCTTTTAAAATGATATTCACAAGGTAAAATTTTCCACATATGTCATTACATTTCCATCAATTGTCATCAACTTTTAATAGAAAGCCAGACAGATATCTTAAAACATGTTACTGATAAAGAATTAAATAGTTAATAGATGATTAAGTAAAAATGATTTAGAAAATTGCACTAAGTAGGACTGGAAAGATGGCAAATAAATAAATCAACTGCAATAAGTAATTCTGTAGATAGGAAATAGAAATATTCTGAAATAGAAAATATTATATATATATAAATAGAAATATTCTGTAACTATGAAATAGATGATTTATGCAATACACACCGATATGGTGGTACAGCAAGTGTGCACAAGATTAGTTTTTCATAAAATATTATAAGTAAACAAAATTAATTCATTTGATTTCAGGATATGTATGCAGTTATGTATATGTTCTGCCACCCTTCTTTCCCTGGTACTTTCAAAGATGCTGGGCTGTGATACTAAAATGTGTGGCAGTTGATCCAGAGCTTTCTCTGCAGAAAAGCTATTGTCTTGAGAGCTCTCATGCTGTGAGGTTAATAACAGTAGGATCTTAAAGAGAGCTGTTACCTCCACTCTATAAATCACAATTGTTTTTAATCAAAGAACATTAAAATGAGTTAATTGCCGCAGAGGGATTATTTGGGTTAAAAAAGGATTATTTGGTTTAACATGAGTAACTTCCCCTAGATTTAGGGTACACACACTGAAATACTTACTTTCAAGACTCAATGGTTTTTGTAGGTAGAGATTTGGATCATAAATCAGGCTAGAACATAATAATTCCTCTAGCAAGTAAAATGAGTATTCCACATTATAAATGTATACACAATGGGAGGCAATAGATAGGTCGCATCATACTCTTCTACCTTGAGAATACAATGTACCAAGCCCATCACTTTTTATTTATTATATACTGAGAGAGAGAGAGAGAGAGAGAGAGTGGGGGGGAAGGAGAGAGAAAGACGTGTCAACAGAGCTTTTTGTTACTGCTAACAAACTCCAGATGTAAAAAGTGCCACTTTATGCTTCTGACTTTATGTGTTTACTGGGGAATCAAACACCAGCTGACAGGCTTTGAAAGCAAGTGCCTTTAACTGCTAAGCCATCTCCTCAGCCCTATCATTTCTATAGCCTGGATTCCTAGTAGAACATGGCAAAGAAATGAGTATCATCACATGGTTTAATCTCATTTGAAAAGTTGTGGTACTTGTTAAATTCTCTAATGCCTTGAGTTTGTTTTTTTTTTTTTAAATTTCAAAAAGATAGTAGTAATTGTATGTTTAATGATTCCTAATTTTGAAAACAGGTGTTTAAAAGTTTTAGGGTACAATAAATCAAGATAACATTTACAAATATTTTGAGTATGCACATAGATACATGAATTAGACATAGTTTATTTTGATCATTAGGCTAATTCTAGTGCACTTATGCATGTGAAGCTATCAGGAATGCATTTGTTCTTCAACTCCTCAGCCACCTTTCTGCATTGTAACTGACTCTGGCTTGGTTCCTATTCTTTATGAACTATGGGATATTATAAATATAAATAATGCATAGTTTATGTACACAAATTTTAAAACCACTATAGTTACATCTCATTCAAAGACCATTAATAAGTAACAGGTATGTTTTTGATAATGTAGGTCCACAAGTCAGATACAAGAGAACTGAGCCAGTTGTACCCCAAATTTTCAGAAAATTCCTATGAATCTAGTGTGATTACAATAAGCAAATTAGAGAAATGATGTTTGTTCCTAGTCATATAAGATTCTAATATGTATCCGATGCTCAAAAGATTTAGTGCATTGCACATTGTGATTGACTTAAATTATAAACACTGACACAAACTACAAAGATAAGCTCATTGATCAGCTTTTGCTCAGAGCACATTGAGTAAAAGACATATGTTCTCAGAGTAGCAGTTCAATTCTCAGCAGGGGGACATAATTACATGCTTCAATGTGTGTACCTAATCTCAAGAGAAAGCCAACCTGAACATGATGGTGCCAGTTTCCATACATTTTCCTAATCCTAAAACTTTCCCGAGTTTTAGATGACGATGACTTTCCCAGAGATGCTCTCATAAGTTGAATCCCCACTTTATAATTAACAGGTTTTTTTACTGAAAGTCATTATTTATTTATTATTTTGGACATGCTAGGGTGAGAACTCAGGGACTTTGTACATGCAAGGCAAGAGCTGTATCACTGAGCTGTAGACCCCATTCTTCATATTGTTGCTTTCATGATATACACTTCAGTGGGACATTTGCCTATTTAGTGGTTGGGGCTATGGATAGTAAGTTGCAGGTCACTGGATAACACAGCTTTCTCCACAATGCATATAATGAAGAGGCCATCAGTAGAAAGGAAGAAGGATTATACTTTGATGCAAGTTGTTTGTCATTGGTGACATTCTTGCCCCACATTGTCAATCTCCAGTGTGTGCCATTTAACATATTGTGCTGAAACTCTTACTGTGGAAACTCAAGTTGTTAAACCCAAGATCTTTCAACTCCCATTTCCTGAATGCTCTTTGTAACACATCTAAGCTTTATCCTTCCATTATCATTGTTAGTGAATTCAGTGCTAAATGCACAAGTCTTCACTTTAATCTCATCTCTTGAAGACCCCTCTGTCAAAGACTCACACTCAGTTATTATGCAAAATAGTCACTTTGGTTTTCTCAATTAGTTATATTCGTTTTGCCTTGTTGTGGAATCAAGCCCATAATTATGATCTCTGGACTACAGTAGCCCATAATGATGATCTCTGGACCAAACTAGGGCATACTAGGACTACACCTTAGTAAATGAGATTACAAAATACTATAAAAATTACTGGCATTTCTTTTCTTTTTTTTTTTTAGCATTTGTCACTAACTAGTGTCTTTATAGTCTTGATTGCTACTATTTCTAATATTCCTTTCACTTCAATGGATATTAATTGATTATATAGAAAAGCAGTTTGATTTTGGAACACCTCTACACTTACAGAAATTTCACATAAATAGTATAGTCTTTGCATATTTCTCTTCTTGTTTTTAGGATCATAAATGCTTACAGAAGTTTGGTGCAATTATTAGCATCCACTCTTATTATTTACTTCACACATTGTTCCAGTTTCTCCAGTTGTCCCACTTCGGTGTTTGTTTTGTTTCAGGATTCCCCTGTAGTTTCTCCATTGCCTTCAGCTACCTGTTCTTCTTAGTCTCTTGCAGCTAGAAATGGTTGCTATAGTTCATCTGTCTCTTCCTCTTCTTCTCCCATCTCCTCCCCTTCCTCTTCCTTCTTTATCACTGGGGAAAATGTTCCAGAATCTTGGTGAGGCCTTATTGTGAACTACAACAGGAAGCTCTGTGAAGTTCACCAAAAGGCATATGTGAGTGTACATATCTTCGTCTTTCAAGTATGAAAGTAAGACCCATCTAGCTGACAAAATATTATATCACAAAATATTCAGGGGTTACTCTAAGTTTGTGTATATGTGCAGAAATAAATAGGTACATTCACAATATGTTATTGAAATATTTTTTTCTTAATATTTTTTCTCCCAATGAAAATTGTAAATAACCTATTGTAATACTGCTTTAGCTATCCAGTGAAGCCAAATATGTACAAATATGTACAGCTCAGGGTAAAAGTATCTCACCTTGTTTAAAATTGTACACAGTCTTGAAAATTAAACAGTGAAAATACCCTGGTGTTTACACATATTTTCATGATTTTGCATCTCTCTGTGGCAAATGCAATCTCTCTGACTTCTGACCAGTGCCAAATCAGAGAGACTACCAGAAAAAAATGAACCTGTCTGAAAACTTTCATGTAGCTAGAAATCTGAATGAAATGGAAACTAGATGAAAAATCAAGCAAGTTAACCTTCTCTAACCATATGAAAACCATGGAATAATTCTTCCTTTTGAAAGGGGTACCCTTTGGTTAACGAAAAAAGGTGGATCAGACAAGGGGACATAAAATTCCACCAACACTGCAGCCATTTAGCATTCAGAAATTATTCAATAGACTCTACCTGGACTGCACATTGAAATAAAAGAATCATAAAGTGCAGTCCAAAGAGCAAACTGGAATTGGCAGCCATTCAAGTCAAAATTAGATGAGGAGGAAAAAGAATTTTGAGGATAGATAAAATTTCCCCTTCAGTAAAACTGTGATCTCTACTTGGTGGTTTTACTTACATTTGTATGAATTAAAAGTAATTTTCTATCATGAACGATGTTGTTTTCCCATTTAAGTGAAGTCTGAAATGTAACCTGTTAGCATCTCTGGGCTCTTCTTGAATACACAGCTGGAGAAACAAGGCCACTTAAACTCTCAAATGGTTTGGGTTTATTTCAAGGTTTTGTTCTTGGCTTTATTGTGCATGAACCAAAAAAGTTGCCCTTGGCCTCTAACTTTAGAAATGACTATATAAAACATTCAAATACTAAGTATTCCATTGGTGTATTTTAAAAATATGCTTACACATTAAAAATGTGTTTTAGAATCTTTCATATAGGGTAGGAATTTATATGTTAATAGATATTGTTCATATTAATTCACTTCCTGGCAGAGTGAAATTTTGTAATAATTCTGTTTATTATCTACAGTGTCACCTTTAGGTACATAATGTTTTCTGAAAAATGATCACTTTTAGTTTAATATTCTCCTACATAGTTAAAAATAAGTGCTTTAATATGCTTAATATGTTTCATTGTATCATGATATCACGAGTGCCTATACATAGACATTCACATGGCATTAATTTTATGAAAAGATTACCTTCTCTAACCATGTAAGTAAAACCTGGCATCTGATGCTTGGCAGCCAGGGAGAAGACCCACAGTTATTCTTGTAAATTGTGATGAAGAACTGAACCCAAATTGAACTTTGGCAGCTGCATAAAAAGTTAGTCAACAACAACAACAAATATATATATATATATATATATATATATATATATATATATATATATATATATATATATACAAATATATGAAAAAAAGTTAGTCAAGGAAAGACTTGCTATTGGTAAAGTTGTCTGATAACCTATAAGACAACACAATTTGCATTCTCATCCAGACCCCTGAAAGCACCATGAGGAAGAGAAAAAGAATGCTTTCCTTCAGAATCAGAATGAATGCCTACTTGGAAGTTTCTTCCTGTCCTGTTACTGTGAGACTCTAACTTAAACAATGTGTATAGATTGACATGAAAAAAAAATAACTCATTAAATTACTACTTCTTAAGTTGCTAAATTTTATGGTCAATAACACAGCTAAGTAGACTTTTCATAGATTCAGGAAAAACAGACAAATTAAAACAAATGGGTGATCAATGAGATTACTAAAGAAATCTGATGTCCCCAAACCAACTTACGATTCTGTTTGTCCTACAGAAGCTGTGGTAGAAAATTAGATAATCTGGACTCCACTGCCTATCTTTGCCTTATATCTCATTTAAGGCATGGGACTGGACAATATTCCTCTTACTCTTCTTCCTAATGTCAGCAGGTAGACCTGACTATGTTCATTATAACCAGGTGGGAAGTAGGAGTCTATAATGAATGTAATCAACCCAATGATAACACAGACAATAATAATTGAAAAAGATAAGAAATAACCTGAGTTTCATTATAGCTTTGGTCAGATAACTAGCGCCTTGAGGGAACAAAGATTTGAGATACAGCTCAAAATGCCTGAGAGGAAAAAGAAAATTACCTTTCTCAAGAACTCCTTCAATGAGAGGAAAGACCTGCAGGAGAAAGTTTGAGAAAAAAATAGGCAGGGGGCATGGGGGTTGGAGATATAGGGATATTGTGGAACTCCTGTCTCTTTTCAGAGTTCTGGATGTTATTGTTACAATGAGAAGCTATAAATATAATTGTAATAACTCTTGTGAGCCAAATAACTCATAGCGACATCAAATCAAGCATTTAAAGAAGTTCATCTGGATGAGGTGGTGCACACCTTTAATCCCAGCACTTGAGAAGCAGAGGTAGGAGAATTACTATGAGTTTGAGGTCACCCTGAAACTATATGGTGAATTCCAGGTCAGCCTGGGCTTTAGTGAAATCATACAGTGAAAACTAAATTCACTTAAAGGACTCATAAAAACACTAATTATATGCTGAGTGGAATTTCCCCATGAATAAGGATCACACAGAACTATGTATAGATAGAAGAGTCAAAATAATGGTTACCTACTAATAAACACTTTGTATTATTGAAATCTCCCATAACTCATACCTGGCCTTGGCAACATCTTTCTATCACACTTGTAAAATGAGAGTTTAAAAGAAATTTATTTTGCATAAGAGGAGGAGGAGAAAAGAAAAGGGGAAAAAGAACAGATAGAAGGAAGGAAGGAAGGAAGGAAGGAAGTAGGGATGGAGGGAGGGAAGGAAGGAAGGAAGAAAGGAAGGAGAAAAATAAGGAAGGAAGGAGGGAAAGAAGGAAGAAAGGAGCAAAAGAAGTAAAGAAGGAAGGAAGGAAGGAGGGAAGAAAGGAGGGAGGGAGAGAAGGAAGAAAGGAAGGAGGGAAGGAAGGAGGGAAAGAGGGAAGGGAGGAAGAAAGGAGGGAAAGAAGGAAGGAAGGAGGTGGAGAAGGATGGAAGGAAGGAGGGAGGGAGGGAAGGAAGAAAGGAAGGAAGCAGGAAGGAAAGGAAGGAAGGAGGGAAAGAAGAAAGGAAGGAGGAAAAGAAGGAAGTAAGGAAGGAGAAAAAGAAGGAAGTAAAGAAGGAGGGAAACAAGGAAGGAAGGAAGGAGGGAAGAAAGGAAGGAGGGAAGGAAGGAGGGGAGGAAGGAAGGAGGGAAAGAAGAAGTAAGGAAGGAGGGAAAGAAGAAGGAAGGCAGAAAATAAGGAAGGAGGGAAGGAAGGAGGGGAAGAAGAAGTAAGGAAGGAGGGAAAGAAGAAGGAAGATGGGAAAGAAGGAAGGAGGGAAGGAAGGAAACTCCAAGGTATGCTTCGCTTGTACCTAAGTCTTGTATACTCACTGGCTTTGCACCTGCTATTTACCACTTGTATGAGGAAAGGCTTCATACTGTTTGTAAAAATGGTGATGATTGATTAAATTTGAAAGAATGATTAACAATGTACTGGATGTATAATGGCTCAGGTGCATTTAAAAGAGAAGAGAGTATTATAAAAATATAAAGGACAAGAAAAATTTATTTGGGAAAGACCATGAGATAATTCATTGTTACCTGTTCTATGGGAATTTGTGGACAGGAGAAATGGTGGTGGTGCAAAATAAGATATAGCTGGAACATTAAAGTCCTTACTAAGGATTGGTTTTGTCTTATAGCTGACATAGATTTATTAAAATATTTTAAGCAGAGGACTGTCAGACCCAAATCTAAAATTTGCATAAAAGCTCAAGCAGTGTTGTTTGAGGTATGGTAACAATGGAGGTGGACAACTGAGGAGACATTATTAGAGTTTAAACATGTGGATGAAGAGCGAAGGCCTATTGAGATTGTCCAGACGTGTGCATAATTGATGGGTTTGGCCATTTAGATAGGAGGGAGATGTTGATGATAGCTCTTAGCTTCTGCATGGAATGTTAATACCATTAGGTGAGATAATGATGCTCAGAGAAGATACAAAAAGATAATCATCTGGCCACTGAAAAGAGGTGCTTGGTCTCTGGAGCTCTGGACTAAAATAGATTAGTAAAATTTTATATCCCATAAACATGATTTTTATAAATTTCTTCAGTATTTCCAATATTTTCCGTCTTTGTCGTGCCTGTGTCCTTCCTTTCTATCCTTTTCTTCATTTTTGGGACAAAAATAAAATCTGAAACTTTCATTTGACCTCATCTGTGACTTTGAATTTACATGTGGTCTCAGTCTGCCTTTATTGTTCCATCCCTCTATTGATGTATTTAATCATAAAATCTGGAAAAGAATACTCCAACTTTTGCACCGGATTGAAAATAAACTTGTCCTGCTTTATTCATCTATTTTTCAATGAAGTAGAACATTATGCTGCAGGAAACAATGTATTTGCACACACCTTGACAATGAACTGAGCTTTTGTTAAACTGAGCAGGTAGCCACAATGAATATGTGTCACATAGATGTTATCAGTTAATTGCTATATATGCCAGTTCCTCTAATTATAACGATGAACTGTATAATTATTTTTCTAGATATATATTTCTAGAATCATTCTATAATGTAATTTGATTTTTGTCACAACCCTCTTACTATTTTTGTTTATTTTTATTTATTTATTTGAGAGTGAAAGACAGAGAAAGAGGCAGAGAGAGAGAGAGAGAGAGAGAAAGAGACTGGGCATGCCAGGGCCTCCAGCCACTGTAAACAAACTCCAGATACGTGTGCCCCCTTGAGCATCTGGCTAAGGTGAGTCCTGGGGAATCGAGCCTCGAACTGGGGTTCTTAGGCTTCACAGGCAAGCGTTTAACTGCTAAGCCATCTCTCCAGCCCACCTCTTACTATTTTTATTTCCAATCTGATGAAGAAACAGAAGTCTCAGACTGTTCAATGCCATGAAGAGATGACTTTAAAACCTAGAGTTTATCTCCAGAGACTTCCCTCTAACTCAGTTTGCTTTAAATTCCTATTGCTGTTATAAAAACCATCATAAATTTAATGGCTCAAAATAACATTCATTTATCTCACAGTTCTTGAGGTGGAGGTCAGAAGCCAGAAAGAGTCTTGTGGGACTAAAAGCAAGAATGCATTAGCTTTGGGAGCCCTTGAGAAGAATCTATGCCTTATTTTTCAGTCTTTAGGGACAATCTGCACCCCTCTTGATATGGCTTCGAGATTAGCAATGTACCATGTTAAAAATAATTCTCTGGGGACTGGAGAGATGGCTTAGTGGTTAAGACATTTGCCAGCAAAGCCAAAGGATCCCAGTTCTATTCTCCAGGACCCACGTAAGCTAGATATACAAGGGGATGCATGCATCTGGAGTTAGTTTTCAGTGGCTGGAGGCCCTGGAACACCCAATTCTCTCTCTATCAGTCTTTCCCTCTCTCAAATCAATAAATAAAATATATTTTAAAAGATTAGTCTCTGAGGCTAGTTTCATCAGCACATCTTCTTTGATGATACTTTCTAAATCCTTCTTAAGACATTTGGCATGAAATTGGGCTCACCCAAATAAGGAGGATAATCCCTCCATATCAAGAACCTAATGTCTGTAAAGTTTGTTCTCTATATGAAGTAATATATTCATAGATTTTAAAGATTATGAAGAGGCATTCTATTTTAGTGTCCTAATGTGTTATTCTTGAGATTTTCCTATACCATCAACTTAACTTCTCCTTGGGAACTCTCAAGGTTGTCCTTTTGCTTTATGTAATTATGTCCTCTAAAAATCTCATCTATCTCTCACATTCATACACTTACATATACACATGCAGTTTTCTGTCCACTCGTATGCACAAAGAACAATGTTAATGATAGGAGCTGATACCCCATGGTTTTCAAGACCTGTGCTCTTGTACAGATAACCAAGGAGCACCAGAAAATCCTTCAGCAAAAATTGAGGAGGACAAATTTCTTTTATTGACTATCTTCATGTATTTACCATATTTTATCCATGGAGTCAACTTTGGTTTATTTATTTTATACTCCTTTGGTTTCCAAAGGATTTAAATAGATGAATCTGCACTGAAGCTGGGTCAAAATTTCAGTTCTCTTGGTGAGAATATAGAGTTACAAAACATGTAGAAGAATGGCAAGGTTTCTGTGTTACATTCCAGAATGTCTAGGCTTCAGTCAGAAGTAAAAAAAAAAAAAAAAAAGAAGGTTAGGAATAGCACCTTGGTCTTTTCAGGTGACAAAATTGTAAGTATCTAGTTGAGAAAGTTTTAATTTTTGGCAAGAGATCAAAGTCATTGAGCCTATGGCCTTTTATGTCATAATAGCTGTCATCTACTTTAATAAATCTATCAGTCTTACTACATTTCCTGATAAATGACAGCATGTAATTATATACTTAAATAACACTATTAAATCTCAGATGTACAAACAACATAATTTTAAATGTTGCGTCTATTTGAGAATATCCAAGAAGATTTAAGTGCTAGATCATATGAGCTTTTTTTTTTCTTGTTTTGCATAAAAATGGGAGAAGACACTACCTTTGAGTCATTATTTTGGCTGGGGCAAGTCTTAAGTTCTAGCCCTTTATGACTGACTTTTGGTCATGAGCTTTCCATTTAGCATCCCATAGAATTTTTATTCCTGTGATTAACATGCTACCTATAGTCTCCAGAAATTGTCTTTACTTTTTCATTTTTAAAGTGTCTTTATTCATTTCGCACTTAGTATTGTTAGAATAAGAAACAGGCAGTTTAGATAAAAGACGTGTCTTGTTTATATTCATTAATTTGACAATTTTGTGTAATTTTATGAAGAAAAATACTTTTTTTTTTAGATCCAGTTATTCCCTTACTGGGCATTTACCCTTAAAGCTCCATACCTCAGCTCAGACAGATTTGCTCAACCATGTTTACAGCTGCTCATTTCATAATAGCTAAGAGCTGGAATCAACCCAGATGTCTGTCCATCATTAGGTGAATGGATATCCAAGATGTGGTATATCTACATGATGAAATTCTGCACAGCAGTAAGGAAAAATGACACAGTGAAATTTGAAGAAAAATGGTTGAACTTGGAACAAATCATTCTCAGCAAACTTACCCAATCACTGAAAGATAAATGTCTCATGGTCTCACTCATCTGTGGCTCCTAACCTGAATCTGCCTGAGATTCTGACATACCTAATAAGCATCTTGAGGACTGGACAATAGGCAGGGTGGGCCAGAGGGGAGGGTAAGGGTGGGGGTGGGGGACATAAAACTGGACACAAATGGCAATGGTACCATAAAGTTCTACATCCTAAAAGACAGTCTAAATGGTTGAACCTTCATCAGGTCCTTAGAGGGAACACTTGAATCACAGGGCCCTGGAGTGGGTAAAATGAAGACCAACCTTAATCTTCTGCTGTTTCCCTCTCTCTCTTTCCCTCATCTCTCTCTCTTCTCTCTGTCTCCTTTATATTACCTATGTTTTTCTCCCCCCCCCCTTTTTTTTTAAATTTATTTATTTGAGAGCAACAGACACAGAGAGAAAGACAGATAGAGGGAGAGAGAGAGAATGGGCGCGCCAGGGCTTCCAGCCTCTGCAAACGAACTCCAGACGTGTGCGCCCCCTTGTGCATCTGGCTAACGTGGGACCTGGGGAACCGAGCCTCGAACCGGGGTCCTTAGACTTCACAGGCAAGCGCTTAACCGCTAAGCCATCTCTCCAGCCATATGTTTTTCTCCCCTTTTGTCCTTTGTGCTGGCCTGCAACTCCCAGTACCAGCTTGTAGTTAACATCCACAATGAGCTGTTGATCAGTGAGACCTACAAGGCTTTCCAAAAGCAGACAGATTTCTGTCAGAGTACTTGATGACCCACCAAAGGTTAGTGGTAAGACCTACTGCTGAAGACACCATATGCCATTGGTACAGAACATGGAGAGACCTGGCTGGAATCTGGAAGAGAGTCACTCCCAACAGTTAGCTCATCTAGTGCCAGAAGGTAATACATGAGTGACTGGGAGAAGTTGACCAACATCTATCCAAACAGCTCATGGTCTAAGCTACCCAGCAGCAAACAACCTGACATGATTCTCACACAAGTGCAATAGTGGCATATAACAATGTTGGGTTGGAACCCATAGCTGGTTCTGGGAATAAAGCATCAGAACCATATCCAAAAAATGAGCCTGCTCTTCATTATCAAGTTCCCACCAATTGTAAGATACAAGAAGGCCTACACCTACTAAATTATCTCTAAAAGAATAATTGTTATCCCATCTATTTGGTTCTGACTTCACTCTCTGTTGGAGAATTTGCTTTTGTTTTCCAGATGAATGCAGATCCTGAGGAGAGAATCAGCCCATTGCACCTCAACAGGGATCCTGCTGAAACCAAGAATAATTGGGGAAATAAACAAGAGTGATGCATTCTTGGTGAACCTGGTACCAGCACAAGGGTGAAGGAGATAGACACAGAGAACAGTCAACTCCTACCAAACCAGAGATCCAGAGACACAGACACTCCCAAGACCTCATCACTGAAGTGGATCTAAAATGAACCCAACATGGCTTATTTTGCAGAAGAGGGGGGTAGAAAGATTGTTAGGGTCACACATTGGGTTATTCTTCTCAGAGACATAGCCTGTTACCTATAACTTATGGCTAACCCTACATGCATGACTCACATTCCCCAACAATGAGGGCCCCTGTGGAGGGGGGAAGATGGGAAGGAGGCTAACGATGGTACCAGCATGACTGTATACACACTGTGTACATAACTAATAAAAATTTTTTAAAAATACTTGTTTTTAAGGATTGCCAATCTTTGTATATATTCATTTACCAAATATTTGGAAAAATGTCGTCTGATACTTCTGCATTGCTGTGGTAGAGGCAGGTTTTGAATGTCATGGAGAAAGTGGGTAGAAAGAGCTCAGTGACTAAGAGAAGGCCAGCTTCCTGAGCTACCATTTGATATAAAACCACCAGCAAGCAGGCAAAGCTTGCTTTCTCATTTTTCCAAACTGCTTAGATTTGAATATGCATCTGGACTCTCACAATTGAGTCTAGAATTTACTTTCTTTTGAGAAGAATGTTTCAGAACTTGAAGTCTGGATTGTGAGGTGAGGGGAAGCAAATGGGTAACTGTTAAGATTGGCAGATAAGATTCTCTCAGTTGTTGTTCTCCTTCTAAGAGCTAACACAGCCCAATTACAGCAATGCAACAGCTTTGCTTTAGCAAAAACTTGGTCTGGGGGTTCCTGGCCTATGATGAATTACCTCACCCCACTTGCCCAAACCCAGTTGTATGAGCAGGAGATGTTGTGAGCATGGAATGTGAGTGCACATGTGACCAGATTCTTCTTAAAGGCTGGTGAGTATGGTCTGAGGATGAACTTGTGAGAGAGTGGTTACAGAGGATACCCACAGGATTGTTGGAAAGAATGCTGCTTGGATCACAGTGAAACCTCAGACTTACTCTGAACTTGAGGTTGAAGCAGGAGGAAGAGTAGGAGGGAGTTAGGGAGGGGTGACATTTTGTTTTTTTTTTTTTTTTGTTCTCCTCCATCTCTGTGTCTCTGTCTCTCGCTCCCTGTCTCCTTCTCTCTCTCTCCTTCTTTTGCTTTCTTATTTTATTTTATTATTGCATGGATCTGCACTTTTCATGTTTGTTGAGGTCAGAGGACAACCTCAGAGCATTGTTTCTTTCCTTCCACCTTGTCTTGAAAGAGTGTGTCTCCCTTATTGTTTGCCACTGGAAAGGCCAGTCTAGCTGGCCACATGAGCTAAAGGATTTTCCTGGCTCAGCCTTCCATTGCTTTAGGTATGTTGGGACTATAGAAATGTGCTGCTTTGTGTCTGTCTGTATATGGGTGCTGTAGATTGGAAATCTGTATGCTTGTTGAAGACGTGTCTTTAATTACTGATCCATCTCTATAGCTCCTTCCTTTCTTCCTTCTCTCTCAATCTTTCTCTCTCTCTCTCTCTCTCGCTCTCTCTCTCTCTCTCTCTCACTCTCTCTCGCTTCTTCTTCCTTCCCTCTTCCTTCAATCTTTCCTTACAACAGAAATTTCTCATTTCTAACCTGGGCCACAACTGGCTATTAAAACAAATAATGGACTTGGACATCATAACTGGATTTGACCAAATCTGAGACTAGTTGAATTGCAAACTGAAATAAATTGCCTTATCACCAGTTTTCTAGGTATTTATACTGTCTATGATTTACATGTAAGTTAAGTTCTTTGGAAAAATTTATGTCCCTCAATGTACTTGCTTTCTGAGAATAAGTAATGGTCACTACTCTTTGGGAATCAAATTCCCCATAATCAAGAATAGATGGAAACTAATGTGTGATAAATTGTTCATAAAGTAACAGGAAAATAAATACAAAAAAATTTTACATTATCCTATCAGTCAGAAAAGATGAGTTCTTTTACCCTCTCAGTAATTTTTAATTCATTCTTCAAATATGTAATAAATGCCTACTATGTACCAAACATTTTGATGGAAGTAGAGATACATTAATGGCCAAGACTAAGGAATTCTTCTCACTTACTATAAAAAGGGGAAGTAGACATGGAGAAATGGTTTAGCAGTTAAAGCACTTGCTGGCAAAGCCAAATGATCCAGGTTTGAGTTGCCAGTACCCACGTAAAGCTGGATGTATAAGGTGGCAGATGTGTGTGGGTATTTTTTGCAGTGGATAGAGACCCTGGTAACCCATTATCTCTTTCTGTCTTCCTCTTTTTCTGTCTCTATCAAATAAATTAATAGAATATTTAGGAAATTTAAAGCTAAAAGTTTTTATTCCATTAATGCATTTGGTAGGACCTATGAGGTGAGGATGTTGCAAACATGTAATGTCCATGGACTAATGATGCAGAGACAGCCACACCCCAGACACCACTGCACCTTCAATGCTTTTGGTTGAGATAACTAAGAACCACAAATATTGCAATAATTTATTAGCATGAACCTGATAAAATCATTTATAACATCTTCCCTAAAGAAATTATGGATAAGGATAAATGGGCCTTTCATTCTTCTTGTCTAGAATTGATTCATCAGCGTGTTGCTGTGACTTTTTATCTACAGGAAAGAAATGTGTTTTTTCACATGATTTAGAATGCTTTTCCAAAAAGAGCTTCAAGCTAGCTGGTGCATCCACACTGGACCACATCCCCGATTTGAAAGGAACCTAGTGTTCTTTTAACATTGAAATAAAGATATCCATGTATCATCATACTGGTAATTATTCTAGAAATAGCAGGTGAAAGAGAGTTTCTCCTAGAAATATAGATTATTTGGGAATATAGATGTTATGACAGAAAACATTTGCATTCTTTTGCTTTTTCTTTAAGTTTTTTAAGTGTTGTTTTGCTAATCATTTTGAGTTTGGAGAGAGCTGAGTGCAGCCACTGGCTTCTGTACTGTTCTGCATCTCAGAGTTGTCTTTACTCTGCTATCCTCATTTAGCATTACTCAGGAGTGATTTCAAAGTTCTGATCATTACTTCTTCGGACCACTGAGGAACTTTATAGGGAACAGCAAAATTCCTGAGCCAAGAACCCTAGCCTATAGAAGAGGTCAAGTGCAGAAGTGGTGTGGGATTCCATGTTGAAGTCTTTTACAGTCCACAAGTGAAATGGTCAGCACTGTGAGGTGAATAAAAAGAGTGGCTTGGTGGCTGATGCCTTTCCCATGGCATGGGCATGTGTCACTCTCCCCTGGCCTTAAGGAAGAAGGAGAAAAAGAAGAGAAAGGGAGAGTGGAGAAGAGTGACACATTCATGCCATTCTCCCTGGTCTTAAGGAAGAAGAAGGAGAAAGAGGGGTAGAAGAAGGAGGAGGAGGAGGAAAAGGAGGAGTAGACAGAGGAGAAGGAAGAATGTAAGTGATGGCATCATATATACTAAAGCAATAATTTATAAGAAGAAAAAGTGAAATAAAAATATGTCTAAAACATATAGAATAAATTATAATTAAAGCCTACATTTTCATTAAAAACATGCAAATGAGCATACATTAAATGATTTAAATCTTGCAAATTGACAATACACCAAAATAATGAATATTATTCTATGAGAGCTTTATCTTTTCCTTATATTATCATAGGCGCTTAGTTGAAAGCAATCAGATTTGACCCAAATAGCTTCCTAATACAGTTAAACAAAATCTTTGTGGAATTTAAGGGTAAAAGTAGGCAGATCATTATAAATTGTATCAATGAATGATAACTATTACTTGTAAAATTTATCCAATATTCCATATGCCATGTGAAATTCCTTATTCTATTCATGTTCTATTCTTGACCTATCTGGTTTTAAATATTAAATATCTGGTATTAAATATTTGTTCAATCATAGACTCAACAAACAAACCTTCCTAGGCACAAATCACAGTTAAGCACTATGACTGCACAAATAGGCAGAGCAACATACCTTCATGCATTTTGTTGTTCTTAAATCGAGTGCCACGTACTCTTAGTACTCACAAGAAATGCAGGAAACAGATACTTGTCAGTACTTACATTTTAAAACATGGAACACAAAGTTTCTAGAAAGCTGGTAAGTGAGGTTCTACCAGGAAACAGAACACGTTGGTTAACCCTTGGGTGATTTTACAAGAAGACCTAACAGGTTGGTTAACCCTTGGGATATTGAACTCATCAGGTCACAGTTTAGCCTGAAGGGAAGTGCAACTTGGAGTGTCTTGGAAAAGTATTGACAGTCAATGGCTGGTAGTAATTTTATCCTTGGTCATCCAGAACCTAGATCAGAAAAAAAAAATCATTTTAGAATTAATGACAAGAAAGATAGGTGTGGTAGTTCTAGTATTTGAGAAACTGAGCAAGAAGGAACATTGTGAATTCAAGATAAGCCTGAATTACATAATAAATTTTGGGCTACTCTGGGCTGCAGAGTGAGACCCCATTTTAAACAAAGCATAACAAAACAAAAGAAATAAAACAAAACAACAATGCAATTAATGGCAAGCCACTATTTGATTCATTTACATGTCAATAACATTTCTCCTAAAATATATTTTCAAATAAAATTTAAAAGTGTTGAAAATCAAGTTAATAGTAGATAATTTTCTGAATGAAATTTTAAAAATATATAATAAATCCCTTTTTTCAATCTATTCAATGATTGATCTCTCAAATCAGAAACACATGGATGTCTGGATATGTTTAGATTTTTGATGTTATTTTTGGTGATAGTTGCTTCAATGTTGTAAAATACATTTTTAAGAAGTTTTAATATTCTTTAATATTTAAAAAACATTACCATCTAACATTAAATTGTGAAAATGTATTACAGTCAAAAATGGAAAAAATTAGCCATATTTCATGGAAAAAAGAATTACTTGGAAAATAACATACACAAACACTGCATTTTTAGCAAAATTGAGTCCATGTGCAATGCTGTTTTCCAAAATATAGAAATTGAACCATCTTCTCTGGACATAAATTAAGTACAGAAGAAGAAAATAGTTCCTACTCTACCCCATTTCTCTTTATGGTTTATATAAAGCTAATTTTAATGTCTTTTTATTTTATTGTAATTGCTCACTGACATTAAATAGAAGCACATTCATGCTTCAAGTGTTGTTGATAGTTTTAAAATAAGCCTTATATAAAACACATTAATGTAATCGATTTTTGGAAACCATTCTTCTATGGCCTGGCATTAGACTCATAATTGAAGTATGCATCTTCTCTTAAGTAAACAAAAATGATGAAATGTAAGCACTGAACTCAGTCAGGAAGGATTTTGCTATACTGTGGTAACAACAACAACAAAAAATCTTAGAAATGACAAAAGTTTTCCACTCATACTTTGTTCAGCTCAGGCCCTTGCGTGTGTTTGGGGAGGTGGAGCACCATCTCCAAGTCTCTTTCCCGTCCCCAGGATGATGAGAGGGGAGAAGAGGGATCAAATTGCAGGACACACATATTTCCACTAAAGTCACGTGGCTGTAGCCCTCGTCAGCCTTTCATGGTACTGAGTCAATCAGAACATCGCTGAGCAGCACTAATGGCTTCCTCAGGAGGGAATGGTGTTTGAATTCTATCTAGTTCATACCCTTTATAAAGATGGGCACATGTAATGCTAAGAAGAAGCATTGCAAGGAAATAAAAGTGAATCAATTAAATTAAAATTCCAGGCAGAATCAAATATTTCTTTGATTCATGATAAACATTTAAATTTAAAATTTCCCACCTGTGCTTTCTGGGTTCTGATCATGGAAATGAAAGGGTCAGGGGGAGTGGGGATTGGGACACAGGAGATGACCACAGTGTGCATTACTGAAGGGTAAAGCAGTGAAAAAGAGAGGTCTCAGAATTTCTACCTGGAGGAAACAATGGCGGTTTAGAGGGGAAACTGAAGCTAAACATGGTATGAAACAATGACCCACAAAGAGCAGCCCAGATGAGTCTTCAGGTACAGAGAGGAGGCAGGGTCTGTTCTGAAATACAAGCCCTGCTGTGAAGGAAATGAGAAGATGTTTGAATACATCCGCAGAGACGCTGGCAGGCCAGGGGTGTTTGAACTACTAATCCACCTTTACCACAGAACTCCAGAATGCAGTTCTTCCCAGGGCTGTTTCAGTGACTAGGTGCTAAGGTTATCTGCACTGCTGGGGACAGGAAAGGTATGGCTGAATCTAACTCTGGGACAAGATTTCCTGCCATTCCACAGCCCAAAGGAATTAATCAGTGGTTTAAAAGTTCAGTAGGGATAGACCCAGAATTGCAGTCCTCAAACAGGACTCAGCAGGAAGGAATAGACAGCCCTGATTAAGCTACAGGCTTTGCTGGCCCTGCCACATTCCACAGTCAGAGGCCCTCAAGATGTACATAGGAGGCATCTCTTTCCCAACTGCAGTTCTTGGTGACCAAAGGAGATTCAGACTTGAGTTTTCCTCAGCATAGCCTGAAGAAATCTGGGTTAAAGAATTTACTAGCACACGGTAAGGAGGCTGTCTTTATTTCACCTTGCAAACCACCCACCCTACAAACTATAAGGGAATCCCTCCCTGGTATTCTCTACCAACAAGAGAAATAAAACTATAAACATATTAACATCAGAGAAGAAAACTGGTTTAAATTATACAGGCATGAAGCTGATTTTCCATGGAGATCAATAGTCAGAAAGGCACCACTCACCTCTTTATTTTCGTTTAGACCCAAAACTTTCCATTGGTTTATGTATTGGTTATTAAACTTTTAACAAATGTCATTGAAGCTTGTTAAAAATTTAAGAGTGAAACTTTTCTGCAACTGCCCAAATAACCTAGACGACAACAAACTTTAACTCTGACCCTAGGCTGAGTGTGTTGCTTGGAAACCTATAGTGAAGAGGTTGCTCAGCAACTTGAGCCTCACCAGATGTCTTGTGAAGAAACTGACATGTGTGAAAATATGAGGAACAAAACAGAGAAATAGAAGTCAGTTGTAAAGAATAAGGAAAGTAACATAGAATAAGTCTAAACAATTTTACTTTTATTGCATTATATCACAAAGGCCTAACTTTTGTTAATTAGGTTTACGACCAAAACTCATATTCCTTATGATGTGTCATGGCTCCTTGACTCTTTGGTTAGAAACTGTTTACCTATAGCAATAATCTTTAGTTATCAACTTGGGACTTTGTCTAAATATGTTTTATGGATTCTAAGAAAAACCTCACAGTCCTATCCTATAGTATGTGCAGTCTTATACTTCAGCCTGATGTCATATTAAGAATAAATTTATCCCAGTTATAAAATTAGGCTATGGGTTATATATAGTGAAGTTACCTCCTAGCCTGACTATTGTTACAGTATACCTACCCTGTCCTGTAGTACATCTTCCCTGTTTTATACCACACTAATTTAGCCCTGAAGTACACCTACCCAGTCACGCAGTACACACCCCCCAGTCACTGGTTCACAGCTCAGGTCAACAGCAAAGAAAACTTATTATGAGTCAATCTACCCTTGTCATTCTGCTACTTAGAAATAGCACTTGGATCACTAATATGAACAATAAACCATAAACTAGTTAGCTTGACAAGAAAATTCAGTTATTGCTGCCCCACAATGCATATTTTCATGAATCCTTTGAATATGCAAATTCCCGTGTGTTTGTTCAGACTGCTTTATAGCTCGCAATGCTTATTCCCTTTTTCTTCACCTGATGTGTGCCTGAGCACTCTTGAAAATTTTGATAAAATATTTTTTGGAGAGAGCATTCCTGATTTCTTCTGGATAAACAGTTAATATTGTCATAAATCCAAACCTTTGCTGTACACCAGTGGAGAAATTTAATGAAGTTCCAAATATTATTTAGCAATAAAATATCTGCTAGAAAGGAAAAGCAAGAGGAGAACCAAGTTGATATGAATATTGCATCCTGGACCTGACTGAATTGTTGTTGAAGTGTTGATGAGCTTGAAGAAAAATGAGAATGAGTAGCAATAATGAGATGAAATTTAACATTAAATGAAGAAGGTAAGTACTTTTTAAATTAGGGAGTGCTAACATTTTACCTACAGTGCAAAAACCAATAATAATGTTTTTAACTGTGTACTGAATACTTTTTCTTCTAGATCAAGGAAGTACTTCAGTTAGGAAGAGCACGTTTTTGATGACTGTGTCTAGTGACTATAAATAGTAAGTTGTAAAAAATGGTTCAACGGGAAAAGTCAGCCACATGTGCCATTCTGCTTAACCTTGATAATATGAGGTACAATAGCTTTTGTGTGGTGCATTTTGAAAGCTAAAAAGAAGGATACCTACATAAGAGACAACTGATTACTAAGAAAGTGAAGGAGATTAATGTATAACCCAAAGGAAAATAAAACCTTGGACATTTTATTTTTTGTCATGTTTGTGAAAGCATATTTTTCTCAAATTTCTTACAACAAATTCTAATAATGACAGTTAACATGTTGATTGCATAAGATATCCAATTAATATTCATAACAACCCTAAGAAGTTAGTGGTATTAAAGTGAATTGTTTGAAGGAAGGGTGGGATGGAAAAAGAACGGACCTAGACAGCACAGGGAGGTAGGGATGGAGTTAACTCTATTCCATGTCTCTCAGAGCCTGAGCTGTAGACCACCACATCAGAAAAGCAGCTTATTGCTGGGTGTGCAGGACAAGGTCTTAGGGATATGATATGAAGACAGTGAGAAAAAGAAGACATCTAAGTGAAATGAAGCAGGGAGAGAGCATAAATACACTCAGTGTGACACAACCATTTTTGTTCTGTGCCTCAGACTCACTATTGAGTGAATGTTATATGCTGATGCGGGAGACATTTACATGAAACCCGAGGAGTCACATAGTCCCATTTTACTTGAAAAAGAATTGAGTGCATTACACCTCGAAGATCCAAATTCATGACATTTGATCTACCTTAAAATTCCTTCTTTGTGGTCTGTGAAGCTGATATTTAAACTTTGGCAAGAATCATTTATTATATTTCTATGCCAAAGCTACCTTTTCCATGAAAGTAGGAAATTAAGTGACCTACCCATTCAATTTAAATAAAGTATAATATAGAAATATAAATTTCAAGTAAAAAATTTATGTAAAATTGGACCCATTCATCTAGTCTGTACTTAGGTTTCAGTAGAGTCTTGGGAGGTCAATTACTTGAAAGTTATCATTGAAACCAAATAGCTAGTAGAGTACAAATCTTTTTAAAACCTCAAAGCAAACTTGATCTTGGGGATGTTTTTGTCGCTGTGGTCATTTCCATTATATTGACCCAAGGGAATGAAAACTGTGTGAAGCTTTCTTTTTCCATGTCATAGGAGGATCTGAAACAGTTAACTCATGAGCAATTAGATGCAGCATTGTAATTTATCCTGTCAGTGTTTCTATAGCATATTAACATCAACTTGGAGTCCATGTAGTGGCTAAAAGACCCCAAGTGCCTCAGTAGCATGAGAAATCCATCTGCAGTTTTACAAATCCAAGGCTGAGTTTCTACAAAGAGGTCTCTGGGTTGCCACAGTTTAAATATGACCAAATCACTTGATGAGAAAGCCTCTCTGTAAATGATATTTTGCCTGGAGTATGGTCTGTAGCTGAGGGTTGGGTGAGGTGGTATTTTACAGTGATCAGCTTCCATGTTCTTATATACCTGAAAATATTAAATATAGTGGCCAATTGAGAATGTATGACTCTGAAAAAGTTCTTTAATCTGAACTTTAAGGTTTTTTAGGGTAAGTGTATACCTGTGTGTGCAGGTTTGCATGTCATGTTGTGCCTGTGCATGGAAGCCAGAGGACAATCACTAGTATTGTTACTCCACAATGTTATTCACCTTTTCTGAGACAGGATTGATCATTGGCCTTGAACTCATCAATTAGGTTAGACTGCCTGGCAGTGAGCCTAGTCGTCCTCATATCTCTGCCTAGCATTGGGATTACATCATGCACAACTATCCTCAGCTTTTTTACCTTGCTCCAGGGATTGAACTCAGGCCCTCATGCTGGCAAGGCAAGTACTTTCCAAGTAAGATAGCGCCCAGCCCAAAGTGACTTGTTATAGTATCTATGCATTTGTTTGCAAGGATGCAACAAATTACTAGTTCTCAGCATTATGTGTAACTCACAATCATCACTCAAGGAAGAAGAAACATTATTTCAATAAGTACTATTGTTAAAGTTTGCATGGCAAGTCAATAAAAGTAAAGGGTTCTAAGTAAAACTTGTATTTCAGAGAAATCAATCATAAATTTTGGAGGAGACTGGGAAGGTGTCATGGTGATGTTTCTTTGCTGATCTTGATCAAGGCTGGAGATACCTGCACTCAAATTTCCTTTGAGTATGTTTAGATGTGGAAATGAATGTGGACTGATGCATTTAAATATGCACACGTTGATGTGGTGATTAACCTTTGATGTCAGAATGACAAAGAGCACAGAGTTTTCTAGGTAGCATGCTGTAACTATGGTGAGGATGTTAAGAATCACAAATTATAATACGGAGTGGCTATAACCCAAACTACAAACCGATGCAAGATGACAAGTGCAAGTTTACAAACCAACACAATGAGTACGGTAATGCTTGACAAATCACTGATGCACCGAGCCATGTTTCTGCCTATGCCACACAGGACAACAAGTTTCTACTCAGGGCCTATAACATGCAAACTATTGTTCCACCAGTGAGTGGATCTACAGTGCCAAAGCATAAACCCCAGGACAACAGAATGCCTCACATCATGTAAAATCACAGGAAAGAGGGATAGATAAAAAGAAATTTGAACCAAATAAGAGAAGATATTGAGGTTTATCTGAGAAAGCAATAATAGAGTTGAGATCTGAAGGATAAGGAGTTAACTAGGATAAGATAAATAAAGTAATGGCATTGTAGGTAGAGGGGATAGCAAGTACACAGAGACTGTTGAGAAAGTTCTGTGGTACCCACAGAGGGCTATTGTGACTTGACAGCTTCCAAGGGAAGGAGGCCTTCAGAAGGAAGGAGTAACTTGAGATCCACTCAGTGGAAAGGAAGCCATATCTGGAACTGGGAACGAGGTATGAATCCTATGGAAACAAAAATGATGGATAAAGATTAGTAAATTTGGGCTGGAGAGATGGCTTATTGGTTAAGTGCTTGCCTGTGACCCTGGTTTGAAGCTCAATTCCCCAAGACCCTCATAAGCCAGATGCACAAGGTGGCACATGCATCTGGAGTTCGTTTGCAGTGGTTGGAGGCCCTGGTGTGCCCATTCTCTCTATATTTATCTGCCTCTTTATCTCTTTGTCTGTCACTCTCAAATAAATAAATCAATAAATAAAAATAAACCAAATTTTTTTAAAAAATTAAAAAAGAGTAGTAATTTGTTTAAAGGGTTCATTTAGTATCACAAATATTTAATCTAGCATGGAAAAGAGTAAATTAAAAGCTATAGGTACTGTTGCATAATTAGTGTATGGAGGTCAAGTTGTGATTTATGGACTGTGTTTAAGAGAAAATGGTACTGGAAAGAAGACTTAATGAAAAATAACTCAAAAAAAAGAGAAAGAAAGAAAGAAAGAAAGAAAGAAAGAAAGAAAGAAAGAAAGAAAGAAAGAAAGAAAGAAAACAACAGGTTGGAAGAGAAAATGAACCCCAAACAATAACAGTCCAAGAGCATAAAGAAGCTGCAGGAATTAGGTTTGAAGTGCTAGGTAAGATAGAGTATAAAGACATTTTCAAGGTTTATTTGTCAGCTTTTGTTGGTAAACAATCTTGAGCATGTCTTCAGAGGAATTCAGGAGCATGAATTCCGCTTTGTGAAGGCTGGGCCAACTGTGGCTTTGCTCTGTGGATCTTCTCTAGAAGATACTCTTAGAACATTCATTTCTAGCCTATCTGCATGCAGATCATTCTCATGGTAGATGGGGGAATGTGAGGAATAGTCATTAATTTCTTCTTATTGCTTTAAACATGTCTCAATTGTACAAAAAAATGGGTTTAATTATGACACTGACATAGGCTAAGTATAACGTACTTTGACCATCTTCAACATGCCATTATTTTCTCCCACTACCCTTTCTACTGATTCCTTTTATCTTCCCAAATAGCCCCCTTCTACCGAATGTATTTCCTGAAGCTTTTTAAAATGTGGTTGCCGCATGTGAGATAAAGCCTGTGATGCTTATCTGAGCCTGGCTCATTTCACTGAACATGGTGATCTCTGATTCCATTCATTTTCCTAAAACTCATCTAATTCTGTTCTTCTGAATGATTCTCCATTATGTATTACTACCATATTTTCTATGACTATTCATCATGTTACAACTATCAAAACTGACTCCATAACCTCACAACTGTGACTACTGTAAATAGAGCCTGTGCATACAAGAGTAGGCTGTATCTCCACTGTAGGTTGCCTTTGATCCCTCTCGGTGTGTAACCAGGAATTACAGAGTTAGAGTGTGTGGCCATTCTAGTTTAGTTTGCTTATTTATTTATTTGCTGTTACTTAGAAACTTTATGGAACTACTTGTTCATGTTATATTGGCTGAAGGAGATTATGAGGAATGCCTTGATATGAAGGGAACAAGAATATAGCCTTTTGTGGAGAGTTACAGTGAAGATAAGTATTATAACTCAGGGATACTGTTTTGAGTTATTGACCCCAAGAGAAATGAAGACAAAGGTCTGTATGAAACCCCTATGTTCATGCTAACAAAAAAGCATTTTACGTTATCACCACAAAGGGAAAGTACTCTAATCTGTATTATCACATGGATGGAAACTGAGCATATATTAGTAAAGTGGAATAGTAGTAAGAAAAAGCAGCGAACTACCAATGATACCAAATAGTAGCATGAATAAATTTCATAAAAATTCTGTTAAATATAAGAAGTTAGACTTACACTTTTACACATCTTATTAATCAGTATTTATGATATTGTGGATTGGGCAAAACAAAAAAAAAAAAAAAAAAAGGGAAACAGACCAGTATTTGGTAGGGCATTTTGGACATCATGCTGAAGATATTTTAGATCTTAATTGTGAAGGTGACAATACAATTATATATATTTTTAAGAATACATTTTATTTATATGCGAGCAGAAAGAGTCAGAGAGAATGCGTGTGCCAGGGCTTCCAGCTGCTGAAAATGGACTTGACTCAAGATACATGTGCCACTTTGTCCATCTAGCTTTATGTCAGTACTGAGAATTGAACTTGGGTAGTTAGGTTCTGCAAGCAAGTGCCTCAACTGCTAAGCAATCTCTCCAGGCTGACCATTTACTTTTTAACAAAACTCTTCAACCTTTTCCACAAAACAAGCAAATATTCCCTTATGCCAACTTTTCCTCTATCTTTTTTTGGTTGTGTGCATGGTATGTGTGTGTGTTTGGATGTATGAGTGTGTGGGCAGCTGCATATGCCCAATGCCCATTCGTGTGGAAACCAGAGGCAAATATTGGGCACTGTCCTCTATTACACTCCCAGCTTACTTTCTTGAGAGACAGTCGCTCACTGATTCCAGACATAGCCTTTGTTAGTTTGACTGGTTGATCCACAAACCACAGTAATTATCCTGTCTTTGCCTCTCTTGGCACTGGGGTTACACACATGCACTTTAAAAAAATAACTTATTTATTTAGAGAGAGATAGAAATAGGCAGATGATAGAAAGAGAGAAAATGGTCATGACAGGGCCTCTAGCTATTGCAATTGAACTCCAGATGCATATGCCACTTTATGCATCTGGCTTACATGGGTACTGAGGAATTGAACCTGGGTCCTTAGGCTTCACAGACAAGTGCCTTAGCCCATACACAAGTGCTTTGTATGTGAACTCATGTCCTCATGCTTGCATAGCTCAGCAATCTTCTCTATGGACCTATCTCCCTACCATCTTCTACATGTGTTATCTTAAGATAGGGAACCATATTTACTTCTATCCATTATTTATTCATGTTTTAATTATGTAATATACATTTAAAAAAACTAATACACTTAATAAAATAAGTAACCAGACTAATGCAGGAAAAACACAAAGCATTTGTGTGTGTGTGTGTGTGTGTGTGTGTGTGTGTGTGTGTGTGTAGGGGAAGTTTTCATAAATTTAGATGTAGTGTATGATACATATCACTTAAATGTAGAATTTTATAGTGAAGAAATTTAATTTTTATTTTCTTTTTAGGAAAATATCCTCACTGTGTAACATCTACCATGGATTTTATGGTCTGTGTGTTTTATAAAAGAAGTTGGCATGAGTCAATGTAAAACACTTTTGAGTCATTCCCATTCCCTAAGAAATACTGCATAATCTAAATAAGGAATGCTACACTTTAATGGGCATAATATTTTAATTTGGTAGTTTTACAAAACTGTGTTCTGGCAGTTTATAAATTATAGGAACATATGAAAATTCAGCTGACATGCATTATTCACGAACAAATAATTGTCCAGAGAGGAAAAAAATAATGAAACATACTTGAGTGCTTTCTATCTTGGTCTCCCTATCCCTCTCTTTACCTCTCTCTCATCTGGTTCTTTTCTCATTTACAGATAACAGTATGTTACAGAGAGAAGAGGTGAAGGATGGCATTTTTATTTATACTAATGATCTATAAGTCATACAGATAAGCTCTACCAGGATGGAGAAAAATAGTTCAAATTATATTTTTCCTAAAATAGTTCTGCATCATTTAAATAATTCATTCAAAGAACTAGTGAATTGAGATGAATATCCAGATTAAATTTTTTCTAAATTATTTATTTATTTATTTGAGTGCGATAGACACAGAGAGAAAGACAGATAGACAGAGAGAGAGAATGGGTGCATCAGGGCTTCCAGCCTCTGCAAATGAACTCCAGACACGTGCGCCCCCTTGTGCATCTGGCTAACGTGGGACCTGGGGAACCGAGCCTTGAACCGGGGTCCTTAGGCTTCACAGGCAAGCACTTAACCGCTAAGCCATCTCTCCAGCCCTCCAGATTAATTTTAACTATACATTGTTAAAGCATTAAAAAATGAAACAAAAACAAATCATGGGCTGGAGAGATGGCTTAGTAGTTAAGATGCTTGCTTAGGTTCAATTCCTCAGTAACCACCTAAGCCAGATGCACAAGGTGGCAGATGCATGCAATTCTTTTGCACTGGCTGGAGGCCCTGGCACACCCATTCTCTCTCTATCTGCCTCTTTCCCCCACTCTCTTTCCCTCTCTCTCCCAAATAAATGCATAAAGAAAATATATTTTAAAAACCGCACCTGTTGCTCATATGATTGTTTTCTGGGAGAGTGAGATGGAGGTATAAATACACAGGGGCTATTAAACATTGAACATTTGTACAAGTGCATAATAGAGCCTTTCATATAGACTGTCTATCTCTAAATCAGTTCTTTTCCTCTGTGCTTGTTTCCCCCAAAATGGGAGCATAATAAGATAGCTCTGAAAACCTGATGGCTAAAGACTCTGAGCTATCAGAGAACAGTTATGTGCTCTGCCTTTCCTGTCCTAACTGTAATCCTTCCAAGCATACAGTCCTTTGGTGGGAAGACTCTGGTTGTTCAAAACTTAGGTCTAAAATAGATCCTCATGTAGAATCAAGACCCTTCCTGAATCAGTATTAAAATTCCCCTAGGCAGCTTTGATAGGAAACATTGCCAACTACGTGATGGCTCATTGCCTCTGCATTACATACTCTGAGTGCTTAATTACTCATGTTTACTTCCTAAGCCATGAACCCTTTGAGGCTTAGAGGAATTAATACAAGGTAGGAAAAGAGAGAGCCATCAAAAATCTACCCACTTCCAAATACCTCAAAAAATATCAATAGCAAAAATATCAGCTTTAGCAAAAAGTGATAAATTTTAATTCAACACATCATCTTTAATAGATCCAATTCTGCCCCCAATTACAAACTTGCATTTCTTTTCATTAATAAGTGATTCATAGTACAATGGTTTGTAAATATATTGGGCATTTGGGAGAAACTGACCTCAAGGTCTGGGAGGGGCCCTGCATCATAGCTCCTACATAGTGCTATCCTATACTACCTCCAGATAGAACAAGCGACAGGCTCTCTAGGGCCTTAAAAAGGAAAGACAGGTTTGCTGGCATACATCTTTCATCCTGGAACTTGTGTGGCAGAGAGGAGGATCGCCATGAGTTTGATGCCACCCTGATATTACATAGTGAATTCTAGTTCAGCCTAGGCTAAAGCAAGATCCTACCTTGAAAAACCAAAATAAATAAATAAATAAATAAATAAATAAATAAATAAATAAATAAATAAGAAAAAAAAATAAAACGAGCCAAAGCACTAATCCCATTCATAGGGACACTCTCTTCTTGACAGTATTACCTTATCAATGCTATCAACTGATGTCTGAGTTCCACAATATGAGTTTTGGAATGATACACATGTTAAAATCTTAATGTAGAATATATAAATATGCTAGCTTAAAAGACTGCAATAATATGAGCATTTCATGCTTTCACTTACTCAAAATTCAAGTTGGAAGCAGCAAAGAGATATATTTCCATCATATCATGATGAGCAGTAGATTGATATTGGATATTATTATTATTATTATTATTACTATTAGTATTGTCTGGCATAACTACTGGGCAATGCTTCCTCCAAGGTTTTAGTCTTTTCCTCCTTGACTTAGAAAGAAAGCCTTCTTAGAAGTAGATCTACCATCATATCATTCTTCAAGATGTTTGATATTTTGTTCATACACTCCTCTGTCTAATCTTCTCTACATCTGAAGTTCCCAATAATTTCCTATTGCAACCTTTTGGGCAATCATAAATACACACAAGCATTGTTTTTCTGTTTTTTTTTTTCTCTTGTGTTAGGATGGTCAGAGACTTAGAGAGAACCATACTCATGTGTTAGAATAAGGTCCAAATTCATGATTAATTTTATGTTATTCACTCTTTCTTAAGACCAGGGGGACTCTGTCATAAGAAACCAGCAATCAGGATTAGCTCAGCTCCTCAAAGGGTCAAGAGATGTTTTATCTGTCCTGGGCAGCAGAGCCCTCAAAGGGAAAGTGGAATGGCTCCTGCTATGGTCAAGTGAAGGAAACTTGGTCTTACATATCAAAACTGAGTTGAAGTGCTGCATACTATTACAAATCAATGAATAAAGTTTTAATTCACCCAATTCATTTTTAAACTGCTTTATTCAAATTTTTATTTGTTTTACATGTGTATTAAGTACACATGTAAAATAGTTTATATAGATTATCAAGACTCCACATCAAAAAGAAAACATTAAACAAGCACATCTATTTATTTGCTCTTTTCTCAAAAAAGTTGAAAGAATTGAAATTTATCAAAGGCCCCATGGAAGGCTACATTTGAAAGAATAGTAGAATTTTCTGTTTTTATGAGTTAGTCAACCCTTGCCATTTCTTCAGTCTTTAGCACTTTCATTTGAAACTCAAATAATTGTACTATAAAATAGTACATTTTATTAACTTTCCCTGTCCTCAGCTTTTTCTAGCTCTCTGTCATTATAAAAAAATCACTCATGTATTGACTACAGATTGCTGCACTGATGAGATTCACATATGTTCCTTTTACTCAGTCAGCTACATCCATGCTTATACGTGGAGAGAATTCTTTAATATCAGATAATGCCATGCTAGATATTTTATGATGATGAAGATAAATGAAATTATACTCATATGCACATATATGTGTGGCATTTGGTGAGGTAGATCCATCTATCATCTAAGTAACCATCCATCTCCATCACTCCATCTACCTACTATCTATCTGATGAATGGATTTGCCTAAATTTCATGAGTAGGATATAGGAAACCAATGGTCCTCTGCTTCCTTTTCTTACCCTATGTTTTCCTTGTTCTTAAAATTATAGATAATTATAATGATGCAAGATTACAATAGTCTGGGGTTTGAACATTTCAAAAGATAGAATTACAATTTTGACATTTCAAGCATCATCTAAGGCTCTCTAAGGTGCACATCTGAAATTAATCAAAGATGATTATGCTGGCATAAAACTCAACACATCAACATTCAGATTCTATTGTGTGACTTACCCAAAGGTAAAGCAGAAGTGTGTCCAAGGGAGTGCCTTCACAGGTCCGGAGATATATAAGCTAAAGACATACTTATATACAACATAAAGCAAAGATTAATTTGCCAACATGTTCATTGTGGGTCATTTGGAAAGGAAAAGAGAGAAGGGAGTGAGAGAGGGAGAAACAGAAGGATTGGGAGGGAGGAAAGGAGGAAAGGGAAATGAAAATTGACAAATATACCAGTCATGGGCTGGCAGTTTAAATCATGAATGGCTCAGTTAAGAGATTTCACTTCTGAAATATAATGACCACAATACCAAAGAGTAAAGTGGGAAATGATTATGAGCTTAAGGACTAAAATCTGAAGTTCACTGCCTAAATTACCTAAAATAAAGGGATGTCATCCATAAGCATGTTTATATATTTCTTCTTGGACATAGCCTTATGTCTAGAACATCACATAGTGTCTGGCATACAACAGGAACTTATTATATATGCACAATTTATTGACAAATCACGTGAAGAAAGTATTAAAATAAAATATAGAAATTGAGACAGTGTTTCCATGCCAAGGTATGGAACTGAGTGTACATGCATTTTTATTTGGTTTTTAAATTTTGCTCCTTTATCCCACCTCCATCTATACATTTTCTATTAATATGAAAAAATGAATATATTTGAGCCTCACACTACCTAAATTTATACCTGGTTATTTTTGTAAACTTGGCAAAATGAACTATTTTACAAAAATTTATATTAGACTTTACAAAAAGAAAAACAGATTGCATTTTTTGAAAACAAACTTAAGATACATGGCAGTGCATACTTTGTGTAGCTATAGTCCTATCTCTGTCCAGGGCCAGCAACATAGCACAGAAATGACTTCTTTCTGTTTTACTCATGAGCTATTTTTTCCATTGTACATTTATTCCACAGCTAATAAAACAGAGCACTTCTACTTCTTTTTAATCTTCTGCCAATGAATATACTGCTAAGAACCATAAATATGAAATAAATTCTCATACATTTTCAGAGAAAATTAGCTTTTTACCATGAAGTTTAGCAATGTTAGGCAAATTAAAACTAGAGTAAAGCTTCAGTTAGGTATGATGCAGCATAGTATTGTTTGTAGAATACCTGAGCAGATTGCAGTCATAGAAGTCAACAGATAATATGACAATATATGTTTGCCTCTGGTTTTCCACAGTTTGTCATAGCTGCAGTCTATCGATGGTTAAACTTTTGGTTGCAGCCTCATGTATTAAAATCACAGATGCTTCTTTTCTGTTTATGATTATCCATAAGCCCATATTCTCAATGCCTTTTTCCAGAAGTATATATTTAGATACTGCCACTCTCTGAGTTGCTTGCACTTCTGTGGACAATAGCATGGTACCTTTTCAGACAAAGTAAGGTTTGTATGGAAAACAATCTTGGAAGATAGTCTCTTCCTTCAGAGCAACCAATGTGTTTGCTTGATGTAACACACACACACACGCACATACACACACATATGGAAGTAATATTTTCCCGAGGAACAATGTTTGGGCAGGCTTTCTGGCAATCTATTATGAATGACTGAGTCCTAACACCCCCGTTAGCCTGTGTAGGTGTTATCTAGTCACGTGGTCTTCGTCACATTCTTTTGTAGAAAGTGAGACTCAGTCAGCCTGTACCAAGGCTGATATTTTGGAACCTCCTATTGCTGTACACAATAAATTGTTCTTTGTTTTGAATTTAGGAAATTGTTTCTTTATCTTTTGCTACTATCTATGAAGCTGGGCAGGCTAACTTCTCAGCTTGCTAGAAGTATAACGTCTCAGAGTCTTTGCAATTCTTGACAATAATTAGTTGAACAATGAGAAATGTAAAGAATGTATGAATCCAGGAAAACACATATATGCCTACACATATATTCTGAAATATATAAGAAAACCATGGAATTTAGAGCAGTATAATTGTTTCATTCTACAGAAGGCTGAGGGATAGGAATTATCAAGTTATTGAATTTGATTTTTTAAAGCAGAAGTTAAGTACAGGCATCACTTACTCAAAACTACTAGCTCATGCATAAAGGCCAGGTTAATGCTACTTATTATTCTTTCTTAAGAACATAGTACACTAACTAGCACATGTTATATACTTAATGAATGCACTCATGTCTGTATATAGTTAAATAAACATAAATATGTTCATGAATCTGTGCAGCAAATGTGTTCATTTTAGTGTTCTGTATTGGCAGTTTCCACATAATGGTAGGTATACTTGCATGAAAAGTCTAGTCCTCAGCTAACCACTTGCTTTACTGTGCAATTCAAGGTAAGGAAGACAATACTGTAACAACACAAAATAATCACAAAATATTAGTGAATAGCTAATAGTAAATATCTTAGTTATTTCTCATTTCATCATTCAGTGTGCCAGAATCTAGTCTTCAGGTGGTTTATTCTCCCCTCCAAGTGAGATCTTAGAAATTAGACATTTTTATAATTGTCCTTTATCAAGGTATTGAATGAAAATGGCAGTTTCTTACTTAGTTTAAACTAAAGTTTAATACTTTAAGATAATCCACTAACTCCTTGGATCAAACAACATGATATAGAAAATGATGAAATATATATTTCCTTTTAGTGTCTAGTTTTTTTCTAAGCTGAATAATTGTAACTCAAGTAACCAGGCCACATAATGAATCATCCCCAGTGTTCATAGTATTTTGGTCCTTTTTTATTCCTTTGAGTATTTCTTCAGTTGTCACTGAAATAAGTATGACTCTATATTTTTATGATTTAAAGTCTTGAGTTGATTTTCTCTAGACTTTCATATTATTTTATGAGGATTGTATGACACCAAAAAAGCACATATTGCCTAGTATTAACTCATTCTAGCCATCATTCCATTTCACCCTGTCACCTCTCCTCCACTTGGGCCTCTGGGCTTCATGCAGGCCTTGCCTGAAGGCAGAGCAGCAATTCGAAACTGGAGAATAAAAAAACATCAAATTCCTGGTTGTTAAGAAAAACAAAGCCATAGGAGAATACTGGAATATCAAGTTCTGCTTGCTTTAAAAAAGATAAGAACACTCTGGGGCCACAGTAGTAGGGAAGAGTTGGAGTAGAAGCTAGAAACCTAGGCACTGGAGAAGGCTTAGAAGGTGGTTACTGTAAGGGCATTGTCTATCCTGGGAGCTCCTCAGAAGTAAGCAGGGCATCAAGAGTCAGTCCTAAGAGAGATTTGAGAACACCTGGGCCTGCTCTCTGGCATGCAGTATAGAGTGGCAGCAGCCTCCTTCAAAGGCTACTGAGAGAAGAGAGAACTTGAACTATCTACTTTAGCCTCAAATCTTTTCTTAAGTTTACCAAGTGAATTGAAACAAAAATCTTCAATTGACTGAGGTGACTAGTACTTTACTGAAACTGCAAGTCATGTCTTCAGGATGTCTAAATTTTGTAATAGATAATTATTTGGGTCTTAGAAGAATAGAGACTGCCAAGTTTTTCTCTTTCCAAGACACAGCTTGAAAATTCTCTGGCAACTGCTGCTGTCATGCACATGAATGGAAAAGGTATTCAATTTTGGTTTGTAACTAAATATCTAGGTTACAATTGCTATCTTTATATGTTTGAGCCCATGATAGTTTCTCTTTTAGCAGAATTTGTCCCTAAAAAATGTATGTATAGTCTATCTTTTTCATAGACAGAAAGAGCATATTATGACATGATTGTGAAAGTTGTTTTATAATTTTTAAATTTCCACAATTATATCATATCACCTTCAGTCTATTTTTATAAATGTGTATAGTATAAAAGTTAGACTAAAGAGGGTTATAAATGATTTGCTACTGCATTTGGGTAGAAGGAACATAAAGAAATTTTAGACTACAGTGATCCTCAAACTTTAATATAATTGCGAATCACCTAGAAAATGTCATCAAATACAAACTGAGACTCAGAAAACAAGGGCTGGGTTATGGTGATCCATTTATAACCCAGATGATAATAACCTTTTAGACCACAGACCAGACTCTGTGGAGTCTCATGACTTTTTGCATATTTCCTGAGCTTGAACTAACAATTATTGTTCCATATTCCACCTCACATTGCCCAAGAATAGCTCCCACATTTCTTTATCTCTCCCATATGTTCACATCAATTTCCTCATATTTTCACCCTATCTTCAGTTGATAATGTTATGACCTGATTATCAAATGCTCTGTAATTACTTACAGGTTTACTTAGAAAATATATTTGTTATTATCCATACAGTACATGGTGTGCTTCCAGGGAAAGCATAAACAAAGAGTTCAGCCCTTGAGAATTTATGAGATTTAATTCCACAAAGTTGGCAGCAGACATGCCATTATTTCAATTATTAACTTTTAAGAAAGAGCAAAATGTTTATTTGGATATTATAAGTAAGATAATTGGGTGAGTGTTAAGCAAGGGCTAGTACTGTTCTATCTTTATCCAAGATTCTTAGTTACTTTTGTTCTCACTTAAATATGAAGAATGTAATATATGCAGAGCATGGTTAGCCATGATCTAGACTCTCTGGGAATGACCATGGCCATCTGTGGTATAGAACTTCATTGCAGACTTTAGAAATGTATGAATATTCAGCTGGTAAAATGTTGTAGATAAGTGCTTGCAGATTCTTACTATACAATGGGAAAACATACCAATACAAGTTAAATTATGCATCACTTTTATTCTCCCACTCTCCAGCCCATTGAGGCAGCAAGTACAGTGGTTAAGGTTGACCTGTGGAAACAGATTGCCTGGGTGGATCACTGTGAGCAAACAACTTAACTACATGGTGCTTTGATTTCCTAATCTTTTAAATAGATGGGTAATTACTGATCTTTATCTCATGAGATGCTAAGAAAGGAACATGGGTTAATATATGTAAAGCACTTGAGCTGTCTATAACATTGTAGGTACTTCAGAGGTTACAATTACTTTTATTATCACTAATATTACTTTACTCTGTTGTGCAATGTTTAGATAATTTTAGGAAATGTGCCCTTTTTTGTACCATTGATTTTGAACTTGATTCCACAAGTTAGAAAGATACTGACATATCAAGGAGATGCTTCTATCATATGTATGCATGTATATATACATATAGGTCTTCTGAACTTGTAGCTGATTTTATATTATTTAGTTGTGCTGTAATATGCATAGTACTAAACAAGCTGCTCTAGTTCAAATGCTTAAAGAATGAAAAAGTACTATCAAAAGCATTTCCCAAAACAAGCTGGAGAGATGGTTTAGCAATTAAGGCATTTGTCTGCAAAGCCAAAGGGCCTTGGTTCAATTCCCCAGGACCCATGTGAGCCAGATGCCGAAGGGGGCACTTGCATTTGGACTTTGTTTGCAGTGGCTGGAGGCCCTGGTGCACCCATTCTCACTCTCTCTCTGTCTTCCTATTTCTCTGTCAAATAAAAATAAATAAATAAATAAACAAAGTTAAAAAAAATTTCCCAAACCATTCTACATTTTGAGATTATTCTGTGAATAAAACAACATTTTATCAAAGGGATTGAAGTTAGACTAACAATAAAGTGCTTGTTGTCTCTGTTCTGATTTGGCTGAAAGAGTCTAGAGTAAGAGCACTATGAGAGCATTTATGGCTTAGCAATTCCTCAGCATTTCTATATTAGACATCCTTATAAACTTCTAATTGTACTTGACAGATTTGCACTCTTTACCTAGTTTTGATGCTGCCTGAATCACCACTATCTTACTCTGTCCTTTCCCTCCCAGAACTGATTTGTTCATGAGGGATGATGCAATAATCATCGTAATTGAAATTTAAGAAAAATAATGCTAACTGCACACAATTGTGTCTCTAAATACAAGGTACAGGCAATACAAATTATGTTATAGAAGAAGTTAATTAAGATAAAGTGCATAAAGGAGGCATCACTTTAAGTGGGTCTTTGGAAAGATGAAATACACACACACACACACACACACACACACACACACACATTGTACCTAAAAGCACAGAGACAGTTATGTTAAGCTGTCATGTTCAGTGGTCTACTTATACCAGTAAAATGACATGGGTAGCTGGGATGTAATGAAGTTTTAGACTAAATTTAGGATTTGAAGATATATACACACTTCACAAACAAAACAGGTTTCCCTAAATACAAAGCTGCTGTTTTGTTTATTAAGCATAAGTTACTTGTAAGGATTATGATTTTTTTCAGTCCTCCACTGGTACCTTTTATGTAAAGGGAGAGCACAGTTCCTTGTGCCACTTTGTCCCCGGGGCCTGTTGGGAATTGGTGTGGATTAGGTTTTCCTTTCTGCATTCTCTCTTCTGAATGACAGTAACATGGGTCTTTGGCTTCATTTATTCTAAAATATTTAAATCAAATTATGAAACTAATGTATTAAAAATGAGAAATAAATTCAAACCAGATCCCTCTGGCTATTTAGACTCATTAGCCCAATTGGTCTGAGTCTGTGGCTAGTTAGTCCGTTGGGTTAGAACACAGTGCTAATGATGCCAAGATCAAGGGCTCCATCCATGCTGGCCTACTTCCCTTTGTTCCATTCCGTGGACACAACCATAGCCTTACCCAGGCCAGATTCCTTATGAATGCATTCCATTTGTCAGAGACATGCAGTGAGAATGCTGTTAAATTAGCCTAAATTTGTCCCTACCACCAACAAAACAAGGAAAGAAACGAACAGAACACTCAAAGTCCACATCAAATAGGAACATATTATGCAGGTAAATGTACACTTTTACTGATTTCATCAACAATTAAGACTTAACAATAAATGTATAAATGAAGATGTGTGAACTTTCATTAGACTAATTGGAAACCTTGAACATATTTAAATTGAGAAATAGTAATTATATATTTAATTTAGAAGCATGTGATGTTATGATTCATATATACCTTGTGGAAGATTAAGCTGGCTTTTAACATCTCCATCATCTAACTTTTTGCTTATTTTAAAATAAATAGGCTAAATAGTGTTTTGACATAATTTCATCTCACATCATTTCCTCCAACTTGGATACTTCTATGACTAAATATTTACAAAATATACTAGATCAGAAGGGCTAGGAAATATTTAGACTCCAATAAAATTATAAAGAGATGAATGCACTTAACAGAGAGCATATTTTGTACATGGTGAATAGGCTTCAGCTATAAATTGAGGTACTAAGGGAAGAGAATAGAACAGTGCATTCTGTGTGAGCTCCCACTGAGCAAGACACGATGTGAAGTAAGTTCCATCCATTGGCAAGTGTTTCTATTGGGCCACCTAGAAATAATTAAAGACTTACATAAGTAAACAGATTATGAAGGTTAAAATTAGACTGAATATTAATTATTTTAGATTAAATTGCAGCTTTAGAGTGTTTACATGAGGCCTTTAACTTATAACTGTTAGCTATCCGTCTAATATAATGACATAACAGGCATTAATAAGACAAAGGAATTTCTATTATGTGTGAAAACCTTAAGTCAAAACATATCACCTGAAATCAGCATACCTTACACTATGCTTTGTCCAAGAAATACTAGCATAGTTAGCATAAATATTATCATCTCAAATATTAGATCTCACTAATAGGAATAATGCTAACTAGAATAGGAGGGTGCCATACTGAATTCTTACATATCCCACACTCCAGACTATCCTTGAATTTACAAGCCTTGATGGTGGGCTTATGACTGTATTAGAAGTCTTAAAAGAGTCTTAAATCTAAGTAGTGCACAACTATGGTACTAGCACTCTGGAAGCTGATGTATGAGACTCATCATGATTTCAACACCAACATGGGCTTCAGAGTAACTTCCAGGTTAGCCTGAGCTATAGTGAGACCCTACTTAATAAATAAATAAATGACCTGAAAAACTGTCTTTTGGTTTTTTAGTTGTCATATTATTGGTTTCATTTTAGACTTTTGTATATCCCACAGTTTTCTAAGGCATATTTGTGGTAGGGAAATATTCTGATGAATATTGATTACATCCTTTTTCATTCAGTACTGAAGCTCTGTTAATCTTAATGTTGCCACTTAGACATGAGAAGATAGTGGATGAAATTTATGAAATGAAATATTGCATTCATCCTTCAAATAGATAAGGGTATGCTTAGCAAAAGGAGAGTGAGATGCATCTGACATTTTTGAATTAATCTAAAATTCCCTGTAAAAGTTCCTGTTATGTTGTGGAACTGTCCTACCAATCTGAGAGTAAATTTGTCATTGACATACTTAATTAGAATATTAGTAAAATACAGGGTTCCTAAACATGAACCCATACTTCATCTTCTGATGATCCCAAGAAGAGTCTTTTTAATGGTAAAAGTTAAATGGTCAGTGTAGAACTGGCTGAGGTATGGGCAAAGGTGTCTTCAGTTCATTTTGGAAAATTGAGGAGGGTTTCAATAGTAATTTGAAATCAAAGAAACCAGTACCTAGAATAAAATGAAACATATATGATTTCACTTACTTATTAACTTGACAATCTTCTACTCTATGTGGGACATTCTGGATTAGAGGGTGACTGTGTGAGTTAATTGCATCTAAGGATGGATATAGGACCAAGCACGAAGAAGTTCATTTCTTCAAGTTTAGATAAAGGAAAATTTAGAAAAGGAAACTCAGCAAGAAAGCCAACATGTAAGAAAACAGATAAAGAGAGGAAGGTAGTCAAGAGAAAAAAATGTAAGGAGAGAATAATCCACATGCTAGCATTTATGAAACATAGATTTGGCTGAGGATAAAATAGTGAGCTTTGAGTTTGTCATTATATCCTTTCCTGGGGATGGTGGTAAGATGGGATAAGGGAATAAATGAAAATTAAGAAAGTGTAGAAAAATGAATTTGATGATGGGAGAAAGGTAGAGAAGACAGAAATCAGTAATTGAAATAGGAGAGAAATGAATAGAGAACTTTGTGAGAGAAACAGAAATGTGGCTGGGCATTGAGGAGGGCCATGTAAGGCATGATATGAAGGAAAAGTGAATAAAATAGTCTTACTGTGTTTTCACACTGCTTTTGGATTGAACACTGGGCATCTCTCCCTGGTGACCGAGCTTTAGGGTCCCCCAAAGTCCTATACTTTTTAAAATTTATTTTTCTCAATTTTTATTAACAACTTCCATGACTATAAAAAATACCCCATGGTAACACTCTCCCTCCCCCACTTTCCCCTTTGAAATTCAATTCTCCATCATATCCCCTCCCCATCTCAATCAGTCTCTCTTTTATTTTGATGTCATGATCTTTTCCTCCTCTTATGATGGTCTTGTATAGGTAGTGTCAGGCACTATGAGGTAATGGATATCCAGGACATTTTATGTCTGGAGGGAGCACATTGTAAGGAGTCCTACCCTTCCTTTGGCTCTTATATTCTTTCCACCACCTCTTCCACATTAGACCCTGAGCCCAAAGTCCTATTATTTTGTGCCTCTATATATAGGAAAACGGACAAAAGGCATTTCCTCATCCACAGCCTACTCTTGAAGCTTCCCCTGCCCCATGAAGCTTTGATACTACTTTCCTATTGTGATAGGAAACAGCTATCACCAAGATAGTGACGTAAAACAACACACACTTACTACCTTGGACTTTGAAGGTCAGAACTCCAAAGCTTCTTGTCACTGATCTCAGCAGAGCCACAGTCCTGAGTGCTCCATTTTCTTTCCCTTTCTAGCTTTGAGAGACTTCTTGTAGTTTCTGCCTTTCTATATTGCAAGTCAGTGATGGCATGCAGCCTTTATTCTTACATCACCTGTTTATATTGACCCCTCTGTCTCCTACTTCTTTCTTTTGAGGGCCCTGTTGATTACTTTGGGCCACCCATCTGATCCAGGATTATCTTTGCATTTAAATATCCACTCATTATGTGACTAATTTCCCCACATGTTCAGTCCTTTTTGTTTTGTAAGATCACATGTCCCAGCAGGGTGTGTAGACACACACCTATAACTGCAATACTCTGGAAGCTAAGGCAAGAGGATCTCAAGTTTGAAGCCCATCTGTGCTACATTATAATTTGAAACAATCTATGCTTAATACTGTGACCATGTTAATATAAAGGGAGAACAAAAAAAAAAAAAGGATGAATGGCTATAGGAAGGGTGTTATCATTCTAGAACAATCATGTTTTATTACTCATTATCTGGGAATGCTTAGCACAGACAATGAATACCTATGTTTCCAGAGCCATGAATACTATATTAACACTGGGTTCAATTTAGGCCTGAGTGTGGCCCAAACTTTAGTTGCCTGTGGCTTGAAAGAGGTGGTTAGAGGCTTTGGAGACTTGGGTTTTGATATCCACACAACTGGAGGTCCTATATACTCTCCATATACTCATGCCTCCTCTTCAGGGTTTCTTACCAGCATGTATCATCACAACCAGCTATATATACTCTTATATTGGAACTCATAAAGGCAGGCTTAGTTTTCACAATTCATAGGAAAAGCCCCATACTTTAACCTAAAGACATTAGGAAATTCATAACAATTTACCCATCTAAGTAAAAGTTGTTTGGGGGTTTTACCTTCATTTCAGCTGGAAAATCTGGGAATAGTCTGAGAAATTTGATAGATGAGACCAAAAAAAAAAAAAAATACACTTTGAATCAGAACAATTACAAATTTAAGTTCATGGTGTTTTATTGGCATTGTAGGCTAGGATATAAATAGTAGGCAGGATTTGGCTCCACATCAGAACTCAGTCAGAAGGTGAGGGTACTATTAAAGGGACAGGAGGAAATGAAACAGAAGGAACACTGGCTCAGAAGTCCATATAATCAAGTTCCATCCGATTACGTTACTTCAACGTAATTGTGACACCTGTACATAACCATAATGATAATCAGTGACCCTGTGATCAGGTGGCAATTTTCTCATCTAAGCTATCCACACATGTTAAATGCAAATGGCTTGAACACCTCCTATTCCTGTTGTATACAATAGTCTAATAAAAAAAAAAACCTCTTCTTTTATATGTGTTCATTCATTCACGTATTTACATAAATTAATTCCTCTGGATTTTACATACATCTATAAATGCCCATGCATGTGGAAGTACACACATGTTTATTTATATACCCCAATGTGAGATGATGGGAAACAACTGAGCCTAGAATCAAAAGACATGGACCTTTGGCTTCAATTCTTTTTGCAGTCCCCCAGGAGACTTTCATCAGACCATAGGTTTGCCTAAATATGAAAGCTAACATTTTAAATTAAATAGCTCTTTCAGTCTTTTCCATTCTAAAATAATAAACATTTACCTAATGGAAGTAATTCAGGTAGATCTCACCTCTAAGCTCTTCTTAATAGAATTTCTGCTTATTTTTTCATTAGTGTGTCAAAGGAGACAATAGCTTTGGTTAAGTAAATTTCTCACTTTCATCTACATCCATTCTTCTGGATTCTAATTTGGTATAGCATTTTTCTTTACACCAGTACAGCATTGAAATGATAGGTGATATCAGAATAAAAGGAACTTTTTATCAAGAATGCTAAACACTTTCAGACCAGTGTGAATGACACTTTAGGGCCATTGTCTTAAAACTCATGATTGTAACACACGAGGGCCCATGGAAGATTCGGCAATTGGGATCATATGTTGACTCTAGCTCACGTTTCATTTTCTCAGCTAAAAACACATACTGCACACTTCCTGAATGTTATATGTGGAGTGAATAACATAGAATTGATGTCTGAAACCTCCTAGTGAAGGAGACAGATATTAAACACATCATTGGACACAAACCAATTAACTAAGATGTACTGTTATTTGAAGACAAAAAATGGTGGTATTTTGAGTGTTGAGCAGGAAGTCTGGACTTGAGGTGAGTCTGTCCTTATAAGTGAGCTCCATAGTTTATTTCAGTGACCTTCCCCTCTAGGCTGTAATTCCTCCCACAATACCAGATGCTCATATTTCACACTAGAGAATAGGTGAAACCAAGATTGAGACCATGTTCTATGTTATAATCTTCATTGATTTCATACATACTCAGACTCTTCAAGAAGTTATGAATGGCTTCCTTATTGAATGGCCCCTGGGTCCCCTACCACTGGATACCCTGCTCTGGATGTTGTGCACTTGGAATGAGAAGGCCAGATCCCCCTGATCCCCCCTCCCCCCACACACCTTCCAGTTCCCCTTCTGCTGGCTTAGGGATGCCTGGGCCCTGTGAATTTGTTGCAATAGCAGCCCCTTTGCTCCACCTTGATTGAATGAGCCCTGGGTCCCCAACTACCAGATCTCCTGATCTAGTGGGTATGCATGTAGAATAAGTAGGCCACTTCTCCCTGTTACCCCCAACCTCCAAGCTCCCTGGTTCTGGTTCCCCTGCTCTAGCTTGGTGCTGCCTGGACCCTTGCTGCCAAATTCATGGCCCCTGAGTCCTAACTCCTGGATCTCCTGCTCTGGAGGGTGTGTACATGTAGTGAATTGGCCAGAGCTCCCTGTTCATTCCCTACCTCCAAGTTCCCTGGTCACAGTACTCCTGTTGCTGTCTGGGGGAGGGGTCTAGTCCCTGCTTACCATCTGTAGAAACAGGTTTTTTGCTTGGGTTTCCTGATTGACCAGGCCCTGGGTACCCAAGTCTCTATTCACCTGAGTCAGAGAGTACACAGTCCACTGTAGGAGCTGGCCTCTTGTTCCTGGCTCTCTAGCTTTCCAGTCCCTGGATCTGTATCCCCATGTGCTGAAGAGTATGTTCAAGTGGTATAAGGAGTGTGTGCAAATGGCCAGAGCTGCCAGTTCCCATGTCCCCATTCCCCAGGTACATTTGATGTGTTTGCAATCTCCACAATCTGCACATTTGTGGTTATAAGCCCACTGTACACCAATCTGGTTCACACTTAAAACAACACATCCACTGAAGATCCTGAAAGGAAAAAAAAAAAAAAAATACTTGTTTCCTCCTCAGTAGAATACAACATTTTCCCAAGATGGGTAGACCACAATGCAAAAATAAATAAATCGATAAAGCAATGAAAGTCAGAAAACTGAGAGCTAGAGCTAGTCCTACAATGGAAGTCTCCAATAAAATCATAGAGAAATGAACAGAAATTGAATCCTGCATTAGTGCATTAGTCAGGGTTCTCTAAAGGAACAGAGCTGCTAGAATGAATTATATTAAAAAGTAAATTTATTGGATCAGCTTACAATAGTCCAATAGCAATTTCAGGCCTGAGAATTAAGGACCTGGTAGCTGCTCAGTCCATGTAGCCAGATGCTTCAGCAGTGCCAATCCAGCACTGAAGGGCTGGAAGCTTCCTGAGGAGCTGCTGAGTTTCTGTACATGCAGGTCTTTAGTCCATGCTGGTTTTCAATTCACACTGGAAGGCAACAAGGAAGGGGCTTCTTTCACCCAGAGCTTCTTTATATAAAGTCCCCCTCTGAGAAAGGCTGTCTGCTCTGGGGGAAAGACTCCTCCTTCAGTTCATCCTCCCTGGAAGCAACCTCAGGGACCCACCTAAAAGGGATTTTTGTAGATTACTAAACAGATCAAGTTGACAAAACCTTAACTATCACAAATCCCAAAATGAAAACACAATAACAAATGTGACTCTTATGAAAAGAATTGCTGAACTGGAAGCAGGCCATTTAAAAACCAACACTCACATAGATGAAATAGAGCAGAATTGTCTCAGAGCATTCAGGTTTTGACACTAGGCTTAATTTAATTGAAGAAAACCTTAGAAGCCTCAAAGGAAAAATAAATGTATTGAAGGTGAGTCAACAAATGCAAGACTTCAATAACCAGTGGATTAAGCTTATGAAGACTTGATCAAATGCAAGAATAAATTCCAGGAAGCATCAAGAGAATCAGAAATTGAATAGAAATTATATGCCCAAAAAGAGTTAGACACAATGTAAAATAACACAGCAGAAAACAAAAATCTAATAAAACTTAAAAAAAAAAAAAAACCTCTGTAGAATCCCTCATTAACAGAGTTACTTGTGTAGAAGACAGAACCTCTGAGATGGAAGACAAGAGAAAAGAAATTGATGGGAAGTCCAAAATCTTTGCAAGTTCAAAAAATCATGAGGGAACCATGGGATACACTAAAACAACCAATCTTGATCATGAGTATACCAGAATGAGAAGAAATCCAGGCCAGAGGCATAGAGAACATATTTTTTAAAAATTTCAAGAAAAATTTCCTTATTTCTCAAAAGAGGTGCTTGTCCAGACATAAGAAGCCCACAGAACACCAAATAGACAGAAACAAAGAAGAAACTCTCCAAGGCACATCATAGTTAAAATTTTTAACAATGAAAATAAAGAGAGTGCTAAAATCAGCAAGAGAGAAACAACTTATTACATACAAAGGTAATTCAATCACTATTACCTCAGCTTTCTCAATGGAAACCATGAAAATCATAAGGGCCTGAAAGGGAACCCTTAAAAGTCTAAAAATCTATAGCATCTGGACTGGAAAGATGGCTTAGTCATTAAGGTGCTTTCTGTGAAACCTGAGGACCCATTTCTGACTTTCCAGATCCCACAAAGGCCAGTTGCACAAAAGGCAAGGCAAGCACAAGGTTGCACATGGCCATTAGGTGGTGTGAGCATCTGGATTTCGATTGCTGTGGCTGAGGCCTTGGCATGCCAATTTTCTCACTCCCTCTCTCTGTCTCTCATTCTAAAAAAAAGGGGGGGGCTTCTTGGCTTCCAGCCCATGCTACTGTACCCAGCAATAGCATCCTCATAACTTCCCATGATAAATAATCAACTCTATGATTATATTAACACAAAGCCAAACTCAGGCAGATCCAAACAACCAATCTCAGGAGCCTAGAAGAAGATCACAGTAACCAAAACTAGAGCAGGCTTAAAATAAATAAATAAATAAATAAATAAATAAATAAAACTCAAGAAAGTACCAAACCCCACAAAGTACACTATCAAGGCAGGGATTAAGTCAAACTACACAGAAATAACCTTGAACGTTAACTCACCCATCAAAAGACACAAGTTGACAGGGTGGGTCAAATAAACATACCTCACCACTAAAGACAGACACCTCCTTTTGTTGAAAGGATGGAAAATGATATTCCAAGCAAATAAAAATAAGAAACAAGCAGATATTGCTATATTAATGTCTGGTAAAATAGACTTCAAACCAAAAGTAATCATAAGGTCAAAGATGGCCACTTTTTACTCATCAAGAGAATGATCCAACATGATGACATCACAATCATAAATGCATATGCACCAAACACAGGTACACCACAGATTATAAAACAAAACCTATTTGATAACAAAACCAAAATAAACACCTATACCATCATAGACATCAGAGACTTCAATACTCTACTATCATCAACAGACAGATCATCCAAGCAGCAAATCAACAGAGAAATAATAGAGCTCAATAATACCATAGATCAATTTGACCTAATGGACATCTACAGAACTTCCCACTCCAATTATATGGAATACACATTCTTTTTCACAGGTCATGGAACCTTCTTGAAAATAGACCATATATTAGGCCATGAAGCATGCCTCCATAAATTCAGGAAAATTAAAACAACTTCCTGCACCATTTTAGGGCACAAAGCTTTAAAACCAGTAATTAACAACAAGAGACACATCAGGAACTCCTGCATCTACTAGAGACTAAACAACACACTTTTAAACAAGGAATGGCTTGTGGAAGAAATCAAAACATAAATTTTAAAATACCTAGTTTTGAATGATAATGAAAACACAACTTACCAAAACTTATGGGACACAATGAAGACAGTACAAAGGGGAAAATTCATAGCACTAAATACCTTCCTAACAAAGACAGAGTGATCTCAAATGAATACCCTCACTGTCCACCTAAGGGTGTTAGATAAACAAGAAGAATCAAACTCTATAAGCACCAGACAGAAATAAATAATAAAGATCAGAGCAGAAATTAAGGAATTGGAAACCCAGAAAACAATTATTAAATACATGAAACAAAGAGCTGATTCTTTAGAAAAATAAACAAGATTGATAAACACCTGGCCAATTTTTTCAAGCAAAAAATAAATAAATAAAAATAATAGTCTCAAATTAACAAAATCAGAAATGAAAAAGAAAAGGTCACAACAGACATCATGACATTGTAAAAATCATCAGGCAGGGCATACCTATAAAATCTCTATACCACAAAATTGGATAATCTGAAAGAAATGGATGAATCAATATCCACATACCACCTATCAAAACTAAACTCATAGCAGACTAATCTCCTAAACAAACCTATCCCATCCATTGAGATTGAAAAGTTAATCAAAACCTTCCCTCAAAAGAAAAGTCCATGACTTGATGGCTTTTCAGCTGAGAACTGTCAAACCTTCACTGAAGAACTGAAATCAATTTTTCTCAAAATGCTTCATATAATTGGAGAGCAGGTAACCCTCCCCAACTCCTTTTATGAAGCTAGCAAGCTAGCATCACTGTCGTACCAAAACCAGACAGATGTACAAGAAAGAAAAAAGAAAAAAGACGAATAGGCCTATACTTCTGATAAATTTAGATACAAGTATCTTGAACAAAATCCTAACAAACCCAATTCAACTGCATATCAAAAGCATTATCCACCTTGGTCAAGTAGACTTCATCCCAGGGATGCAGGGCTTGCTCAACATATGGAAATTGGTCAACATGAATACACCACAGAAATAAGTGTAATCACAAGAACCACATGGTGATCTAAATTGATGCAAAGAAGGCCTTTGACAAAATACGATGTCAATTCATGCTCAAAACACTGGAGAGACAGGAATGGAGGGTTTATATCTCAACATGGAAGATTTAACAAATGAAGAAGACAGGAGCAGTCTGTTGTGCACACAACTAAAAAGATATGGTGGTAGGAGATGGAACATCTCTTTCCTAGCATGGGATATCTCACTTGTGGAAGTCGCATAGACAGAGGTCAGAACTGAAGTTTAAAGAGTTGGGACTGTGGACTGTGGAAGCTACTTTGGTGGATGTTGGGGCCTGCACATCAGCAAAGGCCTCTTCCAGGAGTCTGAATGCCAAGACACTGAGGATTATAACAATGGAGATAAGAAGATTAGAGAATGCCAGTAGAAAATTAAGACCAGGTGTAGAGACTAGGAGGAAAGAGAATGATGGGAGAATGGAATGCTGAGAAGTGTTAATTTCAGTACCTGGGATAGACAGCAAAGAAAAAGATCAGACTGGGACATGGATGGTGTGTGACATTGCTACTATGGTCCTTGTGACATCCTTTGTGTCATTTTCTAGATACAAATTAAACAGATGAGTCTGGACCACAGGAAAGGGGTCTAATGGAGAATGTCAACTGGGGAAAAACAGTGATACACATTTAAATCAAGGCCTCCTGCATCTTACCGGTAGGAATACTCACCTAGCTCAAAGATTACAATTTAAAACCTAAGCTTTCTAAACCCTTAGTAAACATAGTTTAATATTCAACGAATAAAAAATAAGTGCATGAATAGAAGCTGTTATGGGATAGCACAAAAATCCCCTATACAATTATTACAATTTGTGTTTGGGTGTATGTGTCTGGTAGTTACATGAATACCCAGACCTACATAAACTTTAACACAATATTTTAGACTGTACATCTTCATTAGTCAGGTACGGCTGACATAACTAAACACCAGAATGGGTGACTTCAACAACAAAATTTTATTTTCTTACACTTCTGTAATCTAGACATGTAAGATCCAGGTGCGATTTGGGTCAATTTGTGGTGGGGTTAGACTTTACTTTCTGGCTAATAAGACTCCTACCTTCCTTTTTCTATGTAGACCTTCTGCTGTTCCAGTGGACAGGAGAGAGTGAGAGAGGAGAGGAGAGGGATGTTTGTATGGCCAGCTAGCCTTGATACCATAACATCACACTTAACTTTAAACTCTTCCTTAAAGGCCTATTTCCAAATAATCACATGAAACTCAGTCACAGGGAGATAAATAGGAGTTAGGGCTTCAAGGTGAAGGCACAGTGTGTGTGTGTGTGGGGGGGGGATATATACAACATCAATGTACTTGGCTGACATTTAAAATATCTTCTCATGTGACAAATATACCCGTTCTTTGTCACAGAGATTGCTGTTTGCTATTAAAGGGGTAAACATTGAGCTTGTGTGTGCTGATTGCATTGAAATTAAATTATATTTCTAAAATAATATTTTAAGTTTCATTTTGGACAAGGTTATATTCCACTTGAAATATCCAGCACCCTTAAATGGTAGCCCAGTGGATCCGATCAATTGATTTCTGTTGCTGGGCAGAATCCACGTGGTAAAAGCCAGAGAAGGTATAGATAGTCCAGCAAGAGCGTTTTACCGCGAAGGTGTAAATTCAAAGCGGAGGCGCTGGACTGGAGCCGTGTGGCGTCTGCGCACTTGCTACAATGATGTTAACTTTCACTTAAGGTTACTCTTAAGGGACAAGTTATCCTGGTTTAATTTTTTTCCTCTTGTCGGTTTTACAAGTCTTCATCGTACGTAGGCATTTGTTTCGTTTGCTGCTAGTGCTTGAGAGAATGCTCCCTGAAACAGCTGCTTGGCGGGCGTTGAGAAACCCTCGCCCAGGAGGTAGCCAGGTGACAGGCAGGGTGGGGACCCGCAGAGCCCGGCGGGCGAGGAGCCGCTCGCATACCATTCCCCTCCCACCGCCACCCCGCGCTGGGAGGCGGAGAAGCCTGCAAACTTCGCTCCAATCCGTGGGCACCCTACCCCCGGGAACCCCTTGCCGGGCGGGCGAGCCGAGACGGAGGACGGAGTTGGAGGAACTTTGCCTAGCTGCGCGTCGGTGCCCGGCGGGGGCGAACCGCTCCTCTCCGCTTCCTCCCCCGCGCTCCTCCTCCTCCCTCCTGCCCGGGTGTCCCGCCCCCGCCTCCCGGTCCTCGCCCCGCCGCCCGCGCCCGTGATAGGACGAGCCCGGGGCGCGTATTGTGCATATGCAAACGAGCCTCCCGGCTCCCCGGGGCTGCTCCACCGGGCCAGGGGCTGCGGCTGCGGGCCGGCTGCTGCCGCGCGTCCTCGCCGGGAGTCCGGCACGGTCATGTCCCCGAGGTGTCGCCGAGCCGCTAGATAAACGCCAGCCCAGGGGGAGCACCCCGCAGGGGCTGAAGATGAGGGTGCCCGCGCCTGGGCCGTCGCTGATTGCCAACTCCTCCCGAGCTCGCGCCCGGCGCGGAGCCCGCGGCCGCCCAGGACCCGCCTGTGCAGCTGGAGCCGCAGCCCCCGAGGCGGCCGTGGCCGTGGCGCTGCCCGCGCCCCTGGCGCCCGCGCGGACAGGGGGGCCGCCGCTGCCCCGGCTGCCATGAGTTGTGCGGAGGTGATGTATCACCCCCAGCCGTATGGAGCGCCCCAGTATCTGCCCAACCCCGTGGCAGCTGCAACCTGCCCCACAGCCTGTTATCATCAGGCTCCCCAACCTGGCCAGCAGGTGAGTCACCGACCGGGCAGCCTGCCGGGGGCGGGGGCGAGGCCTCTCCCACCCCCCTCCAGAGTATCGGTCTTGGGGCTCCCGTGGTGTCCCCGTGGCCGGGGCGGGTGGCGAGGGATGCTCTGGAACCTGCGTGAGAGACGCGCGGGAGAGAGGCGAGGCCGGGGAAGGGCAGCAGAGAGGGCGAGGATGAGAGGATGAGCTTTACCTGCCTGGGGGCTTCATTGAGCTGCGTCGGCAGAGCTCAGAGGGTCGCTGCTCCTGGCCACGCTAGCTCTTAAGACTCAGTTCTCTGAAACTCACCAAGGGCTTCTGTCTCAAGACTGTGTGAGTAAACTTTTATTTTAACTCCAGGATTTTGTTTCTTTGGGGAGGTAGTGTGAACTGCCTGGGGTTTATTGGTGTAAGAGGAATAGGTATGTCACAGAGGACACAAAGGCTGCCTAACCTCATGACATGACTTTTATGGAGCTTTGGGGCAGAAACTTTGGTCTGATGCGACGTGCATGCAGTGTTTTTAGAACTTTTGGAGTCCTGCGTCCTGTGACTGTGACTTCCCGGACAGTGATGATATTATTTTTTCCTAAGCCCCTTAAATTACAGAGCACTTAGAATACATATTTGTCTGTGGCCCCTTGAGGTAGCCTTGGGTCTATGTAAGCTGGGGCTCCACAAAGCCAAGACAAGGAGCATGCCCATTCAAAGGACCTGGCACCTGGGAGGTGACAGAAGGGAGAGTAAGGTGCTGGCAGAATTGGTATTAAGTGCTCGTCGTGAGCACTGCTGTACGGCTGCACCAGCAAGTGCATCAAAGTTTTGTTACACTGCCTAGAAATAAAAAGTATTTATGTGGCAAGGGGCTGTACTAAAACAGAGTCCTCCCTAGACTATGGAGGTTGGGATGGTCAATATCATGACTATTTTTTAATAGGACTAAATAAATTTAGGAAATTAGCTAGGGAAATCCACAAAATTTATTGATTTTTTTTTTTTTTTGGTCGCTTCTTAGGGACCATATGTGTTATTCTGGCCCTAAGAAGCTGACTCTTGAATTAATCTGACCATTGAATTTCTCGTTTTCCTCTGCTTCCTCTCTTTTCTGCATGCACAGTGCTACTCTTTGGAAAGAAATCCTTTTTTTTTTCTTTTTTTTTTTTGTTGTTGTTTAAAACTTAGGGCTGTGAAAATCAGCTGCTCTGAAAGGGTATGAGTCCTGGATCCCCTGCTTAACAGCTCTGACCCAAGTCAGAGAGGGTAGAAGAGGAAAGAGCTTGACATTTTTGATAGTATTTTTCTTTTTAACATTCAGCATTTCAAAGCAAAATTACTTTTGAGGAGAAAGAATTGAAAATATTTTTGTAATCTTTGGTTGAAGGCAACACATTAAAACATTTTTTTGTTGAATTGTGTGTTTTTCTTTGGCATGTACAAAATATAAGTAATATAAGTTCAAGCGAGACAGAGAGATTCTGAGTCCTGAACAAAGTACCCTTTGCTCCCCATCTCTGATACTATGGAGATCTTCAATTATCAGCTGGAATGTGGACAAACCACAACCTCAGACAAGTCTACATATTCTCAAGCAAGGAATGATATAAGTTGTGAATAAGTTTAAAGAGATATAAAAAATTCCATTAGAATATGAACGTTTGGTCAGTATTAGAAAAAAAAAATTACAAATTGGGGCAGTTAGTTTTCAATGAGAATTAACTCCAAATGTTTTATCTCACTGTTGCAATAGCTCTGAGTCTCAGCCTCAAATTCCATTCTTTTGCTAAAACCATCAACAAGATGAAGCCTGAACTTAATAACATAGAGTCTGGATTGTCTACCCCGGCGAGTTGCACAGTGGTCCACCTCTGCTGTAGATCAAGCTTCTTTAAGCATCCTTCATGCAGATGCTTGGCTGAGTTACTGTGAGAAATTAGTCTAGAGGTGTGCATGGGAATTGTCATGTTGCTTTACTAAGTTGACTTCTTCATGATTTTTGTTTTGTCAGTTTGATGATTCCTGGCTAGTGAAGTCAAGAGGCTTGGCTGTATCACTACTGTTCTCTTACTGTCAGGACTTTATTTTGATGGCCTATATTTTCTATTGGAGAAAAGAGTGAATCAGGAAATTCTTATCAGGCTGACAGCATTTTTAGACTATGCAGTGCGTGGGTGAAGTGGGACTAATATTGACTTGGCCCTTATGCAGTCATCCGAGAATACATATTTTGGTTGTTTTTGCATTCCATAAGGTTTTATCATTATTATCCATGAAGATTGTTTTCTCCGTACATGGGAAGTGACCCCTAATAGTGTCTTGCCTGTGAGACAAAAATAAAAGCTACAACTCCTACTACATTTGAAAAATAAATTGTTGAGAATAAAAGAAAAAGTAAGAGCAACAGAATAATAAAGTTCAATAGTCAATTATGAAATACATACTGGAAAAGAAGGCATTAAGTTTTGTAGTACTTCTGTATTTAAATGTAGTAATGTATCCTCCAGCTTAAATTTGTAGTTCTGAAATTGTCACATATTTCTTGTTTTACTGGGAGTTCATATGATCAGACCCAGGGCTTTACACACGCTGGGCAAACATTTTGCTACGGACATACAGCATAGCCCCACCTCTGAAGTCTCTACAAATTAGTATATTAAAATATTTCATTAGTTATGTGTCTTAATCATAGGCATATTTATTCTCTCCATGTATGATCACATAATTGAGAATTTGTTTTAGTCAGCTTTCTGCTAGCTTTTCCCATCAAAGCTGAACATGTCAAGCTTAAGTATTTATTGAACCCATTAGATGCTATAGGTGGGTAGTAGGTCAGTGTCTTTAAGTCATAGTCAACAGCATATAAATGCTGTACTATAGTGTTAAATAAGAGTAAATTTTATAATCCTTGACATAATTCCTGGGAATTGAATGGCCATGCTAAAATCTTACCATGTGCTTTATAGAGCCAGGAGTTTCCAAGGGCTGGTAAACAATATATGCCCCATGACCACCATCTCTTCATCCCCAGAATCTGCTCCTGACTCAGTCTCTCCACAGATGCTCTGAGGGTTGATGACACGGCAGAGCGTGTGCAGAAAGGAATGCACTTGTACCCTTGCAGCGACAGTAGGAACCAGCAAAAAGTTTCGAAATATGTGTCAGGAAACATTGAGGGTAATAATATGAAATCATAGATTCCCTTCATACTCAGTGGACTTCTCATCTTAAATTCAGATAGTCTGCTGTCTAAATCCTCCCCACATTCATAATGTTAAAATTAGGAAGATCCTTAAAGGCAGGCTTTGAGAATCACGAAGCTTGTAGATGAGATGAGAATGGCAGGGAACAGTAACTACATTTCCACTTAGGCATAAAGGATTTTAATAGTCATACCTCGGGCTTCCTTTAAGTTTGAATATATTTATTTTGTCTTTTTTAAAGGTAGCAGCTGTGTGAATATGTATGTATGCTTTTACTTAAAAGAGTTAAATTTCCTATGGGAGGGCAGAACTCTAGTTCTGTTTGCAAGGAGTTTTCCAAATTCTTCTGTACTCTGCCACCTTGGATAAATCATAAAACTGCTCCGAGATTCTGTTTGTCATGGGAAAATGTAGGAAAAAAATACCTTCAGCTCAAACTTTCACAAATGGAAAAATGCATGTTCACAGTGTTGAAATATCTAGTTAAAATTTTCAAACAAACTGGTGACAAAGTCAGGACTACCATTGCTCCTTCCAATGTAGATCTTTCTAACATGCTGTGAAATTTCCCAAGCTGCTCCTACCCCATTGCCCAATAGGCTTATTTTTATATGGTTCCCCAATCAACTTGTTTGATAATGAAGATTAATATGCATTAGATTCTTTGGCCTTGCGGCTTGAGATTCTTTCCAAGGCTTTGGTGGTGTACTTTTGTAAGTTTAGGCATTCCAAAGGTCTTTTGCAAGCATTTGTGTTATGCTAATGACTTTTGTGATCCATGCTACATCCTTTGTTGATGAGGCAGAATATCCACTTAGCAAATGAACATTTATTTATTTAAATTTAAATGCAACAAGTGGTGTTAACAGTCACTTGTAAGCATCTTTCATTTCAGTGCTTTTCAAACCTAAGTTTAGATTCATTAAGTGGTAAGAATTCAGTTCTAATCTAAATAGTTTCAATCCACAGTCAAATTATTTAAGGCAGGGGATTTAATTTTCTTGCAACTGTAAGCAAGGACTTAAGTATATTTATAAGGATTCATGCCAGACTTCTTTGAAAAAGAGCAGCCCCTGTAATTCTACACTACACAAATTAACTTGAAGGCAAAGTCTTAAAAGCTTAAGCTACCCCACAGTTTCATGTTCCCCAACACTTTCTGGTCAGAAGCAGTAAAAGGTACAAAAAAATTTAATCTTTAAAATCACTGAACTATTGGTCTGGCAGTCGGTCAGAGTGGAGGTCACAGTAGTGATGAAAAGGGCAGGATTGAAGACCTTAAAGTCCTGTAGAGTCAGGGTGCATTTACCTAGAAATCACATCTCAGGACACTGTGCCCCTGGAAATTCAAGTCAGAGGTACTTGGGCAAATGAGAGAAGTTCCACCTCAGCTAGTGCTTGGTTGAAGAATCTCATGGTTTGAGATGTTGCAGATATGAGTCACAATAAGGGCAACAGAGTGTTCAGAAGAGAAACCTTCCACTTCTCTGCAATATCACTTATGGCCAACTGCAGGCCCCACTGGGTAATCTGCACCTTGATGTCTGGTACAAAGGGAATTTTCAATGAGAATTAAACAATTATGTACATGCCCAAGGCAGATCTTAAAACAAATTTGTCAGCTAGATCAGTGTGATTTCAGAACATAAAGTTGAAGCCAGATCTCATTCTCACAGGCTCTGTGTTCATTAAACTTTCATTTTTAAGTCTCAAAACCAATATGCCAGGTAATAGATAATAAATTAAAACATTATATCCTGAAAAATTCATTTGAGAGACAAATATTGTCTAATTGTTGAATGTCAGCTTTGACCAAGAAAGTGAAGGCAGTAATTCTGATGAAAGCTCTGCCCTGAGCCTTTCAAAACACACCTCTTTAAAAAGCAGCTGGTTTTCTGCTTTGACTACTCATTAAGGAAGACCCTGAGAGTGCCTTGAACCAGAGCCCCACACAGCTGTTGTTAAAACAACTCATAAATGCCATATTTGTAGATAGTTCAGTGGATTCCAGATTTACGCTAGTAATTTACAAGTGTGGGCTGAACTGGGGAAACTGAGCCATTTTTCATGTCCTACCATGAACAGAAAGAGGAGATGACCTAAACTCAACAGGTGTCCTTTCCTCTTACAGCTCTATCATTTCAGGGTGCTGAATCACATTTTCTTGAAGGCTAGAGGAGGGCTGTACAGAAGATTCAGCCTATCTTGTTTATATGAAGATAGAGAAAGGAAGTACCAGAAATAATTCCTAGGAGTTGAGCTAGATGATCCATGTGTGGGAATGAATTAGTCCACTTTGGTCTGTATTGTCCTGCAAAATCAGAAGAGGTAGCCCATATGAAAAAGAGAATTAAGTGTGACTATGTCTAAAGCTTCAACATATGGTAGAGAGAGAGAGAGGGAGGGAGGGAGGGAGGGAGGGAGGGAAAGAGAGAGAAAAGCTGGGGATCGAACAAGACCTCTAAGTTAATCAGGTTACAATTCATCATGTCAGAAAAGGAAGTTTAGGGCTATAAATTTCAGTGACCAGATCAGACTCATGGTCATACCTTCTTTGTCATTTCAGGTCCTTTGCATGATTTCCCATCTAAACTTCCATAGGAAATAGACCACAGTTTGAGATTTACCAAACATTACTTTCTTGATTTTATTATATTTTTGAGTATTATATACTTGAGAAAATCATACACTTTTCTATGTGGATTACACAGTGGGCTTTCTTTATTCATGTTTGCCCTTTGAGGCTTTCCCAACTCTGTGAGCAGTTACACTTTAGGGACTGGCTGTGCTTTCTGCCTTTGTATCTCAGTATTTGCAATGTTACTATCGCATTATAGTAGTCACTCCATAATTATATAAATGAATGAATTTTAAAAATGTACCCAAAGTCTAGTCACAGGATTATACAGCCTGCCAGAGTTTTATATATTGGAAACTGTTGTTTCATTCAAAGTAGTCGGTTTGAGAATGAGCACATACTCTAATGATGTGATCACGGCTTAAAGCATTTTGGGAATGCAAATTTTGAAATTGCTTCTAAGCCTGTGGCAATTTTTTCGGACACTATAAAACTAGAAAATGTTCTTCTTTGGAGGGGTAGCTTACATTTTGATAATGACTGCATTCATTCAAGGCCATGTGCTAAAAGGAGTTATCAGGTTAAGTAATGATACCTTTGCCTTGCTCCTCTGTGCTACTAAGAATAAATAGGTTTAAATATAACCAAACAAAACAGGAATCTTGAAATGTGACTGACAATTCCTTATATGCTGATCTGTTCACATTTTCCAAATAGGATAATGAAAAATTGTACAAAAGTGGAGTTTATATCTGACAGTCAAATAGCCAGTATTTGTAGATAGAGAAGTTCAGTGTCATCTTGGAATGTGAATCATTTTAAGGTCATATGTCACTCTAGTGGTCATATCTTTCATTTGTTCCTCTCCCTTCCTTTCCTTTCCTTTCTTTTCCATTTTGCTTTCTTTCTTTCTTTCCTTTTCCTTTTTTTTTCAGTGCTAGCCTTCAAACCCAGGGCTTTATGCAGGGTAAACAAGAGTTCTACCAACCTAGCTATGTGGCAAGACCTCAGACATGTTTCTGTCTTCAGTTTCTTAGTGTGATAAATTCTTTAGATTATCATACGAAGCATGAAATGCCATGTTGATTGTAAGCTTCTGTTTTTTCTATTTAGTCAAAATAAGTATTTCATAGGGACTTGTGCTTGTTGATGTACTGTCTTAGCACATGCTTGGTAGTCAGAAGTTATAATCCCATGACTTCCCTTACTAGTTAGGTGACCCTACCTAAATAAACCAATTTTTGTGTATGAAAATTGGGAGTAATTATCCTGGCAATATTTGTGTATGAAACAACTGAGTGAAACCAAATATGTAAAAGTTGTATATAATAATTTACTTAAGTTAATCCAACCACCTACTTCCTGACCTTTTACCTTCAATTACATTAACAACCAAAACTTCTAAACTTTCTGAAATATTTTTACCAATCTGTTTTACAAGTAAGTTTTAAAGAAATGATCCAAGAACAGTAGGCTCTTTTCATGGACTTCATGCCTCTTAAGTAGGCTAATGGCCTCTTCTATAGCTTCTAACCACATTTTTTGAACATGATACAGCTCTTGTATTTAAAGAAGATAGCCACTAGGAATTGTTCTAGAATAAAAAGCTATGTCTAAATATCCATTGATTCAGTAAAATAGTTTTGTTTCCTTAGGAAAAGTTTCCACACATGCACAATAATCATTTGGCATTTTGCAAGCTTAAGCCTTGGGGAGTTAGTGGTATTTGGCTCCTGAGATGGAAGTCTTTCTCTTGTCAGACAAATCCCTTCCCGTGCACATTCCTGCTGAAGCTTGTTTCTGTTGTGCCTGATGGCGGGCTGGGAGGTGGTCACTATTGTTTGCTCTGCCTAAGTCAACTCTCCTTCCCTGTTCTGCTTTATATCCTTGTGAACTTTCTTGTCGCTGCCCTGTGACCCCTTCCCTAGACTCACCAGATTCAATTCTTGTCACCTGGGTCGGTGGGGAGGAGGGGGGTGCGTTCAGTAACTGTTGGTGCCATGGCACTGGAACTTTCATGTGCATGACCTAAACCAAGAAGGAGATTTTAAGAGGTCTTTTGACAACTTTATTTGGTGACAATTCTTTAGGACTATAAGAAGAATATAAGAGTTTATGAGGGCTGTAAAGATGGCTTCGCAGTTAAGGCACTTGCCTGCAAAGCCCAAGGACCAAGGTTCAATTCCACAGTACCCATGTAAGCCAGATAAACATAGGACATATACATTTGGAGTTTGCAGTGGCTAGAAGCTCTGGTGCACTCATATTCTCTCTCTCTCTCTCTCTCTCTCTCTCTCTCTCTCTCTCTCTTTTCCTCTTTCTCTCAAAAGAAAAAAAAAAGAAAAAAAATTTATGACAGAATTGGGTAGTTTTTAGAAAATGATGATGTGTTTTGAGAAAGATAAGAACTATAAGAAATTTTGATCTGGATTCTGAAAATCTAGGTTCTGACAATTTGAGATTGAATCTCAGCTTTTAAAACTGTATGCATTATTCCCAAGAAAAATGAAAGTAATGCTGGTGAAATTTCATTGCAGATAGTGAATATGGAGGGAATATGCAGGGCAGCAAGAACCATTTAAGGGGCATGTTTAAAGATGAGGCACAGGGCACTGGTGGGCGTGGAGGGCTTGAGTCTGTGAAGTTTAGAGAGGTGTGCATACCAGCAGAGAAGCCAGTTGCTATTTACATTTTGTGTTTATGTTTCTTCGGGCTCAAATTTAATATGAGAACATTTATGTAAATTCAGAAATCGTTTTAAGTAGTTACCTGACTATTTCGAAAATTTGAAACACTTATTTAATCCCTTGATATGGGCTGAGAAACTATATTTGCGAGTTAAAAATGTGTTTAAGTAGGTTCACTATAGCTTAAGAAGATTAGCCCTATTTTATCTATTTAAAAAAGTGTAATTTGGAGCCATAAACATTCTTATGGCCTGACTGTTGATAGGTATGTCATACGCTCCCTTTTTGTAGAATCATGGATGTTTGTAATGTCTAAAGGGTTTTATCATGCATATTATATCAGTGTAAGTAGAGATATAGTTTCTATATCTTAAATACAAAAACTACGGTAACACAATGAATGCATCAACAGAGGAGTGATTTTTAAAAACTAGGCTAATGACAAGTATATTGATGCAACAGTGTTTTACTTATTTTTTTCATTGTCTGTTGAAAAGTATCAAATTATAAGAAATAACTTATTTGTATCCAAACATTCTCAGATGTTAGAAGCCCCCCATCAAAATTGAACAATATTTAGAAAAATGTGCATCCTCATATTGAAAATCTGTACCTTAAGTTCTACTGTTCACAATTAAAAATTTTATTGTTCTCAATACTATTTTACACTTATATTGGGATTTATAGTTTTCAAATATTTTACATATATAGTTTTACTTCAGAATGAATTACTGTTTATTGCCTTTATTTGGATAATTAACACAGACAAGACTCTCATTTTAAGAACAAATATTAAAATTAACCAAATGAAGCAAATAAATGCAAAGGACATGTTCACAAATTGATGCTGAGTTGAAAATTAACAGGAAAAGTAAATTAGTTTCTTAGGTAATAGTGACCTCTCCATATATATGTCTTAATTTCCTTTCTATACAAAAGTGGTATTACTTTCTAAAATGGAAGAATAGGATTATGTCTGTGAGAGTTAAGTTGGTACAGATTGTAAGAAAATACAAATGTGTTCAGAAAAATAGCATAATTATTGGACCTATAAATCATAGTATTTATTTAATTTTATAATGGAATTTAACACTAGTTGTCATTTATGCTCAAATCTTTGCAAAAGTACATTATAGGAAATATAACCAGGCAGCCATAGAATCACTACCTCATCAAATAAGACATATTCACTTCCATGTAGTGAATTTTCTATTCATCAACAAATAACAACCACACCAGCATAAAATTTAGATAAAAAGCAGTGCAGAGCTTGATAGATAACAGCCCCATGTATCAACCAGTACCTCATAATATGTCTGAGCACTTCAGGAACTATCACAAGCAAACAAGAATAGTGCATTCATTGCTAGGAGAAAGCACTCAGTTAATTGGATGATGCACTTATAATTGGCAGTTGTAGATTTTAAAACTACTGATGACATTGGAGGCAGAGAACCCTAATGATTTCTTTGGAAAGCATTTACAAAACTACCAAATTTTTAGGAATGATTTTTTTATTCATATTTTTTTCAAGCATGCATTTTCATTCTGAAATAAGAAAAATGATATGACAAGGGATTGGATTTTTCCAATAAACCGATGATGTAGACAATTTATTTGAGCCTAAAGATGGTGTAGTTTTAAGCATTAGCATTATATGTGATTTATACTGAAGTCATAGGTATACAAATAATACTTGTTCAGTGAGGATGTTTGGAAATTCTGAAAAGTAGGTTTAATAAAATAGCATGTAATACCATCTTAGCAATTAAAAAAAAAAAGAACAGCAATTATTGGAACCATTTAGTGTCTTTCTCTCTTACACTTGACATTACTCTCTGGTCCCTGCTCCATGCATATATGTACATGCATACCTATACCTGCTTGCTTTCATATACACGGGCTTCCCTCTTTTCATGCTGCTTGATGTTGGCAGGTTACCTACTCTTTCTATACCCTAGTGACTTTGTCTTTGAGATAAGGATAACAAACATAACCATACTATAGGAATGTAAAGATTAAGTGAGATATATTTTTTCCATATATATCCTATATATAGGGAAGGAGAAAGAGGGAGACAGTAAAGAGTTTTAGAAATTATCTGGCCTAATATATATTAGTTATTACTGTAGGTATGAGCATATATCTAAATACGTTCAATTATAAAATCTTTCTTATTTGTATATTTGTATTTGAAAAGTTAATTCTTACTAGTATTTTGTGGTATTTTCAGTAAACCACAATAAAACTTTTTTTTTTCCTCTATGATAATGGTGGTAAGTGGAACATCTGAAAAATATGTTCCATGCGAAATGGATCTTCACACAGACTTATTTTGTCATTTTAGTTTGATTTTTGAGAAATGAATTCAGCACATCTGCCAAGTCCTTTTATAAGATGCTGCATTCCTGATTTTATTTTAGTTTATTTCATTATGAAAAGCTCTTTTCTTCTCTACCCGGCCCCATATAATTAGATGCTCTGTCCCTTATTCTTCTCTATCCTAATCTATAATGTTACCTTATATTAAGTGTTTAGAAGTAAATCAAAATTGGCAAGGAAAAAATAACTGGCAAGAATCTGTCATTATTTTCACTAAGTCATTCATTTAATGTAGCTGCACTTAAAAACAAAAAAGTTCTGTCTGACACTCTAAAATTATACAATTCAATAATGGACTTTTTCTTGGCCAATTTTGGAATAACATATTTTTTTCTCAGTGTGGGAAGGAGACAACTGGTTTCGGGAGGGGAAAGATGGATTAACACAGATGAAGAAGAATCAGTTTGCAAACATATGTTAATATTTAGATAATTTTTAGAGTGAAAAGTTAACTAGCGAATGCTTTTTTGTACAAACTGTCTTTGATACTGTGTTTTGTTTATTCCATCCCAGAAGAAGTTAGCGGTATACAGCAAGATGCAGGACTCTCTGGAAGTCACCCTTCCCAGCAAACAAGAGGAGGAGGAGGAGGAGGAGGATGAGGAGGAGGAGGAGGAGAAAGACCAGCCTGCCGAGATGGAGTACCTTAACTCTCGCTGTGTCCTTTTCACTTATTTCCAGGGAGACATTGGGTCAGTAGTGGATGAGCACTTCTCAAGAGCTTTGGGCCAAGCCAGCACCTTGCATCCAGAATCTGCCATTTCAAAAAGCAAGATGGGGCTAACCCCCCTATGGCGAGGTAAGAATTCAGGAGAGAATGCCCTCCAGAGCAAGGTCTCTGTTGCGCAACTGCCTCTCCCAGGCTCCAGCTGGAGGCTTGCCCCTGGAGGACGGATATCCACTTGCTTTTTAATTTTTAAGGACAGCAAGGAATTTCTTTCAGACAAACAGCTGGATCGGTTTTGTCACATGTGGAATGCAGAATTGGAAAGGATGCAGTCACACCCTTTAAATTCCTCATGGAAAGCAGGGATGCAAGCAGCCCCGGTTTATAGTGGACTGCTGGAGCTGCGAAGCTCCATTCCAAGGCCCCCGTGACCCAATTTGGATCTCTACATAGTAGGCGTGCCCAGATCAGCTTCTAAAATATCAGCTCTTGCTCATCCCTTAGGTGTTCTCTGGTGACAGAGTGGAGTTTTGAGTCTGACCCGGAAGACAGACTGGAAAACCGTCTGTGTTCTCCCCACGGCTTGTTCCCTCTGCTGATTTGGTGTGGATGAACTCTTCACAGAGTGCAGTCTGGTCTTACACCTAGGGCCTGTCTGACTTAGATTCATGCTTTTGCCTCAATAAACAAAAAGCTGCTGAATGACTGAGCTCTTCTTTACTTCCTCCTATACAAAGCACAGAACTGTCTTTGCCTCTGATGTCTAGCTCATGGTCATGGGCTGACACCTTCATCGTGATGGTTGTAAAACTGGGGAGGAAGATAGTGTATAATTCTGGGGATAGCTTCAGAGAACTGTGTTACAGAGTCTAGTCTTTTAAGCATCTAGTATTTGAGCATGTTTTTCATGACCAGGAACATGGTCATCCCAAACGAACATGTTAGAAAGGAAATCCTAGAGTCCTACCTCAACACTACTGAATGGGAAACACTAGAGTGGGTGAATTTGTGTAACTAGCCCTGCCAAGGAATCAGATGCAGAGTTGATTAACAGAGCTCAGAGCTGTTAAATACATAGTGTCAACTCCATGCTTCAAGTTTGACCATCTAGAATGTCCACAGGGAGCAATTCCACACTAGCAAGTGTCCTCAGCAGACCCTGTGATGAGGGAAGGATGGCCACCTGAAATAGATTCAGATGAGCTGTGACTAATGGCTCCTCCCAAAGTCACGGGAAAGGCTTTGCTCTGCTGTAGGAGAGGAACTCACTTGTCATTGCTGGGAATGAAATATAGATGTAGTGAGGAATTTGCTTGTCATTGCTGGGTATGAAACATAGAGTAATGCTTTTGTTCCTTTCCATTCTTCCTGTCTTTCATTCCTTTCTCTCCTCTTATTCTCCTTTCTACATCCTTTATTTTATTTCCTTCTATTGCTCCCTCCATTTCTGCCCTCCTCCCTCCCTTCTCCTCTTCCCTTCTTCCTATTCTCTTCCTTCTTTTCTAGCAAATATGACTAATATTATGATCAGTGTGGACCCTAAGGTGAAGTGGAATATAAACTTAAATAACAAACCTTGTGGACGAGCTTGCCACCACTCTGCTTTTTTTTTTTTTTCAAGGTAGGGTTTCACTGTATCTCAGGCTGACCTGGAATTTTCTATGTAATCTCAAGCTGGCCTTGAACTCACGGCAGTCCTCCTACCTGTGCCACCCAAGTGCTGGGAATAAGGCATGTACCACCATGCCTGGCTTTTCTTTTCTACTGCTTATTTGAGAAATATAGACCTGGACTTCATGTGGGAGCTGAGAGGACTGACCATGATGGCCCATGATGCTAATGAGGTCCCCTTTTACATCTCATGATAAATGATTTTAATAATTTGTAGAAGATGAAAATATGAAGCTTTCAGTAAACCATGGTTTTAGGTAAACAATTTTACATATCAGTAATAAAGCACATGAAGATCATTCATTCCAGGAGAGTTATCAATACAATGTATAGTTTTGTGTAACCCAAGGATCATTTATCCTGGAAAACAGAAGCCAGGGCCCAAAATTTACTTTCTTTTTACAAAGAATTTCATTGATTGATGGGAGAAAAAGGCACAGATTGAAAGAGACACAAAGAGAAAATGAGAATGTATGGTCATGTCAGGGCCTCTAGCCATTGCAAATGAACTCCAAATGCATGAACCACCATTTGCATCTGGCTTATGTGGTTCCAGGGAAATCGAATCTTCATCCTTAGGTTTCACAGGCAGATAGATACCTTAATCACTAAGTCATATCTCAAGCTCCCAACACATTTTAGAGTGGCTATCCCTAGTGTCATAGCCTGAAGACTATTAAGTGGGATGTAATATATGTTCAATACCTCTAAGATATTCAGCTTTTCCATGGAGACACTAGAGATTAGATGCCTGGTTTGTATATAAAAATGGAGAATGAATGTATAAGTTTTTTGTTTATTTTGTTTTCTTTATTTATTTATCTTGAGGTAGGGTCTTGCTCTAGCCAAGGCTGACCTGGAATTCATAGGGAAGTCTTAGGGTGACCTCAAGTCTTAGTGATCCTCCTACCTCTGCCTCCCAAGTGCTGGAATTAAAGGAGTGTACTACCATGCCCGGCTTGGAAGCATTGTTTTAATAACTGTTGATAGCCTTGTCTTCTTGGCATTGTTATCTTAACTTTGACCTGTAAGTGCATCTCCTGTTTAACTCACTGACTTATGTAGCAAATATTTATTTTGCTGCTACTATATGCCAGGAAAGAAATGTTTAAACTAACTGGTTTCTGTAAATGGATATGCCAGAAAGCTCTACATATGTTTTAGTGATAGAAACAGATAATAGACAAAGAAGGTGAAACATAAGGTTACGGTGAAAACCGTCACTGGGGTGGTTAATCTGAACAGAGACCTGAAGGAAATGAGGGTATTCATCATGTTAATGTTTAGGGAAAAGGGATTCTATGCTAAAGGAGTAGCCATTACAATGCCCTGAAGATGGATGGCATTTAGACTATTCAATGAGAAGCACAAATGCTTATGTGAGTAAAGTCATGGGTGTAAGTTCATTGTTTTAACGATTTTTATCTCTTCCTCTCCAACTGTGTCTACAAATACCATATATGTTGACTAAGGACAGTACATTTCTGTATGAGTACTCTAAAATGAATGTAAAATTCAATGACTGAATGAAGTGATCCAAATTCATGCCATGTACCCTGGATTTGAAATAGTGAAGACTCTACTGAAGAATAGAATATTTATTGCAAGTTTGTTGTCTGGAGACTTTGGATACATTTTTATTAGATATTAGGCTTGGATTAAGTAAATGTTGAGATACCTTATTCTATATTGTTACATGATTTTAAACACATTATTTGCTTTCCATTTGTGAACAAAAAGTTGCTATTGTTTCTAACTTAAAAAAAATCATTTTAAATCAACCTAAAAACGTTGGCTAGGGTTCTTGGGAAACCCACAAAATGTTATTAAAGATACAGAAAAGTAAAGAAAAGGCACAATAAATGAAATTCACATATCTAGTAAAGAGTGTTGTTGAGAATATAACATTGATTGTCAAAGTTATCCAGGATTGGAATATGCAGTCTCTGGAGCCTACACATTTTAGATTCAAGCCCAAGCCTTTGTCCTTTCCAGGTTCAATGTAGTTGTTAGACTGACCACTGAACTTACTGATGTTCATCTCTTAGGGCTACTTGAACTATTTTTTGACAATGTATATGAATACATGGCTTTCTTGTTGTTTGGTCATAGTCAGAAAGGTGCATATTCTCTTTTTCTTACACTCCTTTGGTACATGAACAACCCTATTCTGGAAGACTCTTTTTAAGAAGTTTAGTTTGTATTTCTGGAACAAAACAGAGTTTTTGTTTTAGTAGGGACTGAAGACTGTTGATAATGTTAAGGAAAAGTCAGTTGTACTTTTCAAGGAAGACCCTGGCCACTGACACTAAAGTTCTGCTTTGTAGTATGAAGTTCATATAGTCCTACCAACATGCTACCGTTCTACCAGTGCATGTAAAACTGATTACAAATAGATTTCTATGGCAAACTTTTTGACATAGTATGCCAATTAAAAATATAATAAAGGACACATTTTGAATGCATATCTTCTTGGTGGACCTAGGAAATTCTTCTGAGCTATTTTGCAGCTGTTAGACAACTGTTAATGAGAAGACGTATTTGTACTTTATTTAGCAAATGTATCACTTACGTTTGGTCTCACTGTGCATTCTAACTGGGAATGAAAAGGGCCTTCCAGTGGAGAACATCAAATTTCACCTTATTCCCATCCAAATAGGAACATTAACTCCAACTATGTTCATGTATTGTTTTTTAAAGGAAGTGGGTATTTGTGTGTGTGTGTGTGTGTTTGTGTGTGTGTGTTGAAAGGGATGTAGTTAAACCAAACTGTAGAAAGGTAGATCACAGACTTAAAAAAAATGGACAATTATTGGAAACTTTTCCCCTATAGTTTCAAAACAATTGTTTATTGGTTGTTTGATACAATCTGAGTTGTTTGGAGTAATTCAGTCTTATGGGGAAGAGCTCTGAAAATGAATGCCAGAGTTACATAGCAAAAAGGAGAAATGGGAAAGAGGTACAACAAGTGAAGCAGGTCTCATGAGCTGGCTGATTAGGAAAGAAAGAACTGAGCAGAATCTCCAGGAGGCCCTGGAGGTGTCCCTCCCAGCAAGTTTAGAACATGTGATAGGAAAATGAGGCCTGACTTACCTCATCGACTGCCCTCAAGGAGTGCAGGCATGAGACATCACTCTGGAAATCTCCCATTGCAGTCACAAGGCCCATTTGAGCAACTCTACAACCAAGTGACTGGAGGGCAGTATTTGAACATACTGGCAATGCATACCTCCTGAGTGAGGAAGGAGTAGGACACATTTCTTACTTTTGACACAACAGAAGCAGAGCAAGAGAATGCAACTCAAGTAATATCAAAAACCCTTTGAGGACTAAGTGGAGTAAAATTCTTTGTAGGTATTTATTTATTTTTTTTTTTGAGTCAGGGTCTTTCTGTGCTGCTCTGTTAATTATTGTGCAGTCTGGGCTGTCCTACAGATTACATGAGCCTTTGCCTCAGCCTCTTCCTCAGTGCTAGGATTATTGTTGAAAAGCACTACTCTTGACTAAATATTATTTTTACTAAGATTTTTAAAAGATAAATTTTGTACTTGAAAACATATTTTCAGTATTTATTCTAAGAATGTGTTTGCTAACTATTAAGGAACCTAGAGCAATTAAGCCATTTCATTGTCCCATTTTCTTTTTAATAGTTTTTCATATCCTTGACATTTACCTTATGATAATTTTAGAATTAAATTCTGGCTTTTCTCTTCCCTAAATTGTTCACTTTTTGTTGCTTTAAAAGCATTTAGGGTTACTATCAAAATATCCCAGGTATTATGAAATTAAATAAAAAACTTACTTGGTTTCTATGATCCTCTATATCTCTAAGATAAATGGTTGTTTATATTACTAGGTAGGTAGTTTACTTGGCATGCTTTGGAAAAGCTGTACTGGACAGTATACCAATTGTATCATTGCCTTTTGTATTAAGAAATAAACGTGCATATGTGTATTACTGAATGTGAACTCAACCAAATTAGAGATTTTTGTATGTCGATGATCAGTGTTTGCACCATCCAAATGTTAGTATCAGCCAGATACTGAGTAAGAGCGAGTCCAAAGTCACTGTGCTGTGTTAATATCACGCAGTTCTGAATTGTTCCCACCAACCTTAAAACTAATATTGCATAGAAATGGCTTATGCAGTATTTCATATGATTTTTCATCCAACAAATATGGCTATGATTAAGTACTCCTAAGCAAAGAGCCATGTAATGAAAAAAATTAACATACATATGAAATGAGCATGCTGCCTCTCCAGCACAAAGCAAAGTATGTCATCTGTTTCACTGTGTCAGTTTCTTTCTTTAAACAAGCAATATACCAAATAGTGATTTTGATGCATAGGTCTCTCCATAAACATATTTTCCATTCAATATTGTTTGGCTTGTAAAAAAAATGTAGCAGAGTTTTTGAAAAGAGCATCACAGATCACTCCAAACTTTATATTAGTCTCAGGAGATTTATATGGACTGAGAACATATTAAGATGGGCTTAATTTTATTTTCCTTCGTGGATTTTAAAGCTTTGTTCAGTTTTTATGTAGTATATTTTTCAAAATAGATTTTTATTTCTCTCAGTGATTCTTTGTTCACTCACCACAGCACAGTACTTCATTTCTAAGACAATAATATTTTGGTAAGGAATTTGTACATTATGTGAGTTTGTGTATGCATATCAAAAAGGCTTACACATCTATAAGGCAAGATTTATTCATGTATGTGTAAATGAGAAAAATTAAATGAGAAAACACCAAGAGAAATAATATGTTCTTTTTGTACTGTGACATTTTAATAGGGGATTTCAGTAATGGGAACTTTATGTCTTTGGCGCATATTTGGGCATTGGACTTTGTCAGTTTTCATAATGGGATTCTGGTTGTGCTAGGAGATAGAAGTTATGAGCAGAAAGAAGGTTGTGGTCCCAGTGATGGGAATATGCCAGTACAGTGACAAATCAGCAGTGGTCATGCTGCACTACATCATTTAAGAAGTTTCTACAAATTCTTTGTGGGCTTTTAAGTTTTAAACATCATTGGTTTCCATTGTGGTGTGATAGAGTTTTGCTCTAAATGGTTATCATTTAAAATGAATAAACATTTCTTCTAACACTTACTAAATAATTTTCTTTTTTCCCACTGGCAATATTTTCACACAACAGTGGGGACAATCATGAGTCTGATTTTCTGTTGTCTTTTTAAAACTTTCTTTGTTGATTTTTACTTATTTATTTGAGAACTACAGATACAGACACATTCTCTCTCTCTCTGCAGATCGAGAGAGAGAGAATGGGCGTGCCAGGGCCTCCAGCCGCTGCAAACGAACTCCAGATGTGTGCACGCGCCCCTTTGTGCATCTGGCTAGTATGGGGCCTGGGGAATCCAGCCTTGAACCGGGGTCCTTAGGCTTCACAGGCAAGCGCTTAACCACTAAGCCATCTCTCCAGCCTTTCTGTTTGTTGTCTTTTAATTGATGATGATCATCATAAAACAGTCACCAAATTTAACCCTTGCTGGAGATGGTTGAAAGCTTGAGTTTTCAGTTCTGTCCTTTCCTTGTTAAGGATCATTTCATAAGTTTCTCCATGAGTTCTGAGAAACTTGGAGATGTTCTGAGGAGGCCTAACAGTAAGAGCATGGGCTTCCGCGGTTCACAGGATGTAGGGCTTTGAGGTGTGGTAGGAGTCGTGCAGGGTGGGAGTCGGGAGAATGTGTGGTTTTGCTCTGCTTGTGCCATAGCATTCAGGGAAGCGAGAGAAAATGTTAGCATACCACAGTGAGAGCCTGATTTGGTACAACTCAAGATGCATGTGCTCATTAATTTCTACTACTTATGCTTTCCCAGGGACAAGAAAGGCATGCTCTAGAAATTTATGAAGTGAAGTCATAAATATGTTAGGCTTTTGAAGATTTCTAACACAGAGTACATATTAGGATATTCTTCATTCAATAGGAAGATTTAGAAGATTCTTTTCAGTGAAACCTGGTATGAAAATATGGTCTTATGACATATACATTATTAATGCTTTTTTCCAATCTTATCTTCATGTATAGATGCAGTCAATAGAAAACTGGGTGTGGTGGCTTATGCCTATAATGTCAGCACTCGGGTGGCTGAGGTAGGATGATGATCATGAGTTTGATGCCAGCCTGGCTATAGAGTTCTAGGTCAGGCTGAATTAAAGTGATATTATGCCTTAGAAAAGGAAAGAAAGAATAATCGACTACTTCACAGGATGATAGAAATATTGAGCTAGAAGATAATTTGAATTATATAAATCCTAATGCATTTGTATAGAAGAAAATGTCAAAAAAAATCAAGAAATCTACTCATGGTTGTAAAATAAAGTAAGGCAAATGCTGGAATGAAAACCGAGGTTTCACAGCCCAGGACTTTTCCGACACAGTGCAATGTTCTACAGTAGAGTAAAGGGGAGCAGGGCAATGTTTGTAAACACTGCTCAGACTGTCATGTCACCTTGCCCACTAGGACGCTTCCCACAGCATAGTGCACATACAGTGCTCAGGTTGTGAAAATTCATTCATTCATCTGGTTCTTCATATTTGTACAGTCCCTCTTGACTGTTTTGACATTTTGCCACCTTTTGTGTACTGAGTTTACTTTATTTCTTAAATGCCTTTGCTGTGTATGAACATGTGTGTAAATTGTGTGTGAACATATGTTCTTTTGAAAGTTTTTACTTTGTGGGTGCGTTTGTGTGTATACAGCTGCAACAGAGCCTCTTGCCACTTCAAAAGCATACTAGATCCTTGCACTCTTTTGTGTGTGTGTGTGTGTACAGCACAATTCAAATGGCTTCAAAATTTAACCCAGGCTGGCAAGCTTTGCAAGCAAGTGCCTTTAAGCCACCGAACCATCTCCCCAGACTCTGACCATATGTTCTCATTTAACATGCTGTTCTATTAGTCCAGCACTTTGTCCTACTTCTACACAGGACTTTTACCTCCTCAACTTCTCAAGTTTGACATGGTTATCCCTGTCTTGGGCTCATCCATCATGCTTTCACGTGAGAACTTTAGTACTCCTCCTGATTGTGATTCTGGCCTCTCTAGTTGTGACAGAGTAGTTCATCCACATACACGGTCGTAATTAAAACATATTGAATTAGGAAACTGATGCAGAATTGGGGGAGGATCTTCCCTCTTTCTTATATGTATACAAGTGCATTGTTTGTTACTTTCACCTCTTCCAAATACCTTCAAAAATCCATAACTTCTACAGGAATTTCTTCCACTTCCAGCCATCAGTTACAATTACTGTGTCTTGTGGAAGTTATGAGGCTAACTAGTCTTTGACCATTGAGGCAGGCAACCTGGTTTCAAAGTACAGTCTGTTCTTGCCAGAATGAGGCCTTAGACTTCTTATCTGCCTCCATTTTCTCATGTCTGAAATGGAAATAATAATTCATATGTTTGGAGTGAGGCTCTTATGAGTTCATAAAAAAAAAGCATCTGAGCTGTGCATTTGATTGTTCTCCTTAAATAATAACCATTTGTTATCTCTCACTTAGAGCCTGGAGGCTACTCAGTATCAGCTCATCCCTGTGTAGGGAGAAAAAGGGTGCATGCTAATCCACCTGCTTGTAAAACACTATTAGACAAGCAAAGGCAAGTCTATCCCACAACTGAATCTCATGTAAATGATGCGTTTTCTGTCTTCCCAGACAGCTCAGCTCTCTCAAGCCAGCGGAGTAGTTTCCCAGCTTCATTTTGGACAAGCTCTTACCAGCCCCCACCTGCGCCTTGTCTGGGGGGCGTTCATCCTGACTTCCAAGTCACTGCACCCCCTGGAACCTTTACAGCTGCCGACCCCAACCCTTGGCCAGGACATGGCCTGCATCAGACTGGGCCAGCACCTCCTCCTCCCGCTTCTGAGTCCTGGCACTATCCTCTGGCATCTCAGGTGAGCCCGTCCTACAGCCACATGCATGACGTGTACATGCGGCACCACCACCCCCACGCCCACATGCACCACCGCCACCACCACCACCACCACCACCACCATCCTCCTTCTGGCTCTGCCTTGGATCCATCGTATGGGGCCCTGCTGATGCCATCAGTGCGAACCGCCAGGATTCCTGCGCCCCCGTGTGACACTAAGACAGATCCAACTACAGTCACCACTGCTACCTCAGCATGGGCTGGAGCCTTTCATGGAACAGTGGACATTGTGCCAAGTGTGGGGTTTGAACCAGGTGAGCAGGCAGATTTCTTCTTTTCTATAAAAAGAAGAAAGAGTTGAGACATAAAATGTTGAATTTGTTAAAATATTATTTTTGAAATATTTTCTCTTGTAAGTAAAGCTCAGCTTTGCTAATATGTTTGTAGAACAGAGCCATTTTGCAATAATTCCTGCATTCCTGTGGAAACTGGTATGACTAGCTCATTTAGTTCAGCCTGAGGAAGGTGTCAGCACTTCGGTTCCACCTCGTAGGCTGGTACTTTGCTCCCTTGAATTGGAATCCCTGCTACTTTATGCTCACAAAATGTGAAACACATTCTTTATGTCTTGTGCATCTGTGTGTTCAATATATCATGTGAACTCAAGAACAGCGTGTTTTGGAAATTTTATTTTTTCTCTTTTTCTGTTATCTTTCATTATGAGTTATAAAACAGCTTGCTTCTGGAATATAGTCTATAGTCCTGTTTTTGTTGTTGTTGCTATTGTTTGTATGTTTTCTAAGTACTGGAAAACATATTTTAAAGAAATAGATTTTTCCTTTTTTTTTTTACTTCTTGCACCTATATTTCCTTTGCCTTCTCTTGTTTTCTCTTCATTCTTCTCCTTTCTACTCTGGAAATCACTGATCACTGATTATGAAAGTCATGAAGTTAAATAATAAGTGATATTAATAGTTGTAATAGTTCTAAGTTTGTGAAATCACAGAAATAAGAATAGCCACTAATTATATCTCAAGAATCTACATTCCAAAACAACTCATTTCCACTTCCAATACTGGGCTAGGATCTTTTCTTCTTTTGTGACACATTACAACTTTCCACGAATTTAAGCACGCTCTTCCTAGTTAGATTGTCTACTGTGTCGTGGAGAGTTCACAGCAGAGTGCTCACCAGAGGAGAAGGGCTTGGCTTCATGTTCCATTTACCTTAACATGGTGGCACCTTGTTATCTTGTTCATCTGTCTTCCACTGGGCTTTCAGTGGCTGTCATTGTCCTGCCTCAGCCATTTTAAATACATATATATATATATATATATATACACACACACACACACACACACACACACACACACACACACACACACATATATATATATATATATATATATATATATATATATATATTCTTATTTATTTATTTGAGAGTGACAGAGAGAAAGAGGCAGATAGAGAGAGACAGAGAATGGGCACGTCAGGGCCTCCAGCCATTGCAGTTGAACTCCAGACACATGTAACATCTTGTGTGCATGTGTAACCTTGCACACTTGTGTCACCTTGTGCGTTTGGCTTATATGGGATCTGGAGTGTCAAACATGTGTCCTTAGTCTTCGTAGGCATGTGTCTTAACTGCCAAGCCATCTATCCAGCCCATATCACTCCTCTTAACAATTGACAGATGCTTTCTGAGTGTTTTGTCAATAAGATAGAAGAAATCGTAGAAAATATTGAGCACTATATAGGTTTTTTCATCTTCTAAAGTCAGAGATAACATCAAATGACACACCAGTCTCCCAATGGGAAGAACTCTACAGAGATCTTTTTTACCCCCGGAAACAGCCCGTAAGACAATTTCTGGGGTCGTGTTCTGCAGACTATAGAAAAATATGCAAAAGTCTTACTGTGATAAAGTTCAATGGATGTCTTATTGCACAGGAGTTATGGAATTGGGATGCTCAGTCATCACTGACCTTGAGCCAAGGGCACTTGAGCTTATATGTTTCTACATTCATAAGTTATTGGTTGTGATCTGCCTCTGGGAAAAAGGAATATGGCATTGGGTAAGGTTTCTTTGTCAGTTGAAGTCAAAGCCAGCAGAGAGGAAAAACTCCGAAGATTCATGATGCTAACAGAAGAATGAATAAACGTCTCCATCACAAGGGGAAAGGGATCATGTGGCACAACACAGTATTCACTACAGGGGTAGGGCAAGAGGGAGTAGCTGCCCTTCCACCATTCCACCTGCTTGTAAAGTAACTGATGACTCCAAGTAAGGTAGGAGTTATATCCTGGAAGAATGCAAACAGGGCTCCTCTGATATCTTTGCCATAGTGACTTGACTATGCACCTCTGAAGACTTCACTCATGACCCAGCATCAATGTTGGAAAGCTAGTTTCTGGAAGTTTAGGGACTGTGGCTAGTAAAGGGAGGATAATTTCCATGTTCCTTGGAATGTTAAATCAAGTTCAACTAATTACAGAGCAATTTGTTAAAGGACAAGGCATTGTCATTAATAGTCAGATACCCCTTGAGCTGTAGTAACACAGTATATATGCTGGGTATCTTCTGAACAATAGGAAACTCAAAAATTTTTGAGGCTGCTAAGAACAAGATCAGCCACTTCTGAATATGATGATGGCTTGCTTCCTTGTTCATAAAATGGCCACTCTTGTGGTGCAATGTCATAAGGTGGTAGGACCAAATCATCTTTCTGGAACACTGATTTTAGTCATGATAGCTCTGCTTTACTGACCTAATCACTTAAAAGACCCAGCTTTTATACCATAATCTTGGGGGTTAGGGTTTCAACATATGAATTTCACAGGACAATAAACAATCATTTAATTTCAAATGATTAATAAGTGGATGCATTTTCATTTTACATATATTCTAAGAAGTGAGAAAAAGCTAAGACTGGAAGATTGAATATGATATAATGTTTAGTGATGAAGGAATGTGTTATAGTGTCATGTATAGTATACTCGAAAGGCCAGCACAATTGTTTTGTTCAGCACCAGAAAGGAATCATCCATGCTTTCCTAGCATTTCATTCTCTATTAGTACTCAGCTCTCTGTAGTGTTGAAATAACCTTAGCCAAATCCTCAATGAGTTTATGTATCAGTGAGAATTATTTGGAAGTTTAGATACTTCCAATTTGTTAATGGAGTAACTCTAGGTAAGTTAGTGGATGGCCTCAGCTTTGAAGTCAGACTTCTTGTTTTCATAAGCTCAGGTGGGTCACTTGCAAAACAAAACAAAACCATATGAAACAAATCAATAGACTTTGGGCAAAATACTTAACCTTCCTCCTCTATAAAATATGTAGGTTTATTTGAGGATAAATTTTATTTCAATAAAACAAGTAACCAATGGCAGGTATCAGCTACTCTCCAAATTCTCACTATATCAGGAAAGATAGCCAGATATTCTTGCTTTTAAAAGGTTACTATCTAATCATGCTTCACAATAGCATGTACTTCACTCTCTTACTGCATGCAATTCAGTAGATTTTAGTTATGTATTATTTAAGTTTCTTCCTATTCCCTCCTACTAATCTACTTTCTGCCTTTATGGATTTACCTTTACTGGTCTCTTTCTACAAGTGGAATCATACAGTATTTAGCCTTCTTAATATGTCTTTTTTTTTTCATTAACAAAATGGTTTTAATTGGGAGCCATATAGTGCATGCATCAGAATTCCCTTTCTTTTTACTTGTTTCATGGATGTACCATATTTTGTTTATGCTTTCATTAGCTGCTGGACATTTGGTTTGCTTCTACTTTGGTGCTAACATGCTATGAACTTTCACGAACAAATGTTTGTGTGAACATGTTATTAAATCTCATGGGAATATATCATGTGATTTTGTGAGAACCTCATTTTTTATTCTATATATTTCCTTATTTCTGGATCTCCTTTTTACAAAAGTACTTACTATATTTAAAAATGAAGCATTTCAATTTTTAAAACGAAATTTGAGTATAATAGAGATTAGAAACTGGTAGGCAAAATTCTTCCACAGGAATGAAATGAGAAGCCCATTTTTTTTTTTTTTCAAAGAACTGGACTTCACTGAGGGTAGCACAGAATGCACAGAATTTTAAGGGGTTCTCATTGCCAGGTTTGTACATATTTAGTCGCCTTAAAATTTGCAGCCTTGGTGACTTGCTCCACTTAGCCTTAATCTGGCAGTACTTGCTTGTCATGCCTGGCTTAGTCTCAATGCTCTCTGTTGAACAGGTTTTATGTACAGGATCTCGGTATGATCAGTAGGTAGATAAGATGATAAGTCACCTGTGTCTGCCCTCCTTGGAAAAATACTTATCTTTACCACAAGCTATTGTCACAAACCTCACAGTAGCCTTTCCCGCTTTTCATTGGCAATCTCAAAACTTGGTAATGTGAGTTCTGTGGGAATACGCACATAGAATGTGGGTTTAATAGAAACCAAGAAAAGATCTATGATCAAATGAATTTGTTGGTATGGTCCACTGCATAATGCTCATTGATTACCATTCAATTTCATATTTGAAAGGCTTTGCACATTCTTTCATAAATAAATAAATGTGGTATGTTTTGTTCTTAGTACAGTTTTCCACATACTTTTAGGGGCACATTTTGTTTTAAATATACTCTTCACTTCTCATGGAATGCTCTTTACAAAGTTCATTTAGCTTAACTTTTCCCTCATAATAAAAGCCATAGTTTTCAACTTTTTTTTTTTTTTTAAATTTTATTTATTTATTTGACAGCGACAGACACAGACAGAAAGACAGATAGAGGGAGAGAGAGAGAATGGGCGCGCCAGGGCTTCCAGCCTCTGCAAACGAACTCCAGACACGTGCACCCCCTTGTGCATCTGGCTAACGTGGGACCTGGGGAACCGAGCCTCGAACCGGGGTCCTTAGGCTTCACAGGCAAGCACTTAACCGCTAAGCCATCTCTCCAGCCCATAGTTTTCAACTTTTATTAGTAAGTTTCACCTTTCATTTAGCTATGTGAAGAGATGTAGGTTAAGGTTAGGTAGACTAAAGATAGTATCAGCAGTGGTGACATGAAGAAGGGAGCCTGTTGAAGAGATACTTCGACTTCAGGACATTGAAGTAGGTCTTTTTGGTCAGGAACAGTTAAATGCATGTCCAACGGTGTTCAGTGTATTATCAGATATCCACAGAATATACTGGGTAAATTTTGATTTACTACTCACCTCTTACTGATCACAGCCATTCAGCATGTGTGACCAGAGTGCTGTCATTCTCACTTATGGTTGTTGTCTATAATTTACCTAATGTAAGTTGAACAAACTTACACTGACCTGCCATGTTGAATTAAACTTCCAAGTACAATGTCACTAATTAAATCTTTTCTTTTGAGATTTAAAGTTGACTTCGCTTGTAACTCTCACTTATTTCACTGTGTTTAAAGTTCCCTAAATTCAAAGAAAGAGTCATGCTTTTGATGTAGCCTCTCTATAAACACAAGCTGCTCCTGGCTTCTGACTATATTCATCTGTATATCTACAGATTTATTTCTCTGAGGAGACCTCATGTTATTTTTTTGCTACATTTTGTTGGTTATATTTTTAATGTGAGTAATGTCAAAATAATGCCATGCATGTATGTGTGTGTGTGTGTGTGTGTGTGTGTGTGTGTGTGTGTGTGTGTGCATGTGTATGTAGGTATGAGCTTCAGGGAAGGCATCCATATTCTTTTTGCTAGGATGTTAGGATACATTTAGGTAAACTAAAATTAAAACTGAAAAGAAGGTAAAATTCTGTACTACATCACCAGATCATGAAATCTGTTGATAACAAGGAAATAAAACATGATGATGTTTTTCTGGCTACTCAAAAATATATCATATGACTGTTAGATATAAATTTGCATAAATGACTACTAAATAGTGGATTCAGTGAAACACTGTTTAGTTGAACCTTCCCCAAACTATGATAGCCAGCTTTTAAATTTTTTTTGTTCATTTTTTATTTATTTATTTGAGAGCGGCAGACTAGAGAGAAAGACAGAGGGAGAGAGAGAGAATGGGCACACCAGGACTTCCAGCCTCTGCAAACGAACTCCAGACGCGTGCGCCCCCTTGTGCATCTGGCTAACGTGGGACCTGGGGAACCGAGCCTTGAACCGGGGTCCTTAGGCTTCAGAGGCAAGCACTTAACCGCTAAGCCATTTCTCCAGCCTGATAGCCAGCTTTTAAACATTATCTGTCTCATCTCTCATTAACCAAAATGCCTTCAGATAGCATGTGAAATGAAGATCATACATCATAAGCCATTGACGTTTTACTAGCAAAACAAATTTTGTCAAATAAGGGTTGCAATAAATACAGAAAACTGAGTTTCTAGAACTCTGTAAAGTTGAGGGAAAAACTACTATTTCTGAAGAAAATGTGTTGTTAATGGGCCTGTGAATACACTTACTCTGTTAAAAAACCTGGAAGAAAGTTACTGGAGAGTTTAAATTTAGATTTTACCTAGGGAACACAAGATGCCACTAGAGAAAAGTCAGAAAATATTCTTTTTTTTTTTTTTTTGGTTTTCGAGGTAGGGTCTCACTCTGGTCCAGGCTGACCTGGAATTAACTGTCATCTCAGGGTGGCCTTGAACCTTGAACTCATGGCAATCCTCCTACCTCTGCCTCCCAAGTGCTGGGATTAAAGGCATGCGCCACCACACCTGGCTAGAAAATATTCTTATTTACCTGTTTCTTTTCCTTCTTGGACATTGCCTCAGATAAAAATCATAAAAGTATAATTACATTTTGTGGTTTCCTTAAATTTTAATGGAGTAAGCTATATTTCAAAACAAAATTCTGGATTAAGATGAATCTTATAATTTGAATATTCTAATCTTAGAATAGGTTTTGTTCACAGATGAAAAAAATGTTATTGTAATATGACTTAGGTGTCATTATTAGCATTTAAATTTGTTACATGTCGAATTGCTCCATAGGTGACTGATAGACTTACTTTTTAGCACATCAAAAGGCCTGGAATCAATTCTCAGCAAATTAATCCCCAAATTACTACTTGGTATATAACATTCCCTTTAACATAGGCTAAACTACTTCCTTATTTATGATCAAGCTTGCTTTGCAATGAAATCCACTGGTAGAAACATAAAGAGCTTTTTCTTTTAAAATTAAACACAGGGAATAGAAAACCAGGTTGAAAAATAATTTTTATTACAATAGCAAATGAAGAACAGTTTCTATCTATAAAAGAAAGGTAGATATCATGTTGCAGTTTCTTTTTCTGTCAACCCTATAAATTTGTAAACTCTGGGTTGCTCGTATCCCAAGACCTGTGCTTGATTGCTGGGAATTGTTAGGCTAGTGTTAGCACACCTAACAAAAATGATTGTGACTAAGTAAAAGATAACTTTGCTAATCACTTTACTAATTTTATAATTTCATTTGGATATTATAAAGATTAAAATTATAGACATTTTTTCTAGTAACTTTTTAAATATTATTTTCTCTTAAACATTTAAATTGACAGAAAACTAAACATTACCAAACCAAAGCCATCAAGTATTTGTTGCTTTTATTATGCTCTCAATCTATGCTTTATGATTAAATAAGGATGTGGCAGATTTGTAGAGGAATTATGAAAGAGCCACAAGAGTATCAGGATACTATAATTAACATTCAGATGTTGAAACATAGCTATATTTTCACCCTAGAGCATAGGCAGCATCAAAGTAACAGACATTTATATGCACCATGAAAAACATTAGCCCTCCTGGCACTTCACTTTTTCCCAGGTAGTGTATATTAGTACCTGAATTCTGGAAGATTAGACATTCCTTGAAGCTCTTGACAATATTTGTGACTTTTTAAAAATTATTTATATGTTTATTTGAGAGTGACAGACAGACAGAGAGAGGAAGAGGCAGATAGAGATAGAGAATGGGCGTGCCAGCCACTGCAAACGAACTCCAGTCGCGTGCAACCCCTTGTGCATCTGGCTAACGTGGGTCCTGGGGAGTCAAGCCTCGAACCGGGGTCCTTCGGCTTCCCAGGCAAGCGCTTAACCACTAAGCCATCTCTCCAGCCCCAATATTGGTGACTGTTATAACTGATTAAGAAGTTAAATATTCTGTTCAATGGCATTAACATCTAAAAATAACATAGAAGCTAATTACTAACATTTCATCCTAGCATATGTAAAGATTGAATAACATTTTGATATAGAAACCAGCCCTAGCAGATATGATTTTTCAATGGCAGCAATGCTGCGTAGTAATATTTTTAATTTTTGAATACTTATTTCAATTAGAGTTAAAAGGTCATAGCGTAATAGTTGTGAATTAAAATAATATATTAAGCTGAAAGCAATGTGCAAGTGGAAATACTTTCTTTGGACTTCTTTGTTATCAAGTTACAATTTGGTAATAATAAAGAGCTTGGTAATCAACAACTGATTGCTTCCTACAAAACCTCCTCCCCACCCTTTGGCATATATGATAACCCTATTTTCCACCGAGGGAATAAAACCATCAAAAATATGCTAAAATATTTACACACTGTTGAATGCTGCTGGTTGTATAGGGCACAAGTCCAGTGTGACAATTCTGTGCCCAAAAGGGTAATGGAAACCATCTTTGAGAAGCATGCAAACAGCTAGGAGATCCCAGCCAGATAGTGAGGTCTGCATGACAAGTGAGGGGATGTTAAATCAGAGGGAAGAAATGCATTCCAGAGCCCTGCTGTCAGTTTCACAAATCCGAGGCTGGATTCTGCAGACCTGTAAGGAAACTCCTCTGCTCTTGCAAATGATGCCATGCCAATACTCTTCTTTGGGCTTCCTTCCATAGAAGGATGCCACAATGTCAGAATGCCCAAAGCTGGGCGGTTCACCTCGCTGATCCTTCTCCTGTGTCATAACAAGTTCAGGAGCTTTCTAAGTGAGAGGATAATGAACATGTGCAACATGAGTCTGTATAACATAAAAATAATTGGCTATATGTGATGTTGGAATCTTGCAAAGGACAACCTGATTAAAGGAAAGAGCCAGTTTTCATATATATTGCTGGCAGAAAACAGAGTTGTAGACTTTTCAAAAACTAACCTGGAAAGGGAGTTAATATTAAAAGCACTCTAACTTTGGCCCAGCATTCTTTTTTCTTACTTGTTTATTATTAAGAACATACTTTGTATGGATACATTATGTGTTAGTACCATCTTTTCCCTCCTCCCTGCCCTCCTTCTGCAGGGGGTCTTCCTCAGTGGGGTTGCTGGTATTCCCCATGGGGTGAAGCAGTCAGTTATTGTGAGGAGGCAGTGCCTCTGGGCATGACATCCCAATCTATGGCTCTTACAATCTTTTGGCCCCCTCTTCCATACAATTCCTGAGCCTTGAAGGGTGTGTTTTAAGTCTATTTCAGTGATAAGCTCTCAGGAGCCTCTGGATTTCTGCTTTGGTATGTGTTGAGTGTCATGAGCATCTGTCTCCTTCACCTCAGCGTTAATTGTCAGTGTGGCTATGGAAGAAGCACTATTGCTTGTCCCCCAAGTCCTGGGTGGTTTTGCCTGTGGCCCAGCATTGTTATCCCTGTGATTCTACCACACATAAACACAAACTGCAGCTTGTGAAAATTAGCCCATAGTAATATGTAGTGATAATGTTTATAAGAAAATTGAAAAGTCAAGGATGACAACTGATAAATCTATGAGTAAATTATGTCCGATATTTTATTGACAATTGAAATGAATGTAAAAAAGCATATATGTATATACATATATGTATTACATACTTCAAAAATAAAACATGACAAAAAGTCCTGCATGTGTATGTGGGGGTGTATGTCTGTTTGGGGTCTGTCTATTCATGCATATAAAATTTAATGGGAGCAGAGAATACCAGTTGATTAAATGATGGTTTTGTTGGGATCATTAGTGTGAGTTTGAGAATGAGAGAAATAAAGAAAGAAACTTAGAAGTTTAAAAGAAGAAAAGACTTAAATCCTTGAGGATATACATATGTTCTTGTGCAAGAAATAGAGATTTTACACACATACTACTGAAGATAGAAACCAGATTCCCACAGATGCTAAGAAACCAATTTACCTCTGACTTATAACTCCAGCCCCCAAGAAAAGGAGGCAAGCAAAGAGGAACAAAAAAGAAAATATTAATTTTGTCAATAAACCTCCCCAGTTACTTAGGGACCCATACAATTACTGTCAGTATAGGAAATTGCTATTTTTAAGCATATGTAAAATGCATGTTTGGAGATGAATGCAGGAAAATCAGCCACCCCCAAAAAAAAAAAAAATTCTGATGCTCATATTCATATCACCATTTCTTAGAAGTATTAGGTTAAGCAAGTTCTATATCTTCTCACATTCTCCTTCTCCAATTCAAAATGATATTACCTTTTCACGTATGATACAAACGAACTGTCCCATGATTCTTGGTAAATATGATGCATTTTGAACCAACAAACAAATTCACAGTGGAGGTGTGAGATTTCATGCAAAATTTATAAGCAACCTTTGAATTCTTCTGCCACATTTGACTGTCTAAATTAATTCATTTCTCTCAAAAAACGTTAACTACTACATTTGTTAGAGCCAAATCTCTTTATAGTGGCATTTCCTCAAGTTAAGTGAAAGGCAGATTATTTTGTTGTGTTGATTAGGGCGACAAAGGGAGGGAGGTGGAGTAAAAAAAAAATTGGAAAGGAAACAAGAAATTTGGAGAACTATCCATGTACACCTCTTCTAGACACTTGAGTAAACACAGCGTTAGCTTTTTAGGACTCTGCCCCATGGAGTGCAAGGGCATAAAATACAGATTTCATCTCTTGCTTATGTCCTCTGGAGTCACTTATCCTTTCGCTCATGTGACTCAGAAACCTTTTGTGTGCAGAACCAGTAAGCTAGACTGTGAATTAGACTCTAAACTACTCTGTTAATACCTATGATTCTTTAACAGGCAGCTTCAAGTTCACTGAATCATTTTCTATGTTAGCATTAATTTTTTAATGGAGTTGTGAACTCATTTACTGTATTAATTGCCGTGTGAATTAGATAGTCTGTCTTGCTTCTGAGTTATTTTCTCAAAAACTGGAAGAAAGATTAGTCAATGCAATCATTTTCATTAAAAAATAAAATAATTTATTGAAATATGCTTATGGGGTAAGTCTAATCTTTTGATATATGTATGCAATACTTACTAATCAAATCAGGGCACTGGCATTTCTTAGCAAGTCTTAGGTAAGAGCCTGCTTGAGGTTTTTTCTTTTTTTAATTTTTATTTTTTAAGGAGCTGTCATCTACCTGTAGCTAGAAGTTGGGGACTATATGTTTCCAATGACATTAGTGGTTTTTCAAAGGAAAGAGATGTGATTTGAGTGAGGGAGCCTACATAGGTTGAAAAACCACCCATATACTCGTATATAACTTTCATGGAAAGTCATGAATGCATTGTAATGTTTCAGAGGTCCAGGTCTTTCAGTATCTGCAAATAATCTTTTCAGCAACTCTGCTGTTTCTCATATCTCACATAGGAATACATCTAACAGAACAGTTTGACTGAAGAAAGCTGTTTGAGAATTTGTTCCCAGCCAATTGTGCATCAGCTTTCAAGCAGGCTACAAACATTATGGATGAGAATACTATATGACCTGAGGAATTCACAGATACTCTTCATCTCCACTTCAGGCTGCCTCCTTTTTCTTATTGTTCTATTTATCAACAATATAAGGTTTCACAAACAGTTGTCTGTAGCCAACATATTCTAAATTCCTTGGCATAAAGATGTCCAGAAAAAAAAAAAAAAGACTCTCACAAAAGACGAATGAAGAGGCAAAATATGCCATTTTTCTTTTGAATACTGCTTGATATACTGGAGATTTCACTTCATGTTTTTTTAACCACAGGCATATGTTCTAAAGCTTGAGCTGTAGAAGGTAGTACTTAGCATCTTCATAGACTGAAACCTGACCTACATGTGCTAGGATTGAACAGACTCCCCTGGACAATGTCAGCAAGAAAACTCATGTCCAGGTCACAAGAAAGGAGCAAATGTCCCTGGTGCCAGGGCAGCACTTGATCTGCTTGCATTGTGTACCTCATCAGGGCTCAATGACTTCTAAGGCATTTTGGTTTAACAGAGAGGTTGATTACTTAAATCAAATACACATTAAAATATGCTTGCATCTCAGTGACTTTGAAGTGTTTTTTTTTTTTTTTTTTAAAAATTGTAGTCTTTTAACGATTCATCTTCCCAGGTACCACATGCCCTGTGTGGGTGCTGTGGTCCTAATTATGCATGACCTTTTATTTATTTTTCATTTCTTTCCTTTTCTTTTTCTGTTCTTTCTTTTTCTTTTTTTTGTTGGCAAGCAAGAGATCCAGATCATCTCTTCCTCTGGTTAGATTATCTATTTTCTGAATCGTAAAGCTGTCACTGCATAACCTTGAAAAATCTCTTTAAACATGCAAGTTTGGCCGCATGTGTTATCCAAAAGATGCCTGGATAGCTAGAATCTCCTGAGAGTATTATAACTTGTGGTTTCAGTTACAATAAGTGATCCAATTTTTTTTTTTTTTTTCTGTCTTGCTCTTCTTGGTTGTAAGAGAAAATCTGCAGAAGAAATTAGAGAGCACTTCATTTCCCTCTTAACTCTTCCTTCTGGCTTTGTCTCTGTGTTCAAAGTGGCTTTATATTTGCTTTGAAGATGAGGTTGGTCACTGAATTGGTAAGTAGTGTCTAAATTCCATATGATGACTGGTGATCCACCGATCCTATCACCCTGGGAGTGATCAGTCACACTGATGTTCAAAGTCAGAGCCTGGGTAAATTGCACTATATTCAAAAGCTGCCTAATGCTGTGATCCATATCTTATATTTGCCCCCATGTTGAGATTGCAGTGACTGTTTGAATACTGTGACTTGGTATCATGAGTGTTTAAGGACTTGCCAGTTTACCTTCCACTAGAGCACAGGAACACATACTCATCTGAGGAAGGAGACGTTGCCAATGGCAAAGACTACAGATGCCATGCTCAGCATGGTTTGTGGTTTTAGAAAGAGAAAGGTTGTGAGAGGACAGGCTGATTACAGTGGCTTTATGGTTGGGCCTAGGAAAAGAAGAGCAATGGGAAACACCTGGCAGTAAATGCCTCGTCACCCACAATGTTTGCCTCAGGTGCACAGGTGCTGCCCATCTCATAGTAACATAGTAAATTATGTTCTACTCGCAGCTCCAAGTTCCGTGGGTTTTCCATTCCTACTCCTCTTTTGAATATGAGCTTTGAAACAGACATCTTGACAAGTTCAGGCAGTTTTCACCTCACTTTTCCTGACAGTAATACTATACGGAGATTTTTGAATGAATTCTAAATGAAAATATCTCTACAGGCAGAAAAATTTACCAGTAAGGTGCAACGCTTCCACATTTAGGTATTCTTTATCAAGATTTGAAATGAAAAGATAATAACTGTTATTAAAAGGTCCTAATGAATAAATATAACTTTTCTTCTAGTTCAAGACAAATGTAACTTGTGAGTGATAACTTAAAAATAAATTATTATGAATCATTTACATATTTAAGTATTAATGTAAATCATCAAATGAGTAAAAGTATTGATTAAACATAAGAAAAACTCTCATTTGCCTATTTTATAAAATCATATAGAAATCAGTGAGAAAATTAGTCTTTACAAAAGCATAAAAAATTGGCCAAAGATAAAACACAGAGGGAGAGATACGATAATCACACAATGTCGGTCATCAGTAATGTGGCATGAATGCATATAGAAATAATTAGGCATGCTAACTCTATAATGTTAGTCAAAAATCATTAAAAAAGAATGCTGATTTAAACTTCATGAGCACATTTAGCCATCAGAACTAAATATGTAAATATAAATTTGAATATACTTGGCTCAGCAATTGTACAAATACATTTCAAAAATTTATCACTACGAAAATCACACACACACACACACACGCACACACACACAAATGTGTGTAGCCAAATGATGTGGGTCTAGAAAGAATCAGCATATGATTGAAGGAAGCCTTCTTAAAAGATAAAGTCAAGCTACCTGTACTGTTTCCCAAGGTGATTTTGCTGAAGTGAGCTGCGCTGCAGTATGGGTAGTTGTGTGTACACAGATCCTGAATATGCTTAGTAAGTTGCCTGAAGACAAAGAACATTACTAAAACCCTTTGTTTTCTAAATAACATTGACTTCAATTTTTAAATAAGAATTCAATGTTGTTTGACGATTCCAAAATGTGTTTTACAGACAATAAAATATCTCTTCAGTGATTATACATGATCTGTTATAATACTCACCTGCAGTTAAGTCATAGTTCCCCAAATGGGTAGACCTTTCTTATGTGTTTTTCTTTTTCCTCTAAGTAGTAAGGAGCTGTGCTCACATATATCTTATTTAGAGATTCTTAACTTGTATTTAACCTGATTGCCCCAAGCTCAGACAAATAAATGCAGTTGTGTAGTCGTTTACATTGTTAATTTCATAAAGTCATAGGAAAGATCATGTCTGTCTCTTGCATTTTGTTCCTGATCATTGGCCAGTGTATCAATATGAACTTTCAAATTATTAGTGAGGTCAGATATTTAGATATAGCAACAAAATAATGTTGGACATATTTAAGTTTACCATACACATGGCTTGCCTTCAAGGATGCATTGGTGAAACAGGGCATTCATTTTATTTATTTTTTTTTTAATTTAATTTATTAGTTTTCTTTTCAGTAAATACAGGCAGTTTGGTACCATTATTTAGGCTCATCTGTGATCTACCCCCTCCCATTAGACCCTCCTTGTTATTGAAAATGGGTCGTGCATTGTGGAGTTAGCCCCCAGTTATTAGTATGATAAATGTCTCTGAAAATCATGACCCAACATGTAACTCTGACATTCTTTCCACCCCCTCTTCCGCAAGATTTCCCTGAGCCATGTTGGGTTCATTTTTGGTCTGCTTCAGTGCTGAGGTGTTGGGGGCCTCTGAGGCTCTGGCTCTCTGATTTGGTAGGAGTTGATTTTTCTCTGCATTGATCTCCTTCCCCTTTGTGCTGGTATCCAGTTCACAGGAAAACATCACCCTTGCTTATTTCGCCAGTTGTCCTTAGTTTCAGTTGGGCCCCTTCTGAGGTATGTTGGGGAAGCTCTCTTCTTAGGATCTGCATCTATCTGGAAAAGAGAAGCAGATTCTCCAACGGAGAGTAAGTTAGCACCCAGAAAATTGAGATAACACTTACTTTTTTGATAGACAGTTTGATAGGTGTAGGCCCTCTTATACCCCGTGATTGATGGTAGCTTGATATTGTAGAGTGGGCTTGTGTTTGGGTATGGTTCTGACTTGTTTCCCAGCTCCAGCTAAGGGTCTAGTACCACTGAGTGGATCAGTTAGCCAAATCAAGAGCAATTGATTCCTCACCATGGCTGTGTACCACTATTGCACTTGTGTGGGTATCACATCCGGTTAATTGTTGCTACTTAGGTTAAACAATGTGTTGCTTGGACAGATCTTGGTCACTTCCCCCAGTCGCCTATGTAGCGCCTTCTGGCACTAGACACGCTGACTATCTGGGGACTGACTCTCTCCTGGCTTCCAGCCATGTCATTCCATTTTACGTGTCAGCTGCGTATGGAGTCTTCAGCAATAGGGTCTTACCACTGGCCTTTGGTGGGTCATCAATTACTCTGACAGAAGTCTGTCATTGTTTTGGGAAACCTTGTAGGTTTCTCTGATCAAAAGCTCATTGTGGATTGTAGGCCCAAGCTGGAAGTGGGGGTTACAGGTCAGTGTCCACTATGAAATTGAGGAAAAAGATAACTAATATACCAGAGTTAGAGAGGAGAGAGATAGAGGGGAGAGGGGGAGAGGGAGGGAAGGAAGATGTAGGAGATTTAGGTCAGTCTTGATCCTACCCTCTCCAGTGTCTTGTGGTTCAGGTGTTTCCTGTAAGGGACTAGTGAAGGTTCAGTCATTTGGTCTGTCTTTTAGGAAGTAGAATTTTATGTCATTTTATTTTTATTTATTAATGAGAAAGAGAGAAAGGGGAGATGATACATAGATGATAGATAGGTAGGTAGGTAGGTAGATAGACAGACAGACAGACAGGCAGATAGAGAGATAGATAGATAATGGGCTTACTAGAGACTCTAACCACTGTAAGTGAACTATAGACACATATGCCACTTTGTGCATCTGGGTTTATGTATTTACTGGGGAATTGAAGCAGGGTCCTCAGGCTTTACAGGAAAGTGTCTTAACTGCTCAGTCATGTCTCCAGCTCCCTTATTTTTAAATACATAAATAATATTCTAGTTGTTAATCTAGCAACAAGCATTCTGGCACAAATGACTGGCAAACTCTTAGTCTCTGTGAAATGAAAAGTTTATAGTTTGACATATGAGTATTTAATATATTCAACTCACACTTCCACATTCTGTGTTTCTGTTTCTATTCTGTTCACCAACAGTATGTTTCCCATTGTAGAGTTACTTCTTTTATCTCCAACAATAAAAATAATTGGAAACATATTCAGTAAAAAGAACTGTGGTGGATGGTGTGGTCAAATGATTATATTTCCTTAGAAGTGGGGCATGTTTTTCTAGTGGGATGTAACTGACAGTCACACAGTACCCAAAACTCAAATCTTCACAAATGTAAAATTTTCAGTTCTCTATTTCATTATTATTTTCACTTATGGGTAATGTTGCCATATTTATTCTATCTGTTCTTTAGCCTAATGATAGCACTACTGCTCACAGATTAAAACAACATCTCGGGGGCTGCAGAGATGGCTCAGTGGTTAAGGTGCTTGCTTGCACTGTCTGGCAGCTTGGGTTCAACTCCTCAGCATGCACATATAGCCAAATGCAAAAAGTGGCACATGAGTCGAGTTTGTTTGCATAGGCAAGAGGCCCTAACATGCCCATTCTTTGTCTCTCTCTCCTTGCATATAGATAAATAAAAGTATTTAAGAAGGGTGTCATTATCATTGAAACCCATTCTCAGATTCTTCCTTCACCTTCCATGTCTTGGTCCCTAAGTCTAGGAACTTATGCACCCCTCAAAACTTGACGAACAGGTATGCAACTGCTTTGTAGTGCTGTCCTCTCATTCCGCTCCAGCACATTTCCTAATCCTTCCCTCCTCTGCTGATTTCTGTGCACATTTCCAATTGCCTACTAAACTTGGCAGTGATTTCACTTTCCCAGTGTTTGTGATCCCTGCAAGATGTTCATCTGCAGTTGCCCATGCCATCTCTTTTGCTGTGGGGTGCCGATATACTTGGCATGCTCACTGGAATTCCCTCTGAGCCAGTCCTATACCTTTCATGTGGAGACTATGGGAACTTGAGGGACTTTTCATAAGGAGGGAAGTCTCCAGGCTTTTGATGTTTCAACACATCCTATTGCTCTTCTGTCCCCTTATATCTGTATATCCTCTTGCCATACATCAATCTATGAAGCTGCTGCCTCCTGACTTTTAAGTTAGGATATGATTTTCCTAGAAATGGGAAAAAATATCCCCAGGAATGGTGCCATGTTATGTGTACCAAGTGCTAAGATCTCAATGTTTGTTTCCTCTCCAGAGTTCACAGTGAGATCTTAAACCTTATGGAGGTGGAATTAGCATACAAATCCTTTGGGGAATGATTAAGTTATGATGATGAATGGATCAAGAAGGGCATCTACAGCTGGGTATATTGGTGCATGCTTTTAATGCCAGCACTCCAGAGGCAGAAGGTAGAAGGATCGCCATGAGTTCAAGACCAGCCTGAGACTGCATAGTCAGTTTCAGGTCAGCCTAGGCTAGGGCAAGATACTACCTTGAAAAAACAAAAACCAAAAAAACAAAACAAAACAACAACAACAAAAAAAAAAAAAAACCACTAATGGCCTGTCTGCCATCATACAACATAAAAGATCTCAAGAGAAGACACTAACTACTGCATTATAAGAATACAGCAAGAAGGCCCTTTCTTTGAAGGAGAAAGTGAGCCCTCACCTATCACGAAATCTGCTGATGCTTTTGATCTTAGATCTGAGCCTCTAGAGCAGTGTGAAGTAAATTCTGCTGCTTATAATCTACCCAGTATAGAATTTTTAACTAAAAATGTTAACACGCAAAGAACTAAGCTTTTTATGGTGATTTTAAACATATTATTTGGTTTCCCTTCCCCTACATTTCCCCAACCCTTCAGGCCCATGTCCTCTTCCCACCAGAGCCTTACTTCTGTCTTCATGTTACAAGAGTCCTTTTGTCCATCCCATTCTTTCTGGACACCTTATGCTTCCATCCATGTTCTTTTACGTACCTGTTTCATAGCCTATATGCACACTTGGTATCCCGTGCTCAGAAGGACAAAAATATTATGCATTCTCTCTCCTACAGCATTTTGTTCTAGCTGCCTGAACAGATTTTGAGATGAAATCAGATTGTGAGTCTCCTCCATATCCAGCTTTCTCTCTTATCCTTAATTCCCCAACTTTATTTGCTTGGGCTGGGTTTTCTTCTTCTCTTCTGTTGGTGATCAGGTGATGGTGGTATTGGAACTTAAATGAGGAAACATAGCTGTGAGCTTTCACTTTTCTCCTAGGCTTGATCCTAAGTATATCTCATCTTCAAACTATGAACTCATTCATCTGGTATCTTTGTTCCCTGGCTTATTTCTGATTAAAACAGACAAACAAACAAACAAAAAACCATGAGTCAAATGGCCTTTCTGTGTTTTCAAAATTCACAGTGGGAACACCTGGCAGGGGTAGGCTGATTATATTAAAGACAAATAGAAAATCCCATCATTTGGCAATCCTATTATACCACTGAAGTAGCCTTCTTCTAAAGGTTAGAACATGACTGTGTAATAATTTATTGTATGTTAAGAAAAAAAAATCTAGTTAATACAGTTGTTAAAAGCACCACTGAGTTATTTTGTTAATCTTGATACCTCAGGTCTTTTAAATGGGCATATGCCTAAACAATGGAAAAAGAAATGTAAAACTGGGCTAGAGTTCTTGCAAATTGACTGTGTGAGAGATTATTTTCTTGGCAGTGGGAAACTGCAGTAGTGTGACAGTTTACAGCCCACACAACCTGCCTAACATGACTACAGGTGCTATGGCTAAGCTTATAGGTTGTGGCATCACTGTTCTTTGACATCAGACCACCTCTTTACAGTCTTCATCTTGGCCCATCAGTGTTAACATAATTCTTTTGTGTTATGTTCTTTTAAATTCAGTGTTCTCATCTATAAAATGGGTATTGTGAGAACATCGTTGTAAACATGAAGTCACACATTTCATATGGAGCACCTAGGAGTGCCCAGTAGTCTCAAACCCTGAGGGTAAGCTGACATCATCTTCATGGTGCTTATTTTTCTCTCCACTGAAAAATCTCACAGACTAAAGAATTTAAAAAAAAAAAAACATTAAGAATATTAACATGGTGTTGGATAGATTACTCAGTGGCTAATGTCTTGCTTGCAAAACCTACTGAACTGGGTTCTTTTCCCCTGTACCCACATAAAGCCAGATGCACAAAGTGACACATGCATCTGACATTAGCTTGAGGTGGCTGGAGGCCCTAATACACCAATTCTTTTTGCCTCTCATCTCTGATTTTAAATAAATATTTTTTTTTTCTAATGGCCAGTGAAAAATCTCAGGGGAGGTTCCGAATTAATTTGAACTGAAATGAGGAAACAAGAAGCCTAAACAGGAGCAAAATATGTAGCAGAGGAGATTCTGTTTAGACATAAAATAGAAATCACACATATATATGCCACATGAGGATGATGGTTGACAGCTCTTCTCTCAAGGAAAGCTAAATGAGTGACTCCTGAGTTTCCAGATCCACCCTTACCAATGGTCTTGACTATAAAAATGATATCCCTGCTCTGGAGCAACACATTAGTCGAGTTGTCTGTTATTGCTCATGTTTTTGCACATTATTCATACTTATTCTGAAATTTACAGAAAATAATGCATGGTACTTAACACCAAACTTTAATTTATACCATGTTACACAGAAGCTACACTACAGAATCTAATAGACATTAAATAACATTCAGTATGTGCAATAATTGGCAGATTAATTGATTTTTTTTAAAGTTTACAGTAGAGTAATATAGACACAAGCAAACACTGAAGAGATGAATTTATAATGAGAGAATGATTGTGATGTTCTGGTTGGAAAATTTGGAGCCATCTTAAGTAATGCAATACTTGACTATGGCAAAAGGCTAACATGATGTTGAAGGAGTCATCTGGCTTTGCACATCAAACTAGGGCTTGCCTTTATTTTAAAAGAAAAAGCAACAGTCAAACCACTTGATGATTGCAACAATATTCATGACCTGTAGTGCTGACAGTCTATAGATTGATGCAGTCTTCAGCTGTGGAAATACTGAGTCATGCAGAAGATGAGAAGTTTTAATATCAAAAAAATATTTATATAGTCAGCAGATTGTCAGTAAAGGTGGTTTAGATTATATGAGTCACCCCACAGAGACTATGTCAGGTTGCAAATTATTTTACCACAAAATTATTTGAAAATAAGTAAAGCAAACTGGAGTATCTTGATACAACTATGATCCTTTTGTTTAATATATTTCAAATTACTTTCCCTCATCCTTTTCCTTTATAATTTTTTGCTTCCTCTTTTTGAAATGGGGGGGCTTGTTAATTCTGCTTCTAAGGAAAATGCCAGGGTGCTCCTTACACAAGGGGGCTGCGCTTTCTTCCAGGACACGAGTGCTATGTAGTGTGTGGACTGTGATGTGCAATTCTGTGATGCTGTTCACTCTCCTTCCATATTTTCCCTTTCTCATTGTGTTATCTGCTTTGAACATTGTCTTAATGTCTTTATTCAAGGATGTGCTTGTGTTTGTAATGGAATCCATTACTTGATGAAATTCTTGGACAGGTTGAGAAATATTATTTGAGTAACAATAAAAATTTAAAACTATACTGAGTCTTTTTTTTTTTCAATTTCTGTTATCCAGTCCAGACTTACAACATTTTTAAAGGGTCAAGAAAACAGTCTTTGATTTTGGCACCCACACAACAATTGTCATGTCTCATTTCTGCCAACTCCTTTCAAAGACTTCATTTCATGGCTTAGTATTTTGTTCTAAATGACTTCAGAGTATTGTGGACTTTCTACTTTCCCACATAGTATGCTTCAAGTAGTAAAGGAAATTGAAAGAAGTGTTGGATATCATAGCTAGCTCAATTGGGACAACATATATATTTCAATAATGTATCCACATTAGTGGATCTCAGTGTGTGTTGTGTGTGTGTGAATGTATGTAATTACTTGTCACTTACTCTTCAGTAAGTCAGAAAAGAAAAAAAAAAACAAATTGATAATAACATCAAATAGATACAAGCAAAAAGTAGTATGCTAATTTCCCATTTCAGAAATAACTGCATTAAACACAAACCATAGTCAGTATTTTCTGCATATCCTCTGATAAAACTAATTTTACCTGTGTGTTGAAATTAATCTAGGATCATGTATCTATCCTTGTCACTATTTTTAAACCTACCAATTTTATTTGCATACAAGCTATCTAAAATACATTCTGAGGAAAAATGAATTAAAATACATAATTGATCAATGTTTGCACTATTTATTATGACCAACAATTTTAGTGATAATATTAACTCCACTTTTAGCATAATTAACAACTCACTGTGTTTTTAAATAATCTCATTTTGCAATGAATTTCAAGAGAATTCTTAGTCCAAGCATATCACTATGCTGCTTGCTGGAGGGATTGCTGCAACACTTCCCAAATTTCCCCCAAGTTGATTATGCTTTTTATCTCCCAGAATCAGCTTGTTTTGATGTTTTCAGTAATGTTTTAATTTTTGTTTCATTGTATTCTCCTATCTGAAGATACTAAAATCATAGCAAAGAACTTTTTCCTGTATGAAAAGCAAAATTTTTGGACTGGGGAGTTGCCAAGCAGTTCAGGCTACTAGTTTGCAGAGCCTGCCATCCTGGGTTCTATTCCCCAGTAACCACATAGCACCAGATGCATAAGTTGGCACATGCACCTGGAGATTGTTTGCAGCAGCAAGAGGCACTGGAGAATTCATACTCTCTCTCCTCCCCTTTCTTTCTGTTTGTGAATAAATAATTACAAAATCTGAGACACTCTCCTAGTAGAAATTCTTGTCATACTGTTAACTTCACTGTGTTGGCTGACTGTTTTAAAGAGCACGTTGCCCTTGGGTCATTTCTCATAGTTGCTTGATTTTAGTCTCCAAACCCAATGTGTTGCAAGTCATGGACATTTATGAATGCTGCATGCCTGCTAAATTGTTTCCCTTTTCTCTTGTTTTTCAGGTCTACAGCATCAAGACAAAAGCAAGGAATCAGCCTGGTACTGAAGCACAGTGTTAGCAGGTCGAGTTGCAACCTGAATCCAAATGCCCACTAGGAAAGATGCCATTGGGACTTTATATCGTGAAGTGGGACATGAGGAACATGTGAGGAGAAGAGGCAGTGTCAGGCCCTTGACTTTAGTGTTGACCCTCTACTGGAGGCAGCAGAATGGGTCCTCCTCATTGAAGGAAAGCGTCCTTTCCCTAATCCGAGCCTTTGTCAAGCATGCATCTCTTTCTTTTTTACTCCCGTGCTTTTATCAGTACCCAAGTTCATTTTTCTTTTTTATTTTATTATTATTTTTTTTTCTTTTTGAACCAGCCACCTCATCAGGAAAAGATGAACCACAAATGAAAACACTCATTCTTTCAGGAAAGCAATTTTGTAGCTCTATGTGCATCTGTTTTTGTAGAATTATGGAAGTTTGGTTGAGCATGGAGGGCTATTTTTGAGGGATGTATTATTTTAATATTGTAAAAATTGTTGAGTTCTGTTTAAAGAACTTACTCTCAGAGAAGCACTGGTAAAAATGTTAAAAAATGCTGATCTGTAAAATGTCTGTGATGTGCTCCTGTATCTGCTTTTGAGGGTACCTTAAGTGTTTGATATTTTATCCTTTCTACAAAAATAGTCCTTCCTTTGACAAACCAATGCAGTGTTGTTTTTATAATAATTCTCAGTGAAGATTTAATTCCATGCTAGCTCACTTAGCATTCAGTTATATGTGTAGCTTGGAAAGGGAGGGGGTTTGCCCTTGGCACAGTAATGGAAGATTTTATTACTTTGATTTGTCTGAAAGAATACTTGGAGGTAGATTCAGTAGGAAATGTGTATAAACTCACAGTTGGATAGAATTTTTGCCTAGAGAATAAGAATTCTCTCTTTCTAGTTCACTCAAGTTTGATAAATATAACCAGAGTTTATGTACAACTTTTATACTGGCAAAATGTATTTAATTCTGCAAACAATAGGCACCAGCTACTAATTATCTTTATTTCTAATTATTCATTAATGGTAACTTGAAAAGCCATATTTTAAGTGAATTTATTTCCTGGAGAAAATCTGAAAGACTAGTATTAGAAAAGTCATTACATTTTGCTTTCAGTCATTATGTAAACTGAAAAATATATATTACATATGCACTATGTTAATTATAGCATTTTGCAAGATTTTTATGGTTAGGTATAGTTTAACTCTTTTAAAACATTAGTATAAAATTAAAGTTATATTGGAATTTAATTTACAATAATTATTGAAAGCAGAATGGAAAGTTTTCTAAAAGAAGAAAAAATACAATTCAACTTTACCTGGCCTGCAGGACCTAAATAAAGTTATGTTGGAATATCACTATGATATTATTATGGAAGCAGTAGAATTATGAAGTTATATTTACTGGAAACTTAAGGATTTTAAAAATAATATCATTCTTCTTTCATTTGCTTCCAGTATCAGTCATGTAGAGAATGTAATGTAGAAGTTTTTTTTTTTTGATAGTTTCTCAAATTTCTACTATTTCTCTTTACCATCTATAATAGAATGTCCAGTAAAGTGCTACTTTCTTTCTTTAATTGTGCATAATCATGAGTGTATGAACAATACAACAAACACTGCTGGGCAGAATTCTTACAGATAATATCCAAATATTTCCCTTGGCTGTACTTGATACACCGTTTTCCTTTCCTGCTGTGTCCTGCAAGCTATAAACGGTGTCTTCACTTGTATTCTCATCACTCCATCCTTTGCTTCTCCCTACCAAGACCATCTTTAACACAGCATGCATATTTTTACTAACATGGAATCTAAACTTAAGCTAACTTCCAGGCACCACTGGGAGGAGCTTAAGTTCTTAGGTAGTGGCCTCATTAACTTATGTACATTTTCATCTGTACTTCAATCCGATGCAATTGTTGTTGTGTGTGCGTGATTTGTGAATGACAAAGTACAATGAGTTTATAAAATGTATTCTGTTTTGGATCCCCCAGAATTTTCAAACACAATTCCCATGGGATGATTCACTGAGTTGTATTTAGACTTCTTCCCTTGGAACCTTATAAGTTCCATTGCAATTTCTCTTAGAACAGTTCCATACTTGAACTCATTGAGATTTTTCCATTGTATTTTCCAATTAAGAATAGGAGGAGATTATTAACTCTTTACATTTTAATTACCATCAAATAGAATTGAAAAAAGGAAGAGCACATAGTTAAGTGGATTCACCTGAACTAAGAATTTGTATTTTCCTTTGTGACAATGGCAGAAATATTTATTGGCTCTGAAGGCCTAAAAAATGTCTGGAATTTGAATGCTGTTGTATGCAGAAAAGATGTATGAGACCTCCCTTTGAGACTAGACTCAGGTGTGGTGTACAAATTGCCACCAAAGGAATGGGTCAAAATCTAAACAGGGAGAAATTAAATATACTTTTATGATGGTCTGGTATTCCCTCATTAGAGCCACTCCAACTTTAGCTGTTTTAAAAGGTAAACTTCATTCATGACATCTGAACATGTATAAGCTAGACACTGGAAAATCTTATTTATTCTGCATACAAGCTGTTCTTATACCAATGAATTGTTGGGACTATGGAGCAACATAGTTGGGATCTTAACAGGGTCCTAATACACTTTGCTGAAAAGAGCCTCTACATGTTTTAAAACCAAACCAATGTGCTTTCTTAAGAAGGTTTTCCATCCTCTAGAAACTTTTACAATCTTTATCTTTTTCATTTCCTCTTAGAATTGCTTATATTATGGTAAGAAAAGGAGAAAAAAATGACCAAACAGACTTAAAATTTGTATAATGGATAAGAATTGATTGAAAAGAATTATAACTGGCTGGGTGCAGTGGCACACACCTTTAATCCTAGCACTTGGGACGCAGAGGTAGGAGGATTGCCATGAGTTTTAGGCCACCCTGAGACTCCATAGTGAGTTCCAGGTCAGCCTGAGCTAGAGTGAGACCTTACCTTAAAAATAAGCAAACAAATAAAACAAAGAAGTAATTATAACAAGAAATCATTAAACATCTAGATAATAGCATAAAAGGTGCCTTTAAGAATGCATCATTTATTTTTTTAAATAGTATGCACCTATTTTTAAGTTTGCATAATATGTGACAGAAACTAGGTTTTGTGCTCACTATCTGACATGTTGTGAAGTGACAATCAGCATCTGTATTTTTTAAAACATTGCATTCTATCTTTACTGATGGTGCTCCTTTGTGAAGCAGTGTTTACTAAATAAAGGCAGTGGGCACAGTGATAGTAAGTGGTGGAAAAGCAAAGGCATATGTTAAAATTTTATCTGGTAAGTGAATAGAAGAGCATAATGAGTTACCAGAAACCTGATCATTCTTTCAATTGTGGCTCAGCCACAATTTATTCTGTAATGATGGGTGTCATTTATTTACCTCATGGATAATAATGGATCATGCTATTGAACAGGCAGGACATGGAAGTTTTGAAATCATATTGAAAAGAATAGTCTGGCTTATAGTCAATGTTCAATAAATGAACACTACATATAGCCCTCAGTTGAGTGTTTTATTAAATTAGCTCCTAAATGTTTCTTCTCTTCACTTTGCATATTCATTTTACAGCAATTGAATAGATACACAACTGCTTTTCTGTAAGAGATTATTGTACAGGAAGTCCTTTTCTCCTACTGAATATGGGAGATAGAATGCAAATTTCATAATTCTGACTTTTTGCTGTGCCATTGCAGAAGGAAAGTAAATTAATCTTTTAGTGGTATGTAAGATGAACAAATAAATTTCTTTCGAAATTGCATTCATCCTAAACCTTGTACATTGCTGCTTCCAGAATTAAGAGAACAGTGTCATATAATCACCAATGGTATTTTTTTTTCAGTTATATTCCAGGCTTCCTTGGCACCTGGCATATGAATGTTTCTTTTGAAGTGTTCATGTCATTTCTTTACTTTCCTTGGAGGAAACCTTACACAATATGATGGGGAAAAATTCTTCTGCATGGAAAGGGGAAAACAAGCACTCCTTACTATCTCAGTCAGCAGATGTACTGTATTTGAGTAAAAAAAAAATGAAACAATTTTATTGGAAGCAGATGTTGACACTGTGTCAGTTATTGAAGATGGAAAGAGTTCACTCACTCGTTGCTGTTACAAAGGGGTATTGATGGCAGTTAGGGTTCTGGTGATGGATCACCTTCCCAGCTGTTAAGGGACAGAAACCCGATGGGACCAAATGTGAAATCAGCCTGTGAATTTTAATGTACAGGACACTATGAACTATATTTTGTGGTCATTTCTCCTTCCCTGCTGCATGCATAAGATAAAACTTTCAGATAATGCAAGGTTTGAGCAAAGTTACAGTTTTCTAAAATCTAAATGTTGGAGAAAAAAAAACCTTTCAATATATTATTACAGGAATAAAACTATTATCATTAAGAAAATTGTCTTCAAATATTAGGCTAATGTGTTTGTCTCAAATGTACTTGAAGATGAATATACAATCTTTAAAAGAAGGATGAGCCTGGTGATTTTGTTATGAATAGTGTGTGCCAGGGATCCTTAGTCTCAATAGATTTCTTAGTAACTTGGTTATGAAGTTTGGTCACAGAACAGACTTCAGGATCGTCAGGATGTGATATAATTTTTTTTGTGCTTTTTATGGATTTTCAAATGATAGAAATAGTCATTATTGTTAAAGTGCATTAAGTTTTTTATTCCCAACATGGTTTTCTCTTTGCCTGAAATATTTTTACGATGTAAAATAGTTAAAGGAATAGTTTCAAGGTTTTGTTCAATTTCTTTGATTCAATACAATTTTCTAAATTTATTATCTTTTAAATTCTAAGAACTTCTAGTAGATTACAGTACAAATAATCAACTTGTTTGTGTAAACAAAAACAAAATCAAATGTTAAAAAATTTCTAGAAAATGACAGATTCTTGCCAATTAATTCCTATTTCATAATTTATGACTACTAAATTTGACCTAAAATTATTTCTTCTATAATAAAAGATTCTTAACTTTTGTGTTTGCATAAGATGTGAACTTTTAAGTCTTTATACTAATAGAGGTGTACATTTCTTTTCAGTTCTATGGCTAGAGCAAAAGGTTATGATGACACACTTGGTTTAGTGTTTTGGACACATACAGTTGTGGACATCCTGTGTGATGAACCAACACTATTCCATATGGACTTTCAAGATGCACAGTGTAGGGAAGGTTTTCATGTGAATTCTGATGTCATTTGAAAGTGCGTATCACTAAAGAGAGTTATGTATCCATTCTGTCCTCTTCGTGTGCACCTAGGTAAGGTGAAATCCTCTCATAAAGAAAGAGATCCACAGTATGGAAAACTTCATATTTATCACCTGGTAAAATAAGCTGAAAACGAATCACAGAAATAGCATGCTTCAGCACTGAAATACAATAAAATTCCACATTTGTTAGTTCTTTGAGCAATGATGCTACCTTGATTTCACTTTTCCAGAAAAGGAAATTATGTAATCGTAGCTGTACTGTTGTTCTTGACAAAAAAAAAATGTATAGTTCATAAATCTATTGGCTTTCTAAGATTGTATAAAATCATATTTTTGGCCTTTTGTGGGGTTGGGGAAGAGACATTTACAATTTCTATATACTCTTCAATTGCAGGATTCTTAACTATGTGTCAATGATATAAAATGATGAAAGACTTTGTAATAAAACAGATGTCATTTTCCTTAATTTGTTCAATAAATAATTTAATGTGAACATGTTTATGTTTCAGTGCAGCAGAATGATTTGCTCTATAGTTCTTGAGCATGCAATAAAGCTCATTTTGTCCTCTCTATGCTTAGACAACTTGTAAGTATCTTTCAAACATGCATCATAGGTTTTATAATCATGAGGTTAATTTCCAGACTAAAGAAATCTGTTTCAGTTTGGAGTGGATTAAAAGTAGGTGTTGGGCTTGGAGAGATGGCTTGGCAGTTAAGGCGTTTGCCTGTGAAACATAAGGAAGCTGGTTTGATTCTCCAGGTCCCACATAAACCAGATGCACAAGGTGGCACATGTGTCTGGAGTTCATTGGCAGTGGCTGGAGGCCCTGGTATGCTCCTTCTGTCTCTTTCTCTCTCTCTCCTCCTCTGTCTCTAATAAATAAATAAAAGTGTTTATAACAATAGAGCAAGTAAAATTGATTAATTATACATCATCAGGAGGCTTGAGAATTTTTTGACACAATATCTCTAAGGTTTCATTTGACCCTTTTGCATTTATTAATATAGAGCTTGCTGTAGTTAATATGGAAAATATATTAATAAGAAAAAACTTTTCTGTAATGCATTGACATTGAAGACATGTCCCTCAATAGGAGAATTCTAACAGCTTAGTTTTTGAAGGAAGTAATACAGGTCCCCATTAAGGCCTTCAATTTTTTTTTTTATTAAATAGTCTTTAATGTGACAATGAGAAAGTTTGGAAATTAGTACTACAATAAGAATGCCCTCCAGCAGTACAGGTGAAATGGTTTGGCACAGCCTTCACAACAGCTTGTGTTATGCAGATTAGGCTAATGTGTGAGTTACTTATAGCTGCTGGTAGAAAAATACCACAAATATAATGGCTTAAGGCAACACAGATAGATTCTTTTACAGTTCTGTGGTTAAGGCATTTGATCTGAATTTTGTCTTAACAGGGTATATCCTGTTCCCATGCTCTATGGGAAAATCTGTTTCCTTACTGCCAATCAGATTTGATGTCCCTCACAATCACCTCCCTGAATAAGCCAGTCCTTCTGACATGGCATAATTCTCACCTTCCCTACTGCCTTCTCCATCCATATTTAAGATCCTTGGTGACTATACCAGCCCCACCTGTATCATTTAAGACAATGTGACATTTTATAGTCCTTCATTACTTATCCGCCAAGTTGCATTTCTATGGAAGATACAATATGTTCAAGGTTCTAGGGAATGGAATGTGAACATATGTTTGGGGTTCATTATTCTACATTCCACAATTATTCCTGAACTTCAGTGATTCTTTATCAGCTTTAAAATCAAGGAAGACTTCATATTTCAATGGAAATAACAGATCATACTGGTTGCCTGGGCCTTTGTGTGGGAGCTATCCTCATTCACTTAAATAATTGCACATGAAGGAAATTCCTCTTTCTCTTTGAAATGTTTCGTGAGGTTTTTATGGAATCCTGGAATCTACAGGCAATGTGTGATATTTATGAAGGGCAAGCACTTAGAGGGGTGGAAAACAGGAAGGTTCTTCCCTGCTGAAGTCTATTTTCTCTGGGGCAAGTAACAACTGTATAATTGTTTTGCTTCCTTTTGGGGGAGGGGGAACATATACCCATGCTGTGACGTCCTAAGTATCCAAGCATCTCGTTTGGCCCGCTCATGAACATTTGACTAAATATCAGTAGATAGCCACATTGATGTGGCAGAGCTTTAACACTTCTGTCCAGATTATTACATTACATCTGTTATCAATTCAGCAGTGGAAAACTTTTTACAGAAAAGTAAACTTGCTTTGCACAAAGTGGGAATCCATCGTAGAGAATGTTGCTGATCAATATGTGAGCCATGGGACTGTTGGAAACAACACTCCAACATGCTTCTCTTGCTTTCCATACCAAGTTTGGCCCTGGCTGAATGAAGAACACCAGCATTGATCTTTCCTTTGCACTTGCACATGCACTATTTGCAGAGAGCCAAATATAGCAACAGAGGATTTAATATCTTGCCAAAAAATACAGAATCTGTTCCCTTTTAAAAATGATACTAAATCCTTTTCTGGTGGATCTTAAAAGAAAAGATATTTTAAACTACTCCATTCCTTCTGTTGAAAGTTCCCCAGACTTTTTCAAATGAATTATGTGTGGTTTTGTGTTTTCAAAAGAAATCAGTTACATGGGAAACAGTCAATGTTACCATTTTTCTTAGAAAAAAAAAACAACAAACCACTTTTGCTGATGGGCGTGTTAATGAATTTATGATAATTATTACACAATGTCTATATATACATATATTCATACATATAAATTTATACATATATTAAACTAGCCTCTATACATTTTTTTTTGAGGCAAGCTCAATAGACTTCCTTTTTTAATGCAAGAGTGACAGAGTGAGAGAAACAATTAGCATGCCAGGGCCTCCAATAACTGCAATTGAACTCCAGATGCATATGTGCATGTGTTAACTTGTATGTTTGTGTCAACTTGTGCTTTTGGCTTAAGTGAGACCTGGAGAGTTAAATATTATTCCTTAAGCTTTATAGAAAAGCACCTTAACTGCTAAGCCATTTCTCCAGCCCTATCCTCTATATGTAGTTTTGGTTTGTCAATTATACCTCAATGAAATTTTTAAAAAGGTTCTCAGTTTTTTTAAAAAATATTTTATTTACTTGTAAGAAAGAAAGAGATAGAGAAAGAGGAAGATAGAATGGACATACCAGGGCCTCTAGCCATAACAAATGAACTCCAGATGTATATGCCACATTGTGCATCTGGCTTTACTAGAAACTGAGGAATGGAATCCCAGTCCTTAGGCTTTATAGGAAGAACTTTAATTGCTGAGCCATCTCTCCAGCCCCTATTTCTAAATTTTGATAAAAACTAACTATGTTAAGAATAAGACATATGGAAAACTACTTAGCTAATTTAAAAAATGTGCATGTTAAACAAAAGGGAGCTAGTTTAGGCTGAAGTGCTATGAGGGGGTGAATAATTCTATGCTTAGAAGCTATGGATTGTTAAAGGAAAATTTTCAGTGCCAATGATGGGATACCTCCCAGTGAGTGTTTACACAGGGAGGTCTCAGGCCCCCAAATTATGCAGGCTGTTGTGAATGTTCTTGATTGCCCACCAGAACTAGATAGCAAGACTTATTGGCTGAAGATTCTTCATGCTTTGTTTGCATGACACTGATAAATGTAGCTTTAGCTAAGCTGTAGTCCTCCTCCTTGTTCATTGGTGGTCACCTTGCTAGAAATTGTGATGGAGCTTACTGATGAAGGGAAATCATTAGAAGCCTTGACCAACAATGGACCCTGCAAGCTCTACAACTGGCCAGCTAGGTAAGCTGTGCCACCTAGTACAACAGTGGCATGTCAGTTTTAGAGGTAGTCCACAGCTCTCAAATTGGATTTGAAGCCACCCCCCCACACAAGGGTGGGAAATTCATGTCTGATTGTGAGAACCTAGTCAAAATCCTGGGAAGGCCATAAGCCCTATGCAGTAGCTACTGCTGATGGTTATATATGGTTATATCATGTCCACCAAATTGTCTTCTAAATACTTATATTTATTCCTATATCCAAGGGCCACTGTCACTTTTGTTATATAAGTTTCTCTTTTCAGATGATAGTGACTACTGGAGAGGTTCAAAATTTAGCAAAGTGCTGAGAAGTGGCAGTTAAAACACGTCTCTATATAACACAACTACTAATGGCTCAGTGTCTGTAACAGAAGTAGTGGAAAGAATGTAAGAGCCAAAAGATGGGAAGAACTTTTTTGGATTGCTGTTTTCCAGACATAAATAGGCAGTTGTATTCATGACCTCACAGTAGCTGTCTTTACCTGCACAAGATAGGCATAATAATTGAACCATTAACAGGCTGTTGTGAATGATGACAGAGGAGGGCAAAACAATGTATTAAAATAGAAGAAGGAATATCAGGACTGAAAAGGGCTTAAGAAGTGGCTGATGACAGAAAGGGAACAAAGAGTGGTTGTAAGGAATTATGTCAAAATTTAATATTTTTTATTTAAATAAAGAATATTGATACAGGGAGAGTATGCTCTTGAACAACAGATATCTTTGTAAAATTATAGAGGCAAATATAAGAAAAAAAAACAGGAGAGGACAGATAGGCATACAAAGACAAAGGCTTTGTGAAAATGCAAAGATTAGAATGGTGAGGTCATGAGTCAAGAAGTACTAAGTGACCAATATTTCCACTGGGAAAAGCAAGGAACAGATACTTCCCTAGAGCAGCCAGAAGCAGTTAAAAATATGTTAAGTCAAAAATTTGAGCCAATGGCAATGAAGAAAATTCCATTTTGATACTTTCAGAATTTTCCAAGGATTACTGAGTGATTTTCTTTGTTTCACTTTCTATGTATGAAATTTAGGAAAGAAAATGAAAGAAAGAAAGAAAACGAATATGAAAAAAAAGAAAGGGAAGCAAGAGAAAGAGAAAGGAAGAAATGAGGGAAGGATGTCAGGAAGAAAGAGGAAAGAAAAGAAAGGAATAAAGAAAGAGCAAAAAGGAAGAAAGAAAAGAAAAAGACCCTCAACTAGTGAGGTGCTTTTCTGTCTTTGGTCTCATAACATATTTTCTTGTTTGTTTGTTTGTTTTTTATGAAGTGCTAGCTAATAAGTAGATAGAGTAATTCAGATTTTTGGACTGGTCAGTTATTGATAGTTGTTCTTCTGCTCATATATACATAATTTTGAAAACAATTGTGTAAACTCCAACATGAAAATAGCTTTGTACAATGACAGCTTTAGCAGACATCTCTGTAGGGGATCTAAAGCAGAGAGAAGGCTGTTTGGAAATACTTGGTGTATGTAAATATGCAAAATATGCTGAACAGTGGTAACAGCTGCAGGCTTTACTCCATCCTTGAGAAGAATATTTTGATGAAAGTGGTGCTTATTTTTTTCCATGTTTATTTCTCACCATCCCTCTTGTCTCCTCTAACACCCCCCCCCCACTTCCATGATATTTCCAAGAGTCATTTTCTTAGATTCCCACTGGAAAAGGTGGGTGGTGCTGTGAAGGAATGTTTCTGAGTTAAGTGATGTTGTAATGGCTGCTCTTTGGGGAACTTGCTTGGACTTGCTTTGACACCAGCCTCACACACAACCCAGATGCTCCACCAGCCAGATTCCATCAAAGCTTGTCATGGCCAGGGACAGCAAAGTAAGTCCTGTTGTGAGTGGCCCACTAGAGGTGAAGGTTCCAAAGATCACAGAATGATGCTACTAAGTGTGTCATCAGCTTCTGTAATATCAAGGCACTTATCCCTTTATGAAAATACATAATGCCTTTCTCCTGACAACCAACCAAAGGCAGGAAGACCCCAAAGAAATTAAACATGTGAGTCTCTTCTTACAGCTTTCTTTCTGGCTGAAGGTCTGTCTGGAGAGAAAAATGTGACATCCCAGATGTTAGGATCAGAAGCCATGGCAGTGTGTTGATATTATTAATTCTGATATTTCCTCAGTTTCTTTATCACTGAAAATCAGAAGATAGGAGAGATTTAAAGTTCTCTGGGAAAAGTGACAGTACTATATAGATAAGAAAGCTATGAGAATAAGAATAACAGCAACAAAAGTTCCAAATCCTCTATGAAACATAAGCATTGCACAAATTTCTCTCAACAAAACCTCCCAAATAGCTTTATGGATATTATAATATATAGCAAGCTATTAGCAAAAAAAAAAAAATGGAGAATGGAGTTCTAACAATCTTTCTTTAAAGCTTTTTGTTCTTGGAGAATTTTCTTAATCTCTTTTAGTCTTGATGTGGTCATCTGGAAAATGAAGCTAGTCAAGGGTTGTGTTAAAACATAAGCATAAAACAAACTAGGAAAATTCACTTATCATAAGTATATACTGTTTCTTTTAATTATCTCATTTTTATTAATTGGGGAAATCATCAGTTAAATCACTGTCAAGGGACTTAAGCCTAAGTGGCAAAGTTAAGATGCAAGTGTAGGTGATATCAAATAAGAACCTCCCGAGAATCACACTGCTTCTGAAAGTCTCCTTATTGTCACATCTGAATGTCTTTGTTGTGTGTCAAAGCTAATAATCTCATTGCAAATTAGAATGAATGAAAGCAAGTATGGAATTTAAAAAATACCGAATCATAGGGTTTTTATTGGGACAGTAAGAAAGAATAGTATGACTTTTTTTTTTAAATGAACAGTCCCACATGGGCTTTTAATTTTTATCTATTTGAGAGTGACAGACAGACAGAGAGAGAAAAGGACAGTGAGAGAGAGTGAGGGGGGGGGCACATCAGGGCCTCCAGCCACTGCAAAAGAACTCCAGATGCATGTGCCACCTTGTGCATCTGGCTTATGTGGGTACTGGGGAATCAAGCCTCCAACCAAGGTCCTTAGGGTTCACAGGCAAGTGCTTAACAACTAAGTCAGCTCTCCAGCCCCAGAGTAGTATACCTTTTGTGAGCCATGTAGATTACAGATTTTGGGGTTATAGCATATTATTCTCCATTTGAAAGTGCAGAACCAATTCATTTACGGCTTCAAGTCTGAAGGATTATTGTTGATGTTTTCTACCAAGGCAAACCTCAAAGCTTAGTTAAATACTGAGCAACCGATTTAAAGAATTGTAACTTGTTTTTTGTTAAAATGTCATTGTCATCTAAAATTGTCAATCCCTAAATATTTAAGTGATAAACTCTTTTTTTTGTCAGGTACAAAAAAGGAAATATTAAATTATAATAATAATTTTTATATTGAAGGTGATATTTGGACATATCTTCTTGCATCTTGAATATGAGCTAGAGCAATATAAGGTACTTAAAATCATTTAAAAGCCTATACTTACCTCACCACCCTTTGTGTCTGAAGAGGACAAGGCTGAAATAATACTTGGTTTTAACAATACTGTTTACTTTCTAGTTGTTTGACATGAGAAAAAATATACTTCTTCCTTATTCAAAGTGAAAGGTAATAGCACATGACAGAATGGACATGTGTGTTTAATGGGATAACATATAAATGTTTCTTCTGCAGGAGACTTACTAGAAAGCTTAGTATTTCATGGGTTGATTACTATATTAGTTCCAATTTATTAGACATCCATAGCCACAGACTTCTCACTGAGTCCCAGCACAACTTTCTAAGATGACTTCTTTTATTCTATTATAAGCAAAGAAACTGGGGTGTGCAGAATTGAAATAACTTGTATAGTGTGACTGCTCATTCTAAATAAATTCTTAGCTCACTTCTTTTCATTATATCAGGCAATCTCCCTGTTTGATAAACAAATAAGTCTGAGGACTATTGCTTACTTATCCTTATCTATGTATAAGATGTGAACAAGGAGGAGTGTAAAGGTATATTTCAGAAGCTAGTCATTGTGTGTTGAATGATTTGGAAAATCTAGTCCAATTTCAGTATTAGAAATCAGACTACTATAAATTTATAAAAGAGCAAAATCATCCACATTTTCTTCTTCCAAATTCTATGAAAACAAAGCTGAAGGTATATCCTTATCTCCGGTGTGTGTGTGTGTGTGTGTGTGTGTGTGTGTGTGTGTGTGAGAGAGAGAGAGAGAGAGAGAGAGAGAGAGAGAGAGAGAGGGAGAGAGAGAGAGAGAGAGAGATCACTTGTTATCCACTTTTCCCTCTAAAGTCACCTGTGTACACTAAGAATACCATATACAATGAAAACAAAACAGTATTAATGCCTAATTGACCTCCTGTGAAGTATAGATATCTGCCCCATTTCCTGTGATAGTTCTATAAAATATTTTTACATATTTATTTGAGAGACAGACAGAGTGAATATGGGGTCTCAAGAACTCTTGGCCACTGTAAATGAACTTGACACATGCCCCACTTTGTGTACCTGGGTATTGGGGAATTGATCCTGGGCAAGGAGGCTTTCAAGCAAGTGTCTTTATCTGCTGAGCCATCTATCTCCCCAGACCTTCTTACAGTTTTGATGGCAGACACAGTTCCTATACTATTTATGAAAACCCTAAAGTAGTACCTTTTTCTGGCAAATAGTGCCAACTCATACAAGCAAATAACCGAAATGAGAGCTTAGTCATGGGAATATTCTTAGACTGCACGACTGCCAGTTATCTGCTGTGCTCTGGGCCTGTGGGCTTCTCGTTGTTTATGCTTCCTGGACTTGCAATGATCTTTTTGGACTTGACAGCAGAGTTCCATGTTTATGACACCTATCTTTCCACTGCACTCTCTAGCTCTCTTCTCTGTGTACTGATCAGTGCACCAGTCCTGGCCCTGCAGATATTTGCTTATTCCATTTCTCCAGAGCCTACAAGGACTCTGTGGTGGCCTGATTTAGGTTTCCCACCATAAACTTAGGTGTTCTAAATGCTAGGTTCCCAGCTGATGGAGATTTGGGAATTAACACCTTCTGGAGAAAGTGTATTGTTGGGGGAGGGTTTATCTGTGTTATAGCCAGCTTCCACTTGCCAGTGTTTGGCACGCTTTCCTATTGCTGGTGTCCATCTGATGTTGGCCAGGGGGTGATGTCCACCATCTAATCATGCTGTAATTTTCCCTGCCATCATGAAGGTTCCCCCTAGAGCCTGTATGCCAAAATAACCCTTTTTTTTTTTTTCCAATAAGCTTCTCTTGGCTGGGTGATTTCTACCAGCAATGTGAACCTGACTGCAACAGCAAAGTGGTACGGAGGAGTTGGGTTGCTGCTAGATGCCTGACGGTGTAGCTTTGGCCTCTTGGAGCTGATTTTCAAGACGAATATGGAAGGTGGCCTAAGAGATGCCTTGCAGTGCTGTAAGTACAGCTTGATGGACTATTCTGGTCAGAGTTGAAAGACCTGAATGCAGTAAGAAGTATGGACTGTGAGGTTTGGCTTATGAGAGTGAGAAAGAGCTTTGCCTGTACTGGGCTAGCAGTTTGTGTGAGAATCTTGTTGTTATCCCTGTGTCCTGAGAAGTTAGGCAGGGTGGCTTCATGGAGAAATGAACTGGTGTGAGCAGAGGGATATGGCACAAAAATAAAAATCTTTCTGTGAACTGCTTTCTGTTCAGCTACAGTTGAGAGATTACAACCTTTGAGATTGGGCCAGCTGACCTGCACTGGGGAACAGAAAGAATGTAGGCTCTTTTGAAGGGGCCTGAGTGTTCACAAAATGTCCTGTTCTTTAAAGTCTGTTTTATTCCCCCCAGATTAACAAATTGGCACCATACCTGGTATTGTGGAGTATATGAAATGCAGGAAAGAGAGGGTCATTGAGTTTTCAACATGGTCCTTTGTTTTGGAAATGGTCATGGACAGTGTGAAGCAGGTTTGCTGTATGCCTGCATGGAGACCCTATGGAGCCATGAGGATGAATTGTGGATTGCAGTGGAGGTACAGTGGAGCTGCCAGGACCACTAGATGGCTGCTCAGGAAAGCTGCTGGCACAGATCAATTTTTCCAGGACTGTGAGTTGCCTAGCTGGAGGGGCGGAATTGGAATACCAGCGACTTGTTGCAGGTTAGAGTTATAGGACTTGGAGATGTCACCAACTATAGTTGTTGGACTCAAAGCTACAGAGTTTGATGTTTGCCCTGGTTGTTTTAAATCTTGTATTGGCTCAATGTTTCTTTGTTGTGCTCAGCACCATCTTTTGTAGTATGACTGTTTATTCTGTGCTATTATGGGTTTGGGAGGAATTTTTTGGTAATATGGCTCAGTTAAAAGATCTTGAATTATGGGAATATTTGAACAACATCAGAACTGATAAAAACTATGGAGACTTGTAAAACTGGACTGAATGCATTGTATTTTACATCATGTATGGATATCAGCTGATAGGGGCCAGGGGTGGAATGTGGTGGTTTGATTCAGGTATCCCCCACAAACTTAGGTGTTCTGAATGGTAGGTTCCCAGCTGATGGATATTTGGGAATTAATGCCTTCTGGAGGCAGTGTTATTGTTGGGGGTGGGTTTATGGATGTTATAGCCAGTTTCACCATGTCAGTGTTTAGCATAATCTCCTGTTCCTATTGTCCTCCTGATGTTGGCCAGGGGTAATGTCCACCCTCTGCTCATGTAATCATTTTTCCCTCCCATCATGGAGCTTTCTCCTTCAGACTATAGGCCAAAATCAACCTCTTTTATTTCCCACAAGCTGCTCTTGGTTAGGTGATTTCTACCAGCAATGTGAACCTGACTTCAACAGACTCTTAGAAAGCAGATCTAGGATTTGTGGCTCCTAGAAACTAAAAAGTTGGAAAGAAGCTGATTTTAAAAAAAAATACAAAGCAAGTAATGAATTGTGTTAATATGAATATTTAGGATGATAAAACATAACTGATAAATTTGAAAACCCTAGCACCACAAAATGAAAATTCCAGAAATTACTGTAAAATGTATGAATTTGCCACTTAAATCACATATCTGATATAACAACTAGCTTGAATCCTATAACTATTTCGAACTTGTTTCTGTTTTTCTGTCCTCATGTTTGGTGATAGAATATTCATGTGACTTAATTCACACCATAATTGCAGACCCCTTTGAAATAGCCTTTCACATATTATGCCGTGAGTATGTAATTATGCATGGATGCATTTGAGAATGGAAGCAATATTTCCACAAATCCAAAGTGCATGTGTCTGTGGCTACCACTTCTAATTGGCTGAGCATCACTTCTAGTCCCTTTCAAGGCTGATGGAAGTGTCTGTGTCTTCTAAACCTACCTTAGTGGAAACTTGAGTGAAAGAGACCATGTTGTTTGATGGATATAGGTTAAACTAATCTATATTTTGAAATGTTCACAATGTTCAAACTGATTCTTTTTTTTCTTTTTTAAATTTTTTTTCTCAATTTTTATTAACATTCCATGATTATAAAAAAAAATATCCCATGGTAATACTTTCCCTCCTCCCACTTTCCCCTTTGAAATTCCATTCTCCATATCCCCTCCTCATCTCAATCAGTCTCTCTTTTATTTTGATGACATGATCTTTTCCTCCTCTTATGATGGTCTTGTGTAGGTAGTGTCAGGCAGTGTGAGGTCATGGATATCCATGCTATTTTATGTCTGGAGGGAGCACGTTGTAAGGAGTCCTGCCCTTGCTTTGGCTCTTACATTCTTTCCGCCACCTCGTCCGCATTAAACCCTGAACCTTGAAAGGTGTGATCGAGATGTTACTCAGTACTCCAGTCACTTCTTTCCAGCACCATGATACCTTCTGAGTCGTCCCATGGTCACTACCACCTGGAAAGAGAAGATTCTCTACCCAAAGTGAGAGTAGTGTTAATATAAGGGTATAAATATTAAGAGAAGTGCTTACTGGGCAGTCAAACCCATCCCAAAGCCTTGTAAGTTACCTGTGTATCAGGGAACACTAAAATTTTATCCTCACTAGATTTGTGTCACAACACTTAAACCTGTTCTCCCTGGTTAAAAAAAATAAAATGAAAAATTATACTACCAACAGCACTGGCGTATGCATTTTCATTATAAAATGGTGCTTCTTGTGTACCATAGTACACAGAGCTGCAGAGTCACTGTTGATGAGAGAACTACATCCTGAGGAAGATTTGAAAGAGGGATACAGGAAGAAACTCTAAAGTCTTATAGAAGGAATTTATAAAGACAAACATGGAGGGTGGAGTTGCAGTTTGTAAAATGAGTCTGAACCAAAGTATTTGTGTTCAAACAACCTGAAGTGAGGGATGAGTTCCCTTCTGCGTTTAACAGTCTTCTGAGTAAAATAGTGACTTACAAGGTCCCCCAAACAAGACAGAATTCTCTCAAAGCACTTGATTACCTGCCTGAGTTTAAAGGTAAGACCCTACTGCTGTAGGAAGATACCATATGCTGTCTGCCAGGAACATGGAGAGACATGGCTGGAATCCATAAGAGAGCTAGACCCCAGAGAGTTAGCCTGTCTAGTGCTGGAAGGCCCTGCATGAGCTGCTGGGGGAAAGTGGCCAACAACTCTCAGATCAACCTGTGGTCTAAGCTACTCAGAAGCAAACAACCTGCCATGATGCTCAGCCAAGTGCAATAGTGGCACACAGCCTTGGTGGGGAACTAATCACACTTTCATTGGCTAAGAGATCCACTCAGTGGAAAACAACCCATATATGGAACTAGAAACCAGGTGAAAAATCATATTCAGACAATAATTTTGCTCTCCAATATCAAGCTGCCATTAATCTTGGGCTAAAAGAGAGACTAAACCCATCAAATTCTCTCAAAGTTAATAACACTTATGCCATTTAAGCTATGCAGACTTCACTCTCCATTGCAGAATTTGCTTCTCTTTTTCAGAGCAGATGTAATACCCATAGCACTTCAGCCAAGCCCCAGCTGAAACCACAGAGGAATTGAGGAGATGGACAATTGTGCTGCTTCCATGCTGAAAGTTATAATCAGCACCACGGTGAAGGAAACAGACCCTGACTCAACATCTACCAAAGCAGAGATCCAGAGGGTCCTAAGAGCCCGTCACTGATGTACACTTAAAACACACCCAACACAGCTCAGGGAATTTTGCTAAAGAGGGGGTGGAAAGATTAATAGAGCCACAAGTTGGAACATCATGCCCAGAGGGATTGCCCCTCCCCAGTAACTGACTGCTGCTCCCACAATGCATCACCCACAATCCCCATGGGGATAATCTGCAACCACTATGAGGAGGGACCCTTTGTAAAAGGGGGCAGGAATGAGGGAAAGGATGATACCAATACATGATGTTTCCATATTATGTATGTCCATAACGAATAAAAGATGTCTACAGAAATGCATGACCATGAATCAGAACTATTGTAAGAGGTTTGAAGTAATCAGATCTTACCGAACAATGTAGCCATACTGAAAGAATGGTGCTCTAGATCATTTGGGAAAAAATGTATTTCCAAACTATTTGCTCACTAACAACCTGTGTCTCCATGGAAACAATTGACTCACAATTTTTGTTGTGTTCCTTTGTCTACTAAATACAGTTAGTAAACTAGACACTCTCTAAAGCTTATTCTCATTCTAAAAGTTCTGTGAAAGTACCTCTCATTTCTTTAAATGCAAGACTAAACCTTATTTGGGCATCAGAATTAATATTTTCCTGGAGCTAGAATAGTTTGGAAAGAATAACTTAAATGGAAAATATTATTTGACAACTTTTTAAAAATGCTAATGGAAGTCCAAGCTATAAAAACTCAATAATGACTATGTGCAAAGTGCAACATAGAAAAATTCCAAAGAATCTCTTTGCAGCAAATGCCACTGGTGTTTATGCAATTTGAAAGGGGGAAAAAAGAAGTAAGAAACACTTGAGTCCCATAGGGATATGACATCCTGGAATTTGTATTTTTAACACAGTTTATCCTACGAGGAGCCAATGTTGAAACCTGTGTGTAATTTAGAATTTTTGCTCCTCCCATGTGTCCTACATGGTGGTTTGAATTACTCGATGATGGAAAAGTAGAAATGGGGGGAGGATAAAAATCATTTACAGCATTTTTATGGCTAATTACATTCAGCACAGTAGACAGTTACAGAGAGACCACTAAAGACATATCACGTTTCCAGCACCACCCCTTACTCATGTAGCTCTGCTGCATTTGACAAGGAAAAACTCTTGCAATGTGTCTAGTTGAATTTGGACAATCCATTTTGGTTACTATAGCTTCTACTTGAAAGCGAATAAGTGGACAGACTTTAATATTATTCCTTTGTATTTGATAAGCTGCTTAACTTCCTTATATCTTACTTTCATGTAATTACTGCCAGTCATTCACACATCCATCAGGAAGCACAATTTATCAAGATAATCCAAAAGCATTTACCACCTGTTTATGATGCCATTTGGTGTGCTGAACAAGACAAGTTCAATGGACATGGTCACTGTGCCTTGAAAAACATCCTTAATAGACTTAGTCTATTTCATATATTTGGGTTTCTATCACATTCTCTTCTATCACTGTATTTGCCATGTTGACTTCATTTTTTATAAACACATGTCTGTTTCCACTCAAGATCTTGTCAAATGTTCTAAGGCATTCTTAATCTGTTTCGTTGTCCTAATATGTTTATGATATACACATAACATATCCAGCCTTATGTCCTTCTTACTGGTGAGAGGTGGTGGCTTAATGAGGCCAAAATTCTGAACTTTGAAGTCGAAGAAAGAATAATTTTTTACTTCTGAAGTAAATCACCATATGTGGAAAGGGGCAACGACATTCACTTTGTAGTTTTACAAGCTGTTCAATCAACAAGGATACCTTCCCAACCTTGCTATGTTCTAGGCCAGAGGATGGATTCCAAGCACTGACAGGAAATTGCAAGGTAAGGCTATGTCCAAAGGAAACCAACAATATTTCTCTTCCTGCTTTTCTTTGGACACAATCTCTGGAAGCAAATGTGTCCTATGGCTCTGACTCCTTCACATCCTCAGCTCTTGTCACACTGTCATATTCCCCATTACTGCCAAATGCTCTGCATCTGAGATCCCTGCATAGGGTTTCTTGTTTCCTCCCCACCCACCATGGATGGTAGTGGTTTTCTCATAATGCTAATCTCCAGTTAGTTTCGCCAGATCCTTGGCTTTCCTTTCAGTCATTTTGCACATTTATTTTGCTCTTTTTAAAACTCAGAATGGTTGTGTTTACATGGCTCCAATGTGGCAGACACAGTTTTGACTATATGGCCTCTTCCCAGGAAACAAAGCCTTAAGGAAGGATTGTGGAATAGTTACTTACATGTTATAGCATGAGAATAAGAATGGCCTGCTTGCAGGCAGAAAGGGGAATTTTAGTAATTTGTGGTATGCAATACCTTGTAACCACCTGAATTTTCAAGGATTTAGGAACTTAAGTGTTCTGCCTCTGTAACAGTGACAATGATGGCTGTTTACTAGAGATGGAGGGAGCATTGGAAATACCACTAATAAAAACTGAATGGGAAAAAGTCAACTGTAGGCTTTTAGTTCTCATTTAAAATCATAGGCAATGAGGCAGAGAACTTAATGGCAGTGTTAAGTAATTTTTCAAATGTATCATAGATACTATGTAGACATGGTAGAAGATTGGGACTAAAGATTTTAGACACAGTATGGAAGATTTTCAAGCAAATTGGTAAGAAAACTGCTTAATTTCTTATATTTGTGTTAGAGGATCAGTAAGAAAATGATTCCTTAAGACAGAAACACTTAGATGTTATCAGAAAAAGCAAGGAACCCTGGATTCATAATGAACTGTGTCTTGTAATTGAATCTCAACATTTATTTTCCAATCAAACAACCTCATTTATTCTTTCTAAATATTTCCTTTTGCCTTCAATATTTCCTTCTTTTATTATTCCCACATACCACATTTAATTGTCTATAGATCCCAAACTAGAGTCAGATTCCCATAACATCATGATAGAAGGACCAGCTTACTTTGGGAGAAGACATCCTAAATACCTGTAGTATTGTAAGAACTCAGAGATTGCATATAAAACACATACTAGATATAGAGATGGGATAAAAAGTTAGATCAGTTACAATTGTGAGAAATAGGATTAAATGTACTAAGCTTATCAGCTAAAATCATCCTAACAGCTATCTGCGTTGTTTGACCATAGCAATATATTCCACAAAGGGCTATGTTTAATGAGGTCAAGATACCAGAGCTTCCTTCTAATTATTTAGAGGAAGGAATATGACAGATGGACAAATCTGGTATTATGAGAACAATACTATTATGTCCCACTTGCTTTCTGTCTCTCTGTGTAGAAGACACAGAAAACACTACAAACTCTGGGACATAGAGAAATACTTTATGAGGAAAAGAGCAGCATACTCACAAACTTAGTGCTTACTGGAAGACAGGAGATGGAAGTGAGAATTTCTACCTTCAATGTAGTATTAGTCATATTAACTATAATTGCAAGGTCCCAGAGTAACAGATCAGATGATAGGAACTAACCATCACAGATAAAGATGGCTCAGCTGCTATAACTGAAGGTAGGTAATGACAGCCATGCTGAATATTATACCCTGCAGAGATCTGGACCATGGTTAATTATTTACTGGATCTTAAGGCTAAGATAAATAGTCATCACATATGACTTCATGTATAGGACAGGAATACATTTAACCCCTGGAATGAAAATCTTGCATCATGACCTCTCACCCAATTCCTCTGGCTAACCTAGAAGCATAAACCAGGACTCTGAGTGAAAGGGATGCTAAGCCCCACTGAACAAGGCCATGCCATGTTGTCATGTGTCCAGATTGTCAGTCTCCCCCCAAACATGTCCTAAAGGATTCTATGACCATTTGGCACTGGAGAAAGCAATGTTCCAGATGTTATCTGATGATACTTCTCTGGGAACTTGACATGCTATAGCAATTCACTGATACTTATGAAAGATGGCTGATGGATACAGTGTTGTATCCCATCAATTAGGCCCATGGATGCAACCTGCAATTGACTTTCTGTAACAGAATGCTCACATATGTCATCATGTTTAGACAGAGTGAGTTTTAGCTCCTGGAAATGTGAGTTGAACCTAAAGACAACATGGGGACAGAAATTCCAAGACCTTCCACAACTACCATGCAAACAATGAAAGTAGAAGGTAGAAGAAATCACAGAAATTAACAGAGTCATCTTCAATGTATTAGTTCTCCCTGCTGTAATTGTTGCTCCAGATATATATCTTGGGTAAAGAAAAAAGTCTTTGGTTCTTAGTACATAGGTATTGATCTTAATTGAAAAAAATTTCATTACCTTTCTTCTATACAGTCATTTGAATTGGTAAAGAGCTTACCTTATCTTGTTCAGTGTGAAAGTGACAGTATTGTATGTATTCGCATGCTGTACAAGGTACCTTAAGGTCACGTCAAATTTCTTGACTCTGTCACACTAGAGTCTTCACAGTCTTCATCTGTATATTCTATACAACATCCCATTGTTCCCTGATATGAAAATCTGCTGATGAGGGAGTAAATGATTAGCAAGAAATTTGTGCATAGAAGGTAGGAAATAAGTCAAATGAAAATTCAGGGTTCTTCTAAGTCAACAGAAATTCTGAAGACATGGAGGAATATGCTCTCTGTAGGACTTTGTCCCAATAGAAAACCTGTAAGTGTAGCATTGAGTCTATATCTAGGCTTATTTGTAAGAATAGTGGGATGGCTGACAATTCCAACTTCTTATTTATGAGGGGGAAATAAACAAAAAAATAACCCCCCCCCCGCAAATGACCTAAAACAGCTGATGTGAGGAAAGGGTTTATTTTGGCATATAGTCTTGAGGGGCAGTTTTGGTATAGCAGGGAAGCATGGTAGCTCAGACTGAATATTACTTCATGCCATAGCAGCTGGCAGAAAGCAGTAGGAGAATGAGCATGAGCTCTCACAAGGGGAATCCACTTATAACAACCCTAAACCCTCCACCTCTAACAATATTCCTCCCCAAGCAGGGGTCCACCTCCTAATTGCCACCAGCTGGAACTAATCATTGACAACCCAAGAATCTATGGGGGATTCAAACCACCACACACACCTTACAAGGTTGGATTTACTAACAACAGTATTCAGAAGTTGCTTTAAAACAGTGAGTAATATGATACTCTTTTTGCAAAGTCAGAATATTCTGCTCCTAGAATTAACTCATGAAAGTGAAGTGATATGGTTCAAATGAACCAGACACATTCCTTGTTGAAACTTAGACAGACACTAAGAGCTGGATCTGTATAGAACCTTTAAGAGGTGCTTGGTTCATGAGAGCTCCACCTGCATGAATGAACCCATGTATTATTCATGTATTAAATGCTTACTGGTGGATAGGGTATAAAAATGTTTCTGATACAGTGTTATGTTATGTTATAAAATGACCTCTTCATGGCTTGCTAGTGAGGACTCTGCCAATGTTGCAAGATAGCAAGAAGGCTTGCGCCAGATGCTGAGCAGAGTTAACATGATTCTCTTCTATGTCCTAGCCGTCACCCTGCTATCACATCTGCAAACCTGGTAACAGACAAATCAGGATGTCCCTTCAAGCTCATTTTCTCCTCCTTGTTGAAAGATTCTGAGATATGGCTCCACTGAGCAGCACCTATGCCCAGAAAGACATCTTTTGACTCATGTCTGCATTAAGCTATCTGTCCAGACCTAGGGGACTTTGTGGGTAAATCATATCTGACTCAAACAGAGATGTCTTGATCTATTTATCACTACATAGTGCATTTCTTAGCCCCTCCTGTGCTAGCATATAAATATTCAATGCAGTGTAGGCTCAAGGCAGGTTCACTGTGTTGGGATGGTGTCAGTTTTTCTTTATGCCTTCTGTGCCTGGCCTCTCCGTCTAGTGCATTCAGACCATGTATCCTCCATTTGGGCTGTAAAATAATAAGCTGAGCAGAGTTATGCTCCACTGCTTTCCCAGTTTGAGATTTATCCAATAAATGTTATATATGCATGTTTCCTCAATAAACTTCCTCTCAATTTACTTAAACCACATGCATTGGGGATGGTGTGTGTGTGTGTGTGTGTGTGTGTGTGTGTGTGTGTGTGTGTGTGTTTGTGCGCACACATGTGTAAGACTTTTGACTTTTTCAACAGTAGACAGCCTGGTTTGTAAGGTTTTACTTCACTTCTCTAAAAACTGAGTGCTGGTTTAGTTAGTGATCTTAATTCATAAACAGTGGATGGATTCACTGGGAGATGTGGCAATTATTCTACTAAAAATTGAGAACAAAGTTCACACCCATTTCTTTTGAGCTTCTTATACTACTAGGCCATCAGAGATGATGGGAATGAAAAATTAAGAGGGAAAATAGATTGTTGCTAATGAGAGCTGGAAAAATGTATAGAATCTAAGAATGGGTTTTCTTTCTTCCATATTTTATAATAAAGATCAAGAAAAAACTGTAAATGTGATAAAAGAATACCTTCAGGGAATCAGGCCATTCAGAAATATATGTCTGCTTGTCTAGGAAAATAATGCCCCTGACCATCTGAGGCATAATTATGAGGCTTTAGTAAAATAGCTTGAGCACCAGAGACTGGCTTTTACTCACAGGTCTATGTGTGGGGAGGGATAGGTAGGAGTCACGGGTATTCCTACTAATTCTTAGTCCTAGAGGTCAGTACTCTGAAGAAAAAAAAAAAAAACTGATTTAGAGCCAAGTTCATCTCACAAGAGCTCAGCACGTATAAAATAGGACAACACAGTCAATGTATCTGCTGTTGTCTTTCAGACTTGCAGGGAGGTCAGTGTGGTCATTTCAATGGTGTGTGAAGCAACTACTTTCACTCTGCTCCAGCTAAGGGAAGCTGCACATCTCAGTACTTCAATGACAACAGCCAATGAACTCATCCTTCCTACAAATTCATGTTACTCATGATTTATATTATACCAAATTATACCCCTGGACTTCTTTTCTGATTCTGTGATCTTCATTTACCACTTGGAATTTTCTCCAGTTTCAACATTTTTCCCCCTCCAAGCTAGGGCTCAGTCTTTTTTATCTAGTATTTGATTCATTCCTCTTCTTTCTTGGCTAAATCTTCTATCATGTCCCCACATAGGTAGAGCTTTAATCCTACTTAAGGACTCATTTTTCACCTTGAAAACAAGTTTTAAGGCCAAAGCCACCTTGAATTAAAATAATAATACCATAGCCCTTGAGCATTTAAGTGTAGAGTTTGAAGTAACTATATCCTTATTTTCATGTTTTTTAAAAAAATATTATTTCTTTCTGTGTGTATGCTTGTGTATATGTCTATCTGTGCACCTTATCTATTTTGACATACCTATATATGCATGATACCAACACTGGAATTTCTTACAAAATATAATGAATTAATAGGTTTCTTGATTTTTTCCTATAGGTCTATATTTTCCCGAGCTTTATAAGAATTTGATATTTTGTTCATAACTCTTTTGAAGGAATAATACATGATTAACATGTACGTGTATTTTTCATATAATAAAGCTAACTTACAAGAGTGTAGTTCCATGCTTTGGATGCAATTTAAATGTGCTCGCCAAAGGTATGTGCTTGGGAAACATGGTCTCCTTTGTGATGAGGTAAAAGATGGTGAAATTTTTAAAGAGGTAGAGACTAGTGGGAGGTCAGACTCATAACAAGGAATTGTGGGATATCAGCTTTTCTTGCTTGTTTTAACATGAGATATTTTCCTCCTATACACACTTCTGTCATTGCCATCTGCCATTAAGTGACTGAGCCAAGGGGGGAAATTGCAAAAGACAGCACAATGCTATTTTCAATTTTATCTTCCCAAAGTGTGATCCAACTAAACTTACTTTCTGTGTAATGTTAACCTGGCTCAGATTACTACATTATAGTGATAAAAATAGACAGATATAGTGTTCTAATATGTTTCAGAAATATTATTTTTATATTTTATTTATTTACTTGTTTTGGAATAGAGGGGCGGGGAGATTGACAAAGGATGGGCATGCCAAGGTGGCCAGCCACTGTAAACGAACTCCAGATGAATGCACCACCTTGAGCATCTGGTGAATCAAACCTGGTTCCTAGCTTTGCAAGCAAGTACCTTAACTGCTAAGTCATTTCGCTAGCCCCCAGAAATATTCTTTCTACACTAGTATGAGGATTGTTTTGTGAGAACTCTAGTGTATTTTATATTTGATTTTGTGAGATGACTGAAACTATTATCAGTCTATGGAGTAATTTTAGGTCTTATATCTTCTGATAGTTAAAATATTCAAAACTTTGGCTAGAGAGATGGCTTAGCAGTTAAGGCATTTACCTGCAAAGCCAAAGGACCCAAGTATGATTCTCCAGGACCCATGTAAGCCAGATGCACAAGGGGGCACAGGTGTCTGGAGTTCATTTGCAGTAGCTTGATGCCCTGGTGCACCCATTCTCTCTCTCTCTCTTTCTCCCTCCTCCTCTTTCTCTGTCAAATAAATGAATAAAATATATTAAAAACTCCAGGTTTTGACCCAATCCCAATTTTGCAATGACTAACAATGGACATGGCACTTCAACATTCTGATCCTATATTTATGAATATATATAGAAGAGTTTATCTTTAAAATTTTTTGTTCATTTTATCTTATTTATTTGAGAGAAAGGGGCAGAGAAGAGAGACAGAGAAAAAATAGGCACACCAGGGCATTCAGCCACTGTAAACAAATTCTTTGTGCATCTGGTTTACGTGGTTCCTGGGAATTGAACCTGATTTCTTTGGCTTGTCAGGCAAATGTCTTAACTGCTAAGCCATCCCTCCAGCCCAAGAGTTAATCTTAAATATTAAAATGTTACTTGTAGGCTGTGGGTATGGCTTAGTGATAAAGCACTTACTGATATGTGTAAGGCCCAGTTCAATACTTAGCACTGAAAGAAATATATTTTGTAAATATGAAAACATAAAAACCCACTAAGATATGCTAGCTTATTTGTTTACATTAAATTACATTTCATATGAAGAGTTTAAAACAAATTTTATTTAAAATATAGTAAATATATTCTTTGAATTACAAGTTTTAAAATCAAATCTATGATCAAAGGTAGGAAAATAATCTCTTATTTAATCTGATCACCTTAACATTTGTCTTCTCAGCTCAAATTCTTTCCATAATTCAACATCTCTTAATTATTAGTAGTTGGAGGTCACAGTTATTCAGAATATTACTGATTATTTTGTTTCTATTTTTTAAATATCATTTATATATTTGCAACAGAGAGAGAAAAAGAAAGAAATAAAGAGAGAGAATGAGAAAGACAGGAAATGGGCATGCCAGGGCCTCTTGCCACTGCAAACGCACTCCAGATACATGTAGCATTTTGCACATCTGGCTTTATGAGGTTTGTGGAAACAATCCCTAGCTGTCAGGCTTTGCAAGCAAGCACCTTTAACTGCTGAGATGCCTCGCCTGCCCCATTTGTCATTGTTGTTCAGTGGTAGGCAAAGCACCTTGCAGTTTCAGGGTAGGATAGAAACATTACATTAAGTTTACAATGGTCAAACTTCAGGGTCTCAATACAAGAAATGATGATTTTCCATTTATACATTAGAGTTTGATGAGTTCTTTATTCTTCTTTGCCACTCTAGAACCCAAAAAGATTTTGCTTCTTGAAGCTGTAACATTTGGGACACTTGCTGTTTTGTTTCTTCTTTGTTAAAAATGATTAATCTTGAAAACTACAAACATTCTGTCTGCTTAATTAACTCAAACTAATAACATAGTCTTACCTAGATACAAGATATTAGTGATATGCAAACGAAAACTGATTCCTGAAAATTTTCTGTTATAATCACCAATAACATGTGCTTTATTTTTGGTTTATATGATTTGGAGTATGAACAACACTGAGCAGAAGGTATAACAAGAAGTAAGATAGCAATGCTCTATGTGTCCTGGGAAGTACAGAAGTTAAACAAGAATGACTTTCTTCAGTTATAACTCAATCATCTAATATCAGTGGTGCAACTACTTCTCCAAAGAAGTCCAAAACCCAATATTTAAGTTACATTTGAAAGACATAAAAACAATTAAATATTATAGAGTATTTTCCCTAGGGTCAGAAAAAGATTTACATGTTCTCTTTATGGTATGCGATTTTAAAATAAACTATAATTTCAAAGTAATGAGCTCATAATTCAGCAAGCTGAAATGCCTTAGTCAAAACACATACCCACTAAATATTGGAGGAGGTTAACTTCATCTGTGAGTCCTATTCCAGTCTAGTCAACCATTATAGTAGTACTTTCTAGTTCTCTGCCTACAAGTGATACTCCAACCCTGCCAAAGGCTTAGACAACCACAACGAGCCAAGTTAACAGTCAATACTTTTGGATAGTTGATTATGGATTCCTTTACCATGCCTGTTCTCCCTGTCAGATCCCTGAGGTAAGTGTACATTTGAGCAGCCCATTTTCATGCTATTTTACTATATGTGGTTAGTAAACATTCATCAACAAAACAGAAACAATAGTATTTGGAGGTATAGAAATATAGGATTGTGTGTGTATATATGGCATATGGCACATTATACAGCTGTGCACTCCCAGTGTACACCCGCTCCTCATTTTCTCTGTCCATATGCACACATATAGCACCATTATGATATTATGTATCAGTATTATATATGTGTATGGGTATATGGTATTTTATATTATGGTTTATCATATGTATGACATTAATAGAGATTTCACATATAAAGAGATCTGTAAAACATATAACATGTAAAAATATTTTATCAATTATATATGTATTAATATGCATAATAGTGTGTCTACTTTTTAGCTTATATATCAGAATGTGGAAACTGAATAATTTTTAAGAATAGGAACTTATTCATTGGCTCATAGTTTGGGATGCTGGAAAGTCCAACATGAAGGTATTCCCATTTAGGAAAGATCTTCTTTCTATCCCATGATGGGGCAGAAAGCAAGAGTGTGAATGATAAGGCAAGAGGCCCAGTTAACAGTTTCATAATGAGAACAACAATGCTGTAGTAGCCTTCACATTGCTGGAACAAAACAACTAGCCAAAAGCAATTGATCACAAATAGGTGATAGGTAGAGATAAGATAAGTGCCAGATAGATAGATTATGGAGCACATACATGTGCAAGGAGAGATTCATTAAAAAAAAAAAAAAAAAGCTCCAATTGTGGAGGCCACTATGGCTGAAATCCTCAGGGGTCACTAGCAAGCTGTAGAGCTTGTGAGGAGGTAGTGTCATCCTGTCCATAGTCAGACTGCTGAAAATATTCCTTATGCCTCAGCATGCCTTAGTTTTCGTATTATTTTTCTCTTAAGAACCACTCATATGTTTCTAAAAATTTAACCATTGCAGATTAGAAAACTATTGGCAGATATTTATAAACATATGTAATAGAAAACTTTATGTTTCTATTATTATATGTTATATATTATATACATATATATATACATATATACATATTATACACACACACACACACACACACACACACACACACACACATATATATATATATATATATATTGATTTGATTGAAGCTACAGAATTCCTACAGGAAAATAGAAGGTGATATTGATTTAACCCACTACTTTTCCCTGAGAGAAGCTTCTCTGTAAGTCAGTGTAGCTTGCTGTCAGCTCCCTCAGTATTTGCTGAGCTCCTGCTGAAAGCTAGAGAAGCTAAGGTCTATTCTCTCTTGTGTTTACTGTGTCAGTCATTTTCCTCCTTGTACAGCCTTGCAATATTGTTCTGTCACATGGGCACATTCCTCCACATAAGCTTCTTTTAGGATGTTGTCCTGAAGTCCAGGGGCTTTGTGTCTTTGTTGTTGGCTCTACATGACTGTGAACAAACCAAGTACTCTACTATATTGCTTTGAAGTGTTAAAAATGTAATCTTCTGCAGCTGGGGAGGTAGTTCAGTGGTTAAAGACAAATGCTTGTGAACCTCCCAGCTGGAGTTTGATTCCCCAGCATAAAGCTGAACACAAAGTAGTTTAGGTGTCTGTAATCCCAGCATGCCTAAGGCAATGAGAGGCAGAGCCAGGAGAAAACAGAAGATCCCAGGCTAGCTAGGTTGGCACACATGCAATAGAAGAAAAATCCAATGGAGACCCTGTCTCAAGCAAGGTGGAAGGAGAAGACAAGAACTACAAGGTTTTCCTCAGAGTTTCACATATGGTTCATAGTGCACATGCACCCAGACACATCTTATACACATACACATATACATACATATGCATATGCACTCATATAGAATAAAAATGGAATTTCTTTTCTATCAGAGACTTTTTGGCAGAAATGACACCATTAACAAAAATGGACTTATTGAAGAATGATAACATATATGTATGTTACATGTCAAAAGTACATTCCATTACATTCCTTCTGGCTCAATGGAAAATAAACTAAATGATTGGGAGATGTCAACTCTTCCTGCACCTTGCAAAGGAGTGACTTGCACTGTTGGGATTTAGGGCTGAAAAAGTTCAAGATCTTTAATCCCTTGAGAAATTTTATCTGTACTAGATTTTATTTTTCCTAAACTGGCTTTGACCTGTTCCTGATATGAAGACCACATCTATGAACTACAATGACTATTGAAGCAGTGTCATTGAATGGCTTTGCATAGCTCAGAAAAGATATTCTGTAGAAAGATTATTTAATTAAAAAGGAAGCCCAGATGGCACATAATAAACAGAAACATTCTGGTGTTTTATCATCCTGTTTTAGTTGAAAGATATTTTTAAAAAGAAAAATAAAAGCAGACCTAATAGTTTTAAAAGGACTGACTTCCTTCAGCAATTATGGCTGGCATTTCTGAATATTATCTGTGCTATTATGATTGACAGTTTGAATAAATCTAAATGTAATATTAGCAATCTAGCCTCAAATAGTGTCAAAACTTCCACATACACAATGAATGTCAAACTCTTAACATAATCCAAAATTTCCAGGCTCTCCTCACAATCCTGTCATTTAAAAAATAATAATAATAAAAACTACAAGCACAATTAATTGCCTTTTGGTAGGATTGTGGATTTGATTTTGTTTTTCTTTTTTGGAGGGGTCAAATTTGAACCATCTGTAGACAGATGGAAGGGAAAGTAGAATGAGGACTGTTACCAAAACTCTGCAGCTGTCAGGGTGTGTTTGAGGCAGTCCTAATGGCTCATTAGCAACAGGCTATACTACATCCTGGAGAGAGAGGCGGGACCAGTGTGGCAAGTCAGTCTGAAGAGGGCGTTCCCCTCATGGCTGGCTCTTTATGCAAATATGAGGGCTACTTATTGCAGAACAATGTTCCCATGGGCCTGGACGACAAACTTTATTCTGTCATTGCAGCCTTTTCTGGTCAACTTTATGATTTTCAGACATTTCAACAGGACACTAAGACAGGATCCAGGCAGATCGCTCACACCTCTTATTTTTGCATTCCTTCTGTTATGATTATCACTCAATTTTTCTTGTTTAGTTTAGCCTTTGAAACGTAGAAAATAGCAGAGTCTAACATGAGAGAGTGCATGGAATGGAATGTAACAAAGCTTGGGGGAGAGCAGAACTTTCAGTTTAAAGTCTCCAGGCATTCCATGCTGGGCACACCACCCCAGACTCTTGTTAGTGTCTGGCTTCTTCAGGTAACAGCCTTCTGGGTTTTATTTATTTTTATTTTCTGTTTCTGTTTCAAATAAATATACTAAAGATGAGATTTTTTGGTATATCATAATTTACCAAGTCAGATGGAGTTTTAGAACATCACATATCTGTTAGAAAAGAAGTCATTCAAAAATATCTATCTACAAGGATATTCACCTAGTAACCATCATTCAAATGTGGGTTTTTGTTGTTGTAGTTGTTGACAATTGGAGGTTATTTTTCTCTTTCATTAAAAATGCAATACAATTTTGACGAGTGGGAAAAAAAAATGAACCACTCTTAAACTTCTTTATAGCCTACTTGGTCTATTATTTCTAACAAGCCAGCAGGTTCCCAAGGATTCCATCACTACTGAATGCTGACAACAGCACCTGCTATTGAAGATGCTGTGGTATATGCTCTCACTTATCAAAAAACTCTTTTAAAGTTATTTTCTTCCTTAAACATAGCAGTTTTCTTCTCTTGTACTTATTAAACATGAGGTAGAAAAATCTATTTTGGTAATATATTTCTGTGCTTATATGATTTCTCCCAAATATGCACTTCTTGATGGTTAAGTTTCTTTGATATATCTTTAAACCAACTTAAAGCAAAGATCATGAAATGATTATGATGGTAATAATTTGAGGTTCCATTTGCAAGGTTTCATTTGGTTTGAAAAAGAGTTTGAAATACTTTTGTAGATAATTACATTACGTAATGTTTTCAAGATGTCAGAATAAGAATATGTCCAAAGATAAAAGTCCTGTGGGTTTAAGTTTCTCCATTTATCATGACTAAGTAGTATTCAAGTCTGCCTTTTATGTAAAGTCAGATCCCTTTTCCAGAAAGAGGGTGTAATCCAACATAGTTCTGGTGGGGGGAAAAAAAAATTGAAAGTAATTTAACCTTTTTAATTCTGAAATGAAAAAAATCTATGAATGAAAATGAGGCATAAGGCAAGGGAAACTCACACATGAAAGAGCTTATAAGTAGAGAACATGTGCTTGGCCTCAAATATGCTCTTGACCCACAGAGTAGAGCAGTATGTCTATATCAAAATATCTATGACAAAGGAGCTAATAGAATCTTTCTCCATGTGGTCGGTTGGAATGTGAGTATGGGGATATAACAGAAGTCCATCCAATGTCAGTAAACTCTGTTACTACTAAAATAAAAGACAGAACAATTATTGATATGAGAACTATCCATACCAACACATTGATTCAATGGTTAGGCATGTATTGATTTCTGACAAGAAATGCATGTTATCTCTTCATCTCTGTGGCCAAATACCTGAGCAAATCTACTTCAGAGGAAGAAGTTTCTGTGGCTCATGGCTTCAGAAGTTTTAGTCCATTGGGGCAGGAGGGTATGGCAGGGAAAAGTTCCTAATCATATATCATTCAATAAGTACAAATGGAGAAAATGACTACAGAAGTGGCCTTGGTCCTTTTTCCACTTTTATTCTGTCTGACTCCAGCTCCTAGGATGATGCCATGCACATCCTCAGTGGGTCTTCTTTACTTAATTCTCTGGAGATACCATCACAGGCATACCCTGAGATCTTTACCAATAACCAAGGTACACACACACACACACACACACACACACACACACACACACGGGAGATCTTCACCACCAATCACGGGGGTATTTCTCAATACAACCAAACAATCAAAACTAACTTCAAGCCTAGCGTTTGTTAACAGGACACCACTACCCATGTCTTTATAATGCAGCCTTCTCTCCCTATTTCCCCCAAATTTATATCCATGTCATAATGTAAAATACATTGTCAAGATTCAAAACCCCATTGCCTTAAAAGTTCACGTGTTACTCACCAGTTAAAGTTAAAGTATGAGTTATGAGACTCAAGACAGTCTTAGTTATGAGCTACTATAAAAATCAAAAAGAAAATTATAGACTGCTAACATAAGCATGACCACAAATGATCATTTACACTCCCAAAGTAAGGAACAGAACAGGGAACCATTGAACCAAAGTCCTGTAGGGTTTTGAAACTTATAGCTACACATTTATTAGTTTCCTATATCCATATGCTTTTCTCTAGATGTTTCTTTAGTCTCCAAATTTATATGCTTGAATCTACACTTCAAAATTTATGATATGAAGATGTCACCTCTTAAGATGCCAGTTCATGAGATTGGCACCCTAGTAAAAAGGATTAGAACTCAAAAATGAAGCCAAAGAGAGCTTGCTTGCCCCTGCCTTCAAATTATATATCAACATCTTATCATCAATAAACCCAGGAACGAGTACTTGCCAGACACTGTATTCACAAGAGACTTGACTGTATACTTACCTGCCTGTAGAACAGTGAGACATAAATTTGTACTGTTTATAAACCACATATTCTAAGGTACTTTTTAAAATAGCAGTTGAAGGGGACTATTGCATTGTTACATATTTACAGAAGTTCTTCCATTTAAAAAGTCCTAAAAGTGAGGCTATCATGAGAATAAATACTCAGTTGGTTTATGAATAATGAAATTGAAGTGCAGTTATTTAATCATAAATCATGTGATGGGAATCAAAACTTATAGGCAATACACAAGAAAACTCCATGAAGTAAATTGGAACTCTACAAATGCAGGATGGAAAAACTGGAAGGTATAAAAAACAGAGTAATTAACTTTCAAGATTCTGGTCCTAACCCACAGAAATTGTGAATGTCTCTTTAACTAATGGAAATTTGAAGATACCATTATCTAAAAGTACTGAGGTGGAAGAGTATTCAGAATGTTCCAGGTAAGAATACAGTCAGCAAAACAATCCTTCTAAGAGGAAGGCAAATTGATGGCCTTGCTTCTGTAAATATGTCTGATCTCATTAAAACAAAGGCAAGTTGACTAGGGTAAGAGAAGATGAGGCAACAAAAGTCTGGGGGATGTAGGAAAGGAGACAGGAGCCAAGTTAGTTAGACCATCTTAAGGAGCTAGGAAGGGCAAGTGAATGGACACTGCAGCCTCCAAAGCAGATGTAGCATTTCTGACACCTTAACTTCAGAAATTCTGACCTCAAAATATGTTCAATAATAGATATTGTAGCAGACAGCTTCAGGTTTACTGAGATGAACTTTCAGATCAGGCACAGTTATGGAAGAAGGGATTTATAGAAGCTTACAGATCCAGGGGAAGTTCCATAATGGCAGAAGAAGCTGGCCTGCCTTCACAGGCCCAAGCAAACAAAGAGAAGCACAAGCCTAAAGGTCAAAAGCCACAGCACACTTCAGGAACTCTAGCTAGGCACACTTTGCATATCTTTAGATTGAAATCTGAAACCCACCACCACAATTTAAGATACCCCCAGTGACATTGCCCCTATCCAGGTAGCCAGCAGATGCAAACTACAAACAACTGAATATATTGGGGGCCATCAATTCTATTCAAACCACCACAGATTATATATATGTATATAATATATATATTATATATTAATAATAATAATTACTGATTAATTAATATATTATTATAATATATTATATGTAATATATTATATATATAACATATATATATGTTATATATATATTGCTTTAAATCTCAAAAGTGCATGTTAATTTGTTATAACCACAATGCAAAGTTGAAGCAAAAGAAATGAAACAATCAAGGAAAATTAGAGAGGAATTTTCTAATGGCAAATCTATTGAAAACTAATATGGAAAATTGAATAAATCCATAAAGTAAAAGATAGTATTTAATACCAACTTGGAATCTATAATGAGATACACCCTCATAAATTTTCAATATATTCTCTTTAAAATTTATTTTAATTTGCAAATATATATTTTATATGCCTATTTTGGCATACATCATACTTTGGAATGTGTACATGTTGTTGAATGGCTAAATTGAATTAATTAGCATAGGGCTTACTTCATGTGGTTGTTTGAGTTAGGTGTCCCCCATAAACTTAGGTGTTCTGAATGTTAGGTTCCCAGCTGATGGAGATTTGGGAACTAATGCCTCCTGGAGGCAGTGTATTGTTGGGTGTGGGCTTATGAGTATTGTAGCCAATGTACCCTTGCCAGTGCTTGACACAATCTCTTTTGCTGTTGTCAACCTGATGTTGGTGAGGAGGTGATGTCCACCCTCTGCTCATGTCATTTCCCCTGCTATCATGGAGCTTCCTCTTGAGTCTGTAAGCCAAAACAAACTTTTTCTTCCCCACACGCTGCTCTTGGTTGGGTGATTCTGTCAGCCATACGAACCTGACTACAACACTTTACAAAAGAAAAAGTACAGATGGCCAACCAAATGTGTATGTTCAACACTCTTCGCTATTAGGGAAATGGAAATAGATCTATGAGATTTCATCTCATATCATTTAGATTGGCTATCATCAAGAAAACTGATAAGAAATGCTAGAGAGGTTTTTGGTAAAGCAAAACTTTTATTCACTGTTGTTTAGTGTATTAACTCTAGAATCCATTGTGGAAGTCAGCATGGAGTTTTCTTTTTTTTATTTTATTTATGTATTTATTTGAGAGTGACAGACAGAGAGAAAGAGGCAGATATATATAGAGAGAGACAATGGGCCCACCAGGGCCTCCAGCTACTGCAAATGAACTCCAGATGTGTGTGCCCCCTTGTGCATCTGGCTAATGTGGGTCCTGGGGAATCAAGCCTTGAACCAGTATCCTTAGGCTTCAAAGGCAAGTGCTTAATCGCTAAGCCATCTCTCCAGCCCAGCATGGAGCTTTCTAAAGAAGCTAAAAATGGAACTATCATGTAACCTAACTATATCATTCCCAGTTATATATCCATGTTCACTGTTACATTAATCATAATAGGTAGGAAATCATAAATGTCTATCATTTGATAAATGGGTAATAAAAATGTTTACATATACATAATGGAATTCTATTCAGCTGTAAAATAGAAAAGTATGGCATTTTGGGGAAAAATGAATGGAATTGTAATATATTATACCAGACCCAGAAAGACAAAAATGACAAAATTAGATGTTTTCTCTCATATGTAGATCCTGAATTTTAATTTTTGTAGATACCTAAATAAGAAGCTGTGAAGGTGAACAGAGACTATAAACCTCTGTAGGAGACAATGAAAGGCAAACAAGAGGAAAGAAGTAAGGAGAACAAAGGAAACATGGAATATGAAAGTAGAAAGGAGGCAAGGCAAGGGAAAGCACACAGGTGTAGAAGTGAAAGAACAAAATTCCTGTGAAACACAACATAATAAAACCTAACTCTTTTTATTCTAATAACCAAATAGGGCTGGAGAGATGGCATAGAGGTTAAGGCACATGCCTGTGAAGTCTAAGGATACAGATTCGATTCTCCAGGTCCCACATAAGCCAGATGTACATGGTGGCACCTGCGTCTGGATTTTGTTTGCAGTGGCTGGAAGCCCTGGCATGCCCATTCTAACTCTCTCCCTCTCTCTCTCTCTCTCTACCCCCTCTGTCTCCAATAAATAAATAAAATAAATCTTAAAAAACAAATAAACAGATATACCCAATTTCTGTAGGAGTTGTTGGCTTGAGTTTCATAAAAGATTACCAAGTACATTTTGGCTTGGAATTAGGATAGAATTTTCAAAACTTTCTGAAATGAAACTACATATCTTTTGCATTTTAAATTATAAAGTCAAAATATTAATTAGCTCTAAAAAGTCATAGATGTACTCCATCCTACCATATTGAATTCTCAGCCAGCATGTAATTCTGTATACACAATTAAGTCAAGCTATCCAGCTTGTCAGTATGAAAATTTGCTTTCATTATTAATAAATATTAAAACTATATGCACCCCAAGGTAAAAAATGAGTTTATTGTTTATTATTTGATTGTATACCCATTTTTAGATACCTGTCTACCAGGAGGTCATCTAAAATTTTCTTGAGTTAAAGTGGGCTCTGGAAAAGTGGAAAAGTTTCAGAAGCTCTATTTTAGCTTCTTACTGCCTAAAAATGTTGTCTTTTGAGATTTTTCTTCTCTTGAAAACCCTGTACAGGCTTTTGTAACATGAGGGTGTATTTAGAGTGATGTCTCAACCTTTATGAGAGAAGGCTACCACCATTTCATTGATAGCTGTACATCATACACACATGTTTCCAAACAAATCCCGGGTGGATGATTTTCTTCGTGTGGTCAGTGAGGCTGTAGCGTGGATGTTGAGGTCAGCGTTCACTCTGGCGATCCTCTGGAGGTTCAGGAGGAGCTCGTGGGCACTGCTCTGAGTTCTCGGGTCCTGTTCCTCATGGGGCTGGTTGGTGGGACACGAAAGTTCGGGTGTCTTCCTTTGCTCTTCAGTACCGATGGAGCTTGCTATTTTTCATCAGCTGCAGTGATTCTCCAAGTTTTGCTTCCCACGGGACTAGGGTTACAGACGTGCAAGGACAAGTCCAGCTGTTTAAGCGAGTATTCTAGCAATCAAAACCCGTGGTCTCAGGCTCCCTGGGAGGCCCCCTGAGGCCCACATACTTGGGCAGGAAGAACGTTTAACTGCGGAACCATCTCTTTAGTCTCTGTCGTCTAATTCTGAGAAGCCCCTCTTATGTTTTCTTGTTGTGTCATTTTATGATGACACACACAATTAGTGCTATTTCTTTCTGACTTTTAGACAGCATGCTGGGAAAAATCATGGATTGTGAAGCAAAACTGCTTGGGTTGAATTCTTGCTTCTGTCCTGTTCTAACATACTGAGGCAACCATTACAAAATACCACAGACTGAATTTAAAAACTTCTCCCAGTCCTGGAGGATGCAAGTCCAAGATTAACGTGGCATCAGGCTGAGTTTCTTTTGAGGCCTCTACTATTGGCTAGAAGATGGCTTCCTTCTCACTCTGCCCTTAATATAAGCTTTTTTTTTTTTTTTCTGCGAAGTTTGCCACATTGCTGTATATGTCTAAATTTTGTCTTCTTCAGTAATTGCACATCATATTATATTAGGTCTCACACAAATGGCTTAATTTCAACCTAGTCATCTCTTTAATGACTTTGTCCCAATCCTAGTTTCTGGCTGAAGTACTGAGTGATAGAGCCCTACCATTAATTTCTAGAAGACACAATGTAACCCTTAGCACTTATGTGCTAATGTGGTGATTCTAGGCTATTACTTAATCACTCTGCATCTCAGTTTGTTTGAGGTAACACAGAAGCACTAATAACTTTTTTTTTCTAAGAGCAATTCTGTCTGAACTATATAAATAATAAAAATAAATATTAGATGACTTCCTAAAAAATAATGAGTACTATTTCCTATTATTGTGGCTATTATTTTCTGTTCAATCTTACATTATATCAGGAAAGATTTTCTCTATTACCATAGCAGCATTGCTATTCTTGGCTTTCCATTGCAATGCTTTGTGATGTGAAAGTTATTTAGTTAAAAACATTTAGTATTACCTGTTAAATTGATGACTGGCTTCCAGTAATTTCAATATTTTGAAAATATTCACTACCTCTTTTCTTCACATGGACACTTTTAATTCATGTTATCTTCAATCCAAAAAATCGTATTTTTAAATGTTTCCTCAGTACAGCAAAGACCACACCTGATGAAAATAAATCTGCTTTTCAAAGAAAAATATTAAATAGAAAACTCAATCTTCTATGAAATCTTTTGGAAGTAGCTAAGTTAAAAAATAAATGAATTTCAGCCAGGCGTTGTGCACACGCCTTTAATCCCAGCACTTGGGAGGCACAGGTAGGTGGATTGCTGTGAGTTTGAGACCACACTGAGATTACATATGAATTCCAGGTCAGTCTGGACTAGAATGAGACACTACCTCGAAAAACCAAAATAAATAAATTAATTAATTAATGAATTTTAAAAGCAGTCTATGTACTCAGATTTATATTATGAAATATGTTAGTTTGGGCATCATTTTTTTTATGGAAAAAATGAACATTTCCTAAGTAATACTTCAAAAGCTTCTACTCCACTCTGTGCTTCCAGAAATGGGAGATTCATTCATTCAAGCAAGATACAAAAATATTTACTTATTTTCTTAATAGTCTAGATAATAATTAACCAAATAAGATCTTAATCTTTCTCTACAACATTGGAACTTAGGATAGCTGATATAAAATATTATTGACATAACAAGAATTATTATGTTTTGTTTATACATCTACTAAAGTACATTTTAATATGCTATTAGTCTTTAGGTTAACCGATTTATAAATTCACAAATGTACAGAGCTAAGGAAGTAGCTCAGTGGGTAAGAGATAGTCCTTGATTTAGATCCCCAGAAATTTCATTAAAAAAAAAGGTGTGCCTATAGTGCCTGTCACCCCAGCACAGAGTGGGCCAGAGGCCTTGGGATCATTCAGACTCATTGCTCAGCCAGTCTAGCCAAAAATTAGTGGGAGCTCCAGATTCAGGAAACAGTGCAGAAAATCAATAAAAGAAAGACATTAGGTATCCTCTGGCATACTCATCCATGTGCTGAGGACACACACAGTTATACACACACACACGTTCACATACCACACATATGCGCAACCACATAACAAACACAAAAATGTGAGAAAGGAAATTAATACATTTGAATCATTCTTTGCATTGATATCCCTATCTAACTTCTTTACTGAGCTAAAATGCACATTTCAACAATCTGACTAAAATTTAAATGGAAACTGAAAACTAGTGAAAGAACTTAATTCCTCCATCTCTAAAGCTTTCCTATATATCTTACTTAATATGTCATTTCTATTCCAATGCCCTACTGCAAAAATGAGTCATTCATGGCTTTATCACTTTCCACAACTCATCTTCACCCCAATTTAAGTTATTTTCCTTATGTGAACTACCTTGAGAATGACATTTTCAAAATTTTTAGGAAAATAATTAACTTCTGAACATAACCTTTGAAGTATCACATCAGGTACATTGCAAGTTACTTGGAGAACTAAGTGAGAAAATGGATGGGTGTAAATTCTTATTAAGTGGCAGGAATTACCATTTCTCTCCTTAGAAACTTCATAGGCTTATGTTTTTACTGTTCTGTCAACAAATTTCTAGTAGAACATTCAACTATTTTTACTGTTTCCCAACATCACATGCACAGAATCAGTACTCTATTTTACTTTTGTCATATTATTTTGAAAAATATCTTTTTGTCACACATATACATGCTTTCCTTTTCTTTACTTACTGCTTACAATACAATTCCTCCCACAAGCACTTTCCAGGTCTGTCATTTATTTGCTGAGTAATGTCAGAGAATTTTCATGAACTTTCTAGACCTCAGTATCCTGAGTTAAAGGACTCAGAGAAAAGTGGAGCATAACTCATGGGATCTGTTTGAAGATTTAACATGACACATTTGGTTATTAGAAACTATCTGGCCTATGGCGACTGTCTATTAGATTTTAAGGATTTGCTCAAGACTTTTTAGTTACCACTTTAATGCCAGGATCATTAGGCACAGGGGTAGCATGATCTCCTTGGAGAGGACTTACTAAATTTGAAAGATCTGGTTAAAGCATAATTTCTTCTATTGATTGGAGTATTGTTTATTCACACTGAAGTGATGCCCTGTGTATTGTTACATTCATCCTAAATTTATCACCATTTTGAGGACACAGACAATGATAGTCATCTTTACATTTTCAGTATCAAGTAGGAGGTGCTGGAAGATCAGTTGATGAATATTCAAACATTGCATTTGCAGTGGTGTCAAATTCTCCTAAGTTCATCTGTATATTAAATCACTGACTTCTCCAATAGCCCCTTTATTAGGTGTTCCTATTACCATTGTCACTATCCCGGTGAGAGGCTGAGGCATGGACATCATAGCCTAGACTAGAGATGAGGTAGTTCAATTCCAGTATGAGAAGCCTTGGTGATACATGGCTTTCCCTCATCAAGAATGGGGAGAGAAGAATAGAAGTTTGAGCTATTTGTTCTCTAGGTCATTCCTGTTCTGGAATTTGGTGGTTCTAGGGTTTCTCCTAGTCCTTGAATATGATATTTATCAGAAATATGATGAAAAAATACCCAGAGTAAGGTGATGGCTGAGGATAAAGTGTTTTCATTGAAAACATGAGTTGGAACCTGAGTTTGTCCAGGTAAAACTGAATACTTGCAGTAGTAGGTGATATAATGTAATCTCAGCAAAGCTACTTAGAGATGGGAGGCAGAGATAGGAGAAACCTCCAGAAGCTGGTAGGCCACCTAGCTTGGTGAGTAGAGCAGTGAACAATGAGAGACACTGCCTTAAATAAGGTGGAAAGTAAGGACCAACAACTGAAAATTTTCCTCTGACTTCCACAGGCATGTTTTGGTATGAAAAGTTCCTCCCCCCCAACACACATGCATATTACACATACATACACATATACACACATACATTATTATGTGATATCCATACACCTTAAATAATACACACAAAAAATAAGACCTATTATTCCTTCAGAAATATTGTGAAAGGTTCTAACTCTTCATATTTATTCACTGGGTATTTCTGGTCTGATAAAAATGATTATGTTTTACATCAATTAGCCACAGCATGTCTAGTCATACCCTCACCTACTTACAATTTTCTTCACGTTCATTTTCTTGAGTGATTGTTTCTAATGAAGTGAATTAGATAGGGATATCCTTGCATATGAAATTTTATAGTTCCCAAAGTTTAAGTACTAACTACCTTCATGTCAAATTAAACATTTATTTCTGATTTGAAGATATTAGATTTATACGGTTTCAAAGAGATTGAATTCAGGCAGGCATTCTGGGGAAACAATTAAGACACATTTCACTAGGCTAACATTCCCCCAAAGTTTTAACCAGTTGCAGCATCCTTCAAATGAAAGGACTTAGAAATGCATTGTGTTTGCTAAATATCCATTAAAGGGGTAGTAATATAAAACAGACCGATGGACTCAGCTGAATATTTTGTTGTCAAATCATTTCACTTTCATGGGAAAACTAACAGGAAGATAATATCCTCTCTCCATCTCCAATAATGCCTACCTTGAAAAGTACCTGACAACTAATCAAACTGAAGTCAAGAGGAAAGTTGTTATTAGTGGGGGAAAATGCTCAGAAAACTATCACTCAACTGAAAAGTGTAGTAAGATGAAGGCATATGAGAGTGTTATATAGGTGAATGAGAGATAATTATGAAAAATATTATCATGGATTAAAAAGAAAGATGAAATCACAATGAGAAAGTATTTCTCTCTAAACAGCTGAACAGTAGTGGTTTTTCAGTGCTCCATCTGAATCAGCCTAGTGAGTTGATTCTTATTTCTACATATTATAAGAATTTCTCTAAACTTTTACTTAACTTGCTATCTGAAAGGTGTAGCTTGTTTTTGTTGAGATCATGGCTATATCTTTACCATTGTTTTCACTAGTTATCTCTGTGATGATGCAGTTACATAAACTGTAGGCTTCATGGGGATTAGTGGATGTATGTAAGCTAAGTGCTGAGTTCTCACCAGGCATGAATGAGTTTTCAACCCAAGCTTCATTTTACATCTAGCTCTTATGAACCTTTTGGTAAATGCTAAAGACTTTGCCCAAACCTCAAGGTAGCATTCAGCATAACTGTGGTTGTTTGTTTGTTCGAAAAATGTTTACTTTGTTATCTTCTTTTTTATTTACAGACAATTTATCCATATCTTTCACAGGATGAACTGGAACTCACAACATTCCTGTCTCAGTCTCCCAAGTGCTGGGATTATACCCCCTCTTCCACAAAATTCCCTGAGCCATGGTGGGTGGAATTTTAGTCTACTTCAGTGATGAGCTCTTAGGCACCTCTGGATCTCTGCTTTGGTAGGTGTTGGGTATCCTCAGGGTCTGTTTCCTACACCCTGGTGCTGATTATCAAGCTCAGCATGGATGCACTTTTGCATGTCTTCCTAATTCCTCTATGCATTCAGCTGTGGCTTGGCTAAATTGTGAGGGGTAGTTTATCTGCTAGGATCTCATTACCTTTTGAAAAAGAAGAACAGATTCTCCAATGGAGAGTAAAGTCAGTATATGTTAAAGGAATAAGCACTATTAATTTAGGGAAAACCTGATGTATGTAACCACTCTTTTAGCCAAAGACTAGAGAGACTATGACACTGGAGATAACATAATCTTTGTCTGCATAGAATTCTGATCTGGTTTCCAATTCCAAATATGCGTTCCTTTATACTGAGTGGATCTCTCAGACTAGCAAAAAACTATTGGTTACCCACAAAGGCTGTGTGCCACTATTGTACTGGCATGTACATCCTATCAGAGTATTTGCTTCTGAGTAGCTAAGCCCTCTGGTTGCTCAGACCACTGTTGGCCATTTTCCCCCAATAGCTCATGTAGCACTTTCCAGCACTAGATGGGCCATCTGTCCAGTACCTGTCTCTCTTTCAGATTCTAGCCAGGTTTCTCCGTGTTCTGTATCTGTAACACATGTTATCCTCAACAATAGGGTATTATTTTTGGCCTCAGGTGGGTAATCTAGTGCTTTGACAGACACCTGTCTTGTTTTGGGGCACCATTAGATCTCTCAGATCAACAGTTCATTGTCAGTAGCAACCAATTTTTGGTACTGGGAGTTATAGACCTAAGACAAAAAAGATAAATAAATAAATAACCTTAGGTTTTATCCCATCCTCTCCAGGGCCCTTCTTTTCAAGTCCTCCCCCTTACTCCAGATAAGGGCTATATCTTTTACTCTATCTCCAAGAATAAAGGTTTCTATGGTACCTGCTCATTTTGGATTTAATTTTGTATATGCTTTTCTCCACTCTACTCTTCCTTTCCCCCATACCCTTCCACAGCTATTGTTTGGGAATTGATTTTCCTATCAGGAATGTCACCAACTAGGGCTTGTCCAGGTTAGGAACCATAGATAAGTGAGACCATGTGCTGTTTGCTTTTTTGTGATTGTATGAGTTCACTGAGTATGATCTCTTCCAAGTCTGTCCATTTTTCTACATATTTCATTGCATCACTTTTCCTTACTTCAGAGTAGAATTCCATTGTGTAAATGTTCCACTACTTCATTATCCATTCATCTAAATGATGGGAACCTAGGTTGATTCCAGTTTTAGCTATAATGAATTGAGGAGCTATAAACATGCTTGAACAAATATCTCTGTATTGATGCATGGAGCATGTAGGATATATGCCCAATAACGGAACAACTGGGTCTGTTGGTAGCTTTATATTCAACCTTTTCAGGAATCTCCATATTGACTTCCGTAGTGTTGTATAAGTTTACATTTTTACCAACAGTGAGTGAAGGTTCCTCTTTCACCACATCCTCACCAACAGTTGTTTTTAATGGTTGCCATCCTAACTAGAGTAAGGTAGAATCTCATAGTTGCTTTAATTTGCATTTTCCTAGTGGTTAGGGATGTTGAACATTTTCTTAAGTGTGTGCTAGCCATTTGTATTTAATCCTCTGAGAAACCCCTATTCAGTTCACTGACCCATTTTTAGAGTGGGTTGTTTGATTTTTCTTGTTTAGTTTTTTGAGTTCTTTGTAGATCTATGTATTAGGCTTTTGATAGTGATATAGGAGGCGAAGATTTTCTCCCATCCAGTGGGTAATCTACTAGCTCTGCTTATGGTGTGTTTGTCTGTGCAAAAGCTTTTTAACATCATGAGATCCTATTGCTTGAGTGATTGTTTAATTTCCTGGGCTACTGAGGCTTGGTTCAAGAAGTTATATGCAAAGCAAAATGCTGGTCACTATATCCATTCATAATTTATATTTCCTAAATTAAGTGTGTAGCTCAGTGGGAAAGCACTTGTTAATATTCACAAGGCTTTGAGCACTATATCTTAAAAATAAATTTCTTCAGAAATTATTTTGACAAGTAATTTAATAGGAAGATGATCCCAGAAAGTAATACTTGACGGACAATGAAATGTGGTACATGGGCAGAATAAAAGGAAGGTTTCCACTGTGCACAACTGAGTGTCAGGACTGCTTGGAGATGCTCAGAATTGCTTCTCTTCATGATTCAAGTCTGATTCCTTTGCCATGACCTTTATTGATGAGAGATTTTCCCTATGGAAATTGATCAAGTTGTCATGTGTACAGATTGAGTATTTGTCAGTTAACACCCAGCTGAACTATATGCTGAAACTCCAGGTGAGATATTGTCACAGGGCATGGAAGTGCTTCAAAAATGTAGCCAGAAGCCCAGCACTTGGGAGGGAGGGGTAGGAGGATCACTGTGAGTTTGAGGCCACCCTGAGAATACAGAGTGAATTTCAAGTCAGCCTGGATTACACTGAAACCCTACCTCAAAAAAATAAAAAATGTAGCTAGAATTATTATTAGCTGCTCTAAGATTTTTAATGCAGAGCATAGAAGCTATCTACTGCACTATCTCTTTCCACCTCTTAAAAAAAGCTATTACCCCATGTTAGGTTAAATTATTAAATAACTCTTTAATATGGTAGTTGGTCATAACCTCAAAATAGTTTTATCAGGGCAAATTATTAGCCCTGTTACAGTGATATGTCCCAAGGGTACACTGACATTAACCATTCTTTCTACCTCCCATTTTATCCATGTCACTCTAGGCCAATTGACTTCAGGAAAGGTTGCCCAGTAGAACATAGACCTTCATCCCATTAGGTAGATCTGAGTCATTGATTGTCTTGCCACCTATCAAGTTATTTGTGTAATGCTTGCTTTCTTTTCCACTGAGCATAGAAGCATCAGAAGATGCACCAGTGATTCTCCATTACTGCCTCCTTTATGCACTGAGTGTAAGAACCCATACCATATAGTATCAATACTGCAATCAGCTTAGTAGTCATTTATTTTCTGACTAATCTAGAGGAATGCAGTGTGTGGGGGTGTACTCAAAATGTCTGGAAAAATGTTGAAGCTTTTGGTTTGGATTGTTAGTGTGTTTTCTATACTGTGAGATTCCCCACCAGGTTTCACAAAGTTAAATTTACAAGAGTCTGTCAATGAGAAGCACAAACGTTCAATGAATCATTAAAAAGGATGTTGAGAGTGATAAATGTTTTTTCAACATTTGAGTGCCTTTGCGGCTGGAGAGATGTCTTAGAGGCTAAAGGCCCTTGCTTGAAAAGTCTTCTGAATAGAGTTTGATTTTTCCAGTACCTACATAAAGCAGGACACACAAAGTGGTACCATATTCTGGAATTCATGTGCAATGGCAAGAGACCTTAGGTCACTAATTCTCCCTCTCTCTCTTAAATAAAATAATAAAACTAGCAAAAATATTTGGGTCTCTTATATGTGAAGTTTAGTACTAAGTTCCATATCTTACATAGTGGTTGATTAAATAGTGAATGGGTTTGGGGATGAAGTACCACCAGAAAGGTCCATATCTTGTGGGCATGCTATCCAGCCCATGGAGTCATTTTTGGCAATTCCAGAAACTTTGGAAGCTGGAACTTATGTCCTGGATGTAAGTGACGTTGGAGATATAGTGTTTGATTTTGTTTCTTGTTTACCATTTGGCGAGGAGGTTCTCTGCCAATGTTCAAAGCACTAAGATGTTTCATCAATATGTGTGGAGACAAGCAACCACAGGCTTAGTCTGCAGAACTGAAATAAGTGTTTCCCCATTGTAAGTTGCTCACTCAAGTATTTTCTCACAGTGGAAACATAAAAGCAATGTCAACATGAACATGGCAACATAGGAGGCATTGTTTTAACTACCAAAGGTGTGCCCCATGTTGGCAGTGTGGCTGAGATTTTTATCATGCTATTATTATATTTTCATCATTTTCTTTATGGTTTTGGTTGTAACAGCACATGTAATTGGCAGTTATAGCACCGAAAAGTTGGGTATGACAACCTTGGACAACCCCAGGCATTTTACCATAATGTCTCCTTCCATAGATCAGAATTCTCAGACAATGGTTCTACTTGATTCTAAGCATTTATGACCTGATACATAGATCAGAGTCTTTGGAAATGATCACAAAGCCAGTTCATAGAAAAACTGCACCCATTAAATCACAAATTCATTTACTGTTTGCATGTGTTATACTGGGAATTACAGTCTCTTTAATCTCAGGAGCAAGTAAGATTCTATTTTCAATGATGATTAAGAAAAGATGGGCTGGAGAGATGGCTTAGCGGTTAAGCGCTTGCCTGTGAAGCCTAAGGACCCCGGTTCAAGGCTCGGTTCCCCAGGTCCCACGTTAGCCAGATGCACAAGGGGGCGCACGTGTCTGGAGTTCGTTTGCAGTGGCTGGAAGCCCTGGCGCACCCATTTTATCTCTCTCCCTCTATCTGTCTTTCTCCCTGTGTCTGTCGCTCTCAAATAAATAAATAAAAAATGAACAAAAAAAATATTTAAAAAAAAAAAGAAAAGAAAATATGGGCTGGAGAGATGGCTTAGTGGTTAAGTGCTTGCCTGTGAAGCCTAAGGACCCCAGTTTGGGGTTTGATTCCCCAGGACCCATGTTAGCCAGATGCACAAGGGGCCACATGCATCTGGAGTTTGTTTGCAGTGGCTGGAAGCCCTGGCATGCCCATTCTCTCTCTCTCTCTCTCTGTATATATATATATATATATATATATATATATATATATATATATATATATATATATATATGTGTGTGTGTGTGTGTGTGTGTGTGTGTGTGTGTGTGTGTGTGTGTGTTCTGCCTCTTTTTCTCTCTGTCACTCTCAAATAAATAAATAAAATTAACAAAAAATTTAAAAAATATAAAATGTTCATCATCCCTAATCATCAGGATAACACAAATTTAAATTTAAATGAGATTCCACCTTGCCCCAATAAGGACAGCAAATATTAGAAAATCAAATGAAAACAAATGCTGGTGAGGATGTGGAGTAATAGGAAACCTTATCCACACTTAGTAGGATTGTAAGATGGTACCACCACTTTGGAAAGCAATATGAAGACTCCAAAAAAGGTTGACTATAGAGTTACCAAAAGACCCAGTTATTCCCTTACTGGGCCTTTATCCTGAAAACTCCATACCTCAATTCAGAGAGATTTGCTGGACAATGTTTATGTCTGATCAATTCATAATAGCTAAGAGCGGGAATCAACCCAGATGTCCATCATTAGATAAATGGTTAACCAAGATATGATATATCTACACAATGGAATTCTACATAGCAGTAAGGAAACATAGTACAATGAAATTTAAAGAAAAATGGCCAAACCTGGAACAGATCATTCTCAGAGAACTCACCCAGTTACAAAAATTAATCCACACATAGTCTCACTCATCTGTGGCTCCTAATTTGAATCTACCCAAGATGCTGAAATACCTAATAAGGATCTTGAGAGCCAGACAATAGGGTAGGTGGGGTGCAAGGGGAGGGGAGGGTAAAGGTGGAGGTAGGGGACACAAAATTAGTCCCAAATTTTATGGTATCATAAAATTCTACAACCTAAAATACAGACTAAATTGTTGAATCAGGTCCTTAGATGGAACACCTGAATCACAGGGCCCTGGAGAGGGTATGATAATGACTAACCTTAATCTTCTCCAGTCTCTCAATCTCTCTCTTTCTCTCCTACCTCTCTGTCTATTTTATATTACCTATATTTTTCTTCCTTCTTTTCCTTGGTGCTGGCCCATAACTCCCAGTATCAGCATGTGCCAAATATCCACAATGAGCTGTTGATCAGAGAGAGAGACCTACAAGGTTTCCCAAAATAAGACAGATTTCTGTCAGAGTACTTGATGATCCACCAAAGGATAGTAGTAAGCCCGCTGCAGAAGACACCATATGCTGTTGGTACAGAACATGGAGAGACCTGGCTGGAATCCGGAAGAGTCAGTCTCCATGCAGCTAGCTCATCTAGTGTCAGAAGGTGTTACATGAGCGACTGGGGGGAAAATGACCAACATCTGTCCAAGCAACCTAAGCTACTCAGTAGCAAACAACTTGATGTGATGCTCAAATAAGTGCAATAGTGGCACACTGCCATGGTGGGTAACCAACTGCTCTTGATTTGGCTTAGTGATCTGCTCAGTGGAATGGAACCCATAGCTGGAGCTGTGAAACAAGTCAGCACCATATCTAAAAATGAGCCCACTCTCCATTGTCAAGCTCTCACCAATCATGGGCTACAAGAGGGCCTACACCTATTACATTCTCTCTAAAATAATAATGGTTATCCCATTTTTCTGGTGTTAACTTCACTCTCCATTGGAGAATTGGCTTCTCTTTTATAGATGGGCGCAGATACTAAGGACAAACCCATCCATTGCACCCCAACAGGACCCCAGTGGAAACTAAGAGTTATTGGGGAAATGAACAGGAGTGCTGCTTTCTTAGTGAACCTGGTACCAGCACAAGGGTGAAGGAGATAGACACAGAGAACAATCAACTCTTACCAAATCAGCTATCCAGAGACACAGAGACTCCCAAGACCTCATCACTGAAGCAGACCTAAAATGAACCCAACATGGGTCAGGGAAATTCACAAATGAGGAGGCAGAAAGATTGTTAGAGCCACAACTTGAGTCATTTTGCACAGAGTCAGTGCCTCTTACCCATATCTTATGGTTAGCCCCACAATGCATGTCCCATATTCCCCAACGAGTAGGGTCTCTGTGAATGGAGGAGGTTAATAATGGTGCCAACATAATTGTATACACTGTGTACATAACTAATAAGAAATAGGGGGAAAAAGATTTTTAGTTTGCTGGCACTAGACCATATTGAAGGAAATACTGATATAATATTTACTATATAAGCTCTTTGTGGCAGGACAAGGCCTTTTCCTCAAGAGAACACATCCTCTTTTTCTTTCTTTCTTTTTTAATTATTAGCCTATATAGAGTTAAGTTTATTAAGAACTTGTTTTGAGGTTCTATTTGCAGAATGCAGATACTCATATGTCATTGAACAAAAAGACAGTTTTTCTCTATTCAGGGAAGGTAGTCTCTAAAATGAGCATGCAGATTAGAGAGGAGTATGCATGTAAGAGTGAGGGAGGTAGGGTACACCTGGCTAGCCAACCAGATCAGCCAAACCAACCCTGATGATCAACGGGGTGACAGATGCCACAATCAAGTTACCCTCACATGCAGAATTAGTAAGTTTGTTTATGCTGTTTATAAGACAAAATATTTTATTTCCCTTGCTCTTTGTTTTCTCCAACCCACTCCCAAGTTTCTTATATACTCTCCTGCATAACTTCACTTTTGATAGGTTCTTATGTCAAATGCCAGCTCAGAACTGGAAACTGGGCAAAGAATAGTGATTTTTCAGATTGTAAAGATGGTCTGAATATGTGCCCTGCTATCTCTCTTCCTCTCTCTCTCTCTCTCTCTCTCTCTCTCTCTCTCTCTCTCTCTGTGTGTGTGTGTGTGTGTGTGTGTGTGTGTGTTTCAAGTTAGACACATTAGGCAACACACTATCACCCTGTTAGGTGTCCACTTCCAGATTCACTATAGTCCCTTAGCCATCCCCACAGATCCTTGTAAGGGAAGGATTTTTTTTTTTTTTTTTATGACACACTGGTACTGCTGTGGTTTCTAGTCATTGCATATTTTCTTTTATGATGATAAGAGTCACCACATGGCCTGTGCTATTCTAGACCATACTCCCTGTGAAGGAACAAACTCCTTTTCCCTGTGAATTTTCTTCATAGGACTGCTGTAGTGAGCTTCTGAAAAGTTCAAGAGCCCTCACCAGTGTATGATATCTCGGGGCATGAAACCCAGACCCGTTCCAGATTTTACTTTTCTACTTCTTCTGTATTTTAGCCATGAGTTTGTCATAGAAACATTCATTCTGGGCTTAAATTTCAGCCTTTGCAAATATTTTTGAATCTGGTAAGTATCCACTTCCAAGCTCATTCTGTTTCTTAGCAGAATTCCATTTCTTGCATTCAAGGAAACGAGGGACAATAAAAACACTTCACAAGGTTGTTTTAGTTTTGTCCTACATCACCCTCAGTTGATAGGTGGATGAGGAAAGGGAATATTCTCTTTCTCCATTATGTCAATATAAACAAACAAACCAGCTTATTCTATCACTTTCAAAATTGCTATTTTCTCCATATAGTTCAAATAGTAGCACTACTCCACTAGTCAAAACATGGCTTCTTATATATTGTTCCAAAAAATGTGAGAATATTAGTAATGCCAAAACAAGAGTTTGAATAAAGATTTATGGAAAGCTATTTTATGTGGGAGGGATTCCTAGGAAACAGAAATGAAGGGATAGGGAAAGTGACAGCAGACAGTATCAAGAGCTTGTTATTACTGACAACAACTGGAATTCAGTCCCACTGTGAGCCTGATTCTCCCTAAAGGACTGTGCTGAGTGTACTTCTGAATGACCAACCAGAGCCTGAGACATTCCTGGTCAGCTTCACTAACTGGCCGATTCAGCTCTGGGACTTATCTCCTGTTTCCTGCTTTGCTGGTATTATCAAGAGTTGAAGTGACTGAAATGTAGAAATATATGGTTGGGGTTTCATGTAGAATGTAAAATGTGATATGGACACTTAAAATTTCTTTTCAAATTTGAGCAAAACAGATGTGGACATGCAAAAAGTATTTTCTTATATTTATATTCCAAGTTATGTAATACTACTCATTTTTATGAATGAGAAAATTTAAGAAAATAATGCTGAAGAAATTTGCCAATGGTGAAAAAAAAAATAAAAAGAAAGAAAGCTAGAAATTTTACCATAAACAAAAATAAAGCTTTTGAGGAATAAAAATGTTCCAGTTCCTTTTCTGACCCACTGAATTGGGATCATTGTTTAAACAGGATTTCTGGGTACTATGCATATCCATTTAGGTTCCATATGCACATGCAGAAAGTGCTTTTGTTACAACATTCTAGAGTCAAAGAGATCAACTCAGATATAATGACAAATGGTCTAAAAGTTGTGCTATTCTTTTTAGTGAAATGCAATAGACTTTTAAGAATTTTCTTTTTGAACCTCAATTAATTAAGAATATTTTGGTGAGTGAGACCCATTGAACTTGATTCATTTTTCAAGATGTATATGGGAATTACGGTTGTCCTGAGAGGTGAATGAAGACTTGCTGTTGTAACAGGTCAGTAAGGTACCAGAAGTACATATTTAATAATTAATTTCCTATTATTTCGATAATACACTATGAAAAACTCCTTGAAAAACACAGACCCTTCTAACAGTCCTGTGAACTTGGTGATGTCTGCAGTCTGGTTTCAGTCTTTGCAAAAGACACTGATGGACCAAGGAAGGAAGCATCTATTCCCAAACTAACTGTGGCTCTTAGCAGATTTCTGCTGCCCATAGCTCCCAGAGACCTCTTAAGCCTTTCTATGATGGTTCTCTTGTCTCTGAACCAGTGAGGGAAAATCAAATCTTCTGCTCACAGTTGATCTTTTATTTCTGTCATATGTTTGCATTCTTCCTACCATATATATATATATTTTCTGCATCAAGCCAAAACTATTGTTTACTTTTAAGGCTGCAGGTTGTATCTAGGTAATGGCCGCTGTCTTTTGTTGTGTGTAAGGTTAATTACATCTCTAAAATTTTTTTGCCATGAAACATATTCATGTTTTTATGGATTGAGGTTTGAAATTTTTTTTTCTTTCTTTTTTTTTGTTCACTTTTGTCTTTTTAGTAGTTTTGTACTCAGTGAATATAGTCAAGTTGGTACCATTGTTAGCCTCCTCCCTGTCCTCCCCCTCCGCAGGGACCCTCCTAGTTGGGGAATATGGGGCATACATTGTGGGGTTAGCCATCAGTTATGGGTGGGAGGCAATGGCTCTGTGTATCATGACCCAACATGTGGCTCTGACATTCTTTCTGCTCCCTCTTCCGTAAATTTCCCCAAACCATGTTGGGTTCATTTGGGTTCTACTTCAGTGATGTCTTGGGAGCCTCTGTGTCTCTAGATATCTCTAGATATCTGGTTTGGTAGGAGTTCTGTCTTCTCTGTGTCTATATCCTTCCATCCTTCCATCCTACATACAGTAAAGAGTGTGTGTGCTTCAAAATATGGTACTTGTAATTGGGGATATAGGTGTGGGGATGTGGTAGGGGCCATGAATAAAAGAAACAGATTTTTATTCCATCAACCTATATTTATTAAGTGTTGCTTTCTAGAACACTGCTTCAGAATTTTATCTTTGGATCAATAGGAAGTTATTGAAAGTTATCCATTAGAGAAGTACTAAGATAAACTTATTTGAGAGGTTCAATATTGGGGTATGTCCAAGCTAGGTCATGCTTAAACACCTCCAGCTTATTGTCTTTCCTTAGAAATAGTGCAGCTCTCTCTCTCTCTCAAAAAGATATGGGAATATATATGACGAAGAGAGATTAATAATTTCTCTTTCACATAATTTTATTTTAAATTTGGTAAGATAAGGCCTTACCTTCAGGAACCCACTAACAGGAATAGAGAAGAAAGGATGGCTGTGAGAAAAATAGTAAGGAATAACTCACTGTTTTCAATACTTGGCATAAATGGAATGTAGAAGATAGATATAATGTGTGATGGAAAAACTAAAATTAACCATTTTTTTCCTGCATTAGAAAAAATAAAAACAGCAAGTAAGCACACAGAAAGTACTGTATTTTCTCCAATTCCTTAAAATGCCATGTTTGCATGAAGGCACTGGATGAATCAATGGCAAGTAGCAAAAAGGACAACACTGATTTTTAAATTCATCATTTTTGCAGTGTGAAGATTGACTTTTAAAGTACTGATTTCATCATAGTGACTTAGCCACCATTAAATCTTAATCCAACCTATCATTTCAAGTCTTATAACTACTGTTACCTATTTACTGGTACAAAATGCTATTTTGGGAGAGGTCATAATTAAGCAAGGATAAAAGTCTAAAAAATGACTCAAGTTCAAAACTCATTTGAATCAATCAAAAAGTACAAGTTGTGGTTAAAATAATCCTACCACTAGGGGAGGGTTGACATTTTTCTTACACATATTCAGATGTTGTCTCTTCTACTACATGAAATAGAAACATCATGAAGAAATAATGGAATAGACATAGAGCATGACACATATGGTGGGCATTTGTTTGAAATTTCAGGATGGGAGATTACTGAGAGAGAGAGAGAGAGAGAGCACGAGAGAGAAGCTAGTAAACCTCTCATAACATTGTCTGTTCAACTCCATGACTGATGCAGGATTTATTGATTTATTTTTAAGAGAAAGCTATTATTTTTTAAATAAAATATTACCAAAAAAACAATAATTGCTAAAGGTCATACTCCAATCTGAAGTTGTCTTGAATGTTTCTGGTTTGGCTTCACCAAATATGCATTGTGCCAAACACTATTTCTCCTTAATTTTTAAACCCTTGTGTATTTTTAAAGAAAATTCAATCCACATGTTGCTTATGCATTTACACTTAACTCATCAAATTCCTCTTATATAAGAGCAACTTGATGACCAAGAAAAGCTTTGGAAATTATTTATTTTCTTTGAAGCATTTTTATTATAAAAATAATAGTGTGTCCTTTGGTGTAATCTGTTTTACATACCCAGGTGTTCAGTTTTTCAGTTATGATAATAATATAATATAGAATAAATTTGTGTCCCTTGACTTTGTGCCTATTGCTTTATCTACATTGCACACACACTCACGCATATGCATGCATGCGCATGCATACACATACATATATATCTGTGTGTGTGTATATACCATATATATACATATATATACATATATATACATACACACACACACACACATATATATACCATTACCATCAATTTTAATGTGATTGTGGTTTTATGGCTTACTATTTCTAAATTTTTTGTTGTTGTTGTTCATTTTTTATTTATTTATTTGAGAGCAACAGACACAGAGAGAAAGACAGGTAGAGGGAGAGAGAGAGAATGGGCGCACCAGGGCTTCCAGCCACTGCAAATGAACTCCATAAGCATACGCCCCCTTGTGCATCTGGCTAACATGGGACCTGGGGAACCGAGCCTCGAACTGGGGTCCTTAGGCTTCACAGGCAAGCGCTTAACCACTATGGCTTACTATTTCTATTATTACTATAAACTCAATTTTGACATTAATTATATCATAAGTATGTGTAATTTAATAGTATGCTTGCTAACAACTGATTTGAACTAACTCATTATAAAACTTCAGCAGATTCTGAACTGACTTCTAGAATCCTTAGTATCATACAAATTAGAATATGGGAGCTGAAGTATGCTACTTCATTATTATGATACAGTATCAGGATCAGAAAAGATTTACATTGCTTTACAATTTTCCACCAAGGTTTATTTTTAAGGTTTTATATGTCATATTTTCAATCTGATGACTCCGAATATAATATTCATCTCCATTAGATATTTCAACTTTATTTCTTCAAATCCTTTTCTATCATTTTTTAAGTAATTACTCATTTGCATGCATGCATGAGTGCCTGTATTTGTGCATATGTGTGCACACGTGTGCACGTGTGTGGGTGCGTGCACACTCAAATACACAGGCATACATGGTGCTGGCATCTCTTGGTGCTGCAAAACAATGCCTATTGGGATTTGCAGAAGTGGGGGAATTAAACCCAGACCAGCAGTGATTTTAGAGGTGTATATCCTAGTACAATTGTTAGACTCAAACAAATGGTTAATTCTAGAGTAAGCACAGTAGAAAGATTAGAAAACATGCTGCTTTTTGAGCAAAGAAGCTCACATAAAGTTGAGGTTATGGAAAGTATGGCTGTTAAAGATGTTAGTCTCATTAAAATGGAGCCAAATAATTTGCATCAGGGTAATTGGAAAGATTTTTGAGGGTATCTCAGGAATTTTCCAGGTTTCAGTCATGGCAGGTTCACAGGACAATCAACTCACTTGAAAAAGAGTTGCTTTGAAAAGAGAGCAATGGAGCACCATGTGAATGGGTTTCCCTGAGTGCCATTGCCACTCCATTCAGAGGTGCTGCAGACATGGTACTAGAGCTTGTGCTATTACTATAGCTGAGGGCAGAACTTTGTGCAGTCCTGATGAGGACAGTTCTGCAGACAAACAGAACGTAAAACTAGTAGGGTCTTACAGGCATTTACCCATACTTCAGAGGAGTCCTGCAAGGTCCCAGCAATATGTGACAGGATAATGGCCTATGCAAGGCAGTCCCAAAGGAGCAAAGTGCGATGTTTTCAAAGCAAATCCAAAACTGGACTCAGATCTTGAGAAATTAGATGTGCCAGCAATATGGAACATCTGCCAGGGAAAGCCATAGGCAATGAGTGTAGCCTGCCAAAAACAGAAGTACTGTGGGCAACAAATAGCAAGGACCAAGAGCTTTGGAGCTCACATCATGTTACCATGTGTCCTGGATGCCAAATATGGATCTGCAGGATTTGGTGTTTGCCCTATTGTTTTTTTTTTTTTTTTTTTTTAATTTCTTACTTTGGTGCTATTCGTCTTTGTTTTTATAATATTCCTCCATTTGTAACAGAAACATGCATTCTGTGATATTATATCTTGAAGGTCTGTTAAGTTGCCCTTGATTATTCAGAAGCTCACAGCTAATACTTGAAGTCTGTTAGCAGCCTTTAAAAAATGTCATAACTGCAATTCTGGAGAACTGGGTGAACTTTGCATCATCAAGTGGATATGAGCCCTTTGTATGTCAGAAAAAGGATATTATGATTTAAGGACATATACTTGGTTGTCCAGTTGACAACTTCATTGAATTGAGAAGCACTTAGGATACTAGTAAAAGATATCTCATGGCATATCTGTGAGAATGTTTCCATAAAGGATTCACTAAATGATAGAGGGCAGATTTTGCCAGAATTTAGGCAGCATCATCCCAGTGGCAGGAGATCAGGGAAGAATAACAGGGGAAAATTGAAATTCTCTAGCACAAGCATTGTCTGTACATCTTGGCTGTGAGCTGCTCTACTCTCTGACACTACCTGACATGGACTAAAACCTCAGAAGTTATAAGCTGAAACTAATTTTCCTCTTCCTGAGTTGTTTCTCTTGGGTATTTGTCACAGTAATGAAAATCTGAGTGGAACAATGGTCATCATACAAAGAAGAAAAAAAAGAAGGTATAGTATCTAACGTTATTTTATCTTTTGAAAACTATGCATTTATCCAGGCAAAATTGTTTACACTTATAATATCAGTCCTAAGTAGGCTGAGGTAGTCAGATAGGTATATGTTCAAGGCCAGCCAGGACTACATAGTGAGTTCCAGGTCAGTGTAGGCTAAAGTTAGACTGTGTCAAAAAAAAAAAAATACTGTATTTGATATATACACACGCTGAAGTAAACAAAAAAGGGAGCAATGACCTGTAATTGGTCATGTTTTTCAGTAGAATTCTTCATTTTCATTGTATTTTCTCAACTTTTTGTAATGAAGAATTGTATTTAATTGATCAACATTTAATGATATTGGAAATATTTTATTTCTAGTCAAATTGATAAAATGTATATACTTAATATCTACAGTGTTATATGTGTATTTCAACAAATGGTCTTAACAATTTTCTCAAAAAGAGAAGAATTTATTTAAAGCAGATTATAAAGTTGAGATCAGAAATGCTCCTCCTAGAAAGCTTCCTTAAAGTTATGCATAATCATCAAATGTGTAGTTATACTTAATCTACTCTCATACTATTAACTAACTCTAAGAAAAACTGACATTGAGGATATTGTGAACTTAATTGCATATGAATGTTTGAATGTATATTGCCTATGGATTAGGGCAGCCTATTCATTGACTTTCTCATTGCTAAGACAAATACCTGGCAAGAAACAACTTAAGGGAGGAAGGATTTATTTTGACTCACAGTTCAAGAGTCCACACTGCCATGGTGGAGAAATGCTGACCACAGGAGCCTGTCGCAATTGGTCACATGGTCACATTGCATCCATAGTCAGGAAGCAGACAGCAATGAACACTAGTACTCAGTCTTTTCCTTATCATTCACTTAAGGACCCCATTTTCATAGAATGGTGCTGCCCACAGTTAAGGTGACTCTTCTTAGCTCAACTGTAATCTTATCTAGATATTTCCTTTGGGATGCCCAGAAGATTGTCTCCGTCCAATTCTGTATATCCTGTCAGGTTGAAAATCAATATTAATCAGCACAGTTATCTATAAAAGCATTCAATCATCACAGAAAATACTTATGGTATATGAAAATAGCATGCTACATAGTCTGTCTTACTATGTACATAGCATAGATATAAATGGTAGAATAAGAACTATGGGCTTCTTTGTATGTTTTCAAAATATTTACAATGTACCTATAAAATTATTCATAAATTAATTCAGTAGATTTGGTTTCCATTTGTGTAGGATTACTGAATGCTAGTCACCTTAGTCTTCCATTGGTTGGGCTGTAATCACCTGAGAAAGTAGGTTATTTAGACTGTGAAGGTGAGCATGCCAATGGGGAATAGTCACACAATCATATTTGTTAGCGAAAATGAGCATGGGAAGCTAACACACTAGCTAGAAATTATGTTCAATGAAGATATTTAAGTATGATAGAAGGAATTACATCTTTAGCCTGGAAGCAATAAATTTAGAACTTAAGATACCAGAAAGATAAAATAATATTTAGGGGTTTGGGTGATGGCTGAATGAATAGAGCTTACTGTGTGAGTACTTGAATTTGACTTCAGAACCCATCTAAATGACAGACAGTGTGATAGGCATCTGCAGTCCCATTGCATCTAACCTACAGCAAGAAGGAAAGCAAAGACAGGAGAATTTCCCACAAGCTCACGGGCCAATATGACAGCATGGTGTACATGTTAATGAGAGTATATGTCAATCAGAGTGGATGGTGAGGACTAACACAGGAAGTTCTCCTCAGACCTCTACAAGTAAGTGATGTAACATGGATGCCTGGACTAATACACATGGACACACACATGCATACAGATGGAAATGGTATACACATCAGAAAATGAAATATTTGGTATAACATTATAATTTTTCAAGATTTCCTTTTTTTTTAATGGTATATCTTTCCTTTCTTTTCTTTTTTTTTAAATTTAATTTATTAGTTTTCTTTTCAGTAAATACAGGCAGTTTGGTACCATTATTTAGGCTCATCTGTGATCTACCCCCTCCCATTAGATCCTCCTTGTTAATGAAAATGGGTCGTGCATTGTGGAGTTAGCCCCCAGTTATTGGTATGATAAATGTCTCTGCATATCATGACCCAACATGTGACTCTGACATCTGCTTCTCTTTTCTAGATAGATGTAGATCCTAAGAAGAGAGCTGCCCCAACATACCTCAAAAGGGGCCCAACTGAAACTAAGGACAACTGGCGAAATAAGCAAGGGTGATGTTTTCCTGTGAACTGGATACCAGCACAAAGATTTCTTTTTTTAAACTTTATATTTTGTTTATTTATTTGAGAGAATGAGTGAGAGAAAGGCAGAGAGAGAGACAGAGAGAATGCATGGATGCTCCATGGTCTCCAGCCACTGAAAAGGAACTCCAAATGAATGAACCACTTTGTGCATCTAGCTTTATGTGGGCACTGGTGAATCAAACCCAGTCCATCTGGCTTTGCATGCTAGTGCCTTTAACCACTAAGCAATCTCTCCAGCTCCATTTTCTCAAGACTTCCGAAAGATAATGTTCAGGACACACTCAGATGGGTAGCTTTTTCATTGGTGTTTCATAAAGTTAGTGTTTATGGTAACACACTTGGCTTTTGAATTGAATTAGCCCTCAGAAATAATAGTGGCATGATTTCTTTGAAAAACATGAAGCATGAGTTAACAGTATTTCTTTCTTTCTTTTTCCTTTTTTCTTTGCTTTGATTTGTTTTTCTGAGGTGGGGTCTCAGTCTAGCCCACGCTGACCTAGAATTCACTATGTAGTGTCAGGGTGGCTTTGAACTCATGGCAATCCTCCTACCTCTGCCTCCCGAGTATTGGGATTGAAGGTGTGCGCCGCCATGCCTGGTTCAACCGTATTTATTTTAGAACCCATGCAAGTAACAGGATCTATAGAAAAATAAACATTTTTGGTTTTTGTTGCTGCTTTTGTTTGCTTGAGGCAAGGACTTACTATGTAGCCAAGTCTGTCCTCAATCCTGTAATCTTCCTATCTCAGCCTTTCAAGTACTTCCAGGATTATTCATGTGCAACATGCCAAGCAAACATTAACTTTTTCTTGCCACTACCTGTATTAGGTATTATTTGTGCATGCTAACGGATTGTACACATTAGCAGGAATTTAGATTACTTTGATAGAGTTAAAAGTCTCAGGATATCAAAATGATTCAAATGACTATTCAAATTTGAGTATTTCAACCACACATATACCCAACACTTACATTTTGCTCCTTCAATATAATATCTCTAGTAATTCCTAAAAGAATGCATTTATATGCAAATATCATTAGTTCATTCCCATATCAACCTCAGTAGGAACTATTACTAGAGGAAACTCAAAACTAGAATTAAGTGTTCAAATTAGTTTGCCATGCAGTGTTTTGGCTGCTAGTATGTTCAACAGAAAAACATGTGATATTGCATACATTTGATCAATGATAGAATTATGGTTCAGAAATGTTGTACATAGGCAGGGCCCTGGCTTAAAGCAAACCTAAGCTGTCTGACACCAAAGCCCCAGCCTATGGAGAGGTCGCAGCAGCCTGAACCTCTGGTCATGTGCCCACCTACCTACAGGGGTGCTCCTTCCTCAATTCTGGGGGGTTGCAGTGAATCAGGATCCTCCTCCCATTCTTGGGGGTGTCAACGAGCCTGAAATTCCCCCCCCCCCCTCCGCAAAATCCTGGACCCTGAGGCTGGCAGGAAGTAAGGCCACTCCCTCTCAAAGCATGGGATACCTGGACATTCTGGTAAGACTTAGGCTTTGCCCACAACCCTGTGACCTTTGGCCAGTTGCCTAGGAAACTCCTTATATGGTATTAGCCCATAACCTTTGCACAGACCATCCCCCTGCCATTGCCGATGTGCTGGAATGTATGTCCCCACGGGCTAATTATGCATCAGCAAGCAACCTTGTACATTCAATGCCCTTAGGACAATCTTCCCACCCTCAACTCCTTATAAACCCATTTCCCTCACAATAAAAGGAGCTGTTCACCAAGACTGTCTCCCAGGACTGATTCTTCCTCTCTTCAAGCCTGCACGACCTTGATTTCCGTGGTTGCCTTGGGGGACGTGGCCGCCCAGGAACCCACACAGAAAGTATGAATACTTACCTCAAAGTTACTCATGAAATTGTTGGAATCAAGATTCAAGTAGGGTTTGTTCTGGGTTTCCATCATTCCTGGAAATAATGTGGCACCTTTCATGTTTTAGAGACACTTGAGAATTTCGCATGTCAGTGATTGATCTTTTCTTTTCAATGTGCTTGTGTTACTGTCAGGTACCTGTTGAAGGGTTCTCTTTTTGTGCTGCTTATGTTTGTTCCTTTGTGGTCATACTTTTCATATCCAGCTGTTGACAATTTAATTTTCATAGCATGTAGTTCCCCATATGTTCTATATATTCTTGTACTGCCATGATTGGATTTAGTCAATTTTTATTGAGTTCTTTCCAGAATTATGACATCTTTCTTTGTCGACCTTCCTTTCCTTTTGCTTTCTCCCTTTCTTTTCTAGCCTTTCTTTTTAAAGTACTTTGGCTACAGAAATATATTTTGTAGGTGAGGAAAGGGTTGGGGGGATTTGAAGTGAAGGCAGCTTGAAGTCTATGTATTCCTTTACCACACTGAAAAGAGAAAAATGGTGAAATCTTTGCATGAATGATTTTAAGAAAATATTTATGTTGGAACTCATTGTTCTTTGGTTTTTCTTATGAAGTAAGAGTCATTGCCCTCATTTGTATCTGAGTCAGCAGAAACTCTGGTACAGAAATTGGAGCACCCCAAATAAGGCTGGAGAGATAGCTGAATAGTTAAGACATTTATCTGTAAAGCCTAACAAAACCTGTTTGATTCCCCAGTAACCACATAAAACTAGATGCCAATTCTCTCTCTATCTCTCTCATAAATAAATAAAATAAATACATAAACAATAAAAATAAATAAAAATAAAAAACCTGGTACTCAGAAGATGACACTATAATTGACTATTCATATTGACTTTCCTAAATCAGTTGTTACCTTTCTTCATTAATAAAAATACCTTTCAAGTTATATGATATATTTTGTTGTTTTGGGCATAACAATCATCAGGATTAATGTTCAATTTGTAAAAACCTAAATTCATTAAAATAATGAAAATCCTGAACAGGGCAGCATTTTTTTCTCTTTTTTTAATGTGGAGAACTCTGACATGGTGCTACTGTTTTCCCAGGAACAGTCTGTTCCATGGTCAGGATGTAGCTCCTAATACAGAGGCAGCTGAGAGCCTCCAAATGACATAGTAGTAGTATAATCACAGCTCTCTGAGAGGCTCTTCCATCACTACTTGTGTCTTGAGTTGTACCAATTGAAGAAGTAATGTGAGCACTTTACGGGTAATTTAAATACACGTATTTGCTCCTCAGTTGTGGACAACAGTGGATTCAGGTTCTCTAGTTTAGTCTTCCATATAGAATTTTTATTTTTTACTTATTTTAGTGCAAGAACAGCATAAAATAAAATGAATTGGCCTTTGCTTAAAAACCCTAGAGTATTATAAACAGCCACATTGATATCCAGGCATGTTATATAAATTGAGTGAGGAAGTAGGAAGATAATATCAAACCAAAGTAATCCCTATATGTGTAAAACAAGTCTGGTGCTTAAAAATCAACATGATCTATCTATAATATCTTGACATAAATTTTACCTTAAGAGTATAGAGATGTAAAATAAAATCTTATACATTTAAGGTGTCAAAATAAGTTAGATTATGCATAGAAAATATTTTGAAATACTTCCAACCATATTCTTTTGATTTGAGTCTGAAAGGAATTAATTGGGTCAAACAAGAACTCTAAGTTATCTAATATGTAATAAAATAGAACATAATAAATATGGCATATGTATTAAAATGTCAACAAATATATTTTTGCCAAAGACCATGATAAAAACGTAATAATTTAGAATCTGCCAAGTCTAACTGTTATCAATAGAATGTACTAAACGGTTTTTAACATTCCCACACTCATTTTGATGATCAATAATCCTGATACATACATGTGATGATAGGAAGGTTAATGGGTAATTCAAAAATTATGAAACGATAATTATTTTAATTGAACTATTCTACAATGCACACTTGTAACCACAGACATTACACATAAAGACTACATATAATTCCTTAAATGATGGAAAATTCAACATATAGCAAATTCACTGGAAGTGCAATTTTAAGCTTTTTAAGATTTAACCAAAAACTTCCACTGTGACTGCATTAAAAACAAAACAGCAAATGGGGATTCTGGCACTAAGGGAATGAGCATACCTATCAAAAATCCTTGGAGATTTGTCAAGGGAAAATATTTGCTGCTGTGTTCAATGAGTAAATTCATCACTTTCACAGTTTTAAAAATAACCTCCAAATGCTAAATTGGAACACTTAAAAACATTCAGCCTTTCAGTCATTTTCCATTCAACACATAATTTGAACTGCCTACTATGTGTCAGAAAGTGTGTTAGAGTCAAGATGAAAAGCATATGGTCTCAATGTCAGGGAATTTATAATATTCTCACAAAGTACTGCCAAGATAACATCTCAAAAATTCTTAGTTTCATATCCATATGTCATATCAAGTATCGTGAAAACCAAAGAGGTTGTACCTTTTTATTTTTATCAATTCAATGATACAATGCTAAATATATGGAAGAAAATCTTATATACTTCTAATATGATTATAAGAAACATGTACTGTGGACTCTGGTTGTATATCCTAAATAAATATTTCTTGAATATATTTTTATGTCTAAACATTCCATAGACAAAGTAAAAGAAATCAGGGAATAGAGTCAATTCATATACACTCCCAGATAGCAAGCATTTTTGTGATATTTTATTAATTTGTTTTATCTTTTTGCGTTCATTTTATAACAAAGAAAATATCTTAATGTCATAAGAAAGAGAAGTTCTGAAAATGTTTACCTTAATATTTCTATTTTTCTTACTTCAGAAGTATGTTATCTATAATTATTTAAATGAAAACTAGACATTTTTCTCACAAGTATGAAATTCAAAAATTATTTATGAAATTTAAAAATATTAATTAGGAAATTAAAATAAATATTTGGGAAGTTTTTAAAGTGAATTTCATTTAAATTGAAAACTGTCTCTTCTGAAATTGTAAGACCAATTATGTTTATTAATGTATGTTTGAGATATCTATGGAGTCCAAACTCTCTCACTTTTGACTAATTGTAAGTACAAAAGAAGTAATTATTTCAATATTTGATTTCCAATTAAAAATATTTCAGTTGTTAGAAAGTTCACACTGTTGAAGTCAAAACACATTTACCTCTTTTGCTTTCTTAAATGTATCCCCTTTAATTTCTGGACTATCTACTTGATGTCAAAAGTAGCTAGATTATTTGTTTATTCTTATATATTTTCTTATAATTTTATTTAACTCCTTAGGAAAAAAATAAGTTGAGAATGTAAGTTATATTTTAAAATGTAATAACAAAAATTAAAAAAAATCTAAGGAGAGAACTACCCCATCATACCTCAAAAGGGCCCCAGCTGAAACGAAGAATAATTGGGTAAACAAGCAAGAGTGCTGTTTTCTTCATGAAACTGGTACCAGCACAAGGGTGAAGAATATAGACACAGAGAACACTCAACTCCTACCAAACCAGATATCTAGAGACACAGAGGCGCCCAAGTCCTCATCACTGAAGCAGACCTAAAATGAACCCAACATGGCTCAGGGAAATTCACGGAAGAGGGGGCGGAAAGAATGTCAGAGCCACATGTTGGGTCATGATAAGCAGAGACATTTCTCCTACCCACAATTCACTACCCCAACAAGAAGGGACTCTCTGGAGGGGACAGGACACGGAGGAGACTAACAATGATACCAACATGACTATATTCACTGACTACAAAACTAATAAAAATAATTAACAATAGTGCCACTATAGTTCTTTAATATTTGTACACATGTGTGGATATGAGTAGCTGTCTAAATGGTAATCACATGTAACCCAGGACCTTGTCTGTCACTCACCAGAGATCTCCATTAGATATTCCTACATGACCTGAGATGGTAAGTTCAGCACTTAGTTCACAAGTGTAACAATTTGCAAACCCCAGGAGACATCAGGCCAACAATTTATAATGTGTATGTTCTGTTAAGTCTCATCTTAAGGCTACTGAACATTTACAAATAACAGCTTCCTACTTTTAATATGTAAAAGGATTGTAAAGAGCAGAACCAACTAGGCATCAGACAAACAAAACAGGCTCAATTTAAATTCTGATAGTGCCACTCATTGGCATTGGTAGCTTCTCTAGTACTGAACATTTGTGTGGAAATGAGGGTGACCTCCCCTTGCTCTCAAAAATAGTTCATTTCTTGTGGCAGTATTATGAGTATTTAATGATTGAATGTATAAAGAAATACATAGAGCAATACTGGGAACTGTGTACTAGTTACCTTTGACTTTTTGATCTGTCATGGCTACAAATGGATACACACTTCCCAAATCTATGACTGAAAAATTTAAATGACCAGAAAGTGCTACAAACGTTTCCTTTAAATTTCTCAGTGATATATGTGGTATCTTCACAAGTCAACTATTGTTAAATTATCTCCAGTTAGACAACTATAATGGCAAAGGGCCAGAAAACAGAAGTATCATATTTGAAAAGAAGAACATTAAGTTTTCAAATATGTCCAAACATCTACAGCCAGATATTCTTATAAGAGTTAAGAATGCATAGTTTTATTCTTATATTAATGTTACCAGTAACTTAAATGCGAGCATATCATTTTTAATGTCATGTTTAAAGTTAAGAAAAGGAGTAAATTGATCATCAATGAGTTATACAAGTAATGTGTGGCTGTGGATGACAAACAGAAAGATTTCCAACAGGCCCACCCATTCCAAAGAGAACAGCTTGTGATTAAATTAACTTCTAATCCAAAGTCAGACTTTGCACACATTTAAAGAGTGAATGAGACTATTTTTTTTGAGGCCAGTGCAAGAAGAATGATCAGTTGTTTCTTTTTAAATTCATCTAAAATGGCAGTATCTTCAACTTATTTCAAGCTGGTTATTTCTGAATAACTCCTGTTTGTTTCAAAAGCAAAAATGTAGCAGTGAGTTTTGCTTTCTGAATCAAACATATATATTTTTTGTAGGTGGTCTACCTACAAACAAATGATAATAACAAAGGTATTGGCCAAGTGCAATTAATACAGGTCCCAATACTACCTAAAGTCAGAATGACACCAAACAAATAAAAGAAACATGAACATCAGCTCCTGCAGGACTTGCAGGTATCAGAATCTGTTTATTGCTAAGTAAACTGAGATACAGTGTAAATCTTCCTGCCTACACACACCACAAACTTTCACATTTCACAAAACTGCCATCAGTGTAGCCAGTGCTGTTGATGGAATTTTACATATTCTTAATTAAAAGGTGATAGTAGAATGTTAGCAACATAAATATCATAGATGATTTCTTTCATGCATAAAATAAAAATAATATAAAATACAAACTCACAACTTCCACTAAATCCTAGTCAATCATTATTATTAATCTTTTTTGTTATTCTCATTGTTGCTGTTTGCTATGTATCTATGTGTGCATATGAATACAATACATGTGATATGATATCTGTTGTGGAGTATGAACATGTGTGGAGATATTCAAATCCCATGCTGATGTGTGTGCATATACAGAGAGTACATGTGCTACAACATTGGTTGTAGACTATGCACATGTTAGGTTAAACACTGATCCCATGCTTGGGTATAGAGGTATGCTATGGGTTGAAGTTTCTCCCTTTCTCTGGAGCTTCCATATTTTTTCCTTTTTTTGTAAAAAACAAATACTTTTTTTTTATTTATCTGAGAGAGAAAAAATAGAATAGGCAGAAAGAGAGGAGAGAGAGAGAGAGAATGAGCACACCAGGGAGTGCAGCCACTTCAAATGAACTTCAGATGCATGTGTCACCTTGTACGTCTGGAATACCTGGGTCCTGGGGAATTGAACTGAAGTCCTTTGGCTTTGCAAGCAAGTGCCTTTAACCTCTACACCATCTCTAGCCCATGGAGCTGCCATCTTTACAGTCAGTGATCTCTAGCTATTTTCCAGTCTCACCATCATCCCCCACAGGACAGGGTTGCATACAGATGTGCCTAACCATGCCCAGATTCCTTTATAGGTGCTGAGAATCAAACTAACACACTATCAAGTCCTCTCGGGCCCTCATACTTGTGTGTCAAATGCAATGACCCACTGAGCTATCTCCCTAACCCTATTTATTGATATTTATTTTATTCTTACTGTTATTATTATTTATTATGCATATATGTGAGCATCTGAGTGTGTATTTGTATTAGTTGCTTTTCATGGTGTTGTGACCATGTTCCTTAACAAATGTACATTAAAAAAATGGTTTATTTCAGCTTACAGTTCAAGATTGCAGTCTATCATGGTGGGGAAGGCTTGGAGGTATGGGTATGGTACAGCTGGTCACATTCAGCATAGTAAGGAAGATGAGAGCTATGAATACTGGTGCTGGAAAGCCAGCTTTCTTCTTTTCATAATCTCGGATCTCAGCCCCTGTAATGTTGCCACCCACAGTTAATGTGGTACAGTTCACCTCAACCTAATGAAGATAATACATTACAGTCATGCCCAGACTCTAACCTAATCTAGATAACCTCTCACAGGAATGCCCAGTGGCTATTCTTTTCTAGATGATTCTTATCCTGTGAATTTGATGATAAAAATGAACCATCATGGGCTGGAGAGATGGCTTAGTGTTTAAGACATTTGCCTGCAAAGACAGAGGATCCCGGTTTGTCTCTCTAGGACCCACGTAAGCCAGATACACAAGGGGGTGCATGCAGCTGGAGGCCCTGGTGTGCCCATTCTTTCTTTCTCTCTCTCTCCTCCTTTCTCATTCGCAAATAAATAAATAAATAAATAAATGATTTAAAAAGAAATATTCTTTTAAAAGAATAAATAAAATAAACCATGACAATGTGTGTGTGTGTATTTTCATGTGAGTATGTTTGCAGGTGTGTGTGACCACATGGGTGGAGTCCAGAGGGCAATCTCAATATTGTTCCTCTCATGTGCGATATATTTTTGACACATGATAATTATCCATTGAATTATAATTTTCACTCTGAAGTTATAAGAAAAGATCACTGCCCCACTGTGAGTCTTTGTTACACCTTCTATGGAAAAAAATTAATGAATGCTGAAATCAGTATATTCTTAAGACCAAAAGAAAAGAGTGTGTAAGCTGTAATTTGCAACAAGATGCGTTGAAGCATATTCACACTAGTGTGGTTGGAGTGTAAAATGCTCCCTATGGGCTCCTGTCTTGTGACTCTTTGGGGGAAGGTTGTGGAACCTTTGTCACACTTGTGTGTTCTTACTGGATGAAGGGGGCCACAGGGGGTGAGCCTTGTGATTTTGCAGTCTGCTCCCTTGCTGGTCATGCTCCATTACTTAATAATGTGACCAGCTCTGCTCCTGCCATTATGAATGCAGTTCCTGCCATGAAGTGTTATTGAAACTGCAAGCCAAAACTAAATGTTTTCCCCATAAGTTATTCCTAGTCAGGTATTTTGTTTATAGTAATGAGAAGGTAACTTATGTAATTGTGGAAATGCTTAACCTACATATTTAACATATGAGTTACCTCACTTATCTTTTTGGTGTTTTGTAAGGACCAAAGTAGTAAAATCTACTTTCCAGCAATTTTACAGGATGCAAAGCTTTATTATAACCTATAAACATCATCTTACATAAAATCAGTACTGGACTGAACACAAACCTTCTGGTGAAATTCTTTGTAGGACAAAAGGTGCAATAATGCTTTAGCTTTTGCTGAAAATAGCTGATTGCCCTACATGTGTTCTCAAGTCCAATTTTTTAAGTTATATTTTCTCTGTCCTGTTCTTTAATTTTCTTTCCTCACTTCTTTCTCCCTTTTTGTTACTCTTTCTTCTCTATTTCTCTCTTTTTATCTTTCTTACTTTCTCCTTTCTGAAGGCCAAATCCAATCTTCAGATTACATTCTTATAGTAACTATCATTTCAGGTTCAATCTCTCCTCTCTGTCTCTCCCTATCTTTCCCCCTCTCAACAACTTTTGTAGCTTGAGCCAAGTACTTGAGGTGGATTTTTCTTATGATCACTGTGTTTGAATACAGTTTATAATTGTTTGTATGCATAGGATGGACAAATGAAGATGGCTATCTCGCCATCTACTCCTGAGAAGAAGTGCAATCTATGTCACCACCCGCCCAACCCCCAAGACTGTGGCTGCTACGCAATGAACAGCTGAAACAATTTGACAGGTGTTGGCTATGGATCAAGAGAGGCTGAGCCTGTCTATTGACCTTGTTTTGGAATGTTCTCTGGCACCAGTCCTGATACTCTGTATCGAAGTTCTGACTTCCGAAGACAGCTATACTGAAGTGGCGCACGCCAAACAGCATTTGGCCAGGCTGCTTTCCTCACCAAGGAAAGAGGTGTGAGGATGCAGCTACCCTGAATCTTTATCTCTGTCCATTTACTGTCCTAAATTGTGTGGGATAGAATAGCACAGCCAATTTCTGATTGAATTCTTGGCCCAAAGATGCTGAGACACAAACTCAAGATGAATCCTAAGTGTTTCCCACTGCTGCTCCTACATCCGTATTTCTGTCGCCATGACCTGGACACTGCTGAAGGAGCTGATCGGATTTCCTACAGTCAATAAAGCAAAAATCTCTCAAGTGTTCGTGAAATTTGAGATTATATTTAGTTCCTCCTCATTTTCGAAATAATGAAAATATCAAAGGATTTTCAAAAATTTAAATACAGGTCTGTGTATGTTACCTTAGAAAGATATCCTTTGGTCGGTCTATCTAAAATATCATATCCTGGGTTTAGTATTTGCTGTAGTTCTTTAGTTGTCTTGCTTTTATTCCTTGCACTTTCTTTTCATAACATACAAAAGTGTGTAATGTGCACCCTCACTTTCGCCCATTACTTTCTGAAGAGGAGTCACTACTTTATTACTATACAGCACACTTTGCCACAATGCATAACAGACTTTGGCTTTACATATTTCAGTTGTTAGCTAACTTTCTCTTACAAATAAAATGCAAAGTGCCCCCAAAATTAACTATGATACTCTGATACTATCTAAAATCAGAAACTGGTAGTTTATAAAGTAATACACACACACACACACACACACACACACAAAACATATTTTACATATGATTGTTAATGATTTTTTTTCTTGGTACACTTCCTACTAATATTTCTCAATATTCATTCTATAAGTAGTAGCCATTTAAAAATAGCTGATTTTAAATGTTACTTGATTTTGAAATACTGTTGTCTCTTGAGTTAGTGATCAAATAAAGATTTTTTTTGTCTTACCTTGATCTGTATTGGGTTTACATGACAGTAAATCCTATATGAAATAATGTGCTAATCTATATAATTCATGAACATGACGCACTGAAGACATTATTTTAGCATATGACAAAGAATAGGGGAAAATCTGGAAGACCTTTAAGTAAAAGTGAAATTAACTATATAACAACAAAACATTCAGGAAACCTACCCCCCCCCCTTAGGTTTTAAATGAACACACTATTATGAACCTTTTCAAAAAAGTCTCAGTGTGGTACCATTTTCTGAGTAAAGCTTTATGCAGAGGGAGTGGAGCTATTCTGTGTGCCTATCCTTTGTTCTTCTACCATTTTCTCTTTCCCATGTTTACATTACAAGAGAGAAGTTAAGAAAATAAAAGAAGAAGCCAACTGGGAAAGTCGCATAGAAGATTGGAGGCCTCTGGATAGGAGCAAAGAGCAGAAATCCTCTGGGCCTGTTGCTTACATGGTAACAATGCATTTCACTTTAAAATTCAGTTAAATGACATGAGAAGCTACATCATTATTTTACTGAATTAATTTCTCTTCCCCATGCAACAATGAGTGTTCTTCTTATCAACTATTCTCATAATAGGGAATAAACAACGAACCACCTCAGCAACAAATATTATTAAGATTCTTCCTTTTTAGGCCAGCTGTCCCTGCAATTATATTTTACAAATACTTTCTACACAGCTCCTCTCAGTTGCACACAATAATGTAATTTCACTGAATGACTCTGCAGAAGGCCTAATTATTTCTTGAAGCAGGGCTCCTGATGTTATTTTGCATTTAATTCATGACCACATGCTGAAGGTTATTATCTGTGCAGCAACCAATTGAAATATTTTCTGAAAAGTATTTCACATACATTTTAACCTGTGACTTAAAAACAATTGTTTGTTGCTAACACACACACATGAATGGCTGGGATTATTAAATTATAATCCTCATGTATACTGAATTCAAACTGTATTCATTCCAATGTTATTGAAAATGTATCTGTGTCATTTGATTATCCATATGCTTTATATCAATTAAACATTTTAAAACTTGTAAGCCAATAAAATATTATAGATGGCTTTGTCAGTGACAGTCTTTCCTAAATTAATCTAATTAAAATTAGGCCCTCTTAAACTATCTTGAATGAATTTACATTTCCTTGTGGTAACTTTCAAATGAAACCTGAAAGTATTGTATGTTTTTATAAAGACACACATAAAGTTTTAGTACATATAGTTATGTGTTATTCTAAATTTTACTGACATAAAAGCCATAATAAACATGACTGAACGTGAGGCAAGTGTTTATTGTATACCCGGGTTGTACAACACTTCTGAGCAGTGTAGTCCTACATCTTCTCAATCATCTTAGGTACAGTATTAGTTTACAAACAGGAACTGCAAAGCTTAATCAAATAGTCAGTAGGTTGCAAAATAATGAACAGGGAATGAAAACACACACAAGTTTACACAGAAGGCTTAGTAGAACTGTTCTTGCTAGGTTTTCAAGCTGATACACCATATCTGTACATGTGGGTTATTTAAGGTGTGATTTACTTAAAAGGAGTATACAGATAATTAACATTTCTCATATGGGTATTGGGTTTTTACAACAAATCAGCAGCAACCGTATCATTTTTAGATTTTTAACTTTTTCTAATTGAGAACCTTATTGTATGAACATGTTACATATTGCTAATATTCCCTTTGAGTTTTACTGTTCTATTCACTCTCCTCCATCGCTATTACATAGATAGTCCACCTCAGTCAGGTTAGCAGTGTTCACTGTGAGGTCATAAATACACCAGTTAGTCCCTAATGAGAGGACAATGCCTCAGGATATTGCTTTCCATCTGTAACTCTTACAAACTTTCCCATCTCCCTCCCTCTTTCACAAAGTTTCCAGAACCTTAGGGGGCATGCTTTGATGAGTTTTGAGTTAACTCACTGTCAACCACCATCTAGCTAGAGGATGTTGTCGGGATAAGGGTGAGAACAGCACCCACATTTAATCCATCCCTTCCTCTGTGATGTCTACTGGGTTCTGGCATATGGGGGAGAGATGGCTCGCCTAGTACTAGGCAGCCCCTTTCTGTTTTTGTCATACTGATGGTCTTGGTTCTCCCCAGTGATTGCTGCCTTCTATAAAAAGCAGATTCTCATAGTGAGAGAAGCATGAACCAAAGGAGATAAATATACAGTTAGAGGGCTTTTTATGAGAATAAAATATCCTTTAAGCCAAATAAGAGTGGAGACTTCCCTCTGTGTGTGTGTGGGGGGGGGGGGGGGCTATGACCTTCCAATCCATAGGCTTGATTCTCAGTACCACAGTGGAGAAAATGGAAATCACATGTAGGAGAGTGAATCTAAATCCTAGTCTCTCAACCTGTACAAAAATTAAATAGTTTAAGGACTTCAGTATAAGAACAGAAGCATTAAACCAACTGGATTCTTTCAGTTTTTTGAAATTTTATTTTATTTTATTTTTTGTGTGTATGTGCTATATGCATGCATGTTCATATGTGCGTAAGTGTATGAATCCAGATATACATGCATGTGCTATGGCACAAAAGTGGAGGACAGAGGACAACTTTCAGGTCTGTCTTCTGCCTTTCTACCTCCTTTGAGACACTGTTGCCCTTTATTCTTGCTCTGCTGATGTTCTTTGCAGGCCTTGCAGTAAGATTCAGGGAAATTCTCCACCTCCCATCTCACTGTTGACATCAGGGTCATAATCAGAGTGCCAGGATTACAGCAGAATACTGAAGCTTCCAATTATGTGGAACTGGGGTTTGAATTCAGGTATCTTAAATTGTACAATGAGCACTTTCTACATTGAACCATCTTTCTAGCCCAACAGAAGTATTTTTTGAAATGAACTTCTAAGAATTGAGGTAGAAAGTATAATAACATGACCTTTATTGGCCAGGCATGGTGGCACATGCCTTTAATCCCAGTACTTGGGAGGCAGAAGTAGGAGGATTGCTGTGAGTTCAAGACCATCCTGAGACTACATAGTGAATTCCAGGTCAGCCTTAGCTAGAGTGAGACCCTACCTCAAACAAACAAACAAACAAACAACAACAACAACAACAATGACCTTTCTTACATGAAATTTTACCAGATGATTTTTTTTATTATTATTCATTTATTTCAGAGGGTCAGAAAGAGAGAGAGAGAAAGACGCAGATAGACAGAGAGAGAATGAGCATACCAGGGCCTTTAGCCACTGCAAATGAACTCCAGACACATGTGCCATCTCATGCATCTGGCTTACATGGATACTGAGGAATTGAACCTGGGTCCTTAGGCTTCTCAGGCAAATGCCTTAACTGCTAAGCCATCTTTCCATCCCTACCAGGTCAAATTAAATGCAAAGCAGCTTTTCTTTTAAACAAATGTCTGTCTCTATGATTTACTCTCTCATCCAACTCTTGTTATATTTGGGGACACCCCAAATATCCTGTTCATTAATAGAGTTGAGGGCTGGAAAGATTGCTCAGTAGTTAAAAACACTTGTTTCCAATGCCCAATGGACAGGTTTCAGTGTCCCAGTTCCTACATAAAGCCTGATACAAAAAATGAAATTCATTTGTAGTGGCATGAGGCCCTGGCATGCATATTCTCTTTCTCTGTCTTGCTCTCTCCGCTTGCAAATAAATAAATGAAAATGATTTAAAAAATGTAAAGTTGAAAACAGAATAGTTTAGTAAAAGTAAGAAAGTGAAGCTAAAAGTAATATTTTAATGATCAATATAACAAATGAATGTTTAATGGGAACAATAGTACATTTTAATTTTCAAAGAGTTTTGGTTCTCACCAAACCATCTCTACAGTTGACACTTATTTTCTCATTACAGTGGTGAATTTGTTAAAATGACTATAATATACACACAGACCTCACTTCCAACACAAAGGTTTAGTTAGCTATGAGGACAATTAGATATTAGTCAGTCTTGCCTGCAAGAAAATACTTATTTATATTACCTCACATGCATCTGGATTACATTGAATTTGCTCATGTGACAAGTAAAAGTTGAAACTAAGAAGACAAAAAAAAATCTATGTTAATGAAGGCTGCAGAAAAAAAGTAATCCTTTGTTATATAAAAATACATATGCGTCATCTTTTCATCTTGCAAGTGGTGGAAGCAAAGCAGCAGGACTTGTATGACATTGCACATGGATGTCATTTAAAACCTAACTTATTGGTAAAAACTCTTAGGAAACATTATTGCTCGCTGGATCCTATAGTTAAATATTAACATCATTATATGAGACTTGACAACAAAAATTATGAAAGATCAGTAAAAATAAATCCTATGCTCTATTCTGCAAAAAAACAAAGAGACAAAAGTGGTGATATAATTCCCATAGCTGCAGACTGCAAAGCTCTTAACAACATGAATACACAGCCCTCTATGCTTCATATCCAGGGGTACAAAATGAAAACTAAAATTGAAGTGATCAAGACACATTTTGTAACTTCACTTTTCTGTACTGCTGAGTAGAATTCCATCATATAAATGTACCATATCTTCATTACACACTCATCAGTTGAGGGACATCTAGGCTGGTTCCATTTCCCCAACTACTGTAAATTGAGCAGCAATAAACATGGTTGAGCAAGTATCTCTAATGAGATGAGTCCTTAGGATATATGCCAAGGAGTTCTATAGCTGGGTCATATGGTAGATCAATTTTTAAGTGTCCTAGGAACCTCCACACTGATTTCCACAATGTCTGGACCAGATTGCATTCCCACCAACAGTGTAGAAGTGTTCCTCTTTGTTAACATCCTTGCCAGCATTTGTGGCCATTTGTTTTCATGATGGTGGCCAATCTGACAGGAATGAGATGGAATCTCAACATAGTTTTAATCTGCATTTCCCTGATGACTAGGGATGTAGAACATGTTTTAGATGCTTATATGCCATCTGTATTTCTTCTTTTGACAGCTATTTAGTTCCATAGCCCATTTTTAATTGGCTTGTTTGGCTTCTTATTATTTAATTTTTGAGTTCTTTGTATATTCTAGTTATTAATCTTCTATCAGATGTATAGCTGGCAAAGATTTTTCCCCACTCTGTATGTTGCCTCTTTGCTTTACTCACAGTGTCCTTTGCCATACAAAATCTTTGTAATTTCATGAGGTCCCAGTGGTTAATCTGTGGTTTTATTGCCTGAGCAAAAGGGGTTATATTCAGAAAGTCTTTGCCAAGATTAATATGTTGAAGGGTTTCCCTTACTTTTTCCTCTAGCAGTTTCAGAGTTTCAGGTCTGATGTTAAGTTCTTTAATCTATTTGGACTTAATTCTTGTGCATATAGAGAGAGAAGAATCCCTTTTCATCCTTCTACATATACATATCTAGTTTTCCCAGTACCATTTGCTGAGGAGGCTGTCTTTTCTCCAATGAGTATTTTTGGCATTTTTATCAAATATCATGTGGCTATAGCTACCTGGACTTATATCTGGGTTTTCTATTCTGTTCCATTGATCTACATGTCTGCTTTTGTGCCAGTACCACACTGGTTTTGTCACTATGGCTCTGTAGTATATGTTAAAACCAGGTCTGGTGACACCACCAGCCTTATTTTTGTTGCTCAGTATTGTTTTAGATATTCAAGATTTTTTTGTGATTCCAAATAAATTTTTGAATTTTTTTTCTATTTCTGTGAAGAATGCCATTGGAATTTTGATGGGGATGGAATTAAACGTGTAGATTGCTTTGGGTTAGATTTCCATTTTCATAATATTGATTCTTCCAATCCAAGAACAAGGGGTGTTTTTCCATTTTCTAGTGTCTTCTGCAATTTCTTGCTTGAATGTTTTAAAGTTTTCATTGTAGAGATCCTTCACTTACTTAGTTAGGTTTATTCCAAGGTACCTTTTTCTTGAAGCAATTGTGAATGGTAGTGATTCTCTGATTTCATCGTCTGTGTGCTTGTTGTTAGCATATAGGAATGCTACTGATTTCTGTGTATTTATTTTGTATTCTGCTACATGCTATGGGTGTTTACCAGCTCTAACAGTTTTCTGGTAGAGTCTTTAGGGTCCTTTATGTATGGAATCATGTCATTCGCAAATAAGGATAATTTGATACTTTCCTTTATAATTTGTATTGCTTTTATGTGTGTCTCTTGCCTTATTGCTATGGCTAAGACTTCCAGTACTATATTAAATAAAAGTGAGGACAATGGAAACCCTTGTCTTGTTCCTGATTTTAGTGGAAAGGCTTCCAGTTTTTCCCCATTTAGTAATATGTTGGCTGAAGCCTTATCATAAATAACCTTTATTATACTGAGATATGTTCCTTTTATTCCTAGTTTCTGTAGGACTTTTATCATGAAGGCATGTTGGATTTTGTAAAATGCTTTCTCTGTATCTAATGAGATGATCATGTGATATTTGTCCTTCAGTCCATTTATATAATGTATTAATTTGTCGATTTGCACATGTTGAACCATCCCTGTATAAATGGATGGATCTGGGAAGGATTATACTAAGTTAGGTAACCCAGGCCCAGAAAGCCAAACATTGCATGTTCTCTCTCACATGTGGATCCTAGCTACAGATAACTGGACTTCTGTGTGAGTAGGAAGAAAACTCAATAGCAAAGGCCAGTAAACTAGAAAAGAGATATAAAGGGAAGAGAAAGGAAGGGAGGGGGGTACTTAACAGGATGGTATTGTATATATGTAAGTAGAAGCATAGATTAATGGGGGTGTAAAAGCCCAAGTGAGGTCAGGGAAGAGATTGAGTAAAGGAAACACAGAGGGAGGCCTAATCAAAACCTAAGATGATATAAATAAATAATATGGAAACCTACGTTTTTGGACAAAGGAGCATTCAGGAGACATAGATTGTTATTTAAAAAAATTTCGGTGCCAGGGATGGCATACCTTCCAGTGAGATGTTGGCCAGGTAGGCCCCTGTTGCCCTCAAAACATTACAGGCAATTGTTGAGGCCCTTGGTTTCCTGGATAAAAAGACCCTATTGCTGAAGATTCCACTACTTCAGCTACAAGGCCATTAAGAAATTCTGCTTGAATTGAACTGATAACTTCCTCCATGTAGACAAGCTAACAGAAAGCAGGATGAAGCCATTCTATGTGCAGTTCAATGGGAGAGAAATCACCAGTGAAGATACTCAACAGTGGACACTGCAAGTCTAAAATTTTGCCAGCCAAGTTAAATGAGCCAATGGGGTGCAATAGTGGCACATCTGTCATGGTGGAAACCAACTGCCCTCTAATTGGACTAGAGGCCTGCTCCATGAGAGGGAATACATCTCAGATACTGAAAACTTAAAACAGAGATAGTCATGAGCCCTAGGGGTGTAACATATGCTCCTGTCTGGCTAAACATAGATAAGATGTTTATCACACTGCCCAGTAAGCACTTCTCTTAATGTTCATACCCATATATTAATGCTACTCTTGCTTTTAGTAGAGAATCATCTCTTTTCAGATGGCAATGACCTTGGGATTACTCAGAAGGCATCATGGTGCTGGAAAGAAATGTCAGGAGTGGTCAACACTGAAATATCTCTATCATACCTTTCAATGTTCAGGCTCTATTGCTGAAGATGTAGCAGAAAAAAAATTAAGAGCCAAAGGAAGGGTAAGACTCCTTATAACCTGTTCCCCTCAAACACAAAATGGTCTGGATATCCATGACCTCACAGTGCCTGACTACCTACACAAGACAATCAAAAGGAGGAAAAGATGATGACATCAAAATAAAAGAGAGACTGATTGAGAGGGGGAGGGGATGTGATGGAGAATAGAGTTTCAAAGGGGAAAGTAGGGGGAGGGAGGGCATTACCATGGGATATTGTTTACAATCATGGAAATAGTTGATAAAATAGACACATTTTGTCTCTCAGGTGTGATTGTACATTCTTATAATTCCAGTACCAATATAGCCTATTTGCTGAGTTCCAGGCCAATGAGAAATCCTGTCTCATTATCAGTTGGAGGGCACCTGAGAGGAATGGCACCCAAGGTTGTCCTCAGGCCTCCACACTCCTATAAAAGAGGAGATAAATGACAATTACAGAGTATGAAGTAGCCAATATTAGCATATATATATATACATGATGTCTCTAAAACTATATTAATGGGTATAACATAATTTTGAACATTTTTTAATGTGTGTTTGTTGACTACTTTCATAATTATAGACAATATACCATGGTAATTCCCTCCCCACTTTCCCTTTGCAACTCCACTCTCTATCATATCCCATTTCAATCAGTCTCTCTTTTATTTTGATGTCATCATCTTTTCCTCCTATTTTGATTGTCTTGTGTAGGTAGTGTCAGGCACTGTGAAGTCATGGATATCCAGAGCATTTTGTGTCTGGGGGGGTCATTTTGTAAGGAGTCCTATCCTTCCTTTGGCTCTTACATTCTTTCTGCCACCTCTTCCACAATGACCTTAAGCCTTGGAAGGTGTGATAGAGATGTTTCAGTGTTGAGCACTCCTCTGTCACTTCTCATCACTATGTTTCCTTCTGCTAAGTGAGAGTAGCATTCATACATGAGTTTGAACATGAAGAGAAGTGATTACTGGACAGTTTGGTGAGCACAGTATATATATATTTATCCAAACACTAGCAGACATTGTACCCCCTAGGGTTTATTATGACTTCCCCCATCATAGGTTTTCAGTATAAGGTGTGTATTTCCTCCTGGGAAGCAGGCCTGCAGTCCATTTAGAGAGCAGTTGGTTTCTCCCATAACAGAAGCATCCCTTGGCTCATTTGGCTTGGCTGGCCAAATTCAAGGCTTGCCGTGTCAACTGTTGTTTATCTCCACTAGACTTTTCTCTCCCCCATGGAACTGCATGCACCATAGCTTTTCCCAGCTTTCTACCCAGCTGGTCTACATGGAGGATGTTTTCAGCTCAGCTTCAGTGGGATATCTCACTGACCCTGCACCCCAAGTATGTGAAGTCTTCAGCTATAGGGCCTTTCCTGGTGGGAAAACAAGAGCCTCTAAGAGGGTATGAATAAGTCATATGAAAACCTACATTTTGGACAATGGCACACCAAGAATCCATAGATTGTTACTAGAAATTTTTCAGTGCCAGGGATAGGATACTTCCAAGTGAGTTGTTGGCCAGGGAGGTCCCTGATACCCCCAAAACATTACAGGCAGTTGCTTTCACATGACCTTAATCCCAGAACTTGGGAGGCAGAGGCTGGAGGACTAGCATGAGTTCAAGGCTACCCTGAGCCAGGCATGGTGGTGCATGCCTTTAATCATAGCACTTAGGAGGCAGAAGTAGGAGGATTGCCATGTGTTCAAGGCCACCATGAGACTACATAGTTAATTCCAGATCAGCCTGGGCCAGAGTGAGACTCTACCTTGACAAGAATAAAAATCATTTCAAACTAATTTGAAATTCAAATTAATCTGAAATTTCATTAAGTTAAACTAAAGAGAAAAGTAATTATTCATGATAAATATCAATATGGATAGTGGCAAAATAAGTTAAAAGTGGGAAAATAATTCCAAAAACATTGAAAATTTAATTATCAAAAAAATTAGAACCCATAATTTTTAAAGATGTTTCAGAGAAAATAATGAAATATATTAACAGTTTCAAACTGAGTTTATATCCAATGTGTAAATATTGAACTAAAGGATATATTTTTAAAATATTTTTTTTTATTTATTTGAGAGAGAAAGATGTAGACAGAGAGAGAATGGGCATGCCAGGGCCTCCAGCCACTGCAGACAAACTCCGGATACATGTGATTCCTTGTGAATCTGGCTTACATGGTTCCTGGAGAATTGAACCAGGATAGTTTGGTTTTGCAGGCAAAAGCCTTAACTGCTAAGCCATCTCTCCAGCCAAACTCCAAGATATATTTTATTCTTTCAAATATTTAAATCTGCTGCAATATACAGCACCAAAATTACACGAGTGGTATTACTGCAGACAAAATTTTTCTGGTTGGCTAGCTTTAGCAGATGTGCATTTAAGTAGAAATGAGCTAATCCAGTCCTCCCTGAAATGCAGACATGCAAAGGTATCTCACTAGCTCTTATTTTCTGTGCCAGTGAATTTTTAGACTGGAAAGTCACATGTCACAACTAAAACAACTTCATGTGTTTGCAATTTTCTTGCATTTTATTCTTTTTTTATACTTGGTGTTTTAATTTGCATTGACAATTTTTGTACATGAAAAACATGTAATTTGATCATAATCCCATCCCAATACCTTCTTTTCTCTCCCACCTTATTTCCCTTCACTGAAGTCCTTTCCAACAAAACCCTCTTCTGCTTTATGACCATTTTTTTCACCCTCTTCCCTCATTCCTGTTGAAATGTAAATGATGTTATTTCGTGGAATTACTGTAGAGGTAGTGACAGCTGCTATGAGGTCATAGCATTATAATGACTTCATGGATGGAGAATAGAATCCCTTAGTGTTCCTTCTCATCCTCTGAGTCTTATATTCTTGGTACCTACTACTCCTGAGTGCTCCCTAAGCTTTGTGAGAGGCAAGACTCAACTAGGGCTGAGCATTCAACCTTTTCTTATTTTCAACATTTGGTAAGTTTTGAATCTTCCCAGTAGTCACTGCCATGTGCAAAACAATGTTCACTGGCAAAAGTAACTAGAGCAGGTCTGGATGTCTTAGTGGTTAAGGCACTCACCTGTGAAGCCTTATGACCCAGGTTCGATTCCTCAGTACCCACATAAGCCAGATACATTAGGTGGGACACGTGTCTGGAGGTTGTTTGCAGTGGCTGAAGTCCTTGTTGCACCCATTCTCCCTCTCTCTCCCGTTCTCTCTCTCTCTCCTTATTTCTTTCTCAAATATATATATATATATATATATATATATATATATATATATATATATGAACAGGTGTTTATTCAAGCTTGCCATTGGTTTCAGTATCTGAATACTGTGATCCACAGGGGTGGAGAGATTATAAGTGACACTGTTTATTTATATCCTCTGTAATAATTATGTACTTCTTTTGTAGAGCAAGCAGGACTTTTAGAGTTTCAAAAAATACACATAATAAGGTTGAATAAGTAAGCTAATGAAAATACTGCACTTAGCAGAATTAAATAATTATAATTTGTGATTATGTTTTCAGGAAACATTTCTATTTTCTTCAAGAAGGCATTTCCAAAAAGGCATGCTATTAAATGCATTAAACAAATATTTTCTTATGTCTATGAAAAATATAGAAAAGTTTTGTGTATTTTGTTATTTCTGTATATAACATTTAGGGAAGAGACTGGAACCTAGTTTTGACTAGTTCCAGTAACTTCTTAAGTTGGAGTGTGGCCAAGAAGCTAGAAAAGGGCCATGAGAGAAGAAATAATGAGGCATTAAGTGGTTGTAAGACAGGAGAGGATATGTGGTATGAAAACAGAGTACAGTACTGGGAGCATAGTTTTAAGTGGAAACTGGGTGGGAAACATCCATAGAGGGTGAAGGAGAGGAGAGGAGGGGCATGGGGAGTTTGACCAAACCCAGTGTTATATTAAAAAGCCATCTAGAAATCTACTATTTTTAAGCTAATTTAAAATGTAATTGAGGGCTGGAGAGATGGCTTAGCAGTTAAGCGCTTGCCTGTGAAGCCTAAGGACCCCGGTTCAAGGCTCGGTTCCCCAGGTCCCACGTTAGCCAGATGCACAAGGGGGCACACGTGTCTGGAGTTCGTTTGCAGAGGCTGGAAGCCCTGGCACGCCCATTCTCTCTCTCTCCGTCTATCTGTCTTTCTCTCTGTGTCTGTCACTCTCAAATAAATAAATTAAAAAAAATAAAATGTAATTGAAAAAATATATATTACTTTTATCATACTAAATAATTTTATTTTAAGACTTTAATACTAAAAATTCATTTTAATTGTATCCCTTATAACTGTTTATACACTGCAGTCATAACTAAAATGAGTTTAGTTAGCTTTTCATTACTTGTCATTTATCTATTTTGTATTTACATTCATGAAATTACCCAATCATTTTATGACCTTTTAAATTTTAAGCTACGTCATACTAAAAGCAACTCTCAGTACCTTAAAAATTTCTCATTTCAGGCTAGAGAGATGGCTTAGCAGTTAAGATGTTGCATGCAAAGCCTACTCTCCAAGTCCCATGTAAGCCTGACAAACAAGGTGATCCAAGCATTCACGTTTGCACATGCGTACAAGGTGGCTCACAATTCTGCAGTACAATTACAGTGGATGAAGACCCTGACACACCAATTTTCTCTCTCTTCTTCTCTCTCTCTCACTCTCTCACATACAAGAAAAAGGCCACTTTGTTGAGCTTGCAGCAAAAAACAAAATTGTCCATTTCATCAACACTCTCAGGAAAATAAGTATTAAAAAGGTCTTAGAAGAATAAGTCTGTTAGCATGTACTCATGAACATCCAAATTAGGTTTAAAGTCAACATGGATTTTCTTTCTCTTCTTTTTAAACTTTTTGTTGTTGTTATTTTCATTTATTTATTTGAGAGTGACAGACAGAGTAAGAGGCAGAGAGAGGGAGAGAGAGAGAGAGAGAGAGAGAGAGAGAGAGAGAATGGGCAAGTCAGGGAGTCCAGCCACTGCAAATCAACTCCAGATGTGTGCGCCCCCTTGTGTATCTGTGTATCTGGCTAACGCAGGTCCTGGGGAACTGAGCCTCAAAAAGGGGTCCTTAGGTATTACAGGCAAGTGCTTAACTGCTAAGCCATCTCTCCAGAACCTTTTATCACTTTTTAAAAAAATTATTTTGTTGTTATTTTTATTTATTTATTTCAAAGGGACATACAGAGAGAGAAAGAGGCAAAGAGAGAAAGAGAGAGAGAGAGAGAAAGAAAGAGGGATTTTCTTTTAGACAAAAGTTGGGAGGCTTTGTGATTTGTGTTGATGCACTCTTTGAATAGCCACAAATCTAAATTTTATTTATTTTATTTATCGATGGATTTTTTCTTTAGTAGTTGTTCTTAAAATATGATTCTGGGGCTGGAGAGATGGCTTAGTGGTTAAGCGCTTGCCTGTGAAGCCTAAGGACCCCGGTTCGAGGCTCGGTTCCCCAGGTCCCACGTTAGCCAGATGCACAAGGGGGCGCACATGTCTGGAGTTCGTTTGCAGAGGCTGGAAGCCCTGGCGCGCCCATTCTCTCTCTCTCTCCCTCTATCTGTCTTTCTCTCTGTCTGTCGCTCTCAAATTAAAAAAAAAAAAAACTTAAAAAAAAATATGATTCTGCATCTGGGTTCTGATCTTAAGGTAGCTGAGGCTTAAGCTATGAAAAATTTTGGTGACTTGTTACTCTTTGTAAAATGAACACTGAGGTAACAGTGTTATATAACTCATGATTGCTATTTCAAGGTTTAACTATAAAATGTGCATATTTTGCACAATGTATCCCAATGTAGGATCCTAAAACCTATGTTTTTCAAAAATAAAAATATATTTTCTTAGGATGATTCACCCTTTGTGCATGTAATATTAGATTGATCCTCCAGAGCTGTCATAAAAATAAGCCATACAACAGTCACAGAGGTACATAGCTACAATTCAAGCTACTTGGGAGACCTTAACAGTTACCTTCTTGTTGCTGGGAAAAAACACCCTACCAAGAGCAAAAAGGGTTTATTTCAGCTTAGAGCTCAAGGGCATATTTCCCTATGACTGGGAAAGCACTGCAGGCCTGACTAGGATCCTGGCTAATATATAGTCACAGCTATACAAGAAGGATGTAGCCTGAGTGAGGTGGTTCCCAATACCTAATGAGGCTAGACTAGGAAATGTCAAAGTGTGCCCCCCATGACACACCTCCTTCTGCAAGGCTTCATCTCCCAAAGGCTACAACTGGGTGTCAAGTATGGGGCTTAATTACAACCACATGAGGCTATGATAGAGGGATGTTCCACTCTCAAAGTTCACAGAGGCTGAGGTACAATTTCTTGAACTTGGGAAATCCAGGTCTTGGTTTTCACAAGAAACAAAGGAATGAAGAAGAAAGTAAAAGTAGAACAAAGGAAAAGCACCATGGGCTGGGTAAACAAAAGAAATGTATTTTCCCACCATTGTAGAGGCTAGGTACCTAGTGATCATTATGTAAGGTATTAATGGATGTCTCTTTCTTTGATTGCAGATGACTTTTTGAACTGTATTATAAGTATTCTTTTGTGAATAACTTACTTTAGCATTTCACTTATGTTTCTTCTTAATCAAACATTAGTCAAATTAGATTACGGTTCACCTAGATGTTCCATTTTAACCTAAATAATTCTTTAATGACTTTTTATCTAAAAAGTAATGTTCAGTGGTATTAGGACATAAAACATCAACATGTGAAGTTGCAGTGAACATAATTCAAACCATAGAATATATTTTTAGGTTTGATAATGTTCTAGACATTGACTTACTTTGTGTCTAGCTCTTTTACAATCCCTGTACTATTCAATTATTGGAATAGTCCTGTCAATGATGTCATCTTCACATTACTTTCAAAACTTAAAAGTTATTTTTTTTATATGAGTCTGGGTTCCTTGTGCAGATGGTGTATGGGTGGGCATGGCAGTGTTGAGTGAGTAGGCCAGAACCCTGTATCCATCTGTTTGCTGGCAGATGTGGCAGTGTGGAGTGAGTAGGCTAGAACCTGGTTTCCCTGGCTCCTCCCTGTCCCCTGGTCCTGGTAGGGTTCTATTGTGCCTCTCTAATGGAGGCCTGGTTTCTGTGTAAGCTATAGAATCAGACCTTTTGCTCTGGTATCCTGACTAGTCACTGGGTACCAGCTTCACTGTTCACCTGAGTCATAGAATGCATAGGCCAAAGGACAAAAACTTGCTTCCTCCTCAATAAAATAACGTGTCTCCCTAAAATTGGTAGACAACAATGAAAAAGGCAACAACAAAAGTCAGAAAACTGAGAGATCTCCACCAAGGATGCCTAGTTCTATAATGAAAGCCTCCAATGAAATCATAGGGAAATCAACAAAAATTCATTCCCATAAGGAAAACACAACTACCAATGATCAAATTCCTTATCAAAAGAATTGCTGAACTGGAAGAAAACCATCAAAGAACCAAAAATTGTATCAATGAAACTGAAGAGAATCATCTAGAGCATTCAGCTTTTGACAGTAGGCTGAACTTGGTTGAAGAAAATGTTACAACCCTCCAAAGAGATATGAATGAATTGAAAGTGAATCATGAAATGGAAGTCCTCAACAACAGGTTGATTAAGCTTAAAGAAGATTGCTCAAATGCAAGAATGAATTCCAGGAAGCATCAATGAAAGCAGAATTCAAATTGAAAAGGTACTCAAAACAGTTATGGGCGTGATGAAAAACAACACAAAAGAAAACAAAAATCAAATAGAAATTATAAAAACTCTTCTATAACCCCTCAATAACAGTTACTCATAAGGAAGACAGAACATCTGACCTGTAAGACAAGACTAAAGAAATTGATCAGGAGGCCAAAACTTTGCAAAGTTCAACAAAATCAAATTAAAAGAATATAAGGGAACTGTGGGATACTGTAAAGTGACCAACCATCAAGATCATGGGTATACAAGAAGAGGAAATCCAGACCAGAGCCACAGAGAACATATTTGACAAAATTATTTAAGAACATTTTCTGAATCTAGCAAAAGAGAGGCATATCCAGATACAAGAAGCTCACAGAACACCAAACACACAGGGCCAAAGAAGAAACTCTACAAGATATATCATAGTCAAAACTCTTAATGATGGAAACAAACAGAGTGTTAACAGCAGCAAGAGAGAAGCAATTCACAACATACAAAGGCAATCCCATCAAAATTACATAAGATTTCTCAATGGAAACCCTGAAAGCCTGAAGGGTCTGGAATGAAACACTTCAAAGTCTGGAACAATATAGCTTCCAATCCAAGCTACTTTGCCCAGAAAAATTATCCCTCATAATAGATGGTGAAATAAATCTTTCTATTGAAGAAGCCAACTCTATTATATTATATTATATGAGTATAACACAAAACCTACAGAGAATACTTGAGGGAATACTCCACATAGAAGAGTCAAACAACCAATTTCAAGAGCCAACAAGAAGAAGATTACAATAACCAAAATAAACCAGGCTAAAATCAATACACAACACAAGAAAACACCAAACCCCATAAAACACCTCATCATGGCACAGATTAATTCAAACCTCACAATAATAATGTTAAATATTAATGGTCTTAACTCACCACTCAAATGACATGGGTTATCAGGATGGATCGAAAAACTGGACCCTTTTATCTGCTCTCTTCAAGAAACCCACCTCACCACTAGTGATAGATACCTCCTCAGGGTAAAAGGTTGGAAAATGATATTCCAAGAAAATTGAGATAAAAAAAAGTGTGTGTTGCTATAATAATACCTGATAAAATATACTTAAAATATCAGTGATTTAAAAGAACAAACAGGGCCACTTCTTAATCATCAAGGGAATGATCCAATATGAGCACATCACAATCATAAATATATATGTGCCAAACACAATTTCACCACAGTTTATAAAACAAAATCTACTCAACAATAAAACAGAAATAAACACTAATAACATCATAGTCAGAGACTTCAATACTCCACTATCAATCAATAGGCGGATCACCCAAGCAGAAAATCAACAGGAAAAATAATATAACTCAACAACATCATAGATCTACTAGACCTAATGGATATCTACAGATTTTCCAACCCAATTTCACAGTATACACCTTCTCAGTAGCCCATGGAAATTTCTCCAAAATTTACCATATGTTTGGCCATAAAGTGTGCCTTTATAAAGTCAGGAAAATTGAAGTAACTTTCTGCCTCATGTCATATCACAATGCTTTAAAGTTAGAAATTAACAATCAGAGACACATCAAAAACTCTACCAGCTACTGGACACTAAACAACACATTTTTAAGCAATGAATGGATCATGGAAGAATTCAAAATAGAAATTGTAAAATTCCTAGAATTGAATGATAACGAAAACACAAGTGACCAAAACTTGTGAGACACGATGAAGGCAGTCATAAGGGGAAATTTCATAACATTAAATGACTCAATTACAGAGACTGAGAGATCCCAAATTAATAAAATGACTGTCCACCTACAGGCTCTGGAAACACAAAAAGAATCCAACCCAGATGGAAAGAAATAAACAAGAGCTCCAGATAGAAAGAAATAATAAAGATTAGAGCAGAAATTAATGAATTGAAAACTAAGAAAATAATTTTAAAAATCAATGAAACAAAGAGCTGGTTCTTTGATAAAACAAATAAGATAGACAAACTCCTGGCCAATTTGGTCAAGCAAAAAAGGAAGAAGTCTCAAATTAACAAAATCAGAAATGAAAAAGTAAAGACAACAAACATCAATGAAATTGGAGGAATCATCAAGGCATACTTCCAAAATGAATACAAAATTGAATAATCTGGAAGAAATGGATGCATTCCTAGACACATACCACATACCAAACTAAACTCAGAGCACATTACTCTCCTAAATATACCTACCACATCTTTGGAGATTGAAAAGATAATCAAAAACCTCCCCACAAAGAAAAGTCTAGGACAGGATGGCTTCTAAGCTGAATTCTATCAAACATTTATTGAAGAACTGAAACCAATTTTTCTCAAACCGTTCCACATAATTGGAGACCAGGAAATCCTCCTGAAGCTAGCATCAACCTCATAACAAAACCAGACAGAGATTCAACAAGGAAAGAAAACTAAAGGCCTTCATCCCTAATCAACTTAGATGCAAAGATTCGGAACAAAATCCTTTCAAACCAAATTCAACAACACATCAAAAACATCCACCTGGATCAAGTCAGCTTCATTCCAGGGATACAAGGATGGTTTATCATATGGCAATCCGTCAACGTAATGCATCACATTAATGAACAGAACCATTAAAACCACATGATAACATCAATTGATGCAGAGAGGGAGTTTGACAAAGTACAACGCTTCATGAACAAAACACTGGAAAGAATAGGCATGGATACTTTATATCTCAATCCAATAAAGGCTACATATCAAGTTCCTAAAGCCCAAATAAAACTTAATGGGAAAAAAACTCAAGGACCTCCCACTGAGATCAGGAACAAGGCAGAGTTGCCCACTCTCACCACTGCACATCAACATAGTAGTAGAAGTACTCGCGCAAGTAATAAGACAGGAGAAAAAAATAAAAGGGATTCAAATTAGAAAGGAAGAAATTAGTTAGCAATATTTGCAGATGACATAATCATTTATATATGTGACCAGAAAACCTCCATCTCAAAACTTCTAAAGGTGATAAATTCCTTCAGCACAGTGACAGGATACAAAACCAATGCCCAAAACCAGTAGCTTTTCTATATGCAAAGGACAGATATACAGAAAAACAAATCAGTGAAGCTGTCCCATTTTCAATAGCAACAAAAATTAAATAAATTGAAATAACACTAACCAAGGATATGAAAGACATACATGATTAAAACATAAAAAAAGGGCTGGGTCCGAGCATCCCGCCGCTCTAGACCCTCCCTGCCCGGACATGGCGAGCCTCCGGGCCTCCGTGCGAGCTGGCGGCGGCGGGCGCGGCGGAGGTGGCGGGGGGCCCTGGCCCCGGGCATAACCGCTGGAGCAGCGGTTCGGGGCTGTCCGCAACAACCGCCTTCAGCGCTCCAAGATGGCGAGGGGCAGGGGCCAGGGGTGCGCGCGCGACCCCAGACCTGCCGGGCGGGCGGGCGGTGACCCTGCGGCCCGAGGTCCGGGCGGGACCGAGGAGACCCGCCCCGCTCCCCACCCTCCTCGCCTCCTGGGTCCTGAGGATCGACGTTCGGAACCAGGGGGGCGGTGACCTGGGTTCCAGGCCTTCCTATGTCACCTCGCACACATGGGCCCCTTGCTTGGCCTTGACTGGCTCGCTGTCAGGGAGGTGATGCGCCTTGGGTTCAGCCTCGGCTTGAGAGACAGACGGAGTTCGTCTGTCTGTGCAGCCGCCTTAACCGCTGCTCCAGCCACTTACTGTTACTTCTCCCTTGACTGTCACTCGGTTCCGAAAAGCATGCCTCGGTGGCAGTGAACATCGATGGGCTGCACAGCCTGTGGACGCGCTGTGTGTCAGAGACAGGGCTAGCTTGGAGACACTAAGAAAATCAACGCGCCGTTTGGGGGCTGTCCGGCTTGAGAAGAGTTATGTTCTTGCTGTGAGCAATTACGGCGGGGATGCATGGGGATCTGTTCAGCGATTGCAGCTCAAAGCCAAGGCAGAACCATCCCGAAGAGATGCAGGCATGTGAGGGCACAGAGAAAGAGAGGTGGCACCCACCTAGCAGGAGAAAAAAAAAAATGGGTGTCACGCCTACTGATACTACTCAGTCAAAGGCTGTCTGGGATTTGTACTACAGAAGTGATGGGGGAGTGCATTGCTTAGAGGGAGAAGAAATTGGTAGGAAAAGCAAACTCTCGTGGCACTGAGATGGTGAGATGGCTCAGCTGTTGAGTGCACTTCCTGTACAAGGGTGATGGACTGAAAAGGCCTGAAACCCACTGAGTTCAAATCTCCAGATTCCACATAAACAGCTGGGTGGCCATGTACTCCTGTAATCCAGCCCTGCAAAGGGGAGCAAAGGCCAGGGAATTGCCCAGGTTAGCAAAAAGCAACAAGTTCTGGTATCCTTACTTTGCCTCAAACAAGAAAGGGCAGAGGAACAATGGAGTAGGACCCCCAGAATGTGTTCTGGCCACCACAGGCCAGTGCCCTTACTCTCCCCAGGCAAGTGCATGCAACACAAATGTGTGCACGCGCACACACACACACAAAGAGAAAAAAACTCTTAATCTCAACAAAGTTTTAAGGTAGCCCATAATGTTAAAATTAAGATTTAAAAAGAAGAAAGGTCAGGCATGTAAAGAAAGGAGTGATTGTGTCAGGAACCTGGGATTAGTTAACTGTAATTGAGTTCTAAATTTAGCTGTAAATCAGCCAGGAAAGTAAAGGGGGAAAAAAGAGAGAAAGAATGCTGTAAATCCTTGGCTAACAGCTTACCTTTCTGGCCCCTACTCAGCACTTAGAAATATATGATCTATAGAACACTAGTTCTGTGTTTTTGCCCCACCATGAGTCAGTTCTATGGGAAATAACAGAGTGGGATGGTTAAGAAAACTTCAGCAGGCTGGAGAAATGGCTCGGAGGTTGAACACATTTACTTGCAAAGCCTGATGGCCCAGATTCTATTCCTCAGTACCCATGTAAAGCCAGGTGCACCAAGTGGCATATGCATCTGGAGTTCATTTGCGGTGGCAGGAAGCCCTGGCATACTCTCTCTGCCTCTGAATAAATAAATGAATAAAATAGTTTTGTTGTTTAAAAAAAGAAAGCTTTGGCCAGTTAGTTAACCTTGTCTCTTTTTGCTTTAATACTTTACATTTATTATATAGGTTCCTCCTAGATTTTATTGTGCAAATTAACAGAGGCAGTACATATACAGCAATTAGCATAGCATATAACAAAATGTTAGCTATTAAATATGTTTGGAAAAACCTGGTGTGGCGGCTCACTCCTGTAATCCTAGCACTTGGAGGCTGCGTTAGGTGGATTGTCACAAGTTCCAGGCTAGCCTGGGATACAGAGTGAGAGCCTGTCTCAAAATAACAACCCCCCCACAGTAAACAACAAGAAAAGAACTAAAGAAAACCTGTGTGTGTATATATGCATTTCTTTATACACACACACACACACACACACACACACACACACACACACACACGTACTGTATGTTATACCCCTTCTTATAAATTCACAAAACAAATTAGATGACAAAAAGTCCAAGAATTCCTATGACAAAGACTTATGTTTGTCGAGGTAATAGAATATGACTGCTGAGTGTGGGCATTTTGAGGGGAGTAATAAAAATGTTCTAAAATTAATAGTGCACAACTCTGCATATTCTAGAAACAACTGAATTATCTACTTTAAAGGGTGAATTTCATGGTATGTGAATTATAACTGAAAATAGTTATAGAAATAAAAAATGTATTGACCATTAAACTCTTTATTTGTAACACCTAAAGTCCATTTTAGAAAATGATGTGCTACTTGATTTACAGTAGCCCTTCCAGCTCTGAAAAGTCTATGACCTCATATGGTTGGCATTGTTTAATAAACAGAAAAATTCAAAAAAAAAAAAACATAAAAAAAACCCAACTCAATAATGAAGTCAAGGAAGACTTGAGAAGATGAAAAGATCTCTCATGGTCCTGGATAGGTAGAATTAATATTGTGAAAATGGCAATTCTACTAAAAGCAATATACATATTTAATGAAATACCAATATAAATACCAGGATTGTTCTTCACAGGGATTGAAAAAATGATCTCAAAATTCATATGGAATGGCAGAAGCCCTTGAATATCCAAACATATCTTCAGCATATATATATATATATATATATATATATATATATATATATATATATATCAAACAAATAAACACATAAACAAAAAAACCCTCTGGCAGTATCACCATACCCAACCTAAAGATATGATATAAAGTCATAGTGACAAAAACAGCATGGTACTGGAATAAAAAGAGAAACATAGACCAATGGAATAGAATTGAAGACCCAGACTTTAGGTCAAGTAAGAAAAGCTGCTTGATCTTTGGTGAAGGTGCCAATAATGTAGACTAGAGAAAAGATAGCATCTTCAACAAATGCTGTTCAACAAATTAGATGACCATATATAGAAAAATGAAATTAGACCCACTCAGATGGGCATGGTGGTGCATGCCTTTAATCCCAGAGCTGAGGAGGCAGATGTAGGAGGATCACCATGAATTCGAGGCCACCCTGAGACTACATAGTGAATTCTGGGTCAGCCTGAGCTAGAGTGAGACCCCATCTCAAAAAACAACAACAAAACAAAACAAACAAACAAACAAAAACATAGAAAGAAAGAAATTAGACCCACTCATTTAGCCATACAAAAACATCAAGTCCAAATGGTTTAAAAACTTCAATCAATATAATACCTGAAACACTTCCACTACTAGAAATAAAAATAAGGGGCACTCTCCAAGACTTCCTGAACAAAGCCTCAATAGCCAAGGAAATTAAATAAGCACTCAACTAATTGGATCTCATGAAGCTAAAAAGCTTTTGCACAAACGCACTATAATCAGAGCCAGTTGATTACTCACTGAATGGGAGAAAATTTTCACCAGCTACACCACTGACAGAAGCCTAATATTGAGAATATCCAAAGAACTCAAAAAACTACACATTTAAAAAAATTAATAACCCACTCCAAAAGTTTAGCAGAGAACTGAATAGGGAGTTTTCAGAGGAAGAATTACAAATGGCTAACACACACTTATGAAACTGTTCAACATCACTAATCATTAGGAAAATGCAAATTAAAACAACTATGAGATTCCACCTTACTCCACTAAGGATATCAAACATTTAAAAAAATCCAATGAAAACAAATGTTGGCAAGGATGTGTAGAAATAGGAACACTCATTCACTGTTAGTGGTAATGTAAGCTGGTACAACCACCATGGAAATCAATATGGAGACTCCTGAAAAGGATAAATATAGAGTTACCAACAGACCTTGTTATTCCCTTACTGGGCATTTACCCTAAAAGCTCCACAACTTAGTTCAGTGATATTTGCTCAACCATGTTTATAACTTCTCAATTCATAATAGCTAAAAACTGGAATCAACCCAGGTGCCCATCTTGGATGAGTGGATAATCAAGATGTGGCATATTTACATGAAATAATTCTACTCAGCAGTAAGAAAAGATGACACAATGAAATTTGTAGAAAAATGGTCAAACTTGGAACAGATCATTCTAAGTGACCTCACATATTGATAGAAAGACAATTATCACATGGTCTTACTGTGATTCCTAATGTGGATCAGTCTGAGTTGCTGACATATGTAAATGGAATCTTGAGGCTTGGACAATAGACAGGGTAGGGCTTGGGAGAAGAGGAATGGTGGGTGAGGGTACACAAAACTGAACCCAAGTTGAACTGGTACCATAGAAATCTATATCCTGGAAATAAGACTAAGGTGGAACCCTCAAGAGGACCTCAGACGAGCACCTGAATCCAAGGGTCTTGGAGATGAAGTCTAACCTTAAATTTCCCTGTTTTTCTTTCTTCTATGTTGTCTTTTTTTATGTTTTCCCTTGGTGCTGGCCTGTAATTCCTTGTACCAGGATGTGGTTTACATCCTCAGTGACCTGTCTCAGAAAAGAAATAAGACAGATATCTGTCAGAACACTTGATCACCCACCAAAGGTTTATGGTAAGACTCCATCAGCTGTAAGCCTGGACCATGAAGAGACCTGGTTAGAATCTGGAAGAGAGCCAGTCCCCAGACAATTAGCCCATCTAGTCCTGGAAGGTGCTACATGAGATACCAGGTGAAAGTGGCCAACATCTGTCCAAGCAACTCAAAGTCTAAGCCACTCAGAAGCAAACAACCTGACATGATGTTCACACAAGTGCAATACTGGCACTCAGCCATGGTGGGTAACCAATTGCTCTTGGATTGGCTAACAGATGGGCTCAGTGGAAAAGAAACCATATCTGGAACTGGGAAACAAGTCAGAATCATATCCAGATAATGGTTTTGCTTTCCATTGTCAAGCTACTAATGTTGGTCTACAAAGAGGATCTACACTCTTTAAATTCCCTCTAAATTAATAATGGCTATCCCATTTAATAAGTGCTTACTTCACTCACTGGAGAATCTGCTTCTCTTTTTCAGATGGGAGCTGGACCTGAGGAGATAAATGACCCAGCACACTCCACCCCGGCCCCAGCTGAAACCACAGAGAAACTGGGGAAATGAGCAAGAATGCTGCTTTCTCAGTGAATCTGATTTCTGCACAAGGGTGAAGGAGATAGACACTAATGACTCTCAAAACCTACCAAACCAGAGATCCAGAGGCTCCTAAGTTCCCATCACTGAAATAGCCTTAAAATGCACACAACATGGCAAAGGGAACTTTGTGGAAAAGGGGGTGGAAATATTGTTTGAGCCACAAGTTGAAACAGTTTGCAAAGAAACATTACCTATCCCCCATACCTGACTGCTGCCCCCACAAAGCATGACCCAAATTTCCCATAGGGTTGACCTGTATACCCATTGAAGAAGACCCTTCAGAAAATGGGCAGGGTGGAGTGAAAGGATGGTACCAATATGTGTTGTTTAAGTTCTAAATATGTCCATATCTAATAAAAATAAATTAAAAAGAATAACAAATAGAATCCCCATATGATCAAGCAATTCAACTTTTATATATGCCCCCAAACTTAAATTAGAGACAAGAAGAGATATTCCTAAATCCATATTTAGAGTAACATTATTCATAATAGCCAAAAGGCAGAAGCAAGTGAACTATACATGGATAAACAAAATGTGCTAAGAAAATCTGACATAAACTACAAGATGGATGAGCCTGGGAAACCTGCTTTTGAAATAAACTGGTCAGTAAATGGCCAATACTATATTTTAACATTTTCCTGAGGTACCAACCTATAGTAGTTAAATTAATACAAACAAGATATAGAATAATAACTACCAATGACTAAGGAAAAGCAGAAATGAGGAGCTTTGTTTAATGGGGATAATTTCAATTTTACAAAATAAGACAAATTTTGTAAAAGGAAGACTGTAAGAAGGAAAATGACTAGTGGAATGGAGGAAGAGAAGGAGAAAGGGAAATTTGGGGCAATATGGTGATAATACATGCTGTATTTGAAATTGTCTTTATAAAACTCGCCACTATGTATGATGAATATATACCAATAAAAATGTTCTTTAAGTCGGGTGTGGTGGGCATGCCACCTAGCACTTTGGGGGCAGAGATAGGAGGATCACCACGTGTTTGAGCCCACCCTGGGGCTACGTAGTGAATTTCAGGTCAGCCTGAGCTGGAGTGAAACCATACCTTGAAAAGAAAAGAAAAAATGTTCTTTAGAGAAAAAAGTTACTTTTCTTTAAGAGAATAGAAAGTTGAAATGTCCAGAAACCATGTTTTGAGCCATATTTTCTTGCTTCAAGCTATCCTAAGTTCATCCTACTAAAATTTATTATGGTGTAAATTGATCATTTTTGTTGGTCACTGGCCAGATAAGTCTTTGAACTATTATTTTTTGTATGGGTTTCTTTATATTTTTTATATAAGTTTTGATTGTCAGTAAAGCTGTTTTGACAGTTTTCACAGATATAACTATAGAATTTTACTTTTGTTTCTAAAGTAGTATTTGGGTTTTCTTAATTTAGAGTTTTTTTAAATAACTAACAAAATTAAAATGAGTTAGTGTCACTTGTATTTCTGTTGCATGTATCACCTTGTGTTTCTGGCTTATGTGGGATCTGGGGAGTCAAACATGTGTCCTTCAGCTTTGTCATCAAGCACTTCAACCACTAAACCATCCCTCCAGGCCCATATAATTTACGAAATATATAAACATTTGTTTTGGCTGGAGAAATTCACTAATTACATTAGGATATAATACACACCTTGCAGAGTCAGTAGAACATCATAATAACTTAGGTAGTATTTTAATCTTACTACCTTGAGATCCTTTATTTTGTTCACTCATTAGAGAAATAACAAAGATAATTTTTTGCATAAACTGTGTTATAAATTTTAAAAGGATTAATATTGTTTATTATTATAAATTTAATGTCTTTTTTGTTTGTTTGCTTTTTGAGGTAAGGTTTCACTCTAGACCAGGATGACCTGGAATTCACTATGTAGTGCCCCGGCCAGCAGGGAGTTGAACAAGGAAACGTGGGGAAAATTAACCTCAATGAAAAAAGGCAAACAGACACAAGAAGGAGACCATGCTAGATGTTTGTCAAGGCCTTGAGAATTTATTCTCACATGTAGGTTTATATAGGGTTGTAGGGGGAAGGGGTCGTGGTCAGGGCAAGGAGTTGTCAGGAAACCTAGAGGGGATGTAATTAGGTGTTCATCTAATCTTGCCTCAATGGCTTAACATCCTGACTGCACCAGGCTTCACATCCTGACCATAAACTGGCCTTTTGCAAAAGATAAGATTCTGTAAGCAGCCTGCTGACCAGCGTTCCAGAAGTACCTAACAGAAAGCTGGATGGACAGCTTTCTGAGTAATGAGTCAGCTCATGAGCAAGCCCAGGCAAAATGGAGAGGCTTTTGCTCTATGGCTCCTGACATCTCCTCCCTTCTTTTATACAAAAGAAGGGGAGGCCCACTATTCAGTGGTGGGCTGTAATGCCTTTGTTTCTTCATCAACATGGGGGAGTATTTAGCCAGGTGTACAATCCCATTGTTTCTGCTAGTTGAATATTAGGTGAGGAAGTAGAAACTTAACTTGCTATATGGCAGTCTTTGTTTCTGGTAGTTGAGCATTAGGTGAGGAAGTAAAAACTTAACTTGCTATATGGCAGTCTCTGTTAACATGGCCAAGGTTTGGTTCATAGCTCCCAACAATGTAGTCTCCAGGTGGCCTTGAATTCATGGTGATCCTCCTTCCTCTGCCTCCTGAGTGCTGGGATTAAAGGCATGTCCCACCACATCCAGCTCATATTTAATATCTTTTGAGAAGGAAGATCATCTATAGAAATTTAATGACATAAACACAATTTTGCATATTTCAAAATAGTTTCATAATTGTTCATGTAATTTTAATTATGATAAAACTTCACATATCAAAATGAGATAAACTATTAATCATTAATGTTGTTTAGAGGTATATGAAAACTAAAATATTGTTGAATTTCATTATTGTGTTCAATCTTCAAATTTGAAATGGGTTAAATTTAGTTCGGTGCAAGAGTCAGTAGAATCCGGGAAGCTAGAAACTATGATGTGATGTGAAAGTAGAAGGGTGGAATACTGGGGATAGTAAGGTTTAAGTGGGTAGGAGATAGAGGAAAGGAAAAGAGGATTAACCAATACTAAAAATGTATCAGAAAGCCATATAGAAACCTTCTTCTTTGTTAGCTAATTGAAATCTACCAAAAAAAAAAAAAAAAAAAAAACAGAGGATTAACAGCAGTTCTTTGCATGGGTGAATTATATAGCTCCCCAAAGCCATAATTTAATAAAGGAAAATTCCAAAACTAGGGATAGTTTATCTTCTAGTAAGCTAATGTTTTGTTTTGTTTTGGTCAGGCAGGCTCCTAAAACCTCTTAAACAATAGAAGCTATTGCCATGGTCTTGATGCCCACCAAAACTAAATGGCAAGACACTATTTCTAAAGACACCACATGTTTGGGTTGCAAGACAGATAAATCACTCTGGAACTGAGAGCTGGAAGCCACCTGCCTGCTGGCTAGCTGTCCTTGTGCTACAAGATGCTAAGCAGGTTGCTGGGGAAGAAAATTCATCAACAGTCCTACCCAGCAGTGAATTTTCATGCTAAACAACTGACCTGCCAGGAAACATGTTCCCACTGGTGCAAAACTGGCAAGACTTTAATGGTGGTAACAGAATGCTTACTGATTGGATTAGAGGCCACCTCTGTGGAAGAGAATTCTTACCTATTTTCTGACAACTTAGTCAAAAGCTTCTGTCTATACTAATCATGGGTCTTCTGACGGTAGCTACCATTATTGTTTGGATAAATGGATATATTGTGCCCATGATATGCCTTCTAAATATGTGCTTATGGCCATACACGAATGCTGCTCTCAGCATTGGTTAGAGAAATTTATTTTTATTTATTTGTTTTTGCAGTGGGAAGATTCATCTGTACTAAGAATAAATTATTGTTTAGTGCTAAACACTAAATGACATATCTATTTCAACACCTTTTAGGCTCTGGTAACATTGCATAAGATGGAGCAGAAAGAATTTAAAAGCCAAGGGATGGGAGAGGAACGCTGTGGATTACAGTTTTCCAGGAGTGACCTGGCTATTGAATTCTGGAGTTCGCAGTGAATCTCATTAAAATAGCATATCTATTTCACCACCTTTGAGGCTCCGATAACATTGCACAAGATGGGAATAGAAAGAATATAAAAGCTAGTGGAAGGGTGAGGAATGCTGTGGAATACATCTTTCTAGATATGTCCAGGCTGTTGAATTTTGGAGCTCACAGTGGAATTCATTACCTGTACAAGATTGGGTGTCTCAATATTCCATCATCAATAGAGGAGCAAAAAATGAGGTTCTCAACCCTCTTTAAGGAGGTTTAAAGTTAATGGTTGCTGGGGAAGAGAGAAACCTCTTTCAGTGGCAGAGTAAGCTGCCCAGTCTCTGATTCTTTACACTCATTCTCATGCAGGAAAATCTAATTACATTCTGGGATACACACAACACACACACAGTACACAAAGATATTGAAGTAAACTGAGCCTAGATAGAAAGCAGAAGAGGTTCAGAGGGATAGAAAAGATGACAAGAGGAGGTAATGGGAGGTAGATATGTTCAAAATAAATTATATGTATATATATATACAATATTGACAATAAATATTTTTTACAAAAATTAGATTCCTCCAAAATAAATATCATAGAAATAGAAAGTTGTGATTAGAGACACTAAAATCAGTTGTCATAACACTAGTGCACCATTACAATTAACATTTACAATTTTTGAAATTATATCAAAATATTTATGAAGCCTTCCGGTTAAGATGGCGGCGTAGGTACCACGCCAAAGCAGCCTAGGGGGGAAAACGACCAAAAAAAAACTCAGCAAAATATACACTTTTACTAAAAAGTGAGGTGTATAGGAAATTGAGGCGGCAGCGGAGAAGTAGAAGAGTTATAGAGCATCCAGAGCCTGCACAGGCGGGAAAAGCGGCTCCAGCAGCTCGGCCAACCGCTGCAGCCGCGGCGCAGCAGAAAGCCGCCAGACTCTCGGCTCGAGCCGCAGGAAAAGCCAGGTGCAGGATTTTCCCCTCACACCGCGCTCTCCGCAACTCGGGAAACGTGAGGGGAGAGCGGCAGCGAGCAGCGGAGGAGCAGACCGCGAGGTAGAAGAACACGTGGAGCAGCAAGAGAACCAGAGCAGCCGCAGCTCCCTACACTCCCCCAATGCCTGAACCCAGCTCCAGCTAACACAGCAGTGGCCCGGGACCCGGCCACGCCAACTTGGGCTGACAGCGGGACCCAAGCAGGAGCAGAGTTCGGCAGCAACATCAGCGGCTCCAGCACCGGTACCAGCGGCCCCAGCAGCAGCGGACCCAGGAGCGGCAGCGGTGGCAGATCCCGCAGCAGCGGCTTCGGGGGGAGCAGCGGTGGTGGACACGGCAGCGGCAGCTTCAGCAGCGGTGGTGGCTCCGGCGGTGGCAGCTATGGCAGCAGCAGAGGCAGAAGCGGCGGCTCGGTTTGCCCCGTAGGAAAAGCAAATGCCCAGCTCCAGAAATCAGAACAGCAGCCCGACGACCCAGGCAGCAACTTCACTGAGACCAAAATCACCCAAAGTAACTGGGATTGCACCAGGGAAGGGTCTCACTTGGTCACAAGCTGACTTGGATCCCTCAACAGACCAGAAATCTAAACCTCTTTGTTGATAGAGGATCTGGTCATTATAATAACTACTCTTGCATACATACTCGGGGCTGTTTTTGATTGAATGTGTACAGTGTTTAGTTAAATTTTAGAATCTACCTGTATTTTATTCCACTCAGCCTGCTTGAATACTCCTATAGCAGGGAAACTCAACCCCTAAGAACATCTTTGTAGATACTCTGAGAGTCTTAAGAGCCACACCTAATACCTTAAGGTCCTACCCTGAAAATATATTACATCAAATCAATTGATACAGCTAAGAATACACAGCAAGCTAGAAAATCCAAGCATTAACTTAATCCAAGATGCAAAAATATATACATTATAACACAAGAAACACTAAAAAGCAAGACGATATAAATCCACCTAAAAGTATTAATGCATCAGAAATGTCCTCCAGTGAGAAAGAGTTAGAGGAAATGCCTGAGAAAGAGTTCAAAAGAATAATCATAAATATGTTCAAAGAGGTCAAAGAACACATGAAAACAATCAAAGAAGAAATCAAAGAGGAAATCAAAGGAATCAAAGAAGAGGCAGGACACCAATTTAATGAAATAAAGAAGGCAATACAAGACATAAATAGGGAAATAGAAATAATAAAGAAAAACCAGTCAGAATTACTAGCAATGAAGAACACAGTTAATGAAATAAAAAACTCTGTAGAAAATCTCACCAGTAGGATGGATGAGGGAGAGGACAGAATATCTAAGCTAGAAGACCAGGTGGCAGACCTAATGCAGTCCAACAAAGAGAAAGACAAACTTATAGAAAAGTATGAGTGGGAATTTCAAGATATTCGGGACAGTATGAAAAGATCCAATATAAGAATTCAGGGCATAGTAGAAGGAGAAGAACTCCACTCCAGAGGCATAGTAGGCATCTTCAACAAAATCATAGAGGAAAATTTCCCCCAAATTGGGAAAGAGGTGCCAATACAGATACAGGAAGCCTTTAGAACCCCAGCCAGACAAAACCAAGAAAGAAACTCTCCTCGCCATATTATAATCAAACTTCCAAACACACACACCAAAGAAAAAAATATTGAAAGCAGTTAGAGAGAAAAATCAAGTTACCTACAAAAGCAAGCCCATCAGGATTACAGCAGATTATTCAACACAAACTTTTAAAGCCAGAAGGGCTTGGAGTGATATATTCCAAATTCTGAAAGATAACAACTGTCAACCAAGGTTACTTTATCCTGCAAAGTTATCCATTCAAATAGATGGAGAAATAAAGACATTCCATGACAAAAGCAGGTTAAAGGAGTATTTGAAGACAAAACCAACTCTACAGAAAATACTTGATAGAATCCTCCATGCTGAACAAAAGGAAAAGCACACATATAAGGAACCTAGAAAAAACAAGCTATACTCAAATACCAGTTAACAGAAGAGAGCACAGGTAGAACCAGTAACACACACACACACACAAAAATGGCAAACATAAATACACACCTTTCAATAATATCTCTTAATATCAACGGTCTCAATGCCCCAACGAAAAGACATAGATTTGCAGACTGGGTTAAAAAGCAGGATCCTACAATTTGTTGTCTCCAAGAAACTCACCTTTCTACAAAGGATAGACATTATCTTAGGGTGAAAGGTTGGAAGACGGTGTATCAAGCAAATGGGCCTAGAAAACAAGCAGGGGTTGCTATCCTAATATCAGACAGGGTAGACTTTAGTCCGACATTAGTCAAGAAAGATAAGGAAGGTCACTTTATATTGATTAAGGGCACACTCCAACAGGAGGACATTACAATCCTAAACATATATGCACCTAACATGGGGGCTCCCAAATTCATCAAACAAACACTATTAGAACTAAGGTCACAGATAACACCAAACACAGTGGTGGTGGGTGACTTTAACACCCCACTATCATCAATTGACAGGTCATCCAGGGAAAGAATAAACAGAGAGGCATCTGGACTAAATGAGGTCATAGAAGGAATGGACCTAACAGATATATACAGGACATTTCATCCAAAGGCTGCAGAATATACATTCTTTTCAGCAGCACATGGAACATTCTCTAAAATAGACCATATATTAGGACACAAAGCAAATCTTAAAAAATTCAGGAAAATTGAAATAATTCCTTGCATTCTATCTGACCACAATGGAATTAAACTACAAATCAGTAGCAAGAAAGGCTATAGAGCATACACAAAATCATGGAAACTAAACAATACACTACTAAATGATGAGTGGGTCAATGAAGAAATCAAAAAGGAAATCAAAAAATTGATAGAGTCAAATGATAATGAGAACACAACATACCAAAATCTCTGGGACACAATGAAGGCAGTTCTAAGAGGTAAATTTATAGCCTTAAGTGCCTATATTAAGAAATTAGAAAGGTCGCAAGTAAACGACCTAATGCTTCGCCTTAAAGCCTTGGAAAAAGAAGAACAAGGCAAACCAAAAAGTAGTAGACGGGAAGAAATAATAAAGATTAGGGCAGAAATTAATGAAATAGAAACAAAAAGAACAATCCAAAGAATTAATGAAACAAAGAGTTGGTTCTTTGAAAGGATAAACAAGATTGATAAACCCTTAGCAAATCTGACCAAAAGAAAGAGAGAAGAGACACAAATTAATAAAATCAGAGATGAACAAGGTAACATCACAACAGATTCCAGAGAAATTCAAAAAATCATAGGGACATACTATAAAAGCATATACTCCACCAAGTATGAAAATCTGAAAGAAATGGATGATTTCCTTGATCTATATGACCTACCTAAATTAAATCAAAATGAGATTAATCACTTAAATAGACCTATAACAAACATGGAGATCCGAACAGTTATCAATAATCTCCCAACTAAAAAAAGCCCAGGCCCGGATGGATTCACTGCTGAATTTTACCAGACTTTTAAGGAAGAGCTAACACCATTGCTTCTTAAGCTTTTCCAGGAAATAGAAAAAGAAGGAATTCTACCCAACTCCTTCTATGAGGCCAGCATCACCCTGATACCAAAACCAGGCAAAGATAGAACAAAAAAAGAAAATTACAGACCAATCTCCCTCATGAACATAGATGCAAAAATTCTCAACAAAATATTGGCAAACAGAATACAAGAGTATATCAAAAAGATCATTCACCCTGACCAAGTAGGCTTTATCCCAGAGATGCAGGGATGGTTCAACATACGCAAATCTATAAATGTAATACATTACATAAACGGGTTGAAGGACAAAAATCACATGATCATCTCATTAGATGCAGAGAAAGCATTTGACAAAATCCAACATCCCTTCATGATAAAAGTCCTACAGAGACTGGGAATAGAAGGAACATATCTCAATATAATAAAGGCTATTTATGACAAGCCTACAGCCAACATATTACTAAATGGGGAAAAACTGGAAGCTTTTCCACTAAAATCAGGAACAAGACAAGGGTGTCCACTGTCCCCACTTCTATTTAATATAGTTTTGGAAGTCTTAGCCATAGCAATAAGGCAAGAGACACACATAAAAGGGATACAAATTGGAAAGGAAGAAATCAAGTTATCATTATTTGCAGATGACATGATTCTATACATAAAGGACCCTAAAGACTCTACTAGCAAGCTGTTAGAGCTGATCAAAACCTACAGCAATGTAGCAGGATACAAATAAATTCACAGAAATCAGTAGCCTTCATATATGCTAACAACAAACACACAGAGGATGAAATCAGAGAATCACTCCCATTCACAATTGCATCAAAAAAAATAAAATACCTTGGAATAAACCTAACCAAGGAAGTAAAGAATCTATACAATGAGAACTTTAAAACACTCAAGCGAGAAATTGTAGAAGACACTAGAAAGTGGAGAAACATCCCTTGTTCCTGGATTGGAAGAATCAATATCGTGAAAATGGCAATCTTACCTAAAGCAATCTACACATTTAATGCAATCCCTATCAAAATTCCAAAGGCTTTCTTCATGGAAATAGAAAAAGCAATCCAAAAATTCATTTGGAATCACAAAAAACCTCGAATATCTAAAATAATACTGAGCAACAAAAAAAGAGGCTGGTGGTATCACCATACCTGATTTTAACCTATACTACAGAGCCATAGTAACAAAAACAGCATGGTACTGGCACAAAAACAGACATGTAGATCAGTGGAACAGAATAGAGGACCCAGATGTAAGCCCAAGTAGCTATAGCCACCTGATATTCGATAAAAATGCCAAAAATACTCATTGGAGAAGAGACAGCCTCTTCAGCAAATGGTGTTTTGAAAACTGGATAAATATCTGCAGAAGGATGAAAATAGATTCTTCTCTCTCGCCATGCACAAGAATTAAGTCCAAATGGATTAAAGACCTTAACATCAGACCGGAAACTTTGAAACTGCTAGAGGAAAAAGTAGGGGAAACCCTTCAACATATTGGTCTTGGCAAAGACTTTCTGAATACAACCCCAATTGCTCAGGCAATAAAACCACAGATTAACCACTGGGACCTAATGAAATTACAAAGATTTTGCACCACAAAGGACACAGTGAAAAAAGCAAAGAGGCAACCTACAGAATGGGAAAAAATCTTCGCCAGCTATATATCTGATAGAGGATTAATATCTAGGATATACAAAGAACTCAAAAAGTTAAATAATAAGGAATCAAACAAGCCAATCAAAAAATGGGCTATGGAGCTAAATAGAGAGTTCTCAAAGGAAGAAATATGAATGGCATATAAGCACCTAAAAAAATGTTCTACGTCACTAGTCATCAGGGAAATGCAGATTAAAACTACATTGAGATTCCATCTCACTCCTGTCAGATTGGCCACCATCATGAAAACAAATGATCATAAATGTTGGCGGGGATGTGGAAAAAAAGGAACCCTTCTGCACTGCTGGTGGGAATGCAATCTGGTCCAGCCATTGTGGAAAACAGTGTGGAGGTTCCTAAAACAGCTAGAGATTGATCTACCATATGACCCAGCTATAGCGCTCCTAGGCATATATCCAAAGGACTCATCTCATTTCCTTAGAAGTACATGCTCAACCATGTTTATTGCTGCTCAATTTATAATAGCTGGGAAATGGAACCAGCCTAGATGTCCCTCAACAGATGAGTGGATAATGAAGATGTGGTACATTTATACAATGGAGTTCTACACAGCGGTAAAGAAAAATGAAGTTATGAAATTTGCAGAAAAATGGATGGACCTGGGAAGTATTATACTAAGTCAGGTAACCCAGGCCCAGAAAGCCAAGCGCCACATGTTCTCTCTCATATGTGGATCCTAGCTAAAGATGACTGGGCTTCTGCGTGAGAATGAAAATACTTAGTAGCAGAGGCCAGTAAGTTGAAAAGGAGACATAAAGGGTGGAGAAAGGAAGGGAGGAGGATACTTAATAGGTTGATATTGTATATATGTAATTACAATGATTGTAATGGGGAGGTAATATGATGGAGAATGGAATTTCAAACGGGAAAGTGTGGGGGTGGGGAGGATGGGAATTACCATGGGATATATTTTATAATCATGGAAAATGTTAATAAAAATTAAAAAAAAATTAAAAAAAATATTTATGAATAACTATCATTTAAATCAAATATCCTTACAAAATATATCAAAATATTCCTTTTTAAATAATTAAATTTCTTTTAAGGAAGTGCATAAAGCAAGAGCAATTTTAAAAACTGGATTATTGATATATGTATACTGAATGAAACCTTCCATTGTATATTTTGTTATATTGTTTACTTTTTTCTTGGATGTATTTTGCAAAGTTATGATACTTTCTTTCATAATGTAGAAACACTATCATCAAAACAAATATAGTAACATTTTTGAATTTAATCATTTGAGTTCCCAAAGCAAGGCAATGACAATGTTCTCAAATAAAAAGAATATCTAACCTATTGCAGTGCCCCAATTTTCCTGTTTCCTTTGATTTTAAAGGTAAAGTGTGGTGAAATGAGTTACTGGTTATTATATTATTGGCACATAGAAAAATAGACAGTCACCCAAATATGCAAATTCTTTTCCAATATCACATAAGCCAAATTGAAACCAAGGCAATTCATTCCCAAATTGGAAGAGTAATATGCTTAAGAAGAAGAAATAAAGCTGCCATTACATCATTCCTATTAGTAAAACTGCACTTTACAGTTGTAATTAGTTCTCAAATTTTACCACACCCTCCTGTCTTCATCATCATTAGCTGATGCTGATTCTAAGTGATAGTGCATGTAGAACATGTTATGAAACTTTTGTCTTCTAGCACTTTGAAATTTCCCAGGTTGAAGCCAGTTTTGTGTATCCTAAATTATTTTAGAACTTCATGTTTATTTAAAAATAGTTTCCCAGAGTCAAAAGAGAGAACAAGATAGAATTTGAATATTTGTGTATGCAATAAAAGTTTGAATTTCTAATATATGTTCTAGTGCTGTTAATGCTTTATGTTATTTTCAATTTTCTTTTTGAACTAAGATATTCAATTAATGATAATAATTACAATAAAATTGGGCAAGCATTCTACTTTGTATGGGTTTCATCTCTGGTTATGGGGGCTTTTTGTCAAAATTATTTTTATAAGAATCAAGCAAAATATGATGGCTAACTTCTCAAACTTTGTCAATAATGCAAATTTAGCTCAGTTTTTTTTGAAATCTTTAAAATAAAAATGTAGTTGTAAAGCAAACTTGAAACTTTTATGTCAGATAACATGATATGCCCTTAAGTTTTAGTAAAACTCAAATATTATCAAGGCAAGGACTCTGGTAACTGATATTGGGTAAAAATAACATGGCTGTTAGTTCTTAAAGGAAGTATTCCCTTCATTCTAATTAGAAGATATATGTACTGTAAGACAGCCATCCAAAGAGCAGCTGTTAACCACCATGCTTAATTTGGCTGTGAATATCTGAAATAGTTGTCCATAGTAATAGGAAATCCACGGTTATTTTACACCTTTAGCAGAGATTTAGTTCCAGCCTATCAAAGCTGATTCTTTCCTGGAGGAAGCTCAGAATTACATGGTTTTCACATCTGTGGAGCATGTTGTGTTTCTCAATCATCTAACTGCACTAATGCCTGAGTTAGGAACCATCACAATGAGATCACTGTTTTCCAGCATTTTCTCCAGGCCTGGAGGGGGTGGAGGGGCGGGGAAGGAAAGACAGACATGAAAGTACCTCACAGTGGGTAGATGACTGTCCACTTCTTAGCCTATGTAAAATGATTCATGGAACCGTGGACAAGAAACATTGTTCTCGCTTTCTTAAACATCTATAAGAAAACAAATTTCCTTGCCTTTTCCTATCACAGTCATGGCTTCCTGCAGTCCTCAATGAAGTGGGGAATTTGATTTAGCAATGGCTTGAAATGCTTTTATTATAAATCTCTCTTATCAGTCAAATTTTGCCAACATGTATTTTTGGACTCAGTGAAAATAGTTGATCCCCATTACAACTGTTATCTATTTTGAATGTTTTTGATTTCAAATACTACAATCCAATAAATTATACTTAAATGTTGTAGTGTTTCCAGTATATCTGAATGAACATAAGACATAAAGTCATATCAAAATTAAGTCACTTAATTTGACTTGAGGGGAGAGTCCGAGGTAGGAATATGTTCATGTTTGAGTCCAGCCTGGGCTACAGAGTAAGTTCCAGTTCAACCTGGGCTAGAGTGAGGCTCTGTGAGATATTGAGAGAGAGGGTGGGGAGGGGGATGAAGGAGAAGAGGACTTTGAAGTGCCATCCTGTGTGTTCTACACAGGCATTATAAGCAGGAACTCACAGTGGCTCTTGTTTCTAGCATAAAATTGAGCCTATCAATACTTCATCAATGGGAAAAAGGATACACAAGACTCCAGACCTCCCAGAACAGCAAATGACAACTAATGGTTCCCGGGAGAGTGAGAGTCAGCCAACAGTGGTACAATCACTGATAAATTGCCCACTCCACAGTAATAACCTGTCACCTACAATCATTCAAGAAATGCTAATTTAACTCAATGGGTTAAACAAAAAGGCCATGAACGTAAGAGGGCGAATAATGGGGAAGAAGGGACTTACAGGGTAGGAGAGGGGGAACTGAGCAGATAGTAGGAGGAATAAGAGCAAGATACATTATATGCATGTATCAAACAGAGGCTACCGGGGAGAACAAGATCAAAGTACATTTACATGCACATATGAAAAAGTCAAAATTGATAAAAAATAAATATTATAAAACAAAAAAAAATCCAAATGTAAAATGAAAATATTTCTCACAGGAACTGGGGAGATGAGCAAGATGGACGATTCCATGGGGAACCTGATATTTAGCGCCAGGGTGAAATAGACACTGAGGATACTCAACACCTACCAAAGCAGAGATCCAGAGACTCCCAAGAGCCCATCACTGAAGTTGACTTAAAATTCACTCAACACAATGGTGACGGAGATAGACACAGAGGACAATCAACCCCTATCCAACCAGATATCCAGAGACACAGAGGCTCTCAAGATCTCATCACTAAAGCAGACCTAACATGAGCCCAACATGGGAAGAGATAGCAGAAAGAATGTCAGAGGAGTCACAAGTTGGGTCATAGCACACAGAGACATTTCCTCCTACCCAAAAATGAAGGTTAACTCCACAATGCAGGACCCATATACCCCAACAAGGAGGGTCTCTATGGAGGGTGGGGGGGGCAAGGAGGAAGCTAACAATAGTACCAACTTGACTGTTTTCACTGAGTACACAAATAAAAAATAAAAAAAAAAAATTGGCCCAACATTATTCAGGAAATTTGGGGGAAGAGAGGCCAGGAATATTGTTACAGCCACATCTTGGGACACTATGCACAGAGATATTGCCTCTCCCCAATAACTGACTGCTGCTCCCACAACAGGTAAACCACAATCCCCACGGGGATAATTAATCTGCTACCCCGATGAGGAGGGCCCCTTCAGAGAAGAGCTAAGGATGAGGGAAAGTATGGTGCCAACACATGATGTTTCCATCCTAAGTATGTCCATAACTAATAGAAAAGAGAAAAAAAGTGGTGGTTTCTTTTGAGCTTGAGAGGATTTTTTGTCATAACCTCTATGCTGTTTTACAGATAAGTATGATTTAAAAACTAATCAAATGGACATTATAAAAATCTATCTGAAAGTGCAATCTATCTGAAAAGCATTGCTTTTTCTTACCATGTCATTCTAGAGTAACAATGTGATACCTTGGGAATTAATGAAACTTTTATTTGAGCAGAGAAAATTCTTATAGTGATTGGACTTCACGAGCTTCCGACAAGCTCGTTTGCTACTTTTTATAGGCCTGTCATCAGTCTTTTGTGCTCCTGGAGATTGCATGAGCATGACCATTTTATATTTTGTGAGATTAATTGAATTTTCTTGATACAATGACCTCTGAAAATCAATTGTGAGATTGACAAGGAAGGTTTTCTACCCATCATAAATTATTTTCTGCACATGTTTTATGAGATGTGCCCAGTGTGTTTTCAGTTGCTTTAATGTGAGTTTTGAAACATATTGGGTAAATTAAACTCAGGATCATTCCAGAAAATGAAACAGAAAGAAATTTACAGTGAAGCAAAAAGACAATAATGACTAGAATTTATATCTTAAGGAAAGAGTGTACACTTCTTACTTAAATTTGTAATGAGTTGTCAGTTATCTAAATACATACATTCATCTTACAGAAGACTGACTGTCTTTCAGAAAGGAAGGGTACAAGAATGCTTTAAAAGGATGACTTGGTGATCATTAAAACAAAACTATAAAATGAATTAAAAACTGTTTTCTCTAAAGCAGATCATCCCCATGTTAAAGTAGCCAATTTGAGTGTGCTTACTATTTCTTGAAGAATTTCAAATGAGTTGGTTAATAGCAAATGATAGGCCTGTTACACTGTGTTAAACACTTCTTCAGATGTGCCTTCCACTGGCCTCTGCACTTAAGCTTAGGAATCTGGGTCGTCCTGGTCTTAGACCTTGATCTCCAACTCCTGTATATTTTTTTGTCTTTGATTTCATTTTACTATTAATCTTTTTATTTCATTGTTTGTCCTTGGTTGTCCTTTCATAGTTCATACAGCTAAGTTTTGACCGCTAACCCTTAACAGTGATCTAGACAATGCCTTTTTTGAACGTGGAAAGGTTTTTGTTGTTGTGGTTGTTGTTCCTTTACAACACTTCATATAGGGGGTTGGGGAGATGGCTCAGCAGTTAAAGGCTTGATTGCAAAATCTTTTTGTCTAGTTGCCTCCTATTTAAAGGTGAACACAAAAAATGGCATATGCATCTGATGTTCATTTGCAGTAGCAAGACACTCTGGGTTACACCCACACAAACACACACACAATTTTTGTTGATGTAGTGTCTTGCTCTATCCAAGGCTGACCTTGAATTCACTGTGTAGTCTCAGGTTGCCCTTGAACTCACAGTGATCCTCCCACCTCTGCCACCCAAGTGCTGGGATTAAAGGTGTGCACCACCATGCCTGGCAAGATAATTATTTTTAAAAATACCTTGAGGGCTGGAGAGATGGCTTAGCGGTTAAGCGCTTGCCTGTGAAGCCTAAGGACCCCAGTTCGAGGCTCGGTTCCCCAGGTCCCATGTTAGCCAGATGCACAAGGGGGCGCACGCATCTGGAATTCGTTTGCAGAGGCTGGAAGCCCTGACGCTCCCATTCTCTCTCTCTCCCTCTATCTGTCTTTCTCTCTGTGTCTGTCACTTTCAAATAAATAAATTAATTAATTAAAAAAAGACCTTGAAATATATTGTTACTACTACTACAAATAACAATAAACATAAAAAATAAAACAAAACCTCTTCATTTTATAGGCATATGGAATTAGGTGAAAAGTAGGTGGATCTCACATTTTTTGTGTGTGAGTTCTGATTTTCACTTATACTATCTCTACTTCTTTGTTTCTCTAAAAGCTTCACTGTTATATATCAGAATATGGTCTCTGGGATTCCACCCATAAATTCAGTTCTATTCCTGAGGATTTGTTGGTCAGCTACTTTACCTTCTGGGAGGGAAAACCTTTGTAGATTTTATGGCTTTGTGTCTTTGGAGGACAGTTCCTAGTCCTCTGCCTAATTTCCTGACTTATATAGAATTTCACATTTGTCCCCTTTCTGATAATTAGAAAAAAAGTATTCAAGATGATTATTGGAAGTAAACACCAGAAATGTTTAAAAACCTATTGATTAACTTAAAATAATCGTATTTTTGTGCTGGAAAGATGGCTTAGCAGTTAAGCATTTGACAGCAAAGAACCCAAGTTTGATTCCCCATAATCCACATAAGCCAGAAGCACATGGTAGCACATGCATCTGAAGTTCATTTGCATTTTCTAGAGGCCATGGTTTGCTCATTCTCTCTCTCCTCTCTCTCCTCTCTCTCCTCTCTCTCTCTCTCTCTCATAAATAAATACTTTAAAAACTTGGTATTTTGTCTCCATAGTTTATTTGGAGTGAGACAAACCATTTCAATCTGTAAAGATTTCTCAAAATTCCTTTACTCATCCTTAAGATTGCACAGCTATAAAACAGATGAAAACTCCCCAGGATATTAGACAAAAGTTTGGTATCTGGAAGCTCAATTTACCAAAATAATACATGTATTAAGTACCTCTAAACCCTACACATATGCTAAATCAGAGATTTAAAATTTTTTTTTAGTAAAATCTGCATTAAATCTACCATAAAATGAAAAATCTTCAGATTATCTACCAGAAGAGGTAGAAAAACAGACAGGAAATCCAGCTGTGATGGAGGATTGCTAAACAGGAGGGCCAAGCTAATCTTTCAAAAGTCCATTAGACAATTGAACTAATGGTGAAGCAGTCTTGAAGATGATCACATAGGTTGATATATTCTCTATATCAGCCATTTTTCTCAACAAACCACAAGGAAAAACTAGACAATATAGCCTGCCATAGTCTCCCTTCAATAGTGAAATCTGGCACATATAAAAAGATTTCCTATTTGCCACTAACAATGTTATTATTAGACAATATCAATATTGTCAACATTGCATATAATACATGTTCCATGGAAAAGAATTTCTTCTTCTTATATTCTCACCGTATGAGTTACTTTTCATTTCATGTTATCACTTTCCTTCCTTCTTTTATTTTTATTTGGTATTGAGAATTAAATCCAGAGCCTGAGCATGTCAGGCAAGTGTACTACTACTGAAATACACTCCCAGTTTCAATTCATTTCAGAACTGTTAAATATTTCCTTAACATATGCCAGGCCCTTGATTAGATAAAGTGCTTCAAAAATAGAGGGACAATGATATCATTTCTGTTATTCAAGACTCACAGGTAAGTAGATATAATGCAGATAGAAAATATAATTTTTATTCTACATGGTAGAAATATTTCTACAGTTCTCAGAATATAGAAATATTCTGTGCATATTAACAATGAAGAGAGGACAATTATTATCTGCAATGAAAGTGGTATGGAACTGATTTTGTGACTGTACTATGATGAAGTCATTCAGTGGTGCAGGAGAGAAGTCTTCTAAGTTGCTGATGCACTGGTAAAGCTCACAAAGACTTGCATGCAATTAATAATATTTGTGAACTCATTAATTTATACTAAAATTGAATTCATTAGATAGACATACATAGATGATAGATATAGATAGAGATATTGGTATTATCTCTCCCTGTAATTTACTTTTGAGAAGCAATATTTTAAAATTCTTCTGTATAAGGGCTGAGGATATATCTCACTTGGTAGGGTGCTTGCTTAGCATGACAGCACTCTATAATCCCACCATTCAGGAAGTGAGGTAAAGAAAATGAGAAGTTCCAGGTCATCCTCAGCTATGTAGCAAGTTTGAGGCAAGCCTCTAATTCTTCAGACCTTCTCTCAAAGGGAAAAATACTGACTTATAAGTAGAGTATCCAAAAAATGACATTTCTGGGTGACTCACATTTGAAAATATATTTTGAAAATATATTTTGAAAATATATTTTGTCTACTTTTGCAAAACCTAGTGGACCAGATGCTGATGTAGAGCAAGGAATATGTTTTGAGTAGAAGTTCTTACTTGGCAAAGATCATTTCAAGCAGGTTGAAATTGTCCTCTCTCCACTCCATTGTTTCAGCATACACCCATATGCAATTCTATTTGTTGAATTTAAGTTAGAATAAATAATTAAGTGGCCATAATTTTTCTTACATTCCTTTAAAGTAAAACCTAACTCTTTCTAAGGATTCAAATTTCTCTAAAATTGTCTCCCTGTACATGGTAGTCCATGGTAGGGGTGAAATTTCCTATTTTAACTCTGCCTTGGAACTCCATAATTATAATTGTATAAATGTCCAACTAATGATTAAGTTTAATTGAGCTCCCTATTTTACTAGGATTCACACTATTCTAATCAATGTCTTTCATTCTCTTTCTACTCTTTGTTTCAAATTTAGTCTTCATTCAATGGAAAATTTTGCTTCATTTCCCTCCACCCCCAGGAGCTTCCATCTCCTTCAATCAAAACTCCATTGACTCTTCCAATTTGGATAGACCTTCATTTCTGAGCTTTTCTTGTTTCCCCTATTGACACTTTTCATAATTCTACAGGGCAAGAGTATTTTGTCAGTGTGATATGTAATATATCCCTTAATGTCTACACCAGTTCTCAACATCACGTACATACTTGACAAAAGTTTGTGAAATAAAGAAGGGGCTGGTCCTCCCCTGCTGTGTTTGTGATGAATCTGGGGAAATGCACAGATACCCATCTTTGTCATATTTATGTCATAGCATCCTAAAGATTCAAGAGAAAAAACTCAAAGAGCCTCACTTTTCAATTACAATCACTATGCTGTTCTGTTTCAAAATCAATGGATTTTTCTTTACCTATAGTAAAAGTGCTCTCACTTCCTCCTTCTTCTTATTAAATTCTAACTGGCCAGTTTACACACATGCATGCATTCTTAGCAGGAGACTGTACTTTGAACTTCAGAGGGAAACATAAGCACACGCGTGCGCACGCACATGCACACACACACACACACACACACACACACACACACACTAAAGTAACACTAACTGGGAGCTCTCTAGTTTCTGCGAATAAACCTATGAAATTTATGTGCATACACTCATCCTTTTTGTTGCTGTGATGTCAATCCTTTCAACCTCTACATTGTCCCTCCTCTTCACTACTGATGGATGTAAAGTGATTCCTGTAATAGAAGTCTTTCTCTTTCCGTCTCACACATGCTTCTTATAGTTCACCTTTTACAACACAAGTACTAAATCTGTATTTGAGTTTTTTCTTTTTTCTTCTTATCATCATAAAGAATGACATTCACTTATCATTTATGCACTGTTTACTTGTCAATATTTTCTTTTTGTCAATATATTTAAAAAATATTTTATTTATTTAAGGTAGAGAGAGAGGCAGATAGAGAATGGCCACACCAGGGCCTCTAGCCACTGCTAACAGCCTCCAGAGGCATGTGCCATCTTGTACATCTGGCTTATGTGAGTACTGGGGAGCCAAACACAAGTTTTTAGACTTAATAGGCAAGTGTCTTAACTGTTAAGCTGAAAGGATAAAAGTTGCCCTATTTCTGCTGCTCTGTTGTCTACCTGCTTTGCTAACTTGCCTTTTTAAGCTTCTGTAGTATGGCTTGCTTGCTACTGCACTGAATCACAGAACTGCCATTTTGCAACTACCTCCATTTTGTAAAAAGTATGCAACTACCTCCATTTTGTAAAAAGTATACCATGAGGACCTGGCCCTTTGTACGCCCTACCCAATCAGAGGGACCCTCACGAGCCCACCTCGTGGGCCCCACCCAATCAGGGGAACCCATGGCTGAAAAGCCCCTATGACTCTGCATACCTATGGTTTTCAGCCTTTATAAGCTGACCAAACACGTGGCTAGGGGCTCTTCACCTTTCTTCCTGTGAGAGGAAATTTGTGTCGAGCCCCGATGCATCGGAATCAATAAACCTCGTGCGGTTTGCATTGAGAGCGTCCTGCGTGAGTGTTTTTGGGGTCGCGTAGACAGCCCTGAGTGGGGACCCCTCTGGGGAACCCCACATTTGGTGCGTTGGCCGGGAATTTCTACAAGACCCCAGACCTCATCTAGGACCCCTCAGAGGTAAGAGGCGCCTCCTGTCTTGTCTGTGTACGTCTGTACTTTTATCTCTGTCCTCTGGAAAAATTCTCAATTTCAACCGGTTTCAGTATCTGGATGCCTTCCCTTTGGGTGCTCTGAGTCGGGGCTGACGGGCCTGAGGACCACCACCCAGCAATCTGGAGGACGCTCCTGATTGCCCCCAGGAGACAGGTTTTTCTGTCTCCTATCTGAAGAACTCGGATCGAGTTCGCCTCTGTTGGGAAGCATCATCTGGGTCCCGCTCGCCGCCATCTGCTTCAGTTTCGTTTTTACTCGAGCAGCGATCGGGCCACCTTTGTCTCTTTGTTCTCGGTGTTCTCCAGATCCTTTTGTTCTCCTATCTCTTTTATTCCCCTTCTAACATGGGACAGACTATCTCAACCCCTTTGGACTTGACTTTAGCTCACTGGACTGATGTTAAGAGCCGAGCTCATAGTTTATCTGTTGAAATAAAGAAAGGAAAATGGCAAACTCTATGTGAGGGAGAATGGACTATGTTTAATGTTGGATGGCCTCGAGGAGGGACCTTCAATCCAGATCTTATTCAGGCTGTTAAACGGATCATCTTGCAGGAGCCCGGAGGCCACCCCGACCAAATGCCTTACATTTTTACTTGGCAGGATCTTGTCCAAAACCCGCCTTCCTGGTTGAAGCCCTGGATTCCTCCCCAACCCGCTAACAGTAGCCCCTCGGGGGATTCAAAAGTTCTCGTTGCAGGACCCCCCCGGAAGGAAAAGAAGATTTACCCGGACATTCAGACGGAGCTCCTCCTGGATTCACCACCACCCTACCCGCCAACCCACACCCCCACAGCTCCTCTTCCTGCCCCCTCACAAGAAGGGACACAGGGGGGCCCAGCCATGGGGACCCGGAGTAGGCGAGCTCTGTCTCCTGATACTACCGTTGCCCTACCACTCAGGGCTATAGGACCCCCACCCCCTTTAGGACCAGGGGATGACCCAACTCAGAGACCTCTGCCACCCCTACAATATTGGCCTTTCTCCTCCACAGACCTTTATAATTGGAAGGCCAACCACCCTCCCTTCTCGGAGGACCCCTCAAAATTAACTGCACTCATGGAATCCCTAGTTTTCTCCCACCAGCCCACATGGGACGATTGCCAGCAGTTACTCCAGACCCTCTTCACAACCAAGGAGAGGGAACGTATCCTGTTGGAGGCCAGAAAGAACGTCCCTGGTGACGACGGGCGCCCAACCCAACTCCAGAACGTTATAGATGACGGGATCCCCCTGATCAGACCCAACTGGGACTTCAACACCCCTGACGGTAGGGAGCATCTCCGAATCTATCGCCAGGCTCTGGTGGCTGGTCTCCACGGGACTGCAAGACGCCCTACCAATTTGGCCAAGGTAAGGGAAGTCATTCAGGGACCTAATGAGGTCCCCTCTGTGTTCCTCGAGTGCCTCATGGAGGCCTATCATAGATATACGCCCTTTGATCCTATGGCGGAGGAACAAAGGGTTTCAGTGCTGATGTATTTTGTAGATCAGTCAGCACCAGATATCAGAAGGAAATTACAAAGACTAGGTGGGTTAAGCCGCTATACTCTGTCAGACTTAGTTAAGGAAGCAGAAAAGGTTTATAATAAAAGAGAAACTGAAGAGGAAAAAGAAGAGAGAAGGGCAAAAGAACAGGAAGAAAGGGACCATAAACGTGATAAGAGGCATGAGAAAAACATGACTCGAATTCTGGCCGCCGTAATCCAGAATAGAAAAGACGCAGGCAGACCTAGGGATACTAGGCAGAAGCAAAACCTGGGCAACAGGTGCCAATTAGAAAAGGACCAATGTGCCTATTGCAAAGAGAAGGGACACTGGATTAAGGACTGCCCCAAAAAGAAACCAAAAGAGGTTCTGACCCTAGAAGATGATGAATGAGGGGGACGGGGCTCGGATCCCCTCCCCGAGCCTAGGGTAACTTTGAAGGTGGAGGGGAAACCCATTCAGTTCCTAGTGGACACTGGCGCCCAGCACTCGGTCCTACTGAAACCAGAAGGACCCCTTTCTAACAAGAAATCATGGGTGCTCGGGGCTACTGGAAATCAACAATTTTCATGGACTACCCGAAGGACGGTGGACCTAGGCGTGGGCCAGGTATCCCACTCGTTCCTCGTGATTCCAGGCTGCCCCACTCCCTTATTGGGACAGGACTTATTAACAAAAATAGGAGCCCAAATTACCTTCACAAAGAAGGGCCCCCAAGTGACTGACCAACATGGGGAAATTATCCATGTTTTAACTATGAAACTAGAAGATGAACATAGGCTATTTGAAAGGCCTCAGACCAATGCAGACATTGGCAAATGGCTCACCAAAGTCCCGGGAGCATGGGCCGAGACTGCCGGGATGGGATTGGCCACCCATCAACCACCAATAATTGTTGATCTAAAGGCTTCCGCAACACCTGTCTCGGTACGTCAATACCCCATGAGTCAGGAGGCCAGAGAAGGAATAAAACCTCACATAATGAGGCTCTTAGAATTAGGAGTCCTAAGAAGGTGCCAATCCCCCTGGAATACCCCTTTGCTACCAGTGCGCAAGCCAAATACCAATGACTATCGCCCAGTTCAGGACTTAAGGGAGGTTAATAAGAGGGTTGAAGACCTACACCCAACTGTGCCTAACCCCTATAACCTCCTGAGTTCACTACCTCCAGACCGAGACTGGTACACAGTCTTGGACCTGAAAGATGCTTTTTTCTGTTTGCCACTGAATGAAAAAAGTCAACCTATCTTTGCCTTTGAATGGAAGGACCCAGACTCCGGAATCTCCGGACAGTTGACTTGGACTAGGCTGCCTCAAGGATTCAAAAATTCACCCACCATCTTTGACGAGGCACTTCACCAGGACCTGGCCTCCTTCCGAACCTCAAACCCCCAGGTAACTCTCCTCCAATACGTTGAAGACTGACTCCTCGCGGCTGGAACCCAAACTGAATGTGAACAGGGGACAAAGGCACTATTAGAGGAACTGGCCCACCTGGGTTACCGCGCCTCGGCAAAGAATGCCCAACTCTGCAAAAGGCAAGTAACCTACCTGGGGTACTCTCTAAAAGGAGGGCGGAGATGACTGACGAAAGCACGTAAACAGGCTGTGGAACAGACCCCAGTGCCTGCAAATGCCAGGCAAGTACGGGAATTCCTGGGATCTGCAGGATTTTGTAGACTGTGGATACCGGGGTTCGCCGCCCTGGCAGCCCCCCTCTACCTCTTGACTAAGACGTCTGCAGTTTTCCAGTGGGGAGAGGAACAACAACAGGCTTTTGACGACATCAAGCGTGCCCTCTTAAAGGCACCTGCTCTCTCCCTTCCCGACACCTCCAAGCCGTTTTACTTGTATATGCATGAGCAGAAAGGCATTGCAAAAGGGGTACTGACCCAGAAACTAGGGCCCTGGCGAAAGCCAGTGGCCTATTTATCGAAAAAGTTGGATCCTGTGGCCGCTGGGTGGCCCCCTTGCCTTAAGATTATTGCCGCCGTGGCTTTACTTTTGAAGGATGCTGATAAATTAACTCTGGGGCAGACTGTCACAGTCATCACATCCCATGCACTGGAGAGTGTCATCCGCCAGCCTCCAGACCGATGGCTCCCAAACGCCCGAATCACCCACTACCAGAATCTCCTCCTTAACTCGGATAGAGTCAAGTTTGCACCCCCCACTCAACTAAATCTGGCTACCCTCTGGCCAGACCCCGACTCCACAGTAATACACAGCTGTGGGAACATCTTGGCTGAGGTTACCGGAACGAGACCTGATCTGACGGACCAGCCACTACCGGATGCCAAGGTAACCTGGTTCACTGATGGCAGTAGCTACCTCCTTGAAGGTAAGTGGATGGCGGGGGCAGCAATTGTTGACGGAGACAGGGTGATCTGGGCTATCAAACTGCCTGAAGGGACTTCAGCCCAGAAGGCCGAACTAATTGCATTAACCCAGGCCTTAAATATGGAAGAAGGGAAAAAAGCTACCATATATACAGACAGCCGGTATGCTTTTGCAACTGCACATATGCATGGTGCCATATACCAGCAGAGAGGATTATTAACCTCTGCAGGAAAAGAAATCAAAAACAAACAAGAAATTTTAGATTTACTCAATGCCTTGCATCGGCCGGCCAAGCTGGCCATAGTCCATTGTCCGGGGCACCAGAAAGGAAACTCTCTAGTGGCGAGAGGGAACAGGATGGCTGATGTAGAGGCCAAAAAGGCTGCTCAAGGAGCGTATCTGCTCCCCTTAGTTGAAAAAGAAACTGGCCTCCCAAAGTTACAGCCTTCAGAATATACTGAACAGGACCTAAAAGATATGACTAGGATACAAAAGAAATTTAATAAGGACACCCAAAGATGGGAGACAGAAGAAGGGAAACATATCCTACCTAGACAACAAGCAGAATCCACTCTGCAACAGCTACATAGGCTAACTCATTTTGGAGCTAGAAAATTAATAGAAACTCTCAAAAAGACTGATTATCACATAATAGGACTCAAAGAAATGGCTGAGAAGCTGGTAAAACAATGCATCCCATGTCAAAAAGTAAATGCCCAGACCTCCCAGACGGACCCTGGAAAGAGACTTCGCGGAGATCGACCAGGCTTATATTGGGAGACTGATTTCACAGAGCTGAAACCTGCTTGCTATGGGAATAAATATCTTCTAGTTTTTATAGACACATTCTCTGGATGGGTGGAAGCCTATCCCACTAAGAAAGAGACTGCCACAATGGTAACCAAAAAACTTTTAGAAGAAATCATCCCCAGATATGGGATACCTCAGGTAATAGGCTCAGACAACGGTCCTGCCTTTGTTGCCCAGGTAAGTCAGGAGGTGGCCAAAACTTTGGGGATTAATTGGAAATTACATTGTGCTTATAGACCCCAGAGCTCAGGGCAGGTAGAAAGAATGAATAGAACATTAAAAGAGACCATAACTAAATTGTCCTTAGAGACTGGCTGTACAGATTGGGCGATGCTCCTTCCGTGGGCCCTCTTCGGAGTTTGCAACACCCCTTACAAGTTTAAACTACTTTTGAGATTTTATTTGGTGTCCCAACCCCACTTAATAAATTGTTAATGCAGAACCCAGATATAATTTCTTCCTCTGATCTGAACCACAGGCTCCAGGCGCTATATATCCTCCAAAAGGACTTATGGCCAAAACTGAAAGAGAGTTATCTGCCTGCTAAGGACCCAGCCCCGCATTCATACCAGCCGGGGGACTCAGTCTACGTGAGGCGACACCGACCCTCAAACCTCGAACCTCGTTGGAAGGGGCCCTTTACGGTACTCCTGACGACACCCACCGCCGTGAAGGTAGACAGGATAGCTGTCTGGATCCACGCATCTCATGTGAAACCAGCTCCATCACCTGACCCCCGCTGGCAACTGACAAGGACTGATAACCCCCTTAAACTGCGCCTTCGCCGTGTCTCTGTCAGCCACGATGAAATTTCTTAAGGTTTGGGCAATGTTAACCATATTGTTACCTTACTCTCTATCCTCTTCACCCTATCAGCTTTACAATTACACCTGGCAAATCATTAACCAAGCGGGAGATGTTGCTAACTCCACATCCCAACTGTCAACATCTACCCCCTGGCCAAACTTAGAAGTAGACCTTTGTAAACTAGCTTTGGGGGCGGACTCATCCTGGGGCACCCCTGACTACTTTTTGCCCCAGGCCACACCCATAAATTCCCGCTCTCCCCTTGAGTCCTCCTCCCTTCCTGGATGTGACAGCCAGACCGGACGCACGCGACTCAACATAGCCCCCATATATGTCTGTCCAGGGACCCACAGAGACTGGACCTTAAACTCAAAATGTGGATATTCCTCTGATTATTTCTGTGCCTCTTGGGGATGTGAGACCACTGGGGATGCATATTGGAAGCCTTCTTCTAAATGGGATTATATTACTGTTAAAAGAAAAATCCCATCTAAATTCTCCCTCACTTCCCCTGGATGGTCAACTGAACCTGCTTGCCGACAATGGTGTAACCCGATATCTATCTCTTTCACTGAGCATGCAAAAACCAAGGATTGGGGACTTAGAGGATTTGAGTGGGGCCTTCGCTTATACGTGTCAGGGAAGGACCCCGGCCTAACTTTTAAGATTAAGCTGACCAAAACTCTCCCAGATTCCCAAAAAGCCAGTATAGGCCCCAACCCTGTACTCCATAACCCACAATCCCCAGCTCAACCTGAACCACCCCAGCAATCACTCCCCTCTACTTCCCCAACTGCAGCTGCCTCTGCCTTTTTCAGACCCACAGTTCCCCCAAGGTCCCCCTCCTCTGCCGATCTCATCCTAACTCTGATCAATTCCTCTATTCAGATCTTTAATTCTGTCAACCATACTCTAAAGGAATGTTGGATTTGTTACTCTTCCAGCCCCCCCTTCTATGAAGGGCTAGCCTCCTCAGGAAATGTAACATTTACCAATGAGACCTCTGGCCTACGCTGGCGGCCCCCACCTGGCACTCAGGGACTCACTATGAGTTTTGTCTCTGGAGCAGGACTCTGTCTGGTAGGCCCTCGTATGTTGCCTCCTACCTCACTCCAGGAGATCTGTAATCAGATTCTCAGCATAGACTCCCAAAATTATAAATATGTTTCAGCCCCCCTGGACGCCTACCTCGCTTGCTCCACAGGGTTAACTACCTATATAGAAAAAACAACTTTTCTAGAGAAAAAGGACTATTGTGTGCTTATCAACTTGCTGCCCAGACTTGCTATAAGAAATTCTGATGATTTTCAAAGAATCTGGAATTCTGATCCTTCCACCCCTTCTAGGAATAAGAGAGAGCCCATAACTACCCTTACATTAGCCTTAATAACGGTTAGGTGTTGCAGGAGCAGGCACTGGCATAGCTTCCCTTGTCACCTCTAACCAACAATACGCTCAGCTTAGCTTAGCAATAGACAAAGATCTGCAAGAGTTACAGTCAGGAATGCAGAACCTAAAGGACTCGGTTTCTTCACTTTCAGAGGTTGTATTACAGAATAGAAGAGGCCTAGATTTATTATTTTTACAGCAGGGGGGACTCTGTGCAGCCCTAAAAGAAGAGTGCTGCTTCTATGCAGACAAGACTGGATTAGTAGAAAACAGCTTGCAGAAAGTACGAGAGAGCCTAGAACAACGCAAACGGGAGAGACAGCAAAACCAGTCTTGGTATGAATCTTGGTTCACCAGGTCCCCCTGGATGACTACTTTGATCTCCACCTTGCTAGGGCCACTCATCATCTTAATTCTCCTCTTCACCTTTGGTCCATGCATAATAAATAGATTAGTTACCTTTATTAGAGAAAGGATTAGCACTGTCCAAGTCATGATACTTAAACAACAGTACCAGTCTCTTGCAGAAACTGAAATTCCATGATTGGAATTATGACAAAGAAAAGGGGGAAATGAAAGGATAAAAGTTGCCCTATTTCTGTTGCTCTGTTGTCTAGCTGCTTTGCTAACTTGCCTTTTTAAGTTTCTGTAATATGGCTTGCTTGCTACTGCACTGAATCACAGAACTGCCATTTTGCAACTACCTCCATTTTGTAAAAAGTATGCAACTACCTCCATTTTGTAAAAAGTATACCATGAGGAACCTGGCCCTTTGTACGCCCTACCCAATCAGAGGGACCCTCACGAGCCCACCTCGTGGGCCCCACCCAATCAGGGGAATCCACGGCTGAAAAGCCCCTATGACTCTGCATACCTATGGTTTTCAGCCTTTATAAGCTGACCAAACACGTGGCTAGGGGCTCTTCACCTTTCTTACTGTGAGAGGAAATTTGTGTCGAGCCCCGATGCATCGGAATCAATAAACCTCGTGCGGTTTGCATTGAGAGCGTCCTGCGTGAGTGTTTTTGGGGTCGCGTAGACAGCCCTGAGCGGGGACCCCTCTGGGGAACCCCACAAAGCTATCTCTCCAGCACTACTTGTCAATATTTTCTAATTGAACCAAAGAGCTATTGATAAAGTTAGTGGAGATGTCAAAGGAAGTATTCATTCCTCACATGACCTTTTTGGATCATTGGTGCTCCTCAGGCCAACCTCTTCCTTAAACACCCCTTAGCTTTTCTAATACCATCCTGTGCAAAACTTCACCCAACCTTTCTCATTTACTAACTCACCATCCTCTGACAAATCTTTCAGAGATACCATTCCTCAAAAGCAAGCTCCTGACCCCACTGACTCTTTGTTCTATAACACTGCTCTTAATTCACTCTAGGATCCCAGTCCAAGAGAATCACATAAAGCTTCACTTCCTTCATAATTTGCCACAAGTCCTGGTACCTGAGGGACAGAAACATGTTCAAACATGTGCCCTAGTTCTAAAAGTCAGACACTGTGATTCGGGGCTTTGAATACAGTATTCATTTTGTTTAGTGCCACAGAAATTTTTAGTGGATGCACAGTATGTAGGAGTGTGACTTGTAAAAAGATAAAGTAGCATAAAACATGATATGAAAAGAAATTATCCTGGGTGTCTTTTCTGTATGAGTGTGTGTGTGTGTGTGTGTGTGTGTGTGTGTGTGTGTGTGGCTATGTTTACACCGTGGCATGTGTGTGAGGTTAGAAGATAAACTTCAGTGTTCATCTTTGTCATTCATCCTGTTGTGGCACAGTGGCTTGGTCACTGCTATGCATGGACAAGCTTAGGGAAGTGATAGTGGTGACAGTTTCCCACTGTTGTGCGTGACATTAATTCCAGGGAGTAGTATACTTAAAAAGGTCCAAATGGGAAGTGCAAAATCAAATGTAGTTAACTAAATCTAGATTACAGTCATAGTCATGTACACCATATTTACGATTTATTGGCACTAGTTGGGCATATATGTGTGTATGTTTGTACCAGGAAAACGGATGTGATATTTTTAGCCACCTGGAAACTCTCACTTGTAGCTTTGAATACAAGAACAACCTTTCTTTCTTGGTGAACTAGGATGACATTTTTCTGCAACTTGCCCTAAAAGTTTCAGTAACAGCTGCTTCTCAGTATCCAGGTCATTACTCTCACCCTGATACTCTCAGTTGTACCTATTATTATTATTATTATTATTATTATTATTTGTTTTTTCAAGGTAGGGTGTCACTCTAGTTCAATCTGACCTGGAATTTACTACGTAATCTCAGGGTGGCCTCAAACTCACAGCAATCCTTCTACTTCTGTCTCCCAAGTGCTGGGACTAAACTGATAGTTTTATCATTCCAAGGCTAGAGACTTATGGTCTGTCCTGCATCTGTGCTTTGAGGTGCACGGGGATATGAATGGAAGACAGTGAACATCAAACTTTGTATCACAAGTTCCTTCTACCTCCTTTCCCCTTCCTACAGTAGATCTTTAGTTTGAAATGAATAAAACCACTAATCATTTTTAGCAGTTACAAAGACTTTGCCTCTATGGGTATGAAGTAAGTGAACTGTGAGCCCTGAGGTGTGGATTGCCAGCATTTGTACTAATCATCCTGGATCTCTGCTTCCTGAACTGAATAACTACATATTCCTGGAATGCGTGTGTGTGTCTGTGTATGTGTGTGTGCATGTATGTGTGCAGATATGTATATATTTATATCTTATTTTTAACTTTGCTTGCTTTTTAACATATATATATGTTACTTATGTATTTGATTACTATAGTGAAGCAAATTAAGACATTTACTTTTTCATTTTATTCTTGGTCTCAGGGGAAGCAAAAAATGTCATTTAATAGCAATATAAATATAGCATAATTTTAATGTCCATAGTCATGCTGTACATTAGATTTCTAGTCTCATTTGTCCTATATGTTGTAGCTGGCATCCTTCTGACCTCTCACCTACATTTCCCATTTATTTCTTTCCATTATGTATTAGTAACTTTATTCAACGCTGTGAGAAAAAAAGTATATAACAAAACAATGTTAACATCTTTAAGAAGAGTTTATTCTGGCTAAGAGTTCAATGCATAGTCCATTATAGTGAGAAAGTTACAGTGGCAGGGATTGGAGGGAGCTGTTCACATTGTATCTCCAGTCAGAAAGGAAAGAGAGATGAAAGCTGGTGCTCAGCCAACTGCTCTTAATTCACTCTAGGATCCCAGTCCAAGGGATGGTGCCCTTCACATTTAAGGTGGATGATCTTACTTTAGGTAACTCAAGCTAGAAACTTTCATATAGACGTGCACATGGTAGCAGTTGGGATCATGCGGTGTAGAGCAACTTAGTCCATGAATCAGCAAGCAAAGGACAAACTGGAAGAATCTGCTGTCCCACAGCCCCTGTCAAGTTCGCAGCCCCAGTGATCAGCAATCACCATGAGGTCTCAGCCTCTTCCAGGTGCTACCACTACCAAATAACGCTGCCAGGCTAACCAACCTTTAACATACAGACCTTTGAGGAACACTTCTCCAGTCAAAGTGAAGAATATGTGTTCATATCTGTGTCCTTTCACAAGAAGATAGAAATTCTGTAAACCAGTATATTGCAAGATATAGGTTAAAATGTCCAATGTCAAAGAGAGAAACTACTAAAAATCAACTATAGAATCATTCATGCTGGCTTATATCTGAGCTGCTTTCTCACATACCCTGGACAGATGGCACTTAGAAAGATATTGAGATCACAGTGATCCTTTATACTTAATGGGCATGTAAGAGTAGCATCTTTACATGTGTTTATCCCACAATTACATCTTGATTTTATGATCCTTTTTCTTGTTTCTCAGTGAAACACCCTTACAGGAACTAGTGACTATGCAATCATACCCTAAGTGTCTGACATAAACATTGTGAAGATTTGCTTCCATGGAAATACTGAACTCCTTTGCTGTAATAGGTTTTAACTCTGGGTCATTGTGACCCTTTCTGGTGTACAAGAGCCAGAAAGCCTGTCAGCAATTAGAAATGCACATCACTGTCTACTGCTGATCAAGAAGCAGTTGGATACAATTGTTATAATGAAGTCACATAAATGCTCTTGCCTAGACAGCTTGTGTTTTCATCTACTCAAGCCCAGGGACAGCAGCCTATGAACTCTTATCTTTGGGTGTAGCACAGGAAATGTAATTTGTTTGTAGGAGTTGCTCTAAACAACAAACAGCTTAACATTTGATACAATTTCTCCCAAATTCTTAAACATCGCCTAGTCCTACAAGTTGCCTAATGAAGTTACTAGAATTAATGGTTATGTATAGACTCATGACCTGCCCTAGAACCACTAATAGGCATGTAGTAAAATAGAGATATCATATTCAATTGTGCATGAATATAGCAAAGGTTATTGCCCACATTTACCCTGCATCAAAAATATGGACTTGACACATAATTCTATTCACTAGATGAAAACTGGAAAGGAAACCTCACTTCTAAGTCAACCTGTGTATGCAGTCACAACATTTGCATTTATTCCTACCAAGTTCACTCCCCTAAACTTACATGTATTTTTTTTTTTTTTAACCAAAAAAAGGACACTACCTACTCATTGTAAGTTCACTCAGGTGGCTTAAAGATACAGGAAAATTTTCTCCTTTGGCACAAAAAGCCAGCATTAGCCTGTTGATACAAATACATCTCCCAAATAATTATTCCTCCTTGAACTTTTGTTGTGGTCACCCTCACATTGCTGAACAAAACACCTGACCCAAAGTCACTGATAGGAGGAAAGGATTTTTTACTGGCTTACAGTCCTGTGGGAAAGCTTCATGATAGAATGAAAAGCAGAGCAAAAGGAGAGGATGGGTGTCCCTTCTGCCATATCAGGTAGAAACAAGTAGCAGGAAAGACAAGCTCTGGCGATGGAGAGCTGCTTATGACACTGCACAGCCCATCCCTAGCAACACACCTTCTCCAGCAAGGCTCTACCTCTCATATTGTCACCATCTGGAGACTAACCATTCAAAACATATGCATTTATGGGGGACGTAGAATGCAAATCATGGTAATTTTCACTTTCATTTTTTTGACTTAAGTAAAAAAAAAAATTATAAAATAATTTGGTAAAAAGCTCACTTTGATGTTGTACTTTCCTAAAAATAATTTGTAGCAGTTAAAGAATCCTTTCTTAATGCACAATTACTTTATTTACCTTTAATTTAAAAAAATAGATTACTTACAGCCAGTTTTTCCTCTATAAATATTGATATAAATATTCCCTTAATAATCTTCAAGAAAGTCTATTATTTTTATAGTTGAGTGAATTGAGAAATAGGCACGTTCTTTGCCTAAAATTCCCCCTTTTCTAATTTATAAAACCAGGATTTAAACTCAACTAGTCTGACTCTATTTTGAGCTTCACCTATTACCTGTATTGAAATTTTCATAAAAGTTAACCCCAAAATGTGATATTGAGATCAAAAAGCCAGAAAAATTTTATAACATGTTTTACTTGTGAGTTCTATTGATTTTGAGGATATTTATATCTAAATAATGGTCATATAATGTAGTTTAACTTATATTTTTTTCACAGTATAAAAAATTACCTTTATATCAACTTAATTTATTACTCAGATATCTGCAACACATGATGTGGGTTTGTCATATCAGGTGTTCCTATGCATTGGTAAGAAACATGGTCCTAGGTATCAATCTCCTGGGATGAGACCCAAAGACAGTACAATGGTTAACTTTAGTTGCAGGATTTTTTTTTTTTTTTGAGTGAGATCAATAAATAAATCAGTGTGTTTTAACAGATGCAGATTACCTTCCACAATATGTGTGAACCTCATGCAGTCCATTGCCTCTCTTATTAACGGGGAAAGTACTGGCATTCTTCTTTGGATGTTGCCTACATTTTTTCCTCTGGAGGAATAGTGGCCTCCCAACCCAAATAGAAATTTGCAGCCTCTATATTTGCATGGTCCAAATTCCTAAATTCATAGCTCTTTCTGTCTCTCCTCTCCCCCGCCCCATCTTTCTATGCAGAGAGAGAGAGAGAAAAAGAGAGAGAGAGAGAGAGAGAGAGAGAGAGAGAGAGAGAGAGAGAGATTTGTTTGTTTAGAGAATCCAAAATAAAATTTAGTAGGAATTTTTAAAAGTCTACCTAAAAATAACCCTTAACAATATTCAATAGAAAGTTCAAATGATGGAATGATAGAACCACGTTATATTCAAAAATAGAACTTTGTAGCAGGATGTGAGTAATAGTCTCTGAAGATCACGAAAAGGTCCATGATTGAAGCTGATTACAATGATGTAAAATTTGGGGATTCCAGTTGAATCAGAGGTCTTCCTGATCAAATAGAACATTGTGATTATAGGGGACATGAATTACATTATGTCTTGGTATGGTTATACAATTCACATTGAAATTTATGAAAATGCTTACTTCTAAAGTTGTGGGAAGCAGAGAGTGGTTGCAGTGTGAGGCCAAATTGGTTGTATTATAAACAGTAGTGTTCTAGCTTTGGATTATAATCAGAAAGTACTGGTCTAGCTTTGCAGTGAGGAGAATAGAAGAAATTATGTTAGAGCTAAGAAAATGTTAGAAAGGAAGAATTATTACAATCTGATTATTTGAATATGGGAAGTAGATGGCTGAGGATTCAAGAGATAATATTTAGATTTTGGGTGTAACATGTGATTTGGACACTTATAGTCAACTTGATTTTAAAGCTCTCAAAATTTCCTGAAAGACCCATCACTGATTTTCTTAAAAGAATAAAATGGCTTAGATGGACTTAAGGAAGTATTCTTCATTCTATAACAATGAGTAAATTGTCAGATTTATGATGCACAGAGATGTCAGAATGTACTTAGAACTCATTTTAAGTATTCCTGTTTCCTTTCGTTGACATTTCTAATTTTAAACTCCAGCATGCAAATAGTAATTCATATTTCTCTCCTAAAGCACCTATTTCCCTATTCCTAATACCTGCTTTCTTAAGTTGGGTAGATAGCTTTCTATAGCAATGTTAATCTGAACATTCATTAAGCTCATGTTTTTATGTGTTGTTTTAGTGGAAATAATCATTAATAAATGCTTAGTCCTAAACTATGGATAGATTTATTGTTTACATGTTAATAAAGACATATTGTGCTTAAACTATCTCAGAAGCACCATTTAGAAGAAATAATATGTGTCAGATTTTATCCAAAGCTTTATTCAAATATACAGTAAGGCAAAATGTTTGTGCAATCTGCTGCCTCTTTCCTTTTTGACCCTCGGGGCTAATGGAGCGATCTGGCTGGCTAGGTGGGCGTCCCTTTCCCCCTTTGCTCTTCTACATATGCACCTTTTGAAGTTTTGTGCTAGCTGGGGAGGAATGACGTTCCCTGGTAGTGGAGGGCTCTTCTTCAGCTATGGGAATGTGCGTAGCTGTGCTCCATTGTAGAACCTCCAAACAACTGCCCAAGGGCGCAGTAAACAAGAGTACATCTATTCACATGCTTCTCTGGTACTTCTGTATTATTCTGGCTCTTATGTTGTTAAAAGCCCTTTTACCTGACTAAATAACTATGGAAACCATGAGTTAGCAACTCCCCCTTGACAAAAATATTTCCATTAGATAGAAAGCCTAATTGATAAGATAAGATTGTGGATAATCACATTATCTGTGGTATTATGTAGGACCCAATGCAGCTATCCTCAATAATTTTGCTTGTTTTTATCCCTCCAGTCATGCTTTGCTCTTGTAGCAATAAAGGAGAAGAGGTTTGACTCCAAGCTGGCTTGATATTTTTTTATACATTCTTTCATGCAGTGTAGGGGTAAAAACATGTGCTCTAGAGTAGAACAAACTGCCTGTATCCTCACTACCTTTGTTAGTCTGAATACACTATTTAATTTTAGTGGATTTTTTTCTCTTGTTATATGTAAAATGCATAAAATCATGGTATTTACCTTATATAACTTTTATGAAGATTAAAAGAGCATTCTATTCTTAGAAAACAGAGATGGAGTCAAGTTTAGAAGGGTGGATCCAGGTTGACAACAAAAAAAGAAAAAGAACATGGAGGTAGAGAGTTAAAAGCACACATGGTGTGATTTCCATCAGTAGAGACAGGTCACATACAGAGGCAGGCATGGTTATTTTATGTTATTATTTATGATTTATCATGTTGTAAACATATTTATTTATTTGAGAGCAAGGGAAAGAGAGAGAGCGAGAGATAATGGGAGTGTCAGGGCCTTCAGCCACTGCAAATGAACTCCAGACATGTGCACCCCATTGTGTGCATTGCAACATTGCACACTTGCATCACTGAAAATTTGGTTTACACTGGACCTAGAGATTCAAGCATGAATCCTTAGGCTTTGAAGGCAAATGCCTTAACCACCAAGCCATGTCTGTAGCCCACACGCACATTTTATAATGACCGCTGGTGTGGAAGGGTTTGACTAAGGAAATACAGGCAAAAACAATAGACAGTGAAGTTATCTTATGATTCTTCATCTCTTCTTTCGTACTGATAAAGTCTAACCTTACTACAGAGACTGATCTCAGGCAACCCATTGCTATCTTTCAGCCCTTGGTAGTTCTTTAAGAAATCTTTCAGAAAGAGTTAGCTAAATCTGAAATCAAAGCGGGTAGATCATAAGTCACGAGTTCTTTAACCACAAAGGACAACATCCAGGAAGCCTAACAACATGTTCAGAGCTTCACACACTGTGTTGTTATTTGTTAAGTGCTCAGAAGTAGGCCTGCACAGTGGCAGTGGATAGTTCATGAGAGAGAGCAAGTATCACTCTGAGACTGATGAAGCCAACGTATAACAGGGAGGAAGGCTTGTTATAACACGATTCCTTTTTCATAGTAATTCTAATGAGGGTATAATTGTCTCAGCATTGCTTCAGATATCATGAGGTATCTGAGACATAATTACAACTCCATTTAACAGATAAGAAACTCAGAGAAGAAGCTAGAAACAATCAATTCCTCTAGATCTTTCTCCAAAAAGAGTAAAACCATTAAAATGATTTTCAAACCAGAGTCAGCACTAGTCTGGTCAGTGACCAGTGCATCCCAGAGTGATGCTCACAAGAAGGAGCAATGCACTCCCCATCAGGGTTCGGGGAATGGATACCAGAACAATAAGTGGGGACGAGTCTTTGACTTTCTTCCTTGAGACTCCATTTACTGGTATCTCTTGCAGGCTTCTGGCTTGTGAGTTGCAGGAATGCATTATGGAGGAGACGGGAGTCATGGAGTATGTCATGAAAGGACAAACAGCTATAACTTTGTGGGAACACAGCACAGAAAGTTTCTAGTAAATGGAGCTCTGCCCAGAATCACCAGAATGAACCAGATCAATGCCCTGACAGTGAGGATCATCTGGAAAAAGCCACAGGATACTTCGAGAACAAAACAATAAATTCATAAACGTAAAAGCAAAAGTTATCTATGTCCATCTATGGCACCTCTTCTTTTCCTAATATGCATCCTGGCTCTCCATTGAAAAATTCCTTGAGTTTTTCTGAGCACACTCTTGTAGTTCAGTGTTTCCAAAGCCATCAGAATGTCAGATTCTAACTGCTATAAATATGCAATGCAATTTTACTCAGTAAATCTAGTAACTGACAAAACAAAATTCCTCTTCTATAATTTAACTGGTTTTCCAGAAAAAAAAAATAATGCTGCTTTGTTTTATTCTAATTAATATCACCAAAATGGAAAGGGACCACATGTACTGGGCCTGCCCGTTTGCATGTTAAATGGGATTCCCTCCTTGAAGAAATTTTTGCATCGTCAAGGGATTAAACTGGCAGCTGTCAGACTGTTCTCATGCAGACCACAGAATCTGCCCCTCCTTCTTCATGTCCAATGGGAATTTATGCCAGATGCCCAGAAGAAAAGGCTCGATTTCAGAATCTTACAGTCAGCAAAGGGGGAGAGTGGGTTGCAGAAGAAAAAGTCGATTGCCTCAGCATTCTGAAGGACTTGAAAGCTGGGAATGCATGTTTTTAACATAAATTACCTAGTACTGAAGATAGAGCCACCATCAAATGAAAGATTCGGAATCCTTGGATGGTCTGAAAGGGGCTTTTCCTGAATCATATGGCTTCAGTGACATTGGGGAAAATGTAGCTGATTTTTATAGGCTTTTAAAAACACAGCATTTCTTTTCTGTATTAGTGAAATAAACCCATATGCTATTACCAAGCAATGATCTTTGCACAAATGTCTAAGGTTTATACTCAACATGTCTTATGTGTCTGTTTTAAAACATATGGATCATGTAATAGAAAACTTCTGGGAATTTTATGTTCTTTTCTTTTCCATTCTTGCTGTTTTTAGAATCTAAGATAATATTGCTGGTCACATTATTATTGTCTTATTGCAAACAGTATCAAAAATAAAGTATTGCTTATGGGTTCATATTTTAATATTGCAAGTCCATGATTCAGTGATTCGTATCTGAATCAATTCAAATTAAACTTGGTCCTAAAAAGCCCGACTTCTTGAATAAGCTTTTACTTTGGAATATTCTATTTGCTTTACTCATTTTCATGTATATTTTGGTAAGGTTTATAAATGCATTAACATTTTCTCCTCACATCATTATACTCAGTTGTAAAAGAAAGTGCACTTATTTATAAATGCAAAGATTTCCTCTTGAAATAATTTAAGTTGAGATCAGAGTTCAGGAACTTTAGTTAAATATATGAGCTAGCTTGACTCAACTATTTGATTCTCTCAATTATCTAATACTTGGCATGGTTAGCTGTTTTGAGATAAAGTATAGCACAACAAATTCCACTTTAGCCTTTCAACCAATAATATATTACAATAAACAATATATTATAGATGAACTTTTGCTCAGGAATATTGGAAAAAAATATGTATCTTTAACAAATTCTTGACTACCATTGGGAAAAATCATGAAATCTATAGAGTAAATCCATAAAAATATGGAAAAACATGGGAAGGTAGCTCAGGAGTAAAAGGAACTTGCTTGCAAAGCCTGCTTCCCCAGGTACAATTTTGCAACAGCCACATAAGGCTTTACGCAAAGTGGCACATGCATCTATGATCCCATTGCACATACCACAATGAGAGTTGGAGCCAGGATGGTCTGAAAAGCGAGGATGAACTACTCTTTGTCTCAAGATAAAGGAAAAACAGACGAATCAAGGTTGTCTTCTAATCTCCACACTGGTGAGGGTTGTAAGTACTTGAGCATGGGCACACACACACAAATTAAAAAACATATTTGGTGAGGAGTGGAAAAATTGCTACTTGTACTAAATAAAGTTGAGAAACATGTGGCCTTCACTTTTAAACTACTTTTCTGTCAATATGTCAAAGTTTATATTTGTACTAACTTTCATTATCTGCAGAGGATGCATGTTGCAATATATTAACAATATAACTTTTCAAGTAACTTCATCTTTTTTGTCTTATTTTATTTTAATATTTATCTCAAATAGAGAAAGAGGCAGAGAGAGAGAGAGAGAGAGAGAGAGAGAGAGAGAGAGAGGGAGAGAATGGGTGCACCACTCCCTCAAGCCACTGCAAACAAACTCTAGACACATGTACTACTTTGTGCATCTGGCTTATATGGATACTGGGGAATCAAACCTGGGTCCTTTGGCATTGCAGGCGAGTCCCTCAACCACTATGCAATCTCTCCTGTCTACCTTATCTAAGTTTTAATTACAATGTATTTCTTTCTACTGAGGAATAAAAACAAAACTTTTCAAATTTTGAGTTACATAGTAATTTTGTAACAGGTACAATGAATCTTTTGTTTTAAGGTAGTAGTAGAGTGGGAAAACCAATCTTGGATTTGAAATTTATAGTATTTATTTTATACTCATATAATCAGTTGCTTAATATTCTCTACTGCATAGCAAGTATTTAATGAGCTTAAGAAATATTGGTGGGTGTGGTGGTGCATGCTTTTAGTCCCAACATTCAGGAGGCAAAGGGAGGAGGATTTCTGTGAGTTTAAGGCCAGCCTGAGACTACAGAGTGAATTCCAGGTCAGCCTGAGCTCGAGCGAGACCCTACCTAAAAAAAAAAAAAAAAAAAAAAAAAAAAAAAAAAAGGTGGAGGGGGAAGAAATTCATTGTTTTTGTTAGAAATTAACAAAAGCAGAAGAAAGCAAAGCAATGACAATTGGTCAAATCTGCTTGTTACATATGTGTATGTAACAGGATCAGAAAATGGACCCAAATTAAAAAATAATGCAATGAGACAGAGGCAGAGAATTTCTCTCTCTCTCTCTCTGCATCACTATCATAAATGAATGAATGAATGAATGAATAAATAAATAAATAAATAAATAAATTTTTTAAAGATCCAAATTTTATGGAAAAGCTTTTAATAACTAGCAATATCTAGCCAAGGCAAAAACCTCTTTATTTTGCTTATACAAGTATGATGACTTAAATTTGTTTATTTTCAAAGCTGATTAAGGGAAACTTAATAGAAAAGACTCACCATAGCTCCTCTCCTTTACAAAACAAAAATGAAAGCAACAAAATATATTTACTGAGCTCTGTATGTAGGGAAAGTTCATTTGCATTTCAAGGCACAGGTTCAACTCTGTGATATTGTGTGGTGAGGATAGGAAAAGAGCTGCAATTTAAGTATGTCAGAGAACTTTCCATACCCACATACATGTTAGGTTCACATCCTACTCAACGACAATTGTAGTTATCACCTTGTAAGAGATGGAAAAGCTTGAACATTTTTTTTTTTTAGGAACTACAAAAACTAATCATTAATATTATTGTGTTTTATAAGATAAAAGAAAATGTTAGGTCAATGTCTGCAGCTACTTCTTTTGAAAATACTTTGAAAATGTAAAGCCTCATAGTAAATAATCAATATAAATTGTTTTGGTCTACACTGATGCTATGTATACAAAATGCCTTATTATTATAAGGCAATTCATTATTATTATTGTTATTATTACTAATGACCAACTTTAAATAAAAACATATCAATTACTTGGAATTTTTTTAAATGACTGATACCAAAACAATGACTCTAAGAGTTGTAAACAACTATGTGGGGCATTTGAAACTTATAAAATCCTTTTATGGGATATTTTGTCATGGAGGACCTATTCCAAGGGACACCCTAGTGCTGAAAGTATATGTTGACATGATCCCCAGTATGACATTCATAGTGAGGTGGTAGGCACAGGAATTGACTTCGCATGCCAAAACTTCATAAAGGATTATCTACTAAGTCAATGTTTCTCTGAAGACTTTGATTTTTGTGTTGTTATTCTTAGTGCTTCTGGAAATGCTTAACTGCCCCAAATCTATAAAACAATCAATGTGGATGAAGTAAAGCTATGATCCCCATGAATTTTGAACTTGGAACACCTTTGTTGGGTCATATAATAATGGCAGAAAAAATTGTTCAAGGGACAGAATTTTTTTTTTTCCATTTGAAAGAAGAGAGGTCTCCCCACACGGTACCCACTCTTGTCTTGCTTTACTTTTTTTTTTTTTTTCTTTTTGTTTTGTTTACTTGGTCTTCATTTCTAGACCCACTAACTAACATAAGCAATTTTAATTACTTGGTTCTGAAAACGTTTGTTGAAAAGAGATTTATGTTCTCTTCTGTATGGTAGCAAATTGCAGTTATTTAGAAACAGCTGCTGCCTGCTTCTGACAGGATCACAGTGTCAAGGTACACTAGCCACTGAGAGCTGAAGGTCACGGACTAGAGGTCACAGAGTTCCTGCCATCAGGGATTCACTTGTTTCCCTTTTGTTCAGCTCACATTTCATCTTTACCTCTTCCCCATCTTTATCCTTGAAGGAGTAGAGAGATATTGTAGTTCCAATTTCTACTGGCAAAAAAAAAAAAAAGCCTTCATTTTAGTTGAAACATTTATTTTTGAGTTGTTTATTCTTTTTTTTTTTTTTCATTTCATTCCCTTACAGGTATTTTTGCACAGAGATTCTACCTTTATAGGTGAAGTGTTATTCTTAAATTCATATGCATTTAAGATTTGAAATGATTTTTTGAAAAAAATAGAAATGTGTTTTTGTTTAGTTACCTTGAGTGAGGTAAAGGCTACAGGATTGCTTGAAGTGAGTGGAAATTTAATTTTAAAATGTATATGAAATATGTTCAAATAATTTAGCTAAATTATTTTAATTGTAAAAATGTAAAGTCATTGGGATAGTGTTAATCTGTCTCCTGGGTGCAGACTTTTAGAAAGAGTTGATGTTTCATATCTGTGCTTTCTAAGGAGTAATTCTGGATCCATCCCCCATGGAGGGGAAGGGTAGGGATCAAGATGGAGCAGAAACTAAGCCACATGACAAAGAGTCTAACACAGAATTAGCTGACCCCATAGCTTTTCTGAGATACAAGGACCTCTATCAGCTGTGCCAAGATGGCCATGCTTTTATATGCCTACATCTAATAGTTTTAGCATAATGTGGGCTGCTTGGAGGTAGGATGGTCTTGGACAGTTGTGCTGCACTCTAAGGTGATCTTTGAAGACTTCCATAACTCTAAAAACTGGTAAGCCAAGTCCTTCATTTAAGGTCTATCTGGGTAAAGTATAACTATGTACATATATGTTTCATGTCAGACATATGTATACATGCATGCTTGTGAATAGGTATGAATACAGATGTTCTGATAGGTTGTGTTTAATATTTCCAAAGCTTAGGCTAGAGAGATGGCTTGGTGGTTAAGGCGCTTCCCTACAAAGCTAAAGGGACTCTGTTCAATACCTCAGGACCCATGTAAGCTGGTTGCACAAGATGGCACATGTATCTGGAGTTCGTTTGCAGTGGCTGGAGGCCCTGACATGCCCATTCTTTCTGTCTCCCTCTCTCTTTCTCTCTGTTCCTTTGCCTCATTTTCTCTTGCAAATAAACAAATAAAAATAAAATACAATAAAAATATTTCCAATGCTTAGTAGTTCCTGTAATGTCTAGGTGAAATCTGCTTAGGTCAATATTAATGGATTACTATAGTAAAATTAGTAAGTGTGTGTGTGTGTGTGTGTGTGTGTGTGTGTGTGTTGTGGACAAAGTATGCATTGTCTGGTGTATTCAATGATGTATATACACATATGTCTATGCAAATGATTGCACACTATGCACATGTATTTGGAAGCAAGTGAAGTTTGGGTGTCCAATTCTGTTGTTCATGTGCATACTTCCTTGAATCAGACTCTCTCTCTTAACCCAGAGCTTCTAAATATTTTTCAGGCAGTAAACCGAAGTGATTCTCTGGTCTTTGCCGTGTGCTGACACTGGGGTTCAGGTCTGTGTGACCATGCCCCGCTCTTTATATAGGATCTGAAGAGTCCAACTCTAAGGTTTCAGGAACATGCAGGCCATCATGATGAACAAACACACATTCTTAATTGTTGAGCTATCTCCCAAGGCCTCTTATGTTTTAGTTTTAAAAGGCAAGTTGTAACATAACCCGAAGTTATTTTCAAACAACTTCATGTAGCATATATTTTATTTAATTAAAAGGATCTTGGCTAATAACTGAATACTAGAAAAAATTGTCATTGGAGAATACTGTGATCTGAATGTTTGTGCCCCTCTATTGTATATTGTTTTCCTTCCAAGCATAATGTGGTGCTGTGTTGGAGTAGAGAAGGCTTTCAGTCCAGTAGCCATAGAGAGAGAAATGAAGTGATAGCTAGGTCTGTGGCTGTGGAAATGGAGCTATTGATATTCCCTAGAAGAAGGAAGAGGGAAGTGTCACAGTGCCTTCACATGGTGTTGTAACTCTTGTTCCTTCTTGCCTTCCCTGCAGCTACAAGTGATCTTGGGAGAAGCTAGAGGATTGAGGAAGTGCAAGGCTACCTGCAAGGGGGACTTCATGCTGTAGCGTCCATATGACAATACTCAAGTTGGGGTGGGACTTTGCAGTGATACAGTTCCCACAGAGCTACCCATGCTCCGATAAATAACTTCACCAGTGTGCTCACTAGTTCACCAAAGTTGGATTTGGGGCAGCCATGCATTGGTCTGTTGTTTGAGGCTATTAGAGGTGAATAACTCCAGAAACAATGTCATACAACCCCCTACAAACTTCGCATGTTGATGTGTGATCTCCAGTGAAGTGATGGTAGTATGAGGGACCTATTGGGGATGATTAGATTCTATTCCTCAGAAGGGTCAGTGTTCTTCTAAAGAAATGCCCCAGGGATTGTTCTTCCATTCCTCTTCTACCATCTGAAGCACAGCTAGAAGGGACCATGAAACAAGAAGTTTAAGCAGGGGCTGGAGAGATGGCTTAGCAGTTAAGTGCTTGTCTGTGAAGCCTAAGGACCCTGGTTCAAGGCTTGATTCCCCAGGACCCATGAAAGTCAGATGCACAAGGTGGTGTGATTTCATTTTCAGTGGCTGGAGGCCCTCGTGCACCCATTTTTTTTCTCTCTCTCTCCCTCTTTCTCTGTCTGTGCTCTCAAATAAATAAAATTAAATAAATCTTAAAAAAAAAAAGTCTCATCAGACATCTACCTTCATCGGGGCTTTCTGCTGCCCAGAAATACAAGAAATACATTCCTATTGTTTACATGCTACCTAATTTGTGGTATTGGATTATAGCTGTTCAAATGGACCACAACAACTAGTAAATGTAACAGAAAGACATTATGGCTACTGGAAATAAACAGAGTTCTGATCTAATCAGATATGTAAATGCTAGTGCTATATTCCTTCCTTTCTTTTTTTTTGTTTTTGTTTTTGTTTTTGTTTTTGTTTTTCAAGGTAGGGTCTCATTCTAGCCCAGGCTGACCTGGAATTCACTCTGTAGTCTCAGGGTAGCCTCAAACTCATGGCTATCCTACCTCTGCCTCCCGAGGGCTGGGATTAAAGGTGTGCACCATCATGCCCTGCTATATCCCTAATATTTTAAGGGAACAAAGTCATAAGCATTTAGGTGAGAAAGAAGTAAAGAGGAATTGTTTTCTTTATTTCACTGAAAGAATGTTTAGAAGAAATGGCTTACACAAAAAGGTCAAAGAGTGATGGGTGGAAAGAGGAGTAGAGCATCAAAATATGCTCATTTGAGTCATCCTCCTCCAGTTCTGTGCTTTGTGGGGAATTTTCTTTACCTCTAGGAGAGGGAAACAGAAACCTGAACTAATAGGCAAGTAGAAGCAGAAAAAAATAAAAACAAAAGAGCAAAGGAAAAGAATCAGAGACAAGAGGAAAGGGGGAAAATTGAAGTAGTATCATAGTAAATATATGGAGAGGAAAAAAGAGAGGCTCATTAAAAAATAGGAGAGTATGCCAGGGAATAGTCATATGATTTTGTAAGTTTTAATCCTAAATTCACACTGGCACCCAAAAGCAGTCTCTAAGTGGTTCAGCTCCTTCATTAGTCCTTTGTAATATTTCCATGGACAGTTTTTTTCCAATGGGGGAATGAGACGCATCTACTGATAAACTATGATTTTAAGAATGTTGAAATTTGGGGTTCACCCTTTTACATAATAAAATATCATGCTATCTTGGTATAACATATTTCTGACTCTAATTGCAACTTAGAAGTATGTAGGCCTGAAGAGATGGATCCGATGAAAAAGCATTTCCTGCTCAAGTGTGAACACCTACTACATACTGGTTGAGCATGGTGGCTACACCCCCAACACTTATGAGGGCAGAGCAGGGGGTCTCTGGGACAAGCTGGGTAGCTATGCCATAAGAATCAGCGAACTCTGCCTTCAAGTTAGAAACCCTGCCTCAGTAAATAAAGTGGAGCATGGTTGAGGAAGATACCAGACATTAACCTCTTGTCTCCACAAGCATGTTCACATGTGCATATGCATCCACACACATATAAACATGCATACTGTGCACATAGATACATCTGAAAAGGAGAAATATGCTACAGATAAAATTAGAACTATTTACAACTTAATAATGTCAAACCAAGCTGGAGAGTTGGCTCAGCGGTCAAGGGAACTAGCTGCACAAGCATGACAGTCTGGAAGGGTCTGAGATGACCTGAGTTCAATTCCCTAGTTCCTTGTAAACACCTGTGCATGGTCACTCACATCTGTAACCCAACTCCTGAAAGGCAGAGCAGTCACTGGGGCTTGTTGACTTAAGTAAAAGGGAAAAACAGTATATATATATATATATATATATATATATATATATATATATATATATATGCAGGTGTGAGATTATATATATATATATATATATATATATATATATATATATATATATCACATCACACACTACACCACACATACTCTACACACATGTCATAACATGTCAAATAATTTCACTGATGGCTACAGATCCGAATGTTAAAAATATCATCTTGTACAATTTATATTTGAAATATCTGAAAGCACCACCTTCCTGTAGAAATGATTGTTTGATTATTTATAAGTGAAGTTACTGAAGACATTATTTTGGATGGAATCGTAGTTCTTGACCTTGCTGTTGGAATCGTGTTTGATCCAGGTACTTCATTTTAGTCTTAATTCTCTCATATATTTGATAGTCACAAAGAATTCTTGTCATATAGGCTTTTGAGAATAAAGCTGGATAATAGTTGTAAATCATTTAGTTTAATGCCTGGCATATGATACCTGGTTGATCTATTCTCTCAACTAAACATTTTACATTAGATATTTTTATTAGATTTAAAAATATGACATGAAATACTTGAAGAAATTATTGATGTTAGTTAGTTGATGATACTCTCAGTATCATCTATTCATTCTTAATTTTGGTCAGTAAAATTCTGCCATTAAGGCCTAAACCAATGTGAAATTAATCTTGCAATGCTAGAAGTGGTTTCAAAAACTTGGCTATATAATTGCTAAAATTAGATTTTCCTCTTCTAAATGAAAGACAGAAGTTACTGATGATTTTGACCCCAGTTACTTGCCAGCGTAAGGGAAGCCCCTTTGGAAAAGTGGGCAATCAGCTCTAGTGATCACACTGTCTATCAACATCACTATGTTGTAGTTTGAATGAAAGTATAGACACACTGTGGAGGTTTAGACCAGGGTCACTGTGGCACAAATAGGCAACGAGCAGGTGAGCAGGTAGATCTAAAGACCACAGAGTTAAAACAACAACAACAAAAACAAACAAACAAACAAACAAAAAACCTTTGTTGAGTTGTGTTGACTAGAAACAGCACTTGGGTTTCACACAGGAAAATCCCCATATGCATGAAAACAACGTGTTTTGTTTTGTTTTGTTTTGTTTTTTGTCTTTTAAGAAGGGTCTCATTCTAGCTCAGGCTGACCTGGAATTCACTATATAGTCTCAGGTTGTCCTTGAACTCCTGGCAGTCCTCCTACCTCTGCCTCCCAAGTGCTAGAATTAAAGGGTTGTGCCACCACACCCAGCTATGTTCTCCCTTTTACTCAAGGACTTTCAAGGCAGTGCATCATGTGCTCCTGTAATCTTTACTAATATAACACTAAAAGTAAGTATATATATATGAAAATGCTACTCTTTTCAATTATTTGCTCATCTCTGTTACATGGCGTTGGAGTTTAAAGTAAGTTGAATATGTTTCATAATTCCATTAAGGTTTGAGTTTCTCCATGAAGCCACCTTTCCTGTGTCCATTTCATCCAAATTATTGTCTGGTAATATTTGTCATTCAACATCTATTTCTTAAATTTCTGATATATTTTAATTGCTATTACTGAAATTAAGGTATTCAATTTTATTTAAAAGCTATTGTTCCTCTGTTCAAGGAAATAAGTTTATACTGTGATTAAGTATTTTATTATTGTGGTCAAACATACTTAAACTAAAATATGCAATATTAACCATTTTATTTGTATAATTCTCTGGAATTATCCCATTTACTTTGTTGTACAACCAGCACCATCTGTACCCATGTAAAACTATCTTCCCCAATCCCATTTCCCCTAACCTTTAATGAAGATCCTTTATCTTTATGTCTCTGTGATTGTGATGGTCTAAGTACCTCATGAATTGGGGCCATCTAGTTTTCATGTGTTTGGCTTATTTCACTTAGCATTGTGTCTTCAAAGTTCATTCACATTTTAACATTTGTCTAACTGTCTCTCCTGTTTAAAATGAGCAGCTTGGCCTGGAGTGAAGGTTCAGCAGTTAAAGTGCTTGTCTGTGAAGCCTAATGACCAAGTTTCAGCACTGCAGAACCTATGTAAGCCAGATGCAGAAGGTGACACATGCACACAAGGTGACTCATATACACAAGGTAGTACAGATGTCTGGGGTACGACTGCAGGGAATAGAGGGCCTGGTGTACTAATTCTCTCTCTCTCTCTCTCTCATAAAAAGATGAGCAGCATGGTATTTTATATATATTAGGTGCCATTCAATTTTTTATTATTGTCCATGGTTTCCTTTTAGAAAATTCTGTCTATATTTTCAAATCTTTACTTGTTTTAGAGTAATGCTTCTTTTAGTATGGCATGTATATTTTCATAAAAGTTGAAAAGATAATAAAGCATATTCAACATGCTATCTAACAAGTTTTCTGTATAGTTAGCATGTTCAAATTCGATGTTAGTGTGGTCCAAAAAGCTGGCTTCTGACCAGGTATTGATACAGTCTACTTAATTACCTAATATCATCTCTTTTTTGACTTTTTATTTTAAATTCCACCTAGGATACCATTCATTTTATTATCATATCTCTTGCTTTTTAAATCTTTTTTCATTTATTTTATTTATTTGAGAGTGACAGACAGACACAGAAAGAGGCAGATAGATAAAGAATGGCTGTGTCAGGGCCTCCAGCCACTGCAAAGGAGCTTCCTTGGATCCTGAGGAATTGAGCCTTGAACCAGGGTCCTTAGGCTTCATAGGCTTCTTAGGCTTAACCACTAAGTCATCTCTCCAGCCCTATTATCATATCTTTTTAGGGTATTGTACATTGTAAGTCATTCTTAGAGATCCCTTGCTTTTAAGCACCATGTACAATTTTAAATGTAATGGTAAGGTTGTGTCTCCCCTATGATATTTTGCTTATAATTAGACATTTTCAGGGAAAACCACACAGGTAAGTACCATTCTTACCACAACATGTGGAGGATACATAACAACATGTCTTATTGGTAATACTAACTTTGATCACCTGCTGAAGTAGTGTTCAGAAAAATATCTCTACTGTAAAGCTACTTCTTTATGTCACTAACCTATGGGTTTGTGTGTGGGAAGGTGATGATCTGCTATTTTGGGAGAGAAGTATTGATATGTTAGTATATCTTTCCCACAGATTTATTTAATATTCCCCATTTATTTATAGCTACTTATTTACATTTTTGGGTATAGCACAACTTGCAACAAAGAAAATTACATTATTTAGTGTCATTATAGTCTGGAACTTATATTTAGCACCCAAATGTTCATAAAATCATAGGCAGAAACATGTCTGGATTACATGGTATTTCCTTCACTTTTTTTTTTTTTTTTTTTTTTTTTTTTTTTTTTTTTTTAGAGAGAGAGAGAGAGAGGGGAGGAAAGAGAATTTACACACCAGGGCCTCAGTCATTGCAATTAAACTCCAGATTGTTCCGCCACCTAGTGGACATGTGCAACCTTGAGCTTACCTCTCCTTTGTGTGTCTGGCTTACATAGGATCTAGAAAGTTGAACATGGGTCCTTAGGCTTTGCAGGAAAGTGCCTTAACTGCTAAGCCATCTCTCCAACCCTTTCCTTCACATTTTAATAAATAATGCTATGTTCCAATTTAGCAATTTCAGTTCTATAAGAAATACATTACAATTTCCTGTATTGACTGCTGATTTTACATTATGACTCAAAGAAATATATTGAAGTATATAAATTAATATTTTGGTTCTCAATAACACAGTAGTAAGGACTCTGTGAGCCTTTTTAAATTCTCTGGACTAGATTTTTGAATAAGTTCATTTTGTTTGCTAATTGTTCTGGATAAAAGAAGTGTCTGATTTACCCTCTGCCCTGCATACTCTGAGTTTTCATTGATGTCAAAACTACATATATCAGGACACTTTAACATCTCATTTCAGTAGTAGTTTTGTGAGCTACTTAAGATTATAGTCTTTATGTTAAAATATACTGAATTCCTCAGCTGGCAGAAAACCTTGGAAAATTGTTTACTTACTAAGGATTTCTTATTCTGTATCTGTACATTGGGTTTTTGTAGTCATAATAATAATTAAGAATAATGATGATAGTAATACTAAAAGGTATGTTAGGATTAAATTAAATGGTTGGTAGTTGCTTATACTTCTTTCTATGACATACCTGTTCTCATTTTCAAAATTTTATTATGTTAATTTTTAATTTTATTTCCAAGGTAGGGTCTCACCCTAGCCTGGGCTGTCTTGGAACTCCTTCTGTAGCACCAGGTTGGCCTCAAACTCACAGTGATCCTCTTACCTCTGCCTCCCAAGTTCTGGGATTAAAGGTGTGCACCACCATGTCTAGTTAATTATGTTTCTATACTTGCTCCAACCTTGTTTACATGAGACAATCTTGCATATCAGGCTGAGTTTTCAGAAGATAATCCTGTGGCAGATCCATGTACTAGAAGTATGGCTGGAGGTGAGCAGGACAAGAACATTGACTGTGGGCTGAGAAGAAGCTAAGGATGATGATAATCATGTTGATTTCAGGTACTACCTGGCCCAGAGATTCACATATCCATGGGTGATTCTGATGACGGTAGTCCTAGTAGTCCGAGATGCATGGAATTTCAAGCCAAACTCACCTGGATCAGCAAAATTTCAGAGAACGACTAAAAACAACGGAGTGTATCTCATGACATCACTGGTCTCCAGCACAGCCCTTTTTCCCAAGTACACAATAAATTCCCTATGGAGAAGGCATTTAGTGATGTTTTAACTATCTCAAAACTCTGTCAAGGTGGTTGCTTTCATACAGCAAGGTCCCCTGCTTGCTGTCAATGTTGTTGGTCATTTTCACCCAGCAGCTCATGCAGTGCTTTTCAGCCCTAACTATCTGGGATCTGGTTTCCTTCCAGATTCAGCCTCACTGGCTTCTTTCCAGACTCAATCTGATCTCTTGATGTTCTGAAATGGCAGCACGAGATGTCTTCAGCAATGACAAGATGTACACACCTTTGTGATAGTGGCACACAATATTGGTGGGTAACCAATGACACTCTGATTAGCTAAGGGATCCACTCAATGGAATGGAACCCTTAGGTGGAACTTGGAATCAAGTCAGAATCCTATGGAGGCCAATATTATGGACTCCAACAAGAAACTCCCACTAGTCTTTGGTTAAAAGTATGACTACATCCATAACAATCTCTTAGATTAACGATGCTTATACCCTTTAACCTATGCTGATCTCACTCTCCCTTGGACAGTCTGTTTGCTTTTTCAAAAAGCAGGGAGAACCAAGGACAACCAAATCTATCAATAAGACGATAATGCATAGTAGACTCTTTGCCAGCAGATGAACTACCCCTAGAATGACAGCTAAGGCTCAGGTGAAACCACAGAGGAATTGATGAGATGAGCAAGAATGCTGCTTCTGTAATGAGCCTGGCAACCTGAGTCAGGGTGATGGAGACAGACATTAAAGCTATACAAAATGCACCAAAGCCTAAATGTGGAATCTGCCTGGACTTCAACACTGAAATAGAATTAAAGCACACCTACCAAGGCTAAGGGAATTTTGCAGAAGTGGTAGAAGAAAGAATGTAAGAGCCACAGGTTGGAGGGTGGCATTGCCCCAATCCCAAACGATCTCACAACTCATAACCCACAATGCCATAGTGAATGCCAGAAAACCCACTAAGGAGTGGGGTAAGGGAGGAGGTAAATGACACTACCAACAGTTGATGCATCCATACAAAGTTTCAACTTAATTAAAAAAAAAGAAACAAATTCTGTAGATTAGAACAATTAGTGTAAAGGAAAACTTGGAATTAACAATCTGCTTGAGACCTGTTCATTTAACAGAATCAATCAGTTTGTTGTGTTTGTTGTATTTTTACATGGTTATTTTGTTCATATTCATCTGTGTTAGAGATTATTTAGTTGTCTTTCCGGAAACTAAGAGTTTTAACAACAATCATTCATGTAAATGTTTAGATGGACATTTAAAAACTGCCTCTTCCAATAACAGAAAAAAGAAAGAAGCTTTAGACTGTTTTAATAGCTGTAGTTCTCTTAGGCCATGATCCACTGAGTTCTTTCTCTTTTGTTTGTTACCTGTCTTCATCCCAAAACACTCTCATTCTTTTTGTGTAAGCTGAAATCTATGTTTCAGTTTGCTTTCAAAGTTACGTAGCCAAGATTGAGAACAACCAGATTGCAATAAGGATTAGCAGTTAGAAAGTTACAAATCAGAAAACTTTTGTAAAGCGTTAACAAAGAAATCTGTCTCATATTGAAGTTATCTCATTAGAAAGTTTCAAGAAAATGTGCCAGGTGTGTTAGAACATGCCTTTAATTCCAGCACCCAGGAGGCATAGATTGGTGGCTCATTGTGAGTTCAAGGCCAGCCAGAGACTATCTAGTGAAATCCAGGTTATCCTGGCTAGATCAAGACCCTACCTCGAAATAAAGAAAGAAGAAAGAAACAAAAGGGGGGGGAGAGGGAAAGAAAGAAAGAAACGAAGAAAGGAAGGAAGAAAAAAAAAGAAGGAAAGAAGAAAGAAAATGTGTAAAAGGGACTAAGGAGGTAGCTCAGAAGGTAAAGTTCTTAACTTTCAAGTAGGAGACCTTGAGTTCAATCCCTAGCAACCACATAAAGTGATGGGAAGGGTGTCAAGTACCTGTCACCCCAGTGCTGAGGAAGTGGAGACAGCAGAACCTCTGGGATATGCTGGGTCACCCATGTCACCTAACTGGTGAGATTCAGACCACAGAAGGACCTTACTTTAAAAGTGCTCCTGTGATTATCACCCAAGGTTGGCCTCTGGCCTCCACCCTCATGTACACACATATGCATGTGCATCCCTCCATACATGTATGCTCACACACATATAAACATACATATGCACAAAAACACACAAAAGTGAGTAAGCATATTTTGATGTGTATAATTTTCTTATAAATATACTCTGAATAAGCTTTTGAAAATGCAGATCATCATCTTATTTTCTTTTTCCATATTAGGTGTATAACACTCAAGAAACACTACTTCATTCTGAATAAAGTAACACATAGAGTTAGGAAAGCAAATAAAGTACTTAAATGTTTGACTAGATAAAAAAACAAGAATATGTATGTGTATATATATATATATATATATATATATATATGTGTGTGTGTGTGTGTGTGTGTGTGTGTGTGTGTGTGTGTATGTATAAATATATATATTTATATGTATATATATATGTACACATATATATATGTATGTACACACACACACACACACATATATATGCATTTTAACTAAATGCAAATGCCAAAAAAGATTCAAACTATTATTATTTAGTTGGTGTAGTTGAACTAGCTCTAATATAATTGTTGTCATATGGAAAGGCAGCAAAATGCATGTCATAATATTTTCCTTTCTCTGGAATTAACATTAAAAGTTTCACTTGAATATGTATAAATGAAAGCAAGTGAAACAGTTTTAATAACTGTGTTAGCTATTAAACGAATAACAGTGTTTAATTATTTTCTAAATTATATGATTTTCCTCCAATGTACTCATCTGCCAGCAATCTCTGACATAGCAGCTGTACTTATAAAAAGTAAAACTCACAGAACATTTATAACAAATGTATTTATAAAGTTAGATGCTAAATATCCACACTGACTTTTTGTGTGTATACTGCTTGATAACTTTTTTAAATAATGAGAACGCTATTGATTAACATGTACCGAGATGAAAAAAGTATGAAGTTGAAACATAAACTGTCTCTCAAATATATAGATCTTCATAGCTACAAGTATTTTCAGCTCATCTATGGTATAGTTTTATAATTTTCTTTTACTTCAACATCACCCATTTTGCTTTTTCTTGCCATAAACAATGTTATTTTAATGCAAAGATCTACTTTTGATTTCTTCTGGCTTTTATAAATTTGCCTGATAAATGTCTTCATTGAGAGCTATAACTGTGATGTGTAGGGCTGGAAATTTGAAAAGTATCTTTTATGCTGGCATTTTAAACATCTTATTAAGCAGTGTTAAGGTCTTTTCAGTGTTTAATCAAAACAAGCCACAAAATAAGTACTTACATATTTAGCCATCCCCCAAGAGCCACCATGGAAGCCAAGAAAGAAGGAAAAAGTCTTAAATTATATAATAATTTTGCATCTCTTTGCAGGAGTAGTTCTCACATCTTGGAATGAAATTTATACACTCTGGACTTATAAAACTGGCAAGGATTCTGATTTGTACAAACATAGCATTGACAAGAGTCACTTACTGGGATGGACAAGTTCCCCCAAAATATGTAACAATCAAGTATTGACTTTAGTATCCTCTATAAAATGAAGAAATTGGACCCTAATTATTTTTGCAGATATGCCAAGATGAAGAGGCACATTTTAGCTTTATTTTCACCCATTTCTTATAATATATTTTTCAAATCTTATAAAGGGTATATGTCTGCATGACTCCACAAAAATCTTTCACGGATACTTTAGACCTTTGAAAAATATTGCTACTTTTTAAATTTTAATAGTATTTTGTCATTTAAAAATATGTATTCTATTTATGTTTTTTTTATTTTTGTTTTTCTTCTCTGTGGCAATAATAGTAGTAAACTGTATGAGGGTGAATGCATTTTAAAATGCTATCTTAGGCTTATTGATCCACTGGAAAAATGGGCAACATAGGAAACATGTGAGAAACATCTTATTATTATATTAGTAAACATAATGAAGTTAAAATGCTTTGTAATATACTAATATAGACAGAACTGAATAAAAATGGACATTCTGTTCAAAACGCTGTGAGCAATCCTGGAATGTTAAGTACAGAATTACACTCACCTTCATATGAATTAAAGAATTTAACCACAACTGGGTATTTAATTGGTTTAGTTGTAACACCATGGCTACTTCCCTCAGGATGTGCAGAATTTGATAAATGGAAATTCAGATCTTTTATTAAATTTTAATTGTATTTTATTAAGGCACAGGAGAACAGACATTTTTGTGGATTTATTATTATCTTGGTAAATTGCCAAAAGGAGGACTTTAATGGTTTAAATACTAATTATTCAGAGATATATTAAGCTCAACAAAAAGAAAATGTATACGCTCAGAACATGGGGCATGCTGAAGAATAAAAGATAACATTTGGTACAACAACTCAAGCTGGTCCTTTAAAAGAAAAACAGCTGGATTATGGGGAAAAAATCTACATCTAATAAAATGCCAAAAGAATAAATTAAATAAAAGCTCAGGAAAGAAATAAATATTCATTCATTCATTCATTCATTCAAGAAACATTTCATTAATTGTCTGGTCTAAGAATCAGTAACTTTTAATCAGTGAGTGTTTAAAAAGTCAAATTTTTCATGTTTGTGCCCTTAAGGATGTAAGTGGGAGGCAGGGAGATGTGAATCAACAATACTATAGGGCAGCACTGTAAAACCTTAAATTTCTTTTTCCAAACAGAAGTTCAAACAAAGGCTGGTGTGGGAGTAGGGGGAAAGAAGGGAAATTCTTGCCCAAACAGTTACACTTAAATTGAACTTGGGTTCACTAAAGGATAGCTGATGGAAAAGCAGCAAAGAAATATGTGATAGGATGCAATAAATCTGGGAGTCACGGTTCCTGGAGAAGTTAGCAAGGTCCTGGAAAAAAAAAGTGTGTTATTTGCTAAATTAAAAAAACTTGAAGTTTGTGCTAAACTTCAGGGGAACCAGTGGAATGCCTAACCACTTCTTTGGAAATTAAGGTAATTTTTTTTTCTCATTTTAAATTTACTTGTAGGAGGATTCTTGGTATACCATGGTCACAGTGATACTTGCAAGTTGGAAAATTACTTTGGTGGCAGTGCAGGAAATAACCATCGCTTGCCTGTCTGAATCCGTCATCTTCACCCGCCAGGTGTCTGAGGAACAAGTGTCTATATGTTCCCATGTTTCCCACTCCTGTTCAGTTAGGCAAGACCATGTGCCTCGTTGTGTTCAATGGATTGTGTCAAAGAATTTAAGATTTGGCCAAGGCATTTCTGACATTATTTTTTCACTTTAGTTAAGATTTCAAGGCCTGTTCCCCTTATCTCAGCTTCAGTGCCAGAAAGTCTTAGCCTGAATGTTGGGGGGGGGGGCATGTCAAACAAGGTCCATTTCCCCCTTCTCCAGCATCCACCCAAATTTCAGGATGAGTTACAATGTGAGCTGGAAAGGTAGTTGCTCATAGTTCTAAACATCAAACAAACAAAATAAACTTCTCCTCCATCTGAAATTAAACTAATGAAAAATATAAATATTTTAGGTTTAGGCCTTTGACTACAGACTAGTTTGAATAACTTATCAGCAATAATTTCTGTTTTAAGAACATTCTCCTCTATCTCTTATGTATCTATCCAAATTTATATATCATTATGACACTGTCTCATTTTCACTAAAACTTAGGGAACTGATACAACAGTCCACTATCCCCACTCCTTCAGGTGCTCAATTCCTTTATGTTCCTAAGTCCCATGGCCAGTACTAGAGCTGTCTCCTTGAAAAATCTATTAACCATTTTGCATTGTTTGCTTCTCAGTTTTATGCTTGTCACACCCAAATACTGTTTAATTTAATATCACCTTCTCTGTACCTGGACTAAGAAATGAATAATTGGAAAAAAAAATTACCCTGCCCTAATGATTGTTATCACTTTTACACATTTACCTCCCTCATTCTAATATACATATGTATACATATATATATATATGTGTGATATAGGTAATCATATATTATATTAGAACATATATATGTGGAATAAACTGCATTTGACAAGCGTTGTAAGAATTCTGTCTTTATTAAATTTTTATCGCTTCATTCATTCATCATTGCATTATCCATTGCTGATTACCTTTCATCTGCTTTTCACAGAAAATTGATCAGTGATCCAAATAAAGTTTTTTTTCAGGCTACTAATGTATAAGTTCCTCTGTATCCCATTCTATAACATAACATAGAATGCCCTTGGTTTCTGGTTCCTAAGCATTCTGGATTTTATCTATTCCTTTCTGTCCTCTGCCTGTACTCAATCAGTGCTGGTTTCCTGCAGTGTCAATAACAAGCCAGTAGAAGCTTCTCCGTGGATTTCATACTAGCCACCCTTTATATGTATAAAATTACTTCTCCATGGTATCCAATGGTGTGATTTCTTTCCTTTCTGTAAATCTGCTCAAATCTCACCTTCTGTTATGGTTTAAACCCTTGGATCCATCCAAAATGCATGTTGAAAATTAATTACTAATGCATTCATATTACTTGGGGGTGTCCTTCATAATCACTTTTGGAAATGATTGAATTATGAGCCCCATACTTATGAATCAATTCCTTTATAAAGGACATTTTTTTAAAAATTTTTTTTTGGTTTATTATTATTTATTTATTTGAGAGTGACAGACAGAGAAAGAGGCAGAGAGAGAGAGAGAGAGAATGGGTGCGCCAGGGCCTCCAGCCACTGCAGACGAATTCCAGACACGTGCGCCCCCTTGTGCATCTGGCTAACATAGGTCCTGGGGAATCGAGCCTCGAACCGGGGTCCTTAGGCTTCACAGGCAAGCGCTTAACCGCTAAGCCATCTCTCCAGCCCGATAAAGGACATTTTTAAAGCTTTGTAGCGTTTTTATTTCTTGCATCATGTGAAAGCACATATCCAGCACTAAATAACAACATATATAGTAGGTTATATCCATCAACATAACCTCACTGACACCAAATATATCGGAATTTGTCTACATTAGTATAGCTGGCTATGACTTGCCCATACTTCTGTAAGCAATCCACACTCATGCTCCTGGAAGCAACCCCAATTAAATTCATTGATTATTCAAGCTACACTTGTGTAATAATGTTTCCTTGTTTCTGCTGTTGGTGCCCTTTCTCAGGTGATATCTTTGTTCACACAACAGCATTACAAGTGAAAGACTTCAGGAGAAGAAAAGAAATAAATGGAGAAGTGGTATCAGTAAATTCTCCAATTAGAAAGGTCTTTTCTCACTTACAAATTTCTATTTGGCTAAGATAAATTGCCAAGAAATGAGCACTTCATATTTGAGGACATTGTTTAGCATGTGTACATGGCCCTGAGCTCCATTTTTAGCACTGTAAACAAATAGTAAATTGTAGAAGCATCAAAACTGTCAAACTGATGTACCCATATGTCTGTATTTTAGTTTGTATTGTATTATTTCAGGTTGAATACACACACACACACACACACACACACACACACACACACAAACACTTCCAACCTACTAAAGACAGCAGTATATTGAAGTAAATATACTTGTCCAATATAATGTATGATCCCTGACATTATATTCTGATAGTAAATAGTAAACCTAAATCTACCATTCTAATACATTTACAAAATAAACCTTTGAAACTTCTTGGACTTTTTGTTGAGTTATTTTAGAAGGCTCAATGAAGATGTTGTGAACATACATCCAAGTTACAGTGTGTACAGATAATCATCCTCATGGCTCCTATTTGATGTCCTTCAGTGAATCCACCAACTGACTCTCTTCAGCTACTGCATGTGCGTCTTCACTGTTGCTATGCTAGCTGTCTGGACAGAGAAGTATAAAGTAGAACCAGTAATAAATACATCTGCCCATTATCTCCAGGAAGTATTCCAATTACATTGGCTACCCTTTATAATGCTATGGCTGTTATGGAGAGCTTTATAGATTCTGTTTCTAATTATGTTGTTGTTGTTGTTGGTAAATGAGGGTTTAGATTCTTAGGTGAGTTTTCCTTCCCATACATAGCTTATTAAACTTTCCTTCTTGAAATATCATTCTGACCTATTCCTTAGCATGCTCATTTCTCATCTTTGAGTCTCTAAACATTAGAGTGTGCCAGAGCTACATATTTTATTTATTTTATATATTTTAGGTGATTTAGTTTAATCTCCTGCATATATATATATATATATATATATATATATATATATATATATATATATTTCATATGATAAAGCACTGTGTAATGATCATAAATACAATTTCATAAACAACCTCCACTCATAAATTTCAGCCTTATGCATCTATTTGTTTATGTTATGATTTAATTACCTAGTAGGCATATCTGATATTACATACCCAATGTTAATGTCATCGTCTCACTCACCAAACTTGCTGGTATTACTTGTTGTTCTAGTCTCAGTTCATAACAATTTTTTTAAAATCTATTTTTTATTGCTCCAGGAATGACACTTGGCATAAGACCTAATATCTCAATACTGTTTTGACTACAGTTAAAATATGTATAGAACTGGAGCATCATTCACCATTTCCATTTCTGTGATGGTTAAGCTATACCATTTCAGCCTAAAACATTCCAAAGGTCTATTTTAAGCACTGTAATGGTTTGATTCAGGTGTCCCCCATAAACCTAGATGTTCTGAATACTAAGTTCCCAACTGATTGAAATTTGGGAATTAATACTTCCTAGAGGCACTGTATTGTTGTGGGCAGGCTTGTGGGTGTTATAGCCAGTTTCCCCTTGCCAGTGTTTGGCACACTCTCCTGCTCTCCTGTTTCTGTTGCCCACCTGACATTGGCCAAGGGGTGATGTCCACCCTCTGCTCATGCCATCATTTTCCCGGCCATCATGGAGCTTCCCTTCAAGTTTTTAAGCCAAAATAACCCCTTTTCTTCCCAACAAGCTTCAAATGGTCGAGTGATTTCTGCCTGCAATGAGTAACTGACTGTAGGAGTACAGTTGGTCCCAAGAGTGGGGTTGGTGATGGACACCTGACTGTATGGTTTTGGCCTTTTGGAGCTGATTTTCAAGAGAAATGTGGGAGGATTTGAAACCACGGCCTAAGAGATGCCCTGCAGTGCTGTTAAGTACAGTTTGATGGACTATTCTGGTCAGATTAAAAAAAAAAAAAAAAAAAAAACTGAATGTGGAAAAAATGGGTGAACCTGGAACAGATCATTCTCAGTGAACTTACCCAATCACAGAAAAAAAAAAAATTGCCACATAGACTCACTCAGCACCTAACCTGAATCTACCCAAGATACCTTACATACCCAGCAAGCATCTCATGGACTAGACACTAGGATGGACAGGGAAGGAGGGGAGGGCATTGAAGGCATGGGAAACACTAATCTAGACTGAAACAGCAATGGTACCATAAAAATCTACTTCCTAAAAGGCAGATGAAATGGTTGAACCTTCACCAGGCCCTTGCAGGAAACACCTGAACCACAAGACACTGGAGAGGGTAGGATCAAGTCTAACCTAAATCTTCTAGATCTTCCCTCCCTCTCCCTCTCCCCCTCTTTCTCTCTCTCTTTTCTCTAACTCTTGTATATTAGTTATCTTTTTTCTCATTTTCTTAGTGGGCACTGACCTGTAACTCCCAGTACCAGCAAGGGGCTATCATCCACAATGAACTTTTGATCAGAGAAACCTACAAGGTTTCCTAAAAGAATGACAGATTTCTTTCAGAGTACTTGATGACCCACCAAAGGTTAGTGGTAAGACCTTATTGCTGAAGACTCCATATGCAGCTGACACGAAAAATGGAACAGCATGGCTGAAAGCCAGGAGAGAGTCAGTCCCCAGACAGTCAGCGTGTCTAGTGCCAGAAGGTGCTAGATGGGAGACTGGGGAAATGACCAATATCTGTCCAAGCAACTCATGGTCTAACCTACTTAGCAACAAATAACCAGTTGTGATGCCCACACAAGTGCAATAGTGGCACACAGCCATGGTGGGGAGCCAACTGCTCTTGATTTGGCTAACCGATCCCCTCAGTGGTATGGGAACCATATCTGGAGCTAGGAAACAAGTCAGAATCATACCCAAACATAAGCCCTCTCGCCAATATCAAGCTACCATCAATCCTGGGCTACAAGAGGACCTACACCTATTAAACTCTCTATAAAAAGAAAAGTTAAGGTTATTTCATTTGTCATGGAGCTAACTTACTCTCCATTGGAGAATCTGTTTCTCTTTTTCAGAGAGATGCAGATCCAAAGGAGAAAGCCACCCCATCATACCTCAAAAGGGCCCCGGCTGAAACTAAGGAAAATTGGAGAAACAAGCAAGGGTGCTGTTTTCCTGATGAACGGGATACCACAAGGGGGAAGGAGACCAACACAGAGAAAAATCAACTCCTACCAAATCAGAGAGCCAGAGCCTCAGAGGTCCCCAACACCTCATCACTGAAGCAGACCAAAAATGAACCCAACATGGCTCAGGGAAATTTTGTGGAAGAGGGGGCAGAAAGAATGTCAGAGCCACATGTTGGGTCAAGATATGCAGAGAATTTATCGTACCAATAACTGTGGGCTAACTACACAATGCATGACCCATATACCGCAACAAGGAGAGGCCAATGGGGAGGGGGTAGGTCACGGATGAGCCTAATAATGGTACCAAACTGCCTGTATTTGCTGAATAGAAAACTAATTTTAAAAAAATGCAAAAAACAAACCCCAAAAACTGAATGTAGTAAGAACTATGGACTGTGAGGATTGGCTTATGAGGGTGAGAAAGAGCTTTGATTGGTCTGGGCTAGAAGCAGTTTGTGTTGAGAGGCTTGCTGTTATTCCCCTGTCCTGAGAAGTTGTGCAGGGTTGCATTATATAGAAATGGACTGGTATGTGCAGAGGAAAATGTCACAGAAAAACATGAAATTTTTGGGCCCAAACTTCTGCCTTTTCAGCCGCAATTGTATGAGAGATTGCAAGCTTTGATTTTGGGCCAGCAGACTTGCATTCAGGCAATAGAAAGAATGTAGACTCTTTTGAAGGGGCTTGAGTGCTCAGGGTGCATCCTGTTCTTCAAATATGTCTTCCCCTACCCCCTAGATTAACAAAGAAGCACCTCACCTGGTATTATGGAGTATAAGAAATGTATGAAAGAGGGCTGGAGAGATGGATTAGTGGTTAAGGCACTTGCCTACAAAGCCTAAGGAACCAGGTTTTATTCCCTAGATCCTATATAAGCCAGATGCATGCATCTGTAGTTCATTTGCAGTGGCTGGAGGACTTGGTATACCCATTCTATTTCTCTCTCTCTCTCTCTCTCTCTCTTTCATAAATAAATAAAAATTTTAAAAAAAATTGAGGAAAGAGAGGACCATTGAATTTGCACACATAGTCTCTTGTTTTGGAAATGGCCATGGACAATGTGAAGCAGTTTTGCTGGATGCCTGTATGGAGATCCAATGGAGTCCTGAGGTTGAACTGGGGGTTGCAGTGGAGACACAGTGGAGATGCTGGGACCACGAGATGGCTGTCACTGAGAGCTGCCAGCCCTGGATGAAGTTTTCCAAGACTGTGAGTAGCCTAGCTGGAGGGGTGGAATTGGAACTTCAGAGATTTGTTGCTGGTTAGAATTATCAGGCTTGGTGACTTTTCACTGACAAGAGTTGTTGGACTTGGAGCTACAGAGTTTGATGTTGCCCCTCTTTGAATGTTGTCTTTGCTATGCCCAATGCCATCTTTTGCACTGTGTTTATTCTGTGCCACTATGGGTTTGGGGGGTATTTTTTTGGTATTATGGCTCAGCCAAAAGATTATGGATTATGGGGATGTTTAACATCATGAGGATTGATCTAAAAAAAACTATAGGAATTTTTAAAGAGGGACTTAATGCATTACATTTTACATTTGGGGTGCTTATCAGTTTATGGAAGCCAGGGGCAGAATGTGGGAATTTGATTCAGATGTCCCTCATAAATTTAGGTCTTCAAATGCTAGGTTCAAAGCTGATGGAGATTTGGGAATTAATGCCTCCTGGAGGTCATGCATTATTCGGGGTGGGGGGATGCTTATGGATGTTATAGCCAGTTTCCCCTTGCCAGTGTTTGGAACACTCTCTTGTTTCTGTCTCTCTGATGTGGGTCAGGGGGTGATGTCCACCCTCTTCTCATGCTGTTGTTTCCCCCTGACATCGTGGAGCTTCCCCTCAAGTATGCAAGCCAAAATAAACTACTTTTTTTTTTCCCCAAAAAGCTGATCATGGTTCTGCAAGCAATACAAACCTGACTGAAACAAGCATGTACTAATGGGCTAATTTACTAACTATGCAATTGTGGTTCAAAGACACATATAAGATATTTCCCTACTGCTGAAAACTCTCTCACATCCTCCATTCCATTCAGAGTAAAGTTGACTCTTGAATGTTCTTCAGACCCTTACAGAACCTAATCTTCTTTATAAACTCCAATTTTCTCCTGACCGTATCCTTACTCATGGTATCCCAATTACACCCTTGTTCTTGTTCAATCAACTTAGATATAATGTTGCCTCAGGGACTTTTACATGCCTCTGGCAGATATTCATTTTATGTAATGTTTACTTGACTCATTTTCTTTTATTTTTCCTTTATTTTTTCAGAGACATTTTCCCCATGGCCTTCGCTAAAATCACTACCTCTCTATATATTTCATTTTACTTACTACTAGCTTATGATTATATAACACTACAGAGTTTCCTCTGTGAGACCATGGATGCTTTTCTGACTTTTGCATTATACTTAGTACTACAGGGATGTTTTGTCAGAATATATTTGCTGAATAAATAAGTGATAGAGTAAAGTACTTGTACAAATTTGACATGCAAAATATTGGAAATCACATTATATAGAAATGCTAAAAATAATTTGAAGAAATTTCTGGCTTTTAACTTTATACTTACATCCAACTTCATTTTATTCCTACAATGATGTTTGTAGTATAAATGAACAACATGACTCCTCTCTTTGGTTCTAAGTTTATCATACTTAAGTAATCATAATATTGCATAGATGATTCACTATCAGAAATTGTCATTGTTTTAATTAGACACACAACATAAAATTCTTGTGCAACTCTAAGGATAATTGTACTTAAAGAGTATAGAATGAACTCTGCAACTTCTTAGTATCTATTTTTCAGTGTTTCTTTATATTAAGTACATATTTTGCTTCAACTCACTTCCAAATGCTACTTCCATGAGGAAAGCATGTTTTCAGAAGTGAAACAGAAAATAAAAAAATCAATTTTTAAAAAAACATCAATATGCTTAAATTATCGTAGTGGAAAATATGTCAATTTTTCCTTAACTTAAAGTACATTCAATAACATGGTTGTTGAATGACATGAAAGGAAATGTGGGCTGGAGAGATGGCTTAGTGGTTAAGCACTTGCCTGTGAAGCTTAAGGACCCAGGTTCAAGGTTCGATTCTCCAGGACCTACGTTAGCCAGACGCACAAGGGGGCATATGCATGTGGAGTTTGTTTGCAGTGGTTGGAGACCCTGGCCCATTCTCTCTCTCTGCCTCTCTATCTGTCTCTCCCTCTTTCTGTCTGTGTTGCTCTCAAATAAATGAATAAGCAAAAACAAATTGAAAAAAAGAAAATGTATATCTACAGTCTGTGTATAAATGAACAAACCATATGATTGAATTATGTACACAGAGACATATAATTACTTCACTAGAAAAAGCTAGGTAGGGTTGGAAAGATGGCTCAACTGTTAAGCTCTTGCATGCAAAGCCTAATGAGCCAGGTTCAGTTCCCAAGTACACATATAAAACCTAATGCATAAAATGGCACATGCATCTGGAGTGGGTTTGCAGTGCCTAGAGGCCCTGGCATGCCCATTCTGTCTTCTTCCTCTTTCCTCACTCTCACTCTCTCTCTCTCCTTGATAATAAATAGAAAAATATTTTCAAAAAGGTAGATAATATAATAAATTAAGGCTCTAGACCTTTAACTAATTTATATACTTGAAGAATTCACATTCACTGGGTATAGTCTTTCTTCCAACTATGTATAACTCAATCTTTCTTTAAGCTATGAAGTATAATTGTGTTTTAGTTTTGGCTTCTAGTCTTCAATGAAACATAGGATCAAAGGGCTTAAAATCTCATCATTCTAAAGCCAGCAAGTGACAGAAAGTCTTTTCAATAAGACTATAAAATCTGCTTGAACTGAGTAAATTATATGCTACAGGAAAACATTTTTCAGAAAGTTTTAGAGGACACAATGGGCATGAAAATTCTTCAATTTGGTTTGTTCACTCAAGAAAATTCTGTAATATTTTTTCTATGCCAATGTTTTATATGGGCCTCAGATTTTATTACTCTTTCTGATTTAAAATATGGCATCACTATATGAGAGTCTAGCAAATGTTGTGTTGTAACAGTCAATTGAACATTAAGCAGCAAACAAAACTAGAAATGAAAATACTATTTGAAAATGTTAAACTATGGGTGAATCACAAACTGCTAGAGAATTTCTCATTCTACTCAACCAGGTCGCTAGGTACAATAGATATGTTTATAAATTCCATTTATAGCACAAAATAAATGGCTTAAAGTAAATCAGTCAGACACAATTAAACATATGTAAATTAACTTTAGGATATTATTAACCTATTAAGAATATCTAGTATTTGAGATTTATTTTTCATCCAGATATCAACATAGGATAAAATGTCTTGCTAGGAACATTACAAATGTTATATTTTTAATTCAAACAATCCCAATATTCTAATAGGTAATAAACCTATTCCACCTTATATCTCTCATATAATGATAATGTCTAGTATTACAGCACTTCAGTTCTGTGGCATCTTCTTTAGCAGAGTCTGATATTTGGTCTCCCATGAATGACAATAGTCAATGTGGGAAGGCATGAGGATCCTTGAGAGCAGTAAAGAGATGTAAAAATCTCCTGGCTGTTCTTCAGAACAGCTGTCAGTCACAGGATCTCCACAACATGACATCCCTGGGAACAAAAGTTAACCATCTCTTCTTGCTTGTCATCTTCATAGAGGCCTCCCAGCAGGCAGGATGACAACACTGTCTACCAGGTATATCTAGGCTGGGTAGGGGGCCTGGCAATATGAATAGCATTAAACAAATGGACAAGGATGGCAGAGGATTCCTTTCATTTAAGGGCTCTATAGCACACATGACTCTGGTGGCTTGAGGAACAATGAGGATCCCAAAAGGATTCCCAGAAAGCTTGTAGCAGGCCCTCAGAATCTGGATCAGGCATTTATGTGTCCTTTCCTTTTCATTGTAAAAAGCACCCATGAGCTGGATGTTGGGCTCCATAGGTCAAGACAGTTCATTGTTCTTTTATTTCTCACAGATGGGATTATACCACTCTTTATTGTCTTACTATTTTTGTTGTTCTTCATTTCAGTTTCCTGGGCTTGATTGACAATACCCTGGGAGATGTCATAGGCTCTGTTACAATCACTGTAGCATTCTTGATCAGTAGACATGTCATGAAGACTTCCAAGGAATTAAAAGTATGGTCTTTTATGGAGCTCACTGTGCATAACTTTCACATCAACTGATATCTTTCTGAAGAGCAGATAAGAAGACAGCAAATGGTACAGGGTTGGGGGAAAAAAGAAGGAAAGTAAGTTCATTAAGGGTTTCCATCTGAAAGCAGCTTGTGTGGAATGTCAATTTAATAATAGAATTGACAGTTCTTTGCTAGTATCATTCCACCACAATGGCTTCTTTGACAATTATAAAATGGACTCTTTGTAGACATTAGTGAGTGGGGCCGCATACATTTGTGAATGCCCTGCATAACTGACATTCTCCCTGGTGCTGTATTTCCAGGATCTGTCCCAAGAAATGATTCAACCCAACCTAGAGAATTGGCATAAGAGGACCCAGTAAAACCTCTGTGTCACAGATACAGTATATAATGTTGGAAACAAATCATTTCTGTGTCACAAGTCAAAATGCCTAACCAGTTTGCGACCTCCTCTTTTTTACTAGAAGATATTTTTTAACTGTGTTACTATGCCAACACTAACACAAAATGTATCTAACCAATTATTAACTTAGTGATAAACTTGACATAAGCTGATCTCATTATTGCGAGCTAATTTTGGTTTTTCTCATGAACTGAAAAAGCCAACTCTATGTTTATTTAGAAATGAGAATTTTTAAAAATATACAAATGAATGTGACAGTACAAAAACAAATAAAGAAGCAATAAAGTTTCTTAGAACTCAAGTTCCAGACTATATTATTAAACACTCTTTTTTTTTTTTTTACTTAAACATATTCATTGGCCAGTTGAAATTGTATTAATCATGAAAACAAAGTTTTTTCTACACTACAAAAATTATTCTTACATGTCAAAAAACAAATTCTTGGGCTGGAGAGATGGCTTAGCGGTTAAGCTCTTGCCTATGAAGCCTAAGGACCCCAGTTCAACGCTTGACTCCCCAGGACCCACATTAGCCAGATGCACAAGGGAGGGCACTGTCAGGAGCCATTTGGCAGCAAGACATTAGCACCTACATGTAAGCAAAATTATGTATACTCAGTGTTGGAAGCCATTTGGCTGGCCTTAATAGTCTTTTGTACTGAGAAGTGGTTGAAATGCAAACACACTGTAACAGGAAGGGTTTTTTGATAGAAACTTGTGTGAGACTCATGGAACTTTTGTCCATGGAAAAACTGTTTGCAAAAAGATGTACAAAGGAATGCTGTGAAATAAACCTTGCTTCAGCCCTGGACTTTCCTTCCTTTCAGACTTTCTCCTGTCTTTCTTTAATCCTCACTCCCCATCATGCTCAAACCCTTTCAGGCTGCAGGCTCTGGCAGTGCATGCATCTGGAGTTCCTTTGCAGTGGCTAGAGGGCCTGGTGCGCCCATTCTCTATCTATCTCTGTCTGCCTCTTTCTCTCTTTGTCTGTCACTCTCAAAATAAATACATAAATAATTAAAAAAAACACAAATTCTAATGTAAATGTTGGTCACTCATTCTATATCTTAGAAAAACATTTCTTCATTTTAGCAGGAAGCATCACGAATTGTCATTATTAAATAAGAAATGACATAGAAAGCATTTAAAAATGACAATAAACATATAGTGTATATACATATATGCATACATGTAAATTATGCTTTCTAGTAATTATGGAAATATTTGGATATATCAGTGAGGTTCATTCACTGTTCTTCAACTACAATTGCAAAAAATATCAGCCGAATTTTCATAATAAGAATATCAGATTTTATTAATGTATATATTTTTTTTCTCAAAGGAATATTCATTGACTTAATGGTCCTTTGTCAATGTTGACTTTCTATTAAAATGGTAATAACAATTATTATAATAAGAAGGTGTGCAATTTAATGGTGATTACTAGAAACATATCAGAATACTCTGAACTAATTTATCCAGCATGCAACTATTTTTTCTACTGTTTCTACGTATTTATTAACTTTAGTAATATTCAGTATTTTACTATACATAGGAGTAATTTAATTGGTGATCTAAAAGGCTAACATAATTATATATGCTAATGATTCAATTAATATTCATTTTCCTCTTTTAGATGGCATACAGATATTTAGGCATCATTCATCATGGCATATTGTACTGTGCTGCCATGTAATTCTACTTTGTGACTAGTTGCACTCTCCCAAAAGCTGCTGGAGCTATCCTCTTGGATTCACATGATTGTTCCTTAATGAGATCATGATCCATCTATCTTCCTGTCCCTGAATTACTTTTCTTAACCTTACAGTGGGATTTTTTAGTTTTCAGTGCTGAATAGTATTCTATTGCTGATTTGTAGAATATTTTCACTCTTGATTTATGCAGACTTAGTTTCATTCCGTATTTGAGCTACCATGAATAATGTTGTAATTAACATGAAAATAAAATCTACCTGATATACAAATGTCATTTCCCTAATGTATATGCCCAGAGATTGGGTTTCATAATCAGATGACAATTCTCTCTTTATGGAGGGATGTCTATATGGTTTTACATAGAAATCAGCTCTTGAGACCTGTTTGCAGGGTGGTCACTATAGCTGACAGTAATGTCACTGAAAGTTATAAGTAAGGTTGAATTTTAATATTTTTTAACCAAAAAAGAATAAAGGTAGATGACATGATGTTAATGTTCTTGGTTTAATCATTACATTATATGTCTGTATAAGAAAATATCAATTTGTTAACTGTACCTTCATAAATCAATAAATTACAAAATAAAATATGCACTGTTATGTATTTTAAAAGACCAATAATTCAATGTATATTATATAAAGATAGATCATAATTTTTCTTAATTCTCATTTTGTTTTTTTATTTCTCTATTGTGTTATGCAAAACAAAATTAGAGTATGCATGCCAACTAGCCTGGTAAGTGCTGTGTGGTGGATAATAAAGAGGCCTACCTTAACTGAGGCAGAAGGCAAAGATCAACAGTGGAGGATGTCCTTTATCTCCACTGCATGTACCATGGCACATGCTTGTTTTGACTCACGCACATGAACACACAGCACAGACACACACACACATACACCTAAAACCAATTTAGAGTTTCAAAATAAATTATCTTCAATAAGATATATTAATTTCACACAATAAAATCACTGTTGTACTTCGAAAAATGAACAATTAAAGTCATTTGTATAGTTAATCAATTTTAATGTTTCATTATTTAACTAAGTTGACTTTTTAAAGCTAAACTTGTGTGGAGACAAATATGCCTATGTCATTCTTTCTCATGAAGAAAAGCTGTAGCTTTCAGCTTTGTTAAATAGCACTTAAAAGATGTCTTTCTCATTCCCATAGATATTTAATACACAATATTAAAAAAGAACCATAGAAGTTTTCCGGAGTAGAAAACTTAATGCTTTACTGCAGATATCATCTTTCAAAAGGCAAATAGTATGAAATATTTCAGTGAAATATTTCAATGTTTATCTTAAAGTTCCTGAATTTCCATTTGAGATTAACAATATTTGATGGGTGCTAACAGGTGATTTTCATTGTTTTTCTGTTAGAGGGCGTTATATTCTCATGAGAAGTAAATTTGTAATATGTTATATATGTCATATATATGCATGGTATGTATAGCCACGTCATAGGAAACTGCTGATATAGTATTTCCACGTTGACACTTCAATTCTTATTCTAGCCACACAACTTTTAATAAAAGAAACCATATGGGCATTTTATCATGAAAGATCTGAGGCAGAAGGCCACATATAATAACAGGCTGGAAGATTCAGACAGTGCTAATGGGTTCTAATAGGACAAAAAGTATACATACACTGCTATCTCTTGGACAGTATTTTTATCATCCTTGGAAGAACTTTGAATACATACAATGCTTTCTTTATTTTCTTTAATTTTGGCAAAGCATCTAATGAACTCAATAAATCACAACTCAGTAGTTTTCACTTACATGAGAAAAGTGTACTCTCTGAATAGTCATGTCATTTTTGGGCACCAATACTACAAGATCAATGGTATCATCCAAAGCCTCAATCTTTCTGTTTGGGGGGCCACATTAACTTCAAAGCTACAGTTATTTTAAACTGAATCCTATACCTTATTAGGTTATCTCCGTGACATAGAGTCACCATGAATATGGGACAATCTTGGTACTCACTTTGGAAAAGCAGATCAATATTAATGTGAAGACTGTAGTAAGAAAATATACTTAGTCGAAACAATATCTCAGTAGCATCCATGTTTTGAGTTCAGTTTTTCATTAACTATAGGATAAAAAATAGCAATAACCTTTTAGTAGTTACAGGTTAAGACTAATAATAAGTGATAAAAATAACAACTTAAAGAATTCCTCACAGCCACAAAGTAAACAGAGAAGCCTTCCTTGGGACAAATTCAGAGGTATTTATTTAATATTCCATATATATTTTTAACTAGTACTGATATAAACTATAGCCTTAACATTAGCCAGTGTAACTGCAGTGTATGTAGATAAGTAATTTTTATGTTTATTATTTTATCCTAATCTAACTCTATACCTTTATCTAAAAGCCATGCTAATTATACAGCTTCATGGTAAAATTCTTCTACAAAATTCATTGAGTTATAAAATATGAGAGATTCAAAAATAACTACTTGAATGATGTGTCCACCTCAGATCTGTGTGCTGACCTATTGAACATTAACAGTACATGAGGAAAAATGAAATATTAAATACTATGGGTTAAAGCTCACAGATTAATCCAGCAAATTTCCTTATAACAAGTGAAACAGTATATTTATAAATACTACCATTTCATAATACTTGCTACATACATTTTTACTTTAAATAAGCAATTTTTACTATAAATTAGGACAATTTCTTTTGTCTTTTGGTTTTTCAACATAGGGTTTAACTCTAGCCCACGCTGACTTGGAATTCACTATGGAGTCTCAGGGTGGCCTCAAATTCTTGGTGATGCACCTAACTCTGCCTTCCGAGTACTGGGATTAAAGGTGTGTGCACCATAAGACAAATTTCAATGACCATTTCTTAAGATTTCTAAATATTTGTTCAAAAGAAGATACTTGACTTATAGTGATGATGGCAGAAATAATATTTATAAAAAGAACCTCCTGACTTGTAGTTCAAAATATATTCACCATATTTGCAAAGATATATTTGTAGATAATAATATGTCATTATCTATAGTATAGGGAGTAAGAACAATTTGAAAAATAAATTCTACTTACCCAATAGGTTTGTGTATTTATAAAATACATATAAAGATTACACTTATTATATAGGTGATCACAATATGATTGATAATTATACCATATAGCCTTCATGTTGCTTTGCAGAATAAATTTTACAGGGTTATGTTTAAATAATAATTAGTGAATTTCTAAGTAATGGCTAGAAATATTGTATAGATGTATGAATTAGTACAGACTTCAAATGATTAGGTTCTGTCTTCTTTATTCCTTTTTATTATTTAATGTACTTTTTATTATTTTTGTAGTCCGTGAATATGGTCAAGTTGGTACCATTGTTAGCTTCCTTCCTGTTCTCCCCCATCCACTGGGACCCTCCTTGTTGGGGAATATGGGTTGTGCATTGTGGGGTTAGCCTTTAGTTTTGGGTAGGAGGAAATGTCTCTGAGTGTCATGACCCACGGCATGGCTCTGACACTCTTTCCGCCCCCTCTTCTGCAAATTTCCCTAAGCCACACTGGGTTCATATTAAGTCTGTTCCTGTGTTGAGTTATTGGATGTCTCCGTGTCTCTGGATATCTGGTTTGGTAGGGGTTGATTGTTCTCTGTCTCTGTCTCCTTCACTGTTGTGCTGGTTCCCAATTTGCCAAGAAAACAGCATTCTTGCATGTTTCCCCAATTATTCTTAGTTTCAGCTGAGGCCCCTTTGAAGTATGATGAGGTGGTTCTCTCCTTAGGATCTGCATCTATCTGAAAGAGAGAAGCAGATTCTCTAACAGAGAGTAAAGTTAGCACCAAGTAAATGTAATAACCATTGTTTTTTAGAGAGAGTTTAATGGAGAACAGGCTCATTTCTGGATATGGTTCTGACTTGTTTCCCAGTTCCAGCTATGGCTTCTGATTGCACTTGTGTGAGCATCATGTCTGGTTGTTCTCTACTAAGTAGGTTAGACCATGCATTCCTTGGACAGGTATTGGTTATTTTCCTCCAGTCTCTCATGTAGCACCTTCCAGCACTAGATGCGCTAACTGTTTGGGGACTGACTCTCTTCCTGCTTCCAGCTATGTTGCTCCATGATCCGTGCCAACAGTGTTTGGTGTCTTCAGCCATAGGGTCTTACCACTAACCTATGATGGGTCATCAAGAGCTCTGACATAAATCAGTCTTCTTTTGGGAGACCTTGTAGGTCTCTGTGAACAAAAGCTCATTGTATATATCCATCTGCTGGTAGCAAGAGTTACAGGTCAGTGCCCAAGAAGCGAAGAAAGAACTGGATAAGTGATATAAAAGAGATAGAGAGATGAGAGAGAAGAGGGAGAGAGAGAAAGAGAGGGAGAGGGAGAGGGAGAGGCAGAAACAGGAGGAGATAGTGGTCAGTTTTTGTCATACCCTCTCCAGGACCTTGTGAATCCAGTGTTCCCTCTAAAGGCCTAGTGGAGGTTCAAGCATTTGGTCTGTCTTTTAGGAGGTAGCGTCTTATGGTATCATTGCCTTTTGGGTCCTTTTTTATGACAGAGTATTGCTGTACCAAGCTGGCTTTTCACTAGCAATGCTGAGCCTCAGTCCCTGGAGCGCTCCCTACAACAGAGATAGACCTGCTATTACCATGGCCTTAGTACACTGGAAATGGTTTCCACCTCTTTTTGGCTTTGGCACCAGGACTTGGTTGGACACCTGAATGTCCTGGTTACCACTTCAGTTTCAAATTCTGGAATGTGATTTCTGATGTCAAAGTTGTGTCACATCCTGACACCTTCACAGCAGGGGAGTCTGCTAGTGCAACACTTGCATCTTCAAATCTCAACATATGAATTGAATATTCTGATTGGAAAAAAATAACAGATGTCTGTTATAGTTGCCAAATAAGATGTTCAATATAGGGCTGGAGCGGTGGCTTAGCACTTAAGGCACGTGCCTACGAAGCCTAAGGACCCAGGTTCAATTCTCTAGGTCCCACGTAAACCACAAACACATGGTGGCATATGCATCTGGAGTTCATTTGCAATGGCCAGAGACCCTGACATGTCCATTCTCTCTCTCTCTCTCTCCTTTCCTCTAATAAATAAATAAAAATAAATCTTTTAAGAATGTTCAATATAGAAGAAAAATTAATTGAAGCACTGTTAATAAACTCATATCAGAGAAAATATTTAACAAGAATTTATTAGCCGCACCCCCACTTAAAAGTGATTGATTCTATAATAATGTTAATTATTAATACAAATTAGTTATCACATTACCACATATAAAGAGTAAAATAATACAAGTTTAATAAAAATAGTTACTTTAGAAATTAGAAGATTTGGGCTGGAGAGATGTCTTCACAGTTAAGGCACTTGCCTGCAAAGCCAATAGTCTCAGGTTCAATTCCCCAGGACCCACATAAATCATATGGACAAAGGAGTCTGGAGTTCATTTGCAACAGCTAAAGGTTCTGGTGTGCCTATTCTCTCTCTCCCTCTTCTTCTGTCAGATCCAGAGGCTCCTAAGAGCTCAGCACTGAGGTAAACTTAAAACACACCCAGCATGGCTCAGGGACTTCTGCGGAAGAGGGGCAAATAGATTGTAAGAGCCATGGGTTGGCACATCATGCCCAGGGGCACCACCTTCCCCCAACAGCTGTTGAGTGTCTTTCTCTATCACCTCTCAGCGTGTTTCCGTCAGATGGAGTCTCTCACTGACTCTATAACCTGCTGTTTTGTGCATCCCAATGACTTTCAGGTCTCTGCCCCTCATAAGACTAGTGTCAGAAGCACACACGGTCATGCTCATTGGTTTACAAGGTTGTTGGAGACATCAACACATGCTATGTTAAGTCCCACTTGCAAGAGGTCTTGTTTGCTGAGAATCTCTCTAGCCCCTTCATTTTTAAAGTACAACTTTTATTTTTTGCAGAATCCTTTAGGCATAATTATATGCAGTCATGTGACTATGGTTAGGTTTAATATTTTACAGAGGAATATTATAAAATTGTTTCTTACAGTGTTGATAAAATCTGTACATTCTTATTAAATTCCCTTTGTGTAAGCCACCTTTGAATATTTATGCCAGTCTCCCCTCTTGAATGAAACATCGAGAATGAATCCATATAATTGTTTTTATAAAACTTAGACATCATAGTATAAATCAATGATGCAAAGCATGTGATTGCATTGTAGGAAATTGAAGTGGATATGAAATAAAGGAAGGGATAATAATTTATTCATTCTAGAAATATTTATTGAGAAATTACTACATGCCTTAGCTATTTAATATATAGTTAGACAAAACCAATTCTCCAAAAATAAATAAATAAATAAAATAATAAACAACAAAAGCAGAAAGATATCCAGGAGGAATTAGTAGAGAGACATAGACAAATGTCATGTGTGAAGACTGATAATATGAGATTACAGGACATATTATGGGAAAATATTGTGATTTTAAAAATGCATTTTTATTTAAAATGACTAAAAACAGTATTATTTGGAAACAAAAGAGTTGAGTGACAAAACAGGCTATTCCCTAGGACAATATAGAGAGAAAAAGCATGATTTAGGCCCACCAGTGGAAAGGCATCAATACCTGTATGGAGTATATGACATGAAGTGAACAAAAGAAGGAAGTAGAGTCAAAGTGAAGTCACAGTGGTCAAGGGGCCAAATTGAAGAGAATTTCACTGATCAGTGAACAAGGTCAGTGTTGTAGTTCCCTTCACATTGCTGGGACAAAACACCCAACCAAAGCAGCTGATGGAGGAGAATTTGTATTTTTGGCTTACTGCCTCAGGGAGAAGCTTCATGATAGCAGGAAGAAGATAGTGAAGACCCAGCTGGGCCTCAGCCTATTGCTGAGAGCAGGTGGGAAGCAGAAGCAGGAGAGTGAGTTGACTGAATATTTTAACACTTGCCTGCAACAATACACTTCCTCCAGCAAGGCTCCAACTCCCCCAAACTGCCATCTCCTGGAGATTGAGGATTCAAGTAGCATGATTTTGTAGGGGCCACCTGGTCCAAAGCTACCAGATTCCAGCCTTTTTTGGGGTGGTATGGGAAGCCAATAGAAGATATGAGACATATCAAGTTCAAATATCTAAAATATTTGAAAAGATAAGGGAAATTGTGAGAAACATTTTGAAGGACATTGCCTCAACTCTGTTGCATTCACTTACCATGGTCCCTGGTTCCATATCAGGTAGTGTCACCATTAATTCAGGTTACTAATTAATTAAAACATTAATTCATGATTATCCTTAAAGCCCTAATTGACAACTATATTTTTCTAGATAACTTATCCATCATTTATAAACAAGCCATGAATATATTATTTTTATGTTACATGGTATGGCAAATGTTATTGAGCTTTCATTAAGGATTGGGGGCATGTGCTAATTATAGACCAGCCATTGTTACAAAAAAAAAAAAAAAAGCATGTATGCATGGATGTTGTGGTGTGTGTGGTGTTTAACATGTAGGTACTTGTATGGCACTAAATGAGCTTGCTTGTAGCAGAGATTGCATGGGGGAAGGTGGCGTACCTGTAGTGGTCAGAGCAGAACTTCAGGGATCTTGCTCCATCACTCTTCTGCCTATTCTAATTTGAGCCAGTATTTATTGATCACAGAGCTTGTTCTCATCTCTCCAGCAAAGGATGTTGTATTACTGATGTAAGGGATGCTCACAGTAGGTCCATATACCTGTGTGATTTTACAATAATTCCACATAAACGTTTATTTATGAATAATTTTCATCTATTTCAATTTATTTATTGGGAAATTCAACTAAAATTGAGCATTTAAAGTGCCTTTGTAATTGTTAAGAGCAATTCTTTCTTTTAGAAAGTGAAAGAGAGAGAGAGAGAGAGAGAGAGAGAGAGAGAGAGAGAGAGAGAGAGAGAGAGAGAGAAAGGGAGAATTAGCATACCAGGGCTTTAGCCACTACAATTACATTCCAGATGCTTCCACCACCTAATGGGCATGCGTGACCTTGTGCAGGCCTCACCTTTGTGCATCTGCATTACATGGGATCTGGAGAGTCAAACATGGGTCCTTAAGCTTCACAGTTAAGAGCTTTAACAACTAAGCAATCTCTCCAGCCGAAGAGTCATATTTTAAATATTTTTTAAAATTTAATTTATTTATTTATTGAGGAAAGAGGCAAATAGAGGCAGAATGGGTGTTACAAGGCCTTCAGCCACTGCAAACAAACTCCAGATACATGCGCCACCTTGTGCATCTGGCTTACATAGGTCCTGGGGAGTCAAACCTAGTTTCTTTGGCTTTGCAAACAAGCACCTTAACTGCTAAGCCATCCCTCCAGGCCCAAGAGTCATGTTTTTAATGAGTAAAAACAAGACAATGGGTAAGGAGTGGATTTTGGTCTACTGGTGCATTTGAAGCAATAGCAACATAAGAACTTTATTTTATGATCATAAGGAGTAAAAACTGACAACAGGTTGAAAATTACAACTAAATATTCTTCAAGTATCCCATGTCAGCAAAGATTAAGCTAATGAGAGGATATCAATGAACAGATGAATTGTCCTTCAGGAAACCCAGAGAAAGCATGTAGATGTATATTCCTGGATTCTCTAAAGTGGTAGTGTAGTTGTAGCATCGTCATTGTGGCTCAGGGCAGTGACTCAGTCCATCCTTAAGCTATTGCCATGGTGGGATTAGAAAACCAGTCACTCTTAGTGCACTGATTCGGACATTAGAAGTTGTATTGATTGCTTTGTGACAGGATCCAGCCTCAAACTTACTATATGAACTAGACTGGCCATACAGTCTTATCTTCCTACCTCCACTCCCAAGTGTTTGCATTATAGGGTTGTGTCATGACACTTTACTAAAACCTTTATTTTCCATTTATTTTGTTTTAGCTGTGAGATGACCCAGCAGCACATGTCACCTCTCTTGTCTCTGTAGGGCAATGCTCAGCACCTCCTTTCCTGTGGACAATTTGTTTTCAGATACATTCTGGAAGGAGAGGTAAGGAAGGAGAGCTTAAGCTAGTGCTGGTGCAAGCACAGTGATGGCCAATCTCTCTTTGAAGTGACTGATCAAGGAAAACAAAACCTTATTCCTTGTCACATGATGATTCCTGACTGAGCATATGTATACTTAATATCCTGAGATGTACGTCCCACACATGCGCAAATGGCCTAAAGTTACATTAACAGCCCTCCTGCTAATCATGGTAAGGACCCACCTGTTTTCTACCCAATGAGGATAGGATCTTCTTTCTTCCAAAACTCATAAAAGGACCCATGGGTCTTGAGACACATGTTGGTTTGAGCCACACTTCCCTGGGGAATGTTTCACATGCTTCTATTCTCACACTTAATAAAACCATATTTTCACAACTGATACTTGGTGTCTTGTCCAATTCATTGTACAAGACATCAAGAATCTGGGCATTACATTAGGGGTTGCCCAAGTATCCCTTCTGGTAATGGCTGTGTTAGAAAGAGCTTTAGATACACATGAATTAGGTGGTTGTGTGATCATGGACTATTTAAAATGCAAATGTATATATACTTAATTTTTATTATTGTAAGCACTATCATTGGTGTGGACCTCAAAAATTTTTCACCTGAGAAATGATATTTAAAAGGTACAACAAACTTGTCCTTGGCCCAATGAATTGTCTATTGTATCATTTAAATCAAGTGTGTCAAACATCAAACTTCTAAACTAGTTCATTCTCATCCATATTCTGTTTAACTCTGAATGGATTATTTACTTGGCTATGTTTTAAAACTCAGCTACTGCGTATGTTTAATGCCATTTTTATCTACTTGGGCTTCCTAAATGCTATGGATTCAGCATCTTTGAACATGACAGTGGTTTTTCTCAATGTAGAGGATTAGACCAGAAAAATCTCCAGGGAATCTGTCAGTGCAAAAGATGATGCTCGTTCAGCTTTTCCATGTTGATCAGATGTTCTCTGTAAGAAATCCAAACCTTTGAATATGAGAACCCTTTAGCTAGTCACCTTTATTATTCCAGACTTTAAAAAGCATACTTCTTAGCATGTGTTAAGGCACTCACAATGTAATTTCTAAATGAAAGTTTTATAAATCTAGTTACCATAAAATAATTCCTCAAAGTACAGATATTTTAAGCAAACTGAAAAAAATATTATATTTTTGAAACATGAAATGTATGGGTCCTACTGGGATAAATGAGTTCTGTTTAAATTGAGGTGACAGAACACACCATAGCATTTCTATGGAAAAGAAAAATTGCCTGAAATTATAGTTTGTAAATCTATATAAATCTGTGAGGAGTTGTTAGTGGCATGTGTTTTAAAACATTCACCAGTGTAAAGAAATATTAATGTCCTGAAACAAACTATTTGGAATACACACACACACACACACACACACACACACACACACATATATACAACATTATGTAAACATTATGTAAAATGTTGAAAATATGCCATGTAAAATATTTTTTTTCTCTACTATATTGTTGAAGCAGGACTGAAATAGACCCCAAGTTATATTTAAGTAGTGAGACAGCTGAGTCCACCCATTATCAATAAAGAAAATCTACCATACATATGATACACATCACCTATAAATATAACAAGGCTTCAGGTTTTATCAGTACTTTTCAATATTCTGCTTAAGTTTGTAGAAGTATCATCTATCAAAAAGGCAGACCGAAAAGCCAAGTGACAGGTGGACTTCTTAATTAAAATCCGCATAGGAGATGCACTATTTCTCTGGAATTTAAGAACAGCAATCACTATGCACACCACACATCTATACTGTGTTTCTGTGAGTGGTGGTCAACCTTGATGCACCTATAACAACATGTAAGATGTCATAATTATTCCTTATTTAAAATAATAAGCTAATTCAATGAAGACAAAAACAATATTCAACTTGATATTAATCATTAAATGAACAACACTCTCAATACATGAACTATTCATTTTCCATAAAAGACATGATATAAAAGTTAAGAATGAAGGCATAACTTCAGTACATGACATTATTAAAATTTCATATAGAATAACTACTTAGGAAGATATTCTCATTTCAAAAACAATGATAATTGTTTCTACACTGATCCTAATCTTTATACACTACATACTTACCATATCATTTTTCTAACGTAATTTTTCATACTCTGCTCAAATAACAAGATACAACTTTAAACATTCCATAGCATGAGATCAATAATTTCTGAATATTGAAAAATAAAATCCAACACAGCATATATAAGTTATTTTCCTGATGTGGCAAATTATCACAGATACAGTGAAAAATTTATTGTCTTACACTTTAATAGTACAATATCTGATACAGGTCTTACTGTTCTAATTTCAAGTAGTACCACACCGTATTCATTATAGTCTTTAGGAGGAAAATATTTCCTTCTTTCTTCTAGATTCTACAGGCTTATTAGCTCACGGCCTCTTCTTCTTCTATCTTAAAAGTAAGGATCATCAGATCTTTCTTCAATTATTATCTCTTACCTGTGATGCTTGTTTAGATTCAACCAACTAAGTTACTTTCTGAAGATGTTCTCATGTTAAGGCCTTTGTTGTTAGTTATATAGGCAAAATCGCTTTTGCCTGTATAAATACATATATTTGATTGTCTATTTCATTACAGAAATGTAACATGAGATGAAGGAATATCAGCACTACAATGAACATTGATTGCAAATCACTTCTTTATTTCAACTCTTCTGAACACTCATTGGATATTTATCATCATGTTTACTGTTTATTCAAAAATTTGAAAATAATCTGAATAAGACCTTGGCACCACTCACAGGAAGTAGAAATATCCTGGTGAATTTCAATCTCTGGAAGTTTGCAGAATTTTCTGATTGCTTTTGAGGAACCAGCAGTTTAGAAGATGCTTGCTAAATCTTCTCTATTTCTGCTAAGTAACAGAGTTAAGAAGGTATTATTTTGTATTCATAAAGGGATTTCCTTTCTGTTCTAGTATTTCCCATTGAAGTACCTTTAAAAAGTCTATATTGTATGGTAGATGTATTGAGATGGGCACTATTTATTAATTAAGAATGTCAAGCTATAATGATTTTAAATAATATGTAAACATAGGTACTTTATTAATATCCTTAATGTCATACTTACTTTACTTGGTTATGTCCATTCTTACTATATTTCATCATTTGTTTGAGGGTTGAATATACAGATATTAAATGTAGAAGAAACATTGCATTTTATTTCCTGGTATTTATTGACAATAACTATTAATTTATCATTTGAGCAACCTCTACATAGGGTACATTTTCCATTTTAAATAATAAAATCTTGTACACATAACTATACATGACTATTATCCTGTAAAGAGAAATGACTGGATTTACTAGGTGGTTCATTAAACAATCCTATAGCTTTCATTTCCCCCTGAATTTCCTTCTTGTTATTTATTTTACATTGAGCCATTTAAAAAATCAAGATGGATTTCAGAGCTGGACAGGAGCAGGTGTGAAATGTAGAACTAGAGCAGCATAAATTAAGTTCTTAAGACATTTGTTGTGTTGAGTTAAAACTCTCATTCCAGTTTCCCTCTGAAACAACTGTTCAAAGTATCTTGCAGCAAGTTCCCCATACTCAGAGAAAGTTCTGTAGTCAAGAAAATGAACTTATCTTTCCAGTTTATTCTTAAACAGGGAAGAAACCTAGCAAATTTCCATAGTATCTTTGATTCGTTTACTTGGTTAGTATTTTAGTTACTAAAACACTTTCTTTAAAGAGAAAATGCAACTGAAATTTTGATAACAAATGCAATGATACGTGGTTGGGTTTCCATTGGCACCTTGACTTTAAAATTCAGAGCACCTGCTCATTTAAGGTTCATATGATCCATCCCACAGAAGGCCATAATACTTCCCAAAAGATTCCTCTGCCAGGGGTCAGCAATAAATCCCCCCTCAGCCAGACAAGTTGGCCTTTATTTTTTGTATTGCTGTGGGCATCTCACATGACATTCCCAAATAAGGTATTGGAGCACAAGCCTGCTATGATTACTAGTAATGACTTAACTGCAAAGGAATTATAACAGTATGAATAACAGTGGTTTGCACTGTGAACGTCCTAGCTACTCCAAAAAATGCCAAAGCAACAAATATAAAATACTTCTCATTTGCCAGTCTGAAAGGAGTGAACGTCAGAAGACTACAACTGCTGTTAATCTATAAACACTGATTGTTCATTCAACAGCAGGGAGCAAAACAAACTTAAAACAAGTGGTAGCATTAGACACTGCGCTGTGTGCACAGGCAATTACACTAAGCGTCTGAAAAGAAAATAAAAATTATTTTCAAATACAAAGCATTCGAAAGAAAAGAGTTTTGCCTGGAAACTTATTAAATACAAAAATTTCTGTGCATTTGGGTTTTGATGTTTTGGATGACCACATTACTATTGGTATGGATATATAATTTTACCTATTCATATGTACAATTATTGATTAATAGTTGAGAAGTGAAAAATTAAATCAGTTCCTGGTTATATTGCTATGTCTTCCAAAGAGGATTACAGTGATTATAAAATTAAATATAATATGTTTCAAAGTATAGAAAACTAAAATAAGCAAATACTTGGTGGCAATATTTATTTCAGGCAGTGAGGTTGCATGTAAATTAAAAGGTTCACACACTCTAGTTATAATAAATTATATATATATATATCAAAATATATATATCAAAAATACATATATTTATATAAAATATATATCAATATATATCAAAAAATATATATGTGTGTATATATATATATATATATATATCAAATAGTCATTTATTTATTGAAATGAGCTGTAGCCTCCAGAATTGTCATGTTCTGTTAAAGATTATAAATTAGATACAACTTTTGCAGAGCATTATAAATTAGAACAATGAATTTAAATCACATTCAGTTCACAAGAGGAAAATGAGAATGATTTCTCAGCCTAGAGAATGAGTTCATGTTTCTTAGCTTCTATAATTTAAAAATTGATATTGTACAATACAAGTATTTCATGCTTTTACAGGTAGCTTTTAGTTTATATTCCTGAATAATTAATTCTATGTATAAAAGACAAATATAAATCCTGTGGATACCAGATAACTTTTATGCAGTTTGAATCTTGAGAAAAATAACAGATTTGGGGACTATTTTATCAATCCATCCACTGATGCATTCTTTTTACCCAGGTTCCACTTTCATGAAATGATGCTAATTTGATTTCATTTCTTCCTATCATGATAACATGAGGATATTCACTTGTCTAAGAATACAAGAACACATAATAATTCTCAGAGAACTGTGCATCAAACACTTGCACTATAAAGTCTTGCCAGTAAGATGAATGACAAGAGGAAGTTGTGTAAAAAAGATATGCACATCTTTCATAATCACAGTTATCCAGACAGATTTATTGGCTACTCGCCTACCAGATGGGCTAAGGCCTGGGAGGTTTACTGCTTCAGTAGTCTGAACGAAGTTTCCCCCTCATCCCTTCCTCTCTAGGATTGGATACTTAGTTGCTTCCCCATGAGACACAGAATGACTTACACTTGGGATTCTTGAATGATTGCCAGAAGGGAACTTGCCCTGAGAATTGCCATTTTCCAGGTTCCCATAGTGTGCACTAAACCCAATTATCTAAGCCAAGGGATAGAAATGGGGCTGATTAAACACAAGCATAAAGCCTGGGTGAGAGTTTTCGGTAACAACATTGTTCTTTTCTGAGGGTCAGGAGTAGAAGGATCAATGACATCCTACTAGACACCCATAGGAAGAACCATATTAATAGTCACAATAATAACCATAGGTCAGTGAAGTCATAGAAAGGCATGTTACCAACATGATAATCAATTTCATGTACTCAGTACTAGATACTTATTAAATGTTTTTCCATGTCTTAAATTTGGTCAGGGAGTTGCAAATTATTAAGTGCTACACAAATATATACTATCTTATTTCTCTGTAGTCCCATACATTACATAATGATTTTTAAATCATTGAAAACAATAGTACATGGCATGTGGAAATTATATGAAATTTAAATTTCATTGTTCAGAAATAAATATGCACTGGAACTCAACTAAACTCTTGTTTTTCCAAATGTACTTAATTGCTTTTGCATATAAATTGTAGTGTAAAATCCTTTCAACCAAGACCAAAAGACCTGTAAAGAATTAAATATTTAGTATTTGGTATATTATGAGAAAAATGTAAACATTTATTGCCTTCTGAGCTAGATTATTTACTCTTCAATATCAGAGAACATATTTTTAGATTTCCAATATCCTCCAATTTAAAAATAATAGGAGATGCTCTATGATAATTCACTGCGGCTCATTCCCCATGCTTGATGGATGCTTGACTGCCAATTTAAAACAGGCACATGCTATACTTGCAAATAGAAAATAAGGGGGCCCACAGGGATTTTGAACATGTGAGCTTGGCTCCTGGTGTTTAAGAAAGAATGTTTGCATGTTGAACAAATTAATTACTCTGTATAATTAAGTGCTCTATGTATTCTGCAGTTATCCTACTTGTGATGGTAGTTTGAACTGAGGAGATACATGTTTTAAAAAATAAATGCTTGGAAACGCATATAACACATTACAGCATGAATACATATATCCCACAGTGAAAGAAAAAAAAATCAAAGTAATGCAGAGCAAAGAAAAAAAAAAGATAAAGAAATTAGGACCACATTAATTAGTGGTATAAAGTGGTAATTTGGAGTGTCAATAGTTTAAATTTCATGAATATTTTCCCCATTCATGCTCACTATAATCATTTGAGGTCATTGCTTTGTTCCTATTTCCATCTTTGTGGGCTAAGTACTTTTCACAAATCACAAAAGCTGATGAAACTAGATCAGAATGATGACTTCATTTTCTACAATATCCATCTCTCATAAGCTAAGTTGTGTTTCACTTAAAATATAAATATTGGGCTGGAGAGATAGCAAAGCCTGAGGACCTATGTTTGACTCTCCAGATCCACTTGAGCCAGATGCACAAAGGTGAGGCAAGCCCAAAGTTGCACATGCCCATCAAGTGATGCAAGTGTCTGGAGTTCAATTTCAGTGGCTGAGGCCCTGGTATGCCAGTTCTCTCTCCCTCTCTCTCTCTCTCTCTCTCTCTCTCTCTCTCTCTCTCTCTCTGTCTTTCTCTCGCTCTCTCTTTATAATAATATAAAAGGCCCATCTTTTGGGTTTGCCTCAAAAAAAAAAAAATAAGTGTTGGGCTGGAGAGATGGCTTAGTGGTTAAGCGCTTGCCTGTGAAGCCTAAGGACTCTGGTTTAAGGCTCAATTCCCCAGGACCTACATTAGTCAGATGCACAAGGGGACACATGCGTCTGGAGTTCATTTGCAGTGGCTGGAGGCCCTGGTGCTTTCTCTCTCTCCCTCTTTCTCTCTCTGTTACTCTCAAATAGATAAATAAAAGTAAGCAAAAAATTTAAAAATTGTATATAAATGTTGATATCCTAACAAAGAATGTGATTGTGTTAGAAAATCAGATACTTTAAGAAATAATTAAAGAGGGCTAGATAGATGGCTTACATGGGTCCTGGGGAATCGAACCAAGTCCTTTGGCTTCACAGGCAAATGCCTTAACTGCTACGCCATCTATCCAGCCCTCTTTACTTATTGCCTCTCTCTCTCTCTCTATGTCTCTCTCTCCTTGCAAATAAATAAATAAATAATTTTAAAAAGACTATCTCTTAAAAAAACAAAGAAAAAAAGTAACGATATAGCAATTATGGTATGCCCATACAACAAAAATCGTTATGAGAAGTGATTGGACACTGACTATACAGAGAGTAGATGGTGTGAAGATACAGGGGGAAGGCAGCCCAGGAGAGAGAACTCAGATGTGTACAGAGAGAAGATGGTGCGAAGACACGGGGAGAGGACATCCCTTCTCAAGCTGAGGAAAGAGACCTCAGAACAAACTCACCCTGCCAACATTTGGTAAAGTGACATATGACTTCCAGCCTCCAGAATCTGGAAAAGAAATTTCTGTTGTTAAAGGCACAAAACAGGTAATTTATATGTTGATCTAAGGAGTGGATATAGTGGCCAAAATAATTAGAGAAAAGTAATTCCCGTAAAGTTGAGTGTCTACCATTAAGACTACAATAAGGATTTGATTTCTGATAGATCACTCCTGCTTCAAACTTATCTTTGATTGTTTTGATATGTACTTTGCATTCATCATGTGTAAAGGACTGTTCAAAGAATTCTTTATGTACTGGTGACCAACTGAGACAAAACAACTTCACCTTGTGAACCATCTATTTCACTAGGGAGGCAATCATAAACATAAAGAAATAAATAGGTAGTACTTTCAGGTAGGAGGATAAACTTCATGGGAAGTGATTTTAAGTATAAATATTGTGAAGGACTTCTAAGATACTTAGAAGGCATTCTAAATATTGAAGAAGGGCTGGAGAGATGACTCAGTGTTTAAGGTACTTGCCTGCAAAGCCTAATGACCAGAGTTTGATTTCCAGTATCCATGTAAAGCCAGATGCATAAAGTGGTACACGTATCTGGAGTTTGTTTGCATTGGCTGGAGGCCCTGCGCCACCCCTCCCCAACCAACTCTCTTGCTCTCACTCTCTCTTCTATTCCTTTTCCCTCTGCTTACAGATAAATAAATACAAAATATTTTTAAAACTTGAAGAAAAAATTTTCCAGAAATAGTTCAGAGTTTCCAATATAAGGGTTACATTGATGCACATGATTAATGGTAGAAAGGCCATTATAGCTAAAACATAATAAATAATTTAAAAAAGAGTAGTTTGGGGAATTAAATTTAGACACGTAAGGAAGATACATCTCTTGTAGGGCCTTTTACTTTCATTAGGAGAGCTAAATGCATATTGGATCATGGAATGATATTATATGTCTGAGGCTTTTAGACATTTGATTAATCCATTTGTTCAACTAGGTGACCAGTGGAAAGATCTTAGGGAGTGAGCAGATGGTGGTTGCTTGGGGGGAGGAATTGAATAGAAATGGCATGCAAGACTGTGGGGACACAGGGAAAACAAGAATGATAGCATAAAGTTGGCATAAAGAGAAAATGATCAGAAGTTTTATTTGATAGATTATTGTTTACATATCAAATATTTATGCAGACATATAAAATAGACCTACAAGTTTGATGTTCAAAAAGAGATGGTAGAAATGAAAAAAAATGCAAGTATGTTTTAATCCATAGGTCAGAATATGATTACCTGAGGACAAATGGTAACTTGAAAAAAAAAGAGGGTATTTAAGAGAAGCATGGAAATAAACTAGCAAATGTGACCATAATGATTCTGGTTCACAACCATCTAGGAGACCGATGAGAAATGCCTTCAAGTACATCTGTGAGGATGTTGTCAGAGAGGGTTAACAGATAAAGGAAGACCTACCCTGAAAGTGAGAAACACCATTGCATAGGCTGGGTGCTTAGACAGAATAGAATGGAACAATCTCAAAAGCAAGTGGGACAGGAGTATCCCCACCTTTCCTTTGTTCCTGGGTCACTATTGACTTAACAGTTGTATTCTTTGTCATGATGTCCAAAAGTTGAACACTCTATAACTGTCAGTCAAACTTAATCTCTTCCTCTTTATCTTTCTTTCCTTATCATAATTTCTTCACTGTCCTCCTCATCACTCTCTTCTTCCCTTATATTTCAGTGCTGTGGATTGAACCCAGGGTCTCACAAATGCTAAGTGAACATGCTACTACTGATCTCTATCCCAATTGCTTTTCAGCTATGCCTGAGCTATAGTGAGACCCTACCTAATAACGCTAAAACAATTTTAAAAAATAAAACTATGCTATTTTCATTTGTTTTGCTATTAGGAACAATTTAAGAGTGAGTAAAACTTGAAGGTGCAAGCAGAGAAGTGTTGACTGTGGAAAAACTCATGGGTGAAGATTCTTTAAACCATATATGAGGAAGAAAATACCCTGAAATCCCATAGATCACAGCAGACATCTCTCTATAACACAAAGAAAGATGCCCCACCTAGGCTCAGAAAAAGGTCTTGAACTTGGCATTGGGAGATATGACCAGCTCTTATGATAAATATTTTAAAATGATATTTGGTAGACTTTCTTCTGTGTAGTGAGAAGATAAAGTATGTCCAGAGAGGAAAGGAGGCGTGAAATACACATTTAAGAGCTTAGGGAATAAGCCGACATCTGTATGTGTGTTAAGTGCCTATTTGAGATTTGTGAATACAGATTTAAAATGAGATCAGTTAGAGTGGAGAGATTTATTTTTTTTCTCTGTCATAGGCAGCTGTTGAGGAAACGGGTGAGTGAATGGCTGGATTGAACTATGTTTGGAGTTTTGCCAACAAGTGGGTCAGAGGGTGAGGAGGCCTAGGAGGACAGAGCCTTAGCAAGCATGGGTCAGGGTGCAGCTGAGCCACCCAAGGAATCCAAGAAATCTTGGCTGAGGAGAAAAGGTTGGTGAGGAGGGTTGTGAAGGAAAGATAAGTAAAAATGGACTTGGTAAGGGAAAGTTAGTCAACTGCAAAAGCCCTGCAAAAGGCTGACACATAGCTGAAATAGATAGTTTAGGACACACGAAGTAGACTTCAAACGTAGTGTGAGGTGGGGTACTTAAAATACAGACCTTTGTAGTGGGCCTGATAGAGAAGACAAGATCCAAGCGGGTGTAATTTGAGCAATGGCGGACAGCAAAGACTTCAGATGGATCGATGTTGATTTTCCAATATTCACTACAGCAGTGATGGAGAATCCCTGGGCCACATACTAAAGATGGTGGATGAAAAGAGGTGCTGCTGTGTGTCTCTGCTTAACAAATTAGAGTGAGGGATTCCTATTATCTTAATACATCAATGTGATGGGTAAGAGGCTTCAAGGTAACAAACTAGGTTTTATCACTAAATTTTGTTGAACACACTACTGAGTGCTGTACTTGAGCTTCTTCTGTGACGTGACTTTGGAGGTGACATCAGATCATGCGGGGCATGTGAAAGAATGTGTCAGACAAGACTGAAAGTCAATGGCACATGTATATATTATAATGCATTTCAACTACATGGTTAGTTAAGCAAGTTCTCAAGACATAAACTAGAGCTTATTTAATTTGCATGCTACTTGTTAGATTTTCTTTTTTCCTACCTCACAGCTAAGTTCAAAAGTTTGAATAGGGTTAGTGGGATTCCTTAGTTGTTAAGGGACTTGACTAGAAGACTAAGAACTCATGTTCAACTCTCCTGGTCCCACATAAGCCAGATGCATGTGACACAAGCATGCAAGGTTGTACCTGTGCACAAGGGGCAAATGAATCTGGAGTTCGACTGCAATGGTTGGAGGCCTTTGCATGCCAATTCCTTCCCCCTTTTGCTCTCTCACTTAAAGAAACAAAAGGTCAGTCTGCTGGGCTTGTCTCAAAGAGAAGTTTGAATAATTTCACTCTTGAAAATGAAGTTCTCTTTAATGGCTATGTGGTACTTTGATTCAGGTGTCCCCCATAAATTTAGGTGTTCTGAATGCTAGGTGATGGAGATTTGAGAATTAACATCTTCTGGAGGCAGTGTATTGTTGGGGGCGGGTTTATGAGTATTATAGCCAGTTTCCCCAGTGCCAGTGTTTGGCACACTTTCCTGCTGCTATTGTCTACTCTATGTTGGCCAGGGAATGATGACCATGTCATCATTTTCCCCTGCTATCATGGAGCTTCCCCCTCGAGCATATAAGCCAAAATAAACCTCCTTTTTTTTACCATAAGCTGTTCTTGGGGTTGGGTGATTTCTACCAGCAATGTGAACCTGACTGCAACCAGTAAAGTGGTATGGAGGGGTAGGATTGCTGCTAGAGTCCTGACTGTGTGGCTTTGGCCTTTTGGAGCTGATTTTCAAGAGGAATGTGGAAGGGCTTGAAACCTTGGCCTAAGAGATGCCTTGCATTGCTGTAAGTACAGCTTCATGGACTGTCCTGGTCACAGTTGACAGACCTAAATGCAGGAAGAACTATGGACTGTGAGGTTTGGCTTATGCGGGTGAGAAACAGTTTTGCTTGGACTGGGCCAGAGGCAAGTCATTTGAAAAGCTTGCTGTTATGCTCATGTCCTGAGAAATTGTTCAGGGTTGCTTTCTGTAAAAATTAAATGGTATGAGGAGAGTGATATGGCACAGAAAGGAAAATCTTTGGGTGAACTGTTGCCCATTCAGCTGCAATTGAGAGATTATAACTTTTGGGACTGGGCTAGCTGACCTGCGCTGGGGCAACAAGAAGAATGTAGATTCTTCTGGAGGGGCCTGAGTGCTCAAGGAGTGTCCTGTTCTTCAAAGTCTGTTTTATTTCCCCCTGGATTAACAAATTAGCACCCTACCTGGTATTGTGGAGTATACAAAATGCAGGAAAGAGACGCTCATTTAGTTTGCAACACGGTCTCGTGTTTTGGAAATGGCCATGGGCAGTGTGAAGCAGGTTTGCTGGTTGCCTGCATGAAGACCCCATAGGTCATGAGAATGAACCTTGGCTTGCAATGGAGACCCTGTGGAGATGCGGGGACCACAAGATGGCTGCCAAGGAGAGCTGCTGGCCCCAGACGAAGTTTTCCAGGACTGTAAGGAGCCTAGCTGGAGGGGTGGAATTGGAACTCCAGAGACTTCTTGTTTGTTAGAATTAGAGATTTATCACTTGCTAAAGTTGTTGGACTTGGAGCTACAGAGTTTGGTGTTTGCCCTGTTTATTTAAATCATTTATTGCTTGAGTATTTCTTTACTATGCCCAATACCATCTTTTGCACAGTGAGTGTTTATCTGTACCATTATGGGTGTTTTGAGGTTATTTTTTGGTATTATGGCTCAGTTAAAAGATTTTGGACAATGGGGATGTTTGAACATCATTGAGATTGATAAAATCTATGGGGACTTTTAAAGTTGGATGAATCTATTGCATTTTACATCATGTATAGTTATCAGTTTATGGGGGTCAGGGATGGAATGTGGTGGTTTGATTGAAGTGTCCCCCATAAACTTAGGTTTTCTGAATGCTAGGTTCCCAGATGACGGAGATCTCAGAATTAATACCTTCTGGAGGCAGTGTGTTGGTAGGGGTGGGTTTATGGGTGTTAGATCCGGTTTCCCCACGCCAATGTTTGGCACAATCTTGTTACTATTGTCCACTTTATATTGGCCAGGGAGTGATGTTCACCCTATGCATATGCCATCGTTTTCCTTTACCATCATGGAGCTTCCCCCTCGAGCCTGTAAGCCAAAATAAATCTCTTTTTTCTCACAAGCTGCTGGTGATTTCTACCAGCAACTGGCTGTTTCTTGAGAGTGGGTCAATTAGCTAACACATACCTATACAATACAATTAATTTAGCTATATGATTAGTGTTGAAAGAGCAGGTTAAAATGCAACTTACACTGATAAGAAAATTCCAATCATTTTTTAACTGTATCCTTTGCTCTAAAACTATATAGCTAAGTATAATGAAAGTAGGCGCTGTGCTGGATGTGGCTCAGTGGGAACAAGCAAAAGCATCTGAGTTTGGTCCCTAACATCCACGTAAATATCTGGGCATGGGCACACGTGCCTGTAATCCCGTTTGGGGGAGGGCAGTCCGAGGTACGGGCTTGTTCTGGAGTCCTTATGTCGTCTCAGGCTGGCCTGGAAGGGGAGCATCGAAAAGCAGATCACTGCTGCTCATGGGTCAGCTACTTTCACTGAAGAGCAGTGAGCTCCAGGCTTGGTGAGAAGCTCTAGCACAAGACAGTAAGGAGGAAGAGCAATGCAGCAGAGACCCAACATTCTCCTCTAGCCTCCAGAGGTGTGCTCATCGCTCTCTTGCTACAGTAAATCATAAATGGATAAGCAGTATCAGCGCCATCTACTGGCAAAACAAGCGCGGGGTAAGAATGCTTGCAAAATTGTGTCCTACAAAGCAGCGTGCTAGTATGTCAAAATATGCCAATTCTTCCACAAATAAAGCTTTCTGCTATTATTCTATTAGTGTACAAACAGAAAACACAGAAGAGTAAGGGTAATTACACCACAGTTCCTGTGCCACCTTTCTCTAATTTGCAGGGTCTATATTTTTTACCTTCCCATTCCTGTCTTTCTACAGAAAAAAAAATGAAATGTGAGCATGACAGAAGCTATAATTAATAATAGATAATTAATATAATTAATAGAAACACTTTTTAATTAATAACATTTTGTAGATTTTAATAAGTCGAGGTAAACACTACATTTAAGGAGTTTCTCAATTTCACTCTTAAGTTAGAAATGCACAGGTCCCTCTAATGTAAACTTTAGAAGCCATTGTACATGAAATATACATACAAATATACATACAAAAATTCAAATACTATATCTTCTTACTGTATATATTCATGAACTTAATATGCGTTAAAGGGCTGGCTGACTATAAAATGCTCCTCTTTGAAGCAGAGGTAAAGGCCAGTATGTAAGAATTTATTCAAGTTAAGGAAATCAAAGAAATTATGTTTATATAGTTTTATATAAGTGGTTAGAAGTGTCTCTGGGGTTTCTTCTTCTCATCTATGGTTTAGTTTTGCAGAGTATACACGTCTACAGATGTTTAGTGACAGAATGGCATCCCTAAGGCAATTGTGATGATCACAGGTAAAGTTATTTCATGGAAAGCAACTTTTGGGAACATTAGGATGTTTTGACTGGATATTATTTTCTAGTTTCTGCCTTTAGGCTAAAATAATAAATACATAGAAAGTTTAAGGCAGATCTTTAGAATTTCCTATGACATTGCATATTGATTAACAATAAACACAATGTGCACTTACTCAAATAGTACATATACCTCCAAAGGATAAAGAAATTCAAACAACATGGTACATTCACTACTTTCTATGGTTATGTTCAGATGTAGAAAATGGTCAAAACTTAAGTGCTCCCAAATTAGAAAAATGGGGAAAGATAAAGTAAAATCAAAGCAATGTATAACTCCATATCAAATACTAATGGAAGTACTGCTATTAAATTATACTTAAGGAGAAACAATAATTATTAAGATGTTATTACATTGAATCCAGAATTTAACATAAATTATACACCTTAAAGTAATTATCAATCCTGTTGCTGTTCTAAAAAATTGGATTTCTCTAGGAAGTAATAATATTCATATGTAAAAGTAAATACAGTAGAAGAGGCACCTGCACGTCTTTAAACTTTTCTATCTCTGTCAAGTGGTTAAAATATGGAAAATCTCTATAATAGAGTTTTATTCAAATGTAAGCACTAAAATTTTATTACGTTCATGTTTTAAAATATTTTATTTAGGGCTGGAGAAATGGCTTAGCGGTTAAGCTCTTGCCTGTGAAGCCTAAGGACCCTGGTTCGAGGCTCGATTCCCCAGGACCCACGTTAGCCAGATGCACCAGGGGGCGCATGCGTCTGGAGTTCGTTTGCAGTGGCTGGAAGCCCTGGCACGCCCATTCTCTCTCTATCTGTCTCTCTCTCCCTCTCTTTCTGTCACTCTCAAATAAGTAAATAAAAATGAACAAAAAATATAAAAAAATATTTTATTTATTTATTTAGGTGAGAAAGAGAGACAGATAGAAACAGAAATAGATAGAGAGAGACATAGAGAGAGAATGGGTATGCCAAGGCCACTAGCCACTGCAAACAAACTCCAGATACTTAGGCCATCATTGAATCTGGTTTACATGGGTACTGGGGAATCAAACCTGAATCCTTAGGTTTTGCAAGCAAGTGCCTTAACTGCTAAGCCATCTTCAGTCCACTTTCATGTTTTAACCATTAAAATATTAAACAAGTTAATGATGAAGATTATCATAATGCATTTTTAGAAGTCAATGGCTTGTGGTTTGTGGGGTAGAGGTGACAACATTTGCAAGAATCATGCATATTCCTTCATCACACTGAGCCTCAGGTATAAACAACTTCATGCCTGTATTCCTTATTCATCCTTTTGTGTTGAAAATCATTTCACAATACTTTATTTCAGTTTGCCAAGATCTGAAAATAGAGCTTCAAGTATGTGTTAGTACTATTTGCTGAAAACCTAAAATCTATTTTATTTTTTATTTAAATTGATTATTTTCTTTATATTTGATGATTTCATTTATATATTATATTTCTTTCTCTCTCTACATTTATATATATATATATATATATAAATATAGAGAGAGTATATATATATATATATATTCATTTTTTTCTTCCTTTCCTTTTTTAAATTTTATTTTTTTTATCTTTTCACAATTTTTATTAACATTTTCCATGATTATAAAAAATATCCCATGGTAATACCCTCCCCACCCCCGCACTTTCCCTTTGAAATTCCATTCTCCATCATATTACCTCCCCATCTCAATCATTGTACTTACATATATACAATACCAACCTATTAAATACCCTCCTCCCTTTCTCTTCCCTTTATATCTCCTTTTTAACTTGCTGGTCTCTGCTACTAAGTATTTTCCTTCTCATGTAGAAGCCCAATCATCTGTAGCTAGGATCCACATATGAGGGAGAATATGTGCTGCTTGGCTTTCTGGGCCTGGGTTACCTCACTTAGTATAATCCTTTCCAGATCCATCCATTTTTCTGCAAATTTCATAACTTCATTTTTCTTTACTGCTGAGTAAAACTCCATTGTATAAATGTGCCACATCTTCATTATCCACTCATCAGTTGAGGGACATCTAGGCTGGTTCCATTTCCCAGCTATTATAAATTGAGCAGCAATAAACATGGTTGAACACATACTTCTAAGGAAATGAGATGATTCCTTCGGATATATGCCTAGGAGTGCTATAGCTGGGTCATATGGTAGAACAATCTTTAGCTGTTTTAGGAACCTCTACACTGATTTCCACAATGGCTGGACCAGATTGCATTCCCACCAGCAGTGTAGAATGGTTCCTCTTTTTCCATATCCCCGCCAACATTTATGATCATTTGTTTTCATGATAGTGGCCAATCTAACAGGAGTGAGATGGAATCTCAATGTAGTTTTAATCTGCATTTCCCTGATGACTAGGGATGTAGAACATTTTTGGGGGGTGAAAGAAGTGGGCATTATTTGAGAGGAAGTATAGGGAAGGAGAACATTATATATAGCTGGGCACTAAGTATACTACACTCTGAAATGAACCAGCAGAATTCATGAAAAACAGAAAAATGAAACATCTCAGTTTATTAAATAATAAACCAGAGGAAAATATTATTCACCCTTGTATACTTTGATTCCTTATAAGACCATGCAAAAACCTACATACAATCTAATATTGCCTGTCAAAACAATGTACACTGAAATAACAAAGCAACTAGCTTCAATGAAGACTAAATGGGATCATGTAATTTTACTCTATATGTGAAATAACGCCAAGCAATCTTGCTCAAGAGACTTTGCTCTGGTTTACTCATTGGTACATATATATGTCATACTCTGCCAATCTTTTTATTTTTACTATGGCTCTGTAACAAATTTTTAATCATGCACATTGTGCCACCTTCAGTGTTTCCAGTATTTCTCATTTTGCTTGGGTTTGCTTTGATTATTTTGTCTGTGTGCTTCCATATGAATTTCAGCAGTATTTCTCGAGTCTTATAACGAATGCCAGTGAAATTTAGGCAAGGATTTAATTGAATCTGAGATCACTTTCAAAAATATGGACATTTTAACAATGTTAATTTGCCTAATCTTTGAACATGGGATCTATTTCAATGTATAGTGTCTTTTCAATTTCTATCTTCCATGTTTTGTAATTTTCATAACAGAGGTCCTTCACTGCCTTGGTTGGGTTTATTTCCTTTGTATTTTTTATTTTTATTTTGTTAAATTTAATTAATTTATTTATTTGAGAGAGAGAACGAGGCAGTGAGAGAGAGAGGGAGGGAGAGAATGGGCATGTCAGGGCCTCCAGCCACTGCAAACAAACTTCAGATGCATGTGCCTCCTTGTACATCTGGCTTATGTGGCTCATGGAGAATCAAACCAGGATCCTTTGGCTTTGTAGGCAAACACCATAACTGCTAAGCCATTTCTCTAGCCCTCCTTTTTATTTTTTCTTAGATGACTATCAGTGAGATTATTTTCCTATTTATTTTCAGTGAGTTCATTATTATTATATTTAAAAACTACTGTTTTGTCTGCTTACTTATTATAGTGTTACTTTGCTGAATTTATGAGATCTCTGAGTATTTTGGAACAGTATTGAATGTTTCTAATTAAATTATATTATCTGTAAGTAGGAATAATTTTATTTCCTTAATTATTCAAATTCTTTTTATTAGCTTCACTTGCTCAATCAGGCTAAAATTTAAATTATTACATTGTGTAAAAGTAGCAAGAATTGACAGTCAAATCTATTTTTTGATTTTAGTGAAAAAGTTTAGTTTCTCATTCAGTATGATATCAGCTAAGGATTTGTCATGTGTTGACTGTTTGTTGAGTTATGATCCAGTTACACCTAGTTTGATCAGATTTTCTCATCATTTGTTGTGGAGTGAATTCTGTTTTATTGATGATTTTTTGCATCTATGTTCAAGAAAATTAGCCTATATTTTCTTTCTTTGTTTTGTTCCTATTATAGGTTTCATCAGGGTACTACTAGCTTCATAGGTTGAGTATGGCAGCATTCCCTTTCTATTTTATAGACTAATTTGAGAAGCATTGATAATGCTCTTTAAAAATGTGATAGTCTTCAGCTGCAAATCTCCCCAGGCCTGGGCTTGTCTTTGTCCAAAGATGCCTTATTATAGATTAAATCTCCTTGCTTGCTATTGATGTATTTGGATATTTTATAGCTTTCAAGTTTAATTTTAGTTACTATACATTTTGTGACCATGACTTTGAATATCTCTTTAGATCTTCAGAGCTACTACTTTTTAATTCCCAGACACACCTGATAAAAGGTACAAGGAAACACACTGTAATTATTTCTAAGACTTCAAATTTTTACAAAGGATATGATTTTGCTTCTTTCCAGGTGATTATATGTGCTTATAGAATAATGTTGGGTATTAATAGTTGAGGCTCAATTTAAGTATTACAAAACAGTACTATTTAAGAATTAACAATTTATATTGTATGGGAATGTTTCTTTACATATATTTGCATATATAATAAAAATTCAGTAGCTTATAAAGTATTTTAATGAATGAAATAATGAATCAAAGTATAACAGTTGATCCTCAGAGCTTATGATGCTTTTACTACCACCCAAGACGCTTTAATCGATGAGCTTGGACATTTCAGTGGTGACAATTTCTTGCATGCCTTTAATCCCAGAGCTCAGGAGGCAGAGGTAGGAGGATCACCATGAGTTCGAGGCCACCCTGAGACTCCATAGTGAATTCCAGGTCAGCCTAGGTTAAAGTGAGACTCTACCTCGACAAAACCAATGTATGCATGTGTGTGTGTATGTGTGTGTATATATATACATACACACATACATATACACACACACACATATATATATATATGTAAATATATATGTAAATATATATATATATATATATATATATATATATATGTATATATTTTATTTTGGGGGGGCAGATGGAGGGAGAGAATGGGCATACCAGGGCCTCTAGCCACTAAAACAAACTTCAAACCCATGTGCCACCATGTACATCCGTCTTACATGGGTCCTAGAGAATCAAACCTGCGTCCTATTGGCTTTGCAGGCAAATGCCTTAAGCTATCTCTCCAGCCATGACAAATCTCTTTTAACAGAGAACCACCATTTTTCCAATTTAGAAGTGCCCTTGTTGAAAAAGACTGAGGTAATATCTTAATTAATTTTTGTATTCAAACAATGCAGCCTTCTATTTTAAATTTATGCAGATAGCAAATTAATGACCTTGAAGACAGAGAAGAATATTTCTAGAACACTAACCTGTTTTAGCTAATTAAATTAAGGATTAGCAAATATAATCTCTTAACAGCCAATCCATGTCAAATCATGTTTAGCACATGCTTAACATGAGGTTGGAAATACTTTTTCATTCTTTTCTGAAGGGTAAAATATCAAGAAACTGTTGCTCAGTGTGTCCTGGAGTTGTTTTTATGGAGGTGTATGCTGGTTGTCTTCAGAAAGTACTGTTTATGCTACCGATCATGCAGCAAAGCTTTCTGGATAAAAATCATGTAAACTCTCAGATGCTGAAGAAGACCTGGCAGGAAAGAAGACAAAGCAGAAGAAATGACTTTCATCTGCAGAAATAGCACACAGATGTCAGACTATACTCTGTGTGTGTCAGAGCCTGGTGTTATAATAAGATTCCTCCTTGCATCTGCAAATTGTATACACATGCTCTTCCATATAAACATATGCTCTTCTATAAGAGTTATATGACTTCTATGATTCATATAATAAGCATATGTTTAAGAAAGAATGATGTCATTAGTTTTTTTTCTTCAAATAAGTAGATGAAGTTATTTGGTAAGTATTGCAAATAGTTCAGTTTTTATTGGGATTTGATTTCCTTATAGCTTAATATATGTATTGTATCAACAAATATATTAAAGAAATACAAGGCATAAAATAATATTATGGGACAGAATTTATCCTGCTTTTGTGTGGAATATGAAAATGAGGAAGAAGGCTAGCAAGATGGTGTGGCTGTTAAGGCACTTGCCTTCAAAGCCTAATAAACTGAGATTGGTTCCTCAGCACCCACATAAAGACAGATGTACAGGTGGTATATGCTTCTGGAGTTCATTTGCAGTGGCTGGATTCCCTGGTGCACCCATTACTTACCTATGAAAATCTTTCTCTCTCTCTCTCTCTCTGCTTATTTCTCACTCTCTCAAATAATTAAATAATATTAAACTATTTTTGAAAAAATTAAAACAAAGAATGATTGAAATAATATCATAAGCCACAAAAATGTATTTCCTGGGAATGTTTTGGTTAGGAATATTTCTTTATCATTTTATTTTATTATTTATTTATTTGGTTTTTCAAGGTAGGGTCTTGCTCTAGCCCAGGCTGACCTGGAAATCACTATGTAGTCTCAGGATGGCCTGAAACTATCAGTGATACTCCTACCTCTGCCTCCTGAGTGTTGGGATTAGAGGCATGTGCCACCACGCCTGACTAAGAATATTTCTTAATATGCATGATATAACATATTGGGGAAAACTTTTTATTTTATTTATGCTGAGCTATGGCTAGAATATTGGTAAATTCTAGCAGGTGTTTTTTATTTTTTTTTATTTTTATTTATTTGAGAGCAACAGACAGATACAGAGAAAAATAGGAAGAGAAAAAAAGAGAGAAAATGGGCATGCCAGGGCCTCCAGCCACTGCAAACAAACTCCTGATGCATGCGCCACCTTGTGCATCTGGTTTATGTGGGGGTCCTGGAGAACTGAGCCTCGAGCTGGGGTCCTTAGGCTTCACATGCAAGCACTTAACCTCTAAGCCATATCTCCAGCCCTTTAGCAGGTGTTTTTATATTCATTATGTACACCAGGACAATATTAAAATTCTTCAGATGCAGCATAAGTTGAAATGATTCTAAGACTATGCTTTTCTAATACAATAAGTGCTTTAAAGCATAAAATAATTATAAATTTATGAAAAGAAAAGTTGTTACCAAATTCAAGCATAAATAAGAAATAGACAAATATTGTTTCATAGGATCATAATATAAACTAATATCTGTAGTTTAATTTTTCCTTTCATTTTTTTAATGTCTCAGCATGCATTTTATACAAGAAAAATGAAGATTGTGGATATTTTTGTTTGAAACATCTCAACATGCTAGCTAGATCTTTTGAGAAAATATTGACTAGATTATATATATAAGGCTTCTTCTCACTGAAACCTTTTTTTGAAATGTAGTTGGGAGGGATTGTTGCCAGCTGTTGGCAAATTGATATATGGTGAGAATTAACTTTCCAAGGATAATTATATGAAGAGCTAAATACACTAAGGGAGCAAATCCAAAGTATTAGAAAAAAATGTATTACAGATTAGAGATATTTAAGAGAGAAATGCATTGCTATGTAGATATGATGGGTTCTGCTTTTCTTGCTACAAAGGTGCTAAGATAGGGGCTGCATTTTCAGTCAGGTTTCTAAATGAAAATGATTTATGATGAACTGGAGCTAACTGTAACATGCTAAGGAAAACATTTGCTGGTGAGCTTTCTAAGACCACCTTAGAAAAACTTATCCCACCTTTATAAACTCTTACACTTAGGTTTAATATAAGTGACTATTCCATGTTGGTGCTTTTGTCATTGAAATTGTCGTTATTCTTAGTTGGTGAATTACTCGGTATCCTGTTATGCTGAGGAATGGAATCGTTTAATCCCAGAACTCGACTGATAAGGAAGAGTAGTTAACAGATTTGATTAATGACCACCTGCCAGAAAACAATACCTGACAGGAATTGTATGGTAGGTGTCCAAAGTGTTAATGAGTGAGGCGGTATTCATCTGTCAGAAATACCTAAATCCTGGTCTTGGACAGGAGAATAGAACTCAGAGTCAAAAACAGAAACTATAAGAGATCGTGCTTACCCAGCTGAATAGTAAAAAAATAAACAGCAGAAATAGCTGAAAGTCTAAGTGGGAATTATTAAAATCATGTTGTAGTTATCTCCTCCCTGCTGAGACAAAACAGCTGATGGAAGGAAAGTTCCTTATTTTGGCTTACAGTCCAGAGGGAAAGCTTCATGATGAAAGGGAAAAACAAAATGAGCAGTGGCTGGACATCACTTCTACCATGGAAGGTGCAAAATAGCAGGACAGTGAGCCAGTCTCTGGCAAGGGGGAGCTGGCTGTAAACACCCCTAAGCCAGCCCCTAACAACACACATCCTCCAGCAAACCTCCACCTCCCAAATTTCCACCAGCTGGGAATTAAGCATTGATAGCACATGAGTTTATGGGAATATCTGATTCAAACCACTACAAGTCTCTCCACGGGTTTGGGTCAGATGCCTCTAGTGGCCTCTGGTGGTCAATAGGCTATTATGGTGTTGTGCTCTAGTTTTTCAGTTGAAATGTGAACTGTTTCTGATTTTCAGGTGCCTTTTATAAGAAGGTACTTAGAAAGGTGCTGCTTTTCACAATAGCTGTGATAAAAATATTGTGATTGAACTTTATATTATAACATCAGTTGATGATGGAATTTTATTAAGTTCCCAAGGAATGGCTAAAAAAATCATAGTAATATGATTCAAAATACTAAGAAGACTCAAAATTTCTGAGGTTAGAGGAAATATTTAGTTGGAAAATATAAGTAGGTAGCATTCATTTTACTTCAGAAAGGTTCTATTGTCCTGAAGTTGAATTTACTTACTATCAAATGATGTAATAATAATGTTTATGTTTCTCAGTTTCCCAGTTACTGCTCCAATCCAGAAAGTGTTTAGACTGATGGGATAAAAAAAGTATGTAAGAAATACAATTTTGCAAAACATATCAAGGTCAGTACCCAAGTTTAACTGACACAGAAAGAACTGTTAACATCTCAAAACATTTCCCACACACTATATATGATTGTAATAAAGACATTTTCAGTGTTTTGTAGCCACATGTTGAAAACAATAACCTACCTAAGTTGAACAAATCACACACAGAATCAATGATAAAAATAGATTATTTGCTTATGTATTTGTGAATTTAGTTTGCTTGGGATTATTGGTATCTTAGTACATGACAATCTGCATTAGAAAGTTTAAAAAGGGTTTCCAACTTTCTACTCAGAAAATTAGCCAGATGCTTCATTCATATAAAATTCATTATAAGGCATTAAGCTCTTTTTTTTTTCTTATTCTCAAAAAGTTGAGAAAAAGAAAGTCACCTGTAATTCCCACTTTTCTTCTAACCAATCTTTGAAAGTATAACTTTCTAATTCTACTCAGATCTTATCAATATCTTTAAAACCAAACAGTTAAAGGGGGCTGAGAATATGGTTCAGTTGGTAAAATGCCTGTTCACACACATGGAGCACTGAGTTAGATCCCAGCACTGCATACACTGGGCAAGAGGGTACATGCCTATATTTCTATCACTCAGGATGTGAGCCCAGGAAGATCAGAAGTTCAAGATCATCCTCTGCTATGCATGGAGTTCAAGGCCAGCCTGAGCTAAATGAGACCTTGTCTCAAAACAAAAAAGTAAAATGAAATAACACCGCCAAAAACAATTGAAGAAGAGAGAAAAGAAATTAGTAGAAATAATAAATGACCATGTCTTTCCAACTCCCCAACCTCCCCAAAATTCCAGTTGGAAAAGAACAATTGGAAAAAGAGATGGAATGTAAGGGAACTTGATTAAAAAATATTACCTTTAAAAGATTAGCAAAGTTGTGATACTCTAGTGCTGAATCACAATGCTTTATTTAAGCATTTCAAAAAACTAGTAGCTTCCAAAAGATCATTGACATATGAAGTGTTTCTTTGACCCTTCATGAGAGTATGAGGCCAACCAGTCCTTTCATATATTTGCATTCAGATATTGACTTACCCTAGATCCCAGACAAGGTTTTTAGAAGTAAAACTGAATCCAGGTATAGTAACTCTGTTGCTTTGACTGAATTCCTGTGTATATAAAAATATACCTCTCCTTGATCTAGTAAGGATTTAAAAGTCTTTAGAGAACATATTCTATTATTTTACAAGTTCCCTCAGAATGGAAATTAGGAACAGGTTTTCAAATATCTGTCTTTTTTTAAAAATTTAATTTATTAGTTTTCTTTTCAGTAAATACAGGCAGTTTGGTACCATTATTTAGGCTCATCTGTGATCTACCCCCTCCCATTAGACCCTCCTTGTTAATGAAAATGGGTCGTGCATTGTGGAGTTAGCCCCCAGTTATTGGTATGATAAATGTCTCTGCAAATCATGACCCAACATGTGACTCTGACATTCTTTCCGCCCCCTCTTCCGCAAGATTTCCCTGAGCCATGTTGGGTTCATTTTTGGTCTGCTTCAGTGCTGAGGTGTTGGGGGCCTCTGAGGCTCTGGCTCTCTGATTTGGTAGGAGTTGATTTTTCTCTGCATTGATCTCCTTCCCCTTTGTGCTGGTATCCGGTTCACAGGAAAACATCACCCTTGCTTATTTCGCCAGTTGTCCTTAGTTTCAGTTGGACCCCTTTTGAGGTATGTTGGGGCAGCTCTCTTCTTAGGATCTGCATCTATCTGGAAAAGAGAAGCAGATTCTCCAACGGAGAGTAAGTTAGCATCCGGAAAATTGAGATAACACTTACTTTTTTGATAGACAGTATTATATCATTACTGGGCATGTACCCCAAAACCTTCAAACCAAAAGCCAGAGAGATTTGCTCAACCATGTTTGTAGCAGCTCAATTCGTAATAGCTAAAAGCTGGAATCAACCCAGATGTCCATCATTAGAAGAAGGGATAACAAAGATGTGGTATATCTACACAATGGAATTCTATACAGCAGTAAGAAAAAATGACATAAAGAAATTTGAGGAAAAATGGTTGAACCTGGAACAGATCATTCTCAGCGAACTTACCCAATCACAGAAAAAGAATCGACACATAGTCTCACTCATCTGCAACACCTAACCTGAATCTGCCCAAGATGCCTTACATACCCAGCAAGCACCTCATGGACTAGACAATAAGATGGATGGGAGGGCGGGGAGGGAATCAAAGGATGGAAAACAGTAATCCGGACCCAAATGGCAATGGTACCATAAAATTCTACTTCCTAAAAGACAGACCAAAAGGCTGAACCTTCATTAGACCCTTACAGGAAACACCTGAACCACAAGACACTGGAGAGGGTAGAATCAAGACTGACCTAAATATCTGTCTTTGTTGGGAACTTATGATTTATTAATAAAGTTATATTCTAAAAACAATGTAGGCTGGGAGAGATGGCTTAGCAGCTATGCTCTTGCCTATGAAGCCTAAGGATCCCTGTTCAAGGCTTGATTCCCCAGGACCCATGTAAGCCAGATGCACAAGGTAAAGCGTGCACCTGAAGTTTGTTTGCAGTGGCTAGAGGCCCTGGCGCACCCATTTTCTCTCTCTCTCTGCCTCTTTCTCTCTCTGCCTGTTGCTCTCAAATAAATATATAAAATTTTAGAAATAAAGAAAACAAAGTAAATATTATCAAGATAATTGGTTATCTGTGCATAATAAATTTATTCTGAAATATGGTATTAATTAGCTTCTGCAGTTACATAATGAAAGAGAACAGTTAATATAGAATTACCTAAAATTCTTCAAATTTATGTCTTAATGCCAAAAGAAAATAGGAATATTTTTGAGATATCACGGAAACATTTTGTTTCTCCTTAAATATTGCCCAATAGAGAACATGAATTTGCTAGTGTACACACACAAACAAAATGTAAAACTATATTAAAATGAATGAACACATATCTATATATAAGTCTCACAAAATAATATAAAACTTTCCTATAACTAAAATATATATTTATAAATTCCTTATAATGCACATTTCATCTATATTTAAAAGCACATTGAGACCCTAATTATATTTACATGAGTGACTCATGTAGGATTTTTAAGTATACTGCATTCACATTTCCACGCTCATCTATGTAACGGAGATTTTCTGATCTTTCTCTGCCATCTAGTGGTGTAGTCAATGATTTGTCATTATACAAGGCCACCATAAAACTGACTTGGAATTACAGATCTAGGTGACTTAATAAATATGGAGTTGTGAAAAAACTGAGGTCTGCGGTTACAGAGCATCTGTCCATGATCTAGTCAATTTCATGGTTTATCAACTTCTGCTTTTTACAGGAACATCAAGATTCATCTAGCTAGATGTGGCTACTGTACTTAAGTCAAACATCTCCCAAATCAGATTTCCAGGGAACTAATGATGGGAAGTTATTTTGAGGTTTTAAACATCTAATTGGATGTTATGTATGGCTCCACTATTTATAAGCATTGTGCCATAGCGATTTGTAAGCACTTGGGGAAACAGTGGGTTGTTTAAATATGCCAAGCAATTTCAATAACAATGTCTATGACATTTTGGTTGCCTTAATATTAACATACATGGCTCAGGGAAATTTTACAGAAGAGGGGGCAGAAAGAATGTCAGAGCCACATGTTGGGTCATGATATACTTAGAGACATTCATCGTACCAATAACTGTGGGCTAACTCCACAACAAGGAGGGACCAGTGGGGAGGGGGTAGGTCACGGATGGGCCTAATAATGGTACCAAACTGCCTGTACTTGCAGAATAGAAAACTAAAAATAAAATAAATAAATAAAATAAAATAAAATAAAATAAATGAATCTAATACAAAAGCAGAGAAATGCATTCAAGGTGACTTGGAAGCCTACAATTTAGGTACATTTAATGATTGCAGCACACTCAAACTTGATAGCTGGATTATATTGTGTCTTCCTGAAGGAAGGGAAATTTTTAAGCAAGAACAGCTATAAATAGTCAAGAAGTCATTCTAATAGAGAAAACCACCAATTATAATATGCATCAAAATTAAAAGTTCAGCAATATAACTAAAAGTGCTTTTCTGGGTTAGTACATGTTAATGTACTTCCTTTGAAATATTTACATATTTAAAAGGAGCCTATAGAGGAGGAAAGATGGCTCAGTTGACATAGTACTATCCACTCAGGAGTGAAGATTTATGTTAGGACCCTAGAGTGAGTATAAAGTACCAGGATGGTGAGGAAAGCCTGTAACTCTAATGTTGGGGGGGTAGGAGAAAGGAAGGTCCTTAGGGATCACAAGCTAGCTAGTCTAATATGCAATCTCTAGTTTCAGTGGGAGACTTCATCTCAAATAATAACATGGATATTGGTAAAAGAAGACATGTGATGCCAGCCACGGGCTTCCACATGCATGAGCATGCATGTGCATGCACAGCAACATATACATGTGAGCCGTCATGCCTGAATACACATACACGCATAAAGGAGTATGCTGTCAAAACTCCAACACTCTTACTTACTACAACATACACTCTTCTTTGTGCTGGTGTCTATGAGAAACTTACTGGATCATCATAATTTTTAATTCAAAGAACTTCATGCAGTGAGAATTGACTCATACAATGATTAAACTTTCCTTGGATCTGGTGACAATTAACAGCACATATTATGCAAACAGCAGCACTTCATTATAAAAAGAACTTCAACACATGACTTTTTTATTAGCAAAGAGTGTGTAAACACATTAGAGGTCATTATGCATTTTCTTTAAAAAGGTCAGTTTGTATTGGAGATTTGTTGTTTTTAATTAGGAAAGTGATTTAATGTAATTAGAATTAAAAATACATTTAATTCTGCTAGATGGCATTCTGAAAGTAAAGCACAGTTTCTATAAAACTGCATACAAGAAGGTATGTTCATTTTCATAGGATACATGATTTTCAAAATTGTCTGTGGAAAGCTTTACAGATATTGACAAGCCCAAAAATTTAAATGTGGATGAATACTTTATTGAGAGTTATAGCTGACAAACACCAAAATATGGTAGCTATTTATTTCCATAAGTATTTTATGAGATTGTTTTCAAACCTTCATTCTCCATTTATAAGATATTTGCAGTTTCTCAGAAAAAGGCTATTCATCTTCATTGCAAGAGCAATTAGTTTTGTAGTTTTGTAAATATGTTTTGCCAAAGAATATTCTAGAAACAAGCTTTCTAAATTGAAAATGTACTTACCAATTTTTTTTTAAAAAAATTAACATACTAGAAATATTGCACATGACATACAACTGCTTCAAACTGCGTTTAATTTCAGTAGAGTCATGCTTTATGAAAGCATGGGAGATAGTATTTTCACAAATAGATGACCATTCATTTACTGATTAAGATGCATGTTCGTAATCATGTATGTATTCTCAGACATAAATACCTGCATATCAATCAAAACTACAATGAGATATCACTTTTCCCAAGTTAAAACAATTGCTACTGTCAAAAAGGCTAAAGACAAATTTAAGTTAAGGCATTAGGGGGAGTGGTAAGACTTGTCAATTCTTGGTGGGACTGAACACTTGTGGGGACATAATGAAACAATATGGAATCTTCTCAAACTATTAAAAATAGAGCTACATTATGATCCAGAAGTCTAAGAACATATTATATAGAGTAAGGAAGTGAAACCAGTATTTCAAAGTGGTACCAACACCCCCATGCTCATTCCAGTATTTTTCATTGTAGCTAAGATATCAAAAAACCCAACTGTCCATCTGCTGGTAAATGGATAAAGGAAGTGTGGACAAAAGAAATAATGAAAAATGGTATAATATTCAGCTATTAAAGAATTAAACCCTGGGCTGGAGAGATGTCTTAGTGATTAATGTGCTTTCCTGCAAAGCCAAATGACCCACATTCAATTCCCCAGGACCCACATAATCCAGACACACAAGGTGGCACATACATCTGAGTTTGTTTGCAGTAGCTGGAGGCCGTAGCATGCCCATTCTCTCCCCCTCCTCTTTCTTTCTCTCAATAAATACAAATTAAATAATTTAAAACAATTATTATGCCTGGTATTTACAACAACATGGAAGAAACTGGAGTTCAGTGTGTTAAAACAATATGAAAAACACAAAAAAAGTGAATATGAAACCTGGTGTGGTAGTACATGCCTTTAATCCCAGCCCTCTGAGACAGAGGTAGGAGGATCCCTCTGAGTTTAAAGGTCACACTGAGACTACACAGTGAATTCCAGGTCAGCCTCAGCTAGAGTGAGACCCTACCTCAAACAAACAAACAAAAAACGTGAATGTGAATATCTCCTGATCTCTCTCATCTTAGGAATCCAAAAGTGCTGAGGTCATAGAATTTAAGAGTAAAATAGTGGTCATTAGAGGCAAAAGGGAGAGGGAATGTGGAGAGATGTTGAACAACTGATACCAATTTACCGTTACATAGGAGCTGTAGTTTCTAATGGCTACTGCACAAGAGGGTGACTACAGACATCCATAATGTACCATGCATCCCAAGAACCTAGAAGAAGGACTCTTAAAGGTTTTGTTTCTTGGTTTTTGTTTTTCAAGATAGGAACTGGTTCTACCCCAGGCTGACCTAGAATTCAGTATGTATTCTCAGGCTGGCCTCAAACATACAACAATCCTCCTACCTCTGCCTCCCAAGTGCTGGAATTTAAGGTATGCACCACCACACCTGGTTGAAAGTTTTAATCATAAACAAATAACAAATGTATATATAATGAGCACGTAGTTAAATATTTTAATTTATTCAAACATACAATATATGCACATTTATTTATTCGCTTTGCGTCACCATGACCAAAATATATGAAATAAGTAACAAAAGAGAAAAAAGTGTTATTTTGGATCACAGTTCCAATGGGTTCAGTCAATGGTCACTTGGCCGCTTACACTTGGGCAGAACATGATGGTGGGAGGAGCTAATGGTGGAAGAGAGTTGGTCAGTTCAAGGCCCACCAAAAGGCAGCATGTGATAGCAGTTCACCAGTAATAATTGACCTCAAAGAGTAGATCCCACTGTCCTCCCTTTTCTAGGTAGGCCCTATCTGCTGAACCTTTTGTAATCTCCTAAAACAGCACCACCAGGTAGGAACCAACCATACAAAACAAGTCTGGCAATGTTTCATACTTAACCATACAGTGTGAATTGATATGGTATAAAGTGACCAATTTATATGGAGGAATTTTTAAAAACATTATTTTTTTGTTCATTATTTATTTATTTATTTATTTGAGAGTGACAGAGAGCAAGAGAGAGAGAGAGAGAGAGAGAGAGAGAGAGAGAGAGAGAGAAAGAGAGAGAGAGAGAGAGAGAGAGAGAGAGAGAGAGAGAGAGAGAGAGAGAGAGAATGGACACACCAGGGCTTCCAGCCACTGCAAACGAACTCCAGACGCATGCCCCCCCTTGTGCATCTGGCTAACGTGGGTGCTGGGGAAATGAGCCTCGAATTGGGGTCCTTAGGCTTCACAGGCAAGCGCTTAACCGCTAAGCCATCTCTCCAGCCCTATATGGAGGATTTTTATGCTTTTAACATTTACAAAAACATGAATAAATAAAATTAAAATAATCTACATTTTTATCATAGCAATATATAATACATATTTAAACATTTGAATAGCATGAATATACTTTATGAACAGTATGTGTATACGTGTGTGTGTGTGTTCAGTGTGATATTCCATAAGAGTAATTTGTATATTTTTACAAAATTATTTTTGCATACAGAAGATATTATATAGTATGCAAATATTAGATAATTAATATCTGTTGGATTTTTCCCATCAAAAATTTTTTAAATCTGATTTTTTTGTTTTTTTTTTTAATTTTAAAAATGTTTTATTTGTATTTTTAAGATAGGAAGAGAGCAAGAGAAGGAGAGACAGATATAGAGAGAATGTAGCATGGCAGAACTCCAGACACCTATGCCACCTTGTGCATTTGGCTTATATGAGTCCTAGGGAATCTTTTATAACTGTGGTGAAATATCTGAAAGAACTGACATTAAGTGAGGAGTTATTTATTTTTGCACACAGCTTGAGGGGTTCAGCACATGGTTGCCTGAGTCCATGAACTAGGAGAAAACAGGGCTGGAGCAGAAATTCTTGATGCAATAGTGGACAGGAAGCAGGAAAGGGTCAGGGGCAAGATCCACCTAAGAACCCACCCCCAGTGACCTAATTTCTCCAATTATATCCCATTTCCTAAGGTTTCCATAGTTTTTGAAAACTGTGCTATCAGTTGGTGACCAAGATGAGTCTGTGCTGGATGGGTCTTATTTAACCATGGCACAAATAATAGGTAAGGCTAAACATTCCTACTGAATGCAGAATCAGCATGGATACCACTCAAGGTTTGGAACAAATATTCCCAAACTATAACTTCAATAACTCCCAAGGAAGTAATTTTCTGTAAATTTCATAAAACTCTAAGTGTGCTAAGTATCTATTGATAAAAACATGCCATATATTTGTGAACTCCAATTATAAACACTGAACCTCCCTGATCTTGTCAGTATAGCAAGTAGTATTGAGAAATGTAATAAGTATTAAGAAATGTAAATACAGAGATATATAAATAAAACATTTTATTTCATAGTCATAATTGTTTTCTTTTGCCATTTTTAATTTTTTTTTTGTTATTTTTATTTATTTGAGAGCTACAGAGAGAGAGAAAAAAAGAGGCAGATAGAGAGAGGAAGAGAGAATGGGAGTTCTAGGGCCTCCGAGCCACTGCAAACGAATTCCAGAGGCGATGCGTGCGCCGTCTTGTGCTTCTGGCTAACATGGGTCCTGGGGAAGCAAGCCTCAAACCGGGGTCCTTAGATTCACAGGCAAACGCTTAACCACGAAGCCATCTCTCCAGCACACCAATTTTTTTTTTTCAGATAAACAGTATACTATATAATTTTCAGGTATTGTAGGTGTTGACACCTTAGATTTTACAAATCAGAGGGCTAGTATTTACATTTAATATTATAATTAGGTTTTATATTAAAAAACATTCACCAAATTATTGTTGACATAAAGACTACTTGTGAGTGTTCAAAGCTGAAAATTGGAGTGGTCAATGCCAAAGATGGGGACACAGAAACATAAGGAAAGTAATCAATATCAACCATTAGACTAGAGGGTTCCTTCTCATATAATCTTCAGAAATTACTTTGGTAAACAGAGTTTACATGTTGAGAATTGTTAGACACTTTAAGAGATGCGATCAGCATCTTCATCAGAGGAAGTCAACATTTTTTTTTTTAACCCCAATGATTAGTGTATCCATTCTGCTACTGGATGATGTTCATGTAAGGATCTTATGGCTTAAAAACTAAAACATTGAGTAGAATGTAGCTGTGAGGGCTAGTTTCCAATATCTATTATCTTTTATGAATACAAGATCTGTTGTGTATTTGTGTAAATGCCCAGATTATACAATGATATGCATAAGGAGTTATTCTAGAATTTTTGAAATCAGCCTGTCAATCATTTCTGGCTATGTTTACATTACCAGCATGCAGAGTGTAGTTTCATTTTGTTTGTGTTTTGATAGCCCTCTTTCTTAATATTCTATGTCAGGTATGTAAATCTTGTATTAGTTTCAAATTAGAAAATTCCTGAAACTTTTACATATAGCCATTTCTATAACACTATTCATGTTAATTTCAGACAAGGATCAATGAACAAGTTGAAGTCAAATGCTAGCAGTCTATCTTAGTGTGTAAGAGTGTCTACTTGCAAGTGCATTTGAAGTTTTCTTATAATCTCTTCTCATTCTTTGTTGATGTTTATTTTTGCCCTCGTGGCCTCTCTATTTCCTTCTCATACTGGATTGCAGCTAGAAGGAGACACTCTCTTGTGGGGATGTGATTTACCTCTGACCCTTGCTGTGACTGTAGATTTTGTAATCTAAATCAATTTCTCTCACAGCAGGAGCTGCTGGTAAAGTGCTTTCAGTTCAGAACAGAAAATTGGTTAAACTCTTCCATTTTGGGTGTCCAAGGGCTCTCTATGGGCAACTGATTTCTAAAAATCCAAACAACGTGTGACAAATACACACAGTATAGGGCATTATAGTTTATTTGTTTCTAATTTGTGGCATTACAACTAGCAATCAGGTAGGCAAATCAAGGCTGGCTTACATGTAAACGAACCACAGTCAATCTTGATCCAGACGTGTATACAAACAAATATGCAGATTTCTAACATACTTTTAAACCTTTCTCTGAGTGTACTTATAAATAAACATTCTCAAATAGAGCTCATTAATTTTAACAGAACCTTAAATCCATCCTACATTTAGGAAAACTGGGCGATTGTTTTAGAAACATGTGAGGCTTTGAGGGCACCACTTAGATTGCTGCCTTATGCTTCGGAAATTCTAAGTGAGATGATAACAGTTGTGTTCACATGGTCTATCAGTTTCAGAGGCACCCGACTTGCCTTTTCTCCCCAAAAAACACAACCTATATTTGGAATAAAGAAGATGATGGAAAGAGAGCAGGCAACTATAAAGTATCCGTGGAGGAAGGAGCAGCTAGAGGAAGCTCAGGCTCCTGAGGCTGAGGGTGAATCCAGTAACTAGAGGTAGCAGTAAGAGCTTCAGAATTCTGTGACCACTGGAGGCTGCAGGTGTGGTGCTCTTGAGGTCTAGTTCTAACTCATAGATGCCGGAATCTGGCTTCTCAGCTCTATCTTCATTTGAGACGTTTTTAATGCTCTTTTAATAAATTGCATGTATGCTAAATACTCAAATGGTTTTTCTTATCTGCAACTAAGAACTCTTTTGAAGTTTAATTTTATTAGCAAAGAATTGTTTCATTATGTTATATTTCAAATAATTTCAGTAGATTCAGAACATAATCCTAAATGAAAAGATGAGTAGAAATGGTGGCCTTGGGAGATTGCTCAGTGGTTGAAGGTGGTTGCTAGAAAGCCCGCCAGCCCAAGTTAAATTCCTCAGCCCCCATATATAAAACCAGACTCGAGGTGGTGAGGTGGCGAGGTGGCATATGTGTCTATAATCCCATTGAGCACCTATGGCCCTGGGAGGCATAGCCAGAAGAATCTAGAAGCTCATGGGCCAGCTAGTTTGACACATACACAGCAGCAAAACAAGAGTGAATGTCTCAAGCAAGATGGAAAGGGAAGACAAACAGCCTAGGTTGCTTTAGGATCTCAGCACATGCCCACTCACACATCATTCATACAATTTAAGAAACAAATGAAAATAATTGCCAGTGATATTTGGCATTACATGAAGTTTGATGACTCAGTCATATGACTGTTTACTACATGGGTGAAAAACATGCATTTGAGTCAAGATGATTGAATTGGGTCATATGTTAAAATGTTAAAACCATGAACTATTGAAGCAAGCCTGTGTTTAGGCAAGGTTGCTTATCCATAAATTGGCTGATATATCAGTAATTATTTTCTCTTGGCATACATCGATGTGTCCACACAGTTCTCATTTTCATATCAGAGCCAGGCTTTGTAGTTTCATGTTTGTTACTTGTTCCCCAGTTGTAGCTTTTTGGATAACAAGTTTATTTTTATCTCCTTCAACAAGTCACAAAAATGGCTAAAATAAGAACAAAATTCTATCCGTGAAAATGATAGAAAATGATTTGCCTAGAAATAAGAAAACTATAAGTCATGAGTAGGTAAAGCTGCTTGCTACCTGATCTATGAGCAGTTACAATAATAACTATTAGGCTAAAGATTTATTCATATTTAAGAAAATAGATGTTCTTCTTTATTACAATACATACTTGTCATATAGACAGCTTCCAGGTTGCAAGATGAACTTCCAAGCCACAATTACGAAATTATGAAATTCCAAGGCACAATTCCGGAGGGAGGAATATTTATTGAAGCTTGCAGATGCAGGGGAAGTTCCATAATGGCAGAAGTTGGACCCTCTTAAAGGAACAAGCAGAGCAAGAAAAAGCCACAAGCCAAAACTCAAAAGCCAGACCACAAACAAACACACTTCAGGAACTCCAATACTTTGCATATCTTTGGACTAGAATTGCAAATCCACCACCACACCTTAGGGCTGGGCCCTAAGATCTGCCCAGTTATACCTCTTCCAGCCATGTGACTGTAAATCCAAGAAGTTTTAATAAACTCCTGAGTCTATTGGGGGGTGGGCATTTATTTAAACTACTATAATACTTCAGATATTTACCTTTGCATAGGTTTCTGATGATTTGGATTCAAATGTTTGTGCATCCTGAACTGTATAACCTGTTATATGCATAATATTCATGACTATTTTTAGGAGTTCTCACTGAGTCAATTTTATAGACATACCAAAGTATCAAACAATCAAACTACCAAACAATTCTTAGTGAACACAATATCAAGATGAGATTTAGATATAATTTCATGTAAGTTTCTTATTTGAATTTGCCATCAAGTTTAGTAGACTGAAATGTGTACTGCATGATTGTATGCCACAAATTTCATACAAGGACATTTAGGGGAAAATGTATTACACTCAATTGAAAATAGAACCTTATAAATTGAGTCATTCTAGAAATAATCTGGTATTGTAATTAAAATTCAAGGCTGCTGTAAACCCTTTATGTTTCTGAAACAAAATACCTGAGACAATCAAATTATTTTAAACATAAAAGTTCATTAAGATTCTTTCCCACTAGCTAGCTTTCATAGTGCCTGAATGTGCTGTGCAGAGCTGGCAGAGAAAAGCCAAGAGCAAGACAATTACCCAGCAGTAAATCCTGCATATTCTACTATCCTGATCCAGCTTCCAAGATGTGCCCTATGGTGCAATAGAGTCATGAATGTTATGGAGGTAATTAAACACATTCTGGTTAAATTTTAGGTCTGCTCCACAGAAGGTCACTCATACATAGTACCGAAAACCAGATCACATGCATAAGGTTGGGTAGACTGTAGAAGAATATACTGAGAAGAATATACTGGCATTACTAAACAGATTTTTTGTCAAACTGTCTCCTAAGTACAGATCCTTATGCTCATAGATCAGCTCTGCTCTCAGATTTGGTTAGAAAATCATCTATTTTCAGTATTTGGAGGCACTTAATGTAGAGAAACATAACTAGTCAGGTTTTAGAAATAAGCAATGAATGAGTTTTTGGCCCTACACAGGGCATATACGTCTCCTTCATAGTTTAGGAAATATTGTGAAAAGAATGTAAGACCTGTTGGAAGGACTGGAACACTGTGGAACTCTTTCTTCTGAGCAGCAGAAGACCATTGCACTACTGAATTCACAGCAGCTGTGGTTACTTTCACAGACCTGCTCATGATGGAACAGGCAACATTGCTATCATGTATAAAAGAAGGGCTGGAGAAGTCCTTTGCCATCCTAATGAGCTATGACAGTCTTTATAAGGGAAGACAGAAAGTATTATATTTTCTGACATAGCCAGTGGTAAGTGATGAGAAGAAACGGTGCAGTAGGAATGAGGAGGATATGGGGAGTAATCTGGGATACTTATGATCAAAATGCAATAAAGGCATGAAAAATTATATGTGAAAATAAATGGCTTTCCAGTGCTAAGATTAGAGGCAGAAAAGTAGAGAACAGATTTATTTTTAAAAAGTTTATTGACCTCAGAATCATGGAGGTTCAAGCCCATCGTACTTGCAAGCACTCAGTTCTTTCTGGCAGAAGCCTATTGTACACTGAAGTGTGGATAGCATTGGTGTCTACATGTGGAAACACAAGGGAGAAAGGGAGAAGGGGAGCAGAGAAAGATGGGGGAAAGAAAATAAGACAAAAGACGAGAAGAGAAGGGAAAAGGAAAACATGAGAAAACAGGAGAATAAATTCAAGCTTTTATTGTAATTTTCTTGTAACAGCTATTAACATCTGATGAGAAAGACCATATTAGTATATATTGCTGTACTGGAGCCATGATCATATCCTTCAAGAATAGAAATTCCAATGCTCTTCTAGACTGGAAAGGAATGTCTTTAACTAGAAAAGATTGCTCCTTTTGGCCACTCTGAATTTGTAGCACAAAGGACTGAGAATTACAAGCAGTCCCTATATCTGAAAGCAAATCTCTTTCACATGGAGTAAACCCATTCCTAAATAGTTGAAGATGTAAAAAAATTATACACAGACATTTTACTAATTTTTGATTCTGATGGTAGATGTAGATAATTTCTAGCTGGTCATCTTTTCATCCACTTTCTATTTTCTTTCTTATTTGTGACTTTCAAATTATGAATCTCAGAATCCAAAGTTGGAATATATCTGAGAATCCTTGCTGGTTTTATCCTCCACTATAACTATTTCAAAATGTCTGACATTGACTTGACTCTCAATAAGTATGCATTTAGTGAATGAATTAAAGGAGACCATTCTGAACAAACATTTGTGTGTATGTGACATGAATGACAAGGTTGATCAAATGCATTGGTTTCTTTTCCTCAAAGAATCCCATAAAATAGAAAAAAAATAGTATATTATACGGGTCTGTAGATGGAATGCTTAGTAGGGACAATATTTTTTTTATTTCCTTACATACCAGTGATTTTTCACTGATTCTATGAATACAAAATTAGAAATTTTAAAATTAAATCAAATTATAGAATCTGGAATTATTGTCTAGCATAAGAAAGGATTTGAGTAACAGTTATATGTAGGTCAGTGGGAAGTAACACAGTAATAGTAGAATTTTTCTTATAAAATTTACTAATTAAAATCATAATAATTAAAAGATTATTATAAAGACAAGGTTGTCATTATAGCAGATAATGAATCATTAATTGATATACTTTACTCAGTTACCTTTGGATTCAAAATGCTTATACTATTTTTTCAAGATCATATCCAGTGTGAATATGGAGAGGATTTCTTGGTCACATAGAAATAAATCAGTAAGGGCTGGAGAGATGGCTTAGTGGTTAAGCGCTTGCCTATGAAGCCTAAGGACCCCGGTTCGAGGCTCAGTTCCCCAGGTCCCACATTAGCCAGATGCACAATGGGGCGCACGCATCTGGAGTTCATTTGCAGTGGCTGGAAGCCCTGGCGTGCCCATTCTCTCTCTCTCCTTTTATCTGTCTTTATCCCTATGTCTGTCGCTCTCAAATAAATAAATAAAAAATGAACAACAAAAAAATTAAAAAAAAAGAATGAAATCAGTAAAATGTAGGAAATATGCTGATGACTGTTCTTTCAATGTTCATGTTACTGGATATTAATAAAATTATTTGATCCTGAGGTCAAAATTTTTTTGTTTCCAAAACTTTCCCGAGCTGTCTGCATTTTTCATATGAAGGAAGAAACTGTATATGGAAAATATTTAGCTGTTTAGGAAAAACAATTGACAAAATACATCAGTTACCACACCACTGTCATGTAACACACTGAAGTGGTTATACAAACAATACGGCTTAATTTTATTTGTTTGTTTTATGCACATAAATGTTTTCCACATGAATAATGTCAAAATATCTTCTGGTTTAAGCAAACTCACAAACAGCATTTCTTTCTTCTTTAGAAAAATTTTAGCATGTGAGATTTACTTAGAAGTCCTTGCTAAAACATGAAAGTTAAGGTGAAGCCTATTAAATCGTTTGCTTAGGTAAAATGTCTTATCACAATTCACAACACTGCACCTACGATATTCTCTCCTAGGAATAACATTTTTCAAAGATGTTTGAACTAGAATATATCAGTTTAGCCTAAACAGTAGTTATAGAATTCTAACTTTGGGAAGACAACACAGAAATTCAAGTCTTCATCCTAGTAAAGCTAAGAAAGTATCTACAGTTATTGATATTTCCTATAATCAGATTTAGCAAAAATAAATCCCTCATCAAAGAAAATCCTATTCCTAAATAACTGTTCTACACAATTGCTGTCCTTTTACAAAGACACTACACTGTGGACATATATACTGCAATGTTTCTGAGGTGACCACCTCCTGATAGAGTGACTGCAACCCTTGCATCATCAAAACCACCTTCCTTGTTGGTTGGTGTAACTCCAAGATTAAGCTTGTAGATTTGGTCAACTTAGAACCATACTCCACCAAACTGACATTCAGTAAATGCATGGACAAAAATCTTACAACAGTTTTCAAATCAATTTTGTTCTTGTTATGGCTCAATTTTAATGTCAAAGGATGACCCATTACTTGACAAAATAGAAATTTACTGCAAACACTTTAATTTTATGTTGGATAGAAGTCAGTTATTTATCTCAAATATTGTATTGTGATATTAGTAGGATATTATATGTATATGAAACTATTCTTGCATTCACTCGATAAATATTTCTACAGGAAACTAATAATTTTTAATTATATAAACACTAAAAGGAAAGGGAAAGAGTTAACTGTTTTAAACATTCTTAGGGTAACATGACCTAATTTATCTTAAAAATTATCTTTAAGTGGTTTTATATCCAAAGTTGTACATCTGGAACGCTTCCACTTATGTATCACGAGGAATGATGAAAACATTTACAAAAGAAAAGCATTAGAATTTTAAAGGCTATAAAAATATATATATGTATATCCTCTTATTACACAGAAGATACTTCTTGGATGTGATGTAAATATTTGTTTTGCCACATAACTAAATATCAAAACAAGATGAAAAGATCATTTCTTATTCAAAATGTGCCTGCTAGCCTTTTAAGTGTATAACTTATTGACATGTATAAATTTATAATATGTCAAATGAGAAATGTAAATAGTAGATTCTCATCTCTGTTCCTAGTAAGTTTGTGAATAAATTTCCATTAATCAGGTGAAAAATACACCCTAAGATTTTATAATTCATGCCGTTTCTGTATGACTTTCATAAAAATAATTATTTTCTTTCCCTTGTCTGGTCTGATTGCACATCTATAGAAGTCCTCAATGTTTTTATATATCCAGTTTTGCATATTGTAAACATCTGTCAACTCAGTCAAGTGCATTGCAGGGCACTCATTACTTTGTAGGAAAAACTGAGCTCACTGCAATGAAACTAAATTTAAAAACTGCTTCAGCACGAAATTAAAGAAATACCAGAACTGACATTTGCTTCTTTTTTCTCTGATTTGTCCAGGATACCACTGGAGAAAAATAAATTATATTCCTTTACTTTTGCAAATGCCTTTAAAATATGCTGTAAATATATTTTAAGGATCTTTGTTTAAGTATGTATTATTTTAAAAGGAAAGGGTTTTAAACATAAAAATGAGGTAAAATAGTATACTTAAAAGTAGCTCAGTCTTAAGGTAAATTCTTCTCATCCATAAAGTTCACTTTTCCCCTAAATAAGTGCATTCTTTCCAACAGTTCACATAGTAATAGGGCCTGTAATACTAGAAATGAATGTTCTGTAAACAAGAGGAATGTTGGTTACAGAGGGATTTATTGTGACTGATATAGAAAGGTATACGTTAAAAAGTGTATGGGGCAGTATACATTCATATGTATATATATATATATATATATATATATATATATATATATATATATATATATATTTCATAAGGCTATTGTGTCTTTCAAATATCTGAGACTAAGACAAATATTTGTTGCCAAAAATTTATAAAATGTAAAGAAACAATGAAAGTACATGATCTTATGAAAAAAATGTATTACTAAATAGCTTGAAAATGTTTTCTTATTTGTTCTGCTCTCTTTGGCAAGCCATTAAAGTCAGCAAAGAGCTCTTGAATAATTTTAAGACTTCTCCAGAAAGCAGAACTTTCGACATCCTTTATTATACATCGAGTAAGATAGACTGTGCTTCAGCTAAGAGAGCAAGTTATTCACATCTTCATCAAACCTCAGGTTCTAACTGCATCTGAAAATGGTGAATCCAGGACCAAATTCTGTGAAACTTAGAAACTGTGTTGATTATACTTCTTTTTGTTTTTTGACAACATACCTGAAAAATGAAACTTAAGGAAGAAAGGAACATGAGTCAGCTGATCATCCTGCATGTACAGTCAGGAAGCAGAAATAATGCTCATTCCACTTTTCCTTTAGTTTTGCAAGTATATGTGGTGTGTGTGTGTGTGTGTGTGTGTGTGTGCATGCATGTGCATGCATGTTATCAGGCGTCTTCCTCAATAACTTACCTTTTAATTATGTATCTATTTTTGTGTGTTTGTGGGTAGAGTTCTGTTGTGGGTCATAGTATGGTATATATGGAATATACATGTGTGTGTGTGCCAAACTGTGTGCCCCAAGCATGTGCATGTGGAGACCAAAGGAGATAGGAGGGTGCCCTCTCCTAGCACTCATGGGAATATTTCCTTGAGAGTCTCTCACTCAATCTGGGCCAATCCTTCTGAATCAGCAAGCCTCACAGATTCTCCATGTGCTCATTTAGAGGATTGGATTTGCAGATGCTCATGGTCAGTCCCAGCTGGTCATGTGGGTGCTGGGAACTGAATTCAGGCAGTCTTAGACCCTCCCAGGTCTTCATGCTTAAGCAGCAGTTGTTCTTCCCTGTTCAGCCATCCCCACAGCCCCTCAACTTTTTATGAAGTCTGGAATGCCAGCCCATAGTTTGTTGCTACCCATATGTAGGGTATCCCTGATTACCTCAGTTAAAATTCACTTTGACATGCCCATAAAGGTATGGTTGGAAGGTGATTCTAAATCTAGCCAAGTTGAACATTGATGTTTAATCATCACAGAGCCACAGTTTTCACCTGTCTCTCAGATGTTGGCTACCATCTGCTTATGTTTCCTTGAACTTTGTTATTTTAGTCCCCATTAATTTTCTAATATCATTAGTTTTTTCATCATCCAGGGGTTTAAGAATGACCTTCTTGACTGAATTTGCCTACCTTGTTACTTTAGTTCCTACATCTGAATTTGGACCTTGGAAGACTCTTTCTACACTCAGCATGGACCAAGCATAAAGATTTGCAAATGCTTAAATATAAAAATGTCATTTTATCCAAAAGCATATTAGCATAAACCTCAGTATGTGTCAGCAAGTAAAAGAATATAAACCTTCACAACTACTTGAAAGGGAGCATTTTGATTAAGAATTTTAAGTGATGGAGTAAGAATATTTTTAGAAGTTAGAAATTAAAAAATCTATATAAGCAGAATGGATCCTGGGAGTGTCCAGCTCCTCTCACTCAGACGGAATCTCTTAATTCTGGGTTTCCGTTCTTAGTCAGTGATAAAACAGAATGTTAGATGAAAACAGTTGGAGCAAAATTCGCCTCATTAGGAACCTGTATACTTTAGCCCCAGCAGTCTATACACAGACAATTTCCTAAGTAGAATTAAGTGTTGTACCAATAGTTTCTCAATACTTGAGAATTCCTTTATTTCACAGATTTCATTATCATTAGTTTCTTTATTTTTTGTTTCTTTATTTATTTGTTTGTTTTTATTAGTCTTGTACTTAGTGAATACAGTCATGCTGGTACCATTGTTAGCCTCCTCCCTGTCCTCCCCCCTCCACAAGGACCTTCCTTGTTGGGTATGTGGGTTGCGCACTGTGGGGTTTAGCCATTGGTTTTGGGTAGGAGGAAATGTCTCTGTGTATCATGACCCAACATGTGGCTCTGACATTCTTTCTGCCCCATCTTCCACAAATTTCCCTGAGCTATGTTGGGTTCATTTTAGGTCTGCTTCAGTGATGAGGTCTTGGGAGCTTCTGTGTCTCTGGATATCTGGTTTGGTAAGAGTTGATTGTTTTCTGTGACTATCTCCTTCACCCTTGTGCTGGTACCAGGTTCAACAAGAAAACAGCACTCCTGTTTCACCAATTATTTTTAGTTTCAGCTGTGGCCCTTTTGAGGTATGATGAAGTGGTTCTCTCCTTGGGATCTGCATCTATCTGAAAAAGATCAGCAGATTCTCCAACAGATAACCATTCTTTTGTAGACAGAATTTTATAGGTGTAGACCCTCTTGTAACCCATGATTGGTGGGAGCTTCATAATGGAGAGTGGGCCCCAGATGCATGTGCCCCCTTGTACATCTGGCTTATGTGAGTACTGGGGTTTACCTTGAACTGGGGCCTTACACTTCACAGGCAAGTGCTTAACTGCTAAGCCATCTCTCCAGCCCTAGTTTCTTTATTTTGATTTACTATAACCTTGGCCCATACACTAAAATATTTTCTGAAGAAAATGACATAAACTTACCATCAATTAATTCCAAGCATTTTAATGTGAATGCAAATTATTAAAGGTTATTTCTATTTTTAAGAGATAGCTTCATTGGGATGTGAGTCACCTATGAAATTTAACCATTTATGTGCATAAAAAGTACATCCATATTATTTTTTACAGCAACTTTTCTGTCCAACATCTATGACCAAAATCAATAAGTAGTCTTTTTGTCATAAAAGTACCCTAAAGCTGTCATCCTCATATTTCTGTTCCTTGTTCAGTCTTGGTAACCCATGTCATGTTTCCATAGTTTTGCTTATTATTAGAGACTTTTATATAACAAAATCAAGAAAAGTGTTGTGTCTTATGTGTGGATTCATTTTACTTTTTGTAAGGGTTTTAAAGTTTACTCTTAACATTAAAACATATCAAATTCCATTGCATTGATGCAGCACATTTTAGTTACTCATTTATTAGTTTATAGACATTTGTTGATTCTTTTTCATTGGCTGACAGGCTTTTAGGTTATTATGAATAATACATACCTGTCCCGAAGTATTTTTTAAATATTTTCTTTTTATTTATTTATCAGAGAGAGGGAGAGAGAGTGGGTTGCCAGGGCCTCTAGCCACTGCAAAAGAAGTCCAGACGCATGTGCCACCTTGTACATCTGACTTAAATGGGATCTGGGGAATTGGACTTGGGTCCTTTGGCTTTACAGGAAAGTGCCTCAATGTCTGGAGCTATAGCTGTTCATTGACCTCTTTTCTTGAGACTTTAGACCCAGAGGCATTATCATACGGCCTTGATGAATCAGACTTTTAGGCACAGAGGCATTATTGTACAGCCTTGGTGAAGTTGACTTTAGACACGTAGGCATTGTCACGAAAGAAGGTTTTTTTTTTTCTTTTGTATATAAGCTTGTGTCTGCCTGAATAAACTTGAGCCTTGATCAGAACTTGTCTTGGCTCCATTCCTTGTGTTCTTGTCTCAGATCCATTCCCTCTCCCTCCTTCAGGATCTGTTCAACTATCATGCTGCAGGTCGGCACACCTTAATAGCTAAGCCATCTCTCGAGCCCCGTGTAGAATTTTTTGTACAGATGATGTCTCTTGCAGATGTACTACCTATGAGTAATATAACTGGGCAATGTGGTAACTTCATATTTAATGTCTTATAGAATTACAGACAATTTTCCAATGCATTGTACCATTTGAATTCCATTAGAACTGTGTGAGTGTTCTGCTTTCTTTACAGCCTATCAGATATTGACCCAGTGGGTTTGAAGAAGTGGTTACTTGCTGTTACTAATGTTTGGTTGGTCTCAAGTTGTACTCAATACCTGAGAAAACATGTAACTTTTCTTTTTATAAAATTAATATTGTGATTATTTGTCTCAAAAAAGTGAAAACAGGGCTGGAGAGATGGCTTAGCGGTTAAGCGCTTGCCTGTGAAGCCTAAGGACCCCGGTTCGAGGCTTGGTTCCCCAGGTCCCACGTTAGCCAGATGCACAAGGGGGCGCACGCGTCTGGAGTTTGTTTGCAGAGGCTGGAAGCCCTGGCGCGCCCATTCTCTCTCTCTCCCTCTATCTGTCTTTCTCTCTGTGTCTGTCACTCTCAAATAAATAAATAAAAAAAGAAATTAAAAAAAAGTGAAAACAAGATGGGCAATACCCAAATGCAGATAGGAAAGTACATAGATTCTGTGTATTGATATACACACCACATCAGACACTGCTGACAGCTAATTCTCGCATGCTTCTCTGCAGGCCTCTGCTCTTGCGGTGTCTGTTAGTTGTGGTAGAATGAGCTGTAACTAGAATATAACAAGTATCTTTTCTCAAATTGCAAGTTGATTCCCCTTGAGCAATACCATAAACATTACTTTGGAATAGATATATCAGACTCAGTCCTTACCTATGTGACAAGCCAATGGACTAAGCTAATGAGATTAATAGAAAATTTGCCAAAATACATGGAAACTTGTGCCACTCTTTCTTCTCTTAGTTTTCTGGTTTGAATCAGATGTCCCCATAAACTCATGGGTTTGAATGCTTGGTCCCCAGATGATGGCAGTTTGAGGGGTGGAGCACGGGTACCGGTGTGTTCAGAATGGGCTTAGAGGTGCTCTAACAAGCTTAGGGGTGTTCTAACCAGCTACCCTTGCAAGACTTTAGCTCATTTTCTTGCTGCTATTTTATACCTGCTGAACACAGGCAATGTCCGCACTCCCTCATGCCCCTGCCATCACAAAACTTCCAGTAGAGACTGTAAGCCAAATAAATATTTTCCTCCTGTTAACAGTTACCTTTTCACTGCTGGAACAGTCAACCAGATGCAAATGATGGGGCAAAAGAGGCTTGCAGTTTCCAAGGGAAACTTCATCATGGCGGGGGAAGCAGGATCACTTCACCAAACATCTACAGCAGAGAGACATCACTAGTGAGCCCCAGGTAGTGCTTAATACACAGGGCTGACCTCAACCCACAGGTGCATCCCTGGTGACACAGCTTGTTCTAGCAGGGCTTCACTCCCCAAATGCTCTACTAGGTGGCAACAAAGCAGGAAACTTAATCACAAATTCCTGAGGGCATGACCTTCAAAGCTGAAACACCTTTCATCAGCTGCTTTTAAGTGCTTTGTTCCAGCTATGCAAAAGTAACTATAACACAGAGATACTGCATACTGTGACTTGAATGCACTTTTCTAAAGTAATGCATTGAAGGTTTAATCCCCAGTGTGACAGTAATTAAAAGTGGGTCCTTTATTGGACAAATAGGTCATGAGGGTTCTTCCATGATGAATGGATTAATGCCATTACTGTGGAAGTGAGTTTGTTTTAGTAGCATAGGCTCCTCATAAAGAGAAGAGTGTGACCTAATTTTCTCGTTGTGTTTTTACATATGCTTATTAACCCTTTTGCCATTTTATGACCTGAGCAAAAGACCCTCACCAAATTTATTCTCTCAAACATTTATATTTTTGATGAATTACCCAGTCTTTACTATCTTATTTCAGCAGTAGCGAATGGTCTAAGACACTACTAAAACAACCATCTAAATTTGTTGTCATAATTTGGATATGGAGTGCTTCTGAAAAGGATTCCATGCTGAAGGATTTGCTTCAGGTGGTGGGTCTCATCATTGACAGGTGAGGGGACCATGACATGGACAATGGATTAATTCACTGAGGTGGAACCTATCTGGAAGAAGTAAATCACTGTGGGCTTGTCTATGTGTCCTTGATGGCTACATTTTATCCTACTTACCCTGTTGACATTTTCTTTCCCTTCTTCCTGTTCCCCCAGTCACATGCTCCCAGAATCATAATGTTCTGCTTCACTGTGGACACACTGCAATAGAAACACATGACACCATGGTCTGCAATTACTGAAATCATGGTTGTAAATAAATCCATAATCCTTTAATATGTTTCTATCAGGTATTTATCATCACTATAAGAAGGTGATTAATGCATACATGTAAGATTGTTCAAAAGATTCATACTATGGCTGGGGGTGGAGGAGAATCTTTTAACTCTATTGATGTAGGCTACTTAGGTACCATGGAAAGCAGGTGGTATCAAGGTTCATGTGTAACTAAAAGATTCTTTCCTGGAGGGAGGCTGATTTAAACTCAGGAAAGGGGGCTGGAGAAATGGATCAGAGGTTGTTTGTTTGCAAAGCCTGAAAGCCTGATAGCTCAGGGTTTCATTACCCAGTACCCACATAAACCAATGTACAAATTGGCACAGGTGTCTGGAGTTCATTTGCAGTGGCAAGAGGTCCTATTGTGTTTATACTCACTCTTTTTTGGCCTGTGTCTTTCTCCCTCTCTCTCAAATAAATTAAAATAACCGCAATATGATTTAAAAAATCAAAATAAATAAAACTCAGGAAGTAAAGGAAACAATTCTCAGGAAGTTAATGAAATTATAAGATTTTCAAGGTTCCCTACAAAGATTATATTAGCTGTAGCGACTGCTGGGGAGAGGAGACTACACAGGGCCTCTGTCTGCAAGTGGCGCAGACAGCTCCAGGAATGCAGCTTTGATGACTTGTCACCTCTGCAACTGTGGGCTTCTCAGACAGGCAGCTGCCTTTAAACTCCTGAAAGTGACTCCTCACCCATTCTCTCCCAAAAGTACTCCCAATAAATTTACTGATTCCCTAAGCTACATTTAAGGGACAATCTTTCTTTGCCTTCTCATCAGTAACCTATGTTGGGTGAACAGATGTTTCTTTATGTCTCCAAAAGAGAAGTCACACATCACAAGGAAAAGAATGCTTCTACCTCATCACACAAAGAAAATTTAAATTGATTGTTTTGTCTTTTAGTGTACTTTGTTTTCTGTTTTGAATGGACATGATTTTTTTAAAGTAATATTATGTCTGATTTTGTTTACTACATAAAACATGATTTCTAAATAAGTATTTTCTGGAAGGCTATTAAAAAGTCTAACAACATTCTGATTTAGACAGTTTTAACTGTTTACAAAATGTTATAAGCATAACATGTTTAAATGTTTTATTCTTGAGCAAATAGATTTGTAATCTGAAATTGTATTCAAAACATATTTTAATTATTTTCCAATATACAGAGAAAACTAAACTGAAAATGTTTCCACATCTCTTAATATTTATTTATTTATTATTTATTTGAGAGTGAGAGAAAGAAAGAAGCAGATATATATAGAGAGAATGGGCAGGCCAGGGTGTCTACACTGCAAACTCCAAACACATGCACCACCTTGTGCATCTGGCTTTATGTGGTTATTGAACCTGGGTCTGTAGGCTCAGCAGGCAAGCGCCCCAACAGTTGAACCATCAACAGCCCCTCAAACCAAACATTACTGTAACTTTATAAATTTCAGTATTTTCCTATAGTGCTCTATATTTTAAATACAAATAAGAATAATTAACTATACTTAATTGTACTTATCCATGCCATCTGGAAGCCTTTCATAGTTTAATAATTAGTATGATATTCTCAGTTAATACTCTCTGACAGATTTAAACTTTGATTTTTTTGTTTGAAGGTCTGTTTATGAGTTTGAGTTAAGCCCCTGGTTATATCATTCATGTGTGAGACTACTCTGAAACACTTCTTATCCATTGTGTATTACTTTTTTTTTTTAATAAACTGAACAAGACATTAAATTGCCCCTTTGGACAAATAATAATGAAAAAGTACTTCTGCTTTGTTTGTAGCCTATAGCATAATACACAGCCCCCTACACTTTAAGGCAAGCGTGGATAGACTTCCATATAGTCTTAGCATAACAAGTGTTAGATGCATTGTGATTATCATAATCAAATATGTATTCTTTGTCATAAAACAGGGAAGTCACCTGATTTTTCTCTATGATCATTGTGAGGAAACTTCTAAGTTCTGTGGATTTCTGAGTGATGGGAGAATCTATTTTCCAAGGTAAGCCTTTGGGAAACATCTGAAATATTGCTTAGGAAAGGACTCAAGATGTAGATTGATCATACCAGAGAGATTAATTACATGATTAGAGGTTTAGGACTTTGAGATACATGATATGTAGCTGACTTCCTGCCTTTGGGGAAAGGGATGGGAATTAGCCATTGAGTTCAGCTGTGGTGGTACTTTGGAAATGGCCCCTGGGCAAAGTGAAGCAGGGTTGAAATCCCTCTGTGGATACCCAGTAAAGCCAGCGTATGATGCGGAACCAGTTCTAAGTCATTGCTTATAGGTGACATGTGGAACAGGATTGAAATATTGGAGGTCAAGTAAGGAGCTATGAAGATGTACCAATGTTTGCAATGGAGACTCGAAGATGTTTTAGATATATCAGTATGATAGAAGAAATTGACAGGGGAACCAGACCCAGATGATATACTGACACAAAGTTTCTACTGTGTAAGCATTCCTCAGGGAGAATCATGACCCTGAGCCTCCTTATCTACACAGCTGAACCATACTTTTATGTTATCTGTACATGCATAGGCAAACTCTCCTTAACCTCTCTAATTTTCCAGTCACATAGGCCAGAAGTTTAACCTACCAATAGAATACAGAATCAAAATGATGTCAAACTGCCTTCCACATCGTCTATAAAATCTCTAGGGCATTTTGTGGAAGGGAATATGACTGCTGCTCTCACCCATAACCCACAACCGCATGGAGAATACCAAGAATCCCACTGAAGAGTCCCTAAGTGGATGGGAGCAGGGAGGAGGTAAATTATGTTACCAACACATGATGTGACCATACAAACTATATACGTAATAAAAAAAATTCTGAACAATCAGGTTTATTGGGGGATGGATTTTGTAGTTCAACACTAAGGTGTGTTCAGAGCCAGTTTAAGCTCTGGCTGCTCCTGCTTGCTGCCAAGTTGCTGGTGTGTCTCTGCTATGGATCTATGGACACGAGCTAGCTCTTTCTTCCATGATGATACCTCTCTTGGATTATGGAAGCCTGAAATAAGCCCTTCCTCCCATAAGCTGCTTCTGGTCAGGAGCTTATCCCATCAATAAAAAAGTAACTGCAACACCTCCTAGTGAAACCTCAATTAAAAGTTTGAAAAATGAGTTTTCTGGTTGAAGAGTACCATCACCATGCTAGGAAAGCATCCTGTTTGAATTCCATCAGAGAAAATATGAAAGCCCTGTGTTTATGTATCCTAGGCCTTGTTGGTGACAATTCTGCCCCAGGCTATTTATCTATTAAGTAAGTTAGATGGACTAAATTATCTTTAATATCCCTAGTAGCATTTGAGTGGTAAGACTCTCTTAATCTCAATGACTCAGTTTCCTTGTACATGAATGTGAATAATTCTGAATGAACTATGTTCATTCACCTATCATAAGAAATAAATGAACTCTTTTTAACTTTTGAAAGAATAAAGACTTTACCAATTCTAAATAACTCAGTATTATCTTCATATTTCCACAGAGATAATAGTTTTAATAGAAATCAAGTTTGCCTCATTAGTAGCCAGTGAGGGAAAATACGGAGACTTATGCTCAGTAGAACACATATGGACTATCTCTTACTAGATTTCTTCATATTTTTTTCTCCATACTTTTTAAGGTGGTAACTAGTGGGAATTTTGTCTGAAATTTATTTGGGAAATGTGACATGATATTTAATTAAATTAACTGTGTTATTTCTGTTGTTTAGTATTTGTCATGTGATTTTGCCTTTTTTGTTGTTGTTGTTTTGGGGTAGGGTTTCAGTCTATCTCAGGCTGACCTGGAATTCACTATGTAGTCTCAGGGTGGCCTCAAACTCACTGCGATCCTCCTACCTCTGCCTCCCAAGTACTGGGATTAAAGGCATGCGCCACCACACCTGGTGATTTTTCAACTTTTAATAGAAATTTTGGAATGATATTGGATAGAAACATTCTCACAAAACAAAGCAGAGATTGGGAGATTCCATCAGACATTAGCACACACTGAGCAATGATATGTAATAAAGAATTGAAGAGAGTCAGATTTGCATCCTCATTGTGCCATGTAGAGATAGCCGTGTGATGTTGAAGAACATACATTTACATTTCTGCACCTCAAGGTTTTGCTTTATAACATTCCTTATTTTGCAGTACTGTTTGTTTTAATGTTTAGAATATGATATATCAATGATGTGTGGACATCAATGATAATTCTTGCTAAGGTGATAACAAGATTCTACTTTTCTTGTTGTCTTCAGTATATTGTCTTTTAAGTGGTCTTCATCTTCCACATCTTAATTTTTTTTTCTTTTTCACCTTGTAATCCCATCAGTATAATTTATAGGGTCTCCTATTATTATGTGGACACAAATGAGTAAACTCAACCTATACTTCCTTGGTATTCACAATATCTATAATATTATAGCATAATAGGTTTTTTTTTTTTTTTTTTTTTTTGAGAGAGAGAGAGAGAAGCAGAGGGAGAGAATGGGTACACCAGAGTCTTTAGCCACTGTGAACTACCTCCGTATGCATGGACCCTCTTGTGGCACATATTCCACATTGCATGCATCTGGCTAGTTGGGACATGGAGATTTGAACATTAGTTCTTAACGCTTCACAGGTAAGTGCCTTAATCACTAAGCCATCTTTCCAGCCTCATAATAGGTATTTTGAGAAATTTATTTCTACAAAGTCTTCTTCGTGTGAAGTTAAAGGGATATTATGAGGTCTGCAACTTTGAGACATATTATCACATATATTGGAGATAATTAAAAGCACAGGTATATTGTATGATATTAGAACAATTTTAATTTTTAATAAACTTAGTCCCAACCTGAGCAGTTTCCCAAAGATATTATTATGAACCACATTGGAGTGAACTTCCTTAGAATCAGCTTTTAGCATATCAGCTAACTAGAGAGTTCAATGTAAAAACTCACTTTAATGAGGTATAGACATGGATGCGTTAAGTAAGACTCTTATGTAAAATTTCATTTTATCCCATCGATTGGATGAGAACACAACAATGACACAATCATAAATAAAAAAGAATACAAAACTTAGTAAAACATAAATTACATTTTTGTGTTTTACAATAGCAATTTATCCTTTGACTCATCTTCAAACATTTCAGTGTTACATCCACCACGTAAACAAAACTATAGTCTATTTTGCAACTGTCAAACTTTGGATATTGTCAATCTGAATGCAAAGACAGGCACAAAATTTAAAGACTGAAGAATAAGAATAGAGTTTTCTACTTATTAGCCAGCTTAACTGCACATAGCTAAGCTTTTGTCTCTAAGTAAGTTCTACTTTTTTTTTCAGAAATAACAAGTTTTTCTTTATTTTCTTCTTTCTGCTTTATAGCATGATGATTATGAAGCAAAAATGATAGTCCTAGTTTCTTAAATTGTTGATGAAGGAGATAAGTGTGGACAAAATCATTTATTTAAAACTTGAAAAAAAAAGTACCATCATAAACACACCATGGAAATTTCCTACTTATTAATGAAATCATTAGACCAAAATTCTGCTGTTTTAAAAAGTGAGGGCTAAAAGTTACACTAGTGTTCCAACTGTACTTCTTTTTTGCTCATGGCCATTTATAAGACTGTCTTCACGCTACCACTACAGATCTAACTTGTATGAGTCTCAAATTTTCTTTGTATTGAATTCCTGTTGCATTGTAATCACAAAATAAAATTTATTATGGTACAACTCTTTTGTTAAGTAGAAGCCTGAGTCTGCAAAATGACTTTTGATAGCACAGTTGGGGAATGGCAAAATTGTAGGCAGAAAAATGATTTTTGATACTAGTTGCTAGATGTCATAACAGGGGAGTTTTATTTACAAATAAGAATATAAAGGCCAATAAAATGTGCATAGGAGAAGAAAAATGAATTTAACAGTATGACAAATGTTTTTAAAATGCGCCTGCATATTTTGGCCTATCACCAAAATATTACTATTTCAAATGAAAAAAAAAAAAGTAATGACAGAATCCTAGCATGGATCAAACTTTTCATTTGTCACTTACTGAGTATGTATTATAAATTCAGTTCAAAGAAAAGGTTTGGCTAATTCCAATTGACCCCTGTATATGCTTCTTTTTTGGTTAGATTCTTGAACAGTTCATCAAACATATTACAGAACTTTAGTTTTTATTCACTATTTCATTATTATTTTTGCATGTATTGTCCAAGGTAACTCATTAGATTTATAGTGTTTATTGAAAAATACTGTGAATCCTTCCTAATTTTTAAAAATATTTTTAATTTTAATTTATTTATTTGAGAGAGAGAGATACAGAAATAGGCAGGCGGGGGGATGGGTGTTCCAGGGCCTCCAGCCACTACAAATGAACTCCAGATGCATTCACTCCCTTAATAATCTGGCTTATGTAGTTCCTGGGGAATCAAACCAAGGTCCTTTGGCTTTGCAGGCAAACACCTTAACCACTAAGCCATCTCTACAGCCCATCCTTTCTAACTTTTATCCAAATTTTCTTAGTGGATTTCTCAGTCTCTGTTTCCTTAGACACAAATAAATTATAACAAATTCTATATCTTGCCTTTGATTTTTTTTCTTACTTTCTGTTAAGAAACTCATTTAATTATGGACAATATAAATAATGAATCAGAGGGCTGAAGAAATGGCTCAGCAGCTAAGGCCCTTGCCTGAAAAGGCTAACAATCCAGATTTTATTCACTAGTGCCCACATAGAGTCAGATGTGCATAATGACCCATGCATCTGCAATTATTCTGCAGTGGCTGGAGGCCCTGGCATGACCATTTTCTCTGTCTGTCTCTCTTCTCCCTATCTGACTCTGCTTCCAAATAAATAAATAAAGAAAAAGATTAAAATAAAATAATGACTCAGGGACAGAAACATCCTTCCAATATAACCAATGAAAGATATGGGGAAAGTGAATTTGGACTCTGTAACTGCTTATACAGAAAATCTTACAAGTTTTCCCCAAGTAGTATCTCTATATTTAGATACTTTAATTGTGCTAGATATTCATTAAAATGTGCCTGATGATCAATGAAGAATGAACACCATGTTATATAAGTCCTCAATTATAAAGCAGGGCATAGGAAAAATAATATTCACAAGTGTACAATTAGGAGATAGCCTTAATATCTTTAAATGGAAATATGTAAGAATAAATGAAGAAATAACAAGTGTCTAGTGTTGTATCAATGCCCAGGAGATATACTAAAAGTAGGTCAACTAAAACAGAAGCATACAAATTTCTATGGCACCAAACTGCAAAATGTACTTAACACATGCTCACTCGAGCATGCATAAGGCACATGCTAATTCCTATGTGGCATGACACCATCTAAAGCAACCATGTTCTTATTTCACAAGACTCACTGGTGAGATGCATTCCTCCATTTCATTAAATATATATCATTCATCATTTCTCTTTGTTACATGTCTGTATCCTTAACTTTTTCTCATCAGTCCACAAAAATTCTTCTTCTTTTTTTCCTGATCCTTGGATTGAACCTAAAATCTCATATATAGGAGTCAAGAGCTCTACCACTGAGCTACCCACATCCCAGCTAGTGCAATATTATCAAGGGAAGTCTTTTATGATTTATTCTTCTCTACATCCAAACACAGGGTCACTTTAAGAGCTGGATTAATCCTGATGGTTAACTGAGAGTGAATTTCCTTATTCCTCATTTTTAAAGGAATATCACAATTTTTACTTTTTATTTTGGCTGTGCATTACCTGTGTAAAGGTCAAATAACACTAGTGGGCTTAAGATATGAATTTGTCTTCTCATTTAACATTAAAAACTCAAAAGTACCTTGACCTGGAATTGAAAGAAAGTTATCTAATAGGAAGCATTCATTCTTCCACTTATAATATGACTTTGAGAGGATTCAGCCTAAATGTTTAGCTTCTAGTGTGCTTTGGTCAAAGACTTAATGAATTGCAGGAAACAAGTTAGTTTATCAATAAAAAGGGGGGTTGAAAATATGGTTCAGGTGGAGATGGCTCAATCAGTAGAACACGTGCCACACAAACACATTTGGACTTCACTTTCCCAGCACCAATGCAATTACCAGGTGGGAATGGAGGACTGCCTGCTATCCTAGTGCTTAGGACAGAGATATGGGATCCTCTGTGGTAAGCTGGCTAAGTGGAGTAGCTGAATGGGTGAGGTCTGGGCTAAGGGTGAGAGATAATGGCACAGTAAACAAGGCTGAAAGCAACTGAAGAGTAAACCAAACATTAACCTCTGTCCTCCCCATACTCTCACATGCATGTGTGCATAACCTGCACATATGTCTGCCCACACATGTATGAACGTGTGCTCAGATGTATGTGTGTATGAACAATACACATGCAGATACCAATAAAATAAGATATCATAGTTAAGGCAATAGTTTATTAAAATGAATGCAGCATAGGATAGTCTCAAAAAGACTATTTTATGTTAAATTACTCTAGAAAGGAATATTTATAGTATTTGGAGGAGTAACTTTTAACTCCCATAAACATATATTGAAATAATAATAATCATTTATAATATAATATTTTCACATGACTAAGACACTGTTAAAAATCTCAAAAATTTAATTAGATGTTTAAAATATTTCCCTAAAAATTAATATGTAGGGGCTGGAGAGATGGCTTACAGTTTAAGGTGCTTGCCTATGAAGCCTAAGGACCCAGGTTTGATTCCCCAGTTCCCAAATAAGCCAAATGTACAGGGAGACTCATGAGTCTGTTATTCATTTGCAGTAGATAGATGTTGTGATGCACCCATGCACTATCTACCTGAGTTTGTTTTATGTCTCTAATAAGTAAATAATTATAAAAAGTAGTAACTAGAAACTAATCATAAAGCAAATATTTACTTTGATATAAGAGAAACTACTTTTTAATTGCAATGTTTATAGAGACTTAAAAGCAACTATGGCTCCAAATTACAAAATTTATTTTACACATGCTGACTCAAGTGTGTGTGTTTTGCTTTACAGGACGCTGCAAGTGAGAAGAGGTGGGGCTGGTTAGAAGAATTTGAAAACCCACAAAAAATAAATTCAACTGTAGATTTTACACTAGATACAATAGCATGATTTTCTATTTCCTATGTAGAAAGCACTAATGTAGTATGTCACAGGTTTATAGGAGATTTATTAGTATAAAACTTTACTGTTTATTTATTTATTTATTTTAGAGAGAGAGGGACAGAGAGGGAATTGGTGTGCCTGGGCCTTACCCATTGCAATAGAATTCCAGACACTTTCATCACCTAATGGGGCATGTGCGATGACCTTTTGCTTGCCTCAGCTTTGTGCATCTGGGTGTTTTTATACATGTCCTTTCTCAATGGCTACAAAGTGAAATGAGCTTATGATTAGCGGCATTCACTGATATTTCCTCCTGAAACATATCTATTTTTATCTTTTAGTATGATAATGTCCATTACTAACAGCAATCTACTATCAGTATAATACAAAGCTAAATTACTCAACACATTTTGAATATAGTCCCAAAATTAATATGATAGACAGGTTATGTTATTATTTCAGAGGGAATAGAAATATAAATATTTAAGTAAAATCATGCCCTTTAATTAAAAGTTTAGAACTTGAGCCGGGCATGGTGGCGCATACCTTTAATCCCATCACTCGGGAGGCAGAGGTAGGAGGATCACTGTGAGTTCTAGGCCACCCTGAGACTACATAGTGAATTCCAGGTCAGCCAGGGCTAGAGCGAGACCCTACCTCAAAAAAACAACAACAACAAAAAATTAGAACATGGATAAAATATGGCCCTAGTAATCTAAGGCTAGACTTGCTTTCAGATGTTTTCACTACATTATGTTATGTACATTTTCAAGTTCATCATTTAGATATTTTCATATTCCATTAGTCTCAAAAAAAAATCAAAGATAGTCCAACAGAGTAGATGTCTAAGTGTTATGACTGATAACTGCTGGTAAAGGTTTGGTTTACCTATTATCTATATTTGTCTCCCTAAAGCTTTCAATAGCTCATATGAATTTATGTTTTCTAGTATCTTATAGAGGAAAGGCCATCTTAAAGTCATTCAGTTAAATTCCACGTGAAAATACTTATATTGGTGAGTGAGTGATCATTTGTGCAAAAAAAAACCTTATCTTTAAAATATATCAAATACTTTAAGAGATTTCCTAAATTTAAGTTACTACTAACTAATATAGGAAATAAAATTGTATATATTTACAAGGCACTAAGAAGGAAACAGCATTGTTTTTATGTAGTCAAGTGAGGACTCAAAGAGGGAACCAAGAGAGATGTCTACTGCTTGATTTAGGAGAACAGGAATTCAGAGTTTGATTCATTCTTATCCAGTCAGCTCTCCCTCACCCCCTATTCAGTGCTGACCTCTTCCTAAGCCAGCCTCATGAATACAGACCAAGCAGCTCTACCTCAGATTCACCTGAGCCTGAGGGTAAAGCCTACTGCATTAAAATTATAAACAGGGCTTGAGAGATGGCTGAGCAGTTAAAGTTCTTGCCTGCAAAGTCTAAGGACCCATATTCGACTCTCCAGATCCCACGTGAGCCAGACACACAAAGTGTGAGGTCATACATGCCCACTAAGTGGCACAAGCATTTGGTGTTTGATTACAGTCCCTAAGGCTCTGGTGCACCAATTCCCGCTCTCTCTCTCTCTCTCTCTCTCTCTCAAATTATATTGATATATGGCTGATCTCTCTACAGTACCTCTTCTTGGCTACTTATCTCTCCATGCTTGAATCTTTGGAGTGCCAATATCTGTAAGACCAGGCTAATCCCCAGAGATTTTTTTTTATTATGTATTTATTTGAGAATGAGAAAGAGAAAGAGGCAAATAGAGAGAATTGGTATGCTAGGGCCACTAGGACTGAAAATGAACTCCAGACACATGTATCACCATGTGTATCTGCCTTACATGGGCTAACCAAACGTCTTTTGACTTCGCAGGCCAGCGCTTTAACTACTAGGACTTCCCTCCAGCCAGCTTGTTTAAATGAATTTTTATTTATTTATTTGAGAGAGAGGCAGATAGAGAATTTTTTTCGGGGGGGGGGTATTTTCCCCCTCTATTCCTATTACATCAGGACTTTCTGTTTTTGTTTGTTTTTTTGAGGTAGGGTCTCATTCTAGCCAAGTCTGACCTGGAATTCAATATGTAGTCTCAGGTTGGCCTTTAACTCATGGGGATCCTCCTATCTTGGCCTCCCGAGTGATGGGATTAAAGGCATGCACCACCATGCCTGGCTGTACTTCTTTTTTCATTTTCCTGAAAAAAACTTGTGCTTTTTTCTCCATGCCCATTCTTAACTTCCCACAAGGGCTCTCAGATCATGTGGCTGTATCTAGCCCACTCCCTTGGTTCACGGACTCTCCTGAATAAATGTAACAGTTTGTAGTCTATTCCCCTCAGCCTGTTCTTTTCACTTCTTTGTTATATACAGATTAAAAAAAAAAAAAAAAAAAAAAAAAAAAAACAGGACTGGAGAGATGGCTTAGCGGTTAAGCGCTTGCCTGTGAAGCCTAAGGACCCCAGTTTAAGGCTAGATTCCCCAGGACTCACGTTGGCCAGATGCACAAGGGGGCGCATGCGTCTGGAGTTCGTTTGCAGCCGCTGGAGGCCCTGGTGTGCCCATTCTCTCTCTCTCTCTCTCTCTCCCTCTCTCTCCCTCTCTCTCTCTCTCTCTCTCTCCCTCTTCCTCTCTCTGTCTGTCACTCTCAAAGAAATAAATAAAAATAAAACAAAAAGTTTAGAAAGCAAAACAAACAATAAAAAAAAAAAAAAACCTAGGGTTTGGAGTCCAAAAACCCTTCCTGAACACTCCAAACCCTGTTACAGTACTATAAAATGTTCCAACACATAAATACGGTATATAATCAACACAAATATACAATATAATCTATTTATTCATTTTCTTCTTCACTGCATGGCTGTATGTGCCTGTGAATATGTGCGAGTCTGCTTGCCTGTCAGGGCAAATGCATATCCTTCTGGCTTTATATTGGTGGCTGGGTAAAGAAAGTACCTTTAACCATTAAACCATCTTCTCAGCTCCTACATTATGTATTTTTTCTTTTTATTAAGTAGAAACCTTGTATGGACACATCATATGTTGGTACCATTATTTTCTTCCTCCCTGCCCCCATGTACTGAGGGCTATCCTCAATGAAATTGCTGGTATTCAGCATAGGGTTGTGGGTTATGAGATGCAAGAGCAGTACTTAGTCAACATTTGGGGCCAATGACTGTGGATATTCCCTTCCACTCTGTGGCTCTTCCAATCTTTCCACCCTCTCTTCCACAAAATTCCCTGAGCCGTGGTGGATGAGTTTTAAGTTTAGTTTAGTGTTGTGCTCTCAGCAGCTTCTGGATTTCTGCTTTGATATGTTTAGATTATCCTCAGTGTCTGTCTCCATCACTCTGGTGATGGGTGCCAGACTCACCATGGAAGCAGCACTCTTGCTAATCGTGCCAAATTCTCTCTGGTTTCACTTGGGACTTGCCTGAGGTGCCCGGGGTGGTTTATCTCCTTGGTTCTTACTGCCTTCTGAAAAAGAAGTTTCTCCAAGAGACATTATATAAATTTTTAAATCAGATTAAACATGTTTATCTCCTCAGATATTTTTAATTTTAATGATCAAAGCTCTCAACATTCTTCCTACAATTGTATTATACAGTACATTGTTGTCTGCAATATTCTAATCCTATACTACATTGCTGTCTACAGCACACCATAATTTCTTTCATTCATGGAACTATAAGTTATTAACTTATTATAACTTATATCCAATTTATTAATCTTTTCCCACCCATTGGGAAACACAATTCTACTCCTATGATGTCAACATTTTTACTCACCATATGAGAACTATCAAAGCAAAACAATCTCCCATTGCATCTATATAAAATTGAATAATATCCCATTCTGTATATACATATTTTCTTTATCTGTTCATCAGTTGAGCAATAGCTTGGTTGTTTCAAATTTTGGCTATTATAAATAGTGCTGCAATGAACAAAGGGGCCAGATGTATAAAAGAGAATATTTACATTTTTAAGAGTCCACTTACTTTTATTCTAACTCAACAAGAATATTTTTAAACTATTACCATCTTAATGGAGGGTGTGAATAACAAACAGGAAGAAAAGAATGTTCCTTTTAAAAATGGAGCATATCTCAAAAATTTTGACAAGGGTTTGGAATCCAAACGATGGACTGTTTCCAAAAGTGTGCTACAGAATCAGTGATAGGAATACCAAAGAAAGATAAGAGAGTGGGAGAGAAAAATGTCACATTTACATGAATTTTGATGAAATTTGGTCCTAGGCAACTTTTCTCTTCTGTATTTGCCAGAATTCAAATATATTCTTACCAACTGCTCTTGATTTGGCTAACTGATCCCCTCAGGGGTATGGGACCCATAGCTGGAGCTGGGAAACAAGTCAGAACCATATCCAAACATAAGCCCACTCTCTAATATCAAGCTACCATCAATCATGGGCTACAAGAGGGCCTACACCAGTTAAATTCTCTATTAAAAAAAAGCAAGTGTTATCTCATTTCTCGTGGTGCTAACTTACTCTCCGTTGGAGAATCTGCTTCTCTTTTTCAGATAGATGTAGAGCTTAAGGAGAGAGCCACCCCATTATACCTCAAAAGGGCCCCCACTGAAACTAAGAAAAATTGGCGAAACAAGCAAGGCTGCTGTTTTCCTGATGAATGGGATACCAGCACAAGGGGGAAGGAGACCAACACAGAGAAAAATCAACTCCTACCAAATCAGAGAGCCAGAGCCTCAGAGGCCCCCAACATCTCATCACCGAAGCAGACCAAAAATGAACCCAACATGGCTCAGGGAAATTTTGCGGAAGGAGGGGTGGAAAGAATGTCAGAGCCACATGTTGGGTCATGATATGCAGAGACATTTATCTTACCCATAACTGTGGGCTAACTCCACAATGCACAACCCATATACCTCAACAAGGAGGGGGTAATGGGGAGGGGGTAAGTCACGGATGAGTCTAATAATTGTACCAAACAGACTGTATTTCTTGAATACAAAATTAATTAATAAAAAAAATTTAAAAACAAATATATTCTTAAGATGAGGAGTAAAATTTTAGGTAAAAAACTTGAAAGATTCTTTGGCCAACACACTAATAAACAAAAATCAAATAGGTTGTTATAAGGATTTTAAATACTGTGATTTTTATGTGTAATGTTAATAGCATGTGTGGTAGTGTGAGAAAACTAAAAAATGCAGTGTAATTTCCTCTGACCTCATAAAATGTCCTAATATGTTAAATAGACATTTGCAATGTTTCCAGAGCAAATCTGTCTGTTGCCGCCAGTGGGTTTAATTGGTATAAAATACTATTCATGTAGTATCATCAGCTGTAGGTCAGAAAGTAATTGTTGCTCTGAATTAATAAAATAGATGCCTGTTAATATTTTTAGACCAATATTTTCATTTTGTTATATTTCTGAAAGTGTGTTTCAGCAGTTTTAGTGGGAGTGGTAGATGCTATCATGGACTTTCTTATTTCAATATTTTGTTCTCAGGCTACCTTTTTGAGTAACTTTCACCACTTTACTTATTTTTTTTAAAATTAGTCACCTATTCTTCATGTTCAGGAGAATTTGACTACAATTACTAGTAAAAATATAAAGAACTAAAAGATGTTGATTGAAGTGTGATAATAAACTCTATCTGAAAGACTTCAGTGAAGGACTCTAAGACATGGTTCCTAATTCAAAGCCCCACCATAGCCATGCAAATATTATCAGCTCATGGTCTGTCACAGACATAAGTCAATCTAGTTGGTTTTCCACTAAAATCTGGAGTCTCCTATAGGTTCAATGAGAAATTTCTTTAATAATAAAATCATATTCATTCAATGGCTTTATGATATAACTGAATACTTGTTTGTGCTAAGGTAAAAATAAAAATATTGTGTTCCACTAATCTCCACTACTAGGTTTTTGTACCCCTACAAACACTTTTGAAATATTAATAGCTCTTAAATGAGGTAATACTCTGTAGCAATATAAACACATACAAGAAAAATATAGAAAACGAATGTGCTGTACTCAGATTATCTGTTTATGAGTTTCAAACTACTCTTAAACGTTATCTATAGCAAACGCACCAAAATAATTAAATATTCTATCTTTGAATTTTCTTTATGGAATTATTTGATATTTACAGGATTATTAGACAACATAATCTTCCATCTAGGTTCCTAATGAATTTAACATGGTGTTTTCAAGACCAAATAAAAACTGTATTTTTTTTAAAAGAAATTACTACAAGGTAATGCTATATGTGTCAAATTCAATAATTCTAAGGGTGGTCCACTGGGCCTTGTAAAATGTTCATTCATTTATTAAGTCACACACTTTCATACTTATTAGCTTGGCCATCTGTATAGCTGTTTATCCTCCTGAACTGAATTTCTGAGAGAACAAGGGTATTCTTGTTGACATCCATTAAACTGCTGTTGTCCCACAGGGGTTCAAAGCAGTGAAGCAAGAAATTGAGTTGAGGTGTGGAGGGGACTCCTGGCAGTATCACTACAAACTGTTTGGTGTCATCCTAAGACATGGCCTTGGAGAATTATGGGTCCTAAGTATGCCTCTTTAGACAGCACTGTGAACATAGAGGTGTCAATCAAACTAATTCCATATGAATCCATAGATATTTATTTTAAAAAAATTACTACATTGAATCAATTAATTCTAGAACGTATATATAAAACAGGAAGGTATCAAGTACTGTGACTATTTCAATTGAACAATTGCCTATAAATATAGGAAACATAGATGGGCTGAAAAGAGAAGTATTAGCTCTAAAATGTAGCATCATAGAAAAGTAACATGCCAGGATGAATAATCATATAAAGGGAATATAACAGGTATCATATATAAACAAACACATAAGTAAAACACGCACACACACATATGCTTATTTGTTGTCATGTAATTAAAAAAAAACTCATTTTATTTTATTTTTAAAATTTTTATTTATTTGTTTGAAAGAGAGGAAGAGAAAGGGGCAGATAGAGAGAATGGGTGCACTAAGGCCTCTAGCCACTGCATACAAACTCCAGATGCATGTACCACCTTGTCCATTTGGCTTTTATACATACTGGGAAATCGAACCTGGGTCCTTTGACTTGGCGGGTAAGTACCTTAACCGCTCAGCCATCTCTCCAGTCCCTATAAACTTATTTACAAAACAACTAAGTGTTAAATTCTTTAGCAGAATCTATGGATGCTATGGAAGGTAAAACAGTCTTCCTGACTGTGCCACTTTTGGCATCTAATGAAGTAATGTGGATGTTCCTCTCAAAGCACTAAGAGCTAAATCAAGAACAGAGATAACAACAATTCAAAGGCTGATTTGGAGATGTACTGAACATGACAATCATTTGGCTTTAAATTTACAGAACCAATACATTTACATTTAATCTGTTTCTATGTGAGAGACACAGGAAGGAACATCTTATTCTTATTTTTAATAGCTTCAATTTAAAAATGGAGTGCATATAGAATTTGAAAACAAATTTTCCATTTTTCCAAGTGGAACCACCACTAAAAGCAATTGGTTAAAACAAGTATGTTGGCACAGTTCTATAAAAGCAGTGTTTGGGAAACCAAGCTTTGCGAGTTCATGGCCAGTCAGGACTATATGTTTTCTTATCTTATCTCTCACCTTTCCAAAACATGAATACAATAAAAGCAAGTGGAGGAAGATGTTTCCATACTCAAATATCTTTGGAGACTATATCTTCAAAGTGAGCTAAGATTATTTACGGAGAAATAAGTAACTAATTACCTTATATAGTATAATTTACACTGAGATTTCAGACAGATGTTTATACTAGTAGTCTTTCTTGATGCTTCTGTTCATTGTGTTATTGACATTTCAAATATAAAAGTGACATTTGGGGCCTTAATTCTGTCATCTAATCACAGTGAAACCTGCCAATTCTTATTGACATCTTGACATTTTATTGCTAAGAAGTAGTTATTCTAAGTTCTAATGTAAGGTAGATTTAAATTCATGGAGCTGAGTTCTCTCTGTGAGCATCCATTAAAGGCTTGATCCTTTGCTCCTTTCATCAACAAAACTTTCAGTCAAGTAAATCAGTTGTTGGCCAGAATACGAATTACAGATTAGGCCATGAAAGGTTAACAGTTTGCTATTTGTGATACGATTGAAAAGCTAGAGAAAACAAAGAGAATAAATGTGAGTAAAACTCTCTCATATTAACTTCTACACCAGATAGTTCTGACATGTCAAGCTCTTACTATCTAGACATTACCCAGTGGAGGTGCAGGAGATTCTTGTTACCATAATTCAGTTCTTCAGTTGTTCAACAGAAGGTGTTAACCTTTCAATTGCTACAAAATGAAAGGTTTAGCCTGGAAACCTATATCTACACAAAAGAAAAACCTTTATCTGAAGCAGTAACAAAGATCATCAGAAGGTTGAAAATGTCCAGTGATATTCTCAGGCCATCAGGACATAGGACATAGAAAATGTCACTATGATATTTTACCTGTGTTGCAAATGATTAGCAAAACATGAACTTAGTCATTATCCAAAATGTAATAGAAGCATTTAGCACACACTGATGAACATTTAACAAAATGCTCTCTACCCAAATTGTCAATCACATCTTCTCTAGAAAAGAGTACAATTCCTCGATATTTTATGCTAATGTTAACTTGAATAACTAAAAATAACATATTAGAGTATACTGTAGCACATATTGGAGTTTTCTTTCATGTTAGTGTCATAAAGATCTGAGTTCAAGACAAATGTAACAAAGTACTTATTCAACCAGCATAACCAAGGAACACATCTGTCACAGTGGTTCAAGCATATAATTAAAGAGTTATGTTTATAGAATGAGTAGAAGAGAAACACTTGATCTAGGATAGTTAGGTTAAGGGACATTTTTGGGTGGTAGTTGTAGGAGAGTCAAACTGGAAGGTTTGGGGGACATTTCAGAGTAAACACTATTGTTGGGATTCAGGCAACTGTTTTTCTGTGATTAGGCATTACTTGAGTGATATCACAGTGAATGAGGTACTATTTGTAGGAAAATTGTTTATTTAATGATTCCCATAGGTAAGCTGTTGTGTTAGACAATTTTTATTTGTAAAAATGGGTTTGCATTCCATGATCATGCAGTGCGACCAATTTGCAGTTGGAAAATTTTGGTTACATCCCCCAGAATTTGTTAATGGCAAGGAAAAGCATCCTGCAATTGAGTCAGACAGAGAATGTTTAAAGGATAGACTTCAGAGGTTATTAAGAGTCTCATAATTACTAGAACACAAAAACTAACTTTTACATTGTCTAATACCATAGCTGTTTAATTGATATGAGTTGAAAGTAGAAAATCTATTTTGTTGTCACATAAAATGGACTTTATTTCTTCTCCTCAATCGAAGAAACGCCCAACATTTGGATAACCATAAAAAAATGGGACATACAATCAGATTATTTGCTAAAATATAGTTGTATTTAAGTTTGAGCATTCTCTTTCCTTTTTTCTCAGTAAGTAGGAATTATCCTTAGCCAAGAAACTAATGAGTGAATCAATAATTCTTAAAGACAAGCTATTTTTTCAGTGAAGAAAAGGAATGACTCCTGCTGCCTAAGTACTTGCAACGTACTCACAACAATATGCACATGGACAACAAATTAAGAATTATTAAAAGGTAGACAGAGTTTGTTTCTTGGATTTTGTCACCACTACACATGAATTAGAAATAACAGTAATTATGATAGACTGTGGAGTGGAGTCATAACTGATCTGAACACAGTCTGAAAGGTGATATGAGATGGACTGCTAAAGTAGGAAAGACCCCCAATAAAATGCCACTGATTTCTTTTTAAAACATTTCTCATTGTGTTTAATTTTCTTACCCACAATGCCATTCTTCAAGATGTACTTCTTAAAGATCTACCACTTCAATCAGGGTTAATTATTTTAAAAATCACTTTTGTAAATGTCCATAATAGGCTATGAGTTTAGCTTAGTGGCATAACACAGGCTTAGTTACAACATCTTGCATTAAGTAGCCAGCATGCATTCCTGCATGCATGCTCCTGTGCGCACACACACACACGCACACACACCACCACACACTCGTGTGCAGACACAATATCCAAATCAACCAATCAATCAAGCCAAACAATAACAAAAACAAGATGTGTGCTATTGCATTTCTGAAATCCCAGCACTCAGTACTCAGGTGAAAAAAGTGTGAGGTGAGATATCAGTTTGAGGTACACAATCAGTTCTACATCAGCCTGAACTACACAGGGAAATTTGTCTCAAAAAACATAAAGAACAAAACCTTCATAAGATTAGCACTTTTAATTTTATAATCTCTTTTAAAATTTCCAAAATTATTTCTCAAAAATATAATTTTACTTAGAGAAGATATCATAAACAGCACTTATAAATGATATTATCAGGAAAGTAAGTTTCTGGCACAAAATCACACAAAGCAAATGGCAATTTCTTCCTCTCCTCCAATTTCTCACTTACACAATAAGGTAGTTCTTTTCTTCATACTTCCTTATCTAAAAGATCATGATCTTTGGTTTCCAAAGGTTTGGAACTTGCTATCAATAATCCCTTAAATTTTCAAAAATGATTTTTTGTTTAGATAACAATGTTTTCATGTTAGGCTCTCATTTCTCTTTTAAAAGTCCATATTATTATTTTCTTATCTTGAGATAAATTACAAACTATACAAAGCTTCTATAAGCATTCTGTTCTTCCATTAGGATCCCTTTACAATATATTACTGTGTTTTGTAATGAATGAATCAGTGTTGATACAGTACTATTAACAAATGCCATGCTTTACTTAAGGTTCCTTATTGTTTTAATTCCTTAACTCAGTGTCTTCTTTGCTCCATAATCCAATTCAGGATAGTATTTGGCATTTATTCCTCAAATCTTCTTAGGTATATTTATACTTTTAAACATTATTTTGATAACTTTGATGATTCAAATAAACACTAACATCTTTAGCAGAACATCTGAATTTCTTTGTTGTTTTCTTTTTATTGTGTTTTTAATTTTCTACTGTTTTAAATATTTCTGTATGTGTATACATGTTATGTGTGTAAAATCAAGTATGTGGTCACTCATGTGCATTTGCACATGTGCATACATGCATGTTGAGGTCAGAGGGAGAGTTTGTTTTCTTCAGTCAGTCTCCATGTTATCTATAGAGATCCAAGGGATTCCCTGTATCTGACTCTCCAGGTCTGGTATAATAGCATTGCCTTTTCTCCTTGAGTGACAACAGCTACCAAAGAGGTTTTTGTATAGCAAATTCCTCTAATTGAAATAGTCCAGGATCCTGCAGGCAGGAAAGAATAAAAATGTTTCAGCAAGTCAGAGGGAACTGACACTTAAAAGGTCACAGACCACTCCCCAAGGCTAGAGGATTTGTAAATAGCTGTTGAGGGGTAGATTTTGGTCAATGTTTTGTAGCAATTAAAACAGTCTCTTGGGCTGGAGAGAAGGCTAAGCAGTTAAGGCACTTGCCTGTGAAGAGTAAGGACCCCTATTCCAAACTCCAGATCCCAGATAAGCCAGATGCAGAAAGGTGAGGCAAGCACAAGGTGTCACGTGTTCACTAGATGGCACAAGAGTCTGGAGTTTGATTGCAGTGGTGGAGGCCCTGGCATGCCAACTTTCTCTTTCTTTGTGTCTTGCCCTCTCTAAACAATAAATAATACAAAATAAAAACAGTCCCTCCTGGACAGAAGGGGTGGACTGAAGCTCATGAGACTCAGGAAGTCAGTAAGTCCAGAAAAAGTTGAGAGACTCCTCCATTATGATATATGTGCTAGTAAAAATAAATAAATAAATAAAACGTTACTGATTGACAGAAGATCAAACATTATCCAAGATAGCAGAAAACATTCATTTCAAAAGATGCATTCAGTATACTTACAAAATTGTTGAAAAAAGACAGAAAACAAATTTATTGTCTTCACAAATTTTGTGATATGAATGTGTGCTTGTATGTACATATGTGCAATTCCTATGTTGGAGGAAGGAATTAACATACCAAGTCAAAACCTGGAGACCCACTGCAAAGTCTTCATTCTTTTTCAACTGTCATATTCCATAATGCACACAGTATTCAAACTCAAAGTTCAAGTAGATTCCTGGTTATGATTCTTTGCCATGTCAACAAGTACTGTTTATTTTAGAATTTTAGCTCTATACTAATTAGTCCCTCTAATTATACCTCTCGACCCTTAAAATTAAATCATCTATGACTTGCACTCTCAGAAAGCGTTCTCACACTCTTGCCCTAGATGATTAAAGTTATAATTAAATTGTCATTTTAGCCATCTATTGTTCTTTTATTTTTCCTACTCCCAACTATTCAATTTGTTTTCTACTAGCTACATAAAGAAATATGAAATGATTGTGACCCTTGGGCCTGTTATTTGAGACACATCACATTTTTTTTTTTTGTCCTTTGCTTCTCACATGTCCAGAATCATAAATAATTTAAATTTCTAAGAACAAACCAGGTGTTTATGGACACATTGATTCTATAACATGCTTCTTCTATTTATCAGCCTGAAAAATTATTAGCTTTCATTAATTAGGTTAATTTTTGGTCTTTTCTAAAGTCTTCCAGGATTTCTATAAGTATGACCAAGTAAAATAATCAACTACATGGACTCAGGATGAACCCTGCTTGTGCAGAACTCCCCACTCCTTCTGTTCACTAGCTGTCACCCTGAGTAAGTTGCTTAAATCTCATGTCCTTTCCCTCCAAAATAAAGATGTTGAAGAAGTGGCACACTCAGAAGTAACACACATCTCCTATGGATTTGTTCTTCCTTACTACTGATGATCTTACTTTTGCATTTGATTGTTTGCGCTTCATTGACTTTAAATTCTTTATGCTATGCCTATTCTCTCACCTTGTTTGCAATTTCTGGATGCTTTTTGTCTCAAAATAGTCACATCCAGCGAATACATTTAGTAAGCAGTTGAATTGATTCCATGCTGCTATGCATACTAAAGTAAATTACACACACAATTCATATACATTAAATATTTACATTTATTAAGGTATGAGTTATAATATGTACTTTAAGCTGCCATTGAAACCCTAGAGTGAAGTTATCTTACTGCCTCAGCCTCTACAATGTGTGAAATTGTAGTCATGCATAGTGATTCACTTTTACTAAGTGTATATTTCAGTAGTAATATAATTAAGGAGATTGGTGAAGAGTTTGAGATTTTCATAAGTGTATTTGTAATTGCTTGTGTATGTGCACAAATGTGTTTATATTTTTATAAGTCAGATTTCATATAATACCTTTAGGTGAACTCAGGTGTACTCTCCTGGTTATCTTTTCATCTTTCTTCTAAAGATGATTGCTTCCTCTAATATAAACACAGCATACATCAAAGTGCCCACGTATTCTGAAAGCCCATATGGGGTTTGAGAAGGGGCTGGGGAGAGGGTTGTGAAAGGAGATAGTCATATTTAATTTTTTTAAATAATTAAAATGCCATAAAATAATAGAAAAATAATGTCCCTCCCCACTATGGCAGCCCAGCCGTCAGAGTGGGAAGGACATGGTCTTGCCAAGGTTGGGACCCCTGAGATTCAGGAGTGGAGAGATGGAACAGCCAACAGGCAGAAACGAGAGAGGGTGCCTGCCCTGTAAATCTCTTATTTACTGGGCTCGGGGGTCTGTATCTGGAAGAGGTTGGCACTCCTGAGTAGAGCTGAAAGCCTGTTTGAAAGGGCCCACATACCCCAGGTAAAGTGTGAAAGAAAGAGAGCCAATCCAATGGGACTGGAGCTGAGGCTGAATTCCAGTTCTGCTGGGGGAAGTTGGAGGTGTGACTTCCTTTAAGATTTCTCTGTTGTGAGCCTTGCCCTTAATGACTGCCTAAGAGAGCTCTAACTAATTCCCTCAGTCTCATGTTGGGACTTTTTTTTTTTTATTAATTTTTATTTTTATTTATTTGAGAGTGACAGACACAGAGAGAAAGACAGATAGAGGGAAAGAGAGAGAAGGGGCGCGCCAGGGCTTCCAGCCTCTGCAAACGAACTCCAGACGCGTGCGCCCCCTTGTGCATCTGGCTAACGTGGGACCTGGGGAACCGAGCCTCGAACCGGGGTCCTTAGGCTTCACAGGCAAGCGCTTAACCGCTAAGCCGTCTCTCCAGCCCTCATGTTGGGACTTTTTGAGGTTGCGTTAGTCTCTCTCCCCCTCTCTCTCTCTAACTGGAGATGCTCTTTTTCATGAATCCCAATGATTCTCTGATCCTTGCTCTGCCCAGGACTGGAGAATAAAGATACACATGGCCAAGCCCAACTGTTTACAGGAGTTTGGGGAAATCAAACTCAGGGTGAATCAGGCCCTCTCAGGTCTGCATACTTACATGGCAAGTGTTCTTGTCTATGGAGCTATCTCACCAGCTTCTGTTTGTCTATTCTTTAACATTGAAATAGGGTTGGGGAGATGGCTTTGCAGTTAAGGCGCTTGCCTTGGAAGCCCAAGAATTCATGGTCAAATGTCCAGGTCCCATGGGAGCCTGACACACATTGACTCAAGCGCACTGTGTCCTACATGCGCACAAGGAGACATACCTGTCTGGAGTTTGTTTGCAGTGCCTGAATGCTCTGGTCTCTCTCTCTCTCGCTCTCGCTCTCGCTCTCTCTCTCTCTCTCTCTCTCTCTCTCTCTCCCTCTCCCTCTCCCTCCCTCCCTCCCTCTCTCTCTCTTTCTCTCTCTCAAGGAAAAATAAAAACATTGAAATAGTTTAGAATAATGAAGGAGGGTACAAACTTTGTGTTGAAGGAATTAGGATTGAAATGGCTTGTAAAAAATAATGAGTTCAATGACCAGGATTAGACTCAACCAATTTTCATTCATAAATTCATGATGTTATTTTTTCAATGAGCGTCAGGATTTTTAAATCTATCTGGTCAAGAAGTAAAAATGCCGTGTAAATACAATTCAAATAAACTTCTAATGAGAATATTGGGAAGTAAAGGGAAAATGTATTCTTTGACATTTTTCTCAGATTATGAAAAAAAAAAAAACTTTAACCTGAATAAACATCAGACGTCTGCTTGAATAAGAATCATACATTCCTCAGATCTGATCCAGCTTGGCATCTGGCGTGTGATTCACACAACTGTCTGCATTGCCTCTTTGTTTATTCTGACTCTTGTCTGCAAACTATGAAAGAAAAGGGGAAAAACTGAGAAAAATATTAGCTACTTTTACAATTTCTTTCTTAAAAAAACCTCTTCTGAGTTTCTTTGAAAAAGTGTAAGACAGTAATATCCTCAGCTGTATTTTATGCTAGATGAATCACTAGAAGCTGAAAAATAAGCTTTGTAAAGGTTGACACAAATCTAAAAATTATCACAATATTTAATTACTGGAATGTTAATTTTGATATCATCCCAACCATTAAGGTTACCTACTATAATATTCCAAAGAGCAGGAAGAAATGGCAGTGATTCAATATATTTTCAAACTACAATATTTGTATGATGGTTCTGAGCAATTCTTTGAAAAGTTTCTGAATTTTCATCACATATGCACACACACATATGCATTAAGTGAAACTAGTTTGACAACTATTATAAGATTAGCTTAACATCTGGTGACTGAGCAGTTGGTGCTCCTTAACAAGGATTATGGATATATAATTTCAGAATAGAGATTTAAAATTTTAAATTTGGTTTCCCATATTTTAAATTTATATATATATCAAGCAAACATTTATATAATGATAATTTTTGAAGAGATGTTTGTGATATTTTGCAAAATGTTTACAATAAGGCCTACAGACTCTAACCGTAGAGAGCTGCACTAGAGCCGTGCATGGAAAAGTGGGTCTGTAGGAACTGAGATCCTCTGAACCATGGGGGCAACTGAGAAAATTCATAGATGCCATCTCAGATATAATTCTACAGGTTCTCTAGATAAATAATTCTTCTACCAGTGCTTGGATGTCTGAAATTACATTTTCAATGTTATGATGTTTCATTACAAACTTAATTCAGTTAAAAATAAAAAAAATGTGCAAACCAGGTAGAGAATATTTAGAGGCTTAATGCAACCTGCCATGTTAAAGCTTCCCCAATGTTAGAGAGATTAATGTGCATCAGTGCTGCAAATGTCATTAACTGAACCTTTTATTCAGAATTCTGGCAATCAAGGAAAGCTTTCAAATTTTAACATTGGTCCAAAGGACAGGCCCACAATCTTCTGTACCAATCACTTAGACTAACAGATTGTTCAGAGCAGCTGTAAGGCTTCCTTTAGAAAGGAAGAATGCTATGCATTAATATAGAGTACTTCATAATATTCAATAAGGAAATGAAACAATAAGATAATATTATTTGAGTAAAATACTAAGTGTACATTAAGTATACAGAAACACACACAAATAACAGACAATTTATAGCCATGGGGCCAATATAGGGTTTTTTTTTTTTGTTTTGTTTTGTTTTTTATCAAATTTGATGTTCAGAAGATTTACCAGAAGTACACATTAAGTTTTTAGATATATGGCTGTTTACCTACAGGTACAGACTTTGTAGTTCAGAAGCAAGAGTCAAGGCCAAAACTTTAAACAAATCCCCATGTGATTTTAAGCTCATGATTTTAAGGCTGATGATTTAAACCATATGGTATACCAAGCTATAAAAGTAACACATGGCTATTAACCATATCATGTAAATGTTTTATAATGTAAATGTTCTGTTTAGTAGAAAACTAAGGACATATTTGTGTTATGTATTTAAAGAGAGACTAAGTTCATCTATTGGAAATTTAAACAATGGTAAAATTGATAACAAAGAGTAAGAGTTGACATTGACGTGTGTGTGTGTCTGTGTGTCTGTGTGTGTGTGTCAGAGCTCAATCACAGAGTTTTAAATCTTACCATGAAGAAACAGTATGGTATGCCTGCCTCTAATTTGAACTACTACACACAATAAGAACATCTATCTCCCTTTGTCCATCTTCCCACACAACAGTGCCACAGTTATTTCTAGAACTCCAGGCACAGTTTATCAGCTTTAATACCCTTAGTTACTAACTTCCTGCTTCTTGTGCAATTAATATAAAAATTCCAAAGAAGACCAGGCATGGTGGTACACACCTGTAATCCCAGCACTTGGGAGGCAGATGTAGGAGGATTGCCATGAGTTCAAGGCCACCCAGAGACTCCACAGTGAATTCCAGGTCAGCCTAGGGTAGAATGAGACCCTACCTCAGAAAAAAAACAAACAAAAAAATTCTAACCAATGTAGAATTCTTAAGCATCTTGTTCAGTCTATTTCATGCCTGCATCTCTCCACAGATTCACATCATATGTATTTAACTTTCATACAGAATAGCAAAAACGCCTTGATCACAAAGTTTTCACTAACTCCAAAACACATTTAAAAATCTTACTGCTTTAGTTCATTCTGAGACTTTTTTCTTTGAGTCATGCCATAAATATCCTGCTGCTTTCATTCACAACACAACTACTTCTCTCTCCTTTGTAACATCACGTGCATAATATATATTTTCCCTTTGTTTTATTTTATCACATTTCACTACCCATGCTTGAAATATAAATAGTTTGAAAAATGATTCTACTTTTACCCATGCTATGAAGTATCCAGGACTTGGAGGTTTTGTCATAAAATGCGTTAGTGCTATTTTTAACCTTCCTTAGCAGTAAATTTGAATCAATCATGTATGTGTCCTACAATTAAAACATGAACTTTTAAATTAACTTTACATTTATAAAGGTAGTAATTATAGCTCATTTTCAAATTTTCATTAGCATGTCAATGTATTTTGATAATGAATAATTGCAAAATGTTTTTTTAATTCTCCTTATCAAGGGCAAAGAGATTATCTACCATTAGCTAAAATGTGGTTTTGGCTGATATTTAAAATTAATGACAGATATATTGATAATTAATATGCAGGTATTTAAGTAACTGAACTACATATTGTTTCTCCATATCAAGAAATAAATTAAAACATGCATGTGTTTTTTTTCCCAAAAGAGGCTTAAATATATCTTCATACATATTTACCAGTTATACTCATTTTATTTCAGTAACATGATATAACCGTTGAAAACAGCAAAGATGATTATTGTAAAAGTAGCAGAATAAAGTTCTTTCAAGGCAAGGTGGAATGAATACGCAGTTATTGTTGACAAATTTGTATTTTCTCTTTCTAGAAATCTAGAAAATAAACCAAGATGCATGCTGTATTAGAATTTATGCACATTTAAAGTGCATGTATGCTTTTCAGGAAACAAGGACAGGGACTAAAATATATAAAAATTTTCAAACCTTATAACTGAATGATTATTGCATGAAACATTGAAAAGTGAGATTCACTTTTGACATGCTTTAGACCATTAGTAGCTTTCTATTTCCATTTAAAGATATATCTGCAATGTATGGGTAGGCATTTCATAATTTTAGCACATTCACAGTGCTGTTAATTTCATTTTTGAGTGTATGATTGTATCTTAAAAGAAGGCTGGAGAAATGGCTTAGTGGTTAAGCGTTTGCCTGTGAAGCCTAAGGACCCCGGTTCGAGGCTCAGTTCCCTAGGATCCACGTTAGCCAGATGCACAAGGGGGGCACGCGTCTGGAGTTCGTTTGCAGTGGCTGGAGACCCTGGCGTGCCCATTCTCTCTCTCACTGCCTCTTTCTCTCTCTGTCACTCTCAAATAAATAAATAAAAATACACAAAATATTTTTTTAAATGCTACATCATTCCTCTTCCACATCCATATTTCTGAATTAAAATAAACAAACAAAAATTCTCCTTCTGCATATTTTAATTTCAGTATAGTAGGCTCAATTGAATTCATGTCAATTAGACTTTTTTTTTTTTTTTTTTGAGTATTTTTTCCCACTTAGTCCTGGCTGGTTTTGTTTGTCTACTTAATACTAGAAAACTGCCCCATACAGGATTTCATCATTAATAAAATCAGGTTGAGTGGTTTACTTAGACAATATATTATTTGTAATCTCTTACCACTATGTGCCAAGACAAAAATCTTGAGTGATGTTGCTGAAATTGCCTCTACCAAGGCCATTCACAGCTGCAACTTGGATCCTTGAAGATCCTGATAATGCCAAGAGCAAAGGTCGGGTTTGCCTGGCCTTGATGGATGGTACCCAAACATTTGAGTTATTAACTTCAGCAATGTATCATTCTGTAAAATCTGAGAAAACAAAACAATTTTAGAAGATAGCTGTGGACACTTTCAGGCAGCGTTGCCCTTCCTCAGATCCTCTGCAACAGTGTCTTACATTATAGCATTTCAGTTCAAACCCTCCAAGCCCGGCATTGCTTTATGAATTAAGTTACAGGAAAAGCCTGCAAGTGCTGCTCTAACTTGAAATTGGTGGAAAATCGTTTTAGAAATAAAGAAGGAAACTCAAATATCTGTTCTAAATTTCGTTCAGAACATCACATTGTTCTTCAGGTCAATCAACTATTAATATATTACTTTTCTCATTGCTGTGACAAAATGCTAGATAAAAAACAATTTAATAAAGGAAGGGTTGTTTTTGGCTAATACAGTCCTGTCATGGTACGGAAGACACAGTAACAAGGGTGTGAGGCCACTAGTCATGTGGTATCAACAACCAGGAAGCAGAAACGCGAATGCTGCTGCTCTGTTCTCTTTCTCATTTACATTCAGTCAGGGATCCAAGGGTCCCCAGACCAAGCAGTGGTGCTACTCACAGCTAAGGTGGATCTTCCTGCTTCGTTTAACATAAGCTAGCAACTATCTCGCTGACACGATCAGAGTTTTGTTTCCTGGGAGATTCTAGACTGCAATAAATTCACAAACAATATTAACCTACACGCTGTTCCTTTTCCTCTTTCATAAAAAATGGAAGAGAAGAAGTTTTAGCTCATCCTGTACCCATGCAATTTACAATGGTGTCTATGGTTAAGGATTCCAACTTGCTCTCCGGTTTCATATAAGCTCTCCGGCCCTGCCATCACCGATTTTGCATCTGCTTTCTTTAGACTAGCTGACAACAACAGCAACAAATAATTTGTCCCGGAGTGAATAATCCTTTCAAATTCAGAGCTAGAAATACCCTGACTTCTATCACAGAGCTTAAGCCATGATATATTGCTTTTTCTCTGTTTTGGCAGAGGTATGACATGTATCAACACGGTTTTATTCTTTTGTTTACTGCAACCATTTTTATAAACAATAATTTTCCTTTCTTCTTGTATTTGGTTCAAACACCAACAGTTTTACCCTCTAAGCCATTCTCTATAAATCATCTTAGACTGTTCTTGAAGACACATTTGTTGTTTTTAATTTTATAACCTTGAAGACAAAAAGTGTAGAATACTGAATGTGTATCCACTGGAGAACTTACAGACTGCCTCAAGAAGTTTTCACTGTTAATATGTGACCTTTCCACATTAACAAAGAATGAAAACAATGAGGAACTTTCTTTTCTCTGCCATTTTGTGTACATGAGCTCATCCAATTCATCTCCTTAAGTCACTAAGGAATCAGACAGCTAGGGAAGTAAGTGCCTTACAGGGTAGAGCAAGCGAGAAAGCCACCTGAGCCAAAACCAAGCCTCAAACCGATGCCTGTGGAGCACTGACCACAGGACCCAGAGCACACAAACTCGCTGCCCTTTGCCTCCTTACATGACTACAGACTAAATAAACATTCCCAGAGATAATAGATATAGAGAGATAATAGTCTACTGAGAAAGCAATGACAGATCAAACCATATTCGTGCTGTGTTTGTTAGGGCCAACAGTATGACTGCCACTAACTTCTGCTTCACGTGGTCACCATCTGCATGAAGGAACATTCATCTGCCTTTGGCCTCCAGGTTACATGATGTGAAACAATTTCAGACCAATAAGTTAATGTAGTGATGCTTTTTTTAAAAATTTTGATAGCCCTTGACATGTGATTATCAAAGATACATGTGCATGATATCTACTTATTTATTTAGTTTTGTTTTTCGATGTAGGGTCTTACTCTAGCCAAGGCTAACGTGGAAGTCACTATCTAGACTTAGGGTGGCCTCGAACTCATTGAGAACCTCTACCTCTGCCTCCTCAGTGCTGAGATTAAAGGCATGCACCACCACGGCCAGAATGATTTTCTTTTTATATTCACAAGTGTTAAGTGTTGTAAAAGTTTTTTTTTTTTTAATTTAATCAGCTATATTTACCACAAGATCATTCTTAAATTTAAACATGATTCTCATTGCACCTGCTGTTCATTCTCACAGCACATTGTATGTTTACTATTGGCCTTGGCAAGTACACTTATATTATGCATATAAAATATCCCTCCTCCAGATTCGTAACCAGATATGACTTGCTCTCTTTTTCACATCTCCTTTCACTGGTCTTATAAGCTCGACGATTATAAGCAGATTCCCTATTAGTCAAGATTTGACCCAGTAAAGGTGTAATTAGAAAACGCTATGCTTTTCTGTAGGCCAACCAGCCTGAAGCACTAACAGTCCCTTGAGTACCACATTTCTCCATGAACCACACATTTATTTGGACACCTTCTTGAACTGAGGAGCTCATTCACTTCTACAGGACCAGAATGGATCTCATGTTTTCTTTCTTTTGTAACAATCTGGGAGAATGTATTTTAATTAAGACAAAATGTCTTAATATTGGACTATAACAACAATAACATAATGCTTGAGGAAAAAAATGAAATGTTCCCTATATAGCAAATATGTCATTTTCTAAGGGGTATTTGCAAAATCATAGTAACAAATTTATAAATTGTGGCATATATTGGGGCAATTTCCACACTTCATACATTTGGCAAGCTATAGATGAAAAGCAAAAACAAATATGCAGGCAGAGTTTGGGGAGACAGACAGTTACAGGAAGCACACTTCCTTTAGGGAGACAGTTACAGAAGCTCACTTCCTTTCCCTTCTGTACAGCCGCATTCAGGATTATGAGCACAACTTCTGCTCTTGGGGAAATAGAAAGTAATTTTTTTTTTGTTCAAAGGGTTTAATCATATAAGTAAATTTAAAGAGAGTATAAATCTGTACTAATTATGTAATATTTTCACTTTATAAAATATGTCCCAGAATTCTTTTTAAAACCAAAACAGATCTAATTATATATATATATAATACACATATTATATATACATACATAAACATTATATATGTAACATATATGTATATGAATCACAATAAAGTTAACCCATCCAAACAAAACAATTGATACAAATGACTTTTTCTTTGAGAGAGAGAGAGAGAAAGAGGCAGATAAGGAGACAGAGAGAGAATGGGCATGGCAGGGCGTCTAGCCACTAAAAACAAACTCCAGGCACATGTGCCACCTTGAGCATCTGGCTTATGTGGGTACTAGGTAATTGAACTTGGTTCCTTAGGCTTCTGAGGCAAGTGCCTTAACCACTGAGCAACCATTCAGCCCACAACTGACTTTTTAAAAGTAAATTTTATCAACTGTATCTCTCTAAATGGAAATTAAAACCCATAGTAAAGGTAATTTCTTAATCCATGGAATCTAATCCTGTAGATTTACAGTGGAAAATTACACGATTCAAATTGATAGAATCCACCAATACTGTCAAAGAAAAACTTTGAGCCAAAAGTCAAGTGAGTTCATTTATTCCAGAGACATGGGGCAACTGGAGGGGGACCGTGTCTTGGGTGACATCCAGTGGATGGCTGTGGAATACACAGTTTAAAGTTGAACACAACACAGCTGAGCCCACCTCAGCTCTCAAATATTGTACTTCTGTAATGACAAGCACCACGGATGTATATGCATACAAGCAACAAAATAATTTATTTAAAGTATATAAATGCATAATTTATTTTAAATATATAAAAATATAGAGGGTTTATTTCTTATAAGTGGAAATGTTTTATTCTAAAATGTTTACATATGTTGTTGTAATGATATCTTATTACTGGAAAATACTTTTAAAAACTTTGAGACCATTAGTAGTAAAATCCCAGTTTTTATAACTTAAAAATCCTATGCTTTTAAAATTTGGAACCACAATTTAGGTTTTGTGTTTTGTTTCTTTGCTAAATTAAGAAGTAAAATGCCTTTGTTAGAGACCTTTGTTCTACCATAAATTTTCTTTACTTCTTACTTGATGCACAAAATATGTGTTTTGTTAATATTTTCTTAGAATGACACTGTAATATTTTCCCAGTGCTATTATTTTAATAATATGCAAAAAATATGCCTATTCCATATGACCTCATCATCCCTTTATTTCTAATTAGCTCTTTCTACTTTGAGGCTACATTAATTTGCACTATTCTTAATGCTTGTCTATATCTTAGTAAATCATTGTATTCATTGGTGGAACACTCTTTTGGTGTCTGACCTTCACTTTGCCCTAATTTCTCTTTTTATAAGTCTCTCAATTCTGCAATTTGTGTTCCTTTTATGGCCCTGTTCATCTTATCAGAATTTCCCTCTATGTCATCCAGCTCGTGTTCCCTTTTTGTGCTCTAAATTGTCCTTCATTGTTCTTACCACTTTAATGCGCTCTTTGTCTTTTTAAGTGTTTGCTATTAATCCCAAAGATTCTTAAAAGAACAAAACTTTGTGATCTGTAATTATTTTCTTCAATAAATCCTTTGTCTCTATATTCAAACACTGTTGCTCACTTGTAATTTCAATTTCTTGCTGTTTCTAAGGCTAAAATTGAGTAACCCAAATCATCATTCTAACACCTGAGTTTCACACTACTGATATTCACTTAGGGAATGTCCTTACCTGACTTCATTGCTAGTCTGTGTTAATAGGCATTCACTGAACTACCATGTTTGGTTTTAGCTTAAGCTCTTTTAGGCTTACTGATGAAAATAGCTAATTCATTGCACTCTCAAATCATGAGGGTTGGAAAATTATCACATGTGAAGTAAATGAAAAGAAAAACAGTAAGTGTTGAACTTTGTGGCATCAACATAAGTGTGACAAATTCAGAGAAAATGATAAAAACAATTAGAAATAATGATATCAACATATTCAGGGCAAAGATGATGTTTCTTTATCATGATTGTGCAAGGTTTGCTTGTATCTCAAAGTCATATATTGAAATTCTAATTCCTTACATGGTGGAATTTGGGTGGTGGAGGTTTTTATACAGGTTTTTATAAATCACAGGGGTGGAGCTTTCCAAACCAGGATTAGCAATCCAATAGAAGTAGGTTCAGATAAACTGGGTTTGTCTCTAACCCTCTCTGGGGACCAGGGAACCCCTTCTGATACAAAAAAAAAAAAAAAAAAAACAAGTTCTAACAAAACATTCAATCTAACTATGTCTTGTCCCAGGCTTTATAGCCTCTTCAGGCTGTAAGAATGTGTTAATGCCTCTGATAAACTGTCTAGTCTATAGAATTTAATCATAGTAGCCTGAGAAGCCTTATATTACTATAAATCATTTGAAATAAACTGAAGTAAAATATGCTGTACAATTCACTTTTCTACTTATTCATAATTACCTACATTTTCTTGTAAATATTTTAAAGACACTTGATATTGTAATATTATTCTTTATAAGTAAATAAATAATAAAATTAAAATTTTAAGCAAAAAAAAAAATTCAAGAAAGAACCTAGGAATGTTAATCATGACTTTTTTTAGTATCTTCAAACATTGCTGCAATATCTTATAAGATTTATGTACTAGGTGATGAGAATTAATAAAAATCAAGTTAGTTGATGATTGGGCTCTTGTTTTGAAAGTTGTATGCATTTGGTAGAAGACTAGAAAGAAAGTTCTAAGCTCAGAGAAGCACTCACAGACAAGATATTAAGGGGGAAATGTATACTATCCCTGACAGAAGGTGTGGCAAACAGCTGAATAAAATCCAGATGTACATCCTGGGAGTGAAAAGATTACAAACACATTTGAAGTTAGAAACAAATAAATTCTTAATGAATTTCATTTTAATTAGAGTATAAACAAAAATACACATTTGTGAGAAAACATGCCATATTCATACACATCTATGCAATGTGCAATCTTTAAATTAGTTTAATCCTATCTATTTACTCAACATGCATCACTTTTATAATAAATAATAAAAGAGGAAGAAGGTACAAGTGTGCTGTCTTCTCCATTTGCCTGTCACCGATTGACTATTTTGATACTCGCCATTCTTAATGGGATGACCTGATATCTAATTGTGATTAACATTTGCTCACCCATATAAATGTGATTTTGAGTATTTTCATATAGCAGCAAGCCATTTGCTCAGCTTTTGCCCATTTAAATTGAGTTTTTATGTAGCATTTTGATTTACTGATAATTTTTATACATGTATACAAGTATATGGATCATAATCCCCTCTTATTAAAGTCTCCTGATTTCCCATCCCCATGTCCTGTTGCATTGAGCCCCTTCTTCTTTGCAACTGGTCCCTTTTCTCAGTTGATGTCTTGTTTTTATTGTGTGTGAGCCACTGAGTTTAACAAGGGTTGCCCGCATGAGCACAGGTAGGGAGGGGAATGTTGACCAGAACATGTGGCACCTACTAGTGGATGTACCGCTGCAGAAAAACTTGCACTCCCCTCGCCACCACTAACTGTCAACAAATTCTCAGACTGAAATAGAAGCCTCATGGCTTCCCAATCCTCCATGATGGGATGTGATGGGCCCAATATTGTGTGGGTCTTGTGTAGGTTATGACAGACAGAGTGAGCTCATGTACACAACCACATGTCATTCATGACCCACAGTGTTCCACAGCACTCTTCCCCATCCTTTGGCTCTTACATTATTTGCACCCCTCTTCCACATTGTTCCTGAGACTTCGAAGGGGTGATGTAGATGTCTATCAAAGTGCTTCAGCTCTCCAGTGTCACTTCTGCTGAACATTTTGATGAGGTTTGCTTCTCCTCAGTTATTACCACCATCTGTAAATAGAAGCTTCTCTAACCACAGGTGAGAATACTACTTATATGTGGAGATATACACACATATTTAGAAGGCAGTTTGCTTACCTAGCAGTGGTTCCTATGATCTATACCACCACTTAACCAAGCTGGATGTGCTCACTGGTGTAATAGTGGTGTGAGTGTTATGGGAGTTTGAAGCGTATTCAGTGTGGTGGAATTGAAGGCTGAGACTGAAAACCCAATTGAATGTGTATGGCTGAAGATGTCACAGGCTCTTACATGGAAGTGACTACTGTTGTGTAGCTAAAACAATGTTATATAGCATTCTTTTAACTGCTAATACTACATGTCTTCTGAGAGTAAGAATGGCACAAGCACAGTATCAAGAGGCAGATGGAGAGATGGATGGGACTAACAAATGCACGTTGAAGAAGATAGAATGATTCCAGATCTTGATTCTAATGTAGCTTAAGCACACACACATACACACAAAGCTTGTGTGATAAACTTGCATAGAACTAAATGTAGAACTGTACACACAAATATACAAACACACATGTCAAGTTGATAAAATCTACATTATTCATTCATTCTAAGATGCAATTTTTTGTAACTTTAATTTAAAAAAAATATTTATTTGAGAGAGAGAGAAAGAGGGTGGGTGCCTCCAAAAGGCCCACCAATTTGGCCAAGGTGAGAGAGGTGATGCAGGGGCTGACGGAGTCTCCCTCAGTGTTTCTTGAGAGGCTCATGGAAGCATTTAGGAGGTTCACACCCTTTGACCCCACCTCTGAGATTCAAAAAGGCTCAATAACATTAGCTTTCATAGGACAGTCAGCTCCTGATATTAGAAAGAAACTTCAGAGATTGGAGGGATTACAGGAAGCTGAGCTGCATGATTTAGTAAAAGAGGCAGAAAAGGTATATTACAAAAGGGAGACAGAAGAGGAAAAGGAGCAAAGGAGAGAAAGAGAGAGAGAAGAATGTGAGGAGAGACATGAGAAAGAGAGAGAAAAAAGGGAGGATAGGCACAATAGACAACAAGAGAAAAATCTGACCAGGATCCTGGCCACAGTGGTAGAAAAAAAAGGAGAAAGGGAGAGAAATTTTCGAAAGTTTAGAACAGGCCCTGGGCAGATAGGGAACCTGGGCAACAGGACCCAACTTGATAGAGATCAATGTGCCTGTTGCAAGGAGAAAGGGCACTGGGCAAGAGACTGCCCTAAGAAGAACAGCACCAGACCTAGGGTCCTAACCCTTGGAGAAGATGAAGACTAGGGAGGACGGGGCTTGGAGCCCCTCCCCGAGCCCAGGGTAACTCTGAAAGTGGAGGGGAAGCCAGTCGAATTTCTCGTGGACACTGGCGCTGCACATTCGGTACTCTTGCACCCACTGGGAGGGCTAAAAGATAAAAAATCCTGGGTTCTGGGTGCTACTGGACAATGGCAATATTCATGGACTACCTGAAGAATCGTTGACCTGGGAGTGGGATGGGTAACCCACTCATTCTTAGTCATCCCTGAATGTCCAGCGCCCCTCCTTGGTAGGGACCTATTAACCAAGATGGGTGTTCAAATTTCCTTCAAATCAGAAAAACCAGAAGTGTCTGCTGGAGGACGACCCATTACCGTGTTGACTCTCCAATTAGATGGTGAGTATCGATTATACTCTCCCCTGGTAGAGCCTAATCAAGACCTAAAGCCCTGGTTAGAACAATTTCCCCAAGCCTGGGCAGAAACTGTGGGCATGGGCTTGGCGAAACAAGTACCCCCACAGATCATTCAACTAAAAGCCAGTGCTACAGCAGTATCAGTCAAACAATATCCCATGAGCCGAGAGGCCCGAGAAGGAATTCGGCCCCATATCCTAAGACTGATTCAACAAGGTATTCTGGTATCGGTTCAGTCCCCCTGGAACACCCCCTTACTGCCAGTTAGAAAACCCGGAACCAATGATTACTGCCCAGTACAGGATTTGAGAGAAGTCAATAAAAGAGTACAGGACATACATCCAACTGTCCCAAACCCTTATAACCTCCTTAGTGCCCTCCCAGCAGAGCGGATTTGGTATACAGTGTTGGATCTAAAAGATGCTTTCTTCTGCCTAAGATTACATTTGTACAGCCAACCTCTTTTTGCCTTTGAATGGAGAGACCCAGATACAGGAAGGACTGGGCAGCTCACCTGGACCCGGTTGCCCCAGGGATTCAAGAACTCCCCAACCATCTTTGATGACTTACTCCTGGCAGGAGCTACCCAACAGGACAAAAGCATTTGGGGTACTCCTTGCGGGATGGACATCTACCCAAAAGACTGGCCATTATGCATTGCCCTGGCCACCAAACAGCCAAAGATTTCATCTCCAAAGGAAACCAGATGGCTGACCAAGTGGCCAAGCAGGCTGCCCAGGGGGTCAACCTTCTGCCCATAATAGAAAAGCCAAAGAACCAAAAAAGTGAGCAACGATATACCCCAGGTGACTGGCAAGAAGTTAGAAAGTTAGGCCAGTTCTCTGAAACTCCAGAAGGGGCCTGTTTTACCTCAGAGGGAAAAGAGATTCTCCCTCAAGCAAAGGGACTAGAGTACGTTCAACAAATACACTGCCTAACCCATCTAGGGGCCAAACATCTACAAAAACTGCTGAAGACGTCTCCTTACCATATTCTGAGGTTGCCAGAGATAGCTGGATCAGTAGTCAAGCATTGTGTACCTTGCCAAATGGTCAATGCTAATCCCTCAAGAATGCCTCCTGGGAAGAGGCTAAGGGGAGACAGCCCAGGTGCTCACTGGGAAGTGGACTTCACTGAGGTAAAACCAGCTAAGTATGGTAATAAGTATTTACTAGTTTTTGTAGACACTTTTTCAGGATGGGTAGAGGCTTGTCCTACCAAGAAAGAAACCTCAACCATGGTGGCTAAGAAGATACTGGAAGAAATTTTCCCAAGATTTGGGATACCCAAGGTAATAGGATCAAACAATGGTCCAGCCTTTGTTGCCCAGGTAAGTCAGGGACTGGCCAAAATATTGGGGATTGATTGGAAATTACATTGTACATACAGACCCCAAAGCTCAGGACAGGTAGAAAGGATGAATAGAACCACTAAAGAGACCCTCACCAAATTGACTGCAGAGACTGGCGCTAATGATTGGATAGCTCTCCTACCCTTTGTGCTCTTTAGGGTCAGAAACACACCTGGACAATTTGGACTGACCCCCTATGAATTGCTATACAGGGGGCCTCCTCCACTGGTAGAAATAACCTCTATACATAGTACGGATGTGCCGCTTTCCCAGCCTCTGTTCTCTAGGCTCAAGGCGCTCGAGTGGGTGAGACAACAAGCGTGGAAGTGACTCCAGGAGGCTTACTCAGGAGAAGGAGACTTACAGGTCCCACATCGCTTCCAAGTGGGAGATTCGGTCTTTGTCAGACGCCACCGCGCAGGAAACCTTGAGACTCGGTGAAAGGGCCCCTACCTCGTCCTACTGACCACTCCAACGGCCGTGAAAGTTAAAAGAATACCCGCCTGGATCCATGCATCTCACGTCAAGCCTGCTCCGCCACCGGGCCCCGAATGGCAAGCCAAGAGGACAGACAATCCCCTTAAACTTAGGCTTCACCATGTGGCTTCTCCTTCTCCAGCTAGGTGATGCCTCCAATCCCCATGCCCCCCAAAAGTTGACTTGGCAAGTGCTTTCTCAAACGGGGGATATAATATGGACTACAACTAGGGAAGCACCCCCCTGGACTTGGTGGCCCATCCTGACCCCAGACATAAGTGCCCTGGTAGCCGGGGTAGAATTTTGGGATATCCCAGAGCTCACCCCGGAGGAGGTCTCTAGAGAAGTCCACTCTCATGTGGCTAAGTGGGCACTCGCGCAAGGGGTCATCTCCCAAGGCCAATACATGGCAGACAACCCGGGGTGCAGCTCTGGGCCAGCCCAACGTAAGATGCAGCATACTCCATTTTATGTCTGCCCCCGAACTTCTAAACGAAGTTGTGGAGGGATAAAACAGTTCTACTGTAAATACTGGGGTTGTGAAACTACAGGCAATACCTACTGGCACCCAATTTCCTCCTGGGACCTGATTACTGTGCAGAAAGGATTAGATGGGAAAAAAGCAGTTCCTCTCAGCATCTCTTTCACCCCCCCAAGGTCGAGAGTCCCGAAAATGGATAAAAGGAAAAACTTGGGGACTCAGGTTTTATATGACAGGATGGGATAAGGGTCTAACCTTTACTATACGACTTAAGATAGAGCCTCCCACCCCAAGACCAGTAGGACCTAATAAAGTTCTAGTAAAACAGGGACCCCCTAAAGTGGCATTACCCAAGCTCCCACCCACAGTGGCAGCCAAGACCCATCACATAACGACTACTAGAACCCCTCTGACTAGCCCACTCTCGGAAGCCCCACATGGGACAGGACAGAGGCTCTTTAACCTAATCCAAGGGGCTTTCCTCACCATAAATGCCACCAACCCCAACATTACCTCTGCCTGCTGGCTTTGTTTATCCTCAGGACCACCCTACTATGAGGGGATGGCAACTATGGGAGAGTTTCATATGACTAAAGAACATAATAACCGGTATTCATGGGGGACCAAAAACAAGTTGACTCTCCCCGAGGTCTCAGGAAGGGGGGCATGTATAGGAAAGGCCCCCCCATTCCACCAACATCTTTGTAATGTTACTCTGACCTATAGTCAGACTTCAGACAACCAATATCTAGTGCAGGGTATAACAGGTGGTGGGCATGTGATACTGGGCTAACTCCCTGTGTTTCTACTTCAGTTTTTAATCCATCCAAAAATTTCTCTATAATGGTCCAGCTTGTCCCCCGGGTTTACTACCATCCTGAAGAAGTAGTCATTGATGAATATGACTATCATCCCACCAGATCCAAAAGGGAGCCTGTAACCCTTACCCTAGCAGTCATACTTGGTTTAGGGATAGCCGCCGGTGTGGGGACAGGGACCAGAGCCCTGGTCACGGGACCACAACAATTAGAAAGAGGGCTTGGTAAACTGCATGCTGTCATAAATGAGGATCTCCAAGCTTTAGAGAAATCTGTTAGTAATCTAGAGGAGTCCCTGACCTCCTTATCTGAAGTGGTCTTACAAAACCAGAGGGGATTAGACCTACTGTTCCTAAAAAAAAGGTGGATTATGTACAGCCTTAAAGGAAGAATGTTGCTTTTATGTAGATCACTCAGGAGCTATCAGAGACTCCATGAGCAAACTCAGGGAAAGACTAGAAAAGCGTCAAAGGGAGAGGGAAGCTGACCAAGGATGGTTTGAGGGATGGTTTAACAAGTCCTCCTGGATGACTACTCTGTTTTCCACCCTGATGGGACCCTTAGTGGTTTTGCTCCTGATGCTTTCAGTTGGGCCTTGCATACTTAATAAGATTTTTACTTTTGTTAGAGAACGAGTGAGTGCGGTCCAGATCATGATGCTTAGACAACAATATAAGGGCCTTCAGGGTAGAGAGGAAGATTACATTTTGTCCTTCCAAGTTCTAGGATTAGAACTATTAACAAGAAAAAAAGTGGGAAATGAAAGGCCCAAGAATTCAGAAGCTCAGAAATACTATCATGCTCCAAGGGGAGCTTAAGCGGGCTCCCTGCATACTTCAAACTCCAGGCTTTACTCTCTGGTGGAAGCAAGTGAAGAATCCCTCTTCTCATTATAACAGAGCCCGCTCCTAATATAAAACTAGGTAAAAGGGCATGAGATAGCCCTCAAGGATGGGGAATGAGTAATGAAGTGAACCACTTATTTGATTTCTGTAAATAGCCTTACACTATAAGCCTTAATAGCCCACACTGTAAGCCTTAGTAGCTCGCACCATAAGCTGTAGCAGCCTGCCTCAGACCACCAAGGTCATAGGAGGCTGATACCATACTCTGCTACCCCCACCTAAGAAATTGCGCAGAGGCTGACCTCCAAGGTCATAGGAGACTGGTACCATACTCTGCTACTCCCACCCAAGGACCTGCACAAATGCCGACCACCAAGGTCATAAGAAAATGATTGGTCCACGAGGGGCTTGAACAAATTAAACTAATTGGCTTAGAAATTATGGGGTGGCACAAACTGACTGGCCAACACCCTGTGGGCTCCTGATATTAGAAAATGATTGGTCTAAGGCACAGGCTTTGTTAGAAACCCTATAAAAACTGTCCTGTTCCTGCATTCGGGGCTCTGCAGTCCTCTACCCCTGTGAGGTGTACGACTGTGGGCCCCAGCGCGCTTGGAATAAAAACTTCTTACAGTTTGCATCAAGACCGCTTCTCGTGAGTGATTTGGGGTGTCATCATATCCGGGCAGAGCGTGGGGGACCCCCTGCTGGGGTGTTTTCCTTCAATGGATATTTGGGAATTAATGCCTCCTGGAGGGAGTGTATAGTTGGGGGTGGGCTTAAGGACTTTATAGCCAGGTTCCCCATGCCAGTGTTTGGCACACCCTCCTGTTGCTGTGGTCCACCTTATGTTGGCCAGGGGGTGATGTCCACCCTCTGCTCATGCCACCGTTTTCCCCTGCCATCGTGGAGCTTCCCCTCAAGCCTGTAAGCCAAAATAAATCTCTTTTTCCCAGAAGCTTCTCTTGGTTGGGTGATTTCTACCAGCAATGTGAACCGGACTGCAACAGTAGGGTTGGCTCCATGGCTAAACACACTTACTCCCTAACCAAGTTTACTAGAGCTCCAATCTGAGCACCCATGTAAAGCTTAATACAAGTAGCACACTCATCTATAATCCTGACTCCCATACAGCAATCGTAGGTAGAGTAAGCAGGACCCTTGAGTTTATAAAACAGCAACACCAGTCTTCCCAGTAGGGGTGACATGAACACATCTTCTTAGATGGGGAGCAGATGACAGACCAAAGGACATTTGCATCAAATCCAGTTTTGGTGATCCAATGAGTTTGGGTAACTTACAGAGTAGGATGAGGGGTTACTTACAGGAACAATAGTTTGTTCAGAGGGAGCTGCAACCTTTGGAGAGTCTCAACCACAGTGAACCACCTGCAGGCATTTTAACTGGAGAATCTCTCCCCCAAGCAACTGTTTACCCCTTTCCTATTCAAAGGGCAGGATCTTTCAACCCTCTCTCAGAATTCTTGAGTCTCTGGGACTTCCTTCTTTGCTCACCCCCAGGAAGGGATTTTTCACTTTCAAATTGACATAAACTGGGTGAACAGTTGTGTGGCCTTTAAATTTCAGGTCTTCCAGACATAATTTCCTCAATTAGTCTCCTTCCTCTCCTCAGGAGAGATGATTTCAATTCAGAGGATTCTGCTACACACCAGCTGTCTGTGACAAAGTGACCTTGTATCAAACTAGGTGGATGGAAAGGACCAGCACCCTGCAGTTGTTATTTGATTTCCCATCATGCTCCAAGGCACATGTGCTACCATAGCCACATATGTACATATTCACACACTAACAAATGTGAGGAATCCTACAAAGTAAAAGAATTCAAGTTTTAATTAAAATATTTTCATAGGGCTGGAGAGACGGCTTAGCGGTTAAGCGCTTGCCTGTGAAGCCTAAGGACCCCAGTTCGAGGCTCGGTTCCCCAGGTCCCACGTTAGCCAGATGCACAAGGGGGCGCATGCGTCTGGAGTTCGTTTGCAGAGGCTGGAAGCCCTGGCACGCCCATTCTCTCTCTCTCCCTCTATCTGTCTTTCTCTCTGTGTCTGTCGCTCTCAAATAAATAAATACATTAAAAAAAATATTTTCATAAATATAATTTAGTAAGGAGTTTGTTTCAGTGATAAAGTTAACCATTTAAAATGGAATATAATACCCACAACAACATGAAAAGTGGCATTTTTCCTACCATAGCAAATCAAAATTTGACAAGGTCATCAGAATAGAGGGAAATAATAGACAAATATGTCTCATGACATGAGTTAAAATATCCTGATCCTATTAAATAACAGATCAAGAAATATTTAAGTAATGTGTGTTAAATAAATTTGATTTTATATGGACTTATCTTGCTTATATAACATTGGGAGAAATACATAAATATAAATTGTTATACATGTATGATCCCAGTGATATAAAACTTGAGCACATGGAATCACAGTAGAGGATTGTTAATGTGATGCTTTATGAAAATCTGTATGAAGACGGTGGTTTTTATGATTCCACAAAGTACTTCTAAACGTATAAAACACATCTATTATTGACCTGAATCCTGGTTATTTGAATGCAAAGCAAACAATGTGACACTGCACTGTTTTGATAATTTAAAGGTAAAACAGAATATAAGTAGTGACAATTCTAGAAACATAATCAATGTTCATATTCTTTGGGGGAAAACAATGCATCAAGATTACATATGATTGTGGTAGTCCTGAAAGGAATGATTTCTGAGAAGAAAATCAGGTTGGCAATAGGATGGGTAACTGGATTTGCACAAATTGGATTTAATATACTATTGTAGCATCCCCAAGTAAATGTTCATGCTGAAATAAAGCTAAAATCTGCTTTCTATATTAGGTGATGCAAGTAAATGAAGTTTATGAAATCCCTTAGAATTGACAATTAGGGTAGGAGTAGGGAATAAAGCCAGCATAGGAAACATTTCTTGAAATCAAATTGAAAGTAAGATAACCATAATGCACTTCTCCTCCAAGTCCCATATCCTTATCTTGATCATGAAGTGGGGTCTTAAAGGGTTCTCAGGCATGAGGGTTAGTATCTCTAACTGGGAAGAATCTAATTTGTCATAAGCCCAAGGTAAACATTCTCCATGACGGTTCTGTCATGGGATACAAAGGAATGAACATGCAAAGGGTAACCATTCCCAGAAGATTCCTGGCAGGACTGACAGATGGTTTGAAAGCAACACTATTAAAAGGATGGTACACAACTTTAATCTCAGCACTCAGGAGGCAGAGGTAGGAGGATTATCATGAGTTCAAGGCCACCCTGAGACTACATTGTGAATTCCAGGTCAGCCTGAGTTAGAGGGAGACCCTGCCTCAAGAAGCCAATATATATATACATATATATATATATACACACACACACACATATGTAGAAAAGTATACACAATAAACAATGATTCTTGTCTGAGCTCTAGGCACTACTTTACTAATGTTACAATCATATTAGTGAATATAATCTATATTGAGAGCAATTTGGAAAGCTAGTCACGCAGTATTTTGCATAGATGCTGGACTGTGCTGCTCTTACAAAACTCTTACCAACTTTATTATTTAAAAATATCAATAATTCACTAAGAGGTGAGCACACTGGAACATATTTCTGAAAGGGATTTATTTTTTATTTTTTAATATTGTTCCTTGTCTATGTCATGCCTGATATTATCCATTTTCTCAGTAGCCTCTCAGAGATCACATCTATCTTCAGGGTATAGTGGGGCAGGATGGTGTGGAAAAAAATAATAGAAAATAGCAACCTTTCTTTATAAGTTTCTTGCTTGAAGGACTGAAATCTCTTCTCTGAAGAAGTCTGCTTTCATGAAGGGGGATTAGAGCAAACCTTTCATCTCCCAGAGCTCCATGGCTACATCCTTTGCTTTCAGACCTTAATATTATTGGTATCTGTTGTGCTCTGGTCACTGGTCAGATTTGTCCAAGTCTCCATCAAAAGTCAGTAGGGTTTCAAGTGATTGTTTTGAGAATTTTATTATCAATAATTCTCACCTATCATTTTTTAAATCACTTATCAAGTTTATTTTGAAAGGTGGCCTCCCCATTTTTATTATCCTTGGACATTGAGCTGGGAGATTGTGTCTGAAAGGCCTTCATGTTTGCTCTTACATTGCCCCACCTTTCTCCTGAACCATCCCTTGTGTGAATAGAGTTGATACTTGCCTAAAACATCTGTAACAGATGGATTTTCAAAACAATTTCTAATTTTAGATTTTTTGTTTGCTCATTTAATTTGTCACATAAAGGTAGAAATAAGTGGAGAGAATGCTACATTCTAAGAAAACAATATCCATTATATTTCTAAAAATAAAGATCTATTTAGTAGAAACTACTGTATGAAGGGACTCCAGAATCTAGCTGATATTGCAAATGTTGTCTGACATGCACCACACTTTTCCATTCCAAATCTGAGATGAGAGAATTGAATAGCTGTAACCCTCTTCAGAACTGTGCAGAACTATTCCAGAGTGTGATGGCTTCCCCTTTCCAGGCAAGCACAAATGAACGGAGATATCAACCATGATTCAGTTTTGAACCCATCATCATTTTTAATGCCATCTACAGAAGTTCAAACAAAGAAAAGCAACACCAATAAAACAAGGGTGATACCATGTTGCACAAGTTGTAGTGAAGTAGATAGCTCAACAGCAACAACAATATAGATTGCTACTAAGTTAAATTCCCTCAAATGTAATTGATATTTCATAAATTTACATCAAAGCTCCCAAAAGAAGAAAACAGATGAGGAGAACAGCAGAGATGATAATGTGAACTCAGTGAGAAGGTATTCTTCCTACCATGTCCTTACTAAATTATTCACTGAACATAGTAAGAGTGACATCTCTCATATTGGGTTGAACTTGCTGCTTAGATGCAAGTGCTGTATGTAGATCTGTCATCTTCTCACTCTGGATCTTTTCCCCAGCTACTTAATATTCCTCTGCTTCAGTTGCCTTACCTGTGAGGTCTTATTCATGAAGTTATAAAAATGAAATAAAATATTAGAAAATATGTACATGTTCCCAACTGTTAACATTTTGCTTTGTCTTCTTCTTCTTCTTTTTTTTTTTTTGGCCATACTGATGCCACTGAAGCTTCCCAAGATTCTGTGCATTGAGAATAATATAATGCTGCATCTAAGTCACATGTGCTACTCAACTTGGTCCAAGTAGGTGGATGTGAGAGGCAGAGAAGCTTTTGAGAGTGGGAGACTAGTGCAGGATAACTAGGCCATTAAGAGCACCAACTTGGAATAGACTAGGGGATTTCTTCTGGCATCCCAGTTAATTTTATGAATGATATGTAATTAATGTAAATAAGACATATGCCTGTCAGTCACTAGAACTATTAGCAAAATAAAAACTTTTTTTTCTGGTATACAGTATTGAGACTGAAGTGCAGCAACATAAAGTAAATTGATCTTCTTCTCTGCTCATGTATTTCTGGACATGCCAGTTAGCCCATGAAACTGTCAGGCACTGTGTGATTTTCTTTATACCCATCTTTTCCTCTTATATGTCTTCCTATTTCTTTTGTTTCCTTTATAGGCTTTTGTCCCCTCACAAAAACTTTACCTGTTTATTATATATACTTGTTGATACTTAGGATTTTGGAGGGACTCTCTGATAAATATCTCAGTCTCTGCCTTCATGGGGCAGCCTCTCCCGAGGTGCATTTATCAAGTGAACCAAGATGAGAAGCAAGACGGGAGGGTGGAGAGGATGCAATATTAGTGACTAACTTAGGAGGAGTGTAAATTCTTATCCCTGAATGAAAAGAATGTTGAGAATAAGGGAAAAAACTGATCTGAGATTGGGGGACTTAAAGATGTCAAGTATGATCAGTTTGTTTAATTTTTTTGTCTATTTTTAAAAACATTTTATTTTTACTTATTTATTTGAGAGAGAGAGAGAGAAAATGAGAGTGAATGGGGACACCAGAGCCTCCAGTCACTGCAAATGAACTCCAGATTCATGTGCTACCTTGTGCACCTGGCTTACTGGGGAATCAAATCAGGATTCTTAGGCTTTGCAGGCAAGTGTCTCTTAACCAATAAGCCATCTCTCCAGCCCTATTTTTTTTTTTTAATGTAGGAATATGACAATACAACAAGATGAAAAGTTAGTACCAGGTTGTACCAGCCTATCAGTAATTCACATTTAGTTTTATCATTTTAAAGTCTTAACAAGTTATTGGAAAAACAATGAGGGAAAGTTAAGGTATTTAAGAGTCCTCCCTGTCTGTGCTTTGAGCTATTGCAATCAGTTTACTCACTTCCTTTCTTCTCGTCAGGCCAGAATGATAAATTTAAAAGCTCAAACCTGGCCACACTGCCTGCTGTAGAATAGATTTCAGGGAACTCATGGTGTTGGTGTGCAGCATAAATGCCTGTGTCTTGTCACTCATGCCATGGACCCTTGAGGGGGATTATCTACCCTGTGTATCACTAGCAGCCAGCTCAATGCCAGATACATACAAGCTGTTCCAGTTTCATAATGAATTTAGCCTTCAGGGATGATTAAAATTTGACTTAGAGAAATGGATTAAATGCCTTTGAGGCCGTTTTAGGGCCATAATTGCACAATTCAAATTGTTTATAACCAAGCTGTGCTCCCCGGGTCAGCAGCACCAGCCCTGCTTAGGAACTTAATAGCATGGTAAAGACTTGAGCCTTAGAGTCTGGGGGCATCCCCAGGAGCCAGTCAGTGTTTTAATAGGCCCTCCAATTGCAGACATCCCCTAAGGTACCGAAAATCTCTGCACTGTGAATGCGTGTGGAGGGCTTGTTTTGTGGCATCAACGTGTCACTGCTGTGCATCATTAATAGTGCACGAACTCGCTTTTCCTTCTTTAAGATATAACGTATACTGCTTTTGCTGGAGCTAATTGTGATGGTTTCTGTGGGTTCAATAAGAAATTCTTTTCCAATGCTTAACATTTGCAGGTTGAGTTAATTTGCTAATGCTCTTCAATATAAAACTTCAGTCTGAGTGTGTGTGACAGCTGACAATGATTCAGAACCTGTCTCCTTACCTCAGTCATTTACTGATATAGTCATGCAAATGAATGGAGAAAATTGTGATAGAACCATTTTAAAGCAATTAATTAGCAACAAAATTCAGATTAAGAATCACAAATGTCATTTGGGGACCCAGAAAAGAAAAATAAATACCATGTCTCTTATTGACTCAGGCATTCCTCTGACATCTGGACCAGTGAGTCAGACATAATAGAAACCATAACAGTGATTTCATTTTTTCCATAACTAGTTAGTGGTGTTTCTGGGTAGCAGTTGCTACATTTGTTTTCTTCTCACTCATGAGCCTGCTGTGACTTCTTGTCACCCTGACTACACTGGGAAAATTGTTTAGAAGCGGAAACACACTGGGATAGAATTGGACTGCAAGAACCATGCCATATTGAATATAATGCACAACATCCTGCTACAAATCCCTGCTTCACAAAGATGCTAGCTGTTAGATAACTTCTACCACAGAAAGCCTTGTAAAAGGTAATCACAAAGTACTTTAAGTTCCTGTCTAGTTTTAAACATCAAACACATCAAAATGAACAAGAGAAACTGGATAAATGCTTCATTCTTAATATTAGCATATGTGCTCTCAAAGTGTTAAACTATTATGTTTTAAATTAGAGCTTATTTTACTTTTTAATCAAGAATAAACATTTATAGATATACTCCTTAGTACATCATCACATAGACTAAATATATATATATACTAATATAAGCTGAACCTCTGCCTTTCCTATATGATGGTGAATCATGATTACCAATTGGATCTGGAATCAACTAAGAGACAAATTTTTGGGTGGGACCCTGAGATCATTTTCAGGAAGGATTAAATTAGGAGATAAGATGGCCCTGCACAGTGGGTGACACCTTTACTGAGGCCCAGATATAAATAGGTCTGAGGAAGAAGCCTGGCTTTGCTTCTTGCTCATGAGTGTATGCATGCTGATATAAGACTCCAACTCCTCTTGTTCCAATGTGGGCTGAAGAGCAGTGACTTTCTGGGGCCTCCCCAGGCCTTCATTACCAAATTGAGAGTGCTGCAGCATTCAACTTCATGGACTGAGCACATAGAGGGTTTCAACGTCTCTTGCATACTGATGTCCATTGTTAGACTATTCAGAGACCCTATCTGTTATAAAATAATCTAATAATTCATTTAATTCTAATACTTCTGATAATTCTTATATGAGTCAATTAAAGTCCAGAAAGCTCAGGGGACTTCTGTGAGGGTAGTCTATAGGACATTTATTAATTAAGTACAAAGCAACCTTACAAACCAGCATTTTAGTACTGTTAAATAATATACATTTTTCATGGATACATACATGCATAAAATATGTTGGCCCCATAGATAAATTGGGAAGCTGGGAAGTCACTTTTATAGTGTGGGATACTGAATAATTATCACAATAATTCTAGAATGTTAATTGCATTTGAGATTTTCTGTTTTGTTTTCAAACCTGTATTTAAAATAAATTTGTTAAAGAACAAGAAGGAAGAAATATCATAGCTCAGAATATTATACATATTTCATATGTATCTGTACCAACAAGAGCCATCTCATTAAGCATAATTGCAAACTTTTAGAAATGAAAATAGTGGTCCACTCATATTCCTTTCATTATGATCAGAAACAGGAACTATTTTCCCCAACACTTATTAAATTCCAATAAGTTCTGGGTACTACTCATGATCATTAGGTGCAGCCTGAAAAGAAGAGACTTTTCTGCCCTGATGGAACTTGCACTCTCGTGGAGGAAGTAGCTGACCCATTGGGAGCGTGTAGAAGACAACATAATGAGAGCAGCTGGCCAGAGAAAATGAATATGATATACAGGATCATGGTGGAAGAGACTTGAGATAAAAAGGGCAAGGCAATACTTGGAAAATGTAAAAAAAAAAAAAAAAAAAAAAAGAAAGAAAGAAAGAAAGAAAGAAAGGTGTGAGATGAGAGCATGCCACATATATATCTGGGATAAGTGTATCTAAAAGTGAGATGTCAATACTAAGGTATAAAACTATGAGGTCAGAAAGGGCCTAGTGTGTTCAGGGCAGAGCAGGAGCTAAAGGATAGAGCAGAAGAAGGCAGGAGGAAGTTATGAGATGAGAACAGAAGGATCATTCCATTTCGACCTCACCTACCTCTCTTCTGGATGCTTTTTTTCCTTTGTACCAAGTACTTATTGGAACCATGACCCTCACCACCCTCCTCTGTGACCTGTCCCCACTCACAGTGTACATGTGGAACCTGAATGACACTGAGTATGGAGAGGTACAGGTGTGTGCACCTTCTGCAATAAATAAATAAAAACCAAAAAACAACCAACCAACAAACAAAAACCCCTATGTCCTACAGATGTTTGAAGCTGAAAAACTTCTAGGAATTTTTTCTATTTAGACCACATCATTATACCACTTCCTATTTTTCCTCCAGCATAGTATCTCTGGTCAAGTATTTAGAATTTCTTGGGTACAAGCATGAAACAAAAATTCTAAAATACAAACAGAGGAGTCAATGCATATAGTTCCCCATTAAAACTTGGTTGTTGATTAAATTTTTAAAATACACTTATAGCAAAATCTTTCTGGTTTTCTTATGCATCTGGAATGGAACTCCAACAGTCTCAACTGAATAAAAGATGGATAGTTGGAATGCAACTTGAGATGTAGCAAAACTTTGGGGCAATAACTTCCTACTATTTATATTTTCTTGCATGAATATGAATTCTGTTGAGAAGTTGAATATGATACAGTTATTCAACATGAATGCATCCAGCCACAAATTTATTTTTTTCCTAATGTCTTGCAATTTCTTTCTTTGAGGTCCTTCCTTCCTTCCTTCCTTCTTTCCTTCCTTCCTTCCTTCCTTCCTTCCTTCCTTCCTTCCTTCCTTCCTTCCTTCCTTCCTTCCTTCCTTCCTTTCTTTTAAAATTTATTGGAGAGAGGAGGAAGAAGCAGATAGCAAGAGAATGAATGAACATGCCAGGGCTTCTAATGGCGAATGATCTCCAGATGCATATGCCAACTTGTGGCTTATGTGGGTGCTGGGGAATCAAACCTGGGTCCTTAGGCTTCATAGGCACGGGCCTTAATGGCAAAGCCATCTCTCTAGCCCAGGGCTTGCTTTTAGTATCATTTTTTTTTTTTTTTTTTTTTTTTTGGTAGCGGGGCCTCACGTATGATAGGCAAGTACTGCATTACTCAGCTATGACCCTTGCCATCACTAAAGCATTTTAAGTTATATATTTCAACATGTCTACTGCTACTCATATCTCCTTCCTATTTTAAAGACTAAGTCAGTAGACACATATAGACAAATAATCTGTTCCTCAAACTTCAACTTTATTATTTTAATGGTAAAAATCAATTAACACCTGCCATGAGGATATCTTCTGAAACATATCTACATCAGTTCCATCCCAGCATTCCTTTAACAAAAACTTATTTGCTTAGATGTAAGCAGTTAAATTTATGTAATATGTGTGTGTGTGCATGTGTGTGTGCACGCACGCACATGCATGCTTATGACAGGATCTCATGACTTTAGTTCTAGAGGTGTTTAAGGGCACTGGGATTACTGATAACTGAACATTGATATATTTTTTTTTTCTTATTCCCTTGAAGGTTGCAATCATATAACCCTTCAATTGACCTAGTACCATAAAATTCATAAGTTAATACAAAATATAACAAAGTTTTATATAGAGAGATAGATACTCTAATGTGAATTATATGGGATGAAGAAACACGTGTCACAGTGAGTTCGTGTGACCATGCACTCAAAAACTCAAACTGCGATAATTAACTAATGACCTATTTATTAACTGTAGAACTTGTTTTAACACATTAGGCATACTCAGTTTAATTATTTTTTGTGTTCTAATTTTTCAGAAACATGACCCTATTTTGTTTTACTTTGACTTATTTAAAATATTTTTATTTAGTTATTTGACAGGCAGAGAGAGCAAAAAAGATAGACAGTGAGTATAGGTGAGCCAAGGCCTTCTCCTATGGGAAAATACACTCCAGACACATGTATTACCATGTGCACCTGGCTTTATGTGGGCATTAGGGAATCATACCCTGGAAATCAGTCTTTGCAAGCAAGGACCTTCAACCACTGAGCAGCCTGGTTTTACTTACTTTTTAATTGGCATAGGTACAAAGTAGCTGCTTTTCTTGTAGCATTGTCATAATATGTAGTTGGAGTTGTTCTTGCCTGTTCAGTATCCTCCCTTTCCCTTGTACTCATGCTTCCCATTTTCACTTTACCTTTCCACTTTTAATTTTTTTTTTAAAATTTATTTGAGAGCGACAGACACAGAGAGAAAGACAGATAGAGGGAGAGAGAGAATGGGCGCGCCAGGGCTTCCAGCCTCTGCAAACGAACTCCAGACGCGTGCGCCCCCTTGTGCATCTGGCTAACGTAGGACCTGGGGAACTGAGCCTCGAACCGGGGTCCTTAGGCTTCATAGGCAAGCGCTTAACCGCTAAGCCATCTCTACAGCCCCCTTTCCACTTTTATATGACACAAATTATATTGCATTACCCTTCCTTTAAGCTGCTGCTTTTCGTCTTGTTCTTCTTCCACAAAATAAACATTCATAATGTTTAGAAATGAAGACTGTTTTCATGTTCTCAGTTTGAACCAAGTAATCTGTGCTCACAACGTACCTGGTCTATACTTTTTAAGTTTACAGCAGAGAAAATTCAGCCCAAGAAGGGAACAAGTCTCAACTCCACATACTAGGAGTTGCATTGTGTGTTCATATGGGATCAGTGATGACACTTCAGAAATGTCAAGGTATTTCCTTTTCTTCTTAGATTATTGTAATACTAAAAATATGAATTGCCATTGTAAAATATGAACTCAAGGACTATCAAGACATTGTCACATATGATTCCATTTGATCGTCAAAAGAACTCTATGACTTCCAGTCTTCTATTGCCACTGGTTTCTCAACAGTTGAAAGGGAAGACTGAACTCCAGTGGCAGCCATTACAGCTGACAGGATAAAGGGAATCTGCTTAGTTTTAGTCTGAGGTTTCTTCTGTGCAAGCCACATGCAGTTCCCCATGACAGACAAGTAATGGCATCATAAATGAACAGGGGCTCCAAACATCTCTCATCTGCATGCATGGAAAAATGACATGTAGAAGTTTTATATTCTTTTTCAATGGATAGTTATAATATTAAAATTATGATACTTCTCATATCTAGTTACAGTAAACATATACTTTCCATAAAACATACCTCTTTGGATTTTTATACAAGATTTTTCCAACCTTTGCCAATTTTGCCACATTATAGGTGCATTGAATTTGACTTTGAAATTTGCAGTTTATTTTTTTTTCTTATGGATACATGCTTGGAAATATTTACCTCTAGTACAAGAATTATGTTAATTACATTAATGAATGCATATATGTATGTTGGTTCAAGAACAGAATTATTTTGGTAGCTAGAAAACAATAAAAGTAAAACTAAAACAAATAAAAGAAATAAAAAGGAAAAATTAGGAAAGAGGAGGAGAGGGATATGTCTGAAGCAGTGAATGCTGGCTAACCTCCCACTCCTCCCACACCATGGCTGTGCTAAGTGTTCCTGAAAGATATCTTGCCCGCTGCAATTTCGCTTTCCCCTGCATAGACTCCCTTGCTTAAGTTACAGTTATGTCAAAGTAAGGCCATGTTGGGTGTGTAAGTGTGAACTAAAGCCAGCTCTTTTTAAAAGATGCTTTGAAATCTGGAAGTCAAGGGCTGAAGAGAGGCACTTACTTGCCAGGCCTAACGACCCAAGTTCAATTCCCCAGCACTCATGTAAGCCAAATGCACAGAGTAGTGCATGGTGCCTGGAATTCATTTGCAGTGGTTAGCAAGTCCAAACTCCCTCTCTTTCTCTCTCTCTTCTTTTTGTATTTTTTGCTTATAAATACATACATATAGTTATGTTATATATATGATATATTATATATATATATATGATGCATATATATTACATTTTTTTTTTTAAAATCTGGCTGTCAAAAGACAAACAGGAAAGCAACACAAATAAGATTTGGATTGAATCTTACATGATGCTTAAGGGACTCAGTGATCCCATCACAAGTCAGCCTAGAGAAATTCTTAATTATAAGGATTTTTAATGAAACAAAGTTATTGCAGCTTGCAAGCACTACATCAATTAAGAAAAAATGGAAGTAATATAACACTATGTAGGATATGTAAGTTTTATTTTTTTCTATACTTATTGTGTGTATGTAAATCACAACACCAATGTTTGTATGTTGGCCTAAAATAGAAAAAAAATCATTATAGAACTGCTTGATGCACCCAAGCTTTAAAGATACTCATCAACAGGAATTCCATCAAATAGCCCTCGAAGAATAAACTGCATAATGAGAATTAAAAGCTTCAACAACGCCCATTAGTTATTCTCCTGCACCATTGATCACACTAGTATCAATTGCTTTCAGTGAGCTGAACTCCTGAGTGGTTATTGGAAAAGACTAATAAACCACGATCAATTTTCTTTTTAACTTCACAAGGGTAGCTTTAATGAATTAAATGTTCTTCCCCCTGCATTCCATTTCAGTCACATAACTAGTAAGAATATCTTCAACACCAACTTTTATAAGTCTCTCAGAAATTAAAACAAGAGAAAACAAGACCATGCAGATATAAACTTAAGCAATTACCCACCCCACCGCCACACACATTTTAGATCACTGCTGTATTTGGGATATGTTCAGGTCACACCTCCGTTTGAGGTTCAAAGAAGCACCGGCAAACTCCAAAGGACACTTTCAAGGACAGTAAACTCACAGAGCAATGTCTACAACTGAGAAAGTACTAATTGCCATGGAGAAACTTCATTCACTTCCCTTAAACAAGTATCACTATGGTGAGTGGAAATGTGTTTAATATCTCTATACTGAATGGTGAGTTGTTAGGAAATCTGGCATTTGGCAGGCTTTGAAGCAGTTGAATGAAGTGAGTGTAGCCTAGGAAGTGGTCATTTTAGGGCATCTAACAACACTTTCTTCGTTGGCAGATTTATCAGTCTTTGGTCCTCTCTAAAGCTTTTCCCATCCTCAGCAGTCACATGCACTCTCACCTACAGGGGAGAATATTCGGGAGGCGATGACATCTTGAGCACTGCAAGGCTTAGCAACTTTAATAAATGAATGCCTGTGGCTCACCTCTCTTGTGGTGCACAGCAGAGAAAACTGAATCTTAGTTGTGATAAGGTAATGATCCTGCTTCATGTTGTTTCAGGTCATGCCCTGTATATATTCCCTTTCAATCTGTAGAGGCCAGTGGCCCAGCAACCACTGTGGCGTCAATTTTGCTGAGTCTGTGTTGAGGGGCAGACGGTAATAGCAGCTAATGGTGCATTTACTATCTATAATAGACCTGAGTATTTAATCTACCCTCGATCCCTTTGGCTGAAGTTTGCATTCAGATAAGCTAGTTCATTAATTTAAGTGCATGTGTGTGTATGTTTGTATGTGTGTGTTTGTGTGTGCACTATGCATGTTTGTAGGTTTTATAAAAACAAATACCACAAAACAACAAATATTTCATAGCGAAGATCTTTGCTTGTTCGCATGTTTACATTGTTTTCTTACCAGACTAGCTATAAACCCATGAACAGTTTTCTTGACTATTACTTGTTGTGGAAATTAAAATCATAGATTTTCTTCTGTACTGCTACCCAGACAGGAATACCACTGGTCTTAAAAACTGTCTCAAAGGAAGTAAACGGAAATTTTAGTTTGGTGAGTTAATATAGTCCTCACCATGGAAATATAGAAGCAAACTGCCTAAACTTAGAACAAGGTAATTTGTATCATTGAGCAAGGTTAGCTTTCATTTTATTTCTCTTTGCTTCTAGATTTAAACCAATGATGAACCTTTAGCCATATGAATAATTGATATTTTATTAATCCCTTTTCTTTCATATAAATATAAGCTCTATGTTTAGCATACTTAATTTGCCCAAGGTATTCTTACTCATATGAATAATATTAAACTGTATTGTCATTCATCTCACAAATATCTAACATCTATTAGCATTGAAGGGGATAATGAAGCATACATTTGCCATGGTTAACAGAGCTACGTGAAAAAAAAAAAAAAAAAACAGAACAACAACAACAAAAAGAAAACAGTACATGACACTGTGATATCCATAGCAGAGTTCCCAAAAGTATTGGGGGTGGGGATAGTATGAGTATTGGTTAAAGAGCTGTTTGCAGATGACATGGCATTAGGACTAAGATTTTCAAAATATATAGGTGTTAATGTGGTCAAATAAGTGAAAACGCCAAATAGTACAATAATGGCTGACACATCCACAACATACCAGCATACCCAGATACTATAAATTATTTGCTGCTGTTGGAGCTGAATAAAGAGATTTCAATATTTTCTACATTTTGAACTTAAAATTGTGGTAACTAAAAACCAGAGAAAAATTAATTAGAAAGTTTATGTAGAAACTCTTTATTATTTTAGAGAGTTAGTTGACCAAAAGAAAAGTATAAAGACAGGAAGAGAAGTTAGGAATTTATTTGTATAGTCCAGAGGGAGAAGATAAATGATGGCCATAGAGTTGATATGAAAATGCTAAAATGCTAAAAATTATGAAAGTTGGTATAGACTCCAATTTACTTTCATTACCCAGTGGAAATTGGTGATGCCCAGTCCAAGTGCACACACACACACACACACACACACACACACACACACACACACACACAATCAAAATGAGAATGCTAAATACAGAATGAAATATTTGCTAATTTGAGCAAAGATTTGGCACGTTTTCCCCTCTAAATATATTTAAACCTTTGGTTAATTTAGCCATATAAACCATATGTTGCAGTCCGGTTCGCATTGCTGTTAGAAATCACCCAACCAAGAGCAGCTTCTGGGAAAAAGAGATTTATTTTGGCTTACAGGCTTGAGGGGAAGCTTCACGACGGCAGGGTAAAACGATGGCATGAGCAGAGGTGGACATCACCAACAAAAGGTGGACCACAGCAACAGGAGGGTGTGCCAAACACTGGCATGGGGAAACTGGCTATAAGGCCCATAAGCCCACCCCCAACAATACACTCCCTCCAGGAGGCATTAATTTCCAAATATCCATCAGCTGGGAACCTAGCATTCAGAACAGCTAAGTTTATGGGGGACACCTGAATCAAACCACCACACCATATAACACATACTTGTTTAAATTATCTGCATCCCTCCGTGAAGATCTACTCTAAACGCATTTTTTTGGGGGGGTGGAATTTAGAAACAGAGTTTTCTACTACTATAGACTTTGCACCCTAATGGGAAGTCATTGGCATTGTTTTGCTTTAGGCCTTGCAGACAAATCAATAGAAGAAGAATTTCTGGAAGACTTTATTTCATTTATTTTAATTAATTAATTATTTTTTTTAGAGAGAGCGGGAGAGAATTAGTGCTCCAGTGCCTCAGCCATTACAATCAAACTCCAGATGCTGGCACCACCTAGTGGGCATGTATGCCCTTGCATTTGCCTCACCTTTGTGCATCTGGTTTACATGGGATCTGGAGAATCAAATGTGTCCTTAGGCTTCACAGGCAAGCGTCTTAATAGCCAAGCCTTCTTTCCAGCCAATAAGACTTTATAATAAATAACAAATAGAATTTAGTCCAATATACCTTTTCCCTGAGAATAATTATTTCTTAGTAATTATAAATTGCTAGTACCCCTAAATATATGGTTTGCCAGAAAAAAACTACAGAGGAAAAACTCTTATACACTTAACAAAATAGAATAAAATAAAATAGCAGCTGAATGTGTTGCTTCATGGTTTTGATCCCAGCACTCAGAAAGCTGAGGCAATAGAATGAGGAATTTGTGGCCATCTTGGGCTACATAGGAAATCGTTCTAAATATAGTCAAAAGATACATATTCTTTGAAATATTACATTAGTAGAGATAATTATAAAGGAAAATGACCATATTATCTTACCATTATCCAGGATTAAATATTTCTAAAAAGTTAATCATCTGAATATACATGTTCTAATGTCAGTATTTTAATTAGAAACAACCACATTTGCTTGTAACAAAAATTCTAAACCCGGGCTGGAGAGATGGCTTAGCGGTTAAGCGCTTGCCTGTGAAGCCTAAGGACCCCAGTTCGAGGCTCGATTCCCCAGGTCCCACGTTAGCCAGATGCACAAGGGGGCGCACGCGTCTGGAGTTCGTTTGCAGAGGCTGGAAGCCCTGGCGCGCCCATTCTCTCTCTCTCCCTCTATCTGTCTTTCTCTCTGTGTCTGTCGCTCTCAACTAAATAAATAAAAAATTTGAAAAAAAAAAAAATTCTAAACCCAGACAAGAAAGATGGCTCAACAGTTAAAGGCACTTGCTTTCAAAGCCTGATGGCTCCCTTTCAATTCCACAGTACCCACAAAAGTCAGATATGCAAAATGGTGCATGCGTCTGGTGTTCATTTGCAATGGCAATAGTCCCCGTGGTGCCTATTCTCTATCTCCCTTGCAAATAAATACATTAAAAATGTATAAAATAAAACAAATTGAAAACAATAGTCTAATCCATCTCTACTATATGAATGCAATAGTAACAAAACTGTATACTTAGACATCTAAATATTAGACATATCTAGAAGGATATCATTTCTTCTTCTTCTTTTTTTTTTTTTAACGTTAGTGGTTTTCTGCCAGATTTCTCTTTTCAAGTACATCAAATATGAAAGAAAAAAATCATGGTTCCTGACCTCAGGCCAGTGACCCAGGTGAAAAGAGAAATGAAACAAACCTTCCTTGATAGAAGAACAAGAACTTTCTCATCACTCTTGGTCAGGCTTTGAACCATTTATAAAAAGTGATTTACTTCTGAGGAAAAAGAAAAAAAAGCATCCAAATTACTCAGTGGAGAGAAGATAATTGGAGAAGCAGAAGTGGGGGAGAGATACAGATATGTGGATTTTTGAATCATTACACATGGCACGTCTACATGCCAAGAAATTGCAAGGGAATCTTTAAGGGTTTATAGAATTCTCACAGGTTCCTCTTATTTCCCAGTTGTTTTCCCTGGCAAGTGATATCTTTTCAAACTCTATTGCACAGCCCTTGTAGCTAAGTGAGAAATTTTTACAACTGTCAATGTGTACTTCTGTAGACACAGCAAATGGCCAATATATCTTTATCCTGTTTGTGCTACTTTCTACCTGGATTATTGAATCTTGAATAATTAATGTATTTCTTCATACAGTTCTTTACTCAATTTCTGCCCCATTCAGCAAGTTCTCTAAAGAAAATCTACTTGTCTGTCTCTTTTTATCCCATTTTTCAAGGCGAGGAAGCTGACTATAACCATTCTGGTGGAATTTGCATATATGGAAATGAGGTAAAACTTGAGCTGACAACCAGAAGAATAGATGATGTAGGCTAATAATGTCTAAACAGCCAAGTTTCAAAAACATTCAAGTAAAAAAGTAATCTGGGGATACTATGCTGTGAGTGTGTGTGTGTGTGTGTGTGTGTGTGTGTGTGTATGTATTTGTGTATACACACATTGTCTAAATAAAATAAAACACAATAATACATACATGCTATACAGGGCTAATTTTTATTTGTTTGTTTGCTTGTTTTTTAAAGCAACACTGAACTACAATGCAGAATGAGCTCACAGGTAAAATGAATTTGATCTTACCCATGCAGGGCCAGCTTCCCCTTCATTCTTTGTTGATTTTAATGTTCAAATAATCCCTCCCCATGTCAGTTTCAAAGTGAAATGTGAAAAATGAGCACAACTGTTCATGCTCTATTCAATAGATTTTCAGGTTAGTCTTGGGTGAATGCCTTTTAACATGAATACTATATTTAGGTACTCAATACAAAAGGTCATTCTGTAAGTACTGCTTAGTACAGTGATTTGTCTTACTTTCAGACAATCAGAATTCTCTTCCTATCTGAAATAACTTAATTTTGCCTGGCAATTCTACTATTAGACAAAAGAAAATTATACCCTTCTCATAACATCTTTAAGAGGCTAAAATTCACCATATCCATGTTTTGTTTAATTTTATTTAAGGCCTGTATACTTAAAGTAAACCACTCATTACCAGTTAGTTAGCTTTTAGTTAGATCATGTGAATATTATTATGATTCATGTAATGCCAGTAATTATCAATAAGAAACCTAAATTAACATCACAATGTTTCTATTTAATTTTTTTATTAAGAACATATTTTGTATGGATACATCATGTGTTGGTACCATATTTTCCCTCCCTCCTGTCCCCATTCTGCTGGGGGTCCTCCTCAGTGTAGTTGCTGGTATTCCTCATGGGGTTGTGGGTTATGCCTTGTGGGAGCAACAGTCAGTTATTGGAGTCAGTGCCACTGGGCATGATAGCCCAACCTGTAAATCTTACAATCTTTCCACCCACTTTTCAGCAAAATTCCCTGGGCCTTGGTAGAAGAGTTTTAAGTCATTTCAGTGATGAAATCTTTAGCCTCTGGATCTCTGCTTTGGTAAGTGTTCAGTATGCTCAGCATCTGCCTTCTCCACCCTGGTGTTGATTCTGACGCTCACCATGGAAGTAGCGCTCTTGCGCCTCTCCCCACTTCCTCTAGGGTTTCGCCTGGGCCTTGACTGAGATGCCAGGGGTGGTTTGTCTCCTGGGGTTTCTCTACCTTCTGACAAAGAAAAACAGATTCTCCAACTAAGAGTCAAGTCAGCATAGGCTAAATTGGATAAGAAGATAAGTGTTATTAATTTAGGGAGAGTTTATATATAGTAGTCTGGCTAAAAGAGGGGCTACATCCTTTAAACTACATCCTTTAAACATATATATATATATATATATATATATATATATATATATATATATAATTTTAATACCATATATATATATATATATATATATGGTGTGTGTGTGTGTGTGTGTGTATTTTTGAAGTAGGGTTTCACTCTAGCTCAGGCTGACCTGGAATTCACTATGTAGTCTCAGGGTGGCCTCTAACTCATGGCGATCCTTCTAACTCTGCTTCCCGAGTGCTGGGATTAAAGGTGTGCACCACCATGCCCGGCCTGCATTTTTTTTTTTTTTTTAATGTTGAAACTGACAAAAAAAAAAAAAAAAAAAGTAGTGGAAAAGTGTTCTTTGAAATAAAATTTTATGAGGATAAAAAAGGACTAAAGTTAGCATAAGGTTTTGAATGAAAATAAAGGATAACAGTTGAGTTCCTTTCATAAAAGGGTTGATAAGTCTGATATGTTGCCACATATTTACGACTTGCACCTGAGATAACATCTTTTGATGCTGAAGAGTTTGGAACAAATCAAAAGGCAAATGCTTGGGCTGGAGAGATGGCTTAGAGTTTAAGCGCTTGCCTGTGAAGTCTAAGGACCCCAGTTTGAGGCTCGATTCCCCAGGACCCATGTTAGCCAGATGCACAGGGGTGCGCATGCATTTGGGGATCGTCTGCAGTGGCTGGAAGCCCTGGTGCGCCCATTCTCTCTCTCTCTCTCTCTCTCTCTCTCTGCCTCTTTCTCTGTCTGTCACTCTCAAATAGATAAATAAAAATAAACCAAAAAACAAAATTTAAAAAAAAGCAAATGCTTGATGTGCTTTATGAGTTAATAATGAACAAATAAAGCAAGTTTCTTGAATCCACAAGAAAAAAACTATATACTTTGTGTCATACTACTGAAGTGGCTATTTGATTCCAACCTCTTTCAAGCTTTAGTCACAGATTTTTAACTAAATGAAGTAGGAGGCATAGACATGAACTGTTTTGCAATAGATAGTGTTTCGTACTTGTGTTTAAAAAATGTGTTTCAAAATTAGTCAATGAAGTTTGATTTGATCAAATTATAATTAAAATTATAATCAACCTATGAGCTCATCACAAATGGATTTCCATTTAAAATTGTAAGAGTGACTGGTAAGTTCTATACTCTATTTACAAGGGCTCTCACATTATAGATGTTTGTTGTCAAATATTAGTGAATATATAATATTATATATTCTTTCTGGTATTTTAAATGGTTAAATCTTGAATGATACTCTCATAATATTTTCTTTTTTTTAAATCTTTTTTATTTATTTATTTGAGAGCGACAGACACAGAGAGAAAGACAGATAGAGGGAGAGAGAGAATGGGCGCGCCAGGGCTTCCAGCCTCTGCAAACGAACTCCAGATGCATGCGCCCCCTTGTGCATCTGGCTAACGTGGGACCTGGGGAACCGAGCCTCGAACCGGCGTCCTTAGGCTTCACAGGCAAGCGCTTAACCGCTAAGCCATCTCTCCAGCCCAATATTTTCTTTTTAAATATCATTTTAGATAGATAGTTTTTAAAATTACATGGCATGTTTGCCATTTTATTGAAAATTAAGGTTGATAACCGTGGTGGTTTGATTCAGGTGTCTCCCATAAACTTAGTTGTTCTGAATTCTACTCTTACAGCTGATGAAAATTTGGGAATTAATACCTACTGGAAGCAGTGTATTTTCGGGGGAGGGCTTATGAGTATTATAGCCAATGTCCCCTTGCCGGTATTTGGTACACTATCCTGTTCCTATTGACCACTTGATGTTGGTCAGGGGGTGCTATCTACCCTCTCCTCATACCATTGCTTTCCCCTGCCATGATAGAGCTTCTCCCTTGAGTCTATAAGCCACAAGAAACCCATTTTTTGTTTTTCCCACAAGCTGCTCTTGGTTGGGTGATTTCTCCCAGCAATGCAAACCTGACTGGGGCAACTTAACATTTAAGGAACAAGCCACTAGCCACTGACTGAGAAGAATGGCCTGATTTGCAGAATTAATTATTGCATTCAAATATAAACTTATATAATTATTTTAAATCATCAAGAGATTAATGCTTTATTTCCCCTTTCTAATAATAATCATGTGTACTTTTCCCAGGGGATTAGATAACTCTGAGTGAATCTTTTCTCATCATATATATTATGAATATTCATGCTAAATTGAGAACTATTAAAACAAAGCATGAATTATTTACTGCTGCCCAGAGATGCATTAACTTCATGGAATATTATCAATTCACAAAGGCTTTGAACATCTACCTGAGGTCAGTTACACATTTATAATAGATGATTCTAAAAATAATATTCCCTAAAGTATGCAATTTTCACTTGAAAAAGTCAATACAAATCTAAGATGATGAATAGGAAGATTGCATCTGGGTCAGAAAAAGTATATTTGTTTTTCCTCTACAGGTTTGGAATGAAATCCTGACTTCTGAACATACTGCATATGGAATGAAAATAAGGTCCCTGCACTTGGGACAGTGTTCCCACAACTGTGGACATTTCAAGGTGGCCGTGGAAGGCTGGGATCATGTTTCATGCTGATATTTTGATAGACTCAATGTTGCATCATAACCCTGCAGGGAAATTCCAGTGGGGTAAGGTGAGAGAATTTTGCAAAACATGATTAAGAAAATCTGTTTTCCCTTGGTTCCTGAGCAATTCTTAATTCTGTGACTGTCAGGAAACTTCTCTTCCCTGTGGAGTTAGTGTAGTGCAATGGAAAGGATACAGACCATCTCAATTCAGTTTTGCCAATTAATGAATGCTTTCAAATTCTCATCTGCCACATACATACAACCTAGGGAAGATGGATGCATTAAATTAACTAATGTATATCAATTACTATAACTCATAATGAGCTAGTATGAATTGAAGGAATTGAACATTTGGCCTCCAATCATCTGCCCCAAGCATTTTGATAATTTAGGAGAAGCTCCATCCTTTCTCTTACCTCCAATTTCTTCAACTTACTCTTATCCAGAATAAAAAAAAATAAAAACTGGGGAAGTAATATGATGGAGAATGGAATTTCAAAGGGGAAAGTGTCGGGGGGGGGGGTGAGGGAATTACCATGGGATTTTTTTTTATAATCATGGAAAATGTTAATAAAATAATAATAATAATAATAATAATAATAATAATAAATACTCTGAGAATTTGTATGGATGAGGGGAGGGGAAGGATGGTAAGTGCTTAACACCATGACCAGCATGCCATACATATGATTAAAATGAGCTTTTCTTCTGTTGTCATTGTTGGCTATTTTCTTTCTGTGATTTATTTGCTGATAGGATTAAATTCCTTGTCAGGCAGTCAACATTTCAGCTTTGGAGAGAAGTAATTTTTTGGTTTGATAATTAGGAATGATTAATTAAAGGTGGGAGATACAATGAATAAATTAAATGAATACTGGAAAATTTAAAATGACATGAAAATAAAAGATAGACTGGTTGAGAGGGGGAGAGGATATAATGGAGAGCAGAGTTTCAAGGGGAAAGTTGGGGGAGGAAGGGAATTACCATGGGATATTGTTTACAATCATGGAAGCTGTTAATTATAAAAATTTAAAAAAAATAAAAAGATTCAAATAAAAAGACATCACAGGCTGGAGAGATTGATTAGCAGTTAAGGAACTTGCCTGCAAAGTCTAAGGATCCAGGTCTGATTCCCCAGTACCCATGTAAGCTAGTTGGAGCATAAGGTAGCACATTTGTCTGGAATTCATTTGCAGTGACTAGAGGCACTGACACACCCATTCTCTCTCTCTCTCTGTCTCTCAAATAAAATTTTAAAAAGATTATTAGCTGGGTGTGATGGTACACACCTTTAATCCCAGCACTTGGGAGGCCAAGGTAAGAGGATCACCATGAGTTCAAGGTCACCCTGAGACTACATAGTGAATTCTAGGCTAGCCTGAGCTAAAGCAAGACCCTACCTCAAAAAACCAAAGTGTGTGTGTGTGTGTGTGTGTGTGTGTGTGTGTGTGTGTGTTTAAAAAAGAAATAGATATCTATCCAGGTGTGGTGGCACACGCCTTTAATCCCAGCACATGGGAGGCAGAGGTAGGAGGATCACCATGAGTTCAAGGCCACCATGAGACTACCCAGTGAATTTCAGGTCAGCCTGAGCTATAGTGAGGCCCTACATCAAAAATAAATTAAGAAAAGACATCAAGGCCAAGTTTAGTGGCATATTCCTTTAATCCCAACATGCAGGATCTGAGGTAGGAGGATCATCTTGAGTTCTAGGCCATTCTGGTACTACAGAATGAGTTACAGGTAAGCCAAGGCTATAATGAGACGAACAAAAAAAAAAAGAAAAGAAAAAGACATTAATGTAGAAGAGAGATTAATGTAGAAGAGAGATTAGCTGGGGAGAAGTTGTTGTTCATAGGAAGGAGGACAGGGAAAGGGAGATAAAAGGAAAAGGATTATGATCAAGATATATTATGTACATGCATGAAAATTTTAAATAAAATGTATTAATAAAAATAAGGTATCAGGGGCGACTTCTGGCCAAGATGGCGACTGCCTAGCTGCACTCCAGATACCAGGGAGAAAAAGGCAAGAAATTAAGGGCTAACAGGGTCTTTTTGCCAGTGGGAGGGCATAGAGTGGGTAAAAACAGGGAAGCTCACATCCCCAAGCCCTCCGGCGCGACCTGGTACTCCCCAGCCCACGCGTCCCAGCCCCAGCGCTCCCCATGCCGCCTGCACACCCCGCACCCCCTGCGCTCCCCAGGCAAAGAAAGGCAAGAAATTAAGGGTTATCAGTGTCTTCTTGCCAGTGGCAGGGCACAGAGTGGAGAAAAACAGGGAAGCACGCATCCCCCCTCAAGTGGGTAGTCTACCCCCACACATACAGCCACCCTGCCCCACACCCCGTGCCCTGCGCCCTGCACCATGCTGCTGTGCTCTATTCCTGCGACCGCCAGCCCATCGCGCGCTTGCAAGTCTGCTGTGCTGACGCGTGGGGATCTCCGCCTTTGTGCTCTGATCCTGCGTGTTGGCCAGCCATGATGTGCTCGGTTCCCATGACCGTGGGGGCTGCCTCTGCCTTGATTAAGCTGCTGCCAGACCCCCTGCTGCTGTGCTCCAATCGCTTGCCTGCCGGCCAGCCTCTGCTGTGTCCTGATCCCGTGCCTGCATCAGCTGCCTCTGCACTACAATTGCACATGCAGCAGGCCCAGTCCCATAGCAAGGGCCACACAAATCCACACTGAGTCACTAGCACCAGCTCAGGCGCCATCCCCTACCTGTCCATCGCTACCCATCCCCCATTCCCCTGAGGTGGGAGAGCTCAGTCAGTTTGCAGGTCTCAGTATTCCCAGCCAGAGTTTGGGCAGCTTCAGGGCTTTCTGCCTCATTCTGCCTCCAAACTAGAAGGCAGGCAGCTTTGGTGCATTACTGGGTGAGAATTCAGGCAACTTTGGAGCCCCTGTCAGGCTATAGATAGGCGGCTTTGGAAAGAGAGAGCAAAAACCCAGGCTACTTGTAACTCCCCCAGGCTGCCTTGGATTCTCATTAAGCTAGATCCCAGGCTGCTCCACCTACCTACCTGCCCATACACTGACATGGGTAGACCACAGTGCAAAAGAAATAACATGAAAAATAAAATGCAAGAAAATCCAGACAGGTCACCCAATCCAACAAGGATTACATCTAACCAAAACATAGAAGAGTGTTTAGGATCAGAACATCAAGTGGAAGCTATGAACAATGCAACCCTGGCCAACCTATTGCTAGAACTGGCAGGAAAGCTACAAAGGACAGATAATCATGTGGATGCTATCATCACTAAGCTAGAGCAATATGATAAAACACTGGAAGAAATTCAAAGAGAGCTAAGAGAGCTGAGGGAGAGTGAAAAAAAGAGGACCTTAAAAATCAGCTGGCCACACTAAATGAAAACATAAAGAAATGCAAGGATGATTTCCAAGAATCATCTAGAAAATCAGAAAATGAGGAGAAAAGGGAGCTGGACAGAGCGATGGAAGTGATACATAGGAAAGTAGTAGAAAATGCAAACTTAATTGAACAAGTCCAAAACTCGCTAGAGGCACTCAAGAATAGAGTCAGTGAAGTGGAAGATAGAAAGTCTGATCTGGAAGACAGGATGGAAGAAACAGTTCGAGAGTCCAAAAATTTCAGTAAATTCAAAAGTTCCTGTGAACAGAACATGAGAGAATTGTGGGATACACTTAAACATCCTAATATCAGAATCATTGGAATACCAGAAGGAGAAGAATTTCAGACCAAAGGCATGGAGAACTTATTTAACACAATAATTGAAGAAAACTTCCCCCGTCTCTTAAAAGAAAGGCCCATCAAGATACAAGAAGCAAAAAGAACTCCTAAATGACTAGACCCAAGGAGAAACTCACCAAGACATATTATCATTAAGACATTAAACATTGACACCAACGAGAAAATCCTAAAAGCAGCTAGGGAAAAACAGCACATCACTTTCAAAGGAAACCCCATCAGAATTACTTCAGATTTCTCAATGGAAACCCTGAAATCTAGAAGGGCCTGAAATGAAACTCTCTAAATTCTAAGAAACTATGGCTTCCAACCCAAACTACTCTACCCGGCAAAAGTCTCCCTTATAATAGATGGTGAAAGGAAAACTGTCCATGACAAAACTCAGCTTTACAATTATATGAACACAAAACCAAACCTACAGAAAGTATTCCAGGAAATTCTCCACAGAGAAGAAACAAATAACCAAACACAAATGCCTACAAGAAGCAGATCATAGCAACCAAACCCAGAGTAGACAGAAAAATTCCATGAAAATGCCAACACACCTCTACTGCCACAACATGACAGGGATCAAATCAAATCTCACAGTCATCGCCCTAAATATTAATGGCCTTAATTCACCCAGCAAGAGACACAAGCTAACAGGGTGGATCAAAAAATTAGACCCCTCAATCTGCTCCCTTCAAGAAAGTCACCTTACCACTAAAGACAGAAACCTCCTCAGGGTGAAAGGGTGGAAAACAATATTCCAAGCAAATGGGAATAAGAAACAAGCAGGTGTAGCTATATTAATATCAGATAAAGTTGACTTCAAACCAAAAACAATCAAAAAAGACAAAGAAGGCTACTTCCTACTTATAAAGGGAACAATCCATCAAGAGGATATTACAATCATAAATCTGTATGCACCAAACACAGGGGCACCACATTTCATAAAACAAAACCTACTTGACAATAAAACAGAAATACCCCCCAACACCATCATAGCTGGGGACTTTAACACACCATTATCAATAGTAGACAGATCATCTAAACAGAAGCTCAACAGGGAAGTAAGAGAGCTCAACAAAACCATAGAGCACTTAGACCTAATAGACATCTACAGAACTTTCCATCCCAAATCCACAGACTACACATTCTTCTCAGCAGCCCATGGAACATTCTCTAAAATAGACCATATACTGGGTCACAAAGATAGCCTCCACATATTTAGGCAAATCGACATAATTCCCTGCATGATATCAGATCATAATGCTATATTGCTAGAAATCAACAACAAAAAAACCAACAAGAACCCCAACGGCAACTGGAAACTGAATAGCACACTCTTAAACAATAAATGGATAGTGGCTGAAATAAAAAAGGAAATTGCAAAATTCCTGGAATTGAATGACAATGAGAACACATCATACCAAAACTTATGGGACACAATGAAGGCAGTCCTCAGGGGAAAATTCATAGCACTCAATGCCTTCATAAAAAAGACAGAAAGATCCCAAATCAATAGCCTAACAATCCACCTAAAGGCACTGGGAAAACAAGAAAAATCCAACCCAAAGAGCTCCAGAAGGAAAGAAATAATTAAAATCAGAGCAGAAATTAATGAATTGGAAACCAAGGAAACAATTAAGGCAATTGAGAAAACAAAGAGCTGGTTCTCTGAAAAAATAAACAAGATTGACAAACCTCTGGCCAACTTGATCAAGCAAAAAAAGGAGAAACTCCAAATTAACAAAATTCAGAATGAAAAAGGAGAGATCAAAACAGACATAAGTGAAATTGGTAGAATCATCAAGACTTATTTCACAAACCTCTACTCCACAAAACTGGAAAATGTGGAGGAGATGGATAAATTCCTGGATGCATATCATCTACCAAAGCTAAACTCAGAGCAGATTAATCACCTCAATGAACCCATCACACTCACAGAGATTGAAAAAGTAACAAAAAACTTCCCAAAAAGGAGAGTCCAGGACCAGATGAATTCCCAGCTGAATTTTATCAAACCTTCATTGAAGAACTCAAATCAATCTTTCTCAAACTGTGCCACACAATTGAAGAACAGGGAAAACTACCCACCTCCTTCTATGAAGCTAGTATCACCCTAATCCCAAAACCAGGCAGAGATGCCACAAGAAAAGAAAACTATCGGCCTATTTCCCTAATGAACATAGATGCAAAGATCCTCAACAAAATACTCGCAAACCGAATCCAACAACACATCAAAAGCATTATCCACCTTGACCAAGTGGAATTTATCCCAGGAACACAAGGGTGGTTCAACATACGAAAATCTGTCAATGTAATTCACCACATAAACAAGCTTAAACATAAAAACCACATGATCATTTTGATAGATGCAGAAAAGGCCTTTGACAAGATACAACATCACTTCATGATCAAAACATTGGAGAGAATTGGCATGGCCGGTCCACATCTTAACATAATAAAGGCAATATACAAAGCTCCAAAGGCCCAAATAATACTTAATGTAGAGAGACTGGAGGAATTCCCATTGAGATCAGGAACAAGACAGGGATGTCCTCTCTCACCTCTGCTTTTCAATATAGTTCTGGAAGTCCTAGCCCAAGCAATAAGACAGGAGAAGGAAATAAAAGGGATACAATTTGGAAAGGAAGAAGTTAAGTTAGCTCTATTCACTGATGACATGATTGTGTATGTAAGAGACCCAAGACACTCCATCCCAAAACTCCTGAAGGTGATTAACTCCTATAGCAAAGTAGCAGGATACAAAATCAATGCACAAAAATCGGTAGCATTTCTGTATGTAAATGACAAAGACACAGAAAAAGAAATAAAGGGCATAGTCCCACTTTCAATAGCAACAACAACAACAACAAAAATAACTTGAAATAACATTAACCAAGGAAGTAAAAGATCTATGCAATGAAAATATAAAAACTCTCAAAAAAGAAATTGAGGAGGACTTGAGATGATGGAAAGACCTCCCATGCTCCTGGATAGGCAGAATTAACATTGTGAAGATGGCAATCCTACCAAAGACAATATATAGATTTATCGCAATTCCAATTAAAATCCCTATAGTGTTCTTCACAGAGATAGAAAAAATGATCTCAAATTTCATATGGAATGGCAGAAGGCCTCGCATATCCAAACATATCCTCAGCAAAAGAAATACCTCTGGTGGCATCACCATACCTGATCTAAAGCTATACTACAAAGCCATAGTAATAAAAACAGCATGGTACTGGCATAAAAACAGGAGTATAGACCAATGGAATAGACTTGAGGACCTGGATTTTGGGTCCAGCAACTATAGCTACTTGATATTCGACAAAGGCCCAAACAATATAGGCTGGGAAAAAGATAGCATCTTCAACAAATGGTGCTGGACAAACTGGATAACCATATGCAGGAAACTAAAACTTGATCCACACATTTCACCATGCACTACACTCAAATCCAAATGGATCAAAGACCTCAACATAAGACCAGAAACTCGAATACTACTGGAAGAAAAGTTAGGAAGTACTTTCCATGATATAGGAATGGAAAAAGACTTCCTGAACAAAACCCCAGTGGCTCAAGTTCTTAAACAGTCACTCAACCAATGGGATCATATGAACCTAAAGAGTTTCTTTACAGACAAGCATATAATAAGCAAAGCCAACAGAATACCCACAGAGTGGGAGAAAATATTTGCAGGTTATCCAACTGATAGAGGCCTTATTTCTAGAATTTACAAAGAACTCAAAAGTCTAAACAATAAGAAGACAAATACCCCACTCACAAAATGGGGTGCAGAGTTGAACAGGCAATTCACAGAGGAAGAAATACAAATGGCAAACACACACTTAAGAAAATGTTCATCATCCCTAATCATCAGAGAAATGCAAATTAAAACAACTATGGGATTCCACCTTACCCCAATAAGGACAGCCAACATCAAAAAGTCAAATGAAAATAAATGCTGGTGAGAATGTGGAGAAGCAGGGACACTCATTCACTGTTGGTGGGAATTCAGGATGGTACAACCACTCTGGAAAGCATTATGGAGACTCCTAAAAAAAGCTGACTATAGAAATATCAACAGACCCAGTTATACCCTTACTGGGTATAACCCTAAAACCTTCAGACCAAAGGCCAGAGAGATTTGCTCAACCATGTTTGTAGTGGCTCAATTCGTAATAGCTAAAAGCTGGAATCAACCCAGATGTCCATCATTAGAAGAATGGATAACAAAGAAGTGGTATATCTACACAATGGAATTCTATACAGCAGTAAGAAAAAACGACACAAAGAAATTTGAGGAAAAATGGTTGAACCCAGAACAGATCATTCTCAGTGAACTTACCCAATCACAGAAAAAAAATCGACACATAGTCTCACTCATCTACAACACCTAACCTGAATCTACCCAAGATACCTTACATACTCAGCAAGCACCTCATCAACTAGACAAGAGGACGGAAGGGAGGGCGGGGAGGGCATCGAAGGGTGGAAAATAGTAATCTGGACCCAAACGGCATTGGTACCATAAAATTCTACTTCCTAAAAGTCAGACCAAATAGCTGAACCTTCACTAGACATTTACAGGAAACACCTGAACCACAAGACACTGGAGAGGGTAGGATCAAAACTAACCTAAATCTTCTACATCTTCCCTCCCTCCCTCTCCCGCTCTCCCCTCTATCTCTCTCCTCTCTAACTCTTGTATATTAGTTATGTTTTTCCTCAATTTATTAGTGGGCACTGGCCTGTAATCCCACTTCCAGCTTGGGCCTACCATCCACAATGAGCTTTTGATCAGAGAAACCTACAAAGTTTCCCAAAACAATGACAGACAGACTTCTGTCAGAGTACTTGATGACCCACCAAAGGCCAGTGGTAAGACCCTATTACTGAATCCTCCACATGCAGCTGATACACAAAATCGAATGGCATGGCTGGAAGCCAGGAGAGAGTCAGTCCCCAGACAGTCAGCGTGTCTAGTGCCAGAAGGCGCTACATGGGTGACTGGGGGAAATGACCAATATCTGTCCAAGCAACTCATTGTCTAATCTAATTAGCAACAAATAACCTGACGTTATGCCCACACAAGTGCAATAGTGGCACACAGCCATGGTGAGGAACCAACTACTCTTGATTTGGCTAACTGATCCACTCAGTGGTACTAGACCCATAGCTGGAGCTGGGAAACAAGTCAGAACCATACCCAAACACAAGCCCACTCTTCAATATCAAGCTATCATCAATCATGGGGTACAAGAGGACCTACACCTATCAATCAGTCTACCAAAAAAGTAAGTGTTATTTCAATTTTCTAGGTGCTAACTTACTCTCCGTTGGAGAATCTGCTTCTCTTTTCCAGATAGATGCAGATCCTAAGAAGGGAGCTGCCCCAACATACCTCAAAAGGGGCCCAACTGAAACTAAGGACAACTGGCGAAATAAGCAAGGGTGATGTTTTCCTGTGAACCGGATACCAGCACAAAGGGGAAGATCAACGCAGAGAAAAATCAACTCCTACCAAATCAGAGAGCCAGAGCCTCAGAGGCCCCCAACACCTCAGCACTGAAGCAGACCAAAAATGAACCCAACATGGCTCAGGGAAATTTTGCGGAAGGAGGGGTGGAAAGAATGTCAGAGCCACATGTTGGGTCATGATATGCAGAGACATTTATCTTACCCATAACTGTGGGCTAACTCCACAATGCACAACCCATATACCAGTCTACTCTCCATAGTAAGTTCCAGATCAGTCATGGAAATTTAGTAAACTGTCTCACAATAAAATAAAACCAGCTTAGTAGAACAGCACAGTTGTAATATGTTTGTGTATAGCAGAAAAATCCAATTTACTTATCTAATCCCTAATAAACTTTATATCGTGACTATTATTTTTGAGAAATTGTTTCTAAATTTTCTGTTTATATTACTAAACATATTACTAAACAATATTGAACAAATGTTTTCCCTTAAAGATTAATAACATATGGAAAACTATCAAGATAATTTATTGGATGCGACCTAAAGAAGAGGGCACAGTTTTTGGTTGGGGGGGCAGGAAGGCCTTTCTGAGAGGATTCCATTTGAAGAGGAACATGAAGGAGGTAAGGATAGTGTGTTTCCATCCAGCCGGGTATTTCATAGACAGCTGCACCTGACCAACCTTCATGAGAAAGTGAGGCTAACTAGAAGGACCATCCTTCCAGAGAGATCATTTAGGGCCACAGAAAATGTGGCTATCAGCTAATTCAAGCTGTTGGAATGTAAAATATCCTCTGTTTCCCCTTGTTTTTGTGATTAAGTCTCATACTTAATCCCCAGATGGGAGAGCCTTTGGGAGTGTAGAACCCTGCTAGAAATGAGTGCCTCCAGGAGGCAGGTCTGGGTGTGTTATGGCTCCTCACCACTTGCCACCCTTGTGGAAATGTTATACCCACCTGTCTGCTCCTGCAGTGGAGGGATGTCCCCTCCAGAGGATTAGCCACAAGTGGACCCTTTCTTTCCATGAACTGCTTCTGGTTGGGTGTTCTGCCCCAGCAACTAGAAAATAACTGCTATACTGGTCACTGATGTTGAAAGCATTTGTCAGAAAAGTCCCAGGAAAGGACAGGCCCTACTAAGGCAATATAGGGCTACCACAGTGGCCTTTCCTATCGCCAGCCCAGCATACAAATACTAAGGCATTCTGTTCTGAAACAGATTGATTATGCAATTTATCTATTCACTAAGATGGAATAATGTTTTTTTTTTTTTTTTTTTTGTTGGAAGGAAGCACAAAACCTAACTGGTAGATGCCAAGGAAGTTAGATTGTTTGCTGGTGGTTTTGGCCTGGTATAAATGTAGTGATACAGACCATACTTAATACAGTCTTATGTGTCCCTATCATTTGGAAGGGAAGAAAAGATGAACATTTTATCTCAGCATAAAATAGCTCACAAAACTGCAAAGCAGCAGAGGATTGTTATCAGTTCTAGTAGACCACATTCTAGGTAAAATGCTTGTTAAGGACATTCTCCTGATATAATTATAATTCGTATGCTATTTAATTGATTCCAAAATTTCTATACTTTATGAGATATACTGAATAGTCTGAATAATATATGTTTTTAACTGTATTTCTTTAGATTAAACTCCAAGTTGAAAAATCTTTTCTGGTTAAAAGTTTTAAGAGGAAAATATCTATAAAGAATGGTAATCACTGGCCTGTGGGATTTGTATTGGATTTCTTTCTATGTGCCTTTCAAAATGAATACAGAAAAATATAAAAGCTGATCATTTTAAAAGCTCATATGAAAAATATGAATTCTGAAGCAAGGTTCATATCTTTACTAAAAGGAAAGCCTTCTATGTCTTCATTATTTTAGTCCAAATGGGTTTCACCTTATGTGTTCTATACATAACATTTGGAAGCTATGGTTTTTAACATACAATAATGATAATAATGACTCCAGCTCATTGTTTGAAAAGGAAGGACAGCAATATCTGGCTCCTCCAATATAACTAATCAGCCAGGGGGGCATTGTTACACTGTGACAACCAGATGTCACTGCAGACTGTAAGAACATGTTGAAGGAAATTAAGACCATCCAAATAGCAGGAGAAATTGAATCTCACCCTTTTCCTGTATCCTTTCCCACCCTAAAGATCATCATTGTAAAGGCTCCTGTGTTCATTTTCAGCACTTTGATTGGCACTTGAGAACTGAAAGTATTTTAATTTAACTCAACCCCATCTGTGAGGGCAACTCCTTCCTGCATAGCCACAGTGGACTTCTGGAATTCTGACCTGAGAACAGTGACATCAGAATCTGGCAAAAAGCCTCTGAGGACTTGGCACCAAGTGGAGGGCTGGAGTAGGAAGAAAAAAGCAGAGGTAGTTACTGAGTTGGAGCATGGAGTTTAGTATATCATTCTCTGGACAGATGAAGATAGTAAAACTTCTGTTGTCCTCTGCTCTTCAAGTATAAAATACTTCCAGAGCAGTCTGGTTTTCAACTACCATTACAGCAAGGCACCTAAGGGCATTGCCATTAAAAGTAAAAGCTCTCCATCTCTTATCTTAAGCCAGAAATTTAAGAATGAAATATTTACACAATTTGTAATGAGGAAGTTGAATCCTCTTTCTGGGACATTTTTTTTTTTCTTTTAGTTTTGTACTCGATGTATACACTTAAGTTGGTACCATTGTTAGCCTCTTCCCTGTCATCCCCCCTCCATAGGGACCCTCCTCATTGGGGAATATGGGTTGTGCATTGTGGGGTTAGTTTTTAATCCACTATGGCTGGAAGGAATTTAAGTTTCCATGATGATCTACTGTAACTTCAAAACAAAATCCTGTTTCTTAAAATAAATAGAGCTTCATAAAATATTCTTGTGACACACATTCTTTATATAATAATTTTAGGATCAAAACCAATTACATATGCATGAATCATCCCTGCTCATTTATTTTATTAATAGCTAATTTTATTCTTTAAATATTATTTAGGCATAAATATAATCATAATAATGGTTTGTATCATATCTGATTTATCTTATTATGGTAACTCTGATCAAATATTGGTGGTGCAGAAAAATGTCATGAACCATAACTCAAATGAAAGCAAAATAGAACCTGAGAACTGGAGAAAGATGAAATTAGTGTAGTAAATTGAGGCAATTACAGAGTTCATGGAAGCTCATGATACAGAAATCAGAAAGAAAATGAATCATTTCCTCCTTCTGAAATCACTTGTGCATAATTTCATCAGAAATTGATTAATCATAGATGCAGTTTTTGCAAAGGCAAATCTCTGACGGGATACTTGAGAACACAGTAGACTCTGAAAAGAGCCAGTATTGAAAAGCACTGGTTTGGAATGAGATCTGCTCTATCTGGGGTGAGTGATTGTGCTAATTCTGGGACCCCTCAGCCTTTTCATTTTCAAATAGCACATGCCCATCACAGAGATGCATGGGGTGCCACCTTCAGTAACGTGTGGACAGGCAAGCTGTAAATGGTTGGCATGCAATACCTGGAATGAATCCAAGTATGTCTTCACTTCATTGGAAAAACTATATCTAAATTTTAGTGACTACATGCTACATCTGAGACTGTAAGTATCTACATATCTACGTATCTACTGGAATTTTGAGCCCCTCTCTGCTTTGACAAATTTGTATGCCCTTGTGCCATTTCCCAAGGTTAAAGCACTTTTCTCTTGGTATTGTCTTAATTTCCTGCCATCAATTTATTTCTTTTCAATCTTTTTTTGTTTATTTTTATTTATTTATTTGAGAGGGAAAGACAGTGAGAAAGAGGCAGAAAGAGAGAGAGAGAATGGGCACACCAGGGCCTCCAGCCACTGTAAACGAACTCCAGATGTGTGCGCCCCTTTGTGCATCTGGCTAATGTGGGGTCCTTAGGCTTCATAGGCAAGTGCCTAGCTGCTAAGCCTTCTCTCCATCCCATAAATTTATACTTTTTTGGAAGGCAAAGATTTTTCCATAGCAACTAAGTAAAGGTAAGTCTGAGTTTATAATTAAGGGTTCTGACCAGCTTAGGTTCAATAAAACAAAGACTCTGAGTTGGGAGGGAGAAATTATTTCTCTCTTATAATTAGGAAACTTATTCCCCAGAAAGGATGGCAGAGAGGGAATTAATATTTCTCATTCCTCATTTTTTTCCATCCTCCTTACCTCTTTTACCTTATAAATTAGTAGATTTGCATACATAAAATATACCTCAGAAAAACTCAATAAAACCATGGTTTAAAAATATGCAGCTAATTATATGAGAATGCTCATCTATTTTCCCTATAAGGCAAATGAATATTTATCAAGTTAAATTCCAAGATACTTATTATCTCGCTTGCATTTTGAATATAATTACATTGGAAGGGGATTGTTCTGATGGGTGTAGACAGAGATTAAAAGATTTGTATGCACTTTTTAAAAATGCAAAATAATCATAGTTGTTTTATCATTAACAGAGTACCTCTATCCTTCCCTTCAGCTGAAAAATAAGTTAGCATTAAAACAAAGAGGCTTTAGAGATATGACTTTAAATGAAAATAGCCAAAGAAAACTAGGTTGCAATTATTTTTTGGAACCTAAATTATAATCACTAAGAAATATACATGGGATGCTTGAAGGAGCAATTTAATCTAATACTTTAGGTCCAAACTTCAAAACAACCTTAATTTTTTGTACTACTGTATATTCTGATTTAAAATATAAAAATGGAGAAATTGATGAGATAACAAATAAATAAAGTACAGTTATATGCTAGTGAGAAATAAGCCAGGATTTTGTATATTTGTATTCACATAATTTGCATAAGCAGCCAGAAGTTTTGTTCTATACTGCTCACACTTCCAACAGAATTCTTCAGATGGAGTTACCCCTTCACAGCTTTCTTTTCCATTTATTTACCAGCACCCAGACATCACTGATTATTCTTTACTATTGCTGTATATTGTTCCCAAGATCCTATCAAAAGTATTATCCATGTAGTTAGTGGTCATCTGCTAACTTCCAGGCTGTTGGTGGGACCTGGATTGTCCTCAGACAGTGATGTATTTGCTTGCATTTCTGACATCTCAAACTTATAGCAAAGCTTATTGTCCTTATACTGTCTGACAAGGTTAAAGCACTTTGCTATCACCATTAGTATAAAATATAGGTCTTGCCTCGAAGCCAGATAAACATAACATAGAACAAATATATGAAAATGTTAGCAAATTATAAAGAAGAGGATTTAATTATGTTACTGAGAAAATGTCTGTACTATGCCTTGTTACACATAAAATCTGCCTTCCCTTAGACAAGTTTTGTCTTACATACACATACTTGTTCTACAAAATTTTGTTAATATCTTTTCAGATTAAAGAGAGGATTAGAAAAACATAGAACTGCTGAACACCAGACCTGTTAAATTTGGACTTTGAAATTTGTAAGCATCAGGCTGGAGAGATGGCTTAGCAGTTAAGGCACTTGCCTGCAAAGCCTAAGGATCAAGGTTCAATTCTCCAGGTCCCACAGAAGCCAGATAGATACACAAGGTGGAGCATATGGCTGGAGTTCATTTCCACTGGCTAGAGGCCCTGGTGCACCCATTCTCTCTCTCTATCTCTCTCTGTTTCTAATAAATAAAGAAAAAAAATTAAAATTTGTAAGAGTCAAAGGTGATAAAGCTATTTTTATAAACAGCCACTTGGAATAGTGAAATGTTCAAAGTTTCAAAAAGGAATTAAAAAATTCCAACTTAGTTTCACTCTGGAGGACTTTATGGTCAACTAGGAATTGAAATATATTACTTCTCAGAAATTAGTTATGCATTCTCATCAAAATCTATATGTACATGTGATTGGGTTTGAACTATGGGAAAAAGAAAACAATCCTTTGGACTCTGGAGCCCTTTATGAAATTTCTAATTAAATTTGATAAATCCCTTTTAATATGGCAAGGGGTTCCACTTGGACTCATCAATTTAAGAGTTATATTTGTTCTCAGTGGACTAGAATCTGCCCTAAGCTAGTTATGCAGAACACCTGCTAAAGTTAATGGACGTTCCACATGAGTAGCTGATTTTGCCAGTCACTATTAATAAAATCTGTTTGACAGAATCTTTAGGGTTTTTTTTCCATTTAAAGTATACTGATTATCTTTTTTGTACCCATATGTGTTATTTTCTATATGAGTTCACTATATTTCAAGAGTGGAATCATGCTTTTCTAGGATATTGCAAATTAAAAACATATTATTTTTGAATTTTAATGATAAATTATACAATAGTACATTAACATTAATTTTCACATAGAATACATGCTTAAGAGAATTTGTAAATAAAGAATATTTTCACAAAATCTTTATAGAACATGAAACATAAACATTTTCCTGTAGACAAAAAATATATTGATTTAAAGTTAAAATTACTAAGTTTTCAATTTATTCTCTGACAATATTATAAACATACATATAGACACATGTTGTATTTTGATCATATACCCTCCCAATACCCTCTCTCACCCCTTCCCACCCCCACTAAAACATTTCTCTGTCCACTTACTAGTGTCTGAGCATTGAAGAGAATGACTACCCCAATGACAGCAACAATTAATGGTCAGTACATTCTCAGGGAAAGACATAGACCTCACACGTCCTTCTTCCATCTATAAGGAATGCTAACTTGCTCTATCTTATGCAGCTTTTATGAAGGTAGTTTCAGTTGCTCTGAGTTGGTAAGTGCAATGGCTATGTCATGTCCAGATGAGAGTACCATAGTATTACTCCCAACCTCCAGTGCTTGTTCTCTTTCTAACTTCAGTTCCCTGAGCTTTTTGGGGGATGATATAGATGTCCCATAAAGGGATGAGGCTCAAAAATTAATAAAATTAATAAATAAAACTACTGTTTTATTAGTAAAAATATATAAACAAAAATAAAGGTGGACCTGACTTGCATTAATTTAGTCCTTTTTGTTTCTATCTCCTTCCAGACTGTCTCTGTCAAAATACCTTCTCTTGTACACAAAACCCCTTGCATACAAAAATATAGAGTTAAATCGTGCCTCAAGCCTCTTTGTGAAGTCTCATTTCACCTACAAAATTCCTCATTTCTTCTGATTGTCACTTCATGCTTATGTGTCCTCTTCTACGGATGAAATAATAGCAAATCCCACAGGTATATATATGCCTGCTTTTCTTTCCGGACCAAAACAACAACAAAAATGAATTTTTGTATGAATGAAAGCCCATTAAACAAAAGATTACATTTTTGCAGGGTGGGGGTTGAAGTAGGGTTTCACTCTAGCCCAGGCTGACCTGGAATTCAATATGTAGTCTGAGGGTGGCCTCGAACTTATGGTGATCCTCGTACCTCTGCCACCTATGTACTGGAATTGAAGGTGTATGCCACCATACCTGGCTTAAGTCAAATTCTTATACTTGGAATTTACTCCTAGGATCTTCTGTGGTCATTTTTATGTGTTCAGGATTTGTTAAGGGGTGGAATCATGCATGATGATTTTTATATTGATGTAAAGTAAAATGATATGAGCACAGATTTTATTCAAAGTATTAGAGTAACACATTTTCTTTGGTCTGCAATACCCAAGTTCATTTCCTTATATGAGCCTAATTCTTGTTGGAAGGAGAAAACTATCCTCCATCTTCACGGAACCCCATCATTACTATTGACAAATGCTAGCTGATGACCAACATAGTCATATCATTTCTAAAAATAAATTCCCATATTTTCAAATAAAAATAGCCATGGTGGGAAACCAACTGCTTTCAATTTGGCTAACTTATCTGCGCAGTGGAATGGAACCCATAGCTAGAGCTAGGAAATAAGTGAGAGCCATATCCAATAATGAGCCTGCTCTCCATTACACCCTTTCTCTAAAAATAATGGTTATCACATTTACTTGATGCTAACTTTACTCTCCTTTGGAGGATCTGCTTCTCTTTTTCAGATAGATGCAGATCCTCAGGAGAGAAGCACCCCATCATAACTCAAAAGCTGAAACTAAGAATAATTGGGGAAACATGCAAGAATGCTGTTTTCTTGGTAAACCAGGAACCAGCATAATGGTGAAGGAGATAGACACAGAGAACAATCAACCCCTAACAAACAAGATATCCAGAGACACAGAGGATCCCAATATCTCAACACTGAAGCAGACCAAAAATGAATCCAGCATGGCTCAGGGAAATTTGCGGAAGAGGGGGTGGAAAGAATGTCAGGGCCACACGTTGGGTCATGACACGCAGACATTTCCTCATACCCCAAACTGAAGGCTAACTCCATAATGCACGACATATATATACCTCAACAAGGATGGTCCCTGTGGAGGGGGAGGACAGGGAGGAGGCTAACAGTGGTACCAACTTGACTATAATTTCTGAGTACAAAAAAATGTCATTTATTAATTTTCTGTATTACTTACGGGATTCTATATTTGGATCATTTTATCTTATAGTATTTATTTTTACAATAGACAATGTAATACAGCCATAAGTATCTAAAAGGAAATAAGACATATTCTTTCCACAGACAATTTGAACTGTTTTGTGTTAGTAGAAAAATTACTGGCTAAGAAAATATTAAATTATTGGAAGCACAAAGCAAGTGATAGATTATTTAGGATCAACAAATAATACAGGAAATGTTGCTTTGTTCAGAGACCAATAAAGAAGACTTTTCAAAAGGTAAAAAGAAGGCATATTAGACTTCATATGTAGGTTCAGAATCTCACTAGAAATACCCTAGACAGGTGCTATATATCCCATAAAGAGAGGATAAATAAGTGGATATAAGTCTGGAGTCATCACCACATTAGTGTTAGTTTAATCTATTCAAGTTCACAGGCTCCAGAGAGAACAAAATTAAAATGATTAGCGGTTCAAACACTGAGAGTTTCTATAAAATGAAACTTATAATTTGAGAGAACCAAATGAGATCTAGACACTAAGAAACTACTGGTATTTGTCAGTAGATATTTCTGTCTTTAAGGAAGCCTTCTCCATTGCTACACATTTATGCATTCAGTTTCATGTCCCTTGAATCATCACATATATTATCTTCAGATCTCTTTTCTGATTTCTAGATTTACACATCAAGGCACCTGCAGGAAACGTGTACTGGACCACCATAAGATGCAACTTGAGAGTTGCAGTACAGATAGAAAATAGTCTGTCAGTCAATAATTAAATATGAAAAATATTTCTGAGCATGCAAAATCTGGTAATTGTGATCTTCAGTACACAGGAAGAACTATTACATAGATTTCTGAGAAGTGTTCATAAATAGTTAAGGTAAGCCTTGGTCTCTTTGTGTTGCTGCTGTTATTTTTACAGATCCCACAAATGCAGATATCATATTTGAAGTTTTATGTGAGGAAAAGATACAGTTTATGGTCTAGATCTGTGAAGTGAGAACATGTAAACAATGAAAGAGGAAAATTACAGCTATTCTAATATCTGGAACTCAATCAAACCTGCACATACAATGGTGCTTGTATGAGAAAGTAGTTTTGTCTTGGTTAAGTCACGGTTACATGAAGGCTTTTGTCCATATTTAACGAAACATAGACAAAAGACTATTTAATTTTTATCATGAATGTATCATACATTTCTTCTTCACTCTTAAGTTCTCTGTTTCTGAATGATATTACCAACAATCCAAAAGTATAACACAGTACAATTCATCTCTTCTGAAACCAACAAAGGTTCTGACCGATGCCCTTGATCTCTCTTGCTAAAATTCTTAAACCATGTTGTTTCCTTCTTCTTGTCTTGTTCCTCATAGGCCATATCTACATTTGGCATCCAAAGTCAACTTTGTGTAAGTGAATGGGTTTGCCACTTCACTGTTGAAACCCAATCAAGAGTGGTGGCAGATTTAAGGTATCACTTCTTGAAATCTTCCTTGTCATTTTCTTACCTTTCTAGTCCTGTGATTAGCAGGTGTCCCACATGATCCCTCACTTGCAACATGTAGAATCTCTCGTAGAAACTCATCTGGATTTCAAGTTATTACTACTTTTATGGGGTTCATAGTTAACATAGCAATGTTCCATACACTACTTGATACATTAGTATCTTTATAGCAACTTTACAGTACAAATATTGCCATCATTCCAATAGAAGCTCTCATGGACACTCATCAGGATTTCACATTTTCTGCCTTTCTGCCTACATAGTGAGATTCTGAACCTACATATGAAGTCTAATATGCCTTCTTTTTACCTTTTGAAAAGTCTTCTTTATTGGTCTCTGAACAAAGCAACATTTCCTGTATTATTTGTTGATCCTAAATAATCTATCACTTGCTTTGTGCTTCCAATAATTTAATATTTTCTTAGCCAGTAATTTTTCTACTAACACAAAACAGTTCAAATTGTCTGTGGAAAGAATATGTCTTATTTCCTTTTAGATACTTATGGGTGTATTACATTGTCTATTGTAAAAATAAATACTATGAATTCCAAGTCAGCCTTGGCTAGAGTGAGTGAAAATTTCCCACAGCAGTTACCTAACAAACTTTTATAGGTATTTAAGTTGCTACTTAACAGTCTCATTTTTCTTCAGATGTTTTTGATGAGGACCTGTCCCTTGTGTATTCCCCACCAGTTTAGGTGTGATTCCTGTTCTTTGTGATCTAATTTAACTCTATAAAAACCTAGGAACATCATAGGGCAATTAAAACTATGTTCAATCTCATTCATTGTATCATATGATTTGGTTGAGCAAAGGCTTAACTGTCATCCTAACTCAAAGTATGCAATAGGTCTTTCATTCATTCTAAGAAGATGTCTACTTTTAAAGTTAGCTGTGAAAATATGAGTTACTAAGAATTCATCCATCAGTATCCATCTTTCATTGTGGAAAAATCCATACACAATCTTAGATTTAAATATATATATATATATATATATATATATATATATATATATATATATGGAGAGAGAGAGAGAGAGAATACACATGTGTATCATGACACATAAAGTATGAACTGAGAAATTATTTGTGTGTGTGTGTGTGTGTGTGTGTGTGTGTGTAAGAAAGACATTTGGGTGGAATATAACTAAAATGAAATCAGAGATCAGGGAAAGAAAAAGGTAAGAGTATGTAATAAAGTAGTCTGTTCATCATAGGAAACAGGAGTGACCTAAGTTTATTTGAAAGCAGACATATATTGAAAAAATACATACTAAGTAAGCTGTAAATAAGGAAAACTTAAATGTATATTCATGGAGGCGATGTTAAAGACTCTTACTTTTAGAGAGCTTGTAGTTTCTAAAACAAGGCTCTATAAATGCAAAAATTCAATAACATTTTTATCTTTACAAAAATTTACAGCGCAAATATTGTCATTATTTCAATACAAGTACAAAAATGAAGCTTAAAAATTCATGAAATGTTTGAGTTTAGTTATTTCATATGTATACATGATATGTATATATATTCATAAATATATTATATAAGTGATCAATGAATATTATCTGAATACACAAAACTATTTGAGTAGCTAATCTAAATATTCATAGCACTTTAGTTTTACTATTTAAAGAAAATTTTTAAAAATACCTCAGTGAGCCGGGTGTGGTAGCACACGCATTTAATCCCAGCACTCAGGAGGCAAAGTCAGGAGAATCACCATGAGTTCATGACCACCCTGAGACTACACAGTGAATTCCAAGTCAGCCTTGGCTGGAGTGAGACCCTACCTCAAAAAAAAAAAAAAAAAAAAACCCAAACCTCAGTGATATTACAATGAATATACTTGCAAATGCATGCATAGTTATATGAAGGGTTAAAGAAGAGATGGAAAAGAGGGGAGACTTGACAGGCAACTCAGGGGACAGAGCACAGTGGTGGATAGGTCTTGGGGGTTGGGTGACCATATACACAAAACAAATGACACTATGAATCAGTACCATAGAAACCTTTCTTCTGTAGAAAACAAACAAATGATATAACCCTTAATTAGAGAAAGAGGAAGATCACTGGTAGGTAGGATAAGACTCCAAGATGAAATCAAAATAAAGAAAGAGAAAGACAACAGCCTGATTGATGCAACTTTAGATGTTTATATTGCAGAACCCTTACTCCCCTGACCTAACGATGCCCTCAATCATAGTTTCCTGCCAATCTTATTTAGAGACATCCTGGCACCTCTCCTGTTGGCATCTCTTCCTCCTCCCTTTGATCTCTGCCCCTCTGACTAATTAGCTTCTCTGTTTGCTCCCTGTTTTCCCCTGCATTCTCTAGTCCTTTGTCTTCTGTATCCCCCTCCCAAAAGAAAAAAAAAAAAGCTGTATAAAAACCAAACTATCCAGAGTCACACTGTTCTCTGTCTCTCCTCCATTGAGACAGCCTGGAAGGTCAGGCCCCGATACACACCTTTTTCCCTACCTCAGAGTGGTCCTGTGTGGTCTTGGCCATTCACAAACCTTACAACCATTTGGGCAGAATGGCCCCAAAGAAGATGGAGGAAGTCTAATTCTAAAACCATGGCCCAGTTCCAGAAATACGACAAACCTTACAGTGAACTTTTGCCCAGGAAGATATATGAAGTCCTGAAAACAAGGTACTGTATTGCCATCACACTTGTTACCATCCAGAGCTAAATAGTAAGACCCTTTGCTGAAGACACCCAAGGCTAGGGACACAGAACATCTAGAGATCACACTGAAACTTACAAGAAGGCCAGCACCCTGGAAAGTACTATGTGAGCTGTTGAGGATTAATGACAACCAACAGTGTGAACTAGATGGGGTTCCTACAAGCCACCAAATCAACCAGTAGAACAAGATGTATAATCCTGTGCAGCAGTGGCACACAACCTATGTAGGTAACCAACCACTCTCTGATTGACTATTATGCCCACTCTGTGGAAGGGAATTCATACCTGGTACTGAGAACCAAGGCAGAATCCTATGGCTATGATGGTTATAGATTACATACAGAAGTCTCCCCTCATCTTTGACCAAGAAGAATGGTTACAGCCATCAAAATGTCTCTCAAATAACTGTGCTTATCTTCTTTAATCCATGCTGCTCTTACTCTTGGATAGAGTTTGATTTTTCCTAAATATGATAATGGAAAAAGGTGAGAACCAGATCCATCAATACAACAAGAAAAATAGTCAACTTCCCAGCCTGAGAGCAGCCATTTCTAGCATATCTGCCAGAGCCCATGAGACATCACAGGGGAAGTGACAATCCAAACACGAGTACAGTTCTCAATGGTATCCTGACAACTTGCACTAAGTTGATGGCAATAGACACTGGTGACACACAAAACTCATCAAAGCTGAAATCCAGAGGCTGCAGTGAGCTCAATACTAACGTAGGCATATAACACACCTGCCAAGGCTCAGAGAACATTGTAGAAGAGGTGAAGGGAAGATTGTAAGAGCCACAGAATGGGAAGGAATATCCTGAGGCACAATCACCTCACCCACAGAGATTGATGCAGTCATAGCCCCATGGTGAAAATAATAGCCCCACTCAGAAGGGCCCTCAGTGGGATGGCAGTGAGAAAAAGGGAATATAAGAGGATAACATGAGGTAAATGGGACAAACACATGACTTGTTCATACAGTAAAGTACATAATTAATAAAAATATTAAAAAGAAATCCATATAAGTATACATATATGCCATTGTTTAACTTCCTAGTCTAATACATAATCTTTTTTTCCAGACTTGAGGAAGATATCACCATTTTATTCAGCTTCAAACTTTTATTTCTATTTAAACATAGAAAATTTTCTTCTCGTAAGAAATCTTTTCTGTTAAAGTCTTAAATTCTCACATTCTTTATGTGGATAAAGCCTTTGTCCTTGGTACTTCAGGACATCATGGTGTTAAGAACCTTTAAATATCATTCTACTTAGCCTTTAATCTTTTCACTAGTTGGAGAAATTTGATTACTTCTAACTTAATAAAGATGTTGAATTTAGTTTACTTTATAGTTCTTCCAATTAGCTTTCTGAGTGTTTTTCTGAAACCTTTAATCTTCCCTAAACCAGTGAGTAAGCAGAGAAAGAAAGAAAAGAAACACCTTTATTGGAAAAAATGTGTTATTACATCCAAAAATCAGCATATGCTTGAAAAACACTCTTATAATTTGGTTAGGTGAAACTTAGTTTAATTATATGATATAAAATGGGTTTATGTCTGCTTTTATTTTTACTTTGCTATACTTCTGATTGAACATAGAACTGTACACATAATAGCCAAATGCCCCTACCAGGACTTCATTTCATTTTTAAACAATTTTAAGACTTAATTTTACTAAATTGGCCTCAATGGTCTTGATTTGTGATCCTTTCCTTCAGTCTCCTGAGCACTGGGAATACAGGCCTATGCCATTTAGCATGTCTTATTATATGCATCTCAATGAGCATGAAGTTTTAAGAGACTGGATATAATCTGAAAGGGAACTGAAAGGAAATTCTATGAGACCTGTAAGAAGAAAGTTGCAATAGTCTTCATCTTATTTACAATGTTTGTTCAACATTCCCAAATACTCTCAAAAGAAAAGCAGATTTAAATCTATCCAGTTGTGTCACCTTTTGTATACATGTACATATATGTATGTACACATTTATTGTTCTTTGTTCTCTTTTTTCAGAGAGAATCTCACTATAAGCTTTCCTGGACACCACCATGTAGCACAAGCTAGCCTCAGGTTCTGAATCTCCTGCCTCACCTCTTGAGTGACTGAGAATATAGGTATGAGCTACCATGCTAAGATGTTCCATTCTGTTTAATTTTTACGAATGATAGCAACAGTTTACTCTTTCTTTGTGATAAGTAAACGAATTCTACCTGATGTCTACATCAACTGAATGATGACAGATGCTTATGCAACTTCATTTACTCTTTATAACTCCTAGCTATTATAGTATTTCATGGACCATGAATATCAAATCATATTTCTTGTTATCTTAGAAACTGAGTTGATTGAGAGATCTACATATATTATATATTTGCCTCCAAAGACTAAAAATTCAATTACTGTTTTATGTTATAATTTTAAGATGACTGATTTATTGCTTGAACTTCTAGCACTTCTTTAAAATAGGTCATCATAATATATGGATAAAGGTCCACCTTAGTTAATGTAATCATGTAACAAACAGAAGATAGAATGGCATATCAGCTAGTAAGAACTGTAACCTTAAGTATTTCAGGCAAAATAGTAGTGGTACTGTCGGCAAATTTATCTATCTACAAAGTGTTTACTAATCCAGAAAAAATGTATGCCAAACTTTAAGTCCAGTTTTTCAGAGAAAACATGAAAATACACAACTGTCAACACAACAAAGTCAATATTAGACAGTCTTATAACAGAGAGTATTTACAGGGGGTTGCTGTTGGATTTAGTTAAAAACAGAACACCCATCTTTGATCTGTCAAATGGTTGCCAGTACTTAGGCATGAACTGCACCTCACACAGCTGCCTAATGGATAAAAACAATAACCAAAGTTTTGCCTGAAGGCCAAGAGAACAATAAGTGCATTTGATACCTGCCAAATTTACAGGAGAGGTAAGTCTCTAATGAGAAACTGATGTCTTACTCCTGCTATGCACGTGTACAGGTTCCAAATGAGCAGGAAACGTGGTACAGTGAAACACTATCACTTCTGAGGAAGCAAGCACAATCTTCCCTTCCAATCTTTCCCAATTCAGAGTTAATAGCACTCCAAAAGAAAACACATCTCACTGAAGGGGAATTGACAATACGAATTTCAGATGCCTGCAATAAAGGGTAAAACAATGGAAAGAGAAATAACTAATGAAGATAGAACACAAAAAAAAATCCTTCCAAACAACTGGAAATGATGTGACCTTTGTAAATCACCAGAACATAAATATGTTTTAAATTACTGGGGAGACAAAATGAGATGGATGAATCAACAAAACAATAGTAGAACTTGAAATAATAATGGAGAGCTTTAAAAATAACTAATCAAACTAAAAAGGAGACCATTAGAGGAGAATAAGTGGTATTGAGAAGAGGGGAGGACAGAGGACCCTTGTAACATGAAAGCAGATGTAAAGAATGGTAAAGGTAGGGCACAGGGAAGAAGGGAATGGAGAAAAAGGGGTAGAGAAAACAGAATTTGTATGACTGTCATGATGAAACCTGATTCTCTCTATGCTAATAAAAGTTTTAACAAAAATAATACACATCAACAGAAACACAAATTATATTTTAGAAAGGATTCTGTTATATTTACACACCCAACAACTTAGTCTAGTTATGATAATCTGAACTAGTAGCCTCAATAGGCATGTCTCACAGGTTGAAATGAAGAAACATACAGGGATGGAAATGTGATAGTGGGCACAGAAGCAAGTCTACTACATGTTAATAAGAATTTTTAGCTAGAGAGAAATGCAAGAAGCAACAGATAACATAATTACTAATAATTGGAAGTGCTCTAGGAAGCACACTTTCATAAAGGTATACTTTCTGCCCCAGAAACTGGAAAAAGAACCAATGTGAACCAAGCCACATCAAAAAGAACTTACAAGATAATGAAAATCATTTTTTAACTTTGAACCCAAAGCATTATACTTGCTAAATAAATGTATACCCTGAGCTGCATTCCCAGTCCAAAGACATTTTTTATAGTCATATTAGAAAAAAACTATTTTTCTAAAAAGCAATTGAGCATTTGCTTCAATGTAGACATCAGAAACAGCACATGAAAAATAGAATATTATCTTGAATAAAATGTAAATAGTTGTACAATATAAAATTCTATCAATCATCTAAAACTAAAAATGAAAACAGTAATTTTCTGAAGCACACAGGATGATAGAATTTGAATTTTAGGAGACTGTAAAGTAAGTAAATTGAATTCACAATAAGATTGAATACATTCTTTCTTTACTTGATTATAAAATATTTGATCTTATAAGCTGATCCTTATTAATCTATAAATCCCTCAGATTGTTCAATAGTTCCTAAATGAAGGGACAGATGATAGACTGCAGACATGAAAAATGAATGGTAGATACTACAGTAAAACCTCATGTTGAAAAGTCCATCGAATGATTCCTTGTGAATGATTTATTTTAATAATTCTTAAGTAAATATTTCTCATGGCTGTATTTACAATTTGATGTAACAGCTCTTGACCTAGACATCATTTTTATCTCATATGATACATCCTTAAAATAATTCAAAATAATATCAAGAAATTCATTAAACATTTAAAGCATGGCTTGATTAATAAACATTCATTTCTCTTTCTTTCTGTAAAAATGTTCAGCTAAAGTCATTAGCATGGCTATTCCTATATTGATATTCTAAAATTCAGAATGTTTTTTCATTGTCAAGCACTGTGTCACACTTATTTACCCATGGGTCTCAGAAGTCATGCTCATTCACCTACCATTTAGAGTTCAAATGTCACCCATGCAAAATGTAGAAGATAAATGGATAGTGTAAATACATGAGGCAGTCTGGCTATATGATGCAAATTCTTCCCTTACTATCCACTTTTATTTTTAAAGAAACATTCTCTAAGATGGGTGTGGCCGTACATGCCTTTAATCCCAGTACTAAGGAGGCAGAGGTAAGAGGATCACTGTAACTTTGAGGCCAACCTGAGACTACATAGTGAATTCCAGGTCAAGCTGAGCTAGAGCAAGACCCTACCTTAATTCAGAAAACTGTATGCCCCATCAGAAAAGCACAGCTATGATTTTACTCTAATAGTTTGAGAAAATTATAGGTGTAAATCTATGATTTATGCACAAAATCCATAATCCTGAGTGTGAAAAGTTTAATTTGATCCACCAAAATGTGTTTTCTGACTATGGGTTTGCTACTTTAGACCACTAACCACAGTTGTAATAGTCTTAATTTAGTACATTTGGAGTTCCCCCTACAGGCGGGTGTGATAAAGTTTTTCATTGCTGAGTTCTGACTTTGCATCTCTTTTCCTGATGACCAGCCCCTTGACAACTACTGCCTGGAGTATTGGGTGCATTATTTTCTGTTATAGTCTGATTGACAGCTTGTCAATTATGTTAACCTCATGATTCTTGAAATCTGTGAATATGTTAAACCAAAAGGAAATATAAGGCACCACATGCAATTGACAATATAAATCAATTACCTTTAAGGAGATTTTCCTGAGCTATCAAGATCAGAGGCAATGTAGCATGCTTCTTATTTGTGCAAGAACACAAATTAGAGCTAATATCAGTGTCATTCTCTGTGATAAAGGCTGAACTGGTCATTGATGTCTTTGAAGATGAAGGAGGTCAAAATCTGAAAAATATAGGCAGCCGTTAGAAGGTAGTGACGTCAGATAAACAGATTCTCCTGAAGCCCCTAAAATAAAACATAGCTTTGTTGACACCTTGACATAGACCACAAAAACCCATTGTAACTTTAAATATTCAAAACTGTAAGATGATTGGCTCAGTGTTCTTTTTCAGACCACTGTATCTGTGGTCATGTGAAATAGTAGCAATAGGATGTAAGTATATTCTCTGGCATAATTCTAAGCTGCTTGTTAACTTTTCCTGGCCAGTAAGCCCCACCCCCTCCCCAGGCTCCCTGCCCAGTGCTTTCCACTGGCTAGCCAGTACAATACAAAAAAGATGTATCCAATTATAAACAGCCATTTTTGTTCTCTACAGGGGATTCTAAACCATCTTGGATAGTTACTAAACTTTTATTTTCACCATGTCTTTCCCATTTACCTGCTATGAACTTTGGTTACATAATGATTAAATGCTGACTTCATAGGGTTGTTGGAAAGACAAATTTAAATACTGTGTGTACAGCAAGAACTTAGCACAGCATCTGCCTCATACTGAGATACAAAAATAAATAAATAAATAAACTCTAGGTATCATTATTTTTAATCCCTTTTAAATTTTAACATAATCTTGTCAAGACAAATAATGTTTAGTTACTGCTGTTCTGTCTCCTTCCAGAATATGGTTAAAATTCTTTGATGACACTTTTCATTTTTTTTTTCCATTTGCATCCATTTTTTACTTCCTACTCATCTCCATTTGTAAGCTATAATTTCTATATTATTTAGGTTTCTTGTAGCAAAATAAAACCACTTAGGAAGGAAAGCACTAAAGGAAGAAAGGATTATTTGATCTGCAGTTGCAGAGGATAGAGTCCATGATTATGGAGAAGGTATGAAGGGACTGGATCAGTGGCAACTTAGCATGTTGTAATAGCATGGCTGCATGGCCCTTAACAAGAAGCAGAGAAAGCAGGCCAGACTCATGATGTGTATAACCCTCAAAGACCTGCTCTTTGGATCCCACTTCCACAACTCGGGATCCACTATCTAAAGTTACCATAGCCTTTTTAATAGTGTCATAGCTGAAGACTGAGCAATCAACATGAGTCTGGGTAAGCATTTCATATTTGTACCTTGAAACCTTTCCTATTTTCATTTCAGTGTATCTACCCTTGAGGCAGCCCATGATATTTATCTGTAACTGGTATACCATGTCTGACACATTGACTATTTTCTACTACTAAAGATTAGGAGATTCAAAGTGAGCTCATTAGAATGTACAAATCTGGGAATCAGAATTATTCTTAACTCAGCATGATGTTATCTATATATTAAAAGAAGTACTTCACATTAAAAGCACAGCCAATTAATCATGTTATTTATGACCTTTAATAAAAGTTTGGGCAGAATCTTTAATAAAATATCTAAGATAGGAACTAAAGTCTATCTTGTTCATATTTTTTCTTTCTGATATGTGGTAAAGAAAACAGCAGGAGCTGATATCCTGTTTTCAAAACTGCTGCTCTAAGAGCTTAATTCATTTTAACTTATTTCATATTTCCTCAATATTTTTTTTGTGTTTTATTGAGAGCAAGTTATTTGGCAAACATCAGGAAAGTTAATGACAAGGCCAGGCTTTGAACCCAGGAAAATTCTAGAACTTGAAGTTTCAAATGTTGAGTGATCCTAACAAAAAATAAAATGTTTTAAGTGTCTTTTCTCTCAGGTGACTAGCCATCTTACATGTAAAAGACTATTATTTTTAAATTTTATTGTCAAGCTTTTAAAATTGAGTTTTCTTGTTTATCAGTAGATGATCCATACTTTAGTTAAGACATAAGAAATCAGCGTGGAGAAATGGCTTAGCCACTAAGGCAATTACCTGCAAAGCCAAAAGATTCAATTCCCTAGGATCTGTAAACCAGATGCAAAAGGTGGTGAAAGCATCTGGAAGTCATTTTCAGTGGCTGAAGGCACTGATGCAGCCATTTTCTATCTGCCTCACACTCTCTCTCGCTCACTCGATCTCTCTCTATTTCTCAAATAAATAAAATCAAATAAGAAAGAAGAATAAAAGGAAAATATCTGTGATTTGTTAGAATAGAATTATGCTATGCATAAGGAAAGAAAGAATAATTGAACTGAACACAATGCAACAAAACAATCTGATATGAAGCCTTGGAGAGTTTATTATTTTGTTGTTTTTTGAGGTAGGGTCTCACTCTAGCACAGGCTAATCTGGAATTCACTATGTAGAATCAGGGTGACCTGGAACTCTGAGAGATCCTCTGCCTCCCAAGTGCTAGGATTAAAGGTGTGTACAATCATGCCCAGATGATATTTTATTAATTTTATCAGAATAAATTTAGAACCCCGATATCTAATTTTCAAACTAAATGATACAAATTAAGATTTGGAAGTCAGAAAGTGCCAAAATTCGGTATTAGATGCCTTCAAACATTTTTATAAACTACATAGTACATTTTTAAAAATTGTCTTATTTTCCTTTTTGACATACCAACAAATATTTGGATTACATATATAATGGTCAGTGAAATTTATACATCAATGACTCATTTTCCTCTTTATTTTGTAAGCATTTTACTGTTCATATTTTCCTATTAATTCTGATAAAGGAAAATTAATTTACATTGGAAACTGAGTATGTGCTGACAGGCTTCTGGTCAAAACTTATATCACATAAAATGCATTTCCCAAGCCTCCTCTATGTCATCATCAGTGTCTATAGCCTTACCAAGAGCATGTGTAAATATGTATGCATATTTAGACATGTCTGTATATATAGTTTATTTATAAATATGGTGGATGTTGTGTTGAGTTATGGAGTCTTCAAAATGGAAAGAACACTTTCGAAAGGTAAGATTCACACTTTCTTATATATACAATCACACTGGAAAGGGTAGGATCATGGCTAACCTTAATCTTCTACATTTTCTCTCTCTCTCTCTCTCTCTCTCTTTCTCTCTCTCTCTCTTCTCTCTAACTCTTGTATATTAGTTATCTTTTTCCTCATTTTCTTAGTGGGCACTGACCTGTAACTCCCAGTACCAGCATGGCACTATCATCCACAATGAGCTTTTGATCAGAGAGACCTACAAGGTTTCCTAAAAGAATGACAGGTTTCTGTCAGAGTACTTGATGACCCACCAAAGATTAGTGGTAAGACCCTACTGCTGAAGACACCAGATGCAGTCGACAAGTAAAATGGAATGGCATGGCTGGAAGCTAGGAGAGAATCAGTCCCCAGACAGTCAGCTGTCTAGTTCCAGAAGGTACTGCATGGGCGACTGGGGGAAAATGACCAGTATCTGACCAAGCAACTCAAGGTCTAACCTACTTAGCAGCAAATAACACAAGTGCAATAGTGACACACAGCCATGGTGGGGAACCAACTGCTCTTGATTTGGCTAACTGATCCCCTCAGTGGTATGGGACCCATAGCTGGAGCTGGGAAACAAGTCAGAACCATATCCAAACATTAGCCCACTCTCCATTATCAAGCTACCATCAATCATGGGCTACAAGAGGGTCTACACCTATTAAATTCTCTATAAAAAAAAAGTAAAGGTTATCTCATTTTCCTGGTGTTAACTTACTCTCCATTGGAGAACCTGATTCTCTTTTTCACATAGACATAGATCCTAAGGAGAGAGCCACCATCATACCTAAAAAGGGCCCCGGCTGAAACTAAGAAAATTTGGCAAAACAAGCAAGGGTGCTGTTTTCCTGATAAACCAGATACCAGAACAAGGGGGTAGGAGACGAACATAGAGAAAAATCAACTCCTACCAACTCAGAGAGCCAGAGCCTCAGAGGCCCCCAACACCTCATCACTGAAGTAGACCAGAAATGAACCCAACATGGCTCAGGGAAATTTTGCAGAAGAGGGTCCGGAAAGAATGTCAGAGCCACATGTTGGGTCATGATATGCAGAGACATTTATCATACCAATAACTGGGGTCTAACTCTACAATGCATGACCCATATACCTCAACAAGGAGGGGCTAATGGGGAGGGGGTAGGTCACGGATGAGCATAATAATGGTACCAAACTGACTGTATTTGCTGAATACAAATCTAATCAATAAAAAAATAAAATAAAGAAAGGTTAGATTCACCTTTGATGAAATATGAGCATATACTAGCTCATAGGGTTATCTCCATGGAAAGAGAGTGTTGTAATGTACATTTTGAGACAATGTGGCTGTCCTTCTTTGTCATAAAAAATGACTAATTGAACAGTTTATATTTTAAAATTTTTGTTTATTTTTATTTATTTATTTGATAGTGGCACACACAGAGAAAGAGGCAGATAGAGAAAGAGAGAGGTAGAATGGGTGTGCCAGGGCCTCCAGATGCATGCACCCCCTTGTGCATCTGGCTAATGTGGATCCCGGAGAATCATGCCTCAAACCAGGGTCCCTAGGCTTCACAGGCTAGTGCTTAACTGCTAAGCCATCTCTCCAGCCCCAGTATATATTTTAAATGAACACTAAAAATAACAAGTTGGCTTTACATTTTGGCTACCTTATTGGAAAGATTAGGCCATTTTTAGTAATTTATTTATTTATTTATTTATAGAGAGAGTGAGAGCAAGATAGAGAGAAAGAGAGAGAGAGAAAGGGAAAGAATTGGCATGTCAGGGCCTCTGCCACTGCAACTGAACTCCAGAAGCTTGCATCACCTAATGGGTATATGCGACCTTGCACTTGCCTCACCTTGCATCTGGGGGGATCTGGAGAGAGGACGTGGATCTTTAGGCTTCCCAGGCAAGCACCTTAACCACAAAGGCATCTCTCCAGCCCTAATTTTTAAAAAATATTTATTTATTTTATATATATATATAAAATAAATAAATATATATATATGGAGAGAGAGAGAGAGAGAGAGAGAGAGAGAGAGAGAGAGAGAGAGGGAGGGAGAGAGGGAAAGAACCGGATAGATAGAGAGAATGGGCACACCAGGGCCTTCACAACTGCAAATGAACTGCAGATGCATGCACCACTTTGTGCATCTGGCTTATGTGGTTCTTGCAGAATCACAACTGGGTCCTTGGTCTTTGTAGGCAAGCGCCTTAACTACTAAGCCATCTCTCCAGCCTATAGTAGCTTATTTACCATTTTATATATTACTTCTGATCATATTTATATATCTTATACTATTTTTAAAATCAGTATACTCCTAAACTTTATTTTTGCCTTAAACATACATACATACATATATGTATATGATGGACATAAATTAGCAGGCAATATTATAAGTGAGCCTCAGAAACAGGAGTGTCAGAATAGACACAGGGAAAGCTTAGCAGCTGACTTATGGGTCACAGCATTTTAAAAGCCCCTTTAAGAAATCACAAAATGACAGTGGATGTTTCACATACCTTTGTACTAAATTTATACCAAAGAATAGAACTTGGGCATTAAAGTAAAACCATCACTGCTTCTCAGACATTAGATCAAAGCTTCCTTCTGAAAATACTACATTAACTGTGTTTGAAAACCAAAATGTTTACTGTTAATAATATGAGGCCATTTTTAAAAGCCAAATCAATAGTTATATAGTTCTGGTTTAATAATGGTCTTAACTCTTGCTGAATAGGTAAGTACATGTAGTCTATTTTACCACTTCAAGTCTTATTTTCTATTTAACAAATAAATATGATCACACTCACAGCATCTGAAAATGAGCATGAAGAAAGAATTCAATAAATTTATATAAAATGCTTATCCACACAAAATAAAAATGACCCTTTCCATGAATAATAAAGAATTCTTCATAGTAGGTTCTTAGAACAAAATATGTCATCACAGAATCAATGACAGTAAGTATAATTTGTGTATTCCGCAGGAAATTTTAAAGTGTCATGAAAAGGTATTCAAGATTATCTTGAACTATAGTTAATAATCATAGCCATAGCCATAGCCATAGTTTACAAAATTTTAATGGATATGGTATTTTAAAATGTGCATGCAATCCACACAAAATAAGCAGTGTTCAAGCTGTTACCTTGTCTTTCTCTGTGAAGACAGTCCATCGGCTTTCTGGCTCTGTGAAGGCTTCAGTCATGAGCACTAACAGGATCATCAGACCATTTGATTTTCTGCTTTTCCTAAACTGTGTTACATGTGGACTTAGACTCACATATGATGCACTAGCCACATTTGATTTTATTTTGCATACTTTATTTCATGGACAAAAATTAAGGCACAGTTTCCCTTGACCCATGTCAAGGGCCTCTTAATTAGTTTTGTGGATATGATCATAAGGAGTGAAATGACTCACAATGATAAAAGAATGATAAAAGAATGATATTGGCAATGTATTAGGACTAGGGCTTAAATTCTGACAATAAGTCACATAACACAGAATTGTGAGGGAAAAGTTCCTTGTCATGATAATCTATGACACAAATTCTGAAAAATAAAATAAAATTCAGCCAGATTAGGGCATGCTGATCCAGCAGTGGGGGGCAGTGTCCATCTTCAATAGTATTTTTCCTACTTGCTCTAAAATTTTGAGTAATATAATGATTGTACTATTAATAAAGTAGCTTCCTATTTTTATATCAAAACAAGTGGTATTGTTCTATGGAAAAGCCCTTACCCTTTGCCTCAATGCATACTACAATATTGTGGAAATGCCTTAATAGTTTTCAAAGTCAATCAAAAGAATTTATATAACAGATACAGGTAACTTTTACTTTGTTTGGCCATGACTACAGACAATCAATAAAAACAATCATTCTAACAAACATAGACAATTTAGATCAGAATTAAACTCCAACACTCTCCCTTCCTTTCTGAAATCCACTCAGTCAACTTTGCATTTCTCTATTTTTTATTTATTTATTTTTTGTTATCACATTCCAAAATTTAATTCTCACATCCAAAAATGATCATGACACTGGTTATGCAGTGATAATTCATATTTATGTGAGCGGTAGCCTATTAAAGTGTACAATAGTTCAATTCAGGGCACAAATGGACAGGCATGGACAGTCTGCTGGTCAGACTATAGGGAGTCTCCTGTGTATGCAGGAGGGCGCCTAAGAGATTCTGTGCATCAAAAGTCCACGAGTATCTCTTTCCTACAGAAAATGCTCCAAACAGCTGCTTCCTTTCTATCTGTCACTTTCCTTTTCCATGTTCCTGCATATTTTCTGATTACATTAGTACAAATTCTTGATTCAAAGCCAGTGGTCTTAAACACCTGCTAATCTCCCTTTGAACAAGGAGAGTGTTTGCCAGGCCAGGCCATCTGCAGGCCACAGAGGGCTAGAGTGCCACCAGGGGGGCAGGATGCAGTGGGTATTCAAATTCGCATATCCTGAGTCTTTGAATCAAGAGGGTTTCCTTCATTGAGCACTTGAGTGGGGTCTCCTAGCAGCTAAGGAAGCCCTGTAGATGTGTAATTAAAGGAGTCCATTATACCCTAAACACAGTGAGACTTTAGCTACTCCTCATTCCCATAGAATTAAGCCAGCTCCTTGTGCCCACTGGAGAGTCTGTATCTTTCTCCAGGAAGTGTCTCCACTGTGGGAACATGAGTGTAAAGGGCCATAGTAAGATGCCCTGCGGAGAATGCAGTTTATATAGTGTTGAAAAGGTTGTAGTGTGTAAGCCAGCACCTGGGCTCTTCAAATACTCATGTTTATCCAACCTGGCTTAAAGTTCCACATTTATTACTATTATTAGTATTGTTATTATTATTAATGTATCAATTCTTAGACCACAAGTTAAAGAAAGAAAACCCCAACACTAGAAATTTTTTTTGGATATGGTGCTTGTAGTAGGGTCAAAAAATTTAATTATTTTGATATTTAGTTGAAGCTTTCAGTTTCTTTGCTTCCCAGAAATTTCACCTCATTATTTCTTGAAATTCAATAAAAATACTTACTGCTTTGTGTTATATGCCAGAGGTATAATAGAGAATAAGATAGAAATGCCCAATACCTTCATAAAACTTAGAAGTTAAGGATAAATTATAAATAAGTAGTATTACAAGGGAAGCAGTTTCTATGGATACACACAAAAAATAGTATAAAGGAGCATGAAAACATAGATTAATAGCAAAGGTATTTTGATTACTAAAACAGCAAAACTTTAAATTAAAAATATAAGGATACTTATAAAATTTATGAGAACATGTTGAAAATTTCATTACTGAGATATCATATATTAATATATATATATATATATATATATATATATATATATATATATATATCTCAAAACTTCAACATAACATCTTGCAGCTACAAATCTTGGATGAAGGGGGCATGTTTTTATCAGAAAAGATAATTCAATGAGAGCAATATTCAAAATAATTCCTTTTGGTTTTTTGAATATTTTCACACTTTACTGAAACAAGTGTGAATGTTTTGTTGTTTTATTACTTCACTTAAGAAAATATTGGTGTTCCTTTTTTGTGAAACATTTTATTATTAAATTAAATATTAAATAAGTAATTTGTTTATTTTTAATTATTAATCTAATAATAAAATCATGCCTTAAAAGAAGAATAGATTATATCACAGAGTAGATGAATTCATAGTAGCTTTTATCCAGATCAGGTGAATATATAACCAACTAATTTTTAAATTAGTCATGAGAGTTAAATACTTAAAACTCATTTGAATGTCATATTTCTATTCAGTATTATCTCCTTGAAGGTGTGTGCAGAATTCTTCACATATTTCATGTTCTGATTAAGATAGATTTATTTACTTATTTTTAAGATCTAAATGCTTATTTATTTATTTGAGAGAGTGATAGGGAAAGACACAGAAAGAGAAAGAGAGGGAGAGAGGGGAAGAGAATGGGTGTTCCAGGGCCTCCAGGCACTGCAAATGAACTCCAGATGCAAGCTCCACCTCGTGCATCTGGCTTATGTGGGTCCTGGGGAATCGAACCAAGGTCCTTTGGCTTTGCAGGCAAATGCCTTTACCACTAACCCATCTCTCCAGCCCCTCGAGATTGATTTATAATCATATAGCCACTTTTTGGTTAAATGCAGCAGACTGCAATGTCAAAAATGAAATTGATAAAATTATGACTTGTGCAATGACAAAATGAATAAGTGTGGTTAATAAACTAAGACAATTGATCCTACCAATATTAATAACAATACTATTGGAAGACATAAGGGTGTATGTTTGCATTAAATTGCGAAGGGTAGAAAAAGCTTCATTTTGTCATACTTATAGACATCTCAGTATCCAGTGTTAAATATGGATTCCATGTGTATTGAGGGTATTGCTGAACCAAGCAGCATTAGGTCAAAATGAAAGCATGATAGTATCCAGAATCAGTAATTATTTTCCTCAGATTCCCAGCTTAGAAAGAAAAGATGGAATGTCTGTCTCTTCTATTACCTCTGTCCTCTACCTGGAGCAGGTAATAATTAGCAGCACTTAATCATAGGCTCCATGCCTTATTTATTTGTTCTCCCTTATCACTATGTTCTATAAAGATCTGCCGAGAGAATGGATATATTTTATAAAGAAAAATACTTTATTAAAGAAATAAAAAAAGAGTTGTATAAATCATTTGTGGACAAGGCTAGAGAGCTTGCACCTCAGAAAGTTATCTAGTAGACACTGAATATTTCATTTGGAAACTTTGTGAAGAAAATCTCAAATTGGGAAAGTGAAGATAGGTGATTTCTAAATTATCACTATGCAGGATTGGTCTATGATGCCTTGACAAAGCAAAACTCTTTCTTAAAGAGAAAATGTAGGTGAGCAGAGAACAATAAGGGTGTGTTTGTTGTGTATTAAGTAATGCATGCATTAACATGATGCTACATAAATTTCTTATGAATTTATTAATGTTCTAAAAGAAATAGCTATTTACATTGAAACATCTTATCTTTTGGTACAAAGTAATAAATTAAAAGGTTCTGTCTCGTGAATGTGGGTCATTAGTCACTACATATTTCCTTGTGTTGGTTTATCTCCATGGTCATTGTTACTGAATCAAAAATCAAGGAAGTGACTTGTCTTTGAGTAGGTCTGTGACGGCATTTCCAGGAAGGATTAAGTGATGAGAGAAGACCCTTTCCTGAGTGGGCAGGCCTTCTGCTGGCAGCCCAGATATGAAGAACTCTGAAAAAAAAAAAAAAAGGTTTTGCCTACTGCCATACTTTGGTGAGAGTAGAATTCAGATCCTTTGGCCTTCTAATAAGCAATCCATTTTTATTCAAGGAATCAATACAACCTTACTAGTAACAGGTTATTTGCATACACATTTCTACTACAATTTTCCACCCATGCATGGATACTTCATCTAAAACACAATTTGTGTTGTGATTATTTATACAAATGCTTCTAAAATTGGTGTTGGTAAATTAAGAAAGTTATGTGATGTCTTATGTTAGATTTAACATTGTATTTGAGAACACACATATACCCCAGAGCCTATTTTAGCTAAAAACAAATGCTAGGCTCTTTTGTCTTTTTTGTCTGTGTGCCCAGGTTTATGTGAGTAGCTTGTGAATTGAACCTGGGCCAGCAGGGTTTGCAAGTAAGTACTTTTAACCATTGTACTATATCCCTGGTCCCTCAGAGTATAAATTTTAGAATATCCAAGAAAGAATATAAAAGAGAAATAAACAAAACATGATAGAAGAGCTACTGTTTTGTAAGCTTAACACATTCCAAAAGTAGACAGTCATCCCAAATGATGATGAGCAAGAGTCTATTTAGCTTTATTAATTGCCATCTCTCATCCTACATTAATGAGAAAAATGAGGTTTTTGTTCTGTTTTAACTTCCATTGAATTCAAGAATATCCACTGAAGATGGAGACTCCATGTATGATCTTACCCCAATGGTATATTTTCTTTTATCTCAAAGCTTGGGATTTAGCTCTGCAATGTAGTACTAGCTTAGCCTGTGTGAAGCTCTGGGTTCAAACCCCTGTACCACAAAAGACAAGAACTTTATGCTATCTTATTTTGAAATACTGGAATTATTAATTTCAGACCCCATGTATAAGACATAATATTTATACACTCTGCACAGCATAAAAGTTCAATAAAAATATAACTAAGAACATGCCTCAAAGGCTGCCTACATCAAAAGATTTCAACTACACTATCAATTCAGAGAGGCAGGTGTTACCTCACAATATACAAGTGAAATTTCAAAGTTCTTTCAAAACTCTCCATGCTAGTTTTTGTTAAATTAGCTGACTACTGATACTCATCATAGAAAACATTTTATGAACACAAGCAGTAAATCACTGAATTGAGAACTAAGAATAATGAAAAATGTTTGTTGAGCATCTGTTATATACTTGGCAGTTGAGCTTATAAATAAAACAAAGAAATAAAATCCTCTGTTTGATTTCATAAATATTTACTTGCTTAACTCTTCTTTTTCACCTTAATTTCACTTCCTGATCAGGAAAAAAAAAAGTGCTAGTTAATGGGTCTTTACAAATTTCTGTTCTAGTTGGAAATTAAAGTTTTCAGAATGTATTAATACATAATCCATCTGGATAATTAAGCAATCATTTATTTTTACATTTGATTTACATGAAGCTATTCATAAGAATTTGGTTTTGTGCAGTGTATATTACAAAAACATCCACAACAAACTAGCTGTTTTTCCCCACTCCAATATCAATATAATTACACAGAACCCTTCTGATCCCAGATCTGTGGGGCTTCTGTAAACCCTGGAGAAATCTCCAGTGGCCACAAACTTGTTGTCTTACAATTCAACTCAATTTGGACACTATCTACTTAAGAGTTAGAGTCATCTCATAATAACTTATAACTCAGTTTAATAACACTGTCTCAGTTTAGATGCCAACAGAAAATCTGGGCCTGCCTGCTATTAATTGCAGATTTTCATAGAGATAAAGAAATTAAATCTCACAAACACCATGAGATATTCTGGAATTTCTTTCTAAATATCTATATGCCATGTAAAGCATGAATTTCTATTACTAGATTAAATGTCATAGAAGGAAATGGTGATAATTTCACAGGGAATTCTTAAGTGAAAGAGTAACCTCGTGGTGGATTTCTTCAATGGAGTGTAGAATTTCAAGGGGGAAACATGTGCTGAGGGATGTTGCTCATTGAAAAATGCATGTTTACCATGGCCAGACCCCTGGGATTACAATAGCACAGACAGAAGAGAAGGAAAACATTGAAAAAGTAAACTTTAAGGATATTTGTTCTTTTGGAAACTATATATTTTTGGGTGGTTGTCCACTTTGAAGATGGTCTACCTTCCATCTCTACCCTGCTACCTTCACTATAGAATTACATGCCAGTTTTTTCAAAATTAACCTATGAATTCACCAGGAAATAACTACCACCCCTACATAATCTTATATATAAGTATTGATGAAGTCTATATCAAGATATATTAGAGAATGTTAACCAAGAGGATTATACATTTCACTCAAGCCACAAAACAATGCATACATGCAGGTATCATGGGCCTTCAATACTACAATACTTTTTCCTTGTTTTCTAGGATGTAAAGGGACCTGCAAACAATTTCATAGCAGACATGAAATGAAATCAGAACAACTGTGATAATGAAGATTAAGGTAGCTTCTCCAAGCCCATGAGAGGAGGTCAAAAATACCAAAGTCTACATTTAGCATCTGGCTGCTATTCAGGCAACAGGAAGAGCAGAGTGGAGGCAGGCAGTCAGGTCTATGATGAGCCAAGCACTGACTTGGAGCCAGATGAAAGCCAGGCATTTCCAATATACCCCCAAACTTTTAAGGAGGGAAGAGTATTAAGAAAGAAAAGAGAAGAGTTCATCAAACTTGAAACTTGCAACTAAAATTTCACAGAATAGCAGGAACTTCAAACAAAACAAAGAGCTAACCGTTCCAATAAATGGGTTAATCTATTCTGATGATTTCATCCCAATGAACAATTTGAAAGGTGTACAAAATAAGTATATTAAAGACCCAAGGAGATAAAAGGAGAAATAGTCATGACAGAATATTTCTTTAGTAAGCAGTAAAAGAGTGGCAGAAGTCAAGAACTAAGAAAACTGAAAAAAATATCAAGTGGGATATTATAGGTCTGGATGAACACACATATATGAGCATGTTGATGGTTGACATGTTGGAAGGACAGGTTAGATTGGACACAAATGAAAGATCAAGACAAAGGGACATAGGAATTAGAATTTGGAAATTAATTAGAAAAATGGAGAAAACACTGAGATGCTACAACAGACATCTTACAAACATTCCCAGAGCAGAAAGAACACAAAGGCACTCTTAAAACAAAACAAAACAAAACAAAATGCATCGCCATCCTCCTTCTCTTACATGCTTTCCACCTTGTCTTTGTGGGACTCTTGTATACAGATATGACAAAGCCACTGCGCTCATGAGCTCACAGCAGCTGTAGCTACCTATACAATACCTGCACCTGATGGGGCCAGTAAACATTCTGTTTAGATGAGAAAGGGCTTGGGAGATCTTGACCCATTTTGATTAGCTAATGATAGTGAATCCTTGCTGGAGAAGAGGAGCTATTCTCTTCCTTGGAATAACCACTGGTGGGTGATAGATAAGAAGGATACAGTGGTATTGAGTATTATAAGAAATATGACATGGGGTACATATGATCAAAGTGTAATATAGTTAATATCTAAATTAATAGTATATGTGAAAATATTAAAAGCAAATAAAAATATTTCAAGTTAAAAAATCGATTAAAAAAGTCAAGATTCTTGCCTGTAAAGTCTAACAACCCAGGTTCAATTCCCCAGTGCCCACATAAAGCCAGATGTCCAAAGTGCCCACATGCATCTGGAGTTTGTTTGCAATGGCTGGAGGCCCCGGTGCACCCATTCTCTTTCACTTTCTATGTGTCTCTCATCTCTTTCTTCTTAGAAATAAGTAAATACAAGCAAATAAATTCCTAAGGATTTTCAATAAATGGAAGAAGATATCAATCCTGAAAGGAAATAATAATCTAATAGCAGAAGGAAAACAAGTAAATGCAAGCAGAGGAATATCATATTAAAAATATTCCTTAACTGGCTGTGGGGATGCACACCTTTAATCCCAGCACTTGAGAGGCAGAGGTAAGAGGACTGCTGTGAGTTTGAGGTCAGCCTGAGGCTATGTAGTATATTTCAGGTCAATCTGGACTAGGGCTAGAGCAAGAAACTAGCTTGAAAAACAAAAGCAAAACCAAAATTACATGAAAAATTCTTAACATATAACAACAAAAAGTTGAACTCAGACCTATTGTTTTTAACCAATGTCATAGATTTTAAGTCACTTATTAATGTGAACAGATGAGATATTATAGTTTTAAAACCTCAACTGCATGTTGCATACAAATGATAGCCCAATGTAAATTTTTAAAAAAGTTTAAAAAACACCAAAGGAAAGGATAAAAATGAAGAATAGTTTGTTAATACTTCTTACAGAATACTAAATTTTAATCTATTTCCTGGACTTAATGTAATTTTTCATTCACATATTTTATACAATTATTTCATATTGTTGGAAATCTATAAATGTCTTCTATAAGCTTCCAATTACCTTTACAGACATGGAACATGCTTTCTTACTAAATAGAAAGAAAATCTTTCATCAACTCATTTACTCCTGATATTGCCATATTGCCTTTTCAAACTTGTACAACCAAGATTTGTTTTGGTTCTTCAAACAGGTAGTCACTACTTTGAAAGCTTTGCATTTTAAAATGTATGATCTTGTTTATTGCTATTTCTCTTGTCAGCCTTTTCATTATATGTGCATACTTTTTCATCAGATAATTTTACTAGAAACTGGACAATGAGGGTAGTATAGCTGGTCATAATTCTTCCTACAATCCATGTTTGTGTATTCCCTCACTTGCTCAGACTTAGGAAGCACCCGGAAATCAATATTCTCTGTGCTTCTATGACTACTTGTGGACATAAGGTGAGAAGTAAAGCCTTTTGGCCACTGAATGTACATTTTCCCATTTGGATTGAACAAGGCAAATTGATTGTTTCACACTTATTTATAAGTGTTTTCTGTATAGTACACTTGGAGACAATTGTGGTCTTCTTGAAAAATCACAGTTTCAAGTGACTCAAGCACACTGACCAGTGCTGTTAAGAGTTCTCAATTGGCAACAATGGTATGAAAGACCCATTAAAGAAGACACATGTGCTAATAAGCTGTCCTGCCAAGAGCAATAATTTAATTGGTTTGCAGGTTAATTTAGTAAATTGACAATATATATCATATGAAGTATCTTCAAACAGAAATGCACAAGTAAAACTACACATTGATTGGCAAAAGAATGTTGGCACCAACAGTTTGTAAGAAAGTTACTGTAATTTTCCTAGGAGTTAATAGGTCAGTATGTTACAATGCAGTTTGGGGGTTGTCGTTATACAGCATGACTTCTACAAATGACAGTGAACTATGTAGTGTGTCAATCCTCTGTGTTCATCTTCCCACACCCTGTGCAAAAGTCTCCTGTACTTTTTTACTGTTACTTGATTATGTACTTCATTAGTGACTGACTGTCCCCCTTCCGTCTCCCTTCCTTCCCGGAAGCATGAAGCCTCTGACACAGGTCAACAGGAATCACTGGTTTGGGTATGCTATGCTCACTCTGCAATGGCAGTAGTTTAGTAGGATTCACTTTCCCTGGCTGTTTTTTTTTTTTGTTGTTGTTTGTTTGTTTGTTTGTTTTCTGATCATCTCAAAGTAATGAACCCTACTAATCGATGAATGACTTGTTTTGAAAAGTACTTTAGGGCATAGATGGACTCAGATTAATCTGGATTCCTTTGAGTAGATAGCCAAGGTTAATGTTTAGGATTTAGGACACCAAGAGGGCTTTTCAAATATGTCTCTTTCTCTGTTTCTGTGTACAAACTAGCAGACCTAGGTTTTATCATTATTCTCCAGTGACTGTGCCAATCTCATTTCAATTGCCTTCTCTGTAGCTTCTTCTTTATTTGAGAGCGACCGTGGACTTGACTTTTCTTATGCACTGTTGCAAATGATTTCCTGTGGATCAGGATTAGAGCTATATTCTTTAGCTCTCTTTGTGACCAATAAAGACCAGACATTCATGTCATCAAGCTCTGTCACTCCTGGTTAGCTACCCAAATATAAATCAACATATCACAGAGATACATGCACAGCCATGAACATTGCAACAATATCTGCGTAAATGTTCATCAACATGTGAACGTGTCAAGAACCTATTTTTTCTCAACATTTTGTAGGATTTTCCTACAAATGACATTTCAATACATTGAAGTAAGTCCTGTTTGCCTGTAAGATGTGAGTTCATCCACTTTCCCTGTCTTCCTATGAATATTAAGTGCTATCTATGCCTCCCGAATTGCAAGTCTTAAAACCTGGGATATAATTCTTTTCGCTCTTATAGTTCTGAACTTGAGTTGATTGATAAAGGACAGTAGTCATATTAGCTGGTGACTTTACTAAAATTATTAACTTCTTTCAAGGCCCTATTTCTAATTATAGCCACTTTCTAATGTATGGGGAGTTAGAACACCAGCATATGAATTTGCTGGGAAAATACTCCAGCCCCTAACACTAGGTTTTATTAAAATACTACTTAGTATCCTGTAAATGTTTACATTACATAGTATAACATGTTAAAGTAAATTTAGTAATAAAATATTCAGTCACAATTACTGATAAATGGTAACAATTCATACTTTATTTATATTAAAAAATACTACTCAAGGGCTGGAGAGATGGCTTAGCGGTTATCGCTTGCCTGTGAAGCCTAAGGACCCTGGTTCGAGGCTCGGTTCCCCAGGTCCCACGTTAGCCAGATGCACAAGGGGGCGCACGAGTCTGGAGTTCGTTTGCAGAGGCTAGAAGCCCTGGCGCGCCCATTCTCTCTCTCCCTCTGTCTTTCTCTCTGTGTCTGTCACTCTCAAATAAATAAATAAATAAATATTAAAAAAAAAAATACTACTCAAGGCTAGAGAAATTGCCCAGTGCTTAAGGCAGTTGCCTGCAAAGACTAATGACCTGGGTTTCATTCCCAAGTACCCACATAAGCCAGAGGCACATAATGGCTCATTATGCTTGCAGTGGCTGGAGCCCTTAATGTGCCAAGACTCTCTCTCTCTCCCTGTATATGTCTGTATCTCTGTGCTTATAAGGAAATAAAATAGTTAAAATACTACTTCACCTGTAATTTGGGAGACATTTGAAATAAGAATGCAAAAAGTTAACTATCTTAAAAATACCAAATAAGAACTTTATATAAAAATGTAAAAAAGTTGTCTCATGCAACTCAGTCTGGCTTTGAACCCACTATGTAACCTGATCCTCCTGTCTTCACCTCCCAAGTGTTGGGGTTTGATAATAAGCATGTGCCATCAGGCTTAGTTAAGAAATTAATTTTTATTTTTAATTTTCTAATTTGTGCAATATGCATATATGTATGCTTGTGGGAGGGCTGTATACATGCCACAGTGGACATGTTGAGGACAGAGGAGACCTTGAGATGTCTGTGCTCTCTTTACACCTTGCTTGAGACAACGTCTCTTGTTGCTACAAATAACACTAGTATAGCTGCCTTGTGATTTAGGTCACCCCTGTTTCACCTCCCATTGCTGCAGGCATTCAGGATAATAGATGAATGTGCTACTTTGCATCTGGCTTCATATGGGTGCTGGGGAATAAAACTTGCATCAGTAGATTTTGCAAGCAAACACCTTTAAACACTGAGACATCTCCAGTCCCAGAAATTGTTTCTTGATAAACAATAAATAAGCAAATAAATAAATAAGTAAAAGTGTTTCATATTGGAATTTATATAATATATAATATTTATATATATATATATAATAACCAATTTTAATTTTAAAATCATAATGGTTAGTCTAATTATACTTTGTTAGGAAAACAAAAAAAAATATGTCATAAATTTAGGCTGACAATTTTCTGTGATGGTCTTCAAACTATGTATTAGTGACTATAAAATATTCTTTGTTTTTCTTGTGTTCAGTGATTAAATAAAGATAACATAATTCTTATTTGTGTTTTCAAAATACCCAGAAGTATGTGTGTCTCTTTACTAAAAGTCCAACAAGTACTAAATTTTAAATATTTTTGTAATTTATTTTCAATCAGAGAGGGATAGAGAGAAGAGATGGAGACAAAGAAAGAGAAGGAGAGAACCAGTGTACTTAGAGCCTCCAAGCACTGTAAATAAACTCCAGATACACATGCCATTGTGCATGTGGCTTTACACGCTTACAGGGGAATCAAATTTGGGTCATTAGGCTTTGCAGGCAAGCATCTTAACTGCTAAGCCATCTCTCCATCCCATAAGTACTATTTTTAAAAGTAAAAATTTTTTGGCATATATCAGTTATATTTGCCCACATATTACTGCTTTCAAAAACATCCTGTACAACTATAACATAACACATTACACTAACAGACATAGTAGTAGCCATACTATATTAATTTATTTTGAGACAGTCTCCTTAATTTATCTACGTAACCCCCAAAATCACAGTCCTCCCGATTCGTCCTTCATAGGAGTTGGGGATAAAGTTATGCATCCCTACAATCTACTCCACAAATTGCTGCAATGCATTAAAGAAGGAAACTGAAGAAATGATGTCCTTTATTCACTTGCTACTTTTTCCTGTTGTTATGATCTGAATGTCCTCTCCCCTGGAAGTTCACATGTTGATTCTTAATCATGATGTCATGGTGTCAAGGTGGGGAATCTTTTGAAAGGTGATTACATCCATAAGCCATTTTGTCACTAGAACTCAAAGGGTCCTTCTGAAATGGACACAGAAAATTCCATGAAAAAAAAATTGGCACTGAATCAGCTGTCCCTTTCTCTTGGCATTCCAATACTCCAGAATAGTTTTACAAGAATGTCTCTTGTTTATAAACTACCTGTTGTCTAATTCTAAATGAGCAAAGACTCTTGTATACTCTGACTTGAGATAGGTTTATCTTTTCTTTTCACTTATTTATGATCTCTCCAAATTTATAAAACTCAGAAAGACTATCAGTAACTCAAACAACATAATAATATTTTTCATATAACAGAATCCTTAAAGTGAGCATTACATCAGAATTTATAATTAACTTAAAATTAATACTGATTTGTGCTATGATTATCACAGGAGACAGAAAGGAAAAATAGAGCATAGAGAATGTCTTTGCCTTGTAATTCATAGCCCATATCACCAAGAAGCATTATTTTGTCCATTTTCTCCTTCACCTTAGTTGAAATCAATTACTACACTAATTCCACATGCTTCCAATTGATCTAACATAATTATTGGGAAATTAATTGGATTCATTAATCCACCATCAATTTGACTTAGAAATATCAAGGTAAACATTCTTTTTGGGTATGTGTGCAAGCAATTTCTGAAAGAAATTCACACTTTCTTTATTAGTGAGCATACTAGATGCATATTGTACAACCCACTACAAGACAAAAAGGAAAGAAAGAAGAAATAAAACAGAAAGAAAATAAAAACAATGAAGAAAGACAGATAGAAAGTTAGTTTTGATTCTCTCCCATCTTTTTAAATTGGAACATTGATTTCCTGTTCTAAGCACTCCTGGGTTCCAGGCATTCACACATGAATTGGAATCTGGCCCACTGGCCCACTACTTCTTAGGGCTTCAAATTTGTTAACTGGCTTTCCAGAGGCTCACCTTTCAGACAACAAGGTTTACAGTCTCAGTACCCACAAGAGAAAATGCCCCAAGGAATATAGATATCTCTCTAACACATCTATATAATTTCTCCCAGAGCATAAAGAGTGTATTTACTGCCGAGTATGGTGGCTCATGCCTTTAATCCCAGCACTTGTGAGGTAGAGGTAAGAGGATCTCTGAGAGTTCGAGGCCACCCTGAGACTACATAGTGAATCAAAAAAACAAAACAAAACAAAAAAGTGTATTTACTTACTCTCCTATCCAAATTTTTCTAAGATTAATTTTTTTTTTAAGTGCCTGGCATGGTAGTGTATGCCTTTAGTCCTAGCTAGGACTTAGGAGGCAGAGGTAGGAGGATCACCTTGCATTCAAGGCCACCCTAAGACGAAATAGTGAATTCCAGGTCAGCCTCAGCTAGAGTGAGTAGAGTGAGACCCTACCTCAAAAAAACAAAACAACAACAACAAAAAAGGCAGGGGGGAACCTAGATCCACTTCAAAGACTTGGTTAAGTTATATGCTCTTGTATTTAAAATTCCAACCAGTCACTTGATGTTTCTTTTCTTTATGCATGGATGTGGGTATGTGTGAATGTGCATATGCATGCTTGTATGTGTGGGGTACACATGTGTGTATAGTTCATGTGAAGTCCAGAGGTCAACATCAGATTAATTTTTCTCTATGTAACTTTTTTTGAGATAGGAACTCTTTTTTTAACTTTAAAAAAAAAAATTTATTAGCATTTTCCATGATTATAAAAAAAATCCCATGGTAATTCCCTCCCTCCCCCCACCAGAGATAGGAACTCTTATAGAACCTAGGGCTCACCAATTGAGCTAGACAAACTATTAAGTCCTTAAATCCAAGGTATCCTCCTGTACCTCCATACTAGTATTATAGGAGTTCTCTCACATTCTAGACATTTTACTTGGGTGTGGGGGGTCAACTCAGGTCCTCATGCTTACATGAAAGAATTTTACTCACTGAACAACCTCTCAAGCTCTCATCTAATATTTCTTACTGTCTTGATTTCCTTTTTCCCATTGTCAACAGTGTCAAGAATCATTTCACTGTAGTTAAATATTTCACTAACGATCATGGCTTCATTAACCAGCTTCCTATATCATTGCGTCTGTAGATTAATTAGGTAGACCAAATAGCATTAATACAGTTGACAATATCTCTTCTGTCTTTAACAGCCTCATGTACTTCATTATTTTGGGTAATAGGATAGCTATGTTATTTCAAAAGAGACCACTGGTGTCAAGAACATCAAGCAATACAATATGAATACATTGATACAAATACATTTCGCTTTCTGTTAAACCAACTAAATTGAATTTGGTACAAATTAAAATCTGATCATATCATTTGTACGTACTTAGAATTTTATTAAACTTATCCATTGGAAAAATTATATAAATCAACACTGAAATTTTTTCTTAAGTCATGCTTGAAATATTGTTGAAGCAGTCTTGGTCTAGTACAGTGTATGCATAGTGGATTTGGAGTAATATGAAACCTCAGAGCTTACTGTGTCCACTAACCTTCTGACACCATGTCCATGTATCTGAGATATACAATCTACAAGGAGGAAAGGTTTATTTTAGCTCTTAGTTTTAGAGGTTTTAATCCATGAACAGTTGTGTTTTTATCTTTTGGCCTGTAAGGAGGGAGCAGTTGACGATGGGAATACAATGTAGAGGAAGACTTCACCGCATTCGAGGCTTAGGACAAAAGAGGAAAGGAAGAGGCTGTAATTTGTCATATGCCTTTCAAAGCCATGTCCCAGTGACCAAACTTCCCTCCATCAGTCCTCACATTTTATAGGTTCCACTGCCTATCCAAAACTCCATAGGCTGACATTAAAAACCTGAACTAATGAAATTGTTGTGGTCATTTTGTTGTCAACTTTACAGGAACAAGTACCATTTTGAGAAATTGTCTGGAGTGGGCTAGCTTCTGGGAATACCTGCAAAGAGTTATCTTGCTTAGGTTAATTAAGGTGGGAAGACCAACCTAAATTTCAGGCAGCAACATCCCATGGGCCATGAATGAGCTTGCTTTGATCACTCTGCTTCTTCAAGGCAGACTGAATGTCACCAGCTCTGCTTCAAGCTACTGCTGCCATGCTTTCTACCCAGTAATGGACTGCAAACTGAAGCAGTAAGCTGAAATAAGCCCTTCCTCACTTAAAATGTTTTATTGATTGATTGATTGATTGATTATGTGTGTGTGTGTGTGTGTGTGTGTGTGTGTGTGTGGTATTTTGTTCCAACAGTGAAAAAGTTAAACAGATATACTTCTCTTAGCTGCTTCAGGTTTCTTAGTTTTAATATGGAACTAACTACATTATCAAGACACATATGTAGAGAAATGTGGAGGGGAAGTGGAGGGAGAGGACTTCTTTTTCCTCTTCCATCATTGCACCTGTCCTACTTCTTAAAGTTCAATTGGATACTTCCTTTTTGATTACACCTACTTTAAACGTTGAGAGCAACAGTGACATTGTGATAGTAGTAAATAGTCACTTTCACTACATTATTTCATTGATTAGTCACAATGTACTTACAGATTAGCAGATTCAATTATTTCAGACTCACAGAGGAAATGAGAGCATAGAGAGGATATAGAATTTATCTGATGCCATGGAGGAAACAAATGCAGAGTTTTCACTCAGCTGTGAGTAGTCATGGCTAATCCACTTGACACTAATGTCCCTGTAGTCTTCTATTAAATTTTTGTTGAATTTGGCTTATGACACCTGTAACCAAAATTTATTTAATTCACAAATTTTTTTAATAACTTCAAAAGTGGAAGGAGTAAAAATAAAATGAATAATAGTAGATGAAGAAAATGTTAACACATACTCTTTTTTGTTGTTGTTGTTTTGTTTTTGAAGATAGGATCTCTCTCTAGCCCAGACTGACCTGAAATTCACTATTCACTATGTAGACTCAGTGTGGCTTCAAACTCATAGTGATCCACTTCCCTCTTCCTCCTAAGTGCTGGGATTAAAGGCATCTTCCAGCACACATGGAAAGAAGTATTTATCAGCCACAGTCATCCAATTAGCCCAGGATATTAGTAAAAATATAAATTATAGCTAAATTATTTAATTCACTCTGACATATGTATCAACATGCAATATTCTCCAAATTATTCAAAGCTAGTTATATTGTACAAATATCAAATGGTATTGAGTGATGACTACTATTGAGCGCAACAAAAAAGAATAGAAATAAGAGAAACAGAAAATAACCAAATAAGTTCAATTTAAATATGACCACAAGTGTAAACTAGCAGAACTGAATGGTTTATGGAGAACTATGAGTACAAACAAAAAAAAATAAACTTAATTTAATTTAAAACAGTTTCAACAATTTTTCTTAGTTCTTATTTCTTCTTATGTTTTCCTTAAATGAAAGCAGAGATGCTTAAACTCAAAGAAATATACTATAAATTGTTGCCCTAAATGTGACAACACATTTGTAAGTCACTAATGCAGTTATTAGAGACACATTTTGTATTTCATTTGGAAGTCTCACAGTGCTTTTTTCTTGGTAAGAAAATCCCTAACTTTTGCCTTAAGCCTGGCCTTTTCGGAATGATACAGTCCCAAAGAGCATTGGTGATGAACAAGTTTAATAGAGAATATAAAATAACCTTTTTAAGAATACAAACCAATGGAAATAATTTCCATGCTAACAGATAATGTTTTCCTCAGTCTCCTTTTTTTAATTTTCCTCCAAGATCAAGCATATAAGTCTCCCTTTGCCTCTTGCACTCTTCTTTTATGACTATGCCGGGTGCTGGTCAATCCAGCAGAGTTCTAAGCAGATTACCAGCCAAAAGCTTCCAAAAAGCTCCAGACACGGCGCATAGAAAGACACACATGAAACCCAAAGTTAGATTACTAGAACGTAAAGAGTTTTAATTTGTTTTCTTCTTTTTATTATTCTGACAAAACTTTCCAAACTGTATTGTTAAGCATTGTTGAGCCCACTCATGTGGTTTGAAGCATAGGTGTATCAAGCCACTTGCAGGATGATGTGCTTCAAACATTACTTACAAGGCCAATGTAAATATTCCTTATGCAGCTGAGAGACAATTAGCCTAATGAATGGACACAATTGTAAATTAAAATGTATTTACATGGGCAGACAATATTCCTTATCAAATATAAAAGACTCCCTATATTTAACATTAGGTCTATCTCTGCCCTGATGGATTGAATTTAGCTGGAGTTTATAAGATCTGGCAGCATCCTTGAAGAATTCATTCCAGGGCATGTTATAGACAAAACCTTGCAAATGCTTAGCATTCTATATAAATGGGCACAACGTTTACATATAACTGAAGTGTGTCCTACACATACATTAAATCATCTCTAGATTAATTGTAATTGAGAGGGATAGTTAGGAAAAGGCTCATAAGAGAAGGCTTAAACTAGTTTCTGGAACACATTTAAACATCTGGGCGTGACCATGCACACCTGTAACCCCAACTCCGCAAAGAGGATCAGACACCAGTGAATCACTTAGGATCCTGAAAAGCAGCAAGCACCAACATCAACAAGAGACACTGCTCAAAAGGAACTGACAGAAGAGCAATGGAACTGGACACTGATGTTTTGCTCTGGGCACTACAAGTGGCTGCCCCCTTACCACAAGAGAATGCATTGGGGTGCCACCAAAGTGTGTTCACACACTACACATACATGCCACATTACATACACACAAGCACAAAAGATAATTTAAGCAGCAGTGAAATGTATGCAAGAAGTCATCTAGTGTAATGAGAAGGGAGAACTGAATGCTTACATATTTGCAGCTTTGACCCACACACTGCCATGGAATTTCTTTCACTGTGGGTACATTTGGTAGCAAAGTTGAAAAAGGTGAACTGATATGTTTAAGTAATTACAAATGTGTTAGCTTTTCATCACTGTGACAAAACATCTGAGCAAAGCAACTTAAAAGAGGGAGTTTGTTGTGCTAGCCTTTTCTCTTGTTGGGTGGTGGTGAGGCAGAGTATCATGGAGCAATACTGCTCCCTCATGGTTGCTAGCAGAGGAAGAGGGATGGGAAGGGGGAAGAAGTTGCAAGAGGAGGAAGGGGGAGGGAAAGAAAAAGTGCCCCATATGGCATGCCCTCTAAATGTCTTCCCCATGACCTTCTTCCCACCTGTGCACTGCTTCCTAATACTACACTGGCTACCAATAGTGCCACCAGCTGGAGCATCCTAGCCTCCCATTTGAGCTGTTGGGCAACATTCCATTTCCAAAATATAACATCATGTATAAGAAGAAATTGTAATCCCTGAGTAATGAGAATGGAAAATTATTCAAGCAACAATTACACATCTAGGGTTCCTCCTGTTTGCAGAAGAGCCTGAGGCCACATTTAGTTACAGAGGCCAGGGAGGCAAATCAATAGAGAGCAATGCCCCATTTATTCTGCATTGCTGGGTAATGAGGTGTTATGGCAAAGAGAATTTCTCCTGTGATATTGTACCCTTTGTATAAATGTTTTTTATGGGAGCCAGTTTTTTCTACCAGCATTTATGTCTCACAGCCTTTTGGTCTTCAGCCAGCATATGTGCCTTTAAAATTTAGATTTCTGTATGTAAGTTTGGGAAGATAATTTCTAGCTCAATTGTTTCTAAATGTCATTATGTGTTGTTGTTTCTTTAAACAAAGTACCTGACCCAAGAAATTAAGAGTATTAAAAGATTTGTTGTAAATTTATTTTTTTTTCCTCCTCCAGAGGTTGAAATTATCTAAATATGGCCAGTGGAAAATACCTTGGAATAATGTTAACCAAGAAAGTGAAAGATCTATATGATGAAAACATAAAAAAACACTCAGAAAAGAAATTGAGGAGGACTTGAGAAAATGGAAAGACCTCCCATGCTCCTGGAAAGGTAGAATTAACATTATGAAGATGGCAATGCTATCCTATTGTAAATTTATTTTTATTGGGTTAAGGATAAAACTCAGGGCTTTCTACATTTCAGCATGTGCTTTGCCACTTAACACACTTCCACTCCCACTTCTAAGATAATTATTATTATAGTGGCTTTCACTTTTAAAAGCCAAGTTCCTATATCTTTTCTAATTGAGACATTTTAGAGAGACAGAGAACCAAATTCCTAATTCTAAAACCATTCTTGAACTATTGCTTAATGTTTTCTGTAAACCTAAACATATAAAGTTATAGAGAGTTAGAGAGATCTTCTAACTTCCTTAGTCACACCTCCTCTCATTTACGGTGACAAAATTAAATGACAGATTAGTAAAATTTTACTTACACGTAAAATGGCAGTATCATTTTAATGTTCTATATTGAGTTGAAAACAACCATGCCCTTCATGCCACACTATTCTTCTCCAATTTTTATATAAATAAATTTTTTTATTACAACACTATCAAACCCTTTAGGTTTTGTATTATCAAGGGCTGTTTTCTTTACTACACTGAAGAATTGAGTAGCTTTGACAGTAGCCAGTGACAAAATCCTATGCTTTTTAAAGTGTAAAGTATTTGCTATTCATCATCTTCCAACAATCCCTGATTGAGCCCTACTTTACAACAACAAATTCATATCACAACTTTTCCCTTTCTGCTCTCTATAGATTATTAATAATAAGGAATCATTCATGTATGAGCAACACATGGTCCTAGAAAACCTATGAAAAGCTACATGCATTACTATCTTAACCACCACAGATACTTCTGTAGGACAAAAACCTTACAATGGCATAACTTTTATATCATGTTCTTATCTTTATGTGATGCTTAATAAGTAGATCAATAAGATCTTGATTTCTCTACTTAGTAAAGGCAATATTTCAACATGGTATCCTCCTGCCTCAGCTTCCTGAGTGTTAGGATTACAAGTATGCGCCACAACAGCTAGCTGTCATATTTCTTTTAAAATACACTGTATCAAGTCAATATGGTAGGAGAGATATAGAAACAGTTCACATTCTTCAACCATATTCTGTTGGTTATATTTAGATAATTTCAACCTCTGGAGGAGGAACACAAATGGATTAGTGATTTGTAAACCTGGCCACATTATCATTACAAGAAAACTGGTAGTATTTTTTGTTGTATGGTATATACTTCCAAAGATAAATATAAATTACACCTTACTTAGAACTGAAGATTCATATAAATTATTAATGAAACATTAAATAACAATTCAATAATACTGATGAGTGCCCCCACTTTAGCCCCTGCCATCTATATGGAAGCATTGATCATGAGAAAACTCCTTCTGAAATTCAAAATGCTGTGGACAAGACTTCTCATGCACAAAACTACTGCTTTTAATTGGTTCTTATCTAAATTAATTAAGCTGGTATGACTCACTGTCTAGTCACAACTCAACTTGAAAAAAACACAAAGGGATATAGTTGGGATAAGAAAAGCTAAGAGTTCTGAATTACTCCTGCTTTTCATATTAACAAGGGAGTTCAACCCAGACAGAAAAGGTTAATTTGTTTCTTAATAGGCTTTTGAGAGATGTGATCAAGTCTAGTATGAAAATTTATGGTTACTCATATGTTTAGAGGCAAAAGGATTAATCTTTTAATATCAGAGCCATTTTTTTGTATAACATAACACAAAATTTCTCTTCATAAGAACTTTAAAAGTGAGGTCACCCTAGGTTTTGAGCAAAGGTGGCAAACTGACAAGTAGAAATGGGCTGAACAGTAGCCTAAAAGGAAACTAGCATGCTTCACCTAAGTTCTTTCTCCCTCTTCAAGTCTCTCCCTCCATTTACCCACTTCTCCACATTGATGTATGTATGAACCTGGACATTATTCCACAGACCTGTACCGGTCACACTCACTGAACAATCACAGATTATGTTTCAGGTCTTTACTAGTCAAATGAGAGAACAAACCCTCACTCTCCATCAGTGACGAACCACACTGACCTCCGGGTGTAACTCCTGCAGCAGCATTCTCTTCACCATGCTTCTGATCCAAAGTGCTCCCCGGGCATAGATACAGACTGTACAACAGTATGAGCCCACACCACCATGTTGCAGTGTTTTAAGAGTTGAGTTGCATAAACTGAACAAGATTTGCTGGTAATCACTTCTAATAACCAAAATGGGACTTTATTTGGAAATGGGGTTTTGAGAAAGGTGTTAAAGAGGGGTAAATAAAGTGGGCCAACATCCAATATGGCCTGAATTCTTGTAAAAGTTGGACATTTAGACATACAAATTCTATGTAGGAACAATGAGGTGAAGACACACAGGGATGCCCCATTTCTGGAATGATGTATCTCTATGGTAAAGAATATCAACAGTTTCAAGCAAATTCAAGAACCTAGAAGAGAAAAGAGAAAGTTCTCCCCTGGAGCCATCAGAGATAACATGGCCTGGCTTATAACTTGGTGTCACATTTCTAGCTTTCTAAATGATAAGGCAATATATTTCTCTTGTACTAAAGCTCTCAGTGTTTGATGCTTGGCTATGACAGCCCTAGGAAACTCATAAGAGATTTTAGTCAGAAGCATTTTCTTCCAAGCCTAGTGACAGCACTTCAGGAGAAGAGTTAGAAAAGTAGATAGTAATACAAAATGTTCCATCATGTGAGACATCAACAGTTAAGAATTTAAAAATCAATCTCAGGTAGCTAGAAGAGTAGCACAATTTCAGAGATGTCAGGTCATCATTTTGTCCATCCCTTCACATTGATCAGGCTTGATGAAACCTGATGCCTTTGGTGGCATTTCGGCCTTGGAGATGTGAATCTTTTACCAGTAGATTGGATACATGGAAGCTCAACTATAATACTGTACTTCATATCTTGTCAGCCAGGATTGGACTCATGCGCAGAGAAAGCACAAGAATCAGATCCTATAGCCTCCAATTTAAAGATCTTGATGTTGAGACTTTAGAAAAAAAATTATAAGAAATCATTTGTCATGGATAAGGACTTGGAATATGTAAAAACATTTTTAAATGTATTCTATCCAAACTTTTATTCAAGACTATAGAATTTTCTAAACAATGACAATGTAACTTAATTCAGAGTTGCTAAGACCACTTAACTGTACCTATACACAGCTCCTTCCCATAGTCTGAGGGAGCCTAATTTCCTAGGTCTTACCTCTCACACATCTGGGCTCTCATTCATGGCCTGACAGGTTGTTTTGTAGGACCTTGAAAGTTATAAACTTCTCTCTTTCTCTCTCTCCATCTCTCCCTGCGTGTGTGTGTGTGTGTGTGTGTGTGTGTGTGTGTGTGTGGTGAATATATAACATGAACAGCACGTGTATGTATACTCATGCAGGGTGCAGAAGAGAACATCAGATGTCCCCTGTCACTTTTCTGTATCTGCGTTGTTTCCTTAGAGAGTCTCTTTCTGAGCCAGAGCTGGTTTTTGTATTGTGTTGTTTTGGTTTGTTTGGCTGTCAGACCAACTAGCCCCACAGGTTGATTCTCCTGTCTCCACATGTCCCGCCTTCAGAGAACATGTGGCAATGTTGAAAGTTAATGGGCATGCTGGGTGTGGTGGTTTCAATGTGAATGTATGTTCCCAATAGCCTGAGGTAGTTTTAGTTAAGGTTAAGCCTCCTGCTGAAGTCTCCAGCAGGCAGCTCAGCTGGCTGAAGGAGGTGTCACTGAGGGCAGATCTGAATTCCAGCCAAAGGTGTGGAGAGAACAGATTGGGCTCTGGAGGTTCCTGTTTGTTGGTGTTTGTTGGCTACAATTGTCTCTCTCTGCTTGGATTCATAGAAGTAAACACCTTCTTTCACCATTGATGCAGTTTCCCATGGACTTTGTAAGCTGAAATAAATCTCTTTTCCATAAACTCTGTCTGCTTGGATGTTCATCCCGGCAACTTGGTATTAACTACAACAATGGGAATCAAACTAGATTTTCTCAGGCCCTCATGACTGCATAGCAAGTACTCTTACTAACTGAGTCATCTCTGCAGTCCCCAAAATTCATTTTATTTTCTATGCGTTTATATGAATCCTCAATAAAAAATAACTAGTCTTTCCCTTTCATTGCTGTTTAGCTTGACCTTACCCTGAGGACCTTGGCAACATACAATTCCAAGATACCTCTTCCACCACGGGAAGAAACACAACTGCTGTTGAGTAGGACACAGTGATGCTCATGGAACTGGCTAGAGCTTGGGGGGATGGGTGGTAGTTAACATTTTGTGGCCATGCTCACATTTCCATGTCTTTTTTTTTTTAATAAAAAAAATCGATCAAAACTAAGTAATTCAAGCCCTGCCTCAAAAATATAAAATGTTTTAGTATTGTTTAGCAAAAAACAATAAAATACAATTTTTTCAACCATAAAAAAGTTGTTTATTTTCAATGTCAAATCTATCCTTGGTCTCTGTTGAACTATTTTCTTTCTTAATCTCATCTCATCTCATCTCTCTCTCTCTCTCTCTCTCTCTCTCTCTCTCTCTCTCTCTCTCTCTTTGTGTGTGTGTGTGTGTGTGTGTGTGTGTTTATGGATGCAGATGTGTATATGCATGAGCATGTGTGCAATGACATACATGTGAAGATCAGAAGACAATGTCAAGGTCCTTGATATTCTACTTTGTTTAAGACAGCCGCCGTTGTTTTTCATTGCAAATGCCAGACTGGTTAGCCCACAAATTGTGGTCATAAATGCACACGGATTACAGACATGTACATTACTTGAGTCTGGCTTTATGTGGGTTCAGTGGTTCTGAATTCTGGTTGTCAGATTTCTGTAGGAAGTGCTTTTAATCACTGAGCCATCTCCATAGGTCGCCCTTCTCTCTTCTCTAAGAAAGTTTGTTGAGAGGCTGGAGAGATGGCTTAGTGGTTGTTGGAGTCAGGTTCACATTGCTGGAAGATATCACCCAGCCAAGAGCAGCTTGTGAGGGGAAAACAAAAAGGTTTATTTTGGCTTATAGGCTCAAGGAAAAGCTCCATGATGGCAGGGAAATGATGACGGGAGCAGAGGATGGACATCACCCCATGGCCAACATAAGGTTGACTATAGCAACTGGAGCGTGTGCCAGATGCTGGCTTAGGGAAACTGGCTATAACATCCATTAGCCCACCCACAGCAAAACACTCTCTCCAAGAGGTGTTAATTCCCAAATCTCCATAAGGTGGGAACCTAGTATTCAGAACACCTAAGTTTATGAGGATCACCTGAATCAAACCACCACAGCAGTTAAGGGACTTGCATGCAAAGACAAAAGACCCATGTCCAATTTTCCAGGACCCACATAAGCCAGATACACAAAGGGGCGTACACATCTGGAGTAAATTTGCAGTAGCTGGAGGCCCTGGTGTGCCCATTCTCTGTGTGTGTGTCTCTCTCTGTGTCTACTTTTTTCTCTCTCTCAAATAAATAAATGATTTTTTTTTAAAAAGAAAGTTTGTTGCTGGGCTGAGGAAATTGCTCAGTGGCTAAAAGTACCTGCTTGCAAAGTTTACTTGCCTAGGTTTAATTTCTTTGCTACCACCTCAAGCCAGATGCATGCATCTGTGGTCCCAGCAGTGCCTAAGGCAATGGGAGATTGACCCAAGATTGCCCTAAACTTATAGACCAACTATAGTCTGAAAGTTTATTTATAGTGGCAAGAGTTCCTTTCTCTAAGAACGTTATTCTGAAATCTCCACATGCAAGACGTGGCATATGCACTTATGCCCACCTGCACATTCTCTCTCTCTCTCTGTTTCTCTCTCTCTCTCACCTCTCTCTCTCTCTCTCTCTCTCTCTCTCTCTCTCTCTCTCTCTTCTCACACACACACACACACACACACACACACATACAAATAATTTAAAAAAATATTTTATGTGAGAAAACGCACTGTGCCAAACATGGGAATACACAAGCATTGCTTGGGAAACAACAGAGAGTATCTAAAAATTACTAAAATAATTTGTTTTATGAGTTTGAATATGAACTTTGCATCCTTTTGTTCTGTAATATTTTTCTTAAAATTTCTCTCTTGCTCTCTTTAGGTTCATATACTCAATAAATAAATAGATAACAATTTTGACCAGTACAACAATGAGAAGAGAACATATTTCATCCTTGTGAGGTCTAACTGCTGACTTTACCCTGCTCCAAGACCACAGGCTATACACATCAATTGCATATGTAAATTAATATTCACTGTGTTCTCAGATAATTAATCTTAGACCAAAGTACATGTTTGCAACATCCTTCAGAGAAAATATATTGCTGGGCTTGAGAGATGGCTTAGCAGTTAAGCGCTTGCCTGTGAAGCCTAAGGACCCCGGTTTGAGGCTCAGTTCGCCAGGACCCATGTTAGCCAGATGCACAAGGGGGCGCAAACGTCTGGAGTTCGTTTGCAGTGGCTGGAGGCCCTGGCGCACCCCTTCTCTCTGTCTCCCTCTGTATCTCTCTGCCTCTTTCTTTCTCTGTTGCTCTCAAATAAATAAATAAAATGAGTAAATAAAAATTAAAAAAGAAAATATATTGCTTATTTCAAGCTCATTTTTCAATCCTCCAAATCAAGTTGGCAGAACATCAAGGATTTCCACTTTTCAGTGTGGGGAAGTGGTTATATTTACTTGTAATTTTATAGACTATGATCCTTGAAGAACACCTCTAAACCATTAGCATATTCGTTTGATATGTTTAATTAGAGTCATAATACTTCCCCATGTTAATTTTATTTTTTTTAATATTTTTTGTTCATTTTTTATTTATTTGAGAGCGACAGACACAGAGAGAAAGACAGATAGAGGGAGAGAGAGAGAATGGGCGCACCAGGGCTTCCAGTCCCTGCAAATGAACTCCAGACGCGTGCGCCCCCTTGTGCATCTGGCTAACGTGGGTCCTGGGGAACCGAGCCTCGAACCGGGGTCCATAGGCTTCACAGGCGAGCGCTTAACCGCTAAGCCATCTCTCCAGCCCCCCCATGTTAATTTTAAGTTGTGTCTAAGTATCAGTGTATGTAGGCATTAGTCTTATAATCACTTGAACTCAGTGACCACATCTTCACTTTCTCTGGTAGAATCCATAGTCACACATATAATTGGATCTCATTCCCCTAAGTAGAGCATTGTTATACTTTTATGTAAGCAATTCAATTACCTAACAAGAGAGATACATCAGTAACTCTATTGTCATATATGCTTCAATAGAATCATTTGCTTGCTTCCTATGTCACAATTGCAAGGTACAGGAGCAGAATCTCTTAAAGTAAATCACTTTGCTGTTACCTTGTAACTATGTTTGTGTCCTTGAGTAGGGCTATGTGAGTTACCTTTATGAGAAATGAAGGGAAAAACATTCCACCTTTCAGCATTTCAAGCATTTGACTGATTTCTGTTGTAGCCTAACCTGTTTCTCCACTATTTTTTCCATCTTTGTATGAACCAACCCACTGACACCCAAGAAAATGTCAAATATCAAATTTGACTTTAAGCTCACCATGATGACAAAAGTCTATTTAATCTCAGATTTTGGGAAGCTAAGATAGCAGGATATCTGCAAGTTCAAAACCCACCTGGCTGAAAGGGAAAAAAGATACTTGACTTCGCATCCTTGATAATAGCTCATAAGTGAGACAAAACACCAAATAATTAAATGAGTATACCACTATTACACACTTTTAAAAATACCAAATTTACAAAGCTATTATATTAGATGAGTACATAATGCATAGTATATTTTGTCTTTTTAAATGAACCTATAAAAGTGCATTCACTTAGCAAATAATAATTAGTAATTAGCACTATAAAAAGATTTCTAGGAAAAATGCTCATAATAAACACATTAAAATAATTAAAGTTGGGAAAGGTTTATTTTTGTATTTGTGTTTTATATTTACTAATTTCATAAATATAATTCAAGTGAATAGAAAACCAACTTTTATGTATAATTTGATCTAGTTTTCTTTTCCCATCTTATGAGCAGGTTGATACAGAACAATTTATAACTTTTTCTTTGCTTTATATCTTTGGAGGGGAATATTGTAAATTATTAATGCATCTATTAAGTACATTGGAAATGTTAAATATTATAAATATTAGACTCTCAAAATTCTTTGGAAATAGGGACTGGGGAGATAGCCAAGCATATAAATCATTTTCTATACTAGTGTGAGTTCCTGAGTTCAGAAACCCAGTGCCAGTTAAGACTATTGATGCTTTTGCCCCTCAGTAGCTTATATAGCATTTTCTAGAACAGAACAATGACCCACTATGGAAGAGGTTTCAGATCAGTCCTAGCTTGAATTCTCTGTCTTCTGCAATCAAAGTGTTTCATGTTGTCAGCAATATGGTCTCACCATCAAATTCTTGTGGGCAGCCAAGAGCACTGCCAATAGTCTATGGCTTGTAAGTACACTGGGGTCTCACTGACCAATAACTCACTGGAAAGTCTCCCACCCCCATCTCTGGAATTTTCCTGCAAGCATGTTGTTATTTTCTAAATGACTGACAAGATAGAATCTTAACATAGCTTTAATTTGCCATTATCTGATGAATGTTGTGGTCAAGTATTTTGCTATAGGTTTATTGGCCATTTGTATTTCATCTTTTGAGAACTGAATTTCATTAGCACTTTCATTGATTATATTATGTGGTGGTTAATGATAATTATAAGCTTAATAGTATCTTTACAGACTCTCTTGGAGACAAATCTCTTAGTATGTCTGTGAAGGAGTTTCTAGATTGGGTTAATTGAGGTTGGAAGTCCTATGTGTGGACAACATCATTCCTTGGTGGCTATGGTAAAAATATCTCTCAATTAGTGCTGAATTCTCATTAGGCACTTATTCGCCACTTTGATGAGGTTTGAGTCTCCTTCCAATGTCCTTTGCCATGTGCAAAAAGCAGCTTCTCTGACCAACACTGAGTACAGCATAATCTCTGGGAATAAATATAACATAAAACTTTAAGGGGCAATTTGATAAGCACACCATATCCATTTAAATTCTTAAACCATTGCCTGAGATTGAGAATATCTGCACTAGGATCTTGCCTCATATGTGATAACTAATTCATAGGTTTGTAGAAACTTGGCAGTTTAAAACACTTTCTAAAGGATAGAGATAAATGAGTGTGTAAAGTGCTTGCCATGCAAGTATGAGGGCCTGAATTTAATCACGAAAATTTATTTAAAATGTTAGGCATGGAAGTGTGCCTGTAATCTCAGCATTGGGCACACGGAGTGGGAGCTTGCTGGCCAAATAGTCTAGCCCAGTTGGCTAATTCATAAGCTCCCTTCCAATAGGAAACTCTGTCTTAAAAAGAAATAGATGACTAGCCAGACATTGTGGTGCATGCCTTTAATCCCAGCACTTGGGAGGCAGAGGTAGGAGGATCACCATGAGTTCAAGGCCACCCTGAGACTACATAGTGGATTCCAGGTCAGCCTGGGCTAGAGTGAGACCCTACCTCAAGAAACAACAACAAAAAAAAAATTGACAAAATTCTTGATAACATTCCTGAGGCTTTCCTTTGGCTTTCACAAATGTACACACACACACACACACAAACACACCCCCCCACACTTTCTGCCTCTTTCCCTCTTTCAAATAAATAAATAAAAATAAAATATAAGAAAAAGAAGAAACCTGTACTGACCAGGAAGTACCCAAATCACAAGAAACACAATGCAGTTCAGGTGATATTTATTATATGTAGCCAAACCCCTAACACAAAACAGAAGATGCTTTTGCTTTTTGAGTTGATGTATTTCTTTGTGATGATAACCGGAAATATATCATGAAGAGCGGTATATTTTATGGCCTCCTGATACCCTGTCTCCTCTTGGTATAATTTTTCAGCTGTGTAGCCCTAGTTCACCTGAAATACAAATGGTATTCTTAGCAAAAGAAAATGTCATTTTGAAGCCTATTGTCTTTGCTGATAATGTGATCTTCCCTTCTGGCTTCTATTGCAGTGTGTAGTGAGTATGTAGAACTCTATAAATCCAAGGAGATTCTATTAGGAAAGACAAGTGGCTTTTATTCTCCTTTGTCTTATGTTTTCTGGAAAATCATTATGTGAAGTGTTCACCAAGATTCATGTTTCCATGGATAAATATCTCATTGCTTAAAACATGATATGAATTCAAAGTAGAGATCATGACTTTATTAAATTATTTATTAGGTAAACACCTTGGCTTGTGCAATACTAATTGGGCACTAATTACTCTTTGGAAAATATACAGACACTGTTAGGCCTCAAACAACCATCAACAACAAAGGGGACCTGGATTACCACAGACCTAGGCGTACAGTGAGATAGTCTTCCAGTATAACAATAGTAAAATTAGAAACCATAATATAATTCTTAAAACATATAGCCTTAACTAAATTAAATGTTTGCAACTGTGTCTCTCTTTGTTGGTGTATAGTCTGTGTATTGTGTATCTTTACATCACTATCTGTATATTTGTTAAGGTGTTCTTGGCTGAGGTGAGGTAGACACTAATAATGATGGACCCAATGTGGTCAGTAAACTTTGAGATTTTCACTTTGTATAAATTCACTTTCACAATTAGAAGCTGAAGTAATAGACAAATAATCTATTGATGCAAGTCAGGGAATTTGCATTCACAATATTGCCCTTCAACCCAAGTTTAAAGGTATATGTAATATGTCATAACCTATTACATACACTGACCACATTACATGGCACTTGTATTATGAATGTATTTGTTATATTTTTATCCAAGTGATTTTGTGCACTTAGAATTTATAAGAAAAACTGTAAGCAGCCCTAGCTATGTGCAACGAGATTACTTCTAAAAAGATATCAAAAACTTTTGATTGGTTCAGTCTCCTTACAGACATAAAGTCTCCTCAAAATTCAATTACTGGGAATGAGAGTTGAGAGTTGAGGGTCATGGATCATGGTTATTTAAAGAAATCAGATCATATTAGGTTCTGTGCATTTGAAGGGACCAATAGTCACCCACCGTGTGCACCGACTGCCAGACTCTCAACTTACTGACCTGGGCAAGGTAGGTAAAGGCAGCAAGAATCTTCTCTCTTTGGTAAGCATTTTAACTTCAAGATTTCAAAGTAGTACTTTTGAATGAAAATATTTTCTTTGTAGAGGTAAGTTTAAAGAGTTGAAGAAATTCTATATAATTTGCAAATATTTGATCTATTTAATGCTTATAATATGTGAATAATTTTCTGTGGGGTACATATTGGGCCATGCTCATATTTCCAGTCAGGTGTGAGCACGTGTTCTAGCTCAGAAATTCAGTTTAGGCCTTATTTCTGCCTCTGGGTAATTGAGTCCCAAATTGCTTCTATTTATTACAGGTGAAACTGCCTACTAAAGAGTTACTATAAAAAGAAATCACATTTCATGTTCTCAGATCATACACAAAATGAATATATACACTACTAATTAAATAGAAGGCATAGGAAGAAAGTGACATGTAACAAATATATTGTTAAAAATTTATTCCAGGGCTGGAGAGATGGCTTAGCGGTTAAGCGCTTGCCTGTGAAGCCTAAGGACCCCGGTTTGAGGCTCGGTTCCCCAGGTCCCACGTTAGCCAGATGCACAAGGGGGCGCACGTGTCTGGAGTTCGTTTGCAGAGGCTGTAAGCCCTGGCGTGCCCATTCTCTCTCTCTCCCTCTATCTGTCTTTCTCTCTGTGTCTGTCACTCTCAAATAAATAAATAAATAATTAAAAAAAATTATTCCATAACTTTTTTTTCTTTTGAAGTAAAAGCTTAGTATCTGCATGTGATAAAAGTAAAGATTTCAATAGCTGGTAAGTGGATATTGTGTCATAAAAATCATTTGTGACAGAATGGCAATGAGCAAAGGAGGGAATTATATGGATAGCAATAAAAATAACAGACTAAATCACTTAGGGGAAATAACACATTAGTGATCAAATGAATGAAGGCAAATGTAATTTGATTTTGTATTTGCATTTTTATTAAATGATATCAAGGGTACATTGTTTTCCTAATACTTAAAAAGAGCACATTTGGTTCTCACTCCACTTGTATGCCAAAAACAAACTAATGTGTGATAGAGAAGGCAAAAAAACCCCTCTTTTTGTAACAAAAACATGTTATACCTTTTGAACAACAAATGACTTAGCTATATTTGATTTTATAACAAATTTTCCCTCCTTGAGATAAAATCTGTAAGGTGAATATGGAACTTTGACTATAATTTTTATTCATTAATCTGATTTTTTAAATAATAAGCTTTTTTTTTTTTTACTAATTTGAAGAGAAGTTGAAATTATGGATGCATAAGGGCAGTGGCTACTGCAGATGAACTCCAGACACATGTACCACTTTCTGCATCTAGATTTATGTGAATAACCAGTGTATCAAAAACCCAGGCTGCAGGCTTTACAAACATACACCTATAACCATTTAGCCATATACCCAGTCCCAAATAACAATATTTTCTATTTAAATCTTTTAAAAACTGTTATTACTATTAACAACATATTTCATATGGATACAGCCAGTGTTGGTTCCCTCTTTCCCTTCGTCTCTGCTCCCATTCTGCTGGGGACCCTCCTAAGTGAGGTTACAGGTATCCCTTATGGGGTGTGGTTTATGTATTATGGGAACAGTGGTCAGTTATTTTTTGAGGGGGAGAGAATGCCTCGGGGTATAATATTTCAACTTTTGGCTCTTTAAATTTATTTTTCTTCATACAAAATATAATTCCTATTCATGACATAAATGTTCCATGATAAAACAATACACAATATAATTCTGTTGGACAACAATAGAGCTTAAGGAAAAAATTCAAAACTAATGTAACATATTCTTTAAAAATAAATAGTTATAATATTCCTGTGGAAAATGTCTAACAACATATATTTTATTTTTAATTTCAAAGTCCAAAACAATCTATATGCCATTTAAGCAGAGGACATAAGCTCTAAACTAACTCATGCTAATAGTCAAATCAATAATGTAAGTGTAAAACACATAATAAAATAATGTTAGGTCCCATTTAATGAAATATCATGAACTTGGACCCATTTAATTTAAAAACACATACATCATATAAAATAGGCAATGATAAAATAATACTGAGTGTGTCTTACCCTAGTAAAAGAGCATGCAGCAATCTACTCTAAAGCACTTCGTGACATGCTCCTTATCACTTGTTACTGTGGCTGCATGATTTCTAGGTAAGTTTCAGTACTGAAAGATGAATACAAGAATAGGAATAGAACTTGGAAAAAGAACCATACTCATTGTAGTGTATAATGTGTTTCAAGCACCAAAGTAAGTCCTCTAAAATAAGAGTTCTTTAATTCTCATAGCAACTTAGAAATAATAATAATAAATGACAAAATGAGTTCTATATAGGTAAAATGACTTTCAAGATCACAGATGTTATTAGATTCAGATATTAACAATAACAAAGAGAATTTTAGAAAAAATAATTTATCATATTGCTTTTGTGATTATACCTAGAATATTCTGGAATATTTTTTGCTATCCTTCTGAGGCAATACCATCCCCTCTGTACCCACTTTTAATCCAAATGAAACTTGATTGAAGGATTTCTTTCCACCATGCATATATGAGCAGAAGAAAAGATGTGCATAGATACCTATTTCTAAAATTGAAATCCTTAAATATATGAGACTTTATACTCTTACTAGAACAACAGGATCTATGTGAAAAACTATCTGAGGCATCCACCATAGTTAACATCTATGTGCTCAGTAAATAACAAGGGAATGGGGGAAGTATGATTCTTTCATATTATTTCTAAAGAAATGAGATACAATGACAAATATTCATAAAAAGAAGAATTTACTGCTAGTAATTAAATAGGTAAAGAGAGGCCACATGATTGAATACTCTCCCAGCTTTTCTTTCATGCTCTACAACTAAAGTGAATTAAAAGAAATCATTATGGAAGAAGTATCATCTGATTTTTGGGACCATAACTGCGACCACACTTAAAATCATCTTTTAATTTTATTTACTTATGATTTATCTGCATGTATATTTGTGTGGTGGCATGTAGCAGGTGGGATGTCTTCTTGATACTGCAGATAAACTCCACACTTCTTGTACTACTTCTTTTGTATATGTGTCAAGCTTACATGGGTGGCTTGGAAACTGAATCAATCAGGCTTCACAAACAAGTGCCTTTAAGCTTGGAGCCATTTTCTCTACCTCCAACAGTACTTAGAGATCAGAAAGTAGGTGGCAATTCCTTATTGCTAGGTCCAAGGGCCTCTTCCATCTTTGTCAAGGGGAGAAGTTCTAACCTTTTATCCTGTCAGATAACACCTTAAAGCCATGTAGAAGTGAGCTGTTTCTTGGTCTTTGATAAGAAAATATTGGGGAAGAACAATTTCTGTAATAATCTGCTATCATGATAATCTAAACATGCAAGCTATAGGAGACTGCTTGATGTGTGAGCTTTATTGAAAATAATCAAAGTCATTAAGCCACTCAGCACAGTCAGAGTAGGGGGATTATTTTGTATAAGAAAAGAGATTATGTTTTAATTGAATAGTAAAAGTTATTCTGTCTTAATTTTATATAGTGATATAAAAGGCTTATGGAAGCACCTCAAAGATATTCAGTTTTAAATCACTACACAAAACTAAATATTATAATCAAGTAAATAATATCCTTTTAAACTTTCAATTGCATATAAGCATTGAATTTACATTATACTATATGTTAGTGAAGTGTGCAGTAGCATCCTGTCTCAAATAATATACATACTTCATTTATTATGCTTTACTGCTCAAATATACTACTAAATATCAAGTGTCCCACAAGTCCAAATCTTTTTGCTGGTGACTTAACTTTCCTTGACGTTTATGATCATTGATATACCAGGGTGTTTTGCTGAAGGAGTGCCTGTGTCAGTACCTTAAAAATTAATTTCACCATAGGAATAGACCCTTTGGGAAAGATTTCTCTGTAGCATTCAAAGTTGTTCAATAGCATCTTATCCAAGGGAGACCTTTCAAAATGAAGGTCAATCTTAAATCACCAGTATTTAATCAAGTAAGTGTCTGTGATATTGCAAATTTCTTGTTATTTCAACAGTGTTCGCAACATCTTTACTAGGAGTAGGGTTCCTCACACGAAACCACTTCTTTGCTTGTCTCTGGGGAGCAGTTCCTCATAACTTCAAATTTAGTGTGAGAACACAGGAATTCGGTCACATTTTCAGGGTCAGGGCCTAGCTCTTATTTTAGCTTCTTACTGTTTCTACCCTGTACACTGTTACCTCTTTTACTGGAGTCCTGAATGCCATCCATGCAGGCAGGGAGCAGTTTCCTCCAAACTCCGCTTCATGTTGATATTCTGATTACCTGTTCACAAATATTTACAATGCCATCTAGAATGGCAAGTCATTTGCAGAAACTTTCAATTTACTTTTTGCAAATACAACAGATATTATACAAGGCAGCTATGGGCATATAGAATATACTTCTTAACAAGGTTTCACAATGAATCTTAACACACAAACTACATGTGTTAGGAGGTATTTCAAAACTATTAATCTCACTTATCATCCCCATCAAAGTTTCTCAATGACCAGGTATATTTTCAACATATTTTGAAAAAGATCTTTATTTTTTTTTTTTTTGTTTTCCCAAAGCAGTAGGTATTAAAGACAGTGTAGAATGGTCAGCAGACCATGTTGCAAATAGATATGCTGACATCCACACGCTTTTGGCTCATTTATAAGGCACATAGAGTGTAGACTAAGCATAATTGTTGTATTAGTCATGGTTCTCTAGAGGAGCATAACTGTTAAAATGAATCGATATTATAAAAGGGATTTACGAGATTAGCTTACAGGGTAAAGGCTGGAGAGTTGACCAGTAGCTTTCTGGAGGATAGAGAGCCTCCAAATCCAGTATCTGCTCAGGGTAAGAGGCTGGATACTTCAACAGTTCCAATCTGGCACTGAAGGCTTCCAGGACTCCTGGGGAGTGACTAGTCTCCAGTCCACACTAGAAATCTAATGACAGCTTCCATTAGAGTCTTCAAATGTTTCTGAAGGATAACAGAAAAGGTAGCCAGACCAAGAGTATTGTGCGTTCCTGGAGCTACTTTATGTAAAGGGGAAGTTCTTGGGGAAGGTTATCCTGGGTTCCAGTCCTTCCTGAAAACACCCTCAGAGACCTGCCCCAGAGGACTGTCTTTTATTTGATTCCTAATCTGAACAAATTATCAATAGAATTTAGACTTGAAAACTGTTTAGCACCCTAGGAATTTTAAAGTGGTAAATGAGCTTCCATTTGTAGTTACAAGCTGCATTATCTTCTCTCAAAAGCATCGGTCTTCTTCCCAGTTTGGAAGACAGGTACTCACTTCTAACTATGAGAGTCACATATATCATCTTTTTCTAATATAATAAGGCTATTTCATCTACACTGAAAATCTGTTCTTGAGGAATTCACCTTCCTCCATATATTATTAGCTGGGTTTTCTGCATAACTTGTTAACATGTTGTGGTGGTTTGATTCAGGTGGCCCCCATAAACTTAGATGTTCTGAATGCTAGGTTCCCAGCTGATGGATATTTGGGAATTAATGCCTCCTGGAGGGACTGTATTGTTGGGGGTGGGCTTAAGGGCTTTATAGCCAGTTTCCCCATGCCAGTGTTTGGCACACCCTCCTGTTGCTGTGGTCCACCTTATGTTGGCCAGGGGGTGATGTCCACCCTCTGCTCATGCCATCATTTTCCCCTGCCATCGTGGAGCTTCCCCTCAAGCCTGTAAGCCAAAATAAAACTCTTTTTCCCAGAAGCTGCTCTTGGTTGGGTGATTTCTACCAGCAATGCGAACTGGACTACAACACATATTGACCTTATTTGACTGGCCATTTCATTTGGCATTGTATGTTAAAGAGGCAGTGTCTTTCCTAAACCTAACAGACAACCTCTCCAAGTTTCAGATCTTTCTTCTGCACTCTCCTCACTTTTTCCATCTGTCAGAGCACTGAAGAAAGGAAGAACTTTCTTGGGAATTTGGTCTAGGCCTAGGAAATGCTGTGGCTGGTTTGTCTTTGTAGCTGGAGCAATCAAGCTCCCTGCACCTCCATCAGCCACAGGTTGCTGCAATTTCTTTTCTTTAAAAATTTGTCTTAAAGAGAGAGAGAGAGAGAGAGAGAGAGAGAGAGAGAGAGAGAGAGAGAGAGAGAGAGAGAGAGGAGACACTCCAGGGCCTCCAACCATTGCAAACAAACTCCAGACATGTACCACCTTGTGCTTGTTCTTCTGGCTTACCTGGGTTGTAGGGAGTCAACCTTGGGCCCTTAGGCTTTTCAAGTAAGTGCCTTTACTGCTAAGCCATCTCTCCAGCTCATGCTGTACCCTATTTGTAATACTTTTTATTGAAAATTTCCATTATTATAGACAATAAACTATGATAATTCCCTCCCCTTCCCCTCTTCCCCCTTTACCAATCCACTCTCCATCACATCCCCACCCTCTCTCAATTAGTCTCTAATTCTGATATCACCATTTTTCCCTCCTGTTAGAGGATCATATGTAGGTCATAATACTCACTGCAAGGTCATGGGTATCCAACTCATTTTGTGTCTGAAAGAGTGCACAGTAAGGAGTCCTACCCTTCCTTTGGCTCTTAAATTTTTTCTGCCTCCTCTTCCACAATGGTCTCTGAGCCTTATAAGGTGTGATAGAGATATTTCAGTGCTGAGCACTCCTCTGTCACTTCTCAGCACCCTGGTGCCTTCTGAGTCATCCCAAGGTAATTGCCATCTGAAAAAGTGTTGGGAGCCATGAACCAAACCTCGGCCATGTTAACAGAGACCGCCATATAGCAAGTTAAATTTTTTACTTCCTCACCTAATACTCAACTACCAGAAACAAAGACTGCCATATAGCAAGTTAAGTTTCTACTTCCTCACCTAATATTCAACTACCAGAAACAATGGGATCGTACACCTGGCCAAACATTCCCCCATCCTGCCAGTAGCTAATGAAGAAACAAAGGCATTGCAGTTTAACCAGTAACTCTGTGATCTTTGCCCTAACAATGTCCCCTTCCCCCTACAACTCCTTGCCCTGACCACGTCCCCTTCCCCCTGCAACCCTATATAAACCTACATGTAAGAATAAACTCTCGAGGCCGTGACAAATGTCTAGCATGGTCTCCTTCTTGTGTCTGTTTGTCTTTCACCCAGGTTAGCTTCTCCTTGAGTCCTTGTTCAACTCCCCGTTGCCAGGGAAAAAAGAAGTTTCTCTAATCCAAAAGTTAGAACCACCTTAATATATGAGAATGAACCTTAGGAGAAGTGCTTATTGGGCAGTTTGGTTTAGCCAGACACCATGCTGCACTTTTTTATCATTTACATGTTCACTGGAGAAACTTTTCTTTTTAATTTTCAACAAAATACAATATGTTTGAAATACAATAAAATTAAGCAGAACTATATTTTTTTACCAAGAAGTTAAAGCAAAAAAATAAAAGCAAAAACAAATTGTTTAACATTGGAATGTAGTACTTTCCACAAATTAAACAACCTTCACAATGCTATTAAATCCATACAGAAAAATGTGAGAGATTCTAATTTACTGCATCTTGACAGTCTTACATTTCCATTAGGCCTTCTTAAATACTGTTAGTGAATGTCTCCTCAGAAATAAAAATAACGTACTAACTATTGAATATAGAACAAATACACAATTTTGTGTTGACTAAAAAATATTTTTGCAGTCTTTTAAGACCAATAATGAAATTACTTCAAAGATTTTCCAGAATGCATGGCAAAAGAGGTATTTTGTCTATGCTACAGTGTTCTTTAAGCATCCCTAAATCAGTATCTTCTGGCTTGATATTCAAGTTTATTGATGAACTATAATAAGTTTCTCTTCAAATATGGCTTATTCCTTTATATAATCATATATAATGAAAAGCAATGCCAGAAAAAATAGATTAATAAAAAGTTGTGATAATGTGATCAGTTAAAATAGCAGTTCAATGCAAATGTTAGTGTTGTATATTATTAAAGAAGAATTTTCTCCATCAATTATTCTTTATAACTGCCTGATGATCTTTCATTTTAAAGGAACATCTTAGGAAAAGATGTGTCCTTATTTTAAAAGAAAAATAATTCTGCATTGCTGCATTTTATTCTTTTAAAAGCTTTTCTATTTCTGAGAATGCATGACTCTTTTTTATATATTTATAAATGGAACATGTGGATGTCCCTCGACATTCGTATTTAGGAAACTTCTAAGCTCAAGTGAATGTGTTACAAACTATGTCAAGTTTTGAAAAAAATATACTAATTATATTTCAAACATTATTTCGATAATATTTCCCCCAAGAAAAGACTAAAAAACAAAAAAATGAAAAATAGACACAAACCTTAAGCTCTGTTATGGGTTGAGTCTGAAATGTTCTTCAAAGGCTCATGTGTTAGGATAGATGACCCTCAGCTGGTGTCACTGTTAGGACAGCTGGGGAACCTTTAAGAGGCTGCTGAAGGCTGTTAGGATCAATCTTTTCCAGGTTATAACCACTTAGTTTTAATCTAGCTACTTTCTTCCTATTCAGTGTCACAGAAGAAGTTGCAGCTACAAGCTCACACAACTTCTACATCGTGACCAACTGAGACCTCTGAACATTCAAAACAATCCTCCCCTCCATTTATTTGTTTTATACAGGTTTTCATAACAATGAGGATGGTAATTATTATAGGCATTGAAAAACATTCAAATAGGAGGATATTGCTCCCTAGTTCAATGCTTCCAGCACTTGTATAAAGCCAGATGCAAAGTGCCACACATGTCTGTAATCTCAACATGTCTATTGCAATGGGAAGTGGAGCCAGAAGAAGCTCATAGTCCAGTGAGACTGGTGCACATAGTCACAAAACAAGAGAGACCCTTCCTCAAATGAAGGTAGAAAGATAGGACAGAACTCCATAAGACTGTCCTCTTTCCTGTGCATACATGCCGTGACACATGTGCCCTCCTCACATATATACAAACAATAATCTAAGTATGCATTTATACATGAATATAACATCATGGAAGATTACTTACTAATGTGAATTAAATAAAATTTGCATCTATTCACTGGCTTGTTGCAATCTTGCATGCAACTAATACCTTGGTACTTGATGTCTCTAATATTGAAAAGTGTATTTTCAGTTCTCTACATAATTATACTAACCCTTAGGGATCTCAAAGGGGGATTCTACAAAGTCACTCTTCATTTAACCAATGGAAAGGGGTGTGAATTCATACGGATATTACATGTTTCCATAGTTAACATTCTCAGGAGTGCCTTAGCTAATGCAAAAAGCAGATGAATTTCCAATCATGTAGAATTAATTTTTTGGGAGAGAGGCTAGGGAATGAAATCAGGTTTCATGAGGAAATCAGCTAAAAAAGGAAAATGCAAGTACATGACAGATTTTCCTCTGTTTAGTACTGTTTTGGCCTTGATAAGCACTTAGAGCTTTGCCCATGCAAGGAAAGTAATTCTAGAAAGCAGATTACTAATCCTACAATTGAGATAAATCATTCAAAAAGGTAAGTGATGCAAAAGGTTCCTGCATCTTCTTGTTCTGTCTGTCCTTAAAATTCTCCACATGCATAACAGTAATTGTTATATAATTAATAGCTTATTTATACTTTCATATTGAAAATGTCTTTTTAAAGGCAATTTACTCATATGAATATTCTGTATATTGCCTAAAATTACCATTATTTTTTAAAATTTATTTCATATATTTATTTGCAGAGAGAGGGGGGGAATGAATGGGCATGAAAGGACTTCTAGAAACTGCTAACAAAATCCAGATGCATGAACCACCATGTGCATCTGGCTTACATGGGTCCTGGGGAATTGAACCTGGATTCTTAGGCTTCACAATCAAGTACCTTAAATGCTAAGTCACCACTTCAGTTCCACCATTGTGTTTTTTGTTAAGGGATAATAATGGGGTTTTAAGACCCGAATAACCACATAACTGGGTACTTTATAACTTAATTCACTGAAGTTTCATCATGTAAAATATGTAATATAGTACATTTTTGGAATTCCTTAACTAACCATGTAAGAGAAGTAACCAAATGTGAGAAGATACTATTCAAAGCCAGGCCCAGGTAGTCAACCACTGCATGATCTTTCTCATGTGTGGATTCTAGCTTGAAATGTGTATATGAATTGGAGTGAAAATCAATAGTAGAGGCCAGGAAGCCAGAAAGGGGCTGTGAGGGAGGAAGGAGAAGAGTGGGCTTCAGGGGAGGGCACAGTATAAATGTAAGCAGAGTAACAGTATACTGTGAGTAGTAGATGGGTCTAAAGGTGGTCATGGGAGGAAATGAGGACAGAAGTGAGTGGGAGGAGGGTTAATCAAATTTTAAGATGCTATGAATAATACAAATGGAAACTTACTTGCTAGCCAATAATATGTAGGCTAAAAAAGGTGTCAGGGCAGAAGTATCTTACAGAGGTGAAATACATTGTGCCTATAAGCCATAATATTTTAGAAAAACTTCAGGGATAGGATTGGGATACTTTCCAATGAGTTATTGGCCATTATTGGCCAGGATGGCCCCTGAAGCCCCAAAACATTACATGACATTGCCAGTACTCTCAGTTGTTGATGAGAACTAGATGGTAAGACCTTATTGTTGAAGAATACACATGCTTGTGCTTGCAGGTCACTGAAAAATTAAGCTGGAGCTGAGCTGGAAGCCTCCTCCATATTAACTAGCTGTCAGGATGCTGGAAAGATGCAGCATATAGCCTACGGGAGGAGAGAAGTCATCACTGGACTTAACCAGCAGTAGACCTTGCAAGCTTTATGGCTGGTCAACCAAACCAAATGTACCATGTGGTGCTGCTCTCGGATAGTACTTGAGGTTCTCTCCATGTGAGGGAATTCATGTCTGGTACAGAAAACCTAAACAAAAGTTTATGGCAGAGGAGGTCATAAGCCCTAAGGTGGAAATTACTGCTGTTATCTGGCTACATGCCTACTAAACTGCCCTCTTTTGGGCACAATACCTGCATAATAGGAAGAAAAAAGTGATGACATCAAAATAGAGGAGGGCCTACCAGGAAGCATCAGTGAAAGAACTGAGAAAGTCAGGCCATGTGATCTATGGTACAGCCTGGCATGGGATACTCATCCCCAGCCTGTGGACTGCGGCTTACTGCCCTTCACGTGGTTTCTGCACATGACTGACAAAGATTTAACTGATTCTTAAAAAGTATGTTTTATTGATATCTTCATAGTTATTTCTCAGTTTGTCAATGATCTTTCTGAGTACAAAAACTTTGATGTAATTAATAAGAACACCTTCTAAGTACTATCACAATACTGGTATGAAACATCACCTAAAATTATAACATCCTCAGCTTTCTCTTTTTTATCTTTCTTCTTTCTATGCTCTTTGCAATATATATATATATATATATATATATATATATATATATATATATATATATATACACACACACACATATATGTATATATATAGACATATATATGTAGTATATATATACACATCTCTATATATATGTATCATATATATATATATATATATATATATATATATATACACACACACATATATATGTATCATATATATATATGATACAATGTAATATTGTGAAGAGGAAACACAAGAGATCAACCATTACTGCAATGTCATTTAAAATATGACAGCTACATAAGACTTTTTATTGAAGAATGAATGATTAAATAAGCACATCAAACACTGCAATAAGTTCCTGAAATGGCCTTTTTTTTGTTTTGGTGTGATTTAGCTTTGGTGACTACTGTTTATTTCATATTTTCCAAACGTTCTCAAGAATACGCTGGTCAGTGGGTTAATAAAGTATTGAGGGGATGGGTTATGTCATTTTCTTCAATGGTGTAGCCACAGATGTTTTGCCAATGATTCAGTGCAAAACCCCTACACACGTTCCTGCAAGCAATTATAGCTATACTCATTCAATCATAACAAATACATACATACATACATACATAGATATATGCACAAAATGTAAAAAGACATCAAAGAAGAAGGGGAAGAGGAAGGAATTCAGCAGAAGGGGAAGAGATTTGAAAAGTAAGTATAGTCAATGAATTATGTACATACATGTGGGGAATTGTCAAAAAAATAAATAAGAAAACTTAAAGGTATAAGTCTATACCTAAAATCACTGAAATATCAGTATATGTATAATCTGATATTATTTTTCAAGCTTTTGCATGAAGAACATTATATTTTTTTAATTATTTAGCATCTCCAAGATTGCAAAATTTATGTCTTCATAATAAAAATGTTTCATCATGTTACTTGTCAGTATATTCTAATAAAATTAAATCTCAACTTCATATTGAAACACTGTCCAAAATTCTCAGCTGAACTTGCAACTTATTAGGGTTAATATCTTAAACAACAAAATAACTATTATGCAATATATATTTCCATAATTTTCAAAGTGATAATTAAATTCATTATCATCATTGACATAAATGTGAAACATTTTATTTTTGTATATATATTGCTTTTGTTCTTTATATAATCTATTTAGTTGTAAGTTTATAACTTAATTCTTGCTTTTAAATTTATTTTCATTTTTTAAATATTTTTTGTTTTTATTTTTATATTTGAGAGTGACTGATAGATAAAGGGACAGAAAGAGAGAGAGAGAGAGAGAGAGAATGGACGCACCAGCACTTCCAGCCACTGCAAATGAACTCCAGACATGTGTGCTCCCTTGTGTATCTGGCTAATGTGGGTCGTGGGGAATCGAGCTTCGAACCAGGGTCCTTAGGCTTCACAGGCAAGTGTTTAACCACTAAGCCATCTCTCCAGCCCTATATTTTCATTTGTGAAGCAGTTTTAGGCTCATAGCCACGGTAAGCAGAAAACTCAGACGTTTTGTGATTACACCCTGCCCCCACAGGGGTGCAACTTCTCTCTTACTGTCAAGCATTTACTATCAATTATAATCACCCAGAATACAGTAGTTAACTTTAACATTCACTTTTGGTGCTTTATACCCTATGGGCATCAACTAGTTCAATAACATATACCATTTACTATGGCTTTTTATACAGCATACTTTCACTATAATAAAATGCCCATGTGATTAGTGTATTCATCTCTCTTTTCCCATCTCTACAGTGGTAGGTACTGATCATTGCCTATCTCCCTGATGCAACCTCTTACGGAATACTATATAATTACAATCATACAGTATTTGTCAGTTTTCACATTCTTTTCTTTCACTTTTAACATTCCTCTGTCTCTTCCCATTGATTGAAAATTCATTTATTTTCAGTGCTGATCCAGGTTTTATTCTGTACCTATTCAATAATTTGCCAGTTCAATAACATAGTTACTTCCAGGTTTTGAGAGTTATGAATATTACATATACACATGTTTGCAGGGTTTGGTGTAGATTTGACTTTCTGGTGCATTTAGGTAAATGTCAAAGAGTACCATAGCTGGTCAGCATATGTCTGGTTTTGGAAGTCACTACCAGATTCCCCCTAGTGTAGCTGTTATCGGTTTGTATTCCCACCAGCACGATGTGGGTGCTCCTCTCACTCTAGTGCTTCATCTCCATTTGCTGTTATCATAGTCTGCATTGTCATTCTAAGAAGCCTGACACGGCCTGCACCACTTCTTTTCAGGAGCATATTAACAAACTATATCTTCCTTGGTGAGTTCCTTGAGCTACTTTTTAAACATTTTACTAGTTTTATAAATATTTTATCTATTTATTCATTTATTTGAGGGAGAGAAAAAGAGGCAGATGTGGGGATAGGAAAGAACGGTTGTGGCAGGGTCTCCAGCCACTGCAAATGTACCACTTTTGCAAATAACAAAAGACACATGCACCACTTAGTGGACTTGGTGTATCTGGCTTTACATGGATGCTGGGAAATTGAACCAGAGTCCTTTGGATTTATCAGGCAAGTGCTTTAACCACTGAACAATCTCTCCAGACATGTTCTTATTTATCTATTTGTGTGTGTGGTGTGGCAGAGAATGGAGCCCCTTGAGTGCCTGTGGCAGATTGTGCTCCCCTAAAGTGGCTGTTATAAAACTGGTATCTGGCTCCAAGGTTCTTCTGCTTGGTATTATTCTGAGTCTATTTACTGATTCTGGAGCTTGCTGGTGGGGCTCTGAAGGTTCTCAGGTACCTGCACCTGTGATGACTGCAGTTAGAGGCATGCATGGCCATACCAGCTCTTTACCGGCGTTCCAGATATTCACACTCTTGTGGTCTCAGAGGGAACCTCAGGCCCTAGTGTTTGGGAAGAAAGCACATTTAACCACTGAGCCATTTCTACAACCTTTGCACCATTTTAATTTTTTTTTCTATCCAATTTCTAAAAGTACTGATTGCCAGGCTGGAGAAATGGCTTAGCAGTTAAGCACTTGCCTGTGAAGCCTAAGAACCCCAGTTCGAGGTTCGATTCCCCTGGACCTACATTAGCCAGATGCACAAGGGCATGCATGTGTCTGGAGTTTGTTTGCAATGGCTGGAGGTTCAGGCTCACCCATATTCTCTATGTTTCTCTATCATCTATCTATCTATCCATCTATCTATCTATCTATCTATCTATCTATCTATCTATCTATCTATCATCTATCTATCTATCTATCTATCTATCTATCTATCTATCTATCATCTATCTGCCTTTCTCTGTCTGTCACTCTCAAATAAATAAATAAAAATAAACAAAAAAATTTAAAGTACTGATAACCTCTTATCAGCTAATATTTTCTTTTAGTTTGTGGGTTGCCATTTTGTTTACTTGACAATTTCTTTTCAGAATAGGAGTTTTTAATATTTTATTTTTATTTATTTATTTGAGAGGAAGAGAGAGAGAGAGAGAGAGAGAGAGAAAATGGATGTGCCAGGACCTCCGGCCACTACGGAAACAAACTCCAGATGCATGTGCCACCTTATTTATATGGCTTACATTCCTGGGGAATCACAGCAAGCTCCTTTGGCTTTGCAGGGATGCACCTTAACTGCTAAGCCATCTCTCCAGACCCAGAATAGAAGTTTTAATTTCCATAAAGCATAGTTCACTTATTCTTTCTTTTGGGTATTGTGGTTTGGGGATTGTATCTCAAAAATCATTGTCATCCTCAAAGTTATTTTTGTCAGCTTCTGTATTATATTTTGACAACTTGTTCATTTTACATTTAGATCTAAGATCCATGTTGAGAAATGTTATGGTCATTTGTCTTCTCAAAACAATACACTGGAACCCTAATTTCTGCAGTTATGTCTTGTTGGAAAATATGGCATTTGAGAGGTGACTAGATCACGAAGGTTAAGCCTATATAAAGGGGTTTGGAGTCATGTCCCTCCTTCTCCACTCCTCTGGTCTCTCTCACCATACAGCAAATGTGGTAGCCTCTTAATCTTGAATTCTTTAACCTCTATAATTGTATACAACTGTTGTCTCTTTAAAGCCTCCTGTGTATGGCATCTGCTGTAGTATCCTGAAATGATGGACACAGGAATATTTAACACTCATAAGCAGAAAAGAAAGCCTCACATACGAATTGAAAAATCTCAAGTAATTATAAGGAACTGAGAATTTCTAAGCATTTTTAAAGCATAGTGATAATGATAATCCCTGATAGTATGTAAACATGTATGCACATTTAAAGTAGAAACTTTAATAAGGTCTATCAAACCATAGAGACAGATACATGTGGTAATAATATAAGTTATTAGTTAAGAAGTAAATATTAACCAGAGATGCCCAAAATATCAAAAATATTTTTTTACTAATATACATCAAGTGGTATACACAAAGTTGTAATAAACTTTTTTGTTCTAAAGATTATCTGTAGCTTTATTTTAACATACAAAATGAATAATTAGGGAATGGAGAGATGGCTCAGGGGTTAAATGCACTTTCTGGCGAGAATGCGGACATGAGGGGGCCTGAGACTGTCTGAGTTCATGTCTCAAGATACCACGTTAAGTAACTGGGCATGGCCAGGCTGCTGAGCAGGAGAGTCATGAGAATCAAGGGAGCTCTGCAATGTCTGGAAACAGTGAGACTCCAGCTCATCAACCAGACAAGGCTGAACAGTGACTGAGTGGGACACCTGATGTTCTACTCTGGCCACTCCAGATGAAAGTGTGGTGCACAGCAGGGACGCATGTACCAAACCACCAGACAGACACACCAGGCATGTGTGCCCATGTGCAGGCGTGGCCACATACATACAAACACACACACATACACAGAGCCAAAAATAAATAAATGAATAATTATGTAACAAAAAAGGATTTCTGATCATATTTTCTCAGGAAGTTGTATCCAACATGTTAACTTAAGGATGAAATTAATTCAGTGAAGTTTATTCTGTAGTATATAGAATGTTCTAGACCTGTGTCTATGCAGTCATTGTGAAACATTTATCTTGTCTTGATATTTCAAAGGAATTCATAGTATCTACAAACACGCAGAGGAATAAGTAAGTACACAGCGGAGCAGCGACAATTTTAATCTCACACCTATTTTCTATAGAAAAAAAGCCATAATCTCTATCAAATGATTAGTTTGAAACCAACTCAAGCTATTTGGGAAAAAACACTTTAGAATTATTCACTATGCTATTTTGACAACTCTATAACTTTGAAAATTTTCCCAGCAGGGGACAGATATACCCTTTCTATCTTTGAAACTATAAAGGCTAAAGGCTAAACATCCTATTTCTTATGTACATGAAATTATTAAATGTCAAAGGGAAGTTATTCAAATCTCAAAGATTATTCTATTTTTTTCTCCCCACACTCATTGACTTGCACTTTATTTACGTGCAGCATTATCAACACCCTATTCTTCTGAGAGAAAACGTTTCTGAGAAGCGATAGCAGCTGCACTATGGATGGCAGAGGTGCAGAGGAGAAAACGTGAGCACTCCTGGGAGGGAGAGTGGGTGTCTGAGGACTCACTTTTAATTAAAAAGAACCTATGAATCTCTTTAATAATCCCACAGCAATACCTCTCATAATTAATTATCAATTTCTTCCACTCTGTCCCAACAGTCCACAATTCACATATACTTTGTTAAATGTTATGAGCATGAACAATAAACTGTTCTAAACACTACCATTGTTTAAATCTTTTGTTCTCTTATAATAAAATGTTGTAAACATGTTTAAATGCACATCAGTATTATAACAAAGGCATACACTTTCAAGAGATTATTTACAATGATGACTCTGTATTTCCTTTTCCTTAAAAACTGTGTGAAATTTGCCTAAATCTTGATATTCACAAAAATATTAACAAGCTAAAATATTAACAAAACTAAAGGATAATAATAAAATGTATTTGTTTCAAATTATGCCATGGAAAAAACTGTGGAATTAAGATAGAGTAAATTTATCCCTCTCATTCCAAGGGACAGAAATAGCACCACTAGGTAGAGTTGTAAAGGCATGACATGTTTTCACAGGACATACAGACTTCCATAAAGCTGAATGCCTTCTGTCTTCTTAGATCTCCTTATTGGTCTGTTGAGTTGTTCAAGCACAGAATAGAGGACAACTTCTGTTCAGTAGGATAAGATTGATTCAGTAACTCCAGATAACATCATGGGGTTTAAATTCCTTAGATTGGATTATATTATATGTCTAAATACGCTAAAGATATTTTTAGAGTTCAATTTATGTGTGCTAAACTGAACCATGCAATTCAAACAAGGATTAACGAGCTATTTAATCATGCTCAAAGGTGGCTTCAAACCACTTATCATTTAGGCACATATTTAATTAAACATTAAAAGAGATTTTTAGCTTTTGTAAGACCCTCCCATAAGAAAGCACTTAGTGAAAATGCCTATTATATTCTTCTCTCACTAATTGGTTAGCATCTACTTTCTTCACAGTCTTCCCAAGTTCTAACCCTTGAGAAGTATTTAATTTTTGGACTTTTTTCCTTTCTTTGAGAATCATCTATGGTAATACTTTTGCTCTTAGATAAGCTAAAAGACCATTGCAATTTTTATTTTTTAAATTTTTTTAAATTTATTTATTGGAGAGAGAAAGAAGAGAGAGAGAGAGAAAAAAAAGGGCACTTCAGGGCTGGAGAGATGGTTTAGCAGTTAAGCGCTTGCCTGTGAAGCCTAAGGACCCCAGTTCGAGGCTCGACTCCCCAGGACCCACGTTAGCCAGATGCACAAGGGGGCGCATGCATCTGGAATTCGTTTGCAGTGGCTGGAGGCCCTGGTGTGCCCATTCTATCTCCCTCTCTCTATCTGCCTCTTGCTGTCCCTCTCTGTCTCTCTCAAATAAATAAACAAACAAAAAAAAAATTTTTAAAAAAGGGCACTCCAGGGCCTCCAGCTATATCAAACTCCCAGACATATGTGCCACCTTGTGCATCCTGGGGAATTGAAACTCGGTTCTTAGGCTTAGCAAGCAAGCACTGTAATCACGAAGCCATCTCTCCAGCCCAATCATTGCAATTTTAATCGATCAATAATACATATTGTAAATGCAATTTTTTTGCATTGTCTTATTGAAGTAATATTTAAAACATCAAATCTTTCTAAGAATGAGCAAGTTTGCATTTTTATGATTTTTAAAATATTCCAATTTTTAATAAGAATAAAATAAAGTTTATGGTTAATATAATATAACCACCTTAACTACTACCAATATTTTATTCGCAAGAGAAGTTTATGAAAATTTCTGTAATAATATTTTGAAGTGTTTGGAGGCAAAAAGGGGAAACCTGAATCCAAAAGTGTCCAGGAAGCTTATGACATTTCCGTAAGGAAATGTTGTGATTTGATTATAAGTTACCTGTATTCATCTTTTGGGAGCTCAATTGCTAATGAATTGAGAAATAGACAAAGTAAAAGAGTAAAACATCATTGTAGTTCCAAAACAAAACTATTAGTTCCACAAAGGTGGGCAGAATTAAAGTCTGAGTTTGGCTACAGAAATATCTGATACAGAAGATGTTGAAGGATACCAGGTGTAGCAAAAATTTGGTCATATAAACCTTAAAAGGCATGACCGAGATGGTTCTAGTTGAATGAGTTCTGATTTGACATTCCAGAGGCAAGCTACCAGGTAATCACTGCGAATTTTGCTGGGACAGTAACTCTGCATGCTGATGCTTAGAGGTTTTTTTGTTGTTGTTGTTGTTTTGTTTCGTTTTGTTTTGTTTTTGCCTCCAACACAGAAGAATTTGATGACTGCTACTGAAAGTAGAGCAAAAGCTTAGGGGTTTAGTAAAATGCTAATTTTTCAAACCATAATATATAATGCTGATTTTGTGACAATATAGATTTTTTTAAAGAGGGAAAATACAAATAAAATTATAACAAACAAAGAAAAGAAGAATGATATGCAAGTAAATGTTAAAGTCCCCTTAGTCCTTGATAGGTCATATGAAATGTGTTTACCTATTGGCATTGGAATAGGAAACTTTTCTTTTTTGTCTGGTTTGAACTTAATGTGTGGACAATTTGAAAATTAAAGAAAAATAAGGCAGGCTCAGAAGATAGCAGAGTCAGTACAATACTTACTATGTGAGGACCTCAGAATGATCATCAGAACCCATGGCAAAAGTCCAGGCATGGTGGATGTTTGGCAGTGGCTCATGCCTGACATCCCAGTGCTGACGAGGCAGGGACAACAGGGTCACGGGAGCTGACTCCTGAGGAATGATATGAACAATGCTTGTGTCCCACACACGCATGCACATATTTTCACATGCACCTGCACGCCCACATATATATACACATAAAATAAAAAATAGAACTCTTTCTCTCTCTCCCTCTCTCTTTCTACCTCCCTCTCTCTCCCTCTCTCTCTCTCTCTCTCTCTCTCTCTCTCTGTGTGTGTGTGTGTGTGTGTGTGTGTGTACGGAGACCAGAGAAGGACGTTGGGTGTCCTCTCTGTCCTGTCAGTCTCTACCTAATTCTCTTGAGACAATGTATCTTTTTAAAATATGACTTATTAATATTTTTGTAAAAGGGAGAAAAAAAGACAGAATAAGTACACCAGAACAAACAAGACTCTAGATGTATGTGCTACTACATGCTACTGGAGAACTGAACCCAGGCCAGCAGGTTTTGCAAGTAAATGCCTTTAACAACTGAGCCACATCCTCAGCCCCAAGAGACAAAGCATCATTCTGAGCCTGAAACTCACAGCGTTTTGCTTTTTTTTTTTTTTTTTTTTTTTTTTTGGCTAGTCTATTGGCCAGCATGCCCCAGTGACACTCCTTTCTCTGACCTATAAGGCAGTGTGGCCATAGCTTGTTTTGTATAAATGTGCTAGGGACTAAATTTACGTCTTCCTGTTTGTACATAAAGCACCATTACTTTTTAAACCATCTGCTCAGTCTCAAGTATGAAATATTAGAAAATTACAAAAATCATCCAATTTAATTAAAAATTTGAGTATTTAACTAGGAATAGAACAGATACCTCTTTTCTTTCAGAAAACATACTTTTATGTTGGAAAGATAAATGTTATGAAGTCAGAATAAATATTATTCAGCAGGAAGTAATCTAGGGAATATTGAAATTTCAGGAAAATAAAAGCCTATACATCATTTAGCTTAGCAAGGAGTCATGATCCTGGCAAGTTAACACTTTTTTTTTTCAATTAAATTGGTTATCAGTGTATCTTTATTATTTTAGAGTTTTGTTATTATTCTAGATAATTGCAAACATAAAATATAAATCCAGATGAAAAAATTATTTTCACATAAATCACTGAATCAAGTTCCCACTATATATTCAATTTTTGTTTTGAGAATATATTTGTTTTTTAATTTCATTTTTAATGTTCTGGAATTTGAATCATCCAAGTCCTTTCCACTTGTGTCAGCAACATAGTTTTACCGGAAGAGGGCGCCCTTACCTACATACTTACAGTAGTCAAAATGAAAATATTTTCATGCAAGAAACTATCATGGAATCTTAAAGCCAACCTATCAATTGCTTTAAATAAAGAAATCTAAGTGATAAAACTAAATGGATTACTTGTTAGGTTAGAAAATTTCAATATAAATAATAATCAATAATTTAAAATTCATATAAAATCTTGAGAGATAATAAAGTAATGAATACCTTATATAATTATTTTAAAAGGGAAAGAAGCTGTACTTGGAAATATGTTTGAGCAAAATAATGACATATCGCTTCCAACAGCCTGATAGTTATGGGTTATATATGTTTAAAAGTTACTGAAGAATAATTAGGTGCAAATCAGCTAAGCTTGTTCACATTTTTTTTCTATGTGAGTAGATTATCTTGAAATATCAGCTGTTTTGTAACATTACTGAATAAAAATTTACATAGAACTGTCTCCATTCTCATATTTTCAAACCTCATTTACTTCCTATAAATATAATCAAGTTAACACCTATAATAAACAAGGAAAAATACTCCGTGACAATTTAATTGAAAATACTATTCCATTACAGGTCATAAAAGATTATTCAACTCATCATTGTTCTCTCTATTTGACAGAGGAGTTACTTATTATCACACTTGTGACAACTCCACAAATATGATCGCACATGTGTCAAATTTTACATTCCAGTTCAGTAATATGTATTAATCCCAACATATGCCAAGCACTGTGCTACTAATATCACTCTGGATACAGCACCTGCTCAGAATTCCCTTGCAATTTCATCTTGAATCCAGCCTACGTTGTATAGAACTAGTTAAGTTAGCACTCCCTGCTAGAGGAGGAGCCTGTGCCCTGACCTTGTATGTTCTACTAACCAGAGTCACTGGGTTCTGCTGGGAATTTGCTACCACTGAAGAGTGCCAGAGCTCATCTCAAGCCTACTCAAGTAAAACCTACACTGTAATAAAATCCTCAGGTTATTTGAATGCATGTTACATTTTGGGAGTAAAGGGATACACTATCACTTTCCACAGACTTCTCTACATCGTGGAACTCCAAGTTGTGTGGTGTTTCTACTAGCAGTAATAAATTTTTGTGACTTTGAAATCTGGTAGTTTTGGTGCAAGAAATATTTTTAGTATTTATATCTTCTGTCACAGTCAAGGAATTCCACTATAAATCATGACTTGAATGTGTGGCAAAGCATGCTTACACAGTTTTACAGCATGAGTTTAATTTTGAAAGCACTTAGCAGTCTAGTTCTGTTTTTTAAATAGAAAGAACGCATATCAAAGGCTGTTCCCCATATAAATAAATATATAATATATAATATTTATGTTTTTTCTCATGTGATCCCCCCAGATTTTTCAATTAATCATTATTATAAGCAAATTTTACAATTGGGATGTAGCATGAGTGTAAAATTAGGAAACTTTCCGCCATCGCTGACACAGGCCTGGAGCACCATGTCACATAACAAAACTGAGGATGAGTTAAATGTCACCAGCTGATCCTTATAAAGGAAGGAGCAGATTTTGTGGGTAGAACACTTTTGTCATTCCAGCTCTGCACTTATGGCTCTGCTACCAGGGCCATCATCCTTGTTTTCATTAGCAATTCTTTGTGTTCTGTTTACACTGAGCCAAACTATATCTCCAATGTCCCAAGCAATCTCTCCTTTATTATGGCATAAAGTGGTCAGACTTAAGAGCAGAAATCATGAAGCAGAGCTAGAAAGCGGAAGCTTATCCATCCAGACAGAGCTGGCTTTGTGTGCTTTGTGCGGCATGAATTGCAGGCAATGACCTCAAGGAGTCTACATCCTGCTTAAGGCATCACACCTCACAGGGCACAGAAATTGAGACAAGGATGTAGGAGACACGTAGTGATAATTTTCTGAACTCCTTTATATGTGTTTATTGAGGTGGGAGGCATTCACATTACTAATGTTACTGGATCCCTGTCTTTTGTCCACGATCACAAATGCAGTGGAAAGTGGCCACTCTGTGGAAGAGATGGAAAGTCAGTTGTTTTTACTGTAGATGTGGAAACCAGGCCTCGCTTAAGTAATGTTAGGGGACTATGACTTTGTTACACACCTGATATTCCATTTGATATTTCATGAGGCCCCAGCTTTCTTCTACATCAATCTCAGCGACTGAATTGTAAGAATATTTTGATTTAATTTTTATTTCCGGGTAGCTCTATTAAGCTCACACTGAGGTTGGGAAGATATATGAAAGTGTTACTCACTGTGAGCATAGAGACTCACTTGACTAAATAGTTACTAAGTAACTTCCATGCTCAGAATTACACTCAGTAGCAAGAACTTAGAAGAAAAGCTCCTTGCCATTCCTCACTGAGCTGATATGTATGCTGAGGCTAAGAGTTGTCACCAGCCTGCACAAACCGAGCAATTCTCTCTGGTAGGAGGTTGCAACAGCCTGTCATCAGTTCCCAGTGGGCGGATGTGCCTCTTTCTCCAATATCTTCCCACCTACACCCAGAGGGCTGTCCGTGCCCCAAGGAGTCATCCTATGAGCACATAACCATGTTTTCCTGACTTGAAAGTGCTCCTTTGGAAAATAACAGACTATCGTCCCAAACCAACTTAAGAATTCACTTGAATTTGAAAGGAACAGACCAGGGAACTATTTAGACTCTAAACATAAACATGTGCTTGGAATCACAACATAAACCAGATTGCTTCTTTCAAACATGACCATCAATTAGAATACTCTATCAAGCATTCGATTTTTACAAAATTTAAGTAAACATGATTTCAGAAACTTAATAAGTACATACTACTTGAAAAAAAAATCTTGCTATAAAACTGCAAATAAAATAATCTAATGTTTGGATATTTGATCTCATTTCTTTCTTCCTGTTGATATAATGACGAGGAAACATTAGTTCCCCAATCTGGGACACACATGAATCATCATGTTTTTGCAAGAGTATCAAATTATAATTTTTCCAAGAAAACTATAAACTTGGTATTATATTATTTTTTTCATTCAAATCAAATGCAAAAGGATGGCAGGTAGCCTGGTGTTGTAAGAGACTTTTGTGTCTTAAAATTATTTCAGCACATATTGATATTATTCCAGTATTTCCAGTAAAATGCTATTAAATCATTAAGATGTATATATTGAGAACCAAGCCTGGAATTTTGACACTCTGGTAATATAAGGAATGAGTAGATGGCTGAACAGGGAAAAGTAAAGAGAGGAACTGATAAAGAGAAAGAGAGAAAGTATACAGGGAAATCATACATGATATGTACATTTTTATATAACCTACTGAATAAAATATAATTTAAAATTTCACAGCACCTGCATACATAGTGATCATGTACAAATTCATTTTAGATGCTATCCTTATCATTGTATAGTCCAAAGTTCTTATTTCTCCCTTGAAATAGTGTTTCAGGTCCCTGACTGGCAGCTCTCCCATAATGTTCTCGCTAATGTGTTTGTACTCTCCTCACATATAGCAGACTCCCCATGTTCTGTACGAATATGAATTGAAAGCAAGCTAGTAAGAAAGGCCATACCTCCAAGTGCCTTTTCAAACCACGACATAACTTGATGAGATAGAACCTACAACATCTGCTCATACATCTGCAAATCAGTTCAGGGTGTATTGTAATAAATTATCAATTGTTTCTTTTAGTTCTTACCCTACATTGGGGGAAAACATGGTCTAGGCAGTTTTCTATTTCCTTCCTATTACCGAATGCAGTACTAGCCATATGGTTGGCTCTCAGTAACTAATTGCTCAGGGGACAATAAATGAATGCCCCTAATCAGATTAGAAAAGCATATTAATAATAAACACTTTACTCTTTGGCAATTCATTAGCAAGAATTTCTGTGGCTGGAAATTTACTTCAAATTTTATTTAAAGGCACTACAATTAGTGTGTGTTGGCTGTTTCTCATTCCCAGTGCTTTTTCCTCTTTTTGAATAAGGGCATGAAAAATGCTGCTATTATAATGCCCCTTTTCCATGCAGATCACTATGGGAGTATCAATAGGATTTTTTTTCTGCTATTGCCTAGTAAATACATGTATTAGAAATTCATATATTTCTATGGCTACCTCCAACATCTTACAATTTTATTAATATAAATCTTTAGATATCACAAGACAACTTATCTTTCTTAAAATACTTGCATTCAAGGAACATTTTTGAACATTTTTGTAACAAATATTTCAGAAACTAAAATCAAACCAATTGAGATGGTAACATTATGGCATACTACTATTCAGTTCAGCTTTAGTTTGTATAGAATTTCACTGCCTTTGCTTAATGTTGTTGATTATCTGTGATGGGAGGTACTAAATGCATGGCTTATCCACCATTAATATGGATTTAAAAAAAACAGAGCATCTACATTTTTTTCATCTCTGGGCATGATTCACCTGGGTGACATAATCCAGTTTAAATTTTCTTAGAAGCCCAAAGCACAAAATTATTGCATTCTTTGTAGAAAATTATGACTATGGTTAATCACCATGGTGGCTATCTGGTGAGTAACACTCTCTCTTCATAAGTGTATGAACAGATGCAAGCTCACTGTCACTATTGCCCAACAAGTTTGACGTTAGGATAAGCATTCTTTTCCTGTTTCCAGTACTGAGAGAGTGTTTATTTCCACATCCCTAGAGAAGATCTATCATGAATCAGTTTTAAATTTTACAAATGTTGTTTTCTGTAAGTACTATCATGATTGTTTTTAAGAAGGAGAAGTTTCCACTGATTTGATGTGCTAAACCACTTTACAGTGTGGAATAAAACGAGCCAGGTTGTGGTGTGTTACTCTGTTTGATATTTTGCTGAATTGGGCTTGCTAATATTTACTTATGTTCACCTAGACCACAGTGTGAAGAGTGGCTATATGTCGTCTAGTTTTGTCATCTAGGCTTTGTATCAAATTGACACTGGCTATAGAAAAACAGAATAGAAAGTTTTTCTTTCACTAGGTTTTCAAAACTTTGTATGATATTTTTGTGATAACTTGTAAATGCTTTACATATTTCACTAATGAAAGAATCTGTTTCCAGAATTTTTATGTAATGATTTTTTAAATATTTTATTTGTACTTATTTATTTGAGGGGGGAATGAATAGGCACGACACCTCTAGCCAGTGAAAACAAATTCCAGACACATGTGCCACCTTGTACATCTGGCTTAAATGGGTACTGGTGAATCAAACCTCAGTCCTTAGACTCTGCAGGCAAGTGCCTTAACCATTAAGCAATCTCCATAGCCCTTATGTGATAATTTTTAAATATAAGTTTTGCACTTAAAAATTATCATAGATATAAAGTTACTGATAAGTTCTTGTTTCTTAATTGAGATTTAACAAGTTATGATTTTCAAGAAACATACCATGTGTCCTAAATTGATGATATTATTCATGTAATGCTATTATATACTTTGATATATTATTAGCATGTATAATGAATTTCCCTAGTTCATCACAACTTCAATAGTTTGCATTGATTTCTCTTATTTCTTGTTCTTAGTCTTCCTAAGGATAACAATTTTATTAACCAGAATAAACCAATTTGAACTCCTGGCCTAACACAATATTTAACCATTTTGTTTTTCATTTGTTTCTGCTATTTCAGGTAATTTCATTTTAATTTGTCTTTCTAAATGTCCTTTTCAAGTAGTCACATAGACAATTGATTTTCCACGTTTGATTTTTTTCACTTATAAGCATTTAAAATAGTTCTTTACTTCCAACTATTTTGCAACAATAATTTCTCCAAAAGATTGAAATGGTGTTTTTAATTTATGAATATTCATTGGAATTTCTTTGTGAACCTATAATTTAGTTGGAACTACAATGCTTAGTTTCTTATATCTGAAGATTTTAGCTTTTTTATTCATTTGAAACGTCTTATTGTGTCATATCTATACTAAGAACTAGTGTTGTCTAAACATCTGTGCAGATTGGGTCCTACTTTAAAAAATGTCAACTCCCAAAGAAAAGAGTCAAGTTTATACATAAATAGTCTTTCCTTCCCTCCCTTCTTTCCATCCATCCACTTCTTCCTTTTTTCTTTTTAAACATTTTTAAGATTTATGAAATTAAGAATTTCATAGAATACTGGCTTATATGTTAAGAACTATGGCAGTTACCTTTCCCTTACTGGACAAACACCAATCATGTGCTGCTTATACAAGGAAAGGGTATCTTTATTTCAAGCTTACAGAATCCAGGGAAGCACCATCACTGGCGGAAGAGGCTGGCTCACGTCCATACAACCTTAGCAGGAAGAAACAAATGCAGCAGGCAGCAAATGACAGCAGCCAGCAAACATGCTTCTGAGTACGCCTTAGCACTAGACTACAAGATCCACCCCTAGTGACACATCTGCAAACCAGCAGGCCTCTTCCCACTGGAGACTCAAGTTACAAACTCAATCTTAATCAAAAATCCTTGACTCTATAAGAACATACATTCAAAACATCCCTAGAGCTTTGCTGTTTCATGCACATATATTTAAATGTGTTATATTTTCACAAGCCATTCAACATTTTAGAATCTAAATTTCTTGAATAATGAGCCTAGTGTCACAGGTCTCTATTCCAGGTATCCAGTATATTGCCTGAGCTATATTGGAAGATTTAGACCAGCCTGGACAACTTAGTAAAATCTTGCTTCATAAGTTATTTTAAAAATATATTAGGATTAGTGTTGGGAATGTAGCTCAGTGGCAGCATGCTTGCTAACATGCATGAGGCCCTAGGTTCTATTCTCATACCTAATTTTAAAACCTTGATCTCAGATTGGATCTTATCTGTTCTCAACTACTTTAGGTCCAGAACTGCCATTCCATTTTCATAGTAGTTTGAGTTTATTAGGCAAAAATTGTTCCAGCTTTCAGCATTCTGAAAATATCACTTTGTGTGTGGTAGTATGTGGACTTGTACAGTCAGATGTGTGTGGGCATATGCCAGTGTGTATGGGCGTTCATGCTCATGTGTGCAGGTACATGTGGAGACCAGAGGACAAACTCAGGCATCCTCATCTATGCCGCATGCCTCTTTTTGAGATAGTCTCTGAATGGCCTGGGGCTCACCAAATAAGAATAGACCAGTCGGCCTAGGAGTTGCAGGGAGCCACCTCACTCCATCTCCCCGAGATTATGCCACCATGCCTGGCATTTTTATGTTGGTTCTGGGCATCAAAGTCAGGTCCTTGCACTAGCCAGGCAAGCATTCTACTGGCTGAGTTATCTCCCTACCCTTAGTACACTTCTATTAAGTATATACTTTCTCGGATCTACAGTGGCAAGGAGAGGAGGCAATCTTACCTTCTCAATCAGCATAATTATTAACAATGTTTCTCTGTTGTCAAGATATCTTTTTTCTTTACTGATTTCAAGATATTTCCCTTTACTTTGGTTTTCAAAAACTTTAATATACTAAAGTGAATTTTGTATGGTGTCTATTCTGTCTATCTGTAAAAATCATTTGTCTGTAAGAGTTTCTTTACTCTTCCGCTCAACCCTCAGCTTTCTTAGGTCCTCAGCAGCGGTCTCTCCTACCTCCCTTTCTGGGGCAATCAAGCTCACCACTGCTAAGTGAAAGCCTGTGGAGAGAACAGGCAGGCAAGTACAGACACCACTTGAATCTGAGACCTGGAGATGAACTGTATTACCAGCTCATACTTGATCATTTGATCTTTCACGCTGCAGTATGTTCAGCTGTTTCATCCTATGTCTAGTGCAAATTCTTTCTGTTGCTATTCTGCCAAGCGTAAAAGCAACCAATGGGTCTATTGTTCTCTAAAATAAGCCTATAAGACTTTTGAATTTTGCTTCACTATATTGTTTGAGTCCTCAGCTCTCCATAGAGCTTAAATATCTATGAACTCATAAGTTACTTAGCTTTTTTCCCAGGGATACTTAGGGAAAATGTTCTTTTATGATTTTCAAAACACAAGAGAAATTATCTTCTAGATTTCTTTTAAAGGCCCAGCATACACATAAAACTATACCTGTCAGGACACACACAGGATGCATAAACAAACTACCAAACTCCATTAAAACAAACTTTCATTTATATCTCTATGCAAACCTGTTACAACTTAAAATTAGTGTAATAACTTTTTTATTTTATAAGTAACTTAAGAAAGATGTACTAAACTTTTTCTAAGTTTGAGACTCCAACATTTAACTTTGAACCTTCAAATACATGGAATGATTACCTGTGGCATTCTAGTTGAAACACAGCTTTTCTCACTCATGTTTGATCTCGATCTGGAGAAGGAATGGCTTCCTTTGGCAGTCGCCACGACCAGCTGCTTGTGAGATTGCAATGACTTTTCAACAGTTCTGTAATAAAAGAATGGAGGCTTTTGGAGCCCACTCAGCAAAAGATATCTATGTCTAGATTCTTTGTGTAAAATTTTTTTGGGGGGAAAGGTGAAGAAAGTAATCTATACTGTTTCCTATTCTAATTACTCTATGTCAAGTATATGCCTCAATTTAAAAAGCCCATACATCATGAGTGCTATATTTAATCAACCTAACAAAAGATGGGGGAGAAATTGAAATCTCTTACAACTTTTGCATCTATAACGTATCCTCATGAATTCAGAACCAGTGTGGGGAACTGTAGAATTATGCCTACTACAAATATTATATGTAGAGCCGGGTATGGTGGCACATACCTTTAATCCCAGCACTCAGGAGGCAGAGGTAGGAGGACTGGTGTGAGTTCAAGGTGACCCTAAGACTACAGAGTGAATTCCAAGTCAGCCTGGGCTAGAGTGAGACCCTACCTCAGAAAATCAAAAAAAAAAAACCCACCATATATATATATATATATATATATATATATATATATATATATATATGTATATGTAAATCATCTTGTGTGCTATTTCCTTCTCTCCTTGACACACACACACACTACATTCTTTTTCTTCTTTTTCCTTCTTGTACATATTTGTCTATTGTACATTATATTACCATATATAACTGTTCACATTCAGAGCCAAGAATGGTTAAGTTCTGAATATATAATAACAGATTGATAAATACATCATTTTACCTTTCAAAAAGTTGTCCTTTAAAAGTAATTATGATGAAACTTCTGATTCAGTTGTCCCATCATTATAGGTATTAACAGTGACAGAGCATGTCTCAGCTCTAGATAGGCATAACTTGGGCACTAGAAAACTGGATACATTAAATACCAAGACAATGGCTCTGAAGCTCTTGTCTTATGACTAGCAAAGAATTGACAAGTGTAGACACAAAATAACGGACTCATCTTAAGGCATAACAGCAAAAAACTCCCAAGCCTGGAAGCTGGCAGGGATCTTGAGTAGGTAACTGAATGGTAACTTGGTTGCATATTCTTTATAACCTGGGCAACATAAGTTAGAGATCCAATGCTAAGAGCCTAATTGACAAGACTCTGCAAAATATTACTATGAGGAAGAACCAAAGCTGTCCTGATTACCACATTGAATCACTGGAGTTCCCCTATAATCTCACCAGAACAGGTTGTCATCTATGTTCTTTTGGGCCTTTGTCCTTAACTAACCATGTACAGAAAAATACTTCCTTGCTTCTAATCTCTATCACCTTGAAGAAATGTACTAGTATGTGATGGTCTGGTCAGATATCTCTTATAAATTCCTGTGCTTTGAATGCTTGTTCTCCAGTGGATGGCAACTTGAGAGGTGGAGCCTTGTTGGAGGAAATATGTTGTTGGATTAGGGTTTAGGGGTGTTAATAGTCAGATCCTTTTGCCAGAACCAGCTCAATTTCCTGCTGCTGTTTTTCACCTGCAGTGGCAGAGGTGGTGTCCAGCCTCTGCCCAGGCCATGTCTTATCCCACCATCATGATGCTTCTCTTTGAGACTGTAAACCAAAACAAATACTTTCTTCCCATGTGCTTTTGATTAGATGCATTAACCAAGTAATGAGTAGGCAACCATAGCAATTTATTTGTGTGTTTAATAACAATACAAAACTTAAAAATGGAGAATCGGGTTGGAGAAATGGCTTAGTGGTTAAGGTGCTTGCTTGCTAAGCCAAAGGACCGAAGTTCAATTTCCCCAGACAAACATAAGCCACATACACTAGGTGCCACATGTGTCTGGAGTTCGTTTTCAGTGACTAAAGGCCCTGGTGTGCCCATTCTCTCTCTCTTTCAAATAAAACTAAATATATATATTTTTTAATTGAGAGTGTTGTTTACTTGGGAAAAGATGCTGGGGAAAAAAGCCATTGATGTTGTTTCTTCCTTGCTTCTCATGACCCACAATTGTAAGAGTTCAGAAATATTTTAACATGTTATGAAACCTTCCTAGTTTTTCTCTTAATTTATAAAAAATATTTCTTGCTTTCCAAGTGTTCTACTTGTGAAATTCCTTCTACTTGTGAAATGCCACAGTGACCTGGAAACCATGTTATAACCCTTCAGAGTCTGTTCTTCTATAATTCCCATTTGGTAAGGAATCAGGGGAGTACCTTCACCTGTTTTATGTGTTTTTAAAACAACATTTCTAATGTTGCAATAACCCATTACAGTGAGGATTTTTAAGTAGGCTAATTATAACAAAGGATACTCTATGTTTAAATTGGTGATAGCTATAGTAACATTGTACATATCATTGCTTTGCTACTTGTCATGTGCTTAGTTGCTTCATTGATCTTTGTGATTTTCCTATAGCACACTCCCATAACTCATCAGATAAAAGCCAATTTGAACCAATAAGCTGGGAAAATTCTGTATAAAGCAACATTTAAATATGTTACTATGTAGCTTTTAAGGTGTACTCATTTTCTTAAGTGTCTGCCTTGTAGGATATCTTGGGAAATAAGGCCACATTGTGTTTAGCATTTAAGTGTTAAGAGCAAGTAGTTGCTGCTATCTTGTCACACTTAGCTATGTGCTCCAAAGGTAATGTGGCCTCAAAGGAGAGCTTGAGGACTGAGAAGAGAGGGAACCAACTGTAGAGCCTTAGCCTAAGGCAGCTTCAACTACTTAGAGTGTTTTTGGTTGCAAATGGCTTCATTATGAGAAGCCAACCCAAAGCTCTTCAAATAGCCATTCTATGAGTATAGTTGTATCTCTTTATTTAAGCTCCCAATAATATTAACTGTAGTGTAGTGTTTTTCTTTATTGTATGCAATAGATGTATCTATATCATATCTGTATGAATAGGCTTAGGGTTCTTGTTCTTCCATACACTAGAAATGATTTTAATTATTTTTTTTTAAAGAAAACTATGGGTTGGAGAGATGGCTTAGCGGTTAAGCACTTGCCTGTGAAGCCTAAGGACCCTGGCTCGAGGGTTGATTCCCCAGGACCCACGTTAGCCAGATGTGCAAGGTAGCACATGCATCTGGAGTTTGTTCACAGTGGCTAGAGTCCCTGGTGTGCTCATTCTCTCTCTCTTTCTCTTTCTCCCTTTGTCTGTCATTCTCAAATAAAGAAACAAAAATAATTTTAAAAAAGCAAACTAGGGCTGGAGAGATGGCTTAGCTGTAAAGATACTAACCTGCAAAGCCAGAGGTTCCAGGTTTAATTCCCCAGTACCCACTTAAAGCCAGATATGCTAAATGACACATGTACCTGGAGTTCACTTCAGTAGGGCTGGAGGCCCTGTTGTACCAGTTCTCTCTCTCTCTCTCTTTCTTTCTGCAAATAAATAAATATGCAAACTATGCCAATGGTGGTAATTGCTTTTCAAACATAACTATATGCATTTGAGGACTTATGTGTCTTGAAAGATTAGAAGTATTCTTATATTTTCATGGTAATCATAGATGTTATTATCAACTAGAGAAAACTGTTATCTATCATTCATATTTTGCATGAAGACACCTGTTTGAAATATCAATTATTATTAAAGGTATCCTGCGTTTAGCAGGGGAGGTAAGTAAAACTCAAGGACAGACTTTTATTATATACTACATATCATAATATGTATATTGAAATGATTACTTGGGATCTAGGAAGATGACTTAGGAGGTAAGAGTGCTTAATGGGCAAGGCTGAGGGCCTATGGGGGCTGAATTTGATCCCCAGCATCCATGCAGAAAAACTGAGGTGTGCCCATGCATGGGTGTTAATTCTAGTACTATCAGGGTAGGGTGAGAGAGTAAAAAAAGAATCATGGACATATTGGTTAGCAAGTTTGATAATAATGATACCTCTGGGTTCAGAGAAAGGCTTTGCCTCAAGGGAACAATGCAGAATTGTGATAAATGACACCAACATTTTCCTCTAGAGTTCCCATGCATGAACACAGAGTATAGCACACATCTTCACACATGTGTTATTGCATTACACATAACATACACATACATACATACATAAAACACACTCCACATGTACATACTATGCTTAATTTATTATATTTGATGGAACTAAAGACCAGACATTATAAACTCTATGACCATAATACAGGAAAGTAGAAACTACCATGTTATCAGATGTATATTTATATCAATCTACATTTTCAACATCTAAACCAATACTATATTGAAACACAAACTGAGATGTTTGGGAATCTGCCACTCAGATGATAGTAACCTGTTGCGGTATTTCCTATGCCAGCCCCATAGATGCTTTGAAGAACCCATGGGTACTGTGCTATGGCTCTGTAATCCTCTCAAAGCTAAGCAGGCTCTATTGACAGATAAGGGTCCCAAGTACCAGTGGTTACAGATAGCCCATCAAGTACAATGGGTACACATAGACCAAATTCCTAATGCCCTACTCAGTGGAAGAGTGAATGCACTCAGTAGGCCCAAACCATGTGTACCCAGTTTTCCTGCCTACCGCATGTCTCCCACATTGTCTAAGTCACACATACCCATATTTCACACCTCTTCTCCATGCACAGTCACCTTTCCTTTCCCCAACAGCTTTAAAACAAACATGTATGTCCTTCTAGAATTAATAAATCATGTGACATCTACGATCAATCTGACTCAGTGTTTCTCTCTAACTGTTGAGAACAGGCAGTTCCCTACTCTTAGTAACTCCATATATTATGATAAACAATGGCTCCTCCAACTGTGCCACGGCCTGGGGGACTCCATTTTACAAGCACCTGTTGACTCCCTTTTGAGGGTGGAGTGAGGCTTTTCACCTGAATGGGCACATGAATGGCACAACTTATTCAAAACCACCCATGAAACACAGACTGATAATTGACTTAATCCTGTGAGTCGAAAGTGTGCCACCTGATAAATTTATCAGGGTGTGTTTGGACTTGATGCGCATGAATGTGTTAAAATCGTATCAGGAAAACTGGAATCAAGAACTTGTGGAGAAATGGGCATGACTACCTCACCTGGACCCCATAAAAAAAATGGAAACCTACCATGTCAATGGTAATGGCCAACACTGATATGTCATCTGATCATGCTGTGTGTGCATCTGAGAACTGTTAACAATGCTAGTAGCTTCAGCTTGACTCTGTCCCAGCTGTGGATACAACCTACTCAGATGCTATCTGCCCATCAACCTGGTCACCTGCCCATCCGTCCCCATGCTTCATCTATCCAAGTAAACTACTGGACCTGGTCCTGCCCTTCACTTGGCCTGGCTCCTGCAGCTCAGCTCTGCTGCTATGGTCAACAGCAATTTCTCCAGCCTCCCCTAAAGCAGATTATTTCATCAATAGACTTTAGCATTTTTATTAGTTCCCCAGACCTGGTCTCTTAGTCCTCAATGAAACTTTTTGCTTTATTCATTGATTTACTTATTTGCAATGGTAACAAACAATGGGCATGCCAGGGCCTCCAGCACCTGCAAACCAATTCCAGATGCACATGCTACTTTGAGTATCTGGCTTTACATGGCTACTGGGGAATTGAACCTGGGTCATTAGACTTTGCAGGCAAGTGTCTTAACAGCTTAACCATCTCTCTAGCCCCATTTTGCCCTTTAAACCATTTTTAGTACACACACACACACACACACACACACACGAGAAAGAGAGAGAGAGATCTTCTTTATTATGTGTGTTATATAACTGGAATTTGAGAGTAGAATAAAAGAAACCATACTTTGGCCAGGACTATCAAGAAAGAAAGACTCTTTGGCAAATTTCTGCTATTACAAGAGCTATACCTTGAGAATTTGTTATTCAATATATTCTGACATCATGGAAAGACACAAGCATGTTTGTCTGTATTTCTGACAGTATGCTCATGACACTAAATTTACACAAAATTCAGCTGTGAAGCAGTGCATAGTAATTTAATAGATTTATTTATTGCACAAAATATTTTATTTGAGCATAATTTTAAGATCCATAACAGTTTGCTGCTATTTTAAATCATATTGCATATAGTTCAGGTGAATACAGATTAATTTTTAATCATAAGAAAAATAAACCTGGACACCTACAATTAAAAAAAAAAAAAGATTTGTTAAATTGTCAGAAAATGACAAAAAGCTTAGCATACCCCAGACGTTTTGTTTTGGAAATGAAGAGCTCATATTGGAAGACCAGCATTTACTCTTGTGGAAATAGAAATACACAGATGCATGGAGATAATATCAACTCAAAATAATCAGTGTGAGCAGAAGTAGAGGGGCAGACAAGAAGTAGAAGCCAGACAGCTTTCAAGCGCCTGTGTGCATAAGCAAAAGAAGGGAGGGCTACTGAGCAGCAACAATTTGTTTGACATTTAAGTCTGAACACATTAAGACTACAGAGTCAAAAGAGTAATCTATTTGTATATCCTTGCATTTTCCCTGGGTGAAATGGACAACTCAGACTCATGGCAATAACCTCCCAGCTGATTCTGGCCTAGAGACTTTCCAGTTCATTACCTTCCTTAGTATTTTAGTCCTGGGAAAACCAATTTCACTTCTATTAAAGAAATCTTGTCATTATGCACTCTCTCTCTCTCCCCTCTTCCTGTCTGTTTTTCTCTCCCTCGCTCATTCTTTTTAATTCAAGATTTTTCTCCTCCAATTCATCTGAAAGTATGTAGAAAATAACAGTCTTTATTTTTATACTATGATGCTCTGAAATAGGACATGTTTATGCTATGATCTTACACATTGTTAAAGCAAAATTTCTGCCACATATAGTGCTACGGTGGGATATTTTTGTGCAAAGCATACTGAAAATTATTTATTCATATTTAATTTAAATGCTATGATGGAGATTTTTTTTTTCTCCAGTTAAAACTGATTATCTCACATTTGTACACTTTCATTATAGAGAATCCAAGTCAGAGCATTTGAACAGCACCGCGACTCACTGCACTTTTTACATACCCTGCATTCTTGTCAGTTATTAAATCAGTGTGCTTCATTTTCCCAGCGTAGCCTTATGCTCCTGCTGAAGGGATGTGAACAGCTGAAGCAACTGCTTGAATTTTGCCTGAGCTTCTCAAATAATCCAAGCAGAAATAGAAAGTTTGCTTCAAGCACTATTGTTATTCTTCTCTTCACAAGTTGAGTCATCCTTCAGCCTGTCAATCACATGTCTTCCCTGTTAGACGGTTCCACTCTCTTAACTACCATTGTTCAAAATGTCTAGACCTCATACATTTTCTAATGTTATTCTTGGAAATTCTCTTTAAAAAGGTAGGTCTCATTTTAGAAAGAGAATAAATATACATAGTGTAAACGTACTCTGGAACATACTTTCTGGTAAATATTTTATTACACCTTTCTATATAAAAATTTCCAATGCTTCATATGAACATGAATATATTTTTCTACTATATAAGTAAGTTGTTATGTATATAAATACATTATGTGTGTGCATATAGTGTTGTGAATTGCTAAATATATTTCAAAGATAGAGATTTAAATATTGCTAACACCTTTGAAGTAGTTACTTTTAAAGGTTCTATATTTATTCATAACTGGTACTATATTACAAAGGATTGAAAAAATTTTTGTAGAATTGCTGTGAATAGCTGAGAGATTCATTGAATTTCTTTGATTCTATTTTATATGTGTTACTATATTGATTATATGTATAATAGATCTTATATAATATTATATGCAAAATTGCTACAACTCCATCTAGTATTCTTCATCAAAAAAGAGGTGAGTCTGTTGTCTCTGAAACCCTAAGGTTATCCACACCAATCATAGTCTCTCTACGTCCAAAGTAACCAATATCCTAAATATTATTGTCAGAAATGCCCATGGATTTATTTTCATGTTTTTTAAATAAAGATTTTAAGTTTTATTTATTTATTTGAGAGAGAGAGAAAGAATGGGCATGCCAGTGCAATCAGCTTCTGCAGTCGAATTCCAGACACATATGCCACCTGGCTTGCATGGGTCCTGGGGAATCGAACCTGGGTCCTTTGGCTTTGCAGTCAAGTTCTTTAACTGCTAAGGCATCTCTCCAGCACTGTTTCATGGCTTTTGTCATTCACATGTGCATCATTACATGTCATCAATTGCTGTGCCATTGAAAGTATGTGATATTTATTTTGAATCTCATTTAAGTTATGATGTCACTTTCTGTTATTTCAACCTATAGAATTCTTCATCATCTACACAATGGAGATTGCACATGTATTTTGTAGTGCAAAATGTTACCTTGTCCTCTGTATCTCTTTTACCCTTGTAGTTGCATGGAAAAAATACATGGAAAGAAAGGTCCATTGATGGGCTGGGGAGATGACTTAGCAGTTAAGGCACTTACATGCAAAGCCAAAGGACCCAGATTCGATTACCTAGGACCCACATCAGCCAGATATTCAAGGTGGTACATGTGTCTAGAGTTCGTCTGGAGGGGCTGGAGGTCCTGTTGAGCCTATTCTCTCTCTTTCTCTCTCTCTTTCTCTCTCTCAAATGAATTGAAAAAAAAAAAAATATCCACCGAGTTCTGTACTGGCTACCAACCATGTGTGCAATATCACCTCAGATCATACAACTCACCACCAATGCCAACTGACATCCACTATATTAGCAATCACAACTTTAGTAATAAACCATTCAACCAAACCTAGTCCAACTTGCTGACCCAAAAATTCATAAGAAAATTGTTACAGTTAGCTTCACATATCTAGGACAGAATATCTCAGCAAAAGCAGCTGGTAGGAGGAAGTGTTCATTTTGGCTTACAGTCTTGATAGGAAGCTTAATAATGACAGGGAGTGGAGGTCCTGGAGGAGAGACTCTACATGACTCCTTGCAACAGCAGGTAGACAATAAGAGCAAGAGACTGAGCTGAGTTCTTGCAAGAGGAAGTAGCTATAACACACCTAAGCCCACTCCCAGAAGGACACCTCTTTCAGCAAGGTTCCACGTCTCAAATTGCTACCAGCTGGGCTCCATAATTTCAAAATATATTAATTTATGTAGAACATCTGATTCAAACTATCATATTCTGCCTATGGTCTCCACAAGTTCAAAACTATCCCTGATGTAAAATACATAAAATCAAGCTTTAAGATCCCTATTATTTTTTATTAATTATATTACTGATCAAAAGTCCAAAATTTTATCTGAAGCAGCTACATATACATACTGGTACAAAGTAAACATCCTTACTGTAAAAGTTCCCTCCAGCGGAGCTACATGCAGCTTGGAGAAAAATCCATCTTAAGCTAGATGCTTTCGTGGTGGCTGTTCTATAGTCAATACTATGGGTTTTTTACTGCCACCAATGATTTCTTGCTATGGTTTTATAGGTCCTCCATACAGGGACTTCCACAGCCCTGCCTCACATTGATTGTCCAGTGGCCATCTCAGGGGAAAAAAAATCATTTTGCAAATCCAATGATTCTCTCTTCCCTACATTTGTTATACTTCCAAAGTACCAGAAGGGAAAAAGTGAACCCTAAAGAGCAGGAAACCTCCTATAGCATTCTTCCCTCAGTCAACTTCCTTTCAAAAGACTCAGCATTCTTCCCTCTGTCTGTATGCAGAGTACCTAGTCCAATCTCAAGATGAACAATCACAGCTAAACTGAGATAGAGTCTCCAGCCTGAAGCTTTCATTTCTTTCTAAGACATAGCCTTCTCACAGCAATCCATTCCTTCTAAACTCAACTGTGTTCACATTCTCATGCCACAGGAAAAACACAGCTAGCCCCTCTCACAAACTGCCTCTGCCCCAGTCCAAACAAAGCTCTTCTTCCTCTTATAAGACAAGCCTCCCAATCCACGGGGTTTTTTCTGCACTTAGGTCTTTCAACAGTCACAAAATTGCTCTAGCAAGTTCTTCTGTTAACACTGAATGCTGTTATTCCACAGGTTTAAATGCTTACACATTGCTCCCACAAATCGCTTCAAAAGATCAAAAGCTATGTGGTCATGTTTCTAGCAGCAATGACTCCACACCTTTGTAACTAATTTTCAGTTACAGCTCCCTTTGTGTTGCTTAGACAACATATCAGGCCAAAAGAAGCTGATGGGAGGAGAGGGGTTATTTTGGCTTATGGCCTCCAGGGTAAGTTTCATGATGGTAAGAAAAGGATGGTCCTCAAGCAGAGGCTGGACATCACTCCCTTTGACAGCAGGTCAGATATATAGCAAGAGACTGAGCCTAATTTTGGCAAAAGAGAGCTGGCTAAAACATCCCTAAGCTAGCCTTGAAAAACACACCTCCTCCAGCAAGATTCTACCTCCAAAATTGCTACCAGTTCCTGGTGGCATTTAGAACACATGAGTTTGTGAGGAATACCTGATTTGTACCACCATAGAAGGAATCTCAACAGAACACAAAATATCAGCTGACGGCAATAAGGAGTCAGACAAGATATTAGCAGCAGGGTTATAACTTCCTTCCTGCTTAGCAGAATTGCTACACAATTGGGATTGCAGTATTTTGTAGCTATTAATCCTAAAGAGAAATGAAAGGGAGCTGGATATGTGGATATAGGAAGGGACCCAACACTATGTTTTTCATAGTACATTTCTTTGAACTAGCTACTAGCCAAATGCCTGCTTGTTTGACCTGTGGTGAATGACCCATGACCAGCAGTTCCTTACGTAGGATTGTGCTTTTGCTGCCAGGTACCCTTGGGGCTCTCGTCTGGCTTTGTCTGGTTTTTGCAGGCCTCAGCATCACTCTATTGCTGAGGGCTTGCCTTGCATTCTCTTTGGCATCCTCAAGAGTGTCTGGACTAAAATAGGTCTTGGTTCTCTAGATGGATAAAAAGTCCATTACTTATGAGTCCTGTCTGCACAATATAAAGGAGACAGTCTTCCATCCTTGGATAATGTGAGTTGGAAAGAATAGTCAGAGAAAGAGTTTAGAGCAACTCAATCTTAGGTGGATAGCTATTCTTTTAAGTTCAATATTTCAAATATATTTGTTGTGCTGGGGATTGAAGTGAAAGCCATGTGCATGACAGGCAAGCACTGTAAAACTGTGCAACATCTCTAGCCCTCTAGGTTCTTACCTCTAGTTACAAGTTTGAGCTATGTGGGCATGGTGTTTTATTCATGCCCAAATAGAAGTTTTTACTGTGTTTTCCCACTATATTTGTCATGTTTATTGATGCATTGTCCACAGTAACCAAGGTATTGCATCATATTAAATATTTGCAATAGGATAAATGAATAAAAATTGTGATTATACAATAAAATAATATTCAATCTTGATAATAATAAAATGCCACTTGCAACATGGATGGGTAAGCACAGAAGGAAAATAAATACTTTATTATCTTAATTATATGTAGAATTTTTTAAAGTCAGTTTCATAGAACCAGCTACTGTCATGGTAGTATCAGGTTTGTGGACTTGTGGGACAAAGGTACAGACTTGCATCTATGAAAGAGGAATAAGTTTAGAAAACAAATATATAGCATGGATGGTTATATAATGTACAAAGAAAGTAGAGTTTAGGTGTTCTGATAACACTCCAAAAATGGAAGATAAATATAAGAAAGTAATAGACATATTAATGTACATGACTGTGCAAAGCATTAAATGTATGTCAAAACACCATCATATACACCTTAGATATACAGAGTAAAACATATTATCTATAAATTTGCATGCCTTACTTTCCTGAACATTTTAGTGTATTAACATTGTAAATATTATTATACCATAAAAATATTTTCCATTTAACCTTTACTTAACATTTTCTTCTTGTAACTAAATGTTTAATGCCATGCACTTCTCTTTTACACATTATATGTTAGGATAAAAATAAGAAAATATATTCTGTGAGTTCTGTGATTGGTAACAGTTTGTGTCTTCCAAATTACAGGTCAATTTTATTGGCTCTAATAACTTGTATCACATTTCTTTCCTTAATAGCCTGGCACATTTTTTTCTATTTTCTGTAGAATAAAGCATTGTTTTAAAACAATCCATAGGCTGTATTTTTTACTTGAATGTTCCAAAGTTTTCTTTTACCTTTATGTTGTTAAATTCTAGAGAATGTGTTAGATTTTCAAGACTTCTTATTTAACATCTGTTGCATGGCCTGCCGGTTGGGGGCAGGCTAAGCCTGAACTGTTGGTCGGAGCACCTATCCATCTCTATGCCTGCTAGTCCAAGGATGAATGATATTTTAAGTGGAATTTGAGTGCAGCATAAGGTGAAAGCTACAATATCATTCAGGAATTGACTTAAGCTCTTTGGCAAAAAGTCGCAAGGCAACCCTAATTCAAGATAGAGGGACAGTGATTTTCTAACCTCAAAAGCTCCTGAAGCAGCCAAACCTGCTCTCTGAAATATTATATCTATTTTTCTATCATGCATACACTCACTCATTCATAAGATCACCCAGATGTGCTGTTAATCTTCAGCTTAGGTTCAGGCATGAGGATTTCTTGAGTAGCTGCCATCCTTGTGTCGATGAGGTCCCCACAGCTCATTTCCTCGGTGTAGTTGTTTCAGTTTACATGATTGTCAAGGATTTCATCACTCCTCATCATTAATACTTATCATAATGCATTACTTGTTGTGTTAATACTTCCATTTGGTCCTTTTTCTATAAAATATTGTTCTTTTATTGGTAACCCACTCTACAATATGTTGTTCTGTCATACATGGTATTATTTTTCACTGGAATTAGCTCACATTGAACTGGAAGAATGGTCTTGATCTATTCTTTAGTTTTCAGTCTATCAACCTTCTTTTGCTTCAGGAGATTTATCCTCCTCTTCTCGTCTTTTGTCTTTATATGCCCACACATGTTTAACTTTTGGCTTTTTTCTGTTGCATATGATTTTAGAGTTTTCACAGACTCTTTGAAGAGGGACCTTGTTTAGTTTTTCTAACTTTATGGACGTTTTGGACAGTTTTTAAAGGATAATGAATTCTTTTTTGAAATCTTCTGATTCTGGTTTGAAGCCCTCTTCTATCCTAGTCATACTTTTTTTTTTTTTGTCCCAGTTTCTGCTCACTGCGTGAAGCCAGTCTTGACTGATGGGCTTCAAGAAATCAGAGTCTAGACTGGGGTGTTATCTTCAGGCCTTCCAATAACTGACACCTACTCATTCATTATTCCAGGGGAGAAGGAAAACTCCTACACTCATGCCATTTCCCTCTGATATCCCATGCCCTCTAGTGCCTAATGGCAGCTAGTTTTGGGGATTCATGCCCTTTCTCTCTTCAGTCATCCATCAGTTCCAACTTATTTCTTTAGTATGAGAGGAGACAGCATATTCTTTCCAAGGCATTGCCAGTTGAAAACTATATCCTTTCAACTTTCTGTTTTGGGATACCTTATCATTTGGTATTTTTGTAAAAATTGTGACATTCTTTGTTCAAGTCAGCTGTCCAGTGTTCTTTCTGCTAACGTGTGGATGTTAGAGAAAGTCCAAAAACTATGGTAATACCATTTTGTCATTTTCAAAAAAAATCCTGAAAATAATTTTATAAGGCGTTTCAAAATATGATTAGATAGATGATGTCCATCAGTTATGGATGAAGATCACTACTATGTCTGCTGTACGAAAAAGAGATCAGCTTCTCTATAGCCATGTCTCATAAGCATATATTTCTAATAAAAGGGTGCAAAGGAGGGTGGGGTTCAATGTTATTTAAAATTACAGGATAAAAGCTGTTTCATTGTGTGCAATCCTATTTTTATTTTATGAAATGACTCAGTGATATGAGTAATTTAATTTGCAGTGCTTCATTTGATATTAGCTCTACAAAGAATATAATACAAAATGAACATCTATCTTTAGACTAAACAAATATCTAACAGCTTCTTGGGCTCAGGAAATAATGTACTCTGAAAGAGACTGTGACCATTACAGTCTAAAATGAGGGTGTTCTAATGTTATCTTAAGGCATATTGTGAAACTTTTTCTTGCTGTATAATTCTATGGCAATATTAGGAAATTGCTTTAAACCCATGATGTATTTTTTCATCCATGTGGCTCCACAGATGCATTACGTACATGTTTTCGCATCCACTACCAAGGATAAAGTTTTTCCATATCCTTATAGTGTTCTGCGTAGATAGCATAATTATACTATTTATCAATTCATTAGTGATTATGGTCTCACAACAAAGATACTTTCGTTCTTTAAATTGCATAATGGCTGCTATAATTTGACAAGTTACTGGAAAAAAATGTGTGTTATATGTTTCTTATGAGAACGCTGAATAAAGACAAATCACTGACAGCTTTCTGGTACTACAAATTAATTTGCCTTTAAAATTCAATTTTTATGATGAAATATAATTTATTATCAGGGATCTTACAGATGTAATGCCAGTTAGATTAGTTGACTCATCTACCTCTCATTGCTCAAAAGGTAACATGTAAATATATATTCATTGACCACTGAAGTTCTATTTATATTAATAAATAGAATTAGGATAATCATATTTATTATCATTAATTAGAATAATTTGAAAATTTTTAGATATTATAATTTTATATTTATTTAGGGTATTTAAGGCTAACTTCTAGCTCAAAATTGTACTTTCCAAGCAAAATAGCTTGTACATACCCTCATTCCCCACATGCAAATCAATGCCACATATACTTCCATGCCATGGCCTCATAAGGCCTCTACACAGGAACTTCAACTCATTTCACATTTCCAGTAGACAGCTCCAAAATACTATGCTAAAAATCCAAATATCTTCTGTTTTCTGAATTTGTCATACTGCCAGAACCAGCACCAGGTGGGCAACCAAATTTGTTAATCCAGGGAGAAATAAAGCTGACTTTGAAGATCAGCATATTCCTTCATCATCCTTTCTGCAGGTCCTCTCACAATGATCAGCATTCCTCCCATTGTACCAGTGAACTGCAATTTGCCAAATCTCAAAGCTGGTAATCTCTCACACAACTGCAGCTGGTATTTAGAGTTCCTGTGCTCAGGATTGGAACCTGCCCACATTTCCCAGTCCATTACTTTAAATTTAATTTGACTCAAGTTCTTAGGATAGGAGCAAAACACAGCCAAAATATCACAGACTGTCTCTAACCCAGTCAGAAAGCTCATAAGCCAAGCCTTCATAGCCCATACATTTTATGTAGTTAGTTGTCTCACACTCTCACCATAATGTTCTATCATGCTCTGCTTATAGGGCTGCAAAGCTTCTCCAGTCCAGGTTTCTAAATCCTTCCATTTCTTCCCACAAATCAGCTTCAAAAGATCAAAAATCAAAGGCTTACTATAACAATACTGCCTCCTTGGTAACAATTTTCTTTTTTTTTTTTTTTTGGTTTTTTGAGGTAGGGTCTCACTCTGGCTCAGGCTGACCTGGAATTCACTATGTAGTCTCAGGGTGGCCTTGAACTCTCAGCGATCCTCCTACCTCTGCCTCCCGAGTGCTGGGATTAAAGGCGTGCGCCACCACGCCCGGCACAATTTTCTGTTGTAGTTACCTTTGTGTTACTGGATAAACTATCTGGCCAAAAGCAGCTCATGAGAAGAGAATTTATTTTGGCTTATTGTTTCAGGTAAATTCCATCACCACAGAAAAAGGACCCTAGAGCTAATGCCGGGCATCCTTGCTTTGGCAGCTGACAAGAAGTAGCAGAGTGTAAGCTGAGCTCTGTCAAAGGGGAAGCTGGGTTATGACACCCCAAAATCAGCCCCCAGCAACACAGTTCTGCTCCAAATGCTCCACCTGCCAAACTATCCCTACAGCTCTGGACTGAGCTTTCAAAACTTGTGAGGCTATGGGGGACACTGCATTCAAACCACCACAGATGGTTAATCTTGATTGCCAACTTGATTAGTCATAGAAGCACCCAGGGGGAAAAAAAAAATAACCTCTGAGTATGTCTCTCAGGAACCAATTAAATTAACTTAATAAACTTGGAAGACCCACCCTAACTGTGGGCAGCACCATTCAATAGGCTGGGATGCTGGACTGAATAAAACCCATTCATTGCTCTCTGATCCTGACTATAGATTAATTGTGACCAGTTGCTTCTATGGCATCCAGTCAAAGTAAACTCTTCCTTCCTTATGTTGTTTACCTCAGGTATTTTGTTATAGTAACAAAAATGCTAATATTTCACTGTTCCTAGAATCTCGTTTTTAAATTTACAAATATTTCCTTATATAATCCTTCAGATCATTTGCTTCTTGTTCCATCGTGCTTCTTGTGATACTTCAAACCTTATTAAAACAGGCTGGAAAGATGGCTTAGCAGTTAAGAGCTTGCCTGTGAAGCCTAAAGAGCCTGGTTCAAGGCTCAATTCCCCAGGTCCCACATAAGCCAGATGCACAAGGTGGCACATGCATCTGGAGTTCATTTGCAGTGGCTGGAGGCCCTGGCGCACCCATTCTCTACCTATCTGCCTCTTTCTCTGTCTGTCACTGGCAAATAAATAAACAAAAATAAAGAAAGAAAGAACTCTCTATGAATTTTAAAGGTCTCCAGGTCACCAAACATGCAAATGACTCTAACTAACATCATTTTTAGTGAATTGTGTTCCATCACTGCTAATTTGAAGATGATCTTTAGCACAACTGCACAAAACTGTATTTTTTTTTGCGCAAACCTGTATTTTGCTAATCAATCAATGATACATTCATTTCACTTTTCAAAAATGCATAAAATCTCTTATTCCTCATATTTATCTACAATGGTTATTTTTTCATAGTATTGACACAAAAATATTTTTGTATGTCACTGAAGAAAAAAAAAAGTAAGAAGGGAAACTCTTACCAAGATACTCTGTTGCACACTCTGCTATCCTTCCTGTGTAATATCTGTGCTCTGAGATGAATATTCAACTGCATGAATCTTACTTGAGAAAGTCCATTCTAAAGTGGTTTCTCTCCACAATTTATGATAAATAAATAAATATAAATATATATATATATATATATATATATATATATATATATATATATATATATATGAATGACATAGAACAAACAGTAGGAAGCACAGAAAATGGAAGGAAAAAAAAAACATGTACTTATTTATCTAAGTAACTGATGATAGCAGTTAACTTTCTCCTTGCTGGTACAAAACACCTGACCAGAAACAGCTCATGGAACAAAGGAGATTATTTCAGGATCATTGTTTTGAGGGGAAGTTTCATTATGGTGAAGAAAGCGTGGAAATAGAAGACAGAAGACATCAGCTGGGAGAATTAAGTAGCAAGAGCGATGTGAGTGCTGTAAGTTAAACAGGGCTACCAGACTTGAAGGCTAACCGGAGTCACTTCCTCAAGCAAGGCTCCACCGCCCAAAGGTTCCACAAACTTCCCAAATAGCACCAACAGCTGGGTACTAAACATTCAAGTCAACACACTGAGAAACATCAAAAATAATGAGGAAAGACTCATGGAGTCTAGCAGTAAAATAAAACGCATGGAATTTAGTTAAAAAATTAAGAGAAGGTAAAGGAAATAAACTGAAATCATAACAATCCCATAAATGTGTGCTTGTTTAACTTTACAAGAATTAAAATAAATACTGTTTTATGATGTCATCACGGTACAAATCACAAAGTTCTAAGGATCATCCTGGACCTTGTGCCACCACTTTTCCATTTTATTTACCAGACAATTTTTTTTTTAAATTTTACTCTACAAGAACCAGGTCTTCTTATGTCAATCAGTACTTCGGTCTTGAACTTGGTTTTTCTGTATGTGACTCTGATATCCTCAATGCTTGAACATTCTGGCTGGATTTTTATTTAGATTATAATGTCCTGCACTTACAGCCTTGTATTTCAAGATACTTGAATCCTTTCCACACTCTAGGACTAGATGTCAGATCTTTATCATTCTATTTAATAATTAATCTTGACCTTAGACTCACCTGGGGACAAATTCTGTTTCAACATCCCAACCTTTGAAAACACTCATATGGATCCCTGGCCCAATTTCATTAACCTATTTCCCAAAAACCAGTATCACCAAACTAAGCTATAACTTTAAGACTAGACTAAAGAGAATGTGTTGAGCTGAACTCATACATGCCATATTTACCAAAAATATTTAAAATATCCTATTGGGGCAGTTTAATGATGACAGTGCCCCAAAAGTAAAAACTAGGAATATTTTGAAGCTTGTAGGGGAGAATCTAGGTCATTTCCCTCTGATAAAATTCAAAAGTACCAGAAAGATCTGGACTTTTCTTATCTATGCCTTCTGGGTGAGACTGAGAAAGCAGAGGATTAAGATTTTTGGGAAGATTGCTCTTTTCCAAAGTCCTGACCACAGACACCCTATGTCATTTCTAGACTAACTAGACCAGCAACTCATGCAGGAGGGTCACATTAAAAAAAAAAAAAAAAAAAAAAACCCTGAGTCTCAGGGTGGGCTTCCCTGAGTTCTGGAACCTCCTCTTTCCTTCTTCAGCAAGAGCTGTTTCCTTCCTTCATCCTCTTAAATTCTATCTCTCACCTAATGCAATCTGTAAATATTACCTTCTTTGTGGGCGTCAATTCTTTGAATTCATAAAACAAGAATCTGGAAGGCTTCTAGCTCAGTTGGCATTTTGCATGACTGATGTCTTTTCCTGCCTCCTGCCTCCTGCATATTGCTCAACCAAGGATAGAAATGAGACTCCAGTGGTCTCAAGGCACTCCAAATCTCACTTGTCACTATCATCATAAAATCATTGACTCCATTGAAAACATTATAGATTCTTAATACTCAAAAACTTATAAAGTTCTATTTTCATAACATATGTTGGAGGTTCTACTTACACAGCATATCTGTTAGACTCGGTATATTTTTATGCATATTGACAAATGAGAAAGGGTATTTTAACCTGCATTACATACCCAGTAATTGGTAATCACTGTATGGCACTTACGGAAAAAAATTAAAAAGCAATTTTAAATATACCAGAGTAGGGCTGGAGAGATGGCTTAGCGGTTAAGGCACTTGTCTGCAAAGCCAAAGGACCCAGATTCAATTCTCCAGTACCCACGGAAGCCAGATGCACATGGCACATGCATCTGGAGTTCATTTGCAGTGGTTTGATTCCCTGTCATGTTCATTCTCTCTCCCTTGCTCTCTCTTTCTTCCTCTTCCCTCTTTCTCTCTGTCAAAGAGAAAGGAAGGAAGGGAGGAAGGAAGGAAAAAGAAATATATGTATATATGTGTGTGTGTGTGTGTGTGTTTATGCACATATATATACATACATACACACACACACACACACACACACACACACACACACACACACACATAGTATGTATATACCAGAGTATATGGCTCCTATAGGAAATTTTTAACTGACTACTAAGCTACAGCATAAGCATACACTATGTTATTGGTTTACCTTTAAGTAGATGAACATTACAGAAGCCTGGACCTACTTAAATCTGACTAAATGTGTCTGCAGAAGAACAGAGGAGACAAAGTATGCGAAGAATGTACAAAGGTGAGCAATGGTGTGCATCTGCTGATATTAGGCGATGTAAATAACAACAGAGGCAGGGGCTGTTCATCAAAAGCCGGAATGGGTTAAATATTTTTCTTTAAGAAAATGTTGGCCGAAGTTCTTTCCTTGAAAAGTTCATAGGAACAATTTTATTTTCAGAGTTATCTTGCCAGAGCCTGAGTGATATCAAAAATACATGAGGAGCTTTATGCTGAGTGACATGACACATCAGAACCTATTACTGGCTTTGAGAGTGATTTAGGATTAGGAAGGATATTGTAAAACAAGAAGTTATACAAGTAGTCATTAGTCAAACATAGCTTTAGTGTGATGGAAATCAGATAGCAGGATGCAATGGATATTTTAAGTACATTTATAAATGGAAGCCAAAATATTGATAGAGAATACACCAGAATAAATCACTAGGGAAGAGTGTTTCATAATGGTATAAGTAGTTTCCTCTGAAGAAATGTTTCAGGAAATTGCATTTGCCACATAGTTCAATGTTGTTTTATCTAATAATAGAGATCATTTTCATATACAAATTCAACATCTTTTTAGTATGCCAAAATCGGCTTGAGATGCTCAACAGCTCTATTAAGAACACCCTTCTTTTAAATGATGCCCTTCTGCTAGTGAGAGACAAAACTATTTAGCCAAAACACTAGAGTTTATTAAATAACTAGGGTTATGTGGATTAGTGAATCAAGTTCAAGTCCAGAGTAATTGTAAGGTTTAGGGTATATGCTTACTTATCATATTTTGCTTAAGCTATTAAAGTTTGATACCTAAATATCATTTTCAGAATTATAGTTTTATTGTATGAATAGGAAAGTTAGGATAAAAGTCAAATGAAATATGGCTAACAGGAAATTATGTGACTACTATTTTTATTATATGTGCATTAGTTGGTAAATAAAACCTAGAATAATTAATTGCACTATTTGTCAATTTATATAGTACACAGACTTTCTCTATTATGTCTGTCATGCTATCAACAATGTAATAAATATCTCACAAACTTTCAAAATAATTAATAATTGACCTGCATGAACTAGTGGGGAAGGTACAAAAACTACAGTATTTATGATGCTTTCATCTGATACATATAGGAAAATATTGTGGTGAATGGATTAAAATTTGAAATAAATATCATTAAGAGCAAATTTGTTGTCATCACTTCCTGCCTGTCTGGAGAACGTGTAAAGGCATGGGATTCTATTTTGGAGTTCTCCACAAAATGATCATACTGTAGATATTCAGTACTTTGGTTATTTCAACAGCCTCATCACATTTCCAGAAATTCCTAAGAGAAAATGACTAAGCCCTGCCTTAGCTTCCTTCTACACCTCAATGGCTTTCTCCTTGCTTTACTTGTAAATTTTTAATTAGCTGAGTTCTGAAGCAATAGAGTATAAACTAAAATCCTCAAACTTTCCAGAATGCTTCTGAATTAGAAAGAGAATTATAGTTTTGCGGATGAGGAAACTGAAACTGAGGGAGATCAAATAATGCTCCTAAGAAATTTCTTGCAATCTTGCTGAGGAAAAGTATTTAACTGTACATTGTTCCAACGTTACATTGGAACTATGTAGTGATTTCCGGTCCTTCAAAAATGATAGGGTAGATGAAAGAAGACTGCTTACCATGAAAATATATCACTTGGCTGGAAAATATAATTGGATATGGGAAAAAATGGGTTTAGAACAAGAACAGACATTTTTCAAAGTGATGTTGCATAAATGCAGATGAAACCAGTCCACATATGAGCACTAAAGCTGAAGAGGCCAACATGTACAACCCAGCAGGAGAACAAATATGCTGTTTTTTTAAGTGAAGATGAAATTCCACTGTGTATATGAGTCATCCAGGGCATGTGAGCTACGGAGACCATTTCTGACTCACATCTATCAGGGATATAAAATTTAAATTTAAAGAAATATAATTTGTCAAAGGCCACATATTTAAAGAACAAATGAGAATATTCAAATATATATATCAATTATATATATATGTGTGTGTGTGTGTGTGTGTGTGTGTGTATGTATGTATGTATATATATATATATATATATATATATATATATATATATATATATATATATATATATACACATATACACACATATTGTGATTCTGAACAAAATTCAGTTGCTTTTGGATATGGACAAGTTCAGAAACCCACTTTAGGCATTGCAGGATTCTGCAAGCATTACAAGTAACACTAAACATTAAGGACTGTACTAGATAGTTATTCTAATAAATGAGCTCAAGTATGACAGCTTCTGTCAACTTCTATGAAAGTGTTGATGAAGCTTCCATTAAATTATCTATATGTATTTCTAAATACAAACTTCTTTATTATATAATTTTTATCATAAATTTCAAAACATACATGGAAATAAGAATTTTTCACAAAGTATAAACTATAGTGTTCATAATAACTGGGTTTCTGTGAAAAATGTGAGAAAATAATCTGAATAGTTCTTCATCAAATTTAAAAAATAGCCAGGCGTGGTGGCGCACACCTTTAATCCCAGCACTCGGGAGGCAGAGGTAGGAGGATTGCCATGAGTTCGAGGCCACTCTGAGACTCCATAGTGAATTCCAGGTCAGCCTGGGCTAGAGTGAGACGCTACCTCAAAAAAATCAAAAAAAAAAAAATTAAAAATAGTGAAAGTGTATTTGCTATTTATATTGCATAGTAAGTCAAAGGTTACTGGTGAAAATACAGTGTTGACAGAACAGCATTATTTCAACATGAAATATTTTAATTTCAAAGAAGTAGATTTTAATGTGTTTTAAATTTTAGTTTTAACTAATACAATGATACAAAAATGGTACATATTAACTGGGTACCATGTTATGTTTCAATACATGTGTACTTTGTGTGGTACTTAAATCAGACTAAACCGATCTTTCTTCTTGAGCATCTATTGCTTCTTTATGATGAATATAATAAAAGTGGGTTTTTTATAGCTATTTAGATATACAGGGCTAGGGGTATGGCTCAGTAGCTAAAGGTGACTACTTGCAAAACCTGATGCAAAAATGACACCAGCATCTGGAGTTTATTTGTAGTAGCAAAAGGCTATAGCATACACATAACCTATATTCTCTCTTTCCCTCTCTCTCACTCTCTCTCTCTCTCTCTCTCTCTCTCTCTCTCTCTCTCTGTCTGTCTCTATCTCTCTCACATGCACGTGCAAATAAATAAGTGAATATATTTTCAAAAAGAAATGTGCCACAGATTATTTTCATCATAAAAATCCTCTTGTTCAATAAAACAACACAACTTGAAACTCCCATCTAAATGTAACCTAACACACACTGATTAATTTTCCCTATCCTGTCTTTCTTATGAGCTCAGCCTCTGCTAAACACAATTATACCCTCTTTTCCTATGACTTCAATGTGTTTGTATTCCACATACAAGAGAAGTTATGCAGAACTTATTCTTTTGTCCCTTGCAGTTTCACTTAACAGAATGAGGTTGATTCAAATGTTGCCAGTGAGAGGTTTATTTTTTTTAATTTGTAAAAAAAAAAAAAAAAAAAAAGTGTATTAAAAAAGAAAAATAGGCTTTTCAGGGATAGAGAGATTGCTTAGTCGCTAAGGTACTTGCCTGTAAAGGCAAAAGACCCAGGTTCGATTTCTCAGTGCCCATGTAAGCCAGAAGCACATGGTGGCACATTCAACTGGAGTTCATTTAAATAATAATAATAATAATTTAGTTAGTTAGTTAGTTGAGAGAATGAGGCAGATAGAGACAGAAAGAATGGGTATACCAGGGCTGTTAGCCACTATAAATGAACTCCAGCTGCATGCACAACCTTGTCCATCTGGCTTTAGGTAGGTACTGGAGAATCAAGCTTGGGTCCTTAGGCTTTTCAGGGATGTGACTTAACTAATGAGCCATCTCTCTAGCCCTTGTTTTTATTTTTTAATTTTTATTAGCATTTTCCATGATTATAAAAACAAAACTATCCCATGGTAATTCCCTCCCTCCCGACCCCCAACACTTTCCCCTTTGAAATTCCATTCTCCATCATATTACCTCCCCATCTCAATCATTATACTTACATATATACAATATCAACCTATTAAGTACCCTCCTCTCCTCCCTTCCTTTCTCTTCCTTTTACGTCTCCTTTTTAACTTACTAGCCCTTGTTTTTTTAATGGCCAGAGAATATTTTGTTCTTTACTTTCACCTGCATGTCATAGAAAAAAAGTCTAAGTAGAATTCTCCAATGGTAATATCAAACTTTTTTTTCAGGAAATGCACACTAAAACACTTGAGAAAAAAAATATGTTGGTGTGTATAGTTATGATTTAGTTAAATGAACCTCTTTTCTGATTAATTTTATTTATTCATGAAGTTTAAATTGACTAATAGTATTTGAAGAATCTATTAATAAACATACCTTAATGTTACAAAAGGTTTTTAAAAAGAATTGCATATTAATGTTAAAGACATATTTCCTATTCTTTAGGACAAATATACTTCTGAAAAAAAAATAAAAACACCCAGACAGGTTTTCAGGATTGATAAATTATAAGACATTGTGATCTGGCAATCTCATTACTCAGACCATATCCAAAGAAAATGCTTTGAGTATAGGTAAGTAATATCTTTACTTTCATGTTTATCGCTGCCCTAGTCAGAAACAATGTAAATATCTATGACTAATAAATTAACAAAAATGGTGTACATATGCAACAGAATACTGATTATAATATCTGTTATTTTTAATGATTTTTTAAAATTTTATTTATTTGCAAGCAGAGGGAGACAGAAGAAAGCCAGAGAGAATGGGTGTCCCAGGGCCTCTAGCCACTACAAAGAAACTCCACATGCATATGCCCCTTATGCATCTGGCTTAAGTGGGTCCTGGGGAATTGAACCTGGGTCCTTTGACTTTGTAGGCAAACACCTTAGCTGCTAAGCCATTTATTCAGCTCATATCTCTGTTATTTTGCTAGAAAGAATTGAAAGAGTAGCCTTTAAAATTATTTTGAATGCATAATTTCAATTGTTTCAATTAAAAATAGACAATATGACTCACAAAAAAGAAAATTACAAGTGTTCATCAAACATTTTTATAAATACCTTTACTTAAACTGTACACACCTTTAATCCCAACACTCAGGCAGATGCGGTAGTATCATTATTATGGGTTTGAAGCCATAAGAATGAACTCCAGGTTAGCATGGGCTAGCATGAGATTATGCTTCAAAAGAGAGTACAAAATGATTGAATTTTAGGAAAATTATGTGCGATATATCTAAAGATATGATGCTTAAAATCATAACTGCTTAAGTGATTACTGTTGGTGGTGAAGCAAGTAATCATTGATAAATAATATTAGGACAACACAAAATGTTTTGAAATTATGCTAGGGTTATTAAATATATATTTAATAATAACTAGTTTGTTAACTTGTCAAATATGAACTAATTAAAAACACTGTACAGAGGTTACTGTGATGTAATGTGCTCACATGTAGCAAATAAAATATATTGATATGGAAAATATTAAGTAATGTGCAAAATCTAACATACTTTAGTTTCAAAAGATATATTCCTAATTCAATGCTTGAATATAACTTTGTCTTTCTCAAGTAAGAGTAATGTTTGCACAATCTTATTAAAGTAAAGAGAAACACTAGAATACCCATCATACCTGCATTTTTTTTTTTCTGTTGCTAAGAGGATACCATACACTGGGCAGTTATAATGAAGAGGGATTTGTTTTGGCCTGTAGTACTAGAAGTACAGGACCAATGGGCTGCCTCTGGTGATGGTCTTCTCTTTTGTACAGTCCTGAGGCCATTCAGACATACACCAAGAAATAGGAAGTGCATGAGTGCACACACATCTGTGTTTGTGTGTGTGTGTGTGTGTGTGTGTGTGTGTGTGTGTGTGTGTTCATGTGCAAGCATGTGCATGCATGGGCACATGCACAGTCTGGTTCCTCCTTTTTTTTTTTATAAAGTTTCCAGGATTCAATCATGAGTACCAAACACTGATGTGCTCTAAGAACTTCTTCTACCTACTAGTTAATGGGTTCCATGCTCTTAATTATTCACACTAGAAATTAAATTCCAATCTATGAAGCCTTGTAGAACACACTCAGAATATAACCATACCAAAGGTATATGTCTATGGTCATGATTAGAGTTTGAATGTGTAAACAGTTTCAACATTTCAAATGGAGATCAAACTACTTCCATAAAAATCTTGGACTGAAGAAAAGGCAAAACTGAGAGCTATTGAGAGGAATATAAAGTACTCAATGAAAAATCTGCTATGCAGAAATGAGGTGAGATGTACATGTACTGTGATTTTATTTAATGTTCACTCATTCATAGTCCTGGAGTGCTGGCTTCATGAGACTGAGGTTGATGCGTAACTTAAAGACACACAACACACACACACACACACACACACACACACAAAAAAAATGTGACTATACCACACCAAGTTAAGTTTCCTCTCCCCTGCTGTATGCTAATATTCTTCTTCTTCAATGTAAGCTGCCAACGTTAAAGAGGAAAATTACCAAGTGATAAAAGGTATGGTCCACCATTACCCATTACGATGGACTGTGTCATAGGAAAGGGAGTTCTAAAAATTGTTGTCAGTCCTGACCGAAGCCAAGGATAACAAAAATGCCCTTACTATAAAATTAAAATACACATGGTACTTACTCTTTCTAGATTCCATTCATACTATGATACCATGGCAACATCTCTTCCTGGTCTCTGCACTTCTCCTGCCTAGAGAATCTTTTTGATGTTTCATCAGGTGTATAAAATTCTTCTTTGTTCTTTTTGTTCCCAAAGCTTTCATAGTAGCCTTCAATTCAGGTCATTCTGCCTGCAAGAAGGAGAAAACCAAAACTCTCTAAACATCTATGTTTTGAGATGTTTTCTTCTACATAAGAGAAATTGCATATCAAACTTGATCTACTGGTCATCAACTTAAATTTCAGACTACTTAAGCAGCTCAGTTTGTAAAATTTCTCTGCTATGCTTTCCAACAATGTCGTATGTTCACTTACTCTACTATTTAATATTTTAAGGGAAGTTTTTCTGCAGGGCATTGGTTCCAGTAGCACACATTTTCACCATTTTTCCCCATGGAAGTTTGATATTTACTATCCTGTACATTTGAAACAATTTTCAGATTTCTTATTTCCAATACTATGAATTGACAATGTAAATGGAAGTTACGCTGTGTGTTTGAGAGAATGATGACCAGAAATATTTCACATGTACAAGCACAAGCTTATTTTATTTATTTATATATTTACAAGCAGAGAAAGAGAGAAGAGAGACAGACAGAGAGAATGGTTGCTCCAGGGCCTCCAGCCACTGCAAATGAACTCTAGATGCACGTACCACTTTGTGCATCTGGGTTTATGTGGGTACCAGGGAATCAAACTCAGGACATTAGGCTTTGCAGGCAAGCATCTTAACCACTTTCTTTACAGTCCCCACAGGCACATTTTAAAGGCATTTTCATTCTGTGCTTTGTGAATATATGGATATTTTTAATGCATTGGAGGATATAGAAAGATGTCAACTTATAAATAGTGATGAAGACAGTATCTGTCATTTTTTTTTCATATTAAAGGAGAGGAAAATGATAGTGTCATGGGCATTAGTAAAACATAAACAAAATTTTCCAATTTTGTAAAGCTAAAATTCAAAACTGTAATCATTAAAAGAATATTCAAACTACATTTAGAAAAAAGACACAATAGTGGTAGGCAGAATGTAACTAACAAAGACAGATGAACACAAACAAGTAAAATGATTAATAAATTAGATGACTATATGCTATTAATATAACTTTTAAAATGGAAAATTTAATTTTTTCTGAGGCAAGCATATCAGGCTTTTCTATGAGAAAGAGTGGGAGTGAGAGAGAGACACACAGAGAGAATTGGTGTACCAGGGCCTCCAGTCACTATAATCAAACTCCAGAAGTACACATTACCATGTGTGCATGTGTAACCTTGAGCATGTATCACCTTGTGCATCTGGCTTATGTGGGATCTGGGGAGTTGAACATGGGTCTTTAGACTTCTCAGGCAAGCACCTTAACTGCTAAACCAGCTCTCCAGCCTGGAAAATTTAAGTTTTTAATAAAAACAAATTATGTACATGTTGAAAAGCAAAAGTATTGTAAAAAGTAAATAATTCTGACCTTTGACTATAAATGCTTTAATAGCATCATCATATAGAGAGACCATTAACCTCTACTGACACAGTATAATCTGGGTATGAGATAATCAAAGTTCAAATGAGGAACTAATTTTAAAGGAATCTGAGGTAGGCTAGAAAGAAACTATAGCTACTTACCCTTGCAATCCTAGTAGTTTATATTGGAGACATTTCAAAAGAGTGTTATTTCTATAAAAGTTTCTTCTCATTTTGAAAATTATTAATAAAATATGTGCCCTGGTATCTAAGTTCACATCTAATACACTCTAGAAGAATGAAGTGCTTGTTTTGTCTCCTACAAATTCAAGCTAATATTTATAAAAATTTATATAAAAAATTTATAAAAATACCTCAAATTTATTTACTTTAACCTTTGGTATAATCTTACATTTTATATACCTAATTTTTCATATATTATTATAATATATTATAATTATTTTACTATATAGCTAATAATTTGGATGTACTTTCTCCTATGGAAAAACCTACCTGGAGTTGAAACTGTTCCAAACAACTGAAGCAAACCATATATTTTGAATACTCTATTAGTTTCCTGCACCAAACCATAAAATATTCATTCCCAAGACAAAGCAATAGCTTCAAAACAAAAATAAAACAACATCATTGTTCAATAATTTATTGTTAAGAACTTTATCCAATAATTGTGAAATTATCTCCCACATTAGACATTAACCTTGATGTATATAATCTGAGTTATGATTTTGTAAGAATGAAACTTTGATAAATTAAGGAAACATTTTCAGTTGAATTATCTTTTAAATATTCTTACTTATTTATTTGCTAGCAGAGAGAGATAAACATAAGAGAGACAAACAGACAGAATGAGCATGCCAGGGCCTCTAGCCACTGCAAAGAAACTCCAGATGCATGTGCCACTTTGTGCATCTAGCTTTACATGTGAACTTGAGAATCAAATCTGAGTCATTAAGCTGTGTAGTAAGTACCTTAAACACTGAGCAATTTCTCGAGCCCCAAGTTGAATTATTTAATACAGTTTAATCTGTCTTGAAAATTGGTCTGCTTGTTTAGTAATCCTAACTTATAATCATATTTTGAATTATTTTGACTAAGATTTTTTTTATATAACTGTTTCACTTATTCATCCTATTTTCCTCTTATGAAGCTCAGCGTTAATTTAGAGAAACTGAAAATGTTAACTGAATTCTTCAAAGACCAACAAACTGGCATAAACTGGCTTTTGGATATACCATGTTTAGAATTTGAGGTCACTTCAATTCTGTATTTATAACAAACAGTCCCTTAATTCCTAAGAGAAATTTCCCACTGATTTAAAAAGTATGTGCAGATGTTAAATGAGCATTGAGCCATGAAATGCTATAAATATGAATAAAGTTTAGAGTACTAATCAAATAAAACTTGAAACAAAGTGCATTTAGCACACCCTTAATGGTATGTAAAATCCATACCTGACCACAAGGTAATTGGGTATAAATAGTTAGCAGAAACCATAAAAGACTGCAAATAGTCTTTTAAGTGGACAGTTGTCTTGCTCCTCAACTTTTTAAATACTGCATCATGAAATATTCCTGGTCCTGGTTTACTTCTACTGTATTGATTGAATACTGTTCTTGAAGAGATTTCAACACTCTCTCACTCTCTCTTCCCATTTTGAAGATACATCATAGGTACCGTGTTCAAAAGCACTATAGTAACAAGAAAAGGGTGTAATAATTCAAGACTAGATACTAAATAATATAAAGGAATTATAATTGATTCTAGCAGCAAGTAGTTTTCACCAAAAAAAAGCAGTAAAAACCTTCCTAACTTAAAGTGAGTGGTTGCTTCAGTAACAGCTTACTTACTAGGACAGCTTAAAATGCAGGTTAAAGTTCCAGTTAAGATGGCAGCATGGGAACCATGCCAAAGCAGCCTAGGGGAGAAAAAGCAAAAAAATATATAAATAAATACAAATAAAAATAAACAGCAAAATGCACTCTCCTACTAAAAAGTGAGGTATATAAGAAATTACCAACAGCAATACAGAAATAGGAGAGACCCAGATTGTCTAGAGACCACAGAAGCAGGCAGAAGCAGTTCCAGAAACAGCAGCACCAGGTCTGCGGGGCCACAGCCACAAGGCTTGGCTTGAGTGGCAGGAAAAACCACCTGAGGTCATTCTCCACTCTCACTGGCCTCCACACAAACTCAAGAAATGTGAAGGGAAGATTGCAGTGAAGAATGGAGGAACATCTAGTGAAGAAGAGGATCATGTACACAAGTGAGGAAACAGCCACCATCCACAGCTTTGGAAAAAGAAGAACATGGTGAACCAAAAGTCAGTAGACAGAAAGAAATAATAAGGATTATGGCATAAATTAATTAAACAGAAACCAAAAACACAATCCAAAGAATCAATGAAACAAAGAGTTGGTTCTTTGAAAGGATAAACAAGATTGATAAACCCTTGGCAAATCTGATCAAAAGAAAAAGAGAAGAGATACAAATTAATAAAATTAAAGATAAAAAAGGCATTGTCATAACAGATACCAGAGAAATTCAAAGTACAATAGGGACATACTATAAGAATATATATTCTACTATGTTTGAAAATATGAAAGAAATGGATGATTTCCTTGATTTATATGACCTGTCTAAATTAAATGAAGATGAGATTAACCACTTAAATAAACGGATAACAAGTATGGAGATCCAAGTAGTTATCAAAAAACTACCAACTAAAAAAAGTCCAGGCCCAGATGGATTCACTGGTGAATTCTACCAGACTTTCAGGGAAGAACTAACACCAATGCTCCTTAAACTTTTCCATAAAATAGAAACAGAAGGTTACTACCAAACTATAAAACCAGGCAAAGATACAGCAAAAAAAGAAAATTTCAAACTAATCTCCCTCATGAACACAGATGCAAAAATTCTCAACAAAATATTGGCAAACATACTGTAAGAATATATCAGAAAGATCATTTACCCTGACCAAGTAGGCTTTATCCCAGAGATGCAAGGATGGTTCAACAGACACAAATCAATAAATGTAGTACATTATATAAATGGACTGAAGGACAAACATCACATCATCTCATTAGATGCAGGAAAAGCATTTGAAAAATCCAACATCCCTCCATGATAAAAGTCCTACAAAGACTTGGAATAGAAGGAACATATCTCAACATAATAAAGGCTATTTATGACAAGCCTACAGCCAACATATTACTAAATATGGAGAAACTTGAAGCTTTTCCACTAAAATCAGGAGCAAGACAGAGGTATCCAGTGTCCACACTTTAATTTAATATAGTTTTGGAAGTCTTAGCCATAGAAATGAGGCAAGAGACACACATAAAAGAGGTTCAAATTGGAAAGGAAAAGGTCAAATTATCACTATTTGCAGATGATATGATTCTATACATAAAAGACCCTAAAAACTCTACCTGCAAACTGTTAGAGCTGATAAACACCTATAGACATACAGCAGGATACAAAATAAACACACAGAAATAAGTAGCCTTCCTATATGCTAACAATACACAGAGGATGATATAAGGGAAGTACTCCCATTCACAATTTGCTCCAAAAAAAAAAAAATAAATAAATAAAATAAAGTGCCTTGGAATAAACCTAACTAAGGAAGTGAAGGATCTCTACAATGAAAACTTTAAAATACTCCAGAGAGAAATTGCAGAAGACACCAGGAAATGGAGAGACATCCCTTTTCCTGTATTGGAAGAATCAATATTGTGAAAATGGCAATCTAACCAAAAGCAATCTACACATTTAATGCAATCCCCATCAAAATTCCAATGGCATTCTTCATGGAAATAGAAAAAAATATATCCAAAAATTCATTTGGAATCACAAAAATTCTCAAATATCTAAAACAATATTGAGCAACAAAAATAAGGCTGGTGGTACCACCATACCTAATTTTAACCTGTACTACAGAGCCATAGTAATAAAAACAGCATGGTACTGGCACAAAAGCAGACATGTAGATCAATGGAATAGAATAGAGGACCCAGATGTAAGTCCAGGTAGCTATAGCCACCTAATATTCAACAAAAAAGCCAAAAATACTCATTAGAGAAAAGACAGTCTCTTCAGCAAATGGTGCTAGAAAATGAATATATATCTGCAAAAGGATGAAAATAGATCCTTCTCTCTCTCCATGCACAAAAATTAAGTCCAAATGGATGAAAAGCCTTAATATCAGACCTGAAACTCTGAAACTGCTAAAAGAAAAAGTAAAGTAAGCCTTTCAGCATATTAGTCTTGGCAAAGAATTTCTGACTACAACCCCAATTGCTGAGGCAATAAAACCACAGATTAACCCCTAGGACCTCATGAAATTACAAAGATGTATACAGCAAAGGACACTGTGAGGCAACCTACAGAATGAGAAAACTCTTTGCCAGCTATACATCTGATAGTGGATTAATATCTAGGATACACCAAGAACACAAAAAATTAAATAATAAGAAAACAAACAACCCAATTAAAAAAATGGACTATGTTAAACTAAAAAGAAAGTTCTCAAAAGAAGAAATACAGATGACATATAAACATCTAAAAACAATTTTCTACATCCCTGGTCATCAGGGAAATGCGGATTAACAGTACAATGAAATTCCATCTCACTCCTGTCAGACCGACTACCATCATGAAAACACAGGACCATAAATGCTGGCGGGGATGTGGAAAAAGAGGAATTCTTCTACACTGTTGGTGGAAATGAAATCTGGTTCAGCCATTGTGGAAATCAGTGTGGAGGTTCCTGAGACAGCTAAAAATAGATCCAGCATATGACCCAGCTATACCACTCCTAGGCATATATCCTATGGACTCATCTCACTACCTTAGAGATACTTGCTCAACCATGTTTATTGCCTCTCCACTCACAATAGCTAGGAAATAGAACCAGTCTGGATGTCCCTCAACTGATGAGTGGATAAGAAAGATGGGGCACATTTACACAATGGGCTTCTACCCAGCAGTTTAGAAAAATTAAGTTATGAAATTTGCATGAAAATGGATGAACCTTGAAAGGATTATACTGAGGTTAAAAAAAAAAAAAGAAAGCCAAACATCATGTGTTCTCTCTAATATGTGGATCCTAGCTACAAATGATTCGACTTCTGTGTGAATAGGAAGGAAACTCAGTAGCAGAGGCCAGTAAGATAGAAAGGAGATATAAAGGGAATAGAAAGGGAGGTGGGGGGACATAATAGGACCGTATTGTATATATGTAAGTAGAAAAACAGATTAATGGGGATGAAAAGATCGAAGTGAGACCAGGGGAAGAGACTGAATAAAGAAAAGGTGGAGGGAGGGATAATAAAAATCTAAGAGAATATAAATAAGTCATAGGGAAACCAAGTTTTTTAGGCAATGGAACACTCAGGAGCCTTAGATTGTTACTAGAAAATTTTCAGTGCCAGGAGTGGGATAACCTCCAGTGAGTTTTTGTTCAGGGAGGTCCCTGATGCCAAGACCCTTGGTTTTTCACCAGGAATAGATAGTAAGACCCTATTGCTAAAGACTCTACATACTTGGGCTGCAAAGTCACTAAGAAATCCTGCTGGAGCTGAGCTGAAAACAACCTCCATGTATACCAGCTGAAAGAAAGCAGGAAAAAGCCACACTGCATGCAGTTTAATAGGAGAGAGAAATCACTAGTGAAGATACTCAACAGTGGACACTGCAAGGTTTATATTTGCCAGATAGCCCAAGTGAGGCAATGGGTGCAATAGAGGCACATCTGTCATGGTGGAAACCAACTGACTTCTAACTGGACTTGAGGCCTGCTCCTTGGGAGGGAATACATCCCCGATACTGAATACCTACAACAGGGATAGTCATGAGCCCTAAAGGTGTAATGTCTGCTGCTGTCTGGCTAGATGTAAATACTATGCTTATCAAACTTCCCAGTAAATGAGTGAGATTATGTGATGATTATCTTTCTGTGATTGGATAAATTCACTGAGAATGACCTGTTCATTTTTCTTCAAATTTAATTGTGTAATTTTTTTCTTACTGCTGTGTAGAATTCCATTGTGTAGATATAGATCTTCATATCCATTCATCTAGTGATGGACATCTAGGTTGATTTAAACTCTTAGAAATTATGAATTGAGCTGCTATAAACATGGTTGAGCAAATCTCTCTGGACTGAGGCTTGAAGGTTTTAGGGGAAGAATGAATGTCAGAGCCACACATTGGGTCATAATACACAGAGACATTTACTCCCACCCATAACTGAGGGTGAACTCCTCAATGCATGACCCATATATCTCAACAAGGATGGGCCAGGAGGATTGGGGAGGACAGGGAGCAGGCTAACAATGGTACCAACTTGACTGTATTAACTGAGTACAAAACTAATTATTAATTTTAAAAATGATATTATAAAAAAACTGCCCAGTAAGCACTTTTCTTATGTTCATACCCATTAATTATTAACTATTAATGGTACTCTCACTTTTGGTAGAGAACCTTCTCTTTTCAGATAGGGGTGACCTTGGAATTATTCAGAAGGTACCGTGGCGCTGGGAAAAAGTGACCGACAGTGCTCAGCACTGCAATATATCACACCTCCCAAGGCTCAGAGTCCATCGCTGAAGAGGTGGCAGAAAAAAATGTAAGAGCCGAAGAAAGGGTTGGACTCCTTACAACATGCTCCTCCAGACACAAAATGGCCTGGATATCCATGACCTCACAGTGCTTGACACTGTCTACACAAGACCACCATAATAGGAGGAAAAAGATCATGACATAAAAATAAAAGAGAGACTGATTGAGACAGGGAGGGGATATGTTGGAGAGTGGAGCCTACAGAAGGTTAAGCTTCTCTCTGGACAGCCCCAAGCTTTTAAGTATTCCCCTTGTAATGGTGGTAAAGTCATACACATGCATGCGTGTGTGCATGCACATACAGGCATACCCACATACAAAGCCACATGCATACACAGTACATAACACTTAACCCTGTGGCATGCTAAAGAAAAAGACAGTTTGTCAAGAGTTAACAATGTAGAGTTAGGTTTGTAGTTAAAAGTCTTCAAAAGGATCACTTTTTTTTGGGGGGGGGTTTAAAAGGTAGGGTCTCACTCTGGCCCAGGCTGACTTGGAATTCACTATGTAGTCACAGAGTAGCCTCGAACTCATGGCGATCCTCCTACCTCTGCCTCCCGAGTGCTGGGGGTAAAGGTGTGCACCACCACACCTGGGTCAGGGATCACTTTTTGTCTATACCTCCTTTACATCAAAGTAACAACCAGCCAAATGATTCTCTGGTCTTGACTGAAGCCACACCTATCACCCCATTATCCTAGAAGGCACCAATGAGGATGAAGCTCACTTGAGGTAAAAGCTAACAGGGATGTAGTACAGACTCTGCTGTGGTGGCGAGTAATACTCAAATAAGGGCTGAAGTGAATGGCTGCATTTGGACACAAGTAGAGGATGCCTATTGTACTCACTTGAAAATATTCAAAAGTCTTCCTACATAAAATTGAAGCTGACTTCCTATAATCACACACACATAAATGTGCCTCAAATATATTTTATTCCTATTTTCATTTGGAGACTGTATTACTTTCTCATTGTTGTGAATAAGTACTTGACCAGAAGCTACTGAGGGAAGGAAGGGTTTATTATACTTATGTTTGAAGAGCTATAACATAAATGTATGAGACAACAATACCAGGATAAAAGCTAAGGATGGTCACAGGATTAAAGAAAAACATATCTGGATATAAATACTTGGTTGGATAAAGTTTCTGGTGTAGATCTCTTACATTGGTAGATCAACAATTTTGAAGTCACTATACTTGCATAGTATCATTTGTCAAATTATCAAAGGTGGATTTTCACTGCTAAATTCTATCAAATTTATAATGACCTTATGTTCAAGCAATTTTATTTAGGTACTTTCCAAAAATTAATCTGAGGTTTGAACAGATATTTGTTCATCACTGAACATAGCAGTTCAAAACCTGAGCATTCAAACTTTGTTAAAGTGTCTATTGCCTATGACAAATTTATGTTGAAAAATATAAAAATTCTATTACCGAAAACTTTTATGCTATAAGCTATTTTCTCTGGGCAGGTGGCTTATGTATGTGATATGTGTACTATTTCTCTGTTCTGAAACTTGCAGGAGCTCCTTACCTTGTGGAACTATTCATGGCCATTCGTCCATGGCTTCAAGAAAGCTCATGCTTCCACATGATGTGTGTGGAACAATGAGAATTGGCATTTGATGGAGTCAATTGACTGAGAACTGTGAGAGGATCTGAAAATAATCCTTGTCAAAAAAACATTAAACAAATGCTCTTAACTAAAAAATCTTCAGCAAACACTCCTTGTGGTATGAGGTTAATTCAGGATTTCTTTTGCAGTCATGTTACATGGTTGGAAGAGATGAACAGAATCATGAAAACTGCGACAGATGGCATATTTGAAACACTGTGAAAAATCTAGGTGGAATGCTGCTATTCTGTCCAGTTATCTATGAATAGAACATAGGTGGGAGGATGGTCCTGAAGTCTGTTGATTATAATGATTTCCAGAGGTTTCCTGTGGATTGCATGCTTGGGGCATGTGCTTGATGTACACATGTTTAGGTTAAAATATTAAAAGTGACTTATAAAATAGATACAAATAGGAAAGTGTGTGAAAGACAGGTGACTCACATCATTATAGATTCTTCATCCTGAAAAGCTGTGAAGTAACATGGCATTTTTAAACAAGCATAAGAAAAGAAAGAAAGATGTGCAAAAAATGAGCTAATTAGCACTGGCAAGTGTAACGTACAGCATAATATACTCTGTGAGCTTGAATGAGTGGTGTTTTCTATGTTAGAGAGAACACAAAAGCAGAAATAAAGTTTGGAAAGGTGGGCTTTTGCATAATGAGAAAAAGAGGAATTGAGGACTTCAAGGTTACTGTGATGTTCAAAGTATTGCTTGTATGTTCATGGACATTGGTCTTTATCACTTTGTATTGGGAGAGCCGGTTAGTAGTGTCTGAAGTAGTATGGTAATTACCTTTAACATAAGAGATTTGTGAGCAGTACATATTTGTGTTGTCTTTGTTGAAAAAAAAAAAAACAAGTTATCATGATAAAAGTCTGTCAGTAAACCTGTTACAGCAAATTTCTGTATACAGCAGCGATTTCTTAGTTTTCTGAGGGCTGAATGACAAAGATCAGAGATCCAGGCTTCTGACATTCACCCAAAGCCTATGGGGGACACCTGAATCAAAACCACCACATTCTTCCCCTGGCCTCCATAAAATGAACAATCCATGATATAAAATGCAATGCATTAAATCCAACTTTAAAAGTCCCCATATTTTGTGGGCTCTTTCTCACCCTCATAAGCCGAACCTCTCAGTCCTTAGTTCTTACTACATTCAGGTCTTTCAACTCTGACCAAAATAGTCCATCAAGCTGTACTTACAGCACTGCAAGGAGTCGCTTAGGCCAAGGTTTCAAATCCTTTCACATTCCTCTTGAAAATCAGCTCCAAAATGCCAAAGCCACACAGCCAGGTTTCATGCAGCAATGACACCACTTTTGGTACCAACTCTACAATTGCAGTCACGTTCTCATTGCCGATAAAAATCACCCAACCAAGAGCAGCTCGTGGGAGCAAAGAGGGGTTTTGTTTGTTTGTTTGTTTGTTTTGTTTTGGCTTTCAGACTTGAGGGAAGCTCCATGATGGTGGGGGAAACTGATGGTATGAACAGAGAATGGATATCACCTTCTGTCTAGGTGGACAACAGCAATAGGAAAATGTGCCAAGCACTTTCAAAGAGAAACTGGCTATAATACCCTTAAGCCCGCTGCCAACAACACACTGCCTCCAGGAGGCGTTTAATTTCAATATCTCCATCAGCTGAGAACGTAGCATTCGGAACACCTAAGTAGAGGACACCTGAATCAAACCACAACAGGGTGGTTCTGAGATAAGGACTCACTCTAGCCTAGAATGACATAGAATTCAGGATGTAGTCTTGGGCTGGCTTTGAACTCATAGCAATCCTCCTACCTCTGCCTCCTGAGTGCTGAGATTAAGGTCATGCATCATCATGTCCAACTTTACTGAGACATTTAGTCTGCCTTTGCTTTCCTATGTTTTGCTTTCCAAGAGCCATGCCTCTCTCTTTTCTTGTGCTTTTCTCTCTGAGAGCCAGGCCTCTATACTCACAGCAAATGCATGTGCTTTGGCTTGGTGCTCCATTCCTCACAAAGATAGCTCTATAATTAACAATATCAACAGCCTTCAGCTTATGACTAGTAAGGGTGGTTATAGTTAAGTTAATTTTTAATTTTTTATCCATAAAATTTCCTGAACTCTTAAGATATATCAAAAAAAAAAAATCACATTTTACTCCAGATACCTTCAGCAATTGCCATGCTACCATCACAACCACCATCAATACACCCTCATCATCACTTTATAAGTACTTAGGAAGTATACATATTGTAGCAACCAGAAAACAGTGCCATAAATGTCTTTGCTTTCCTTTACTGTATGGAATTTATAGTGTGTTCAAATAATACACCTTTACCCAGTATATTTTGATTAAAAATATGCTCACTTATACAATGCATTTTTTTTGTTGTGACAGAATGATAAAGATCAAATTATTACACATTTAGTTGTTTCTTGTCTTTTAATAGCAATAATCCCTGAGTATATTCAGCCAACAGCCTGTACCATAATGACACTCATAGAACCACACAGTAATGCGTATGTGCCATTTTCAGGTAGACTATGTATGGGCACAGCACCAGAATTTCACACATGCTGCTTTTGTGGTATACGTACAATTCACAAACATACAATATAAGCATTAAGCCACGTTACACTGGGCCTCTGGGTGAAAGCCAAAGGGGAAATTTGAAATTCACAATTTATGTAGACGGAACGTAGGGCACTGGATGAAACCAGCCCAGAATCAATGTGCAGAAAGTCAGAACAAATTAGGGAACACATAACCACGCAACTGATGGGGTATGCAAAAGAAGAAGCTTCTATGGAAGTATAAGACCCATTAGAACTAGAAGATTATCAACAGAAAGTTACTGTCCAAGACAAGAGTGGTCAAGACAGATTATGATACAGGATTGAGTATAGGGGTTTCTGTAATTAGGATGCTAATGGTGACCCACAAGTAGGTTCACAGAGCTGAAGTGATTTTTCTGTTTCAAGAAGGCCTAGTGAAAAATGCGTTCTCAGATGGTTATGAGCCACATCAAATGTTTTAACTGAATTACCTTTCTTTGTATTTGGTTCATTCAGAAGTAAGCTCCTACCACAATTTCAGTCATCATGTGAGTACCATAATAAAAATATTCTAAGCCACACACACACAAAAAAAGTGAATGTGGTAAGGGAGTGGGCACCAGATTAAATGGAGGCTTCCTGGCTGACAGTATCAAGTTGTGTGTTTGCAGGTGTGTTTGCATGCCTAAACCTAAACCTCAGACATTTTCTTATTTCCAGTGTCCTCTACCCAATTCTTTCTTTGAGACCATGATGCTCTACCTATTTGTCTTTTGAAGATGCTGAAATTCTAGAGTACAAATGTATCTGAGTTTAAGAAAAAAAAATCATAAATTCAGGAGCGAGAGAATAGGCCCAGTCAAAAAATGTTTGCCATGGAAGTATAAAGACCTGAGTTCAGATTCTCAGCACCCTGAAAATGGTTAGTATTTTAACATATGCCTAGTATCCTAAAATTGGGGAGGGAGAGACTGAAGGAGCCCTAGGGCTTGCTAACTAGCTAGTCTAGTTGAGTTTGCGAGCTCTGGGTTCAGTGAAAAATCTTTTCTCCTAAACTATGGTGACAAGAAATTGAGGAAGGCACTCAATATCAACGTCTGGCTTCGTGTACCCACCCATACAAAAGTAGCAATATGCATACACACACACACACACACACACACACACACACACACATACACACACATACACATAGCACAAAATGCATGCAGAAATAGGCTTATATTATAAAATACCTTATAAAATTTTAGTTTATCTTTATCTTACTGTCTTCAACATGTGGAGGTCCTTGAGTGCTTGTTTCACAGGTCTGATCCCTCATAGCTGGAAGAAAGTGTGATATGGCAGACATCCATACCCTTTGGAGTCCTTAAAGGCCAGAATTAGTTGGGGGAACATTTGTCTATCTCTGAAGTTTCTAAAGAAATAAAGATCTTACGCACAATGGGGTATTTTAAAAATGAAACATCTTCATTATCCATGCAGAATACTTTTTACCTAAGCATTTATGGAACCCATTTCCTGAATTTTGAGATAGTAGATCAATATGCAGAGAATCATTCTTTTATTTTCATTGTGATGGAATGACATGATAAATTATTCTAAAACCATTCCTTCTCTATCTACAACACTGCTTGGAATGTGTTCTGGAACATGAGTAAAGTGATTAATTCACTCATCCCTGTACCTTTGATATAATGGCCTGCATATCTCTTAGATAAATGAGTATTCCACATTGAGAGACTGAATCAACCCAAGAGTACCTCACACAGAAGTAACACCCATTAAAAATTAGGTATTTTGACAGGGATATAACCTCATCCTTGAAACTCAAAATATCACATGATTGCTATTCAATCTCACTTTGTATCTATACCATACAGATGCATATCCTATCAGAAACAGTTTTGATGATAAGACCACATAGACAGGAAAACAAACAAATAGTTTCAGCTGAGAATGAGTCCTGATGGCCAGTGGTGGCCACTGGGCAGATACAAGCTGCTCTCTGTATAATTGTGGCTATGTTTCTAGAAGCCGACTACAATGTTCACCTAAGCTACACCTTCTACTGCCTGCACTCTGTGGCATAACCTTTACAGAGGCTCTCACCTATACCCTACTATCCTTTTCTCCAATCTTCCAACTCTTAGTTTTAAATCCATAAAAGATTTTAGAACTTACTCATACTGAAAACACATATTCTATTTAATCCAGTCAGTCAAGCTTCATACTCTATAACTGAGAACCTCGATGCATGAATTCACTATATACCTTAAACTCAGAAGCACCTATCAAAAATCTCATCAAACTTAACTACATGCTATTATAACTTTAAAAAATAAAAACATGGACAATCTCCACAATAGTTACCTTCTTACCGATGGGACAAAAAAAGAACTGACTAGAAACAACTTATAGAAGGAAAGGATTTAGTTTGACTTACAGGTTCAAAGAAAAGTTTCATCATGACAGGGAATGTCTGGCACAGCACACAGTCACATTGTCACATCTAGTAACATCAGCTGGAAGGAAGCAGCAAGATTGGAGCTAATGAGCACTCATAAGAGGACTAGATTAAGGTTCACCATCAGTGATATATTTCCTCAACTAAAGCACCACCTTCCAAAGGCTCTACCCGCTGGTGATTAAGTATGAAGATGAGGCCTTAATCAAAAACACAAGGGCTATGGGAGACATTTTTACTATCCAAGCATCATAATCTATGTGCACAAAATCTGTCTATTCTTAAGACCTGGTAAGAAAGTATGATACTAAGCTCTATTTCTAACCCATCCTTTTATACACATGTGCATACATACAACCAAATAAAGTATTATCAATTCTTCTAGTATATCATGTATTCATGAAAAACTTATTGTGAAAAACCATCTTTAGGAAAAAAAAATGTGTTCCACCCTAAGTCAACACTGAGGGTCCCAATTTAGTTTAAAAACCAGTTTAGAAACATTAAGTTGGAAATATTTTTAAAACCTTAACAAGACAGTAATCAGATAAAAGTACTCATTGCCACTCTTCTACTTCACCAGAAGAAGATGAACTAATAAGCTGTTTTCATAAGCTAGGCAGATCAAATTGGGCCATTACATAGATGCCAATATTAGGCATGTAATTTTGATTAAACTTTATTTGCACCTCTCAACCTATCCTCAATGAGGTTAAATAGGAATTTCATAAAGTTTTGCCATGGTAGCTAGTACATTTCAAACAGAGTAAAAAAAAGGGGTTATCTGAACAACAATGTCAAACTGGTAAAAACTTGAAATTTAACTCTGTAATTGTCATTCATATTTCAGGACAGTAGAGTAATTTCTGTGCTATCAGCTGATTCAACAATTTAACAAGTAAAGACACATATGAACTTAAATAATTCAATTAATTTATTGGAGAATATTCTTCTTAGGCAGTCAGAATCAAAATAAATATCTAGTTAAAAATAAATGTTTTCCAACATTATATATTATCTGCTTCATAGTCAAAATGCCTAGGAGATCCCCAAGGATAATTAAACAGAATCACACTACAGAAACAGGAAGCATATTAAGCAGAAAAAATTTAATACATTTTAAGCAGATACACTCCACTTTTGAATCACACAATATGATCCATCCCAGGGCAGAATTTCTGAATTTAAACAAAACTTTCAGTGGGAACGACTAATGAAGGAGTGATGCTTAGTGCTACTGAGCACAAGGACATGCATAAATCACCATTGCAAAATGCACAAACAGAATGAATTATTCTATTATTCAAGACTTACACTGTTTGTACATTAGTATCCCCAAACTAATGACATCAAGAAGACTCATTCTGTCTAATACTTTCTAACCCATGCAGGCAATATGAATAAATGTATTACTTCCAAATTTCCTTGAGATTTTTTTCTAATTAACTACTAATGTGGGACAACATATTCATAGCATTTCTATCAAACAAAGCTTGCATTTTAATCAAACCAAATTCTCCCCAAAATATGCATTGAATATTTTTTATAAATTAGTTTAACATTTTATACAGAGGAATTGGGTCTCTCACTGTTATGCCTAAAATTCTGCCACAGAGAAAAATCTGTAGAAAGATTTCACATTTCATATTTACCAAAATATTTATAAAGCCCAATAGATAATTAATAATAAAAACTAGTTCATATTTTTTAGACTCCAGGTACAGCCAAGAAGGCCAAGACAGGAAATTAAACACCTTATTGCTAGCTCTTTTTACTAAGTGAGTAATTCAAGGAGCCCTGGCTTTGCTGGGGAGAACTGATGTCTCATCACTCTCATGCACAGTGACTTGTCTTAGAACCCATATATGTGCTGGCCCTGCTAACACCAGATAATAAGCCAGCAGGTTTTGGCACATGCTGTCTGGGTAGAGCTAAGCAGGATTACTTCATCCCTTAGGCCTAATGCCTGGGTTCTGGCCTCTACTTGTTTTCCTTTCTTGCCTTTCAGGTTATTTATTTAAAACAACTGCATGTCTTACCTTCATATTTTATTTAATATTTTCTGTATTCTGAACTGGGAAAATATATTCTCATCTCTCGCTAACATAATTCAAAAGGCTCATTTTATATTATGTTTTCCAGGCTGCAAGAACTTTTTATGCACTTTCGACTTTTCCCTCTACAAAGTTCTCAATAAGGTAAAACATGAGCTATATATTGTTCTCACTATTTAAACATGTCCAAGGTAGCAATAATACTGCTTCTCCAAAAAGAGGTTGAGCTAAATTCTATATAAAAAATTATCTTTTGTTTTATTATTGGTTTAGTATATCTAATGAGAATGGAAAATAGACTCTAAAACACATAATTGTAGCCTTTGTTTGAACGTGGAGGTCTACCCCAGTCTTACTGGTAGATATCCAGCCACTAAATCTTGGAGTAGTACTGTAGAGGGAAATAAGGCAAAATTTAATAAAACGGTAAATGTCAGACTTTCTGTCAAGTTCATCTCTGTACTGCATAGTTTATTTGGGCTTTTAGAGTATAACAAAGGTGTGGTCCCCCATCAACTTAGGTGTTCTGAATGCTAGATTCCAGCTGATGGAGATTTGGGAAGTAATGCCTCCAGGAGGCAGTGTATTGTTGGGGGGTGGGGGGCAGACTTATGGGTGTTATAGCCAGTTTCCCTATACCAGTGTTGGGAACACTCTCCTGTTTCTATGGTTACCTTATGTCGGCCTGGGGGTGATGTCCACCCTCTGCTTATGTCATCATTTTCCCTGCCATCATGGAGCTTCCCCCTCAAGCCTGTAAGCCAAAATAAATTTCTTTTTTCCCACAAGCTGCTCTTGGTTTGGTGATTTCTACCAGCAATGTGAACTTGACTGCAATAATAAAGTGGTAATGAGAAGTGGGATTGCTGCTAGACAACTGACTGTGTGGCTTTGGACTTTTGGAGCTGATTTTCAAGAGGAATGTGAAAGGACTTGAAACCTTGGCCTAGGAGATGCCTTGCAGTGCTGTAAGTACAGCTTGATGGACTATTCTGGTTAGAGTTGAAAGGCCTGAATGCAGTAAGAACTATGGACTGCAAGGTTGGCTTAGGAAGGTGAGAAGGAGCTTTGCTTGGACTGGGCTAGAAGCAGTTTGAGAGGCTTGCTGTTATGCCTAGGTCCTGAGAAATTGTGCAGGGTTTCACTGTGTAGAAATGGACTTGTGTGAGCAGAGGGATATGGCACAGAACAAAATAAAATCTTTGGGCCTAAACTGCTGCCCCTTCACCTGAAACTTGTTTGAGAGATTACAATCATTGAGACTGGGCCATCTGACCTGCACTGGGGCAACAGGAAGAATATAGACTCTTTTCAAGGGGTCTGAGTGCTCTAGGAATATCCTATTCTTCAAAGTATGTTTTATTCCCCCCTGGATTAACAAATTGGCACCCTACCTGGTATTGTGAGGTAGAATAAATGCAAGAAAGACAGGGCCATTGAGTTTACAACATGGTTTTGTGTTTTGGAAATGACCATGGGCAGTGTGAAGGAGGTTTGCTGGATGTGTGCATGGAGACCTGATGGAGCCATGTGGATAGACGTGGATTGCAGTGGAGACCCAGTGGAGATACCAGGACTAGGAGATGGCTGCTAAGGAAAGATTCCAGCCTGAAGAAATGTTCCAAGACTCAGCTGAAGGGGTGGAATTGGAATACCAGAGACTTATTACTGGTTAGAAGTATCAGACTTGGAGGTTTTTCATTGACTAGACTTGTTGGAGTTGAAGTTATAGAGTTTGATGTTTGTCGTGTTTAAATCTTGTATTGGTTGAATATTTCTTTGCTATGCCCAATGCCATCTTTTGCACTGTGAATGTTTATTCTGTGCCACTATTGGATTTTTGAGGGTTCTTTTTGTTTGTTTGTTTTTTTGTATTATGGCTCAGTTAAAAAACCTTGGATTATAGGGATGTATGAACATCATTGGAATTGATAAAAAAAAAAATCTATGGGGACTTATTTTTTTTTATTAACAACTTCCATGATTATAAAAAATACTCCATGGTGATACCCTCCCTCCCCCAACTAACCCCTTTGAAACTCCACTCTCCATCATACCCCTTCCCTATTTCAATCAGTCTCTCTTTTATTTTTGCTGTCATGATTTTTTCCTCTTCTTATGATGGTCTTGTGTAAGTAGTGTCAGGCACTATGAGGTCATGGATATCTAGGCCATTTTATGTCTGGAGGGAGCACGTTGTAAGGAGTCCTACCCTTTCTTTGGCTCTTCCACTCTTTCTGCCACCTCTTCCAATTAGACCCTGAGCCTTGGAAGGTGTGATCAAGATGTTACTCAGTACTCCAGTCACTTCTATCCAGCACTATGATACCTTCTGAGTCATCCCAAGGTCACTGTCACCTGAAAAGAGAAGATTTTCTACCCAAAGTGAGAGTAGTGTTAATATAAAAGTATAAATATTAAGAGAAGTGCTTACTGGGCAGTTTAAGGAGCATAGTATATACATTTTTCCAGACATCAGCAGATGTTACACCCCTAGGGCTCATGACTATCCCTGTTTTAAGTTTTCAGTATCAATGATATATTACCCCCCCAATGGAGCGGGCCTATGGGGACTTTTAAAGTTGGATGAATGTATTGCATTTTACATTATGTATGGTTATCAGTTTATGGGGATCAGGAGTGGAATATGGAGGTTTCATTCAAGTGTCCCCTATAAACTTAGATGTTCTGAATGCTAGGTTCCACTTGATGGAGATTTAGGAATCAACATCTCCTTGAGTGAGTGTATTGTTGGGGGTGGGCTTATGGGTGTTATAGCCAGTTTCCTCTTGCCAGTGTTTGGCACACTTTCCTGTTGCTATTGTCCACCTTATTTATGTTGGCCAGGGGGTGATGTGTACCCTCTGCTCATGCCATCATGGAGCTTCCCTCTCAAGCCTGTAAGCCAAAATAAACCTCTTTTCTCCCACAAGCTGCTCTTGTTTGGATGCCTTCTACCAGCAATGCCAATCAGACTGCAACAAAAGATAAGTGTGTGTGTGTGTGTGTGTGTGTGTATAAGTAGACTTTAGGAAAATACTTCAATGATATATGCAGTATTTCAACATTTGTATAATGCATGTAAATTTTTCTTTTCATACAAATTATTATAAATATGAAAAAAAAACTCATTCTTTATTTATAAAACTAATATTACAACTCAAAGTATGTGCTATACTTGAATGTAAAATGCCCTTGATTGGATCATGTGATTGAATCCTTCAACTCAAACAAATATTGATACTGTTTCAGAAGGTTACGGTACCTTTAGGCAGTAGAGCCTGGCTAGAGGAAATGGTTCCTGGAAGGGGACCTTGGGATAAGCAGGATCCAACTTCCTGCCTGAGCTCTGCTTCCAGACTGTGGATATAATGGGATCAGCCTCCTCCCACTCCTGCCACCATGTCTTTCCTGACATATCTCCTCCAACTATAAGGCAATCAACCATTCCCACCTCAGATCACTTCTTGTGAGGTCTTTGATCATAGCAACAGCACCACCAAATATGTGTAACATTGTATAGTTTGCCAAGACTCTCTATTAAATTTAACATTGAAATAAGGATACCCAGTTGAACCATTCCACCTCATTTGAATGATGCAATATTTGCAAAACTTGCTTGAAGTTTTTTGGCATGAAGAATAACTATGTACCTAAGCAGAGTGGGTGTTCTCTGCCCCTCACCTTCCCCACTCCCATGCCAGTCCAGCCATGGTTCTCCTTATAAGTGCAAAGAAAATGACCTGAGAGAATGACTCAGTGACCCTTGTTCTCTTCTAGAATTTCAAGATTTCACAACCTATATTTTGCAGTTCTGCTCCATTGCTTTCAAACTTTCATGTGATCTGACACTGCCTCTGACCTGCAGGTAACCTGATGGATTTTAATTCTAGAATTTATAAATTGTCATGCTGTTCAACTGTCCTTCACACCAAGTTGTTTTCCTATCTCATTTCCATCATAAATAAGGGTTACATATCTCTCTATTTTTTTAACTTTTATTTATTTCTTACATATCATATAACAATGTTAACTACAGAAGGTCACCTAAAAGACATCAATAAAACACACTTTCTCCATAGAGATTCTAATTACACATAAGTACTGAATTGATCCATCTAATTTAAGGTACAATTAATGTCAAATCCATCTCTAGCAAGGTCATAGATGATAGGCAATTATAAATAATTAGTAAAACCAGTTACAAAATACCTTGACAAATGCTGTGGGCTAGTGTGCTTTATTTCTGTGGACATGCAAACTACTTTTCTAGTTTCTCTTGGCAAGTAGATAGGCTGTATGTTCACATATTCAAATTTTCATTCTGTCTAAAACTACTGCTCATTTCATGATCACACTATCAGAACATGTCTTTTAGTGGCATTGGCACTAATTTGAGCTTAAAAATAAAAGGCCAAGCTGGGTGTGGTGGCACACACCTTTAATCCCAGCACTTGGGAGGCAGAGATAGGAGGATTGCCATGAGTTCGAGGACACCCTAAGATTACATAGTGTATTATTTACAGGTCAGCCTGAGCTAGAGTGAGACCCTACCTCGAAAAAAAAAAAAAATAAATAAATAAATAAAAACAAATAAAAGGCCAAGAAATTAGGTACAACCTGATCTAGTTCCTTCATTTTCCAGTAAAAAATAAAATGCTGGAAACATTGAATCTTTCTTCCATATCACACATCTAACCAGAAACACAATCAAAATTACCATGCATTTTTTCAATTAAAAAAAAAAAACAAGACCATCAACTGTTTTCATAAAGAAAACAATTACTCTTCTTTAAATAACATGGTAAAATCTTATATTTATTCAATGCTTACTACATCCTAAATGCTGACCATATCATCTTCACATACACATATGTCTCTTTTATATGAAACCGCTACAAACTTTTCACTTCAACATACTCATTTTTTCTACGATAACATTTAACAAGTTTTAATAACAATGAAGTTATGAACAATTATGGTGGTTTGGATAGGAAATCAGCCCTAATTGTATTAATGCATTGTGAACTCTATCTGTTCTATAGCCCGTAAAAAACATATCAGTTTTTAGTTTAGATCTACATTTTAGAAATATTTTTATTTATTGGAAAGTGTTAGGCCTTGAGAGGTCCAGGCATGAGGCGTAGTGGAACTTCCTGAGCCTAGCTGAAGTTTGGCTTCTGCCTCTGGCCAGCTATGACTCAGCAGGGTGGCCTGTGGCCTGCTGCTTCCGTAGGAGTGGGAGTTCCTGCGCAGCGCTTGGGACCAAGCATTTCAATAGTCGCAGTTTACTATTGGCCCTTACCTCTCCCCCCATCCTAAAATCTCCACCCTCGTTTTCAATGTTATATAAGTAACTGCCTGTAACAATAAAGCGAGTTCCTGCTTCGACAAGACTCATGACTCAGCGCAGTTTTTCTCTGGTGACTAGGAGAGGTTCTGAGTTGTCTACATTCACCCTCCTCCTCAACCCCTTGGTAGGAAAGAGCGGGCCTGATCCTCCCTCAGCACTACCTGCTGGGGGTGGGGGAGGGAACCCGGGAGGAAAGCAGAGAGAAAGAAAGAGACAGGGAAAGAGAATGAGTGTGTCAGGCCTGTAGCCACTGCAAATGTAGTCCAGATCCATGTGCCACCTTGTGCATCTGGCTTTACGTGGTTAATGGGAATTGAATCCAGATCATTATGCTTTGTAGCAAAATGCCATAACTGCTGGATATTTCTCCATCCCAAGATCTACATTTTCTTAAAACTCCAAAATTATCAACTCCATCTTATACTTGGTCAGGAAACAATTTTAAATTATATTCTAAATTGTTGTTCTCTTCTCCCTCATCTCCACATTGCTGGGGCAAACAACCAGACATAGTTTTGGGGAGGAAGGGATTAATGCAGGCTTTCAGATACAGGGGAAGTTCCATCAATGGTAGAAGAAGCAGACTACATTTTTAGGTCCAAGCAGAGGCAAATTACCAACACTCAGCACCATAAAACTCAGACAGCCAGAACTTAAACTGCTCTCCACACACCTTTGGGCTGGTGTGAAAATTCACCCAAACACACCTTAGGGCTGGACTCATATCTACCCTGTTTAACACCTCCCCACCCAACAGGAATTTGTCTGGCATGGGATCAAGAAGGAAGTTTAGTCAAAAGTGACTGAGGGCTGGAGAGATGGCTTAGTAGTTAAGGCAATTGCCGGTGAAGCCTAAGGACTCACGATTGACTCTCCAGGCCCTGTATAAGCCAAACACACAGTGTGGCACATGTAGATAAGGGGGTGCACACATCTGGAGTTTGATTGCAGTGATCAGGGGCCATGGTGTGCCAATTCTTTCTCTTTCTCTCTTTCTCATTAAAAACAAACAACAACAACAAAAAAGGGCTGGAGAGATTGCTTAGCAGTAAGGCACTTGCCTGAAAAGCCAAAGGAACGCAGTTCAATTCCACAGGACCCACGTAAGCCAAGGGGGTGCATGATTCATTTGCAGTGGCTAGAGGCCCTGGTGCATCCATTCTCTCTCTCCCTCTCTCTGCCTCTCTCTCTCTCTCTCTCTCTCTCTCAAATAAATAAATAAAAATAAATTTAAAAACAAAAAAGGTCAGTCTGTTGGGCTTGCCTCAAAAACACAAAAGTGGCTGGGTTTATGGGGCCCAATATTCAAACTACAACATAAATAATAGCTATTCCAAATACAAACTGTCTGTTGCAGTTGGGTTTGCATTGCTGGTAGAAATCATACAACCAAGAGCAGCTTCTGGGAAAAAGAGATTTATTTTGGCTTACAGCCTTGAGGGGAAGCTCCACGATGGCAGGGGAAAACGATGGCATGAGCAGAGGGTGGACATCACCCCCTGGCCAACATAAGGTGGGACACAGCAACAGGAGGATGTGCCAAACACTGGCATGGGGAAACTGGCTTTAATACCCATAAGTCCGCCCCCAACAATACACTCCCTCCAGGAGGCATTAATTCCCAAATATCCACCAGCTGGAAACCTAGCATTCAGAACACCTAAATTTATGGGGGACACCTGAATCAAACCACTACATTCCGCCCCTGGCCCCCATAAACTGATATCCATACATGATGTAAAATACAATGCTTTCAGTCTGACTTTAAAAATCCCCATAGTTGGGCTGGAGAGATGGCTTAGCGGTTAAGCGCTTGCCTGTGAAGCCTAAGGACCCCGGTTCAAGGCTCGGTTCCCCAGGTCCCACGTTAGCCAGATGCACAAGGGGGCGCATGCGTCTGGAGTTCGTTTGCAGAGGCTGGAAGCCCTGGCGCGCCCATTCTCTCTCTCTCCCTCTATCTGTCTTTCTCCCTGTGTCTGTCGCTCTCAAATAAATAAATAAAATGTTTAAAAAAAAAATCCCCATAGTTTTTATCAATTCAATGATGTTCATACATCCCCATAGTCCAAGATCTTTTAACTGAGCCATAATACCAAAAAATAACCTCAAAAAACCCATAATGGCACAGAATAAATATTCACACTGCAAAAGATGGCATTGGGCATAGCAAAGAAACATTCAACAAATACAAGATTTAAAACAACCAGGGCAAATATCAAACTGTAGCTTCAAGTCCAGCAACTCTAGCCAGTGACAAATCTCCAAGGCTGATAATTCTAACCAGCAACAAGTCTCTGGCATTCCAATTCCGCCCCTCCAGCTAGGCTATTCACAGTCCTGGAAAACTTCATCAGGGCCGGCAGCTCCTTGGAAGCCATTTCATGGTCCCAGCATCTCCACTGGGTCTCCACTGCAATCCACGGTTCATCCTCATAGCCCCATGGGGTCTCTATGCAGGCAACCAGCAAACCCGCTTCACACTGCCCATGGCCATTTCCAAAACACAAGACTGTGTTGCAAACTCAATGACCCTCTTTCCAGCATTTCTTATACTCCACGATACCAGGTAGGGTGCCAATTTGTTAATCCAGGGGGGAATAAAGCAAACTTTGAAGAACAGGACACTCCTTGAGCACTCAAGCCCCTTCAAAAGAGTCTACATTCTTCTTGTTGCCCCAGTGCTGGTCAGCTGGCCCAATCTCAAAGGTTATAATCTTTCAGTTGCAACTGAACGGGCAGCAGTTCACCCAAAGATTTTTCTTTCTGTGCCATATCTCTCTGCTCATGCCAGTTCATTTCTACGCAAAGCAACCCTGCACAACTTCTCAGGACATGGGCATAAGAGCAAGCTTCTCACACAAACTTCTAGCCCAGTCCAAGCAAAACTCTTTCTTACTCTCATAAGCCAAACCTCACAGTCCATAGTTCGTATTGCATTCAGGTCTTATAGCTCTGACCAGAATAGTCTATCAAGCAGTACTTACAGCACTGCAAGGCATCTCTTAGGCCAAGGTTTCAGCTCCTTCCACATTCCTCTTGAAAATCAGCTCCAAAAGGCCAAAGCCACATAGTCAGGTGTCTAGCAGCAATCCCACTCCTCGGTACTACTTTACTGTTGCAGTCCGGTTCGCATTGCTGGTAGAAATCACACAACCAAGAGCAGCTTCTGGGAAAAAGAGATTTATTCTGGCTTACAGGCTCAAGGGGAAGCTCCATGATGGCAGGGGAAAACGATGGCATGAGCAGAGGGTGGACATCACCCCCTGGCCAACATAAGGTGGGACACAGCAACAGGAGGGTGTGCCAAACACTGGGATAGGGAAACTGGCTTTAATACCCATAAGCCCGCCCCCAACAATACACTCCCTCCAGGAGGCATTAATTCCCAAATATCCACCAGCTGGAAACCTAGCATTCAGAACACCTAAGTTTATAGGGGACACCTGAATCAAACCACCATACTGTCCAAACTGACATAGGTGCTATTACATTTTGATTGCAACATATAAATATGTGCCTATAATCTCCAAATTACATAGAAGAATTTAATGGAAAAAATTACATTTTAATAATAGCTTTGTAAAAGTCACTTTATAAATATCAATGTGAAGAGATAGGTCAGATAACTCATACCACAGTCATTGCATAGATAAGAAACTTGAGGTGAATAAGTGTTAAACAGGTTGTCTCAGTTCATATAGGTGGAGAAGTGGATTTGCATATGAGCAGCTGAGCCTCAGAGTTCTTGCTAGTATTCATTATTCTCTACTCCCTCACAGCTCTGAACTTTATCACACCAGAGTAAAGCAATGAAGACTTTTTAATAGGTCAACATACCTAATACAACCAACTAAATGCTATTGCTTGAGTCCTTACAGTAGCAAAAGAAAACCCGGAAAAAACTTGATTAGCTGTTGGGTATTCCTTGTTAGGTCCAGATTGTATATATAGAAAATGTTATAGGCAACAGATTATTGCTAGATTGTCACCCTAGTAAGGTTCTCTCTTCAATGATAGAACACTTTATGTCCAATTGAGGACAGGAGCCACATGTAATTACTGAGAACTCAAAATGCGGCCAATGTGATTGAGGAAATGATTATTAAACATTTTAGATACTTAATATATTATGTCTAAGGAAAATAGTGACTTGTAACTAGAAGCCACCATGAGGGAAATCTCAGTATTAGAAAACACTTAGGTCCTCATTTTTACTCTCCAATTACTACAACTAAAGTAAGATATATACTTCATAATTACAATGTCTCATAATCATAACTAGTCAGGGAAAGTTTTATAAATTTCAACATACATGCTATATAATGTGAAATTTCAATTTCATTAGCATGCATTTTAAATGTTTTACTTTTATTTATTTATTGAAGAAAGAGAATGAGTGGGTGTGCCAGGACTTCTAACCACTGCAAACAAACTCCAGACACATGTGCCACCGTGTGCATCTGATTTATGAGGGTTCTAGAGAATTGAACCTGGTTATTAGGCTTCACAGGTAAGTGCCTTAACAACTAAACAATCTCTCCAGACCCCTAGCATGATGTGTGTGCATGTGTATGTGTGTGTGTGTGTGCGCGCATGTGCTGTATGCGGAGGTCACAGGACAATTTTCAGGTTGGTTCTTGCCTTTCCAACTTATCTGAGGCAAGAATTCTCTATATAGCACTCAGCTGTTCTTTGCTAAGCTTGCCATGAGATGAGATTCTGGGAAATTCTCCTCCTCGCATGTACCATCTTGCTGTCAATATGCTAACGGTATAGAAGCCTGCCAGAATTAACAACAATTTACATGAAAGTCAGGGAATGAAACTCAGTTGTTCAGGTTTGAGCAGCTAAAATTTAACCACTGAGCCATTGTCTCAGTCTCTTATTGGTATATATAAGCTATGCAAATTAGGTGCTATCTACCTATATCCTTTAAATCGAAACTTTTCTTCCTGATTGGAGGAGGGAGGCTCCTAAGATCATCAACCTCAGACAGCTATAATATTTATAAAGTATCAGTTACTTTCTTGTTGCTTAGAAAAATAATCCAACCAGAAACCACTTAGGAAAAGAACAAGGTTACTTCAGTTTACAGTTCCAGAAGGTAGACTCCATCAGGGCTGGGAAGACAAGAGAGGATCAGGAAGGCAGTGTTAGTCACATCATCATGTCAGCAGGGAGAGAAGGAGAACAGCATGCATGGCTGGCTGCTAACATTTTAAGGCCCACCCTCAGTGACACGTTCCCTCCAGAAATGCTCCACCTTCTAGATGTTCTATAACCTTCCCAAACAGCTAAGGCCATGTGTTCAAACACATTAGCCTCTGAGAGACATTTTACATTTAAACCACTACATTCAATTTCTGGTTTTCATAGACTTCATGGCCATTTCAAGATGCAAGCTATATGAGTACAAACCAAACTACTTATTTTAGGTAGTTTAAGTGCAAAAATACCCCAAATAGCCTCTTGTGTTTTGAATACTTAGTCCCCAGATAGAGGACCAATTCCTGATAAGGTCTTTCTTTTCATTTGAAACCTCATGAGACAAGTTTTTATTGTCTACAATTCTCTTAGTCTTTTGGACTTCCAAACTCCCACCAGGATGGCCCATAAATCCTTGCTCATAGCATTTTAAGCCTTATCTAGTGCAAAGTCAGAAGTCCTTCTATAAACCAGCTCCAAAAGGCTAAGGACTATATGGTCAGATTTATTGAATCAATGACTCTACTTCTCAGCACCAATTTCCTGTATCACTTACTCATTGCTAAGACAGAATACCCATCCAGAAGTAACTTAGATAAAAATATAAAGTATTTATTTCAGCATACAGTTCCAGATTGTAGAGTCCTTCAATGTGGGAAAGCATGGGAGGAAGAGGCCAGTGTTACATCAGTAAAATAGCATGAGTGTGTGTACTCCTCTCTATTGAGAAGAAAAATAAAATAAAACAAGCAGGGCCAGGGTACAACATCTCAAGCTCTACCACCAATGTGACCCACTTCCTCCAGAAAAGATCTACCTACTAAAGTTTCCATAAACTTCCCCAACTCCTGGGGACCAAGTGCTCCATAACTTTAGCTTATGTGAGACATTTGACATTCAAACCACCACATACCTCTCATAGTTTATATGTGCAGCAAGCAATACTGAGAGAGAGGACTCTTTCTCATGCACGTGCCCACACATTGGGTAGCAATCACTAGAGATACAGATTTTGTAACTTTTCAGTCAGGATGTAATAGGCCTTTTGGTGATGCAACTGCCTTAGAATCACCAGGCTCCTGTAAGTATCCCCAAAGTCTCATTGTTTCTTCAAGCTAGACTTGGATGGAAGACCTTCTTTGGTCTACTTCAATACCTTCTGTTGGTGAATAGATGTTTGTTCTCATCTCTTCAGGAAAATTTATGCAACATAAGTGACTTCGTTATATAACTTTCATTCAAGCATTTATGCATTGAAAATACATAATTTTAGAATATATTATTTTAATAGGCATTTAAACTAACAAGGTCTTCTTACATTTAGGATTTAGTGAAAACTTTGGCTAATCAAATTGAATGACAATTGTCTGATGGTTGGCAAACTCTACAAAAGGGTTTATTGTGTGGTAATGTCACTTTCATTGGCTTATTTTATTCAGAGAAGTGGATGGCATTTTCAAGGGTAGACACAAATACACAGAATGCTTTTCTCTTGTATTTGTGCTACTGGAGTTAGCAGAAAGATAGGAGAAGGGATTTTTATCCTAAAAGCAGAAATGACCTCAGGGCTAGATTTAGTTTCTGTATTAAGGAGAAGTGATGGATTATACTTAAACAGGTTTCTGGATATCTAAAGAGCTAAGAGGGTGGATGGATGGGAAAGAATAGGTAATATTGGACCAGAAATGCATGAAGAGTGACCAGGGATACTTAAATCTGGAAAATATCACAATGGATTATAACAAAATGTGCATAAAAGGACTGTAGACAGAAGGAAACCATAGAAGGGAGCCTGAGGCACAGAACAATGTCAACCTCATCAATTTTGGGAAATAAAAGAGGATGCCCCATATCACAAACACATTTGCTGACAAACACATGCACACATCTTGGCGAATGGGTTATCTGGCTCTCAAAATCACAAAGGGATCAGTATATTTTTTGACACGATAAGCTTAGGAAATTCTAATGCTTGTTTATGATATCTGCTGATTGATTTTGTTTTTTTTAAATAGTATTTGAAAGTATTCACAAGTAGAATGATTCAGGCTCTCCTGTGTTATCTCTGGCAGATGGGAAAGAGGTACAGGCCAACATTCTCTTCAAGGTAAGAAATAAGAACATTTGGGGTGGAGAGATGGCTTAGCGGTTAAGCGCTTGCCTGTGAAGCCTAAGGACCCCGGTTCGAGGCTCCGTTCCCCAGGTCCCACGTTAGCCAGATGCACAAGGGGGCGCACGCATCTGGAGTTCCTTTGCAGAGGCTGAAAGCCCTGGCACGCCCATTCCCTCTCTCTCCCTCTATCTGTCTTTCTCTCTGTGTCTGTCGCTCTCAAATAAATAAGTTTAAAAAAAAAAGAAATGAGAACATTTATATTGTTATATTTAAATATACCATTTTAATTGGGGATCAAGCAGGCATTAGCAAGCATAAACTGACTGAACACAGTTCTGGACTCAAGATCCACTGCTGGGAACATACCTTCAGCAGGGCTCTGCTATGTAGGAAAATCAGTCACATCAATCTATGGGAACAATGCATTCAAACCAGCACAATATTACATTACAGCGAAGAATCACCCTCCATTCCGCCTACGAATTGAGAACTTGACTAGGATAAGCCTAAAAGTGTAGATTACAGAGGAAATTTCAAATCAGAATAGCACTGAATTTATTGCATAGCCTCAGATGACTTCTTTCATTCAGATGTATAGTGCAAGAGAAAAACAACTGAAGCAAAAACACATAAAAATATGGATTCTGACAGGAAGAGAAATGTGCGAAAGATTTCAAAAGGAGACTACAGCTTATTTATAAAAGAGATTAGCACCATTAAAGAGAAACTTGTTGCTGTGCACTTGGGCCCTAAAGATACAACCCCACATGCAATAAGAATGTTCTATTTTTATTTTATTTCTTATTATTAGACAAAGCAAGAATGAAAGGAAGAGAGAGAGAATTGGCACGTCAGGGTCTCAGCCACTGCTACCAGATGCCAGATGCTTGCGCCACCTAGTGGGCATGTGCAACCATACACTTGTCTCATCTTTGCATCTGGCTTACAGGAGATCTGGAGAGTTGAACATGGATCCTTAGGCTTCGCAGGAAAGTGCCTTGACGTCTAAGTTATCTCTCCAAACCCAAGAACTTTAATTCTTTTAAAAAGACCTAATGATTTTGGGACTGAGAGTGGATGGGTAGGGGAGGGAGGGAAAAGCGGCAAAAGAGGGATTATTCTAAGTACTGGAAAATTCAAAAAAAACAAACAAATGACAAACCAAAAAAAAAAAAAAAAAAGACCAAACCAAACACCACGTCCTCCCGGGGATCGAGCGCAAGCGGCAACTCTCCCCAGGCCTTGGGGCAGTTCTGCTGGGGTCGAAGGTAATTGAATCATGCAAATATGAAGATCATCTAGGTTTTGTATAAGAGGTCCCGGATATTTCAAGTGGCCATTTTGGAACTATAATAATTTTGGGGGGGGGGGTAATTTTGCTCCAGAAGTTTATTCAAATTGGCAAGAATCATCTCTCAAATGAAGTGATAGTAATGAACACATCCGGCAAGACCCAGTTGTTTCTTCGATCCTTCGGTTCGAACAGATTATATAACTGGTTAAAGTGTTGCAGCTGGTGGTGTGTGCGCCTCACCTTCCCCAATCCCTCTCCTGGTGTTGGCAGTTCTTCAGCCCAAACTGTAAGATATGTTTGATTTGTGTAACGAGTAGTTTCAGCAGTTTCAAATTACTGTTTAAACATTGCTGAAGTTTTATGGCGGTTTCTTTTTACTTTTATTAAAAAGTTTTAGAAGGTTTTGACCTCAGCTCTTTTCATGTTTCAATGGGACAGCTTTTCTAAATGAAGACATTGAAGGAATACAGATTTTTTTTTCTTTTTATGTTTTATTTACATGGGAATTTGAGATGTTCCAGTTTCCCACCAGCATGGTAGTATTCAGATAGCTATCTGTGTATATGCTGATGTTTGGAAATATTCTTCAGATGTGAAGTTTTCTTTTTGTTTCTGCTTCTTGGGTCCTAAAATTGGATATTTCATCTGGAGTGGATAAGTACAACAGCGACAAGCACATGGAATAATAAAGAAGACTTTGCTCTTATTCCAAGGAACTTGGCTAATTCTGGAGGTAGCCATATGAAAACTTGAAAACAGGAATATGGGTAGCTGACTTGAAATAGCTCTATGTCAAATAGTCATAGTTTAAGTATCTTCAAAGAACTTGGATATTATTGCAGAGGATACAACATTAAAAACCAAACTGGAAAACAACGATCATAGAGAGAAAACCAGCGCCTTCTTGCACAGTCCTGTTGGAATTTGGACTTGACATGAGATGTTGAAGCCTTGTTTCACTGAGTTGGAGAGACTGGATCTAAATGGCACAGCATGACTTTGCTCCAGCCTGGCTTAATTTTCCTACTCCACCATCATCAACAAAGTCATCATTGAATTTTGAGAAACATTCAGAAAATTTCTCATGGACAGAAAATCATTACGATGTGAGTTGTCGACGACACAACTCTTCAGATGGCTTTGATTCTGGTATTGGATGTTCTAGTGGAGGTAATTTTGGGAGGAAAGAAAAAAAAAGGATGGCGTACGCATGGCAGAAATGGTACTGAAAACATAAATCATCGAGGGGGATACCATGGTGGAAATTCCCATTCTCGTAGCAGTATTTTCCATTCTGGAAGGAGCCAAAGACTACAAGAAAACAACATACCTGACAATGAAACTGGGAGGAAAGAAGACAAGAGAGAGCGCAAGCAGTTTGAGGCTGAGGATTTTCCGTCTTTAAAACTTGAATATGAAAGAGAACCAAACCAGAATAAGTCTCTAGCTGCAGGTGTGGGGCCTGCACGCCCAGACACACACATACCCAACCAAAAAAATCTCCCAAGCTCCTCTCTTAGAATACCCTCCAAACCCTCCGTCTAGAGCACCAAGGATGCTGGTCATTAAGAAAGGGAATGCAAAAGACTTACAGCTCTCTGCATTCCCAGTAGCAGAAAACCTCCAGTCGCAGCCAGTTAAGAATGGTACTGGTCCAAGTGTTTATAGTGGCTTAGTCCCAAAACCTGCACAATGGAAAAGCCAAACTAAAGAAAATAAAGTTGGAACTTCTTTTCCTCATGAATCTACATACGGTGTTGGCAACTTTAATGCTTTTAAATCAGCTGCCAAGAGCACTAGTCCATCAACAAACTCAGTGAAAGAGTGTAATCGCTCCAATTCAGCTTCACCTGTTGACAAACTTAATCAGCAGCCTCGTCTAACCAAACTGACACGGATGCAAACTGATAAAGAAGAGCGACTTTCTGAAAGCCTTGAAAAGAGACAGAGTGGAGGAGGAGCAGGAGGACGAGAGAGCCGTGCTGGTTCAGGGAAGGATGAAGAGTCATTTAATTTGCATAACAGCAACAGTACTCACCAAGAAAGAGATAGGAACAGAAACTTTGATGAGAATGAAGTTCCTCAAGAGAATGGCAATGCCTCAGTCATTTCCCAGCAGGTCATCCGGTCCTCAACCTTTTCACAGACCGATGTTCTCTCCAGTTCACTTGAGGCAGAACACAGATTATTAAAGGAGATGGGCTGGCAAGAAGACAGTGAAAATGATGAAACATGTGCTCCTTTAACTGAGGACGAAATGAGAGAATTCCAAGTTATTAGTGAACAGTTACAGAAGAATGGTCTGAGAAAAAAACAGTATTTTGAAAAATGGCCTGATTTGTGACTTCAAGTTTGGACCCTGGAAAAACAGCACTTTCACACCCACGCTTGAGAATGAGGACACAGAGACGGAGTAGCAGTGACACTTCGGATGAGACGATGTGTGACCGACGTCCCAACAGCTTTAGACGTGTCAGTGTGATGCATCTCATGTGGTTTGGGGTGAATTGTAAAAATGAAGAACTATAATTTATGTAGTGAAATACCTCATTAGAAGATGATTTTTGGGGGGGGGGAACTTCAATATGAAGAAGACCAAGAATGTTGTGTTGGGCTGCATTGAACATTATCTCTTGTACTGAATGTTGTGACAGGAGGACTTGGGCTGGTCCAGCACTGACTTTCTCCAGCACTGCAGCATTACTCTGACTCGCAATGTGACGATGCAACAAATGAGAGTTTCTCATTCAATAATAAAAAATTGTGTAATGTTTTGCAAAAAAAGAAAAGAAAAAGAAAAAAGAAACAAAAAGGCCTAATGAAAGAATACTGAATTTCTCCTGAAAACAAAACACTTAATGAAGTGTTTCACCAAGGTCACCCTGAAAGTTATTTAGAGGCTGCTACAACTGTGGTCCAAGGCTAGTCTTTATCCTAAAGTGACAGCAGTATTTGGCAGCATTGACCACATGGTACTGGTTTTGTAGGCATGAATTTCAAGATTGAGTGATTGCTGTGGATTTATTCCCCCATAATTCCAGAGACCCATTGAAGTCAAGAAATGTTAGCAGGTTCAGAATCCCTCTAAGAAAGCACTGAAAGACCACTATGTGAAGCTTTATTACACTCTAAATTGCCATGGAGTACCCAGATTGGCGTAGATTCCAGGATCAGCAGATATCTGCCAAGGAAGCTGAGAGTGGATCTGTCCCAAGAGAGAGGTGCTAAGGGCAAAGAGCTAACCTGACAGAGATGCTTAATCCCTTCAGAGAGCAAAGGATTTTAGCATAAGTCTCGCCTATCAGACATGGAGCTGTAGGAACTTGTGTTTGCCATGCTGGATTTGTGCCTTGTTTCAGTCCAGTCTACACTTGCAATGCCTTCATTCCTCCCTTTTGGAATGGAATGTTTACTTTGTGCCATTAAATGTTGGAAGCATGTAATTTTTTTTTTAATTTTGCTAGTGGTCACAGTTAAGAAATTGCCTGAGTTTGGAAGACACTTTTGACTTTGGAATAGTATTGGGACTGAAAAAGATAGCACAGACCTTTGAAGTGGAGCTGAATGTATTTTATATGACACTTCTGGGTAAGATGGCAGTGTAGGAGTCTCATTAATCCAGCCTACAGAGGGATTGAGTAAAACCACAGCAAAATACACTCTTCTTCTGAAAAGTGAAGGTGTACAGGTTTTTTTTCCTGCCACAGCAGAGAAGCCAGAGACATTAAAATTTATCAGAAAAGAGGAAATCAGCCAAAATCCCACCAAGGAGCTTGCAAACCCAAACCATGGGACCTGTGGGGATCTGGGTTCCCATTTGGCATCCAGCCACAGGAACAGAGACCGAACAAGGGGATTTTCCAACCTCATCAACCTCCTTGCAAAGTCAAGAAACCTGACAGCATAGAGGGACACGGCAGGACGAGCTGAGCAGTTCCAGTACAACCCAGGCTTCCTGCACTCTCCCACGCCCCAACTAACAGAACCACAACCCTCCGAATACACATTCAGCTCCTGGTAGCGGGGCATCAAGCGCAGCTGGTCAGAGCACCAGAGTCACAGCGCAACATGAAGGAATCAAGGTGGGCACTCAGCATGGATGAGATCGGAAGCCACCCCAACAGGTAATGGGGCCAACTGACAAAAATACAGGTACATAGGCCTGCACTGACAGTGATAATCTCTTTCCATATCAGGGCAAGTTGTGGGCTGCATATCTTTGGTGGATTTATTATTCTCAATTAAGCTGTATTTGGGGGTTGACTATTGTTGCCTTTAATGCTTTCAGACTCTTAGGGCCTTTGTCTTTTTTTTTTTTCCCCATTATTATTGGGAGCAGGGTCTGATTCAGACCTAGGCTGAACTGGAACTCATTTCAGGAAAGAAATCTCAATGTCCCAGGTGACAGGATTAGACCCCTTAGGGTGTGTGGCTTTATAAGGTTATCTGTTTGTTTCAAACCCCTGTGCTGGTTTTGGATTGTGCATATTGTGCAGTTGAATCTTAGAAATTTCCAGTAAAATGCTCTACCCAGCCCACTAGAATACTTGAATAGCGGCAAACCCAGCACATATGAGTAGTTCTGTGGCTGGATTGTAGTACAAGAGCTACACTTGGAACCTTAAATTTCTACTCTGAAAGTATATAAAGTTGGACTTCCAAATCTAAAAGCACCACAGATTGTTAGAAAACCCAAGCATCAAATCAACTCGGAATGCAAAAACTGCAACATTATAATACACAAAGAATTAGAAACACAAAGAATCAAGACAAAGAAAACCCACCAAAAATTATAAATACATCAGAAATAGCCCCCAGTGAGACTGTTTTAGATGAAATGCCTGACAAAGATTTCAAAACAATGTTTCAATGATTTTATCTATACTCAAAGAAATAAAAGAAGAAATTGAAGGAATCAAAGAATAAAACAAAGCAATTAAAGAAGAAAACAAACTCCTGAAGAAAGTCCAGGAGAACACAGGAAACCAGCTTAATGAATAAGGAGGGCATTACAAGATATGAGTAAGGAAATAGAAATACTGAAGAAAAACGAGGCAGACATTCTAGCTCTGAAAAGCACAGCCAGACAAATAAAATAATAAAAAATAAAAATAAAAAATAAAACTCCGTGGAAAGTCTCACCAGTAGAATGAATGAAGGAGAGAACAGAATATCTAAACTACAAGACCAGATGGCCAATCTAATACAGTCCAACAAAGAATAAGAAAAGCTAATAGGAAGGTATGAATGGGAATCTCAAGATATCTGGGACAAATATAAGAATTCAGGGTATAGCAGAAGGAGAAGAATTTCAATCCAGAGGCTTAGTAAGCATTTTCAACAAAATCATAGGATAAAAATTTCCCCAAATTGGGAAATACCTATGCAGATACAAGAAGCTTTTAGAACACCAAATAGACTAAACCTGGAAAGAACCTCTCCTTGGCATGTTATAATTAAACCACTACACAAACCAAAGAAAGAATATTGAAAGCAGTTAGAGAGAAAAATAAGGTCACCTACAAAGGCAAGCCTATCAGAATAACAGCAGATTACTGAACACAAACTTTAAAAGCCAGAAGGGCTTGAAATAATATACTCCAATGTCTGAAAGATAACTTTCAATCAAGATTATGTTATCCTGAATGTATTTTGCATGATGAGATGACCTTGTGCCTTTGGGGAACAGTGTAAAATGTGGTTTAAATGGAAAATGTCCTCCATAATCTCTTGTTTTTGAACTTCTGGCCCCTAGTTGGTGATACTTTTGAAAAATTCTAGAACTTTTAGGAGTTGGAGTATCGTTATAGGAAGTGGGTCACTAGGGATAGCCTTGTGGTTTTGTAGTCCAGCCCCACTTCCTGCTTGTCCTCTGCCTATTGTCTGAATGTGTTCAGCTCTATTTCATGCTCCTGTCACCTTATTTTCCCTACTATGAACCTTCCCCTCATAAATGTAAGCCAAGATAAACACCTTCTTTCCTTGAGTTGCTACTAGTCAGTAAATTGTTCACAGCAACAAGAAAGAAAGTAATACAGTTGTCTTAATGTGTATCTCAATTTACTGTTATCCTCTGTTCAAGTCAGAATTTGTCATATCTTGTTCAGTTTTTCACAGTATTTTGTCAGTTTTCTCCTCCATTCTTGATATGTCCCCACTAAAACCAATGTGTTTTAATTGAAACTCATGTGTCAAAAATTACTTTGTCTTGAGTGTTAGGTGTGTGCTGCCAAGATTATAAATTGTCTCTATGTCTGCATGATTGACATCCATACTAAATAAACTCAGTGATATGTGTTCTTTTATCATTATGCAGCCTCTTATAAAAATTATAGTCTGTTCATTCTTGCATAAAATAACTCATATCTCTCTGATTCCCTCATAATCTTCCAAAAACAATTAAAATTATTACTTACAGATGAATAGTCATTATTTATTGAAAAGCCCTGTGTATTCTGTGATTTTCATTTGTGAATATGACTGTAAAATGTAAATAAGAGAAGAGATGCCTAATCCATTCAACTTTGAATAAACTTCATCAAAGTCACTATTTCAGACCTGTTAGCAAAATAAATTGTAAGTTGTTTGTCTTCTTTTACACAGTGTTGTAGAAGATAACTATCATTCAAAATAATTTAATGTTATTTTCAAGTATTTATTGTTTATAATTTCTATTAGTTATATAATACATTATCTAACATGAAAATAACAGCTGAAGTTTAAATTATATTCTACATATTCCTATTTTTATTCTTTATATTTCAAAATATAAATAAGCTGTGATTCATTCATTAATTATTGAAGTGACATTGTGCCTTAACTGAAGAAAACAGTTTCTTCAGATACACATTTCTTTTCTTTCCTTAAATTATTTTAAAAAATGTGAAATGCAAACTAACCTGTGCCAGTAAAGAATTTGCTATTAGAAAGAAGTATATATAAAATGAACTTTTTTTTCCAGATAGCATGAATTAGATATATATGGGAATCCCTGAATCTGTTTCTTCCATGCTCCTGGACTCTGACAGAATAAGTCTTCATAAACAACTCTACCCTTAGTCACCTTTGAGGAAATAAAAATAAATAAATTGAGATAGTTTTCCAATTTAAAGTACTTTATAATTTGTGCAAAATTGGCTATTTAGAGGAATGAAGGCATAAAGACCAGATGTGAGTTTCAAATGCTCTTCCAGGAAAAGAAATAGCCGTGATGTGCTTTGGATGTGGTTCTAAAGGTATGTCTACCAAGTTGTCACCTGTGAAGGCTCATCAACCTGAAGAATACAGATGCCAGCACAGACGGTTGCCATCAGGACGAAAGCTTATGTGCAGTGACCCACTACCATTGTATGCTGAATCTTCCTTATTATGAGTTCATCTTTTATTTACTATTTCAACTTCACATTTTCTGCCATGTCCTTGTTTTTTATTACAAATATGAATAAAATTCTTGCAACATCACATTTTGGAAACAACCTCTGTCATAACACAATAAAAAGATTATTATGCTGTCTTTGAACCCTGGCTAGGAAGACATTTTATGCATATATCTAAAAAGAAAATCAGATAGAGAAAGTCAGTTTTAACAAAAGTTTAATTCCTTATTATATAGATATCCCTATCACAATTGCAGGCTGAATATCAAACAGAAATTGGTGACATATGTCAAAACGCATAATTTGTCACAATAGAAATTTAGCAGATACATTTTAAATGGATTCTTTATTAATCAACACAAGGAAAATAAAAGCAATTCAACACTGCTGTGTATCTTTTAAGCTGACATAAATTCTAATAAAGCTAGAATCCCAGAAGGCATCAGGAAGGGAGCAATCTGATTTACACTGCAGAGTTTAAATATAAGGTAAGTAAAATACAATAATTTCATTAAAAGCATATTGGAAGCACTGTTTTAAGATTCATACCTAGGAATCTATGAGTGAGTCCAAGGAAATACTATTCTAGATGGCCAGAATATTTATCTTCTGAGAGCTAGCTGATGGAGATATTGAATAAGCCCACCAGAATAAAGGGAGTTTGTTCTACTACAATATAGTTGCTCAGATGACCTATCCTACAGGATATTGAAAACACCTTTTGTCGTTTATCCACTTTAGATTGTTATAGAACAATAGCCAACAGATGCAGTTGCATGCAGTGAAGCCTGTTTCCAAATTCTAAATTATATTATATCAAATCCCATCTTTTATTTTAATTCAAAACAGTTGTAAGAATTCTACAACTTTTGCATCTTGGTTGTTAGATTCATCCTTTATAAGTTTTAAATATTTTAATGTTTGATTCTAAAAGCATGTATTTAGATCTCAACAGCATAACTATGTCATTACAGTAGAGCCACATAAACATATAGAAAAAGTGAAAAAACAAAAACCAACAAAAATAAAGGTAAAAACCTCATATCTAGAAATGAAGAACATCAGAGCACATCATGCTTGCTCATGTCTCCCAAATTACATGAGCTGGGCATTTGTCTGGATGAGACACAGAATGACACATTCACTCTCAAATTTCATTCCTTCTTTGCTTTCATTGATCACTCTCTTTCCTCTCTCTAAGAGTCTCCTATGAATCAGTGGTTCCCAGACCTAAACTTTGGAAATGATTGTGTCCCCTGGTGCTGCATTATTTAATAGATATTTCCTATTTTCAAAATCTAAATTGAGAACTAGAGAAGTTGCTGAGTGGTTAAGATGCTTGCATGTAAAGCCTAAGGACCCAGGTTTGATTCCCCAGTGACCACATAAAGCCAGATACACAAAGTGGCACATTTATTTGGAGTCCAGTTTGAAGAGCTAGAGGCCCTGGTATGTCTGTTTTATGTATTGATAATTTAACACATCTTTAAAGTATTAATAATATCTTAATTATTTAATTATGGGGTAGAAGTCTATTAATTCTATTAACTGAAAACTCTTGGCTCAAAATATGTCTCTGTAATTTTAAAATAATTAGAAGAAAAGAGACTCACTGTCCCTTTCCTAAGTCTGACTTGTGAAAATGTGAGTGTGAAAGAAGTAAGCATGGGTAAGGAGATGAAGTGGATAATAGCCATGGGTGACAGTAAGACCCTTGTTCTTTGAATTGATGGAAAGACCATAGATTTCAGAATAATGATGCCTATCACAGCAACCAACTGTCACAGTATGTCTTATGCATGGTACAATGGATATCAGCAGTTAATTTAAGTTAAAATATTTAGTAAAGATTCATTAAGATGCAAATACATTACTTGAGATAGACAATTCATTAAGTCACAGTACATATTAATAATTTAACATGTATTAGGCTATCCTGAGTTTTTCATAATTGATCTTGTGACACAGCTCTTCAAAGATATATTCATTGAGTTTTTAATAATAAGCTTCTCAAACTCAAGATTATTCTGCTCAATTGTTGATCTCTATTCTCTGCATCGTATTTTTCCCTAGATAGAATATATCTTGGTAACCAACACTAAAATATAGTTAGTTTCTCTCGGAAAGACACAAGGAATCTCCTTTCATTCCTTCACCATTTCCAACTTACATCTAGGCCAACAGAGATCCTTCTGGACTATTTTCTTATTACTCTGCTGATAAAACTCTTCCAATGCCAAGTAGTTGTGTGCTCTCAGCTGTTCACTGACCCTCTGTTTACTTGTACAACAGCCACTTACCTTTCCTCTCTTTCACCTGTGTACATCATAATAACCCTGTTTCTTCATTACCAAATCATCCCTTGAGGAAGTTTCTGTACTTTCCTGTCCTTCAGGAGCTTCTGGGGCTCCTCCTTCCCTTTCAGGCTTCTCCATGTCCAGACCATCACCTAAAGTAGCCCCCCAAAACAGCATGACTCAATCTATACTTGTGGGAGGTGTTATGTTTTCTGAATCATTTGTACCATTTTACTTATTTGCATGCATAATTTCTCATTCACTCCATAACATACATCCATAGGTTCTGAAGATTGTCTTTCTTATCCTTTGATGTTTCTCAGTCCACATAACACAACTTTACTATTTCAGATTTGAGTAAAGAAGTAACTTAAAACAGCATATTAAGAAATGTTACTACATTTAATTCTATCACACAGTCTATAGAAACTTTGGTAACACATTATGCATAATATTCAATGGAAAAATCATAAACCCAGTTAAATATAGAAGTATAATCACTCAGACTTATGAACAATGCATAATCATATCTTGCCAATTCTTCCTTAAAATGCATTCAAATTGTCCAATGCCTTTGGAATTTTTGAATAGATACAAGGAAGAAATAACATTTGTAAATGTATCCCACATGAAAAATTTCAGCTGAATATACTTATATTTTCAGTAAAAATACATTTATAAATATAACTGTGACAAATTTAAACAGGCAAAAATTGTATTTTGTATAATAGTACCCTCCACACACAAAGATTAGTGATTTTTCAATATTAGTTGAAATCCTAAAAGCATACATTCAATGTCCATAAGTAAGAGAAGAATAAATTTTAAATGAAGAAGACTGGCTCTGTGCCTCCAGGAATTTTATGAATTGTATGAAATAAATTACTACAAAATGCAATGGCAATGCACTCAGATGCAGATGGGTACATAAGCAGATAACCATACGGGAGAAAGATCTCAGTGTTTGAAATGCTGTGGAGAAAGAAAGGGAAGATGACATGACGTTCATGGTGAAAGTGAATAATGAGCTGAGTCTTAATTGTTGACTAGATATTAATTAGACAAAATATAGGAGTGATTCTAAGTAGCAGGTCAAGAGGGGATTGTAAAGGGGAAAAAAAGTGAGCCATGAAAGTATAGCAGGTAAGAACTGATTAGGCACTGCCTTATTTGCCCTGTTAACTTTGGGCATTGAAAATCTATTTATTCTCTCAACAAACATTTGAGTGTTATGCATGGACCACACAGTGTATATCAGAATGTCAATCATCAACTGTGCACCATATGTGGGAGCAAATGATCTCATATGTTTCTTTTAGGACACATGATTCCAGTGTTTATTATGGAGAGAAAAATTAAAACTCTATATAAGTGGGGAGACTGGCTAGAATCTCCCAAAAATGTTGAGTAATATTGTACATTAGGTAAGCCATGAAAAAAGATGAGACAGATTTAGGAAACAGCCAAAACAAAGCATTCAGGCTGGAGAGTTGGCTTAGCGGTTAAGGCATTTTAGTGTGAAGCCCAAGGACCTAGGTTTGACTCCCTAGGACCCACATCAGCTAGATCCACATGGTGACACATGCATTTGGAGTCTGTTTATAGTGGCAGGATGCCCCACCCCACCCATTCTTTCTCTCTATATCTGCCTCATTCTCTCTCAAATAAATAAATAAATAAAAATAAAATATTTTTTTAATTACAAAGCATTTGATTTTATAAGTGAGAAGTATTTTTTTCAGCATAAGTATAAACTGAACAGATTTTATTAGCCTTTGTTTTCGATCAACTCCTTAATAGCTTGAAAAGCAAAGGGTTATAAAAAACCTTATGTTCTCTCAAGTTCAAATGCTTCCACTCCACTTCCAAAGGGCAGAACAAAAGAAGTCTATTTCTGAAGTTCTTTTTTCTAGTTGTCTTTGCTCTTACCTCAGCCCCCTAGACCTACTTTCCATGAGGTGAGCTTTTCTTATGCCAATGGAGATTTCTGGGCTCTGTATCTTCAGATACCACAGACTAAAAGGGGAGAGATGAATTTCCACTTCCATTTAATTATAAACTCTGCTCTATTCTCATAATAGCCACACTCACATTTTAACATTCAGGAATTACCTTAGCTGAAGAGGGACCAAACAGAGGCTATTTATTCTAACCTCTGCTCTTAGAATGAACACTAACAAAAAACATCTAAGATCATATTGGTTTAGAATTAATTAACACCACTACCAACAAGAGGAAAAAAAAAAAAGCAACTGAGCAATCAAAGTTAAAATACTTGTGCATTTAGAAGCATGTGTTCAATTTGGGGGAAAAAGGTTGAGACAACAGATTAAACCCAAGACCTTGAGCAAGCTAAACAAAGATTTTCCCACTAAGCTAAATCTCCAGCTCAATATTTTAATATTTATGAAAGAAAATTGTTTATGAAGATAGAGATGAACTTTTCCAATCTGTTACTTGAGATACAAAAAACTCACAGTATTTAATCAGAAAATTTCCATAATTTTAATATATGAGATCTCATCAAATATCATAATTTTATACCAATTTCTAATTAATCAGTTAGATTAAACTTTTACTTAATTCATATACAAATTGTGTTGCCTATTCTATCAACAAATATGGTAAATTTTACAGACATTAATGCACTGAAATCTTAATGAATGGTTTGAAGAAACTAAGAGATCACTGAAATTCAAGTTATGTATAATGGCTATATTGTACATTCTTACCTTTTCTGCAATGACAGAACTATATGTTTCTTGTCGTTTTTCATTTAAGAATACTCTAAGGAATTTCTCTTATTTGATTTAACTGTTTAACTTCTATAGGCCAATAGGTTGTACAAGTAGATCTAGAGTTTGTTTCCAATAAAAACCTGTCAAGATATTATGCTAGATAATTTTTAAATGGTTAAAATGAAACTACAGGTTCACTATTCAATATGGCATCAAAACCTATAATTGATATTGCCTGTAAAATGGCTATTAAATATCTTTTCTTATTATGCATTTAATCGTGTGCTTGATAGTACAACTTTAGCTTTGTAATAACAGTAATTATAGCACATGTTTTATTTTTGTTTCAGATGCTGTATAACAATAATTTATTCTTTAAAAGAATGGTAAGGAAATACATTGATATATAGCATAAAAATAATTAAAATTGCAGTAGTAAAGATTGTTGACACTCTGGATCAGATGTGGAGTTGCAGGATGACTTTCTCAGAATTTTATTTAAAAATAAAATGCATTAAAACTTTTTATACCAGGCATGAGCAGGATTTTAAACATAGAAAGATGTCATGCCACTCAAAAGAAAATAAATATGTATACGCAATCTGTAATAATGTATATGCTACTTAAAATTTTTGCAATTTTAATAGAAATTTAGTTTCCATATTAACTCAACAAAAGAATTTTATTCTTTGCTTGTGTGGTGCTTGTACTTTTCATTACTGACACTCCCTAAAAATATGGCCTTCACACATTGTGTCAAGATAATGTCTGCTTGCTTCCTTAGCCTCCATGAATGGGAGAGAAGATAGTGATAGCAAAAGATATGTTTTACATATACACACCAGTAGTATCAGTCTACAGGAATATCAAAAATGTCATGTATTACTTGGAACATTGTGTCTCTTTAATATAACAAGAAGCAATAATGGATAAAGTATATACTAACAATATGCTTCTCCATGGATGTAAGATGTAGTCACAGTTGATATGAATTACTTGTTTCAGATTTTCCCTCAAAAAATAGGGGTTTAGATAAAAAAATAATATTATTACCCATATAAACAGGTGTTTAAAAAAAGAAAAAAATTCCCAGTGCTTGGTGGCACACACCACTCAGGAGGCAGAAGCAGGATGATTGCCATGAATTTGAGGCCAGTCTGAGACTACATAGTGAATTCCAGGACAGCCTGGACTAGAGATCAAGACCCTACCTCAAAAACAAACAATAAATAAATAAATAAGTAAATAATTCTGCATGAAGATATAAAAATAGCTCAAACTAATACTGCACATCTTAAAATGAAAAAGAAAGTTTACATATGAAGGACTCAGGAACCAGAAGAATGCCATGACAGGCTTCAGAGTTACCAGTAGGCCTAAGTTTCTGTTTCCCAGCAAGGTTTAAATAAGATTTTAACAGTTACTGAAAAAAGATCACAAATTGCTTATGCCATACATTTCTATAGTCATAAGACAAGTTGCTTAAGTTCCTCAAACACACACAGCCAATCACAATAAAGGTTACCTAATCTGCTTGCACTTCCCCTAGCCCCCTGCCCACCAGCTCTGCCCCCCAGCATCCTAAGCCTATCAGAAAAATACAAGTGCAGTTACTACTTAAATCTACCAATCATGTAACCATTCCCTTACTTCTTTGTTCAAATCCTATTAAAAAAAAAAAAAAAAAAAAAAACCTGCCCCCTGCTGCTCAGGGCTCTTGTACGGATCCACTGCGTTCATGAAGAGTCCAAGCTTAAGCCTGAAATAAAGCTCCTTGCCTTTGCATACATGTTTGGTTCTCCTTGGTGGTCATTGGGGGCACCGAGAACTGGGCATAATATATACTATAAGTAACATGTCAATGGAAATTGGTATATATACTTTTATAAACCTGATATTTTATGGCACCATCTTAAGTGGAGGAATCTGGGGGATTTAAAAACACTAAATTATATTCTTATTTGCCTTTGTGTTCTACATATGTGTCACATGAGCATGCTAAAATACCTGCTACTGTGTTATTTTCTTATTAATTAATAGAATTCAGTAATAATAGTTTTTCAATATTTCACAAATTCCTATGGATTAAATACCAATAAGTTCACTTAAGCAGTATTTCTGTGTAAAGTTTCATTGATAATTCATTCCACAATAATGTAATAGAAAAACGCAAAAGAAAGTCCCATTGTCATCCCATGGGTATTGTATAATGCAAATTTTATTACTTGTTTTCTAAGGCAACACATAAAGCTCTTACCTATTAAACATGATAAATTAACATAAAAGTTACAATGGAGTCCAAAGACAAAAATGGAAGAGATCACATTACACACTATGAAGTCCAAAAACAATAGAGGAGCTTGAATTATTTTTACTCTGTTTCTCCTTAGCAATAAAACAACTATAACTGATATAGGAAATTCATCACACATCTTCACTCTATTGGTATGTTTTTTGTTAGAAAAAAATGTATTCTCTCATATGTTAAATAAATTTCATTCCCCTAATAATGCCAAGATCCAGTACATTGTCTAATTTTTAATAGTTAGTAAACAATTTTTTTTGTTTGTTTTATTTTGTTGTTGTTTTTGAGGTGAGGTCTCACTCTAATAGTACAAATTTTAATGTGATTTTTTTATAAAGGGTGTTTCAATTTCTTTAAAATTATAAGTATTGTTTCTAAATGTCCAAAGCTACATGAATGGACAATTAGAAGGTAATTCTATCCAATATCACAGAAACAAAGAACCCGTTTGGTTGTGCTGGTATGGCTAGGACCTCAAGGCAGAGGTGAGTTATTTCTAATAGGAAACAATACAGACATATTCGGGCCTAAGTTTTCTATTTAAAATCTAACCAACATTTATCATCTGATTTAATCATTTCCCTCAGCAGATTTGTAGGCAGGAGCTTGAAATTTCCTCTGAGTTGAAACATTTCATCCTGGACGAAAGCTCATTAAACCTTAGAAAGTTCTCAAGCTCATTAAGGCTTAGGAAATAAACAAGGCTAAAGACTTCACAAGTTTCAGGAAGCTCCTGAAGCTTACAGGGTCAGGAGATACCTGCTCAAGCTTTCGGAAACAGTAAACAGCTGCTGGGAGGGAAGACCCTGACCCTTACAAGCTGTGCAGTGTGCTTGAGAGAAGATGGGGTGAGTCTTTGCAGTGAATTGGCAGTCTTTGAGTTGTCCAGGCTCCTATAAGTATCCCAAATAAATTCATTGGTTTGCCAAGTTAAACGAGTGTAATTGTGCTTTGATCTGTTTTTTGAGCTGTATAGGTAGTGAATAAATGGGTGTTTGAAGCACCCCAGGGAAAATGTTCCATGTAACAGTTTTATACAGAATGACAGACCTTACATCACAGACAACTGTTTTATTTTTTAATTAAGAACATACTTTGTATGGATCCATTATGTGTTAGTGCCATTATTGCCCTTCTGCTGAGGACCCTTGCCTCAAGGTGTGTGGGTTATGAGATGTGAGAGCTGCTGGCAGTCAGTCACTGTAAGGGAGCCTGGGCAATGCCTCTGGACACTCCCTTTCACTCTGTGGCTCTTAAAATCTTTCCTCCTCTTCTGCCAAATTCCCTGAGCCTTAGGGTGTGTGTTTTAAATCTACTTTAGTGTGCTCTCAGCAGGTCATACATTTCTACATGTTTTTTTTTTGGGGGGGGATTATATATAAAATTGGCATGCCAGGGCCTCAGCCACTGCAATTGCACTCCAGATGTTTGCGCCACCTAGTATGCATGTGCGACCTTGCACTTTCTTCCCTTTTGTACGTCTGGCTTATGTGAGATGTGGATAGTCAGAACATAGGTTCTCAGGCTTTGCAGGCAAGTGCCTCAACCACTAAGCTATCTCTTCAGCTCAGGTCCTAGATTTCTGCTCTGGTACTTTTTGAGTATTCTCAGTGTCTGTCTCCATGCCCCTAACTGATTGTTAGACTCACTCTATGTGGTGGTTTTATCCAGGTGTACCCTGTAAACTGAGGTGATCTGAATGCCAGGTTTGCAGCTGATGGAGATTTTGGAATTAACACCTCCTGGAAGCAGTGTATTGTTTGGGGCAGGCTTATGAGTATTATAGCCAGTTTCCCCTTGCCAGTGTTTGGCACACTCTCCTGTTCCTATTGTCCACCTTATGTGGGTCAGGAGGTGATGTCCACGTTTTGCTCATGCCATCATTTCCCCCTGCCATAGTGGAGCTTCCCCTCCATCCTGTAAGCCAAAATAAACTTCTTTTTCCCACAAGCAGCTCTGGGTTGGGTGATTGCTACCAACAATACAAACCTGACTGCAACACTATTGAAGCAACACTCTTGCTCATCTTCCTAATTCCTCTGTGGTTTCACCTGAGTCCTGGCTGATGTGTGAGGGATGGGTTATCTCCTAGTTCTTGCTGCCTTGTGGGGGGAGGGGAGAAAGCAAAAACAAAACAAAACAAAAATACAGATTCTCTGACAGAGAATTAAGTCAGCATAGGTTAAATAGTATTATCATTAATAAGGAACAGAAATCATGCTAGATAAAGTTTAAAAATGCATTCCTAAGAAATACTTGGTTTCTACAGGCCTACTTGAGCTAGGGTGTCTTGTCTTCTATCTGGCCTTCAGACTGAAATTTATACCCTTAACTGATTCTTATCACTGACTTTCCACAATCCCTTGAGCCAATTATTTTTTTAATATTTCACATTCATATATTTATTAGAGAGAAAGCGGGGAAGAGAGAGAGAGAGAGAGAGATGGGTGTACCAGGGCCTCCAGATGCTACAAATGAATTCCAGATGCATGCACCGCCTTGTACATCAGGCTTACATGAGAATTGAACCTGGGTGGGTTGGCTTTGCAGGCAAGTGCCTTAACTGCTTAGCCATCTCTCCAACCCACTTGGACCAATTCTTTATAATTCATTCTCTCTATCACTCTTTCCCTCCTCTCCACTATACTAGTCTCTGTATCTCTCTCTTATTTTATGTTTTTTTATAAATTTATTAGAGAATGCAGGGGGGAGAGAAAGAGAAAATGAGGCATGCAAGGGCCTCTAGCCACTGTAAAGGAATTCCAGATGCATATGCCACTTGTAGATGTGGCTTACATGGGACCTGGAGAATTGTACCTGGGTACTTAGGCTTTGCAGGCAAGGGCCTTAACCATTAAGCCATTTCTTCAGTCCTTATTTTATGCTTCTTTAATAAACTTTGACTAATAAAAATACAAATTTGCAAGTCTGAGATATAAAGAAGCATTATAATATATGTTAAAATATCTGAAGTAAGGGAAGGCAATAAGAATATGGGACATTTAAAGATACCAGTTTGGGGACTGGAGAGATGGCTTAGCGATTAAGTGCTTTCCTGTCAAGCCTAAGAACCCCGGGTGGAGGCTGGATTCCCCAGGACCCACGTTAGCCAGATGCACAAGGGGCACATGCGTCTGGAGTTCCTTGGCAGTGTCTATCTATCTATCTGCCTCTTTCTCTCTCTGTCTGTCCCTCTCATATAAATAAATAACTAAATAAACAAAGAAACAAACAAAATACCAGTTTGGCTACTTTGTGTAATAGTGTATATTGTCAAGTTGATACGACCTAAAATCACCTGTGAGGGATTAAGTTAGCTTCTTGGCAGGCCTAATCTCAATTAGGTTAAATGAGGTAGGAAGACCCACTTTAACTGTGGGTGGAAGGCAGTATTTCATGGACTGGGGTTTTGGACTGTAAAAAAGTCAGATAGCAGGCTGAGCACAAATATTCATCACACCCTTCCTGAGGACTGAATTTAGCCAGCTCTGTTTCAAGCTTTTGCTGAAAGAGAAACAGTAGCAAGGGTGTTTATTACAGACAGTTAAAGACAGATACCCAACAAGGAGGTGCTATTCTGTGTGATCCTTTCTCAACCACAATCGCTGCCAGCCACACTGTACAGCAGGAAGCTCCTGCTCCTTTCTGAGCTCAGCCAATCAGGCGCACCTGAGTCTGATAGCAACCTTACTTGAATATCTGATCCACAAAAAGAAGTTTTACCACATGGACCAGCTCTGTTTCTCTCTTCGCTGTGACCTGGAATGAAATTGCATGTCAGTCTATGTCCCTCCTTGCCAGGCTGTGTAAAGGAGGAGCACTTCTGCTTTTCGTCTGTGTCAAGCTTTGGGTGCCCTCTCACTTTGATCATATGTACGATTTTTAAATTTTTTTGTTTATTTTTATCTATTTATTTGAGAGTGACAGAGAGAGAAAGAGGCAGATAGAGAGAGACAGAGAATGGGCACGCCAGGGCCTCCAGCCACTGCAAATGAACTCCAGATGTGTGCACCCCCTTGTGCATCTGGCTAACGTGGGTGCTAGGGAATCGAGCCTCGAACCGGGGTCCTTAGGCTTCATAGGTAAGCGCGCAACTGCTAAGCCATCTCTTTAGCCCATATGTGTGATTTTTATTGGATCCCTGCGTCCTTCACTGTTTCCTAATCCTCTCTGGTTTGTTATTTGAAGAGGGCATTTTGGTTCTTGTGCATTGCCTTTCACCTGTAGGTGCAGGTGCCTCCTCAAGAGCCCCTTATTCTCCTCAGAGATTTTTCGGTGATGACAATTCTTTCTGACTCCCCTCTCCCATTCTAGCCAGGCAAGAAGGAAAATTCTCATCTGGCGTCATTCTTTCAGCTAGCCTCCTCCCTGCATCTTAATTCCTCCTACAATAAACCTCATAACACATGTCTTCTTTCTAAACTTAATAACTCATAATGTACCCTTCTCAGAGTCCATTTATGAACTATTTGTTAACATAGGTTAAGGTGGGGTTCACAGGCCTACATGGACCCCTCCTGAGCCCTAAAATCTTTTTTTTTTATTAAGTATAAACTTTGTATGGATAGGTGATGTGTTGGTACCACCAGTTGCCTCATCCCTGTCCCCACTCCACTGAGGGCCCTACTTAATGGTATTGCTGGAGTTGTGGATTATGAGTTGTGAAAGCAGCAGCCATTCATTGTGAGGAGGGGTGGACCATGCATCTGGATCTTCCCTCCTAGCCTGTGGCTCTTATATTCTTTCTGCTTCCTCTTCCACAAAATTCCCTAAGCCTTGTTGGCTGTGCTTTAAGTCTACTTTAATGTTGAGCTTTCCGCAGCTTCTGAATTTCTTCTTTGATGCATTTTGAATATCCTTAGTGTCTGTCCCCATCACCCTGTTGAGCCCCAAAATCTTGATTCACTGTCAGCATGTCTTCCCTGCCATGATGGACTATAACATGGAGCTGGGAGCTGAAATAAATCCTTCTTCCCCTAAACTGGTTTCTGTCAGGTTTGTCTCAGCTATGTGAAGGAAACTAATATCTATGTAAATAAAAAATATATTAACCAAAATCAACATTATATAGATTACTCTTGTGGCTGTGCCAAAAAAAGTGACAGAGTCTTAGTAACTGTAAGAAAGGTGAGAAAACAGATTAATGCAGTGTAAAATATACTGAGGAATAGGAGATGGATTCTAAATGCCTAATAAGCACTCATCAAGAAAACCGAAAGAGAAGTGAGAAAAAATGGGAAGCAGACAACATGTAAAAGATAATAGCTGGGGGCTGGAGAGATGGCTTAGCGGTTGGGCGCTTGCCTGTGAAGCCTAAGGACCCCGGTTCGAGGCTCGGTTCCCCAGGTCCCACGTTAGCCAGATGCACAGGGGGTCGCACGCGTCTGGAGTTCGTTTGCAGAGGCTGGAAGCCCTGGCGCGCCCATTCTCTCTCTCCCTCTATCTGTCTTTCTCTCTGTGTCTGTCGCTCTCAAAAAAATAAAAAAAAAAAAAAAAAAAAAAAAAAAAAGATAATAGCTGGGCTGGAGAGATGGCTTAGCGGTTAAGCACTTGCCTGTGAAGCCACGTTAGCCAGATGCACAAGGGGGCGCAGGCATCTGGAGTTCGTTTGCAGAGGCTGGAAGCCCTGGCGCGCCCATTCTCTCACTCTCCCTTTATCTGTCTTTCTCTCTGTGTCTGTCGCTCTCAAATAAATAAATAAATTAAAAAAAAAAAGATAATAGCTAAGAATATTTAGAACCTGTGATAGCTATCAAGCTACAGAATAAAAGTTCTTACATTATCCTGCGCAAGACAAATAAAGTTAATCCACACATAACAATGACAAAATCTTAAAAGAAAAAGGAATAGGGGAATGACATAATCTTAAAAATGAGTGAGCTACATGAAGAGCTTAAACATAAAATATAAAAATTAAAAAAATAAAAAAAAAACAGTAACAAAGCTTGAAAATCAGTATCATGTGCCAGGCATGGTGGTTCATGCCTTTACTCCCGGGACTTGGGAGGCAAAGTTAAGAGGATCACCGTGGGTTCAAGGCCACCCTAGGACTACACAGTGAATTCCTGCACTACAGCGAGACCCTAACTCAAAAAAAAAAAAAAAAAAAGTAGTATGATGTGAAAAAAAAAAAAACACCCAACTACATCCTAGGAAAACAGAATATTTGAGAAATTTCAATCAGTGTTATGAACATTTTAATACATTTTAGTAGCATTACTGGGAAATATACACTAATGTAGTGCATATGCAGGTCAACATAAAGACTCATTTTAAAAGGAAGGAAAATTGGATTGACTTTTAAAACTAATAAACATTTAAAAAAATGACTTACAAAGAGATAATAAATAATAAATCAAAAACTTGCCAGCCAGCCCCACTTTTATGTAAGGTGTCCATAAACAGACTGCTTTGAAAATACAAGAACTCAGGAAATAGTATTCCCATAAGTACTTCTTGAGAAACTCTTAGATAATTGCCTTTGCTCAATTTGTGTAGCATCACCACAAGGTTTGCAGACAATTGTTAAGTAGCAACTGTTCAACTCAGATTAAATCATTGAGATTAAGAGCCTAAGTAATAGGTAAATATTATATGGCTAGATAACTGCATCACTCCCATCAAAAATAATGAAAAAATGCAAAGTGGTGAACCCTATATTCCTTTTTAACCCACTTCAGACCTAAGAACATAGAAAAACAATGCAGCCTAGTAGCCCAGGATAATCAACCTAGTAATGCAACCTAGTAGCCCAGGATAATCAACCTGGTAACGCAACTAGTAGCCCAGGATAATCAACCTGGTAACGCAACTAGTAGCCCAGGATAATCAACCTAGTAACGCAACCTAGTAGCCCAGGATAATCAGGCTGGAATAAGATGTGGTGAGCAACAGGTAGAAGAGGCCAGTCGGTGCATAATAATTGCTCAAGGTGAAAAAGGTGAGTGTGGAGTGTAGATCACTTGGATGGAAACTAGAGTTAGTCTTCCTCTGTGGTTCAGGCATGGAAAAGGAGCCTGTTACCTTGCCAGGAAAGTTGAAACTGTAAAGAATGAAAGGAGAAGGTCTTCTCAAATTATCAGCAGCTAAGTACCAAAAATTTTCATTTAATGCATTTATCAGCACTTTTTTACAACATAAAACGAATTTCCATGAGTGTCCTTATGTGCTTACTTTGAGTTTTTGCACATACTACATTGAAAATAAGTAATGACTGGATAAATGAGTCTTGTTCTCTACAACACGTAGAATTGGCAGAAACTATATCTATATTTTAAAAAAGTACACTTCTCTAACTTACTTTGTTTAACAATGTCTCTAGCTACAGTAGTAATTGCAGGCCAAGGGACTTTCTTCTTATTTATTTATTTATTAACAAAAAATTAACTTTTAAAGATAAAATACTATTTTATTTTCAAAAATGCAGTTTCAAAAAATTAGCCAAAAAAGATTTTTAAACACATATTGCCAGGCATGGTGGCGCATGCCTTTCATCCCAGCACTTGGGAGGCAGAGGTAGGAGAATCGCCATGAGTTTGAGGCCACCCCAAAACTACATAGTGAATTCCAGGTCAGCCTGGGCCAGAGTGAGACGCTACCTCAAACACACACACACACACACAACATACATGGTGTGAGTCATGTGTTCATCATTGAGAGGCTCACTATTACCTTCTACATTCCACAAAGTGACATAGGGTCTAGTTCAGTCTCCAGGAAATTATTATAGGGAGTTTGTAGAACTTGACAGTTTGATGGTAAATTTTAGTATAACAAAGAAAATGTTTAAATAACATTTTCAGGTAGAAGTATAAGGAGAAATATATCATAAAATTATGTTTTACAAACATCATATTTGTGCTCAAGTACAAGTAAATAAATTGAGTAATTCACAATATTATGCCAAAATACAATTTCAGATCACAGTGCAAATCATGCATTATTTGAACATTTCTGGTTTCTATTTATGAGTCATCTTTATTTATTCATAGTTTGCAACTTAAGAATTTCATTATGTTCTTTGGTAAGGTCAAAGAATCTGCTTGATTTCATATGTTGCTTGGTGTTCTTTAACATAGTATTTGTTGTTTATTTTTTAATCCTGACTGGATACCTTCCTCATCTAGCTTTTTTTGTCACTCCTTCCTTAGTATCAGATGTCTTATTTTATATACATGATTAATTTTGATTGAGAACTGACTTTGTACAGAAAAATGGTTAACATACACATGGCTCTTAAAATGTTTTCAAAGAATATTTATAAAGCCTGACAACATTCCCAAATCAAAGTAGTCTAGTTAATGTCAGAACTTTTGAAGCTAGGATTACTTTCAGGAAAGACTACAGAAAGTGTGTACCTTGGTAAAACCTTCATGATGTCTCTTAGCCCATCAGTGTTCACATGCCTTCAGTAATATCTAAATTTCACCTTTTATCCTTCTAGCCAAAATATACCATTCCAATTGTTTCAAATCCAAGCCTTGTACATAAACTAGATCACCAAAGGCATAGATATTTACTTTTCATCTCACAGATCCTAATATGTAACTCTTGATGTTCTTGAATGACATATATCTTGCCTTTATAATTTTCCAATTCCTGTTTAATTCTTCATGTGGTTTTATTCAAGTTATCAAATCCACTGATTTAAGAAGGAGAGGTCTGATAATGTGCTTATGGACCTTAAAACCATGTATTGTAACATTCTATCCCATTTGAACTATTCTTTGTAATTATACTTAAAGGCTACAAGAGTCTGTAGTCTAAAAATTGTCTGTATTCTTCATCTAAGCCTGTTTAGTTCTGCTGTGGCATGGACATCCAAACAACACTGTTGCTAATATAAATTGATGATTCAGTTGAAAGATGGACAATTTCTACAAATTTTAACCATTGGCATTGCTACCCAGGTCTACTGATTGGTTTCTATGGAAAAATGTGTGCTACAACTTCTTCTGCTGACCTCTTCATTTTCTTAAAAACCAATTTACTTGCAGATAGGGACAGAAAGGCAGGGTGTGCATACTGGTGAGAATTATGAAACAAAGATTAATGAATGGTGCTTGTCAAAGATTTGCTGAAGTCAAGTCTTTTGCACAGGCTGCCTGATACAGCAGTCATGCATTCATTCAGTCCACATAGCTTAAGACATGAAAATGGAATCATGCCTGATGAGTGAGCTTAGGAAATGTGAGTATGTGAATGGTAGCAATGCACCCCACATACTTCAACTTAATAAAGCCTGGCAAGTCACCCTTCCTAGACCTCATTTTTCCCTCTGTCAGCTGAATATGAGGAACGTTTCTATGCTAAAAAAAAAAAAAAAAGGATAGGGATACTATGCAAAATACTTCTGTCTTTAATTTACTCAGCTTTCTGTTTGACTTTCCAAGCATGTTTGCTATGGTGTCAACCAGCAATTTAAACCAAATTAATCTGTGTTTAAAAGAAGATTAAGTATAGATAAAACTAAAGTGGTAATATAAATTGTAGTTACAACTCACTCACCAGAATAATAGGCTTCTAGTATTTGTAGAGATTAGATAAATCATTTTGTGAACACTGGAAACTAAGTTTTAAAGTTTTCGTTGTACTTGTTTGCTATGTGTTCTATATACCTGATGGTAACTACTTTTGAATGAGACTCTATTTAAAATACTAGTGGCTTAATTTGAGTATGAAGTCCTTACATTGGTACTCCAGTTTTCAAGCAACTGAAAGAGTCATAGCACATCTAGCTGCACTGTTTTATTTTATTGGCCAAAGAAATAGGAAAGATGCTGGTCAGCAGATTTTTCCCTTATAAAGCAAAGCACTTGTTTTGAGTGGACAGTACAATTTCAAGATAAGAGAATTAGATTTGAACTATTCTATTTTAAGATATGTATCTGCCAGGTATGCAGACGTATTCAGTTCTGTTCATTGTATATACTTCAAAACAATCATGTTTTTAAGGAAAGATCTTCCAGCCCATTATTTTAATAAATTGAAATTTTGTTTTAGTATTTTTATTAAACATCTATATATGATAAATAAATGGTGCTTAATTTGGAAAGGTTTATGATGAGAATGAAATTATTAGCCATTAATGATTAAATTTGAAAACATTACCTATGGACCTTTATAATTGTTGTGGTATAGTGGATGAAGAGCTTGCCTAGTTAAAGAAGTTCAAAAATGTTCAGTGGCATTTTTGTTTTGATGAAATTTCATCTATTCTTCTTGTTTTTACTTTTCATATGAAATAAAATTTGCTTATCAAGAATAATACATATCTATATTGACATAATTCATCAGGGGCTTTTTCTAAACTTGTAACATTGATCAAGAATCTTGAGAATGCTTAACAATGACTTACTTGTTGTTGGCCCAAAACACCCAAACTGAAGTATCCTGCTTGTAAGGAATTTATCTCGGGCTTACAATTTCAAGTCAAATTTTCACCCAGGGAAGAGGGGGTCTCCTCTACATTACAGAAGGGAAGGAGTGGGAGGAAGCCAAGATGGAGAGCAAAGTTGCCACAAGCACGTCTGTGATACAAGTCCCCAACACTTGCTCCTACTGACATACCTCCTCCAGCAGGCTCCAATTCCCAAAGGCTCTACCTTCTAGATATTAAGTACGAGACTTAATCAGCAATACAAGAAGCTATGGATGCGAACTTCCACAGGATAGAAAAATCAAAATGGAATTTTCCAGTGACCAGCATTAAACTGGCCTTGTTGAACATTTCATAAATATTTATAATATAGGCATCATCACTTAGAGAATCCCTTAATGCAACATTTTCAGTACACCTGGCACAGAGGCGGCAGTCATCATCAGAAAAACAGCACAAAGCTACACAGTGAACCAACACACTGGCAATAAAGTTCTCAGCCAGGGTCAAAGAACCTCTACTCTAATTCCACAGGAAGCTAAGACACACAAAATACCGCTACTCATAGTCAGTTGCCTAAACTTTTAATGAAAAACAACACAAATATAAACAAATATGCTTACATTGATTCACTTACGTACTCAACCTCCGTTCACACATGCTATCTGAAAGAAAGGAAAGAATAACTAGATACTGTCTTTCAAATCTAAGACCAAAGCTAAAAGTGACTTTTGCTTTATTTAAAAGAATATGAAAGCCAGGCAGGGACTTGCTTTTATTCCTTATCTCATTGACTTGTGATAGCATTATTTAAGTTTTCAACTGTAATCCTTGTTAGATGTACCTTACCTGTCTCCAAAATCTGTTCTTTCTCCCCTCATTGAGACTACCTCAGTTCACACCCTCAAAGAATGAGGAAATTGGGGATCTGGGGTGTTTCCTGGAACCCCAAGACTGAGTTTATATCTGTAAACTTACAAAAGAATTGGCAACTTCAAATTCAAGAGAATGATTTTTAAAATACCACATTTTGTTTAGATTTTATAAAGGAGTGCAGAGGGGAAAAGGCTGGGAGGTAAGGGGAAGTAAAGTGGAGAGAAGAATACACCACATGGAGCCCAAAAGCCCATGTGGGCCAACTGTAGCCCAGAAGCCTATGTGACCAGATACATATCTGGGGAGTAAAGTGTGGAAAGAAAGGAGAAAAGAAGGTTCAAGGAGCTCCTGCCATGTGGAGAGCTGGAGGGGATAAAGAACCTATGTGGAGAGTAAGGGATAGGGGCCCTCCTAGCTGGACCTCAGCCTATACCTAGGCTGAGCCATCCCTGGCCCAGCAGAGGGAGAAATTCGCCCACAGCTGGAAGTTCCCAAGTGATCAAAGAGAAAGCCTGTCCTCCCCTTGCAAAGGTATATAACCTTAGGGTGGTGGGCTGTCTTTAGGCCCAGGAGAACCAGAGGGCTAACGGGTTGGTTGGGGCTAGGGACTGTCTCAGGAAGAGACTAGCTCTGACACCAAGTTCCAGAGGCAGCTGAAGTTGACTGACCATGATATTTTAATCCTATGAAAGACCTTTCTCCCAGGAGGGGTCCTGACTGTGGGAACACAGTTCTACAGAACTAGGCAAAAGATAAGAAATCAGATCATCTTTGATTTCTAGGAAATGCAAACTTTTCTGTCCATTTTACCCTCAGGGGCCCAGTCACCCTAACTATACCCCCCCCCCAATACTTCATTTCTACCTCTCATGAGAAGTTAGAGGATGGGGGTAATGATGTCATATCGTTAACTATTTCATGTTGAAAGGGACATGAAGTTATTTGTGGCAGTTAGTAAGTGGCAGTTAGTAAGTCTCTCCCAGAGAGGAGAACTATTCTGAAGGGGTTTTCTGGGACCACTATGCCTTCTCTGCTTTATGAGAGTCTGGAATATGCCCCCCCCCCCATTTGTGAATGTTTCAGAATGGTCTAAGGACTAAAGGTTATTATTTTAAAGGTAATCTTTGGTTTTATTACCTTAAATATAGGTATTGTACCCTGTTCATATTAGAGAGACAGAGAGAGATGAAAGAGAGTGTGCCAGGGTTTCTACCACTGCAAATAAACTCCAGACAAACACATGTATCATCTTGTGTATTTGGTTTACATGGGTGCTGGTGAATCGAACCTAGGTCTTTAGACTTAACAGGCAAGCACCTTAACTGCTAAGCCATCACTTATTGATGTATTTTTTTATCATATCTATTCATACCCTAATATACACTTTAGGTAAGCCTGATGCTTGTCTTATGTAAAGAATTTGTAACCTGATCAAGTATGTTGACTCAATTTATCTATTTGTCTTTTTATAAAAAGATTTTAAAAATTATCTTCTTGTCTAGTGAGAAATCTCATTTGCTAGAGATGACTTTAGGTGTTCAAAATTTTGAAAGGAAGTATAAAGAGAAACAAAGTATATGTTGTTTGTCATTCTGCTTTCCTTATCAGAGACAACTGGCCATTTTGTCTCTGAACAGGGTCTGGGGAACACATGTCTTAAACTTGCATGTGGTCTGAGATAAAGGGAGTGCCATCTCTATTTCCAGAGTCCAGCTTGCCATGACTTTAAATAGCATATAACAGTAAGCAAGAACAAAAGGAAATGGCAGAGCAGAGAGCTAAGAATCTTGATATCTCTTGTCTTACTCTGAAGTTGTTTGTTTTTACCTAGGAAATATTTTTTCCCCATAGGTAGGTGATACATAGTATGTTAGGGTCTGGTCTATGTCTAACTTGGATAGACCTCCTAAAAATATGAATTACATCTGTGCTTATGACATGGTGACCCACCTAGCCTAGGACATCACCTGTGTCTAACTAATATAAGCTGTATTTACATTAAATCTATGTCCCAATATAAAACTTTTAGAGCATCTTTAAGAGCCTACAAACAGCTGAAAACTCTTTAATTTTAGGCATGGTGTTTAGGTTTAGCCTATAAATTAGCTTTTAGTTTTTTTTATAAAAGGAAATTAATTTTAGGCAAAATTTGGTCCATTTAGATCTCCTACATCCTTTTTATACATGTATATCTTTATCCACATACTTTAACATTTTGATCTAAGTTCCGTTCAAAAAGGTATTTTTAACAAGCATTCGATGTCCAACATTGAATAATTCATTCCCAATTCCAATGATCTCATCTTAACCCATAATTAACCATCTTTCTTATAAGAATATTAAGAGAAACCACACCAAATTGATTACCCACTGACAAAGAACCAAGTAGTCTAGCTTCAAAAAGTTAATCATGTTACTATTGGAAATTTGTAGAGAAAAAGCCTTCCTTAGTATTTATGTCATCAAAAATCTCTCCCTGACAATTAGATTTGTTTTATAATACCAGTATATATACCTATAAATTTTATATAAGCCACTGTAGCAGACAGCTTCAGGTTCGCTGAGATCAACTTCCAGACCAGACATAGTTATGGAGGAAGGGATCTTTATAGAAGCTTACAGATCTAGGGGAAGTTCCATAATGGCAGAAGAAGCTGGCCTGCCTTCATAAGTCCAAACATACACACACACACACACACACACACACACACACACAGAGAGAGAGAGAGAGAGAGAGAGAGAGAGAGAGAGAGAGGGGTGGGGAGAGGAGGACAAGCCAAAAAACCACACAGCACAGCACACTTCAGGAACTTCAGCTAGGCACACTTTGCATATCTTTAGATTGAAATCTCAAACCCACCACCACACCTTAAGATCCACCCAGTGACACCACCTATGTAGGGACAGAATTTGGTAGTTTGAATATATGGCCCCCGATATATGTAATGTTTTATTAGTTTGCATTTTGCATCCGCAGCCTCCTGGCTGAAGGCAGCGTCACTGGGCAGATTTGAGATATCTACTATTAATAAACTCCATGAAATGTACTTTTAAGTTATGTCTATGAATACAGGCAAAACATGACAAAGATTTTGGGGTTAATCTTTATCAATATCTCTAACACACTTGGAAGCGTTTTTTATTAGGAGTTATAAAGGCAAATTTGTTTCTGCCCTGAGGCAGGCTGGTCTCCTCCTTTTAAGTAACAGGACATTACAATCTTTTAAAATAGATGGCAAATTTTGAGCCACCACCTTAGAGAGAATTTTGTTGCTTTAAATAATGCTCTATGTAAGTTGAAGTTGACCTAGAACATATCCTCAGTAATTATCAGTTCACCATAGGCTTTAGTTAAATCTGACTTTTCAAAACTAAAATAACCTTGAAGTAAATTAAATGTAAACAAAAACTTTAGGAGAAATCTTTTGGACTAGTTGGATTAATAAAGAAACAAAAAGGTATCTGCAAAAAAACATCTTAGTTGTTTAAAGCCCAAACAAAAGAGAAAATATCAGGCACATTTCAAATTAAAATTATGTACTTATTTTTACCAAGCAATTTAAAAGTCATGTGGTCTTTAAATGCAGGGTCAGGCTATCATTGGTGATCGTCCTGTCTCAGCTTTCCAGGTAGCTAGTATAATAGGCCTGTGCCATCAGGCCTAGCTCATTTTATGTTTATAATACCTGCACGAATAAATGCCATGCAGTTATATAAAGATATATTTGACATAAAACACTTTAGCAGAAACTCATAGTAGTCAGTGAGCGCTGTCAGGCATGAATGCAGCATGTGGTTGGGACCCAGGCCTGTTCAAAATCCATTTCCAGCCAAGTGCTTAGACTCAGGGCTTGGCTGGAGCATTTTAGTTTCCCCTTTGTTTAGGTGGCCAGAGAATCACAGGCTTTGGTTGGAGGTGAGGTGTAGGCCTGTTCTACAGGATAGGTGGTGTCCACAGCAGGAGTCAGAGCTCCATCCTCTCACCCCCACAGACAGCCATATGTCTTGTGGCATAGTGGCTTGTAACAAAAAAAAGAAAAAAATAAATCCTAGAAGATATCCAGGACAGAGGTCTTTGGTTTCAGGTCTCCATGTGTCTATGAGGCCCCTCCCCCTCAGCTCAGCAGAACCAATTCACAAAGTCTGGAGGAGTTGGGCCTTGGGGTAGCTGCAAAAGTTGTCACCTTTACAAAGCAGCCCTATACAATATCAATCAATATACCAGTTTGGCCTCAGGCAATAGAATGTTTCAATAGGGCTCCAATTCCAGCAGGGTGGAGCAGGCCATGCTGAGAAGCCATAGTGTGTAGCTGAGCCTGCATTCCAATGCCATTACTATTAAGAACAGTTGTCATGTGTCGCAAATGCCATCTTAAATCAGCAACATAGTGAACCTTGAAGCCAGTTGCCAGGTGATGACCATGTTGTTTGCCAGTACCATGGAAACTCCAACTTGGAAACCAGTTAGGCATCTTTACCCTCTCATTGGAGTGGAGCAATCCTGTATAAATCCCCTTAAATTAGTTATAGAGATTATTAAGTTACAGTACAGAAGGAGAATCTATCATTCCATCTGGGAAGACCATATGGTGGGCACCATCTTTAATGGAGGAAAGGCCATGTGGTGTGTACCATCTTTGATTAGGGAAAAGACACAAGGTAGCCACCATCTTTAATTAACCATGTGTTCACTGGTACATGTTAAAGCATACATCTTAGTATTCCAGAGGAAAGGAAGACATTCTAAATTTAAATTTTAGAGAAGGAAAGATGATTCAGGAGTAGGTATGGAATTATTTATATAATTATAGATCATGGCAGAGTTAGTCCAGAGAAAGAGAGAGAGAGAGAGAGCACAAAATGCAAATCATCAATCTGACTTCTGTTCAGCTTCTAGTTTCTTCAGTGTGAGGCTATAAGAAATGAGTCAAATTTTAAAGGATCTGAAGTACCCTTGGAATGGATGGGAGCAGCAGATAGAGTGTACCAGCTGCTCATAGAAGGAATTTGAGGATATTGAATAAAAATGTGGCTATTTGTACAAAAATAACTCTCAAGATATTTGGTGGAACATCCACTATATAATGGGGAAATTGGGGTACTGCCATGCTTCCTGGAGCCCCAGGTCCTGAGTTTATATCTGTAAACTAACCAAAGAATTCGCAATTTCAGATTCAAAAGAATGATTTCTAAAATACCACATTTAGATTTTACAAAGAAGTAAAGGAAGGGGAAGGCTGGGAGGTAAGGGTAAATAAAGTGGGGAGAAGAAAAGTGCACTACATAGAACCCAAGAACCCATGTGGGCCTTGTGTAGCTCAGGAGTTCATGTAACCAGATAAAGATCTTGGTAAGGAACAAGGAAAGAAAAAAAGAATATTCATGTTTCCCTGCATGGACCATGTGTGAGTGGGTTCAGTGGTCTGGAGTGAATAGGCCAGACAACTGTTTCCTGGCTCATCCCAACTCCCTGGTCTGGGTTCCCTGCCTAGACAGTGAGTAGGTGGACTCTGTGGTATGGAGTTAGTAGGCCAGACACCTCCTTCCTGGCTCCTCCCAGTTCCCTGGTCCTGTCTATGTGATGGAAGGCACAGCTTGGCCTAAGTAGGCTGGATCACTGCTCTCTGGATCCTCCCAATCCCCTGGTCTTCCTAGGTCCCATTGTGGCTTTCTTGGGGAGGCCTGGTCCCTGGGTGAGCTGTGGAATCAGGTCTTTTGCTCTTGTATCCTGACTGACCACCTAGTACCAACATCTCTGTTCACAGAGTCAGAAGGGGTATGGGCCAAAAGACAAAAACTTGCTTCCTCCTCAATGAAATAAACAGTCTTCCTAAAACAGGTAGACAACAATGCAAAAAAGCCAACGAAGGTCAGAAAACTGAGAGATCTCCACCAAGGATGCCTAGTCCTACAATGGACACCACCAATGAATCATAGAGAAATCAACAGAAATTCATTCCCAAAATGAAAACAAAACAAAAAACATCAATGAGACCCTGATCAAAAAAAAAAAAAAAAAAAAAAGGCACTGAAACGGAAGCAAACCATCAAAGAACCAACAATCATATCAATTAAATTGAACAGAATCATCTCCTAGAGCATTCAGCTTTTGAAAGTAAGCTTAACTTAATTGAAGAAAACGTTAGAACCCTCCAAAGAGATATGAGTAAATTGAAGGTGAATCAAAAAATGGAAGATCCATCCAGGCACAGTGGTTCATGCCTCCTTTGGAAGGCAGAGGTAAGAGGATCATTGTGAGCTCAAGGCTGGGAAAAAAAAAAAAAAAAAAAAAGGAAGAGCTCCAACTGTAGAGATGGCTTAGCTGAGCCACATGGCCCCAGTTCTCACATTAACCAGATGCATAAAGTGGTGCATGCATCTTGTGGTGGTTTGATTTGGGTGCCCCCATAAAGTTAGGTGATCTGGATACTAGGCTCCCAGTTGATTGAGATTTGGGAGTTAATACCTCCTAGAGGTGGTGTATTATTGGGGTGGGCTTATGGGGTTATAGCCAGTTTCCCCTTGCCAGTGTGTGACATACTCTCTTGTTGCTATTGTCTACCTGATGTTGGCCAGAGGTTGATGTCCACTCTCTGCTCATGCCATTGTTTTCCCTGCCATCATGGAGTTTCCCTCTTGAGCCTGTAAGCCAAAATAAAACCCATTTTCCAACAAGCTGCTCTTAGTTGGGTGATTTCTACCAGTAATGAGAACCTGACTGCAACACATCTGGAGTTAATTTGCAGTGTCTGGAAGCCATGACATAACCATTCACACCCCCCCCTTTCTCTTTCTCTCTCTCTCTCCCACTCCTTATTTCTCTGTGTATAAATAAATACAAAAATTTATTTAAAAAATGGAGTATCTCAACAACCAGTTCATTAAGCTGAATGAAGTCTTTATCAAATGCAAGAAATAATTCTAGGAAGCATCAAGAAAATCAGAACTTGAATTAAAATTGTACCTCAAAAAATGAGAAGGACACAGTGCAAACTAACACAATGAAAAACAAATAGAAATTATAAAGACCTCTTTAGAGCCCCTCACCAACAGAGTTATTCCTGTGGAATACAGAACCTCTACCCTGGAAGACAAGATGGAAGAAACTGACTAGAAGGCCAAAAACTTTGGTAAATTTAAAAAATCAAGTGAACAGAATACAAGAGAATTATGGGATAAACTAGAACAACAAAACATCCAGATCATAAATACAACAGAAAGAGAGAAACTCCAGGCCAGAAGCATAGAGAACATATTCAACAAAATTATTGATGAAAACTCTCCTAGTCTCTCAAAAGAGAGGGCCATCCAGATACGAGTAGCCCAGAGAACACCAAACAGACAGAACCAAGGAAGAAACTCTCCAAAACACATCATAGTTAAAATTCTTAACAACAAAACAAAGAGAAAGAAGCAAGAGAGAAAGAATTCACAACATACGAAGGCAATCCCATCAGAAGTACATCAGATTTCTCACTAGAAACCCTGAAAGCCAGAAGGGCCTGGAATATATAAAGAAATAAAAGGGATTTAAACTGGAAAGAAAGAAGTCAAGTTAGTCCTATTTGCAGATAAAATGATCCTATATATAAGTGATCCAAAAGTCTCCATCCCAAAGCTTCTGAAGGTGATAAATTCCTTCAGCAAAGTGGAAGGATACAAAATCAATGCACAAAAATCAGTAGGTTTTCTATATGCAAGGACAAATATACAGAGAAAGAAATCAGTGAGGCTATCCCATTTTCAATAGCAACAAAAAAAAATTAAATACCTTGGAATAACACTAACAAAATATGTGAAAGAACTATCTAATGAAAACATGTAAACACTCAGGATAGAAGCAGAGGAGGACCTGAGAAGATGGAAGGAGCTCCCATGCTCCTGGGTAGGTAAAATTAATATTGTGAACATGGCAATTCTAACAAAAGCAATATACAGATTTAATATAGTATCAATAAAAATAGCATCATTGTTCACAGAGACTGAAAAATGATCTCAAAATTCATATGGAATGGCAAGAGGCCTCAGCAAAATAAAAAAGAAAGAAAAGAATAAAACACCTCTGGCAGTATCACAATTCCCAATCTAAAGCTATATTACAAAGCAGTAGTGATAAAAACAGCATGGCGCTGGAATATATATATATATATATATATATATATATATATATATATATATATATATATGTGTGTATATGTGTATGTGTATGTGTATGTGTATGTGTATGTGTGTGTGTGTGTGTGTGTGTGTGTGTGTGTGTGTGTGTGTTGGAGCAGAAATGAAGACCCAAACATTTGGTCAATAACTACAGATGCTTGGTCTTCACAAAGGTGCCAATAATATAGACTGAAGAAACCACAGCATCTTCAACAAATGGCATTGGGCAAATTTGATTATCATATGTAGAAAAATGAAATTAGACCCACTCATTTTGCCATACACAAAAATCAAGTCCACATGGATTAAAAACTTCAATACAAGACTTGAAACTCTTCAATTACTAGAAGAAAAATTAGGAGGCATTTTTCACGATATAGTGTTGTGCCAAGAACCCTGACCAAGAGCCAAGTCCCCTGGTCACCCAGGAGCCACCCAGAGGACCGCCACAGAAGCCAACACACTCGAATGTAAAAGCAGCAGGTTTCTTTATTGCAAGCCTAGGCCTCGGCTCTGTCCACACAGTCCAGCACAGCAGTAGTGAGGGAGAGAGCCCTGACCCTCAGAGGAAAGGGGTTTATAAAGGAAATCATATTGCGACTTTTAAAATGATTGGTTCTAAGAGGGCGCGCGCAGGAATTTCAGAGAGGGTGCGCATGGGAACTCCATCCTACTTATCTTAAGTAGTAACTTGTTTGCAGAACCTATTGCAAGAACTGTTTGCAGAACTTATCTTATGTAAGAGGCCACAGCCTCCATGGCTAGGTATCCCTGGAATGTCCTTGAAGTGGAGGCTTCCCAGGAACAAAGGAGGGGGTGCTATAGCTAAGCAAACACAGATACAGAAGCAAAAATAGCACATTAGTCAGCTAGTTCCTCATCTGAGTCAAAATGGCTGTCTGATTTTAAATGGCAGCACCACTGTCCAGCCACTAAGTGAGGTCACAGAAGCCAGATGCAGCACGTTACTTCTCCTTGGTCTCTCATTTTTCCCTCTCTATGTACCATGAGGAGCCAATCTTGGATCCCAATTGAGTTAGTGAATGGAGTCTAATGGTATATACTGTGATCTTAAAACCATAACCTGTACTGTATTAATGCATTCCCTGACAGAAGTAACTAATCAATTAATAATGCAAGGCCCTATTGTGATTAGCAACAAAAATTAAAGCCCTAATAAAGCAGATAGCAGAGTTGTTAACCATGGAGAATGACTGAACCATTTACTTAAACCATCCCCTATCAGCTTTTTTCTTTTTTCTTTCGTTTTTCCAAATTCTCTCGTACCTTTGCCATTGAGTCTCTAATTATACCTGATTGGTTGATATAAAAACAACATTCTTTTCTAAGGCCACATAAAGTCCCCCATATTTGATGGGTTTCAATATACCCTTCTGGTAGGCACACATTGCCAGCCAGCACAGTAAAAGGCTTTAGGTCTCCCCTAGCCCTCTTTGATTCTTGCTTTCCCTAAGTGCCCAGGGCATATGTAGAAATAAGAAATTTCCTGCTTTTCCAGAGTCCCATGAGTTACCAATTAGTTGATGGAGGTTGACGATCAAATCAGGAAACCAGGTTCCCCATGGGGCAAGATGTGATTTGAAGTAAGCAATCTCCCCTGTGGCAGTGTTAGTTATTATCCAGGTCAGATTATAAACTTGGTGGGGAGTAGCTGCCATAATACATACATTTAGGAGCACAGTCAGGATCAGGAGTATTTGAGTTGAAGCTTGAGTGGGGTACTGCATTTTCATTGTGGCTGATAGTCCTCAGGTTCAGCCAGTGGATCTGCTGGTCAGATGTGGGTGGGTGTGATGAATCCAAGAGGAACTTCTGTCCATTTTTACAATGGTAGGTGTGGTCAGGATGAAGACATAGGGTCTCTTCCAGCGGGGTTCCAGTGTCTGGTGGGACCCAGTCTCCCGGATTATTTATATATTTTATATTTGAAAATAACCCTTTGAACATCTATATTTGACTTTTATTATTATTATAGAATTAAAACTATGGGGAAAAGATGTCTTAATGTTTGTTTCCCCTCTTGGAAAGTTCTTATGCTACTTAATATGCCATTCATATATGTAAGGTATTTTTTATCTTTGGTTATGCATTTCTCTATGAGTGTTTAAGACCATGCAGATAGCGAAATTTAATTAAGGATTAGTTTTGGAGGTCACTAATGGCTCTCCAGAGAAACTCTAGGGACACAGGAGTAGCTCCATAGCTTATTGGTGTCTTCTGTCTCTTAGGATGAGTCAGGGTCATGCTGGCCAAGTAGTTTTCCCTTCTTTGGGAAGTAAGAAGGACTGATTGCTCCTCAATTGTGACTCTCCTCTTTCAGACTGTACAACAATTTTGTTTGGGTCTCCATATCCTCCCTGCTCAGGAAGACAGGTGACTTACCAGGGGCAGTGTAGAAGTGTCCCATCATCTCCAGTGGCCTCATGACCTGGGAGCACAGGCCAAAATATTGGCACCTCTTGATCTAATGATTCCAATTGGCTTTTGGCTTCTACGTAGGTAATTAACACACTTAGAAAGGAAGTTACACCAGCCTGGATGTATGTACATATACAGCACATTTGATTGCTGAAATAGATTTAAAGAAGGGCACAAGGGCTTTTAAAATCATTTCGTACTATCTTTAAAATTTTGGTTGTACTATCACAGCATAAGCCTTATATATGAGGTACAGAAAGTAGACACATCTTATATTTTAAATATCTAATATTTATAAATATCTCATATTTTAAATATCTAACATTTATAAATATAGGCAGAACCTGCTACCACTCTTGAAAACAGCACCAATTGATTTACAGACTAACTCATTTAACCTAGAAATTGTCAGAAAAGGACAAGTAAGGCAGTATAAAGTCTTAGCACCTGTGTTTGAAAACATCTTTGAGTAGTTCAGATACCTGTGTTGGTACAAATTACCCAGAGAACATTGGAAAAAGAATCAGAGAACTTGATTTTTTTTTTTAAACCAAAATACCTAACTAAATTCTAATATAACCCTTGATAAATCTTTTTGAAAGAAAAAAAAAAAAAACAAACAAACATTATTTGACAACCAATGGTTTTGGCTTAGTCACAATGTCTTTAGGTATGAGTACTTCACTTTTGGAAATTAACCACTTCTGTGTGAGCCTTTATCTTAAGAATAGTTAAAACCTTGATGAAAAGAGGAGCCTAATTTACTTTACTGAGAGTCTGAAAGCCAGTTTTATAACCCTTAAAGCCTAACAAACTAGCATCAGTGACCTGTTAATGAGTGAGGCCTTATCATAAGACTCAGTTTCTCCACTTATTAAAACCTTGGCATCAAGTAAACATTAGATTTAATCCAATTAAATTTTTCAGTGAAGGGGCCCTTCCTCTGATATACACATTAGAAAAGCCTGATGCTTGTCTTATGTAAGGAGTTTGTAACCTGATCAAATACCTTGACTCAGTTTAACATTTTGTCTAGTGAGAAACTTTCTCTAACAGATGTGACTTTAGGTGCTCAACAGAGAAGAACTAAAGAGAACCACAGTTATATGCTGTACTCCTTTTTGTCAGAGACAATTGGCCATTTTGTCTCTAGTCAGAGTCTGGGGGACACATGGCTTAAACTTGCATCGGGCCTGAGTTAAAGGGGGTTCCATCCACTTTTTTCAGAGTTCAGCTTTCCATGAATTTAAGTAGCATATGTTGGAAAGCAAGAACAAAATGAAATTACAGAGCAGATAGATAAGCATCCTGACATTCTTTATCTTATTCTGAAGTTGTTTATACATAGCAAATTTACCCATTTGCAGAACACAAGGTGATAGACTCTTGTCTACATTTAACCTGGTTAAACCTCCAATTACATCTGTACTTATGACTTTGTGACCCACCTAGCATAGGCATCACCTGTGTCTAATATAAGATGAATTTAGATTAAGACTATGTCCCTATATAAAACTTTTAGAGTATCCTTAAGAGTCTATAAACAGTTGAAAAATCTCTAACTTTAGGCATGGTGTTTATGTTTAGCCTGAAAATTCTTTCTTATATATGCACATCTTTATTCACCTACTTTAACATTTTTATCTAAGTACCACACAAAAGGCATTTTAATTGAGCATTCTATGTCCCAACATTGAAAAATTTCTTCCCAGTTCCTTTAATCAATGTATCTTATCCCATTATTAACCACCTCTTTTATAAGGCTATTATGAAAAACTACACCAAATTAATTAATCTGATTACTCACTAACAAGTGAGTAGTCTTAAGACAATTTTTTGTCATTAATACCAATAAGCCATTAATCTATGGCAAATATTGTTGCTATGTTGAGGCAGGTTGGCCTAGAAGTCAGGTCAGTTGTCTCCTCCTTTTAAGTGCATTACATTTTTTTTTAATACCTGGTAAATTACCATGTTAGAGAGAATTCTGTTGTTTTTAATAATCCTCTATGAAAGTAGAAGTTTACTTAGAACATACATTTAGTAATTATATTTATGATATCATGTAACAAAGTTGACACATTTTTTTTTATATAAAACTTTAGTTCTTTATAGGCTGCAGTTAAATGTGACTTTCTTTTTCGTTCTTGCTGCTTTTTGGTGTGCTGTGGCTGCTGGGTGGGGCTTGTATCACCTTAGATAAGCCCTGCCTAACTCCCGGCACTCCCCAGGGGTCCAGTCTAGTACACATGGAGGTAATGGCCAAGACAACTGCTGGAGGTGGGGGGGGAGGATTCTGACTGCCTGAAGGGGAAAGGGGGGGCCCTCCGGGACTTCCAGGGGGCCTCTGAAGAAGGCAGCCACTGGGATGCTGCTGAAGAAGTGCACCGGCCAGTGGGGAGTGGAACAAGGACTTGAGGAGAAGCTAATCTGAGTGAAAAAAGGCAAACAGACACAAGAAGGAGACCATGCTAGGTGTTTGTTAAGGCCTCGAGAATTTATTCTTACATGTAGGTTTATATAAGGTTGTAGGGGGAAGGGGATGTGGTCAGGGCAAGGAGTTGTAGGGGAAAGGGGACATGGTTAGGATAAAGATCACAGAGTTACTGGTTGAACCGCAATGCCTTTGTATCTTCCATCAGCTACCAGCTGGATGGGGGAGTGTTTAGCCAGGTGTATGATCCCATTGTTTCTGGTAGTTGAGTATTAGGTGAGGAAGTAGAAACAATGGCTTCAATCTGTTGACATACAAAAAACATGATTTTATTTATAATAGCGGGTCAGATTGTGAGTAAGAGGATTAAGATAAGTAGAGGTCCTTCCAGCTTTGTCCTGTTATTGAAAAAAGGAGATTCTCTCAGGGAAGTGTTTCTTCCCTGGATATGTAATATGTCACTGGAGGATCATCAGCTTGTTTTACAAGTCTCTCTGGCAGCCATCTCGCAGCATTTTCTTTGGTGTCAGACAAGCATATTGATCCTCAGCCCCAAATGAGTACTGGGTCTAGGCCATTCCATTTTAAAGCTAAAGGATCTTTTCACATGGCTTTGGCAAAGGTACTTTTTTGTATTTGTGTGCCTAAAGCGATCATCAGCTGAATTTCCCTGAGTATTAAGGGTTAAAAAGTTTAGGACAAACAAGGCATGATGAAGGATATTTCTTGGAGAGCTTTTTATGGGATATAAATCCCCTGTTTTTAACTTTTGGACTCAGAAGAGGGGCCCCTCCTGCCAGAACACCCTGGTGGGCATAAAGTCAGTGGCACAAATGACCAGGAGAAGAGGTGTTTTATAAGAGATAAAAGTGACCCTTTGGCTCAGAATTGTAGCTTCCACTATCTTCAGGGCCTTTAAAATTTACCACAGGTAAACTAAATGCAAATGCAGATGATCCTCAGGGTTTAAGAGAATTGTAAAAAAGCAATCCTTTAGGTCAATAATGATTTTACAATACCCTGTAGGAATTGCTACTAGAATGGGGAGGCCTGGTTGTCAGGCTCCCATAGGTACCATGGCCTTATTAATTTTTCTAAGGTCCTGGAGCAATCTCCATATTAAGGGCATTCCAGAAACACTCCACTGCGGGGGGCCTCTGGCTTCTGACCACCTGTTTAGATAAACCTATCATTTTAAAAGTCTTAAAGTACCATTGTTTGCTTGGCTCATCACAATGGAGATTACCTTATCCTCAGTGCTTTTTGACCCAGCAGGTTTTTCTGTTTTAGATTCTCCTTCTCCCTTCTTATCCATCTCTGGCCACCAGCCGAACAAAATTCTGGGAGAACTAGGATAAATCTGAGGGGGCCAGGGACATGTTCTATAGTGTATAGCTCAGACCTCTGTGTGAACATTTACAATAGATTTTATTAAAAACTTGAAGAAAAGAGGCAATAGGCATGAGAGAAGCAGAGGAAAACTCTCACAGCTGTAAAGCTGCCTATCCAGGAACTTAGAGAACTTAGAGAGTCCCAACCAGGCAACTCAGACTTAATTGTAGTAGATAAATTCATTAGCAGCCTTAGTAGTATCGACATCAAGACGACTGTTCTGTATAGCTAGAATTTTTTAATGTAAGTTAACCAAATCTAACGAAATGTTATCATGGTGCCAAAATTGAGACAGTTACTTTACATACAATAGAGTAGAATCTGGTCTTTTCTGAGCCCAAACAGCTAGGTAAATATTAATATAACCCTTGATAAATTTTTTGAAAGAAAAAAACATTACTTGACAGCCAATGATTTGGGCTTAAACTTGATAGCTATTGATTTTGTGTACCACAGAAATTTTTATTAACATAAAACAATTTTATGTTTTACCCATGACTTTAATTTGATAAAACTTAAGCAAGCTATTCCAACATATGTTAGCCTGAAAATTAGTTTTTTGTTTCTTAAAGTTTGTAAACAGTTTAAAAACCTTTACCTTTAGGCATGGTGTTTAGGTTTAGCCTGAAAATTTCTTTTGTTTTTACATCCGCACACCTTTATTTATATACTTTAACATTCTGATCTAAATACCACTCAGAAGGCATTTTTTTAAATTTTATTTATTTATTTATTTGAGAGTGACAGACACAGAGAGAAAGACAGATAGAGGGAGAGAGACAGAATGGGCGTGCCAGGGCTTCCAGCCTCTGCAAACAAACTCCAGATGCGTGCGCCCCCTTGTGCATCTGGCTAACGTGGGACCTGGGGAACCAAGCCTTGAACCGGGGTCCTTAGGCTTCACAGGCAAGTGCTTAACCGCTAAGCCATCTCTCCAGCCCCTCAGAAGGCATTTTTAACAAGTAATCATTGGAAAATTCCTTCCCAGTTCCTTCAATCAATTTATCTCATCCCATCATTAAGTATCTTTCCTCTTTTTTTCCCCCAAAGGGGTGCACCGTTCCTAGAGGTACTGCAATACCAGGTCGGTGCATGGAGTGGAGGGAGCAAGTTCCTATTCCAACTCTGAGCTCCAAAAACCCATTTACTATATTGTTCTCAGATAGAGGATGTATCAGACATTAAACTGATAAGAACAGATACACTTGATCTTAGACAAAAGGCCGAGAAGTGATTAATTATCTATCTTATAAGGCTATTAAAAAAATTACACCAAATTGATTAATCCTGTTATTAACAAGAAAGTAGTCTTAGCACAATTCTATATCATTAATATCAATAACACACTTGGAGATGATTTTATTAGGGGTAACTAAGGAAAATTGTGTTTTTATCTTGAGGCAGGCTGGCTCAGAAGTCAGATAAGTTTTCTCCTCTTTTTTTTTCTTTTTTCTTTTTTTTTTTGACCCATCAAACACATCTTTTTATTATATACTAAATTTAAAAATGCAAATCTCAATAAAAATGCTTATCAAACATTGTATATATAAGTACAGTCAAATACTATTGGATTGTAACATTATGTACAATTACTAAAGTTGTTTAGAAACAGAACAAAGCACAACTTTGCCAATAGTGAATTTCAGAATTCTAATGTAAATTTTCAAACGTGAAGTAGTGATCTGCACAAGGTGACGTTTATGGAGGTAAAACAGTAAGAAACAAACGGAATCATGCAGCTTCTCCTGCACTAAGTGGTCAAGAGTAAATTTCTTCTTTATTCTTTTAAGTATCTCTGTTAGCAGAAATTAAAGTGCACAAGCTCACCAGGAATACTTGACTTGGTTGTACCCTACTACAGCCAACAGTACTGCCATATTGAGGGTTTCAATTCTTTGCACTGTTCCTGAGGCTTTGGAAGTTTACTTTGAATGTGGTTAAGGGAAGAGAGGCCAACATTTTCTAAATTGCACCTAATGGCCTTAAAGTATAAAATCAAAAAAGATTTTTTGGGGGAACAGGTTCAAGGAAATTATCCATGTCTATATTGCCCTAGGTATAAAATTTGACTAAGGACCTAGTTTTGCCTCTGGAAAATGCTTCCTTTTTTTTTTTTTTTTTCAAAAGCTCAGACATGTACAGCAAGCACCACAATACTGTCAGTTACTGTTCACCACTGCATCATGAATACCAGGCATTAACACTTGCCCTCTAAAGGGTCACAATATATACAGGTAGAAATATGTTCACACTTGACACTAATTTTACTAATTAACATCAAGTATAATTTGTAAAAATAGGTCATCTCTATTCAATCAAGGAAGAGGAAAAGGAACACTAGTCTGCAAAAGTGCTCCTTTTACCTTTAAAACCCATTAGTTTCATTTTGGGTAGAACAAGATTGTAAGGTTAGGCTACCAGTTTTAATATGCTGGTGATGCCATATCAGACATACATATATGTGTAAATCTGAATTCTGATTTAAACTAACATACTAGTATAAATCATGGATAGGAAACATTTTATCAGTCTTATTTACAAACATGATGATTGACAAATATAAACATTTTAAAACTTGCAGAGAAACAAAACCATAGTTCACTAAAGATGAAACACACAATTAAAAAAAAAAAATACTTACCAAATATACCTGTTGGCCACTGGACCTAAGAGGCAAATAAATGTAATAATCATGATTAAATTTTTATTACTATTACCTTTAGTACCATATCAATATGAGGTCTACTTACAGTACTGCCTACACATACACATTCTCTCATGATTTGATGAGATTAAGTTACTGAACATTTTTTCTACTCCCATGGCACATTACACTTGGTAACACTAATAAGGTAGATTTATATAACACTTAAATCATGATTACAAATGTTTAATTGAATATTTTCCTTTCTGTAGCTGTGAAATGTAAAGCTTAGATTTGCTTCCATTGGGCCTCTTAATCCAAACTTCATCATGGTTAATTGTTGTAATTACAGCACTGGTAGGACATTCATCTTTTCTATAGATGCAGATCATCTGTCCACATATGTACCATTCACGATCGTAATGCAGTCTTCCCTCCTCAGATCTAGCACTGTGAAGATGCTTTTCTAACTTCAAGGGTGGTTCTGTTTTCACTCGGTGTGGACCCAGAGTAGCCATTACCTTTCTAATTGTTGTCTAATCCTCAAGAATCTCGAGATCTTGCAGAATATAAACTATATATGGACCTGAAACTACAACTGGCTTCTTTTTGTTCCTCCTCTTAAGTAACAGGACATTACAATCGTTTTTTTTTTTAATATCTGACAAATTATAAGTTACCTCTTTAGAGGAAGTTTTGTTGTTGTTAATAATCCTCTATGTAAGGTGAAGTTGACCTAGAACAAATATCTGGCAAATTCATTCCTGTAAAAGACATTTAACTTTTCGTTTTGAATTTCTATGCTTAGGTCTTTGATTTCCTTGAAAGCGTTCTCTAGAAGAGAAAGGGGTGTCACCTGCATCTGTCTCATCTCTTAAGTAACAAACAGTCATAAACACGACAGGACTAGCAAGCACAATGAGCACACATAAACACATACACACACACATATAAAAAGAACATATTCTCCTGATAAAATTAAAAAATTTGCTTAAAGAACTTGAAGCAATCTCAATTCCTTGTGCTTTTAAAATCTTTTACAATGGCAATTAGCTCTTTTTTACTCTTTGTTAAATCTTTTATTATTTTTTTTAACCCATGTTCTTTGTGTTTTGAGAGAAGTTTTAAGCCCTTTAACAGTTTTTGTTTACTTAGGGTCTGTCCCATGGTAGAAAGGAAAGAGGAGAAATGGCAAGACCAAAGGGCAATGTTCCTGGTCAGAGTACTGGCATGGGGGATTCCCCAGTGAGCTTGATGTGAGCCTGTCTGCAAATTTAAGAACTGGCAGCGCTCTAAGAGCATTTACTAGCTGTTGCGTAACCATGTTGGTTGGTAGGAAAAAAGGCTAGATAGGAGGTCTTTGCCAATGCCTGAACAGGCTGTCGGGATTTGCACAGGGAGCTAGTGGCCTTCAGCCAATGCCAGAGGGTAGCCCTGGCCAAGAAGCTTCAGTTGGCCTGTCACTATGTTGTAATTCCACATGATGGCACCAACCATAAGTAAAAGGAGGAAAAGAAGCGCAAAAAGAAAACCCACAGTTCTTGTGTCTTATAAATCTGACTAAATAGTCTTTAAATGATTTTCCTAGAAGTCTTCATCACTTGTCTTACCTTAGTGGGTCTGTATCACAGGCGGGTTTTTTCTGTGGTGACCATGAAGCAGATCTGTATTATAGATGTATTGCCTATAGTGATCTATGTGGATCTTCATTCACCCAGGTGGGGTGGCGATCCAATGGTGAGAATGGCCAGCCACTCAAGTGACACCCAGGTCACACTTAGTACCTCGGGCACCACATTTTGCACCACTTGCCCTGGCCAGCGGGGAGTTGAACAAGGACTCAAGGAGAAGCTAACCTGAGTGTAAAAAGGCAAACATATACAAGAAGGAGACCATGCTAGGTGTTTGTTAAGACCTGGACAGTTTATTCTTACATGTAAGTTTATATAAGGTTGTAGGAGGAAGGGGACGTGGTCAGGGCAAGGAGTTGTACGGGGAAGGGGACACGGTTAGGGCAAAGATCACAGAGTTGCTGGTTAAACCGCAATGCTTTTGTTTCTTCATCAGCTACCAGCAGGATGGGGGAGTGTTTAGCCAGGTGTATTATCCCATTGTTTCTGGTAGTTGACTATCAGGTGAGGAAGTAGAAACTTAACTTGCTATATGGAAGTTTCTGTTACTATGGCTGAGGTTTGGTTCATAGCTCCCAACAAAGAAAGATTGAGCCTGCTGGGGGCCACTGGGAGAGGAGGTGGAGACATGGCACCTGCATGGGCAGAGGGATCATTGTCAGTCTGCCACCTGAATCTGAACCCAAGCCACTTTGGATTGCTTGAAAAACTGGCTTGTAGTTTTCCTGCTTAAAGGGAGTGAACAGAAATGTCCTTCCTGAACTTTTCATTTCCTAGCCAGATAAGCTATGCAGGTCCACATGGATGCCCAGAAATACAGAAATGACCTGGATGACTTCTTCCCAAAAGGAGCCTGCCTCCCTCTGGGAGAGCTAATTCCCTTAACTTTCAGAAGAGCTCTTATTTCATGAATCTGAGATATATATAGATTTTAGTGGGAGGCAATGTTACCCATGATAAAGAAAGATTAGAAATGCCAAGACCAGAGGGCAATGTTCCTGAGGGCTGATTAGCACATGGGGGATTCCCCAAAGCTCCAGATGTGAGCCTGTCCACAAGTTTAAGAGGCTGGCTACCTGCCCTACAGGCATTTAAGAGGTCATTGTGTTACCGAGTTTTTTTGTGTGTGTCAGAGGGAAATAGATAGAGGGTTTTTTCCAACACCCAACAGGCTGTTGGTGTCCAGGCAGAGGACAGCTGGCCTGCAGTCAATACTGAAGAGTGGCCTCAGCCAAGAGACATCAGTTTCCAGTTTGTCATGTCTGGTCCTATGCAATGGCATGAACCAAAAATAAAGGAAGAGAAAGAGAAACCTGCTAGCCCTCAAAAACATGGAAGCAAGGCCACATGGGCTGATTTCTCCCATTCCCTCTGGGAGAGCACTCACCCACCCTGTCCATCTCATCAGTGTCCCTGCAAGAATTGGGGCTGAGGCTTCAGCAGTGGGCTTGGTGTCTCTTCTGGGTGTAACTGCCAGCACCTGTAAAGGAGGGGGCAAGGAAGGGAGGAAAGGCTTCACCCATGGAAGAGGCTCTTCTATCTAGTTCCTCCAGGTCACAATATAAGGGATCAGGGTGTCCACTACTAGGGTGAAAAACAATTTTTTTTCAACCTCAAGTTTATTATTTATATAAAAGGTCCCCTCTGGTGGCCATTCTACATTGAAGGGAGGGTATTCAGAGGAACAAAATTTAATCCATATATATTTTTTTAATGTTTACCCCATTGTTATGGGAACTGCTTTGACGTACTTCCAGTGCGCAGGGCAGAGTCCTAAAGGGAAGGAAGGAATCTGTCCCATGTTTTTAAGTCAGGGAAGGAACGTCTGTAGGATTAGGGCAATGACAAGACACACAAGACAAAAGACACAGACACACAGGGCCCCAAAAACCAGATGCATGCTACAGATTCAGATCCATAGTGGCCAAAAAGGTCTGAGTCCTTAGGGGATGGCTCCATAATGCCAAACACAGTACAGATGAGAGCAGATCTCTCCAGCAGGTTTGCTCTGTCTGGGACAGAGCCCCCACTCAGATGAGGGGGCAGGACATCTCCTGATTCCTCCAGGTCTGTTCTTACAACTCATCCACCAGGACGTATGACCTGATCAGAAAACAGATATGGCTAGCATACAGAGTGAAAGGAAAAAGAGAGCACTCAAGTAGAAAACTTACTGACCAGTCGGAGAAGAAACCTTCGGGGTCTTGGCATCATTGGGAAGGGGGGGGGGGCTCTGGATATCCCGGACGAGCCTCCAAGATGTTGTGCCAAGACCCATGACCATGGGCCAAGTCACCTGGTCATGCAAGAGCCACCCAGACGACTGCCACAGAAGCTGAAACACTCCAATGTAAAAGCAACAAGTTTCTTTATGGCAAGCCTAGGCCTGGGCTCCGTCCACACAGTCCAGCACAGCAGTAATGAGGGAGAGAGCCCCAACCCTCAGAAGAAAGGGGTTTATACAGGAAAGGTTACATCATATTGTGACTTTTAAATTGATTGGTTCTAAGAGGGCACACGCGGGAATTTCAAAGAGGGTGTGCATGGGAACTCCATCCTACTTATCTTAGGTAGTAGCTTGTTTGCAGAACGAATTGCAAGAGTTGTTTGCCGAACTTATCTTTTGCAAGAGGCCACAGCCTCCATGGCTAGGTATCTCTGGAATTTCTTTGAAGTGGAGGCTTCCTAGGAATCAAGGGAGTGGGGGTGCTGTAGCTAAGCAAACACAGATATAGATGCAAAAATAGCACATTAGTCAGCTAGTTCCTCATCTGAGTCAGAATGGTTACCTGATTTTAAATGGCAGCACCACTGTCCAGCCACTAAGCGAGGTCACAGAGGTCTCTCAATAGCAGTGGGGAAAGATTTACTGAACAAAATCCCAGTAGCCTAGGAAATTAAAAAAGCATTCAACCAATTGGATCTCATGAAGCTAAAATTCTTTTTCACAGACAAACATACCATAAGCAAAGCCAATAGATTTTCCACTGAATGGCGGAAAATCTTTGCTGGCTATACCACTGACTGAAGCTTAATATCTAGAATCTACAAAGAACTCAAAAAAAAAAAAAAAAAAAAAAACAATAAAAAAATAAAACAACACACTCCAAAAGTGGGACAGAGAACTAAATAGGGAGTTCTCACAGGCAGAATTACAAATGGCTAACACACACTTAAGAAAATATTCAACATCCCTAACCATTAGGGAAATGCAAACTGAAACAACTTTGAGATTCTACCTTACCCTAGTTAGTATAGCAAACATTAAAAAATAGGAGAAATAGGAACTCTCATTCACTATTGGTAGGAATGTAAGCTAGTTCAAACACTATGGAAATCACTATGGAGACTCCTGAAAAGGATGAATTGTGGTGGTTTGAATAGATGGCCCCCAATATATTCAATTGTTTATTTGTTTGTAGATTGTATCTGCAGTCACCTGGCTGGAGGCAATGTCACTGGGTAGCTCTTAAGGTGTGATGATGGGTTTCAGATTTCAATCTAAAGACATGCAATGTATGCCTAGCAGGAGTTCCTGAAGTGTGTTGTGGCTTTTGGATTTTTTGGCTTGTGCTTCTCTCTTGTGAAGGCAGGCCAGCTTCTTCTGCCAATATGGAACTTCCCCTGGATCTGTAATCTTTGATAAATCTTTTCTCCATAACTGTGCCTGGTCTGGAAGTTCATCTCAGTGAACCTGAAGCTGTCTGCTACAGAAGTTGGTACTGAGGAGAGGGCTGAAATGAACCTGACTATGTGGATGTTGATCTTTTGGAACCTTTGTTTTGGAGGAATAGGCATGGACTTGGTGATTGCAACTGAAGATGTCTTCTGGAGTGGTAAGCCAAGTTTTATGGACTATTCTGATGAGAGTCTGAGAATGCTTAGTGCAGTTAGCACTGAACTTCAAGGCTTGGCTTATGAGCTTTCTAAGGGGAAGGAAAGACTGCAGAGGACTTTGTTGGAATTGGGCTACTGGCATAAGGGCTGGCTGTGTCTTGCTGCTGAGGTCCAGAGAGTTTGATCAACGTTAAGTTTGTAATGGACTGATGTGCTTGGCTAAAGATATAGGGCTGAGAGATTTAAGATTTTCAGCTGGAAAACTTCAAGCAAGTTAAAATTACAGGCACTGAGACTGGGTTTAGGTTACTGAATCTGCTATTGTTAAACACATTCACAATCTTAAAGAAAGAAAGTCCAATTGATTTACCACTGGAAAGGATGCCTGAGGAAAGACTATCATAGAAATGCAAACACTTTTGGAAAGAGTTGACTGGAGAAAGAACCTACTTTTCAAGGTTATGATTTATTTTGTATATGAATTAAGAATATGGGGTCCAGTTAAGATGGCAGCGTAGGTACCATGCCAAAGCAGCCTAGGGGGAAAAAAAGACCAAAAAAACTCAGCAAAATACACACTTTTACTAAAAAGTGAGGTGTATAGGAATTTGAAATTGCAATGGAGAAGAAGAAGAGATCCAGAGCATCCAGAGCCCACACAGGTCAGCAAAAGCAGCCCCAGCAGGTCTGCCAATCATGGTGGTGGCAGTGCACCAGAAAGCTGCCAGGCTTAGCTCTAGCCGCAGGAAAAGGCAGGTGAGGGGAGTTTCCACTTACACTGGAGCTCTGCACAAACTCTAGGAACGTGAAGGGAGAGCAGCAGTGAACAACGGAGGAGCAGATCTTCTGGTAGAAGAACACGTGGAACAGCGAGAGAACCAGAGCGCTGCAGCTCCCTCCCCTCCCCCACCACCTATGCCCAGCTCCAGCAAACAGAGCAGCGGTCCCGGGACGAGGCCACACCAACTTGAGCTGACAGCGGGACCCAAGCAGTAGTAGAGTCCCACAGCAACATCAGAGGCTCTGGCACTGGCAACAGCAGCCCCAGCAGTGGTGGATACAGTCGAAGCAGCTTCAGTGGCAGCAGCGGCAGATTCAGCAGCAGCAGCTTCAGAGGAAGCAGCGGCAGATCCAGCAGCAGCAGCTTCAGAGGCAGCAGTGGCAGATCCAGCAGCATCAGCTTCAGAGGCAGCAGATAGTTTCAGTGGCAGCAGCGCAGTTCCAGCAGTGGCAGCTTCAGCAGCAGCAGTAGTGGCAGCAGCAGTGTATCCAGCAGCAGCAGGTACAGCAGCAGTGGCATCAGATCCAGCAGTGGAAGCTTCAGCAGCAGCAGTAGCAGTTCCAGAAGCAGAGGTGCCAATCTGCAGAGCCAAAGTTGCCAGACTCGGTTTGCCTTGCAGGAAAAGCCATTGCCGGGCTCCAGAAATCAGAACAGAAGCCCAGTGACCCATCCAGCAATTTCACTGAGGCCAAAATCATCCAAGGTAAGTGGGATTGCATGAGGGAAGGGTCTCACTTGGTCACAAGCTGACCTGGATCCCTCAACACACCATAAATCGTAACCTCTGTATTGATAGAGGATCTGGTTGTTATAATAACTACTCTTGCATAAATACTCGGTGCTGTTTTTGTTTGTGTGCAGTGTTTAGTTAAATTTTAGAATCTACCTGTATTTCAAGATACTTGGGACACTATGAAAGGATCAAATATAAGAATTCAGGGCATAGTAGAAGGAGAAGAATTCCACTCCAAAGGCATAGTAGGAGTTTTCAACAAAATCATAGAAGAAAACTTCCCCCAAATTGGGAAAGAGGTGCCACTGCAGATACAGGAAGCCTTTAGAACCCCAGCCAGACAAAACCTGGAAAGAACCTCTCCTCGCCATATTATAATCAAACTACCAAACACACAAACCAAAGAAAAAATATTTAAAGTAGAGAGAAAAATCAAGTTATCTACAAAGGGAAGCCCATCAGGATTACAACAGATTATTCAGCATAAACTTTAATAGCCAGAAGGGCTTGGAGTGATATATTCCAAGTTCTGAATGATAACAACTGTCAACCAAGGTTACTTTACCCTGCAAAGCTATGCATTCAAACAGACGAAGAAATAAGGACATTCAATGACAAAAGCGGGTTAAAGGAGTATTTGAAGACAAAACCAGCCCTACAGAAAATAGTTGATAGAATCCTCCATACTGAAGAAAAGGAAAAGCACACATATAAGGAACCTGGAAAAAAAAAACAAGCAATACTCAAATACTAATTCACACATGAGAGCGAAGGTAGAACCACAGACACACACACACACACACACACACACACACACACACACACACACACAATGGAAAACATAAATACACACCTTTCAATAATGTCTCTTAATATCAATGGCCTCAGTGCCTCAACAAAAAGACATAGGTTTGTAAACTGGGTTAAAAAGCAGGATCCTACAATTTGTTGTCTCCAAGAAACTCACCTTTGTACAAAGGATAGACAATATCTTAAGGTGAAAGGTTGGAAAACGGTCTTTCAAGCAAATGGGCCTAGAAAACAATCAGGGGTTGCTATCCTAATATCTGACAAGGTAGACTTCAGTCCAACATTAGTCAAGAAATGTAAGGAAGGTCACTTTATATTGATTAAGGGCACACTCCCAACAGGAGGACATTACAATCCTAAACATAAAATACACCTAACATGAATTTGCGGCCTCCCAAATTCATCAAACAAACACAGATTAATCATTGAGGCCTCATGGAATTACAAAGATTTTGCACTGCAAAGGGCACAGTGAATAAAACAAACAGGCAACCTACAGAATGGGAACAAAAAATATTTGCCAGCTATACATCTGATAGAGGATTAATATCTAGGATATACAAAGAACTCAAAAAGTTTAATAATAATGAATCAAACAAGCCAATCAAAATTTGGGCTATGGAGCTAAATAGAGCATTCTCAAAGGAAGAAATACGAATGGCATATAAGCATCTAAAAAAACTGTTCTACGTCACTTGTCATCAGTGAAATGCAGATTAAAACTACATTGAGATTCCATCTCACTCCTGTCAGATTGGCTACCATCATGAAAACAAATGATCATAAATGTTGGCAGGGATGTGGAAAAAGAGGAACCCTTCTGCACTGCTTGTGGGAATGCAATCTGCTCCAGCCATTGTGTAAATCAGTGTGGAGGTTCCTAAAACAGCTAAAGATTGATCTACCATATGACCCAGCTATAGCACTCCTAGGGATATATCCTAAGGACTCATCTCATTTCATTAGAAGTATGTGCTCAACCACGTTTATTGCTGCTCAATTTACAATAGCTGGGAAATGGAACCAGTTTAGATGTCCCTCAACTGATGAGTGGATAATGAAGATATGGCACATTTATACAATGGAGTTCTACTCAAAATGAAAAGTGAAGTTATGAAATTTGCAGAAGAATGGATGGATCTGGAAAGGATTATACTAAGTGAGGTAACTCAGGCCCAGAAAGCCAAGCACTACATGTTCTCCCTCATATGTGGATCCTAGCTACAGATGATTGGGCTTCTGCGTGAGAATGAAAATACTTAGTAGCAGAGGCCAGTAAGTTAAAAAGGAGATATAAAGGGGAAGAGAAAGAAAGGGAGGAGGGTACTTAATAAGTTGGTATTATACATGTGTAAGTAGAATGATTGAGATGGGGAGGAAATATGATGGAGAATGGAATTTCAAAGGGGAAAGTGCAGGGGAGGTAGGGTATTACCATGGGATATTTTTTATAATCATGAAAAATGTTAATAAAAATTGTGAAAAGATAAAAAATAAAATAAAATAAAACTTTAAAATAAGAAAAGGAAGAAGAAAAAAGAATACACACACACACACACACACATATATATACATATACATACATACACACATATATATATACATATACATACATATATATATATATATATATATAAATGGAGAGAGAGAAATATAATATATAAATGAAATCATCAAATATAAAGAAAATAATCAATTTAAATATAAAAATAAAATAGATTTTAGATTTTCAACAAATAGTACTAACACATACTTGAAGCTCTAGTTTCATATCTTGGAGAATGGAATTTCAAAGGGGAAAGTGCAGGGAGGGGAGGGAGAGTATTACCATGGGATATTTTTTATAATCATGGAAAATGTTAATAAAAGTTGTGAAAAGAAAAAAATAAAATAAAATAAAATAAAGAAAAGAATATGGCTGTGTTCTGCACACCTGATATTGGTTTCAGAAGCATGAAAAATGTGAGGAGTGGTTGTGAGTTGCGCATGCTTCCAGGAGCTGGTGCTGAAATGTGGCATGAGGTAGGGCCTAATGCCCTGATAGGCTGAATGAGCCTTTGGAAGATGTGAGGAATGATCATGAATTGCACATGGTTCCAGGAGCTGCTGCTGAGATGCAGTATGAGGCAGGGCATGATGCCCTGATAGGCTGAAAGAGCCTTTGGAAGATGGCCTGTGGTTTGCATGAAGACCTCAAGATGTTTTGGATATACCAGGACAATGCAAGGGCCACCATAGAGTGCACTGTTGGCAGAAGATGGAAGTGTTCCCTGGCTATTCTGCCCAGTTGGAAGGACAGAATTGGAAAATCTGGAGACTCTCAGTCTTTGGTTGTATTGGACTTGAACTGTAGAAGTTTGATGTCTGTGTGATGGTGGTTGAGTTTGCATTGTTTTAGTATCTCCTTCCTATGCATTATACCAGTTGAAAATGTTTACTCTGTGTCTTTATATGTTAGAAGTGCTTAACTTGCTTGATTTTATAGGTCTTAATATCTTAAATTGGTCAAGACTGTGGGGACCTTTGAAATTGAACTGAGTACAATTTACAATGAGTGATGGTTATAAATCTATTGGGGGCCAGGAGCAGAATGTGGTGGTTTGAATAGATGGCCCCCAATATATTAAGTTGTTTATTTGTTTGTAGATTGCATCTGTAGTCACCTGGCTAGAGGCAATGTCACTGGGTTGCTCTTAAGGTGTGGTGGTGGGTTTCAGATTTCAATCTAAAGATATGCAAAGTGTGCCTACCAGGAGTTCTGGAAGTGTGCTGTGGCTTTTGGCTTTTTTGGCTTGTGCTTCTCTCTCTCTGCTTGGTCCTATGAAAGCAGGACAGCTTCTTTTGCCATTATGAAGCTTCCCCTGGATCTTTAAGCTTCAATAAATCCTTTCCTCCATAACTGTGCCTAGTCTGGAAGTTTATCTCAGCGAACCTGAATCTGTCTGCTACAACAATAGACCCTGTTATTCCCTTACGGGCCATTTACCCTAAAAGCTTCACATCTCAGTTCAGAGATATTTGCACAACCATGTTTATACCTGCTCAATTCATAACAGCTAAAAACTGGAATCAACCAAGGTGTCAATCATTGGATGAATGGACAACCAAGGTGTGGTATATCTACATGATGGAATTCTACTCTGCAGTAAGAAAAAAACGACATAATGAAATGTGTATATAATGGTCAAAATTGGAACCGATCTTTCTAAGAGAACTCACAATCACAGAAAGACAACTGTCACGTGATCCCACTCATTGGCAGTTCCTATCCTGGATCACCCAAGTTGCTGACATACTTGAATAGCATCTTGAGGCTTTGGCAATAGGGAGCATAGGGCTTGGGGGAAGGGAAATGGTGGTGAGGGGGGAGGCACAAAAAACTAAACCAAATTGGACCACAGAACCCTATAACCTGGAAATCAGACTAAAAGTTGGAACCCTCAAGAGGACCTTAGGGGAAGCAGCTGAATCGAAGGACCCTGGAGAGGGGGAGACAAAATCTAGCCTCAAATTTCTCCTGTTTTTCTTTCTTCTCTGTCATCCCTCCACCCAGGCCCCGCCCTTGGCTCTGGCTTGTAATTCCCTGTACCAGGATGTGGTCTACATCCACAATGAGCTGTTGATCAAAAAGATCTACTAGTGGTCCCAAAACACAGAAGACAGACTTTGTCAGAGCACTTGATTACCCACCAGAGGTTAGTGGTAAGACCCTACTACTGAAGACAACATATGCTGTCAGTATGGACAATGGAGAGACCTGGTTGGAATCTGAAGGAGAGCCAGTACCCAGGAAATTAGCCCATCTACTGTTGAAAGGCACTACATGAGCTACCAGGAGAAAGTGGCCAACCTCTGTCCAAACAACTCAAATTCCTGATGTGATGCTCACACGAGTGGCACACAGCCATGGTGGGTAAACAACTGCTCTTGGATTGGCTAACAGATCTGCTCAGTGGAAAGGAAAACATATCTGGATCCAGGAAACAAGTCAGAATTATATCCAGATAATGATTCTACTTTCCATTGTCAAATTTCCACTAACCTTAGACTATAAGAGGGTCTACCCCCTTTAAATGCTTTCTAACCTAATAATGGTTATCCCAGTTAACCAGTGCTGACCATTCTCCACTGGAGAATCTGTTTCCATTTTTCATATGGGAGCTGGGCCTGAGGAGATAAATGAGCCAGCCTACCCAGCCCCAGCTTAAACTACAGAGGAACTGGGGAAATGAGCAAGAGTCCTGCTTTCTTGGTGAATCTGGTACCAACACAAGGGCGAAGGAGATAGACACTGAGGACACTTAGCACCTATCAAACCAGAGATCTAGATGCTCCTAAGTGCCCATCACTGAAGTAGACTTAAAATGCTCCCAGCCTGGCTCAGGGAATTTTGCAGAACAGGGGGCAGAAAGATTATTAGAGCCCTAAATTGGGATGTTTTGCACAGAGATATTGCCTCTCCTTCCCTCCCTCCCCCCCCAATGCATGACCCTCAATCCCCATGGGGTTGATCTGCATCCCCAAGGAGGAAGGCTTTTTCAGAAAAGGGGCAGAGAGGAGGGGAAGAATGGTACCAATAAGTGTTGTTTAAGTACTAAATATGTCCATATCTAATAAAAACAAATGAAACAACAACAAAAAAGAATATTCAAGGTGCTCCTGCCATGTGGGGAGTTGAAGGGGAAAAAGAGCCCATGTGGAGAATAAGGGCTTACAAGGATCTCCCAGCTGGGCCTGGGCCTAAACCTGGGCTGAGCCAGCCCAGGCCTAGCTGAGGGAAAAACTCACAACTGGAAGTTCCCAAGTATTCAAAGAGAGACCCTGTCCTCCCCTTGCAAAAGTATTTATAAACCGAGGGTGGTGGGCTGTGGTGGGCTGTCTTTGCCCCAGGTGAACCAAAGAGAGAGCTAGTTGTTAGGGTTAGGAGCTGTCTCAGAAAGAGATTAGCTCTGACACCAAGTTCTGGGGACTGAGGCTAACTAATCACAAGGTTTAAATCCTATGGAAGACTTTCCTCTCAGGATGGGTCCTGACTATTTGTGGGAACACAGTTCTACAGAGGAGATAAGAAATGAGATCATCAAGAGATAAGATAAGATAAGAACTTTTGTTTCTATCAAGTACAGACTTACTTGTCCTTTTTACCTTCAGGGGTTCAGTCACCCTGATTGTATCCCCCCATGCACATATCTGCCTCTCAAAATATTGTAAACTGCTGTATTTGAGTTTGAGTTGCTATGTGCCCACTTTAATTATTATCCATACAATGTGAATAGATCATCTACTCACCAGTATTAAAACTGCTCTGTTGGGGCTGGGAAGAGTTTTCAGTGGTTAAAACACTTGATTTCAAAATATGATAACCCAGGTTCAATTCCTCAGCACCTATATAAAGCTAGGTACAAAAAGTGGCACATGTGTCTGACATTTCATTTGTAGAGGGAAGAGACTCCTGACAAGAGCATATAATAAATTTTAGAAAACTGCATTGGGGTCTGGAGAGATGTCTCAATGGGTAAGAGCACTTCCTGTGCCAATATGAAGGCCTCAGTAGGTCCCATAACATTGCTAAAATTTGATCCATAGCAACCACATAAAGAGTTGGGCATAACCACACATGCATGTTATCCTAGACTCACAGGGGAACAGAGACCTGAGAATAACTGGGCCTCAAAAGCAAAAGAACAACCACAACAGAAAGAAACTAGCAAACTACAGAAACAGTGAACTCCAGCTCAGTGGTCAAACACTTAATGTTCCCATCACAAGGAAGTGCACAGTACCATACCCATGTATATACCCTAACACACATACACACGCACGCACACACACACACACACACACACACACACACACACACACACACTGTTTTAGTTTCCTGTTCTCATATAATAAAATGAAAACCACTAGCATAGACATAGGCTTATGTTTTGGATACTATCCCTATTGTACATTTCTCAGACTTATTTAATCTCTCTTCAGATGCCTTACTCCTTCTCTTATTGGAAGTTCATGATACCCTGTACCACATCTAGATTCTGGGTTCTTTTATTGCCAGAGGCAAAGATTTCTTCTCACAGCCTAGATTCATCTCCATACAATTGAACCCAGAGTCCAAACAACATCCCTTTATTGTGAGGTTATGTGTCAAGTCCAGAAGCTCTATTTGGGATCTTCACGGGCCTGGCAAAGCCCACAAGTTGAATTTTTGATCACCATCTTTGCAACATTGGAAAGTAATGGAAACTGTAAGAGGTGGAACATATAGGGAAAACTTTAAGATCATTGTAAGCATATCTTTGCAGATTTTCCTTTACTTGTCTACAGATGTGCATTTTATCTCCACCATGTACTTTCGCCCCAAGGACACAGCCAACTAATGATCAAGGATGAAAATCTACAAATGGTCAAAAAAACAAAATACACATTCCCTGTGTTTTTCAGGAAACCTTTCCCCAGGAGTGACACACATGCCCGTCTTATTCCTAGATAGGGCACAGATGACAGACCAGAGGGCGATTATTTAGAGAAGAGCGAGGGGATGCTTACAGGAGGAATAGAAGATTCAGAGGCAGCCACACCACAGGGAAGTCTCATCCCATCCTGGACAACTGCTTCTTATGGTTGCTTCTACTCAAAGGCTGCTGCATCACCAGAAAGCGCACCCAAGCACAGGTGATGACTCACAGAAGCTGCGCCTCCGGAACTCACCTCATGACCTGTAGTCAGCTCTGATGGTTGGATAGTGTCAAGCAATTCAGCTTTCAGACAGCTTAGTCAGTCTCCTCTCCAAGCAGTTGTTCTGCCTTTATTTAGCCTTAGGGCAGAGCTTTGCAACCTTTTCCTAAGCTTGTTGATTTCCTAATTCTCTCGACTCCCCCCCTCCACCACCACCACACAAAAAAAGGAATGTTTCAGTTTTCAACTAACATTACCCTGGATAGTGGTTGCTTGACCTTTAAGTTTCAGATCTCCCCCAGTGGGACTTCCTGAATCACAGCCTCCTTCCTGTCTTCAGGAGAGAAGCTTTCAGTTCAGAGGAATCTGCTACAAAACCCCAGTCAATAAAATTGATTTATACAGATGTTTGTTTTGGATAGCTAACACACCAAACAACATATTTTCTATTAATGATGTTCCCTTAAAACTTTGCTCATGTACTTGTACCTATAATTTATATCTATACCATCTATGAAAAACACTTCTTGACAGTGTATTACAATTTCATACTTTGGGTTTTCTTATTCTTCACTATAAGTTAAATATGTTCAAATTAGAGTATGTTACTGTCTGTATTGTTAAGATCCAGCATCGTGCCTGGTATAAAGGTGATAGCAAATCCAACAAATAGTAGTTAAATGAATATATTCACTGAAAAAGAATGTATAAATGTAGATGTCTTATTTGCAGCTTTTTAAATCAACTGAATTTCTATGTCAATGTTAACTGCAGTATTAAGGGTAAGGGAACTAAATTTTGTGAAATAAATTTACTCAGCCATGTATTTCCTCAAGTATAGACAGAATTAGCCTGTTGGAATAAAATATTCTCTTTTTTCCACATATTGTGATTTGTTACCTCTTACTAGGCAAGTATAAGTGCAAGGATTAAATATATGGTGTGTATTTTACCAAGAGACAGTAATTGAAAAAAAAAAGAGCCTATGATATTCTAATAAGAAAATCTCTATTAAATAAACTCAGAAAGTGGTGAAATATGGAAATTTCTAATATTCTATTGCTAGTAAGTCCTTTAGACTTTAGAAACTTCTGTAATCAGCAACTTTTTATTGCCTTTGCTATTTTTTATCTAGTGTATTTGAATACTTGGATTTCTGAGATTTGGAAGAGAGAGGTATGTGTTCAAGCTTAACATGAAAGTTCATAATTTAGTTGACAATTGATGAAAGCAGTGTTTCTTAGTATCAGTATTTCTCAGCAAATTTTTAGAAATATAATGGATGCCCCCACAGGCACTGCATGTTTATAACATTTATAGCTCTGTAAGTTTGCAGAAGCAACTTGAGAGTTCATGCTATAAAGATACAAGACAATGGCTGTTGGAATGGAGAACTACATGGTCACTGTCGGCCACAGCCTCCTTCTAAGCCAAATCCCCTGTGAAGCTCAATATGGAACCAAGGAAGGAGGAAAAAGAAGGTAATATAAATGCTCTCAGCCTTTTTAGGCATGTGCAGAGTATTATTTAAACTTGAGAAACACAGAATCCATGTAAAATTATCTAGAACCCACTTGTACCCCATTCCAGTCTAATTAAAACATTTTGTTTATTATCTTTGATCCTAAGGTATTTGTGACCTCTACCATAGTACACTGAGTAAAAACTGAATTAAGTATACCACTACTAACTCTGAAGTGATCATCTGTAGTGTTTGCCCCTCATCATTTTCCTGAATGACAGTGGATTTTGTTTTCCTGCTGGCACAGTGTTTAGAATACAAAGTGCATGTTTGAGGATAAAAGAATGTTATATTCTACAATTTCTTTTCCCTGCAATCAAATTTTACCAGCTAAGTTCACAACACTCTCTCATAGACTTTGAATATAATATACTTTTAGAAAATGTCACTAAAATAATATAACAATATTAAATAAAGCATTTATGAGCAAGTTATAATTTAAAATCAGTAGAAGGATTTCTAGGTATCCATGTTTTTTGTCCAGTTGTTATTCATGTACACACAGTGTCACAAATGTAATAGCACTACAGTGTTGCTTAAGTCAGCAATAAGTTTCTTGAATTTTCCATGTTGTCATATATTATGAATCATTAATTTGGTGTATAATTTTAAAGCATTCATTAAGAGTTATTTGTCTTAATATTAGGTGAATACATATACATATATATGTGTGTGTGTGTGTGTGTGTGTGTGTGTATGTATATATTCTTTAAACACCTTACTTTAAATTCCTAAGGTAAAAGTAGATGGAAAATAAAACAGTTAAGACAAAATTTTTAATTTACTTGAGTTTTAGATACACAAACTGATAAAAGGCACTAAAACCCAGACCCCTATATTCATTTGAATAATGTTAATGAATATAGTAAATGATCCAAATCCAGGAAAGGTTTTTTTTCCTTCTCTCTTGACTGACCTTCATAACTTTTGGAACTTTATAGTCTCCTTTGTAAAAGGGATAGCAACTATATATTGCTGACTTATGTGTTGGTTTGTTTGAAGATTAAATTTTTTAAGGACAGAAATTGAACTGAGTTCCTTTGGCTTTGCAGGCAAGCACCTTAACTGCTAAGCCATTTCTCCAGCATTGTATATTTCTTTATAGGACTAAGAAATTAAAATGTAGTTGCAATTGAAATATTCTTTTTATTTATTTGGAAGCAGAGAAGAGAAAAGGGGGGAATGAGAATGAATGAATGGGCAAGTCAGGGCCTCTTACCACTCCATCCAGCTCCAGATACATGCTTCTTTTTGTGAATCTGCCTTTACATGGGTACTGGAGAACCAAACTGGAGGGCATCAGGCTTTACAGGCAAGTGCCTTAAACCACTGAGCCATACCCCTAGCCTGAAATAGTCTTATATAGAAAGATTATTTTATCTTATTATTTTACATTTTAGTTAATTAGAAAATTATTTTTATTTTTATTTATTTTATTTGGGGGGGGGTTCAAGGTAGCATTTCACTCTAGCCCAGGCTGGCCTAGAATTCACTATGTAGTCTCAGGGTGGCCTCAAACTCATCCTATCTCTGCCTCAAGATTGCTAGGATTAAGGCTTGTGCAATCATGTCTGGTGAAAAGTATAGTTTTTTATTACTACAATCCACTCCAAACATTCCTTACATTTTATTTATAGAACAGCATATGAACTTACATTTTTGAAATGATATTGGTTAACTTTTCAAACCAATATGGGCTTGTTGACATTCTTGCTTGAACATGCAATCCTAGGAACTCATTAAGGCAGAAAGTGTATGACATTCCAAACTCTAGCATAATGATAGTGTTACTTTTCTGCAAGGATACACAGGAATTTGTAAATATAGCAAGAAGAAAGCCTGAAGCTTCACAGTTTCTATTAGCTTGTTATATTTCAGATGAAAAAACCCAAGCTGAGAAATTGGCCATCTATCTAGATGTCATTTTATCACATATGTAATTTTTGTAGTCACCATTAGAATTAAGTTGCATAGTAATTACATCCTAAAATTTCCCTGTATACTACCTTGATAGTGTGAGATCCACTGTCTCTCAGCACTCCTTCATAATGCATGGTGACCACTAATCTGCTTCATAACTTCAGTTTTGTTGGAACATGGTTAGTAAGTAAAGTATGCAGTATGTAATCTTGGTATCTGTCATTTCCTTGACACTTGGAGTATTGCATTTGAAATCTGTTCAAATTAAAAGTATTAACATTACTTGTATTAGTAATCCGTATCCCACTGTATGTGCATATTATAGTTCACCCAGTTGTCTGTTTATTTCTTGTCTGGGAGTGTTACAAGTGAAGTTGCTATGACAATTGTATGTAGTTTTATATGGACATGGTTTTTTATATCTCTGAAATAAATACCCCAGAAACACATCTGTTGACAAATAGTGTTCCCTTTTTCAGAGTTGTCACAACACTTTGCATTGCTACCTACCTGCAAAGTATGGGAGATCATAATTTCTTCATGGGATGACCATACTTGTTATTGACCATAATTTCATCTGCACTCATATAGCTATGTAGTTAGATAGAAGCCCTTAGAATTATGTAATTTGTGAGAATGGCTTTCCAGGTTGGCATTGATTTGGCAACTTGCAACTTGGGTTTTGAGATGGTTCCCATCAGTCCTTGAGAAGAATGGGCCCACATACTTATCAAACTGTGTGTACAGTTTGTTTACATAGAATACATGTCTCCTTCTGAAACACTCTGAAATTTTGACACCTGTTAGAAGGTCCTTATATGACCAGCCTTCATCAAATACCCTAGAAACATTGTGCAATGTGTTTCTCTCATAGCTATTATCTCATGTGTGTTGTGAAAATTCTAGCCAGGAAGATGATTTCAAACTTGCATTAATTTACACTAGAATTCCTCCCATATAGTTTCACTTTGCTAGTTTTAATCTGCATTGTTTCATAGATGAATGAATCATATGAGCGACTGTACTCTGTGAATTCTCCTAGTGATCGACCAATCTGGGAGAGATTTTAGGGACCTTGGAGAGAGGGTTTATGTATCTTCCTGGCCATTAGTCACATTGAACATATCTTTGTGTGCTTACTGTTGTTTATGTAACATCTTTAGTGAACAATTTCTTCCTATAGTTTTAATATTTTTATATTTTATAATTGAGTTTGAGAATATCTTAATAATCTGCATTGATTCCTTTTCATATACATGGTTTGCAAATGTTCAAGTCTGTAGTTACTTTCATCATTTTTACATGAGCCTTTATAAACCACATATTTTAATTTGTTGAGACTCTCAAGTATGGGTCAGAATTAGTAAATCTATGTCATAGTTCACAAAGGTGTTTGTTCAGGTTTTCTTTTAAAAATATTTCAAGGTTATTGTTTTCCATAAAAGGTGAAACCTGGGTAATATTTTGAGTTTTGGATATTTGATGGTCTCATAATTATGTGTTGAAAAGGCTATCTTTTCACTGTTTGATTGTTTTTGTACTTTTGTCAAAAACTAGTTGTCATAATTGTATGAAGATAATTCTAGATTCTCTATTCTGTGACCTTTCTTTCACCTTACCAATAACAAAAAGACAGATTTAATATGGGTATATAACAAGACAAGAGCAAGTTCAGTGATTTTCATATTTTATTTTCTCCTTTTAAAATTGTTTTGACTATTCTCTTTATTTTGGTATGAAAGAAACTTTTACGATAACCCTATCTATATTCACAATATTCATATTGTGAATCATATGGTAATATATTTTTATTTTTTAATATTTAAGTTTTTTGTATTTATTTATTTACTTTATTTTTATGTTTATTATTATTATTAACTAGATGTTTTGTATGGATACATCATGTGTTGGTACCCTCTTTTCCCTCATCCCTTTCCCCATTCTGTTGGGGACATTACCCAGTAGGGTCTCAGATATTCCCTATGGGGTTGTAGTTAATATTGTGGGAGTACTAGTCAGTTATTTGGGAGGGAAGGATACCTTTGGGCATGATGTCTCAACCTGTGGCTCTTACAATCTTTCCACCCCTTCTTCTGCAAAATTCTCTGTACCATAATGGGTGAGTTTTAAGTCACCTTCTGTGATGAGCTCTTAGGAGCCTCTGGATCTCTGCTTTGGTAGGTATTGAGTATCCTCAGGGTCTGTCTCCTACATCCTGGTGCTGATTATCAGGTTCAATATGGAAGCAGCACTCTTACTTGTTTCCCCAATTCCTCTGTGGATTCAGCTGTGGCTTGGCTGAAGTGTGAGGGGTAGTTTATCTCCTCTGTTCTCACTACCTTCTGAAAAAGAAGAATAGATTCTCCAACAGACATAGAAGTCCACCTAGTTTAAATGGGATATACATTATTAATTTAGGGAGAATTTGATGTGTATAATCCCTCTTTTAGCCAAAGACTAGTGAAAGCTTGACATTGAACATAATCTTCCAATTCCAGATATGGGTTGCTTACATTAAGTTGATCTCTTTCTTAGCCAATCAGAAATCTATTGTTTACCTCTGAGGTTGTGTGCCACTATTGCACTGGCATGTATATACTATCAGGGCATTTGTTTATGAGTATTTTAGACCTCTGGTTGCTTAGACTGTTGGCCTTTTTTTACCCCAATAGCTCATGTAGTCTTTTGTAGCACTAAATAGGCTGTCTGGGGACTGGCTTTCTTCTCAATTCCAGCTTGGACTTTCCATGCTCTGTGTCAGCAGCATATAGTATCTTTAGCAATAAGGTCTTAGCTTTTTGCCTCAGGCAGGTAATCAAGTGCTTTGACAGAAAGCTGTCTTGATTTGGGGATTTCATAGTTTTCTCTGATCAACAGCTCAATGTGGATAGCAACCAATCTCTGAAACTGGGAGTTTCAGGTCAGAGACAGATCCTTTATTTTTTATTTAAGCTTAGGCCTCATCCCACCATCACCAGAAACCTACTTTTCAGGTTCTTCTCACTTACTCTTTTTGGGGGATATATCTTGTAAGCAATTTCCAGGAATAGAGGTTCCTTTGGTATCAGCTCATCCTGGATTTAATTTTTTTGTTCCCCCCCCCACCTACCTTTTCCCTTCCTTCCTCCTCAACCCTACCATCCCTGTTGTCTGGGCTTTGAGGTGCCTATCAGGTATGACAGCAACTTGAGTAGGTCCTGTTTAGGAACCACAGATAAGTGATACCATGTGGCACTTGTCTTTCTGTGATTGTGTGAGTTCGCTGAGTATGATCTGTTCCAATTCTGTCCATTTTTCTACAAATTTCATTTCTTACTGCTGAGTAGAATTCCATTGTGTAATTTTACCACAATTTCGTTATCTGTCCATCTAATGATGGGCATCTGGATTGATACCAGTTCTTAGCTATGATGAATTGAGCGCTACAAACAGGGTTGAACAAATGTCTCTGTATTGATGCATGGACCATTTAGGATAATTGACCAGTAAGGGAATAACTAGTTCTGTTGGTAGCTCTATGTTCATTCTTTTCTGGAATCTCCAAATAGATTCCCATAGTAGTGGTACAAGTTTACATTTTCACCAACAGTGGATGAGGGTTCCTCTTTCCCCTCATCCTTGCCAACATTTATTGTCTTAGATTTTTTTTAATGATTGTGATCCTTACTGGAGTAAGGTGGAATCTCATGGTTTTAATTTGCATTTCCCTAATGGTTAGGGATGTTGAACAATTTTTAAAGTGTGTGTTAGCCGCTAGTAATTCCTCCTCTGAGATCACCCTATTCTTTTCTCTGCCCCACTTTTAGAGTGGGTTGTTTGACTTTTTATTGTTTAGTTTTTTGAGTTCTTTGTATATTCTACTTAGGCTACTCTTGTGGTATAGCTGGCCATGATTTTCTCCCAATCAGTGGGTAATCTATTGGCCATGATTTTCTCCCAATCAGTGGGTAATATATTGGCTTTGCTTTGGTGTTTTTGTCTTCGCAAAAGATTTTTAGATTCATGATATCCTATTGGTATAGTTATTGTCTAATTTCCTGGGCTACTGGGTTTTTGTTTAGGACGTCTTTCCCAACTCCTATATCATGGAGAGTGCCTCCTATCTTTTCTTCTAGTAGGAGAAGAGTTTCAGGTCTTATATTGAGGTCTTTAATCCATTTGGACTTGATTTTTGTATATGGAGAGATGAGTGGGTCTTGTTTCATTTTTCTACATATGGTCATCCAATTTTCCCATCACCATTTGTTGAAGATACTATCATTGTTGGTTCTTTTGTCAAAGTCAAGTAGCTGTAATTACTTGACCTAAAGTCTGTGTCTTCAGTTCTGTTCCATTGGTATATGTTTATGTTCTTATGCCAGTACCATGCTGTTTCTATTACTATGGCTTTGTAATGTAGCTTTAGATCATGTATGATGAGACCTTTAGAGATGTTTTATTTGCTGAGGAAATAAAACATATGCTTGGATATCCAATTTTGCCATTCCATATGAATTTTGAGTTCATTTTTTCAATCTCTGTGAAGAATGATGCTGGTATTTGTATTGGTATTGCATTAAATCTGTATATTGCTTTTGGTAGAATTGCCATTTTCACAATATTAATTCTACCTATCCAGGAGCATAGGAGGTCTTTTCATTTTCTCAAGTCCTCCTCAATTTCTTTCTTGAGTTTTTTTTTTTTTTTAATGTTTTCATTATATAGGTTTTTCACATCTTTGGTTATTGTCATTCCAAGGTGTTTATTTTTTTTTTATTTTTTATTTTTTTGCTATTGAAAATGAGACAGCCTCACTGACTCCTTTCTGTGTATATTTATCCTTTTCATATAGAAAGGCTACTGACATTTGTGCATTGATTTTTTGATTTTTCTATCCTGTCACCTTACTGAAGGAATTAATCACCTTTGGAAGTTATGAGATGGAGACTTCAGGTTCACTAATGTATTGGACCAGGCCATCTGAAAATAGGGCAAAATTGACTTCTTCCTTTCCAATTTGAATCCCTTTTATTTCTTTCTCCTGTCTTGTTGCTTGCACTAGTACTTCTAGTACCATTTTGAAGAGCAGTGGTGAGAGTGGGCACCACTGTCTTGTTTCTGTTCCTGATCTCAATGGGAACTCCTTGAGTCTTTCCTCATGAAGTGTTATTTGGGCTTTGTGAGATTATATATGTTATATGATATCTATCTATCTATCTATCTATCTATCTATCTATCTATCTATCTATCTATCATCTATCTATCTTTTATTATATTGAGATATAAACCCTCCATGCATATTCTTTTCAGTGTTTTGATCATGAAGTGGTGGTGTATTTTGTCAAAGACCTTCTCTGTATCAATTGAGATGATCATGCTTTTCTTATGGTTATGTTTATTTATATGGTGTAATATGTTGACTAATTTCTCTATGTTGGACTTACAATCCTGGGGTGAAGCCTACTTCATCTAGGTGGATAATGCTTTTGATATGTTGCTGAATTCAGTTTTCAATGATTTTGTTCAGGATCTTTACATCCAAATTCATCAGGGATACTGGCCTATAGTTTTCTTTTCATGTTGTATCTCTGTCTGGTTTTGGTATGAGGGTGATGCTGGCTTCATAAAAGGAGTTAAGGAGGATTCCCTGCTCTCTGATTATGCAGAACAGCTTGAGAAAATTTGGTTTCAGTTCTTCAATAAAGGCTTGATAAAATTCAGCTGAGAAGCCATCTGGTCCTGGACTTTTGTTTGGGGAAGGTTATTATTTTTTTTTTTTCTTTTCTTATGTTTTCAATCTCCATGGATGTGATAGGCTTGTTTAGGAGATTGATCTTTTCTGAGTTTAGTTTTGGTCGGTAGTGTGTTTCTAGGAATTCATCCATTTCTTCCAGGTTATACAATTTTGTGGAGTAGATACTTTAGAATTATGTCCTGATGAGTTTTCCAATTTCATTGATGTCTGTTGTGATCTCTCCTCTTTCATTTATAATCTTGTGATTTTGAGACTTCTCTGTTTTTTGCTTGATCAAATTGGCCAGGGGTCTAGCAATTTTGTTTATTTTTTCAAAGAGCCAGCTCTTTGCTTTTTTAATTTTTAAAATTATTTTCTTAGTTTCCAATTCATTAATTTCTGTTCTGATCTTGATTATTTCTTTTTATCTGGAACTCTAAGGCTTTGATTCTTCTTGTTTTCCCAGTTCCTTTAGGTGGATAGTTAGGTTATTAATTTGGGAATCTCTGTATCTTTGTTATGAAGGCATTTAGCACTACGAATTTCACCCTTAGAACTGCTTTCATTGTGCCCCACAAGTTTTGGTAGGTTGTATTTTGATTATCATTCAAGTTGTGGGTTTTTTACAATTTCCTTTTTGATTTCTTCCCATTCATTGTTTAAAAGTGTGTTGCTTAGTTAACAGGAGTTCTTGAGTGGTCTGTTTTTGATTTCTAGCTTTAAAACATTGTGATATGATATGATGCAAGAAGTTACTTCAATTTTCCTGAACTTATAGAGGCACATTTTATAGCCTAATATATGGTCTATTTTGATGAAGGTTTCATGGACTGCTGAGAAGAATGTATATTCTATACAGTTGGGGTCAAAAGTTCTGTAGATATCTGTTAGATCTAGTTGACTTTTGGTGTTGTTCAGCTCTATTATTTCCCTGATGATTTTCTTCTTGAGTGGTTTGTCTTTTGACTATATTGGAGTATTGAAGTCACCAACTATGGTGGTGTTGGTATTTATTTATGTTTTGTTATCAAGTAGTTTCTGCACCTGTTTTAGGCACATATAGATTTATGATTGTGATGTTCTCAAGTTGGATCATTCCCTTGATGAGTAAGAAGTGGTTTTCTTTGTCCTTTTTTATTCCTTTGATCTGAAGTCTATTTTATCAGATATTAATATAGCAATACCTGCTTTCTTTTAATTTCCACTTGCTTGGAATATCATTTTCCATCAATTTACCCTGCGGAGGTTTTTATCTTTAGTGGTGTGATGGTGTTTCTTGAAGACAGCTGATAGAAGGGTCCAGTTTTTTGACCTACCCTGATAACTTGTGTCTTTTGATGAGTGTTGTAAGACCATTCATATTTAAGGTTATTACTGTGAGGTTCAGACTAATCCCTGCCATGATGAGGTGTTTTATAAGGTTTGGTGCTTCCTTGTAGTTTATACTTTTTTTGAGCCTGGCCTAGTTTTGGCTATTGTGATCATCTTCTTGTTGGCTCATGATATTGGTTGTTTGACTCTTCTGTGCAGAATATTCCCTGAAGTATTACCTGTAGGTTTGGCTTTGTGTTCATATAATCATAGAGTTGACATTTTTTTCACCAAAAGTTTTCCTTTCACCATCTATTATGAGGTATATTTTTCCTGGGTAGAGTAGCTTTGGTTGGAAGCCACAGTTTTTCAGACTTTGAAGCATTCCATTCCAAGCTCTTCTGGCTTTCAGGGTTTCCATTGAAAAATCTGAGGTGATTCTGATGGAATTACCCTTGTATGTAATAAGTTGTTTCTTGCAGCTTTTAGTACTCTTTATTTGCATTGTTAAGAGTTTTAACTATAATGTGACTTCTTCGTTAGTCCTGACTGGTATTCTGTGGGCTCCTTGTATCTGGATGGTCCTCTCTTTTGAGAGATTGGAAAAATTTTCTTCAATAATTTAGTTGAGTATGTTCTCTTTGCCTTTTGCTATACTCATGATCTGGATGTTTCACCATTTTAGGGTATCCCACAATTCCCTCATATTCTGTTGACTTGATTTTTTTTTTTTTAATTTAGCAAAATTTTGGTTTTCCAATCAGTTTCTCCTATCTTGTCTTCCAGGTTTGAGGTTCTGTCTTCCACATGAGTAACTCTGTTAGTGAGGGGTTCTAGAGAGGTTTCTATAATCTCTGTTTGTGGTTTGTTTTTTGTTGTTTCATTTTGGATCATGTACATCTCTTTTTTGAGGTAAGATTTCAGTTCAATTTTTGATTTTCTTGATGCTTCCTGGAAGTCATTCTTACATTTGATCAAGTCTTGACTTACCTTCCATTCATTTGTATCTCTTTTGAGGGTTCTAACATGTCCTTCAATCAAATTAAGCCTACTGTCAAAAGCTGAGTGCTCTAAGTGAAGATTCTGTTCAACTTCACTAATACGATTCTTGGTTTCTTGATGGTTTGCTTGCATTTCAGTAATTCTTTTGATCAGGGTCTGATTGGTTGTTCTATTTTCATTTTGGGGTTGAATTTCTGCTGATTCCCCTATGTTTTCATTGGAGGCTTCCATTGTGGGACTAGGCATCCTTGGTGGAGAACTCTCAGTTTTCAGATTTCGGTTGGCTTTTTTGTATCGTGGTATACCCATTTTGGGAGACACTTTATTCTGAGGAGGAAGCAAGTTTTTATCCCTGCAGGATCTTTAAAGGCTATTCTGTTTTAAATGTGAACCAGCTTGGTATATGGGTGTACTGTGGGGTTGTAGCCTCATATGCACAGATTGTGGAGATTGTAGGTATATCAATGGTACCTGGGGAACTGGGAGTTCTGGCCTACTCACTCCACTTGCTGGTACTCTTCAGCATCATGCAATCAGGGGTTGGCGAACCAGGCACCAGGAAGATGTTGAGCCAGAGGAAAGAGGCCTGCTCCTACAGTGGCCAGTGCACCCTCTGACTCAGGGCAATAGGGATTTCAATACCCAGGGACCAGTCAGGATAACAGAGCAAAAGGCCTGTTTCCACTGCCCCCACACAGGGACCAGGCCTCCCCAAACCATGCTTAGAGGAACCTACAGGGACCAGGAGAGTGGAAGGAGCCAAGGAATAGGGATCTGGCCTTCTGACTCCACACTGCATGCACCCTCTAGTGTGCACTCTCAGGCCCAGGATATCTGGGTTTTGGGGACCCAGGGGTACTTAGATCAGGAAGGCAGATCAAGGGGTCTGCTTCCATGGCAAGGTCACAGCAGGGACCAAGCAGCCCAGGGGACCTACCAGGACCAAGAAACTTGGAAGAGCCCTAGGGAACAGGGATATGGCCTACTTAATCCTTGCCTGCCTGCACACCCTCCAGTTCAGGGTATCCTGGACCAGGAAACTCGGTTATCCCATTGTGTTCAATCTGCATGGCAATGTAGGGAATTTGCATCTTTATTATATATATATTTTTAATTTTTTATTAACATTTTCTATGATTATAAAATATATCCCATGGTAATTCCCTCCCTCCCCATCATCTTTATTATATTTAGTCTTTCATTCCATGGATATGTTACATTTCTTCCCTATTAGAATCTTTTTTATTTTATTTTATCAAAATGTTATAATTTTCTCAAAACAAAGTCTATGCATATTTTGTTATATTTACTTCATTTGTCTTTGAGTATTATAAGTGGAGTTGTATGTTTAATTTTGATATTCATGAGCCCTTTGCCATCAAGCAGCTATATGACAAATAAATAAAAATATTTTTTTAAAGTTAAGATTGAATGATGTCCTTTGTGTTATCTTCAAGTACATGGGTTATATTTTCTGAATTATATAGAGTATATTCATTAAAATTTTACTTGTTTTTTTTTTTAATTTTTATTTATTTATTTATTTGAGAGCGACAGACACAGAGAGAAAGACAGATAGAAGAGAGAGAGAGAATGGGCGCGCCAGGGCTTCCAGCCTCTGCAAACGAACTCCAGATGCGTGCGCCCCCTTTTGCATCTGGCTAACGTGGGACCTGGGGAACCGAGCCTCGAACCGGGGTCCTTAGGCTTCACAGGCAAGCGCTTAACCGCTAAGCCATCTCTCCAGCCCAAAATTTTACTTGTTTTATACTACATTTTCTATTTTGAAAAATTATGGTTGATTATTGTTCATTTTTTGTAATACCCTTGGTGAAATTTTCTGTGAGTATGAGAGCATGTATTAGTATGTGTATATGCATGCCACAGCACATGTATGGAGGCTGGAGGAAAACTCTGAGTGTTGGTCCTTGCCTTACACGTTGAAGTTGATCTCTTGTTCAGCAAAGTGACTGCCATTCTGTATGGTCCACAAGCTGCCAGGATCCTAATGTTTCTATGAACCATCTTGCCATAGGAGTGCTTGAATTATAGGTACTTATTTCTGTGTTCAGCTTTACATTTGCTCTGAGAATCTAAACTCAAGTCACCATGCTTAAGCAGCAAACACTCTATCCCCTGAGATATCTCCCCATCCCAGATGTTCCACTTGTTTTATTAGTATTGTTGCCTGTTGAAACATTTTCTCATGTCTGCATTAAACATTCAAAACATTTAGAAGATAATTCCAGTTGTATCTGTCACCTGGTATTGGTATAGATTAATTCAATTTTTCATTTAGCTTAAACATTTTCTTATTTTTTTTTTTCTTTGTATGACAAGTGGTTTTCAATTGAAATCTGAATATTTGAGGTATGGCTTGGTAAGGACACTAGAAAAGGTTAGGGGCATTTCTTTAACTTTCAGGTGTATGTGGAAGTCCAGACTTCTAGCAAGGCCTCCCCTGATACCCATGGGTAGGAGGAGAATTTCTCAGTCACTGCTGATTGAGGTGGGTTTCAGCTCCTAATAGAGCCTTGGTGAGACTCCTTTGCTGAGAAGAGCTAGAATGACATGTTATTCTTCCCCACATATTTTGTATAGACAGTTCTGGGTAAGAGAAGTTCCAGTATTTTGGTACGGTAGCAGAAGAATCATCTCTCACCTAGAGCTCTAGTGATGTTACCTTGCTTTGAGAACATGATAGTAAAAGTACACATATCCTACCAGATCTGTACGCACCATATACCATATACAATAATAGATATTTATGGTCTGTTGGATTCTACTGTACCAAGCCTGAGGAACTGGTAAAGCAAGCAAACAACAACAACAACAAAAAAAAAAAGAAAAACAAAAAAGCCAGTGTACTTATCACTCTGTCAAAGGATTTCAAGGCTGCTTCCTGTAATATTCACTTTTCTCCACTTTTCAGAGACTTGACAATGATATTGTGAGTTTGATATTACATCTAATAGGAAAACCTACTTTTATTTCATTTTTCTAGAAGTTGAAAGTTTTAGTGAAAAGTACCCAAATTAAATTTTATCAAGAATTTAGGACAGTGACTATTATTTAGGGATATCTAATAATTAGGATCCCATTCAAATATTTTGAAAAATGTTTGAATTAATTAAAAGAGAGTTTACATAAAATGAGAATTAAAGTTTTCCTCATTGGTACTATGATGTATATTAAAGTCATACATTACTTAATCATCTTCTATCAATAAATTGAGTAGTTTGTTAGAAATTGAAATTTCTTAGGATAGCATCTACTAAATGAAACCCATCTTTCTTCTGCACAGCACTTGCATGGATTTAATTATTCTGAAATCTTTGGTACACGCTCCCAATTTATATTTCTTAAACATAATGACTAAAAGAGAATTGCATCAACTGGTTTCATTGCCCTATTGCTTTCCCATCTGTCCTTGACATTTAAATGGATTTTCAGAGGATGAAAGAACATTTTTTTTTTTTTTTACAAAAGAGGGAAACTGATAAGAACATAAATAGATAGAGGTCAAACTTTTGCATTCTGTCTCTTGCCCTGCAGCTTAAAATCTCAGTGTGTATGACTGTAGAAACACTTGTAAGTTAATCTGTTCCATATCAACTTTTATTCAGATTGATACAAACAGAAAACTGGATAGTGGATAAAGTATGATCAATTTAACAGACTTTATCCTTTATTATTTTTCTTTACTGTGAACATTCACAGCTTAGTATTTCTTTTTAAGAGCTTGTCACAGATGCTGTTGGCTAGTGAATTCAAATTTGCCCTTACCTAAAATTTCTGCATATGACCCACCTTTTCATTTTAAATTTTTTCTCTCTTCACTTTATGTTAAATATTACTATTATCAGTATACCTGTTTAGAACTGTGTTTTGAATAGAAACAAACTATATAAGTCTAATAAGCAAAGCCAAGATGAAAATCCAGTAAAAGGAAATCTCTAAGAATTACAAAAGGCTTCACTGACAGAAAAAGTTAGTTGTGATAACCTATTTCCTTGTCTTCTTATTGCATCAGAATCACTGAAAGCAATATATGTGCAGCTAGCTAAAAATAACTCATTCAAAACAATGAAACTCACATAGAACTAAGTACCATCTAAAACTTGTCAAGATGGCTCCTTCCTTGACACAATATGCACTGAATATTAGAAAGAATTTTAGGACAATTTATAACTTGCTTCTAATGAATGCATATGCTAGTAGACTTGGTATTTATCAATTTCCTACCAGTCAAATACAATTAAAAGCCATTCAAGAACACTGTGACTATTTTCATAAACATGACAAATAGTTTGTAGGTAAGATAAAAAGCACTAGTGTGATCCCTGTCATACAAACTAGTTATCTGATACTTTCAATCCTCTTGCAAGTCAGGGATTGATAGTGTCTCCTAGACTTGTATATTGTTCTGCCTGTTCTGCTCTGCTTCTTGGAAAATGGCTTGTCTGAAGGCCTAGTGCAAACTGTGTTCTCAGGTGGTTATGAGCCACATCAGGTGTTTCAACTGAATTACCATTCTTTGTATTTGATTCATTCAGAAGTAAGCTCCTACCACAATTTCAGTCATCATGTGAGTACCATAATAAAAATATTCTAAGCCACAAGATTAATTTTCATAGGATTTTCAACTGGAAATACAACGACAGTATTATATCAAGGGGTAACTACATCAGTCAAGGAAAGTTATTTGAATATACATACAATAATATAGCAGTTAGAGAGATGCCTCTGTGGGAAGAGCGTTTCCTACACAAGCATGAGGGCGTGAGATCAGAAGGAGGGAAACGTTGTTGAGGAGTCTCCGGAGCCCATCTGTTTCTTTGAGACAGAGTCATTGTTTCTAGAACTTGCCATTTTCACAAGCCTCAGTGATGACCACAGTGAGCTCTTTATATGGGCTCAATTAAGGAGGATTAAATTTAAGAAGTTTAAATTATTAAAATCATAAACATGGGCCCCACATAGCTGATACTATAAATTTTGGGAAGGAAATGATGGTTACCTGATTGCTAATAACTAATGCTTCTGATTTTTATATCTAAGTAAGGGGTATCTCTAGGTTAATAATTCAAATGCAAAACTGACCCCACATTACTAAAGAGAGGAACTACCTCCCTCAAGTGTTGAATGTTGCTGTGACATTGATTTCTTTCTTTTTTTTTTTTTTTAAGGCAAGGTCAACAGACTTTCCTTTTCTTATATGAGAGAATGAAGGTAAGAGAGAGAGAGAGAGAATTGGCATGCCAGGTCCTTCAGCTACTGCAATCAAACTCCAGACACATGTGCCCCCTTGTGCACATGTGCGGCCTTGTGCACTTGCATCACTTTGTGTGTCTGGCTTACATGGGATCTAGAGAGTCAAACATGAGTCCTTAGGCTTTGTAGGCAAGTGTATTAACTGATAATCTTTCTCTCCAACCCTATAAAATTCTTTCTAACATACAGAACCAGATCAATAGACCACAGCCATGATCAACTGACTCCCTTCTTCCTGCTCTGTGTATTTTTTCTCTAATATTCTTTATTGTCAGAGGATAATATGATGCCAACTGTCAGTATAGACAGGTTTTCAGTAAATAGTTTTAGTATTCCAAAGTGTGTTTTAGAAAATGAATGTGGATCTGAGAGATTAAACTTAATGACTGTCATCTTCCCTTTCTTTGAATCTCACCTTTTCTTCTTGCTCTTCCCTACCTATTGCAACTTCCACAGCACCACAAAACAGTCTTCATTTACACTTACTAACGTTCAACTATTTACTTTTGTTCAAATGAAGATGTTCTTTCTATCTGCTGAAAATAAAGTGTAAAATTCCAAGCATCATTGTATGATTCTGGAAGACCATTACATTATCTCAGATCTATGATAATTCATCCTTAAATTCAGCTAAATCTCATATACACATATTATGATACTTGAATTATATATCCTATTTTCTGAGCAGCACATTGTGTTACAGAATAACAAATTTGGTCTTCTACAAAATTTATATAGAGTAATGAGGAAAAACTAGAGAACAGAAAAATAACATACAGAAAACCAAGCAGAATATATAAAGTAAGACATTTCTCTTATTATTGCTGTGGAAGGCATAACAGATACTTAAAACATTTCAGTCTTACATTACTTATTGAATTTTTTGTTTGTGCTTAAGACATAGGTCTATGGAATATTTATAAATTTCTTATTTACATAATTCAGACCATCATTTCTTTGCTCTCAAGTGATCAAAATATATTTATCAACTAAGTGTAATACCTTTGAATTTTCATTTTTTGTTGTGGTTATGCATATGTGTGTGAGTGTGTGTGAGTGTGATGTGGAGGGCAGGTCATGTGCTCATTCTATACACATGTAATCACTGTGGTAGACTGAGCTCACCTGTGGTGGCTGGAGTAGAGCACTGGTGTCCAGCTCCATTGCTCTTCTCTCAGTGTTCCCCTGAGCCAGGGCCTCTTATTCATCATGGAGCCTACTATATCTCTGACAAGTCTCTGGTTTCTGTTCTGCTATAGGACTGGGGTTAAAGACATGTGTGGCCATCCACAGCTATGGATGTGAATCCTAGGGATTGAATTTGAGTGCTCTCTTGGATCTCCTCAGGCTCTCAAGCTAATATATAAAATGTTCTTAACTACTGAATCATCTCTGTAGCCAAAATCTTTATTTATCTGGGCAGGGGAGGTGTAGTTTTAGTGGTAACTATTTTTGCAAGTTCTGTATTTTGCCATACATTTATATTAACTGACAGAGGAGTAATACCCTAAGAAATTCTCTGTTTTCCATATAAAATGTTTTCCATTTTTTTTAATCACCATCCAGTATGCTGAGGAGAATAGGCAGCAATCTGAATCGATCACTTAAGTGAGTAGAGGATGAACTGTGTTAACCTGTTGGGCTTGTGGCTTGGAAAGTCTAAAAGAGTCAGATCACAGGCTCATGTTACCATAATGGGACCACCAGTGTTCTTCAAATGGAAACATTCTTCCAGTAGAAGCAGGTCCTCCAACATAGCAAATAACAAAGTTGAAGGGATTGGACACAATAACTCTACATTTAATCTGTTTTGTAGTGAGAGGAACTCTTTCTAGTGCTTTGATTACCACCATATGCATGTTACCAATGAAAGAGAAATAGAAATGTGGCCAACAACTAAAAGCATATACTTCATACAGCAAATATAATTCTATCCTGTGAACTGTCCCCCTTCCACAAAATAGACAGTTGGAACTTTGAGTTGCTAATAGGCCTTCCACTCTGGGAATGAGGGCAGTTTTGATAACACTAATAAACTCCAAGGCCATGAGCCATTTTGCTGCTCTCTTCTTTTCTTTTCTTTTCTTTTTTTTTTTTTTTTTCTTCTTTGAGATACGGTCTCTATCACAGACTGACCTGGAATTCACTATATAGTCTCAGGGTGGCCTCAAACTCATAGTGATCCTCCTACCTCTGCCTACCAAGTGCTAGGATTAAGGGTGTAAACCACCACCATGCCTGGCTTGCTCTTATTTTCTATCGAATAAATTGATTTACAGGAATCAGTGTTCCTCAAGAGGTCACAATAATAAATAAGGCGTCATCGATGGCTGTGTTTGCAGAGGGAGTAAGGGCAGTGTAGGAAAATCATCCACATGCAGAATGCATTTTCGTTTTGGTGAAGACACATCTTTGTCCCCTCCATGATGAAAGTGGTATAGTATAATAATCCTTCCATTAAGAGGTAGTTTGATTCATTCAAGGAATGGCTCTGTCCCAGTGTTCCCTAATATCTGGGCTGTGAACAGCTAAGGAATCCAGCAGTAGCTGGTAATTAGTATTGGTGTCAGGTATCCACTAGGATGAATTTGTAAGGGTACCATCTCCATCTCAGCAACAAAGATTACTATGATGGCTGGTGAAATGGCTTCACAGTAAGGGAGCTTGTCAGCAAAGCTAAGGGACCCACTTTCAATTCTCTGGTACCCACATGAAGCCAGATGCACAAGGTGGCACACATGTCTGGAGTTCATTTGCCTCAGCAGTCCCAACCCAGCAGTGAAGGCCTGGAGGCTTCTTAAGGAGTGGCTGGTTTTCTGTCCACATGGGTCTTCAGTTGACGCTGCTCTTCAGTCCACGCTGGAAGGCAGCAAGCAGCTCTGGCAGCCAAGTGGGAAGAAGGAAGGGGCTCTTTTCACACAGCATAGAGCTTCCTTATATAAAGTATCCCTCTGAAAGGGCTACATTAGGGCTCACTGTGGGGGATGTACTTCCTTCTTCAGTTAATCCTTCCTGGAAGCAACTTCAGAGACCCATTGGAAAGGATTCCTAAACAAATCAAGTTGACAACACCTTAACTATCACACTTTCCAAATGGCATGTGATCTCAGTATGCATTCCTTTAGTTAAACCTGCCTATCAAGTGTCAGATTGCTCCTAAAGAGCAATACTTACAAAAGCAGGGATAACTAGAAGACCTACCACATTTAGGTTGTTGTTGTATTCATTCTGTTGTCTCTTTGGATTCATGTGCTTTACATGAATGGATATAACAAATTGTGCATTAAAAATACTAAAGAAAATCTGCACTGAACATTTACAGACTTTTATTCTCAGTAGTTCTTAAGCATGGCAGTATAACATTCATTAGCATAGTATTTACATGATATTAGGTATGATAAGTAATCCAGGGATGATTTAGTATATGGGGAGATCACTAGGTTATATGCAAATAGTATGCGACTTTATATAAGGAGCTTGAGTACCTGCTGAGTTTGGTATCCTCAGGGAACCTGGAACCAATTCTCCACTGATACCAAGGAATGATTATATTGACCATACTCTAATAATTTGGCAATTATTCTACTCAGTTAGTTTGGAAGAAAATAAATTTTGGGTCTTCTTTTTTACCTTCCTTACCATAATCATCAAATGAGGGGAGGCCTCAAGTTAACACCTACCACTTTCAAAAGTATATTGAGAAATACTGTATATTATACATACATACATATATACAAATACAAACAATAAGACAAACAATATTAAGCTTGCTGTGATACAGCAATTAATACTAAATTAATACTAAATAACAATTAAGAATAAAGCCTAATTTATCACCATAATCTAATAAAAACTTTCTTGGCATAATGAGGGCATTTTGCAGTATTCATGTCTGTTATGAGGGAACCAACCACTCACTAATTGGAGTGGAGACTTGCCCCATAGGAGGGAATACATGCCTGGTATTGAAAACGTTTGATGGTGGAGGTCATGAGCCCTAGGGACGTTAACACCTGCTGCTATCTGACTAAATGTATATAATATGGTTACCAAACTTCCTTGTAAGTACTTCTCTTAATGTTCATGTACAAATATTAAAGTTACTCTCACTTTGGCTGAAAAGCTTCACTTTTCAGACATCAGTGACCGCTGGGATGACTCAAAAGACACCATAGTGCTGAGAAGTGACCAAGACATGTTCAGCACTGAAACATCTCTACCGCACCTTCCAAGGCTCAGGTACCATTACGGAAGAGGTGGCAGAAAGTGGCTCAGGGTGACCTGGAATTCATTATGTAGTCTCAGCGTGGCCTCAAACCCATGATGATCCTCCTACCTCTGCCTCTCAAGTGCTGGGATTAAAGGCATGGGCCACCACGCCTGGATTCTTTAACATTTTTTATTGAAGGAGGTTCTGTCACTGAGCACAGAGCTCACCCATCCAGCCAGTTTGCCCAGACATCTGCCTGACTTCACCTCCTTAGTGCTGAGATTGCTTGTGTAAGCTACCAAGGCCATGTTTACATGGGTGCTGCAGATCTAAACTCAGACCCTCATATTTGAAGGCGCTTTACTGACTTAGCCATTGTCTCATCCCCATGCTCTCAAGTTCTTCTGTTGGGATGGGTGGGTGGGTGGTAAATAGGGACATATGGTGTATGCAAGTGTGTGTGTGTGTGTGTGTGTGTGTGCACATGCGCAGACACTCATGTCCCAAGAACATGCACATGGAGGTCAGAGGAGAACATCAGACATCCTCCTCTGTTGTTCCATCTCCTTGAGGAAGTCTCACAGTGAACCTGGAACGGCTATTTTTTTTCACACTGGTTCAGTCAGCCCCAGCAATTCTCCTATTTCCACCCCCCTCAGACATTATGAGCCTCATGACAGCATGTTTCCAGTGTTACTACACATGAAAACTTGGCATGTTGTAGCAATATAATTGCAGCAAATAATGCCCTGGGATTTTCAAGAAAGGCCCCAATGCTAGCAAAGGAAAGCCACTTCCACTGACAAGAGGAGCTCAGAGTGAGTCAAAAGTCTGAGGTGATTGGTTCCATCTGCATGTTAATAAATCTCTCTAATCTGTTTTAGATGTGTAGTCTTTCACAGTCATTGTAAAGCCATGAAGTATTCTCATACTGCAATTCTGTAACTGAAGCAAGGGTACTCTGTTTTAGCGATATTGCCCTTAGTTGTTTTATGGTAGTCAAAAGGTGATGTTGTAGTTAGTTTCCCACTGCTGGAACAAAACATCTACCAACAACAGCTAATGAAAAGAAATGGTTCATTTTTTTATTCTAGTCTCTAATAGAATCAGGGAAAGGATGAGAGATCAGAGACCTGGAATCCCACCTTGCCACAGCAATTGGGACACATCCACAAGAGTTAGCTGAGCTCTGGCAAGAGCTGGACTATGACACTCTAATCCCACTCACATAAACATACTTCCTCCACCAAGGCTCCACCTATCAAGCTGCCACCAGCAGGGTACCAAACATTTACACATGAGGCTATGGGGACATCTTGTTCAAGCCACCACAGGTGGTTCTGGGTTTGTGAAGGGTAACTTGACCTGAGAAATAAAGATGTGAGTGTATCATTTTGTTTCTTTCTGTAAGCACCTAAGTATTCTCAAACAAATCTGTATCTCATGTGTGTGTGTGTGTGTGTGTGTGTGTGTGTGTGTAGTTATTACTGATTTAACTGAAAAGCACAGAAGTTACTTGGCCTGCTGAGGCATTGAAATCAAAAGCATTTACACATAAGGCATTATAATTGTTTAATACCTGTTGAGGATTGTTATTATTCACAGAAACACTCAAAAAATCAACAATATAAACACTACAATTACCAAGTAATATTTGAAGGTTTCTTCACTACCACAAAATTCTTATCAATCAAGGTCCAGACAGTGAGTAGAAATCACACTAGTTATATGCATGAGAAGACTTAAAACTAATCAATTATTAACTAGGTATAAAATGTTTATTACCTAAAAAAGTACAAAGAACATTAAGTTTTCACAGAGATTAAAATTACAGGACATTACTCTGGGAACTAAAGTTACCAGAAAATTGCTATATCTGCTGCACCTACTTACAGAGAGGCTGAATGGATTGATAAAGCTCAGGTGACCACAGCGGGATGGAATGTTGCAAGTTAGAGCCAAATTACCTTGGGCTAATTTTACACCCTCAATAGTCATTTATTGCCCACCTAACATCTTGGTGACTGGAAGTTGATCAGCTATGATCTTTGTTTGAATGTAAGAACAAACCCCCACAGCTTCCACGACCAGAGGACTAAGAAAGTTACTGGATAGCACCTGAAGTCCATGGTGGAGACTTCCTGCTTTACTACAACCCACCCACCTGTTGGTCAGCTAATGTATTTGAAATAAAGGTAATTGAAAAAGATTTATGCCTATCTTCTATTCTGTACCTATAAAAATACATGAACTTGTTAACACATTGGAATATGGAATTCAGATTATCTAAACGGGTTCTAGGGCCATCATCACTCATATTTAGCTCCCGAATAAACCCTTAGCCCCTTTGAGGTGAAAGCTGTTTGTTTAGCATCACCTACTCTAACTTACAAGAAAGTGAAGACAAAAGGAGGAAGCTGCAGTTGTTAAAGTTAGAAGCTGGAGACAGAGGCCTTAGTTGTAGGCCCATAGATACAAGGAGGTTCTGCTATTTCCTTGCTCATCTGTAACTGGGAAAACCTTAATGGGACTTTTAAGTGCTATAAATGTTGCACACTTATTTTAGCAGTGACTACTCCTGTCTGGCAACCTAACATCAGTGGGATGGTTCTTATAGTAACAGGAAGCTATCTGAATGGAAAAAGGAAGGAAGAAGTCTCTCCCTCATTAGCCAGCCTTCTTTTTCTTTTTAACTCCTCCAAATGACAAAGCCTCGTAGAATGGGGAAAGCAGAATCATGATTTACAGAGCTCCAGATTGTGGCACATACAAGAGGAATGGAATTTTTTGAATTTCAAGAAATTACACTGAAACATGACAAAACAGCTGAAGATCAAAGAGTACTTTAAGCAAGCACAAAAGGACAGAGGACCAGTGACCTTTCTCCAGAATTGTTCACTTCCTTATCTCAGCTCTATGCACATTGCTAATTTCACTACCATGCCTGTCCTTAAAGAAATGCCTATGCCTATGCTTAAGGGCATTTGAGTATGTTCATTCATTTTTAAGAAAATAAAGGATCTCTAAGAAACACTTTTATTTAAACATATGAGAGACCATGTAACTGATAAAAACTACTTTGGCCAAAAGTAAAATCAAACTAGGTTTAGATATTTAGTTCTAGGTAGTTTTTAATTTAGCTTCATGTCAGAATTTGTTCAGCTACTAGAATTAGATCTTCTTAGATAGTCCTCACAGTTTTGGTCCAGTGAGCTCAGTCATCTATTTCTTGAATACATGATTTTATAGAGCGTTATTATTATTATTTTATATTTTATTCTTAGTATATGGGATGGATTTTAAAATGATAGCTACTTTCTCTACTAATCCAAAATAATTGTGCTGGATTATTTCTTTTGGGGAATTTGGATGTCTAATCCACTTAGAATTGCATTTTACTTGAGGCAGGTATAGCTCATGCTTAAAATTAATTGAATTTAGCTACAAAACTTTTCCTTGTGAATTTGATTTTCCTAAGTATGTCTGGCAAGGACTGATTATTGGAGAGTTTGGTGCCAGCTAAGCTTTCTGAATCACAAGGTGAGGAAACAGACCCTTGAAGAAGAAGTGAGCCACCTGAGGCAGAAGATTACTCTGAACAGCTCATCACTAATTTCAACAAGCACCAACTTCATTCTGTTCTACAAAGTAATATGTCACAATGAGGGAGAATTTCATGTGCTTTAGTTAGTAATGCTAAACTCTAAATTTAACACACTTTATTGACTATGATTTTATATGAAATATTATTCTTGTATATTTTAAAGGCACAGTTCATTTAATTTATATATTAATTGCCATGTTAATTTAATAATGTATGGTCTCAATATTGCCAAATAAGTTTCTAAAGAAAATTGTAAAATAATGGTAAAAATTCTTCTTGTCAGTATCCATAACACATTCTATTATAATGCCACTCTATTCTATTCCAAAATAAAATTCTCTCTTAACCAAGTTACAATATAAAAACTCATATTAAACTAAAGCATTTGTTGCATTCACCTGTCTAAAATTCTTACTTTCTCTTAATTGTATCACATATTTTTTCTATGGGTAATTGAATCATTAATTTCATTAATGGCTAGAGAAATCAAACATTTTCTATAGTGTCAATATTACATTGTAAACTTCCATGATTCATTAATTTTTATACAATCTACAAAAAAGTATCATTGCAATGATAAATCATATATATATACACCTACATATATATATAAAGATATAAGTAATATCTATAAAAGAACCAAAAGTTATAGTCATTGACATTATTCTCTATACAAAATTTAGTATAACACATAAATAATGGTACATTAGACAGTGTTAGAGTGACCATTTTTTAGGGGCCTATGACCACTGTATGTTTTATATATAAGTCTAATTTTAGCTTCTGTTAGTTAACTAATCTTACTAAGTAATTTGATTCTTTCAATGCCCTAAAATTTTATAATCTTAAAATTTTCACTGTAATATATTTGCAAGTGCAGCAATAATCTTATATCTAATATTTCAGATAAGAAAATAATTCCTTATTCCCAGCAGATTATTTGTTACTCCTTTTTGTGAAACCATTTTAATGTTTCCATAAAAGTCATTAGCTAAAACACAAAGGAGCTAGAATTTTAAAACATGGATAAGAGAGAAAACTCACCAAATACTCTTTCTCCTAGAGTTAAAAAAAAATGTATTCTCAAATTCTGGCCTCAAAGAATAGCCTTCCAAAGGAGTCTAAATTCAATGAATTAAGGCTGTGGTTCAATTTATGTCCCAAACCTTAGTGGAAAACAGTAGAGAAATATATAATGTTAATAGAGAATAACAACATAATGTAAGACCAGTGCATGCAGAGAATTTAAAAGCTATCAGGAAGAAGGGAGTTGTAGTTACCTTCACAGTCCTGGGACAAAACACCTACCTAAAGCAGCAGGTATTAGGAAATAGTCTATTTTGACTTACAGGCTGGAAGGGAAGCTGCATGCTGGCAGGGAAGAGATGGCAGAGCCCAGGCTGGACATCACAGCAGGTAGAAAATAGCAGCAAGAATGTGAGCTGTTACCTGACAATGGGGAGGTGATTATAACTCCTCTCAAACTATCACCAGCTCAAGACCAAACATTCCAAAGAGGTGATTTTACTAGGGACATCTGACTCAAACCACCAAAGTAGTTGAACACAGCCTTGGTAAAACCACTGGCAACCCCAACCAATTGTGAGCACAGCCAAGGCTGCGCTTGATGAAGAAGCACAGCAAGGACTGGTGATGGGAAAACGTCACTGAAGCAGTCCAGCCAATTCATCTGAAATACAAGAGCGAGTCATGACGAGGGAGTTTGAAATAGTACCCAAAACTGTTCCATTGTCTAAAAATAATCCGTTTTCAATGACAGTAACAAAATAACACAAAAGGTAAGAAACATGAAACTATTACTTATAATCTGAAGAAGAAAGTCAGAAACAACAAAAAATGTTATTTTAAGCTGAAATTTAGAATACAAAGGGTACAAAAAGTTACTGTAAATAAGTTTACAAAACTAAAATAAACTATGTTAAAATAAATGCTAAGAATTAGATAAAAAGGTCTCACTAAGGAGCATATCTAACTAACTAAACATAAATAAATTATTTAGAACCATTCATTGGAAAATCTGGAATTAAATATATATCATAATTGCAATGAGAAACTTACTACTATGCCTGGAGTCACTTTGAACTGACAAAAAAATAAACACAGTTGAAGATAGACTGACATAACTTTTGCCATATGAAGAACAAAGAGAAAAACAATGGATATAAATAGTGTTCAGGGGGTTGGAAAGATGGCTCAGCATTTAAGGTGCTTGCTTACCTGAAAAGCCTAAAGACTGAGGTTCGATTTCCCAGTACACAAGTATATCCATATACACAAGGCGGAGCATGTGTCAGCAGTTTGTTTGCAGTGGCTAGAGGCCCTGGTGTGCCCAGTCTCTTAACCTGCTTCTCTCACTCTCTCAAATAATAAATAAATAAATAAATAAATAAATAAATAAATAAATAAATAAATAAATAAAAATAGTGTTAGGGACTTATGGGACATCATCAAGAGTAGTCACATATACATAATACAAATGTCTAAAAAGGAACGAAAGAGAAGACCTACCAGAAACAATTGAGTGTCTGATATATAACAGTCCTTTTCATCAATTGGTTCCTGGAGAGTTACATATAAAAAACAAAATAATGAAGTTAGTAGGATTCTTCCATATCTTACAAAATGTTAATTTCAAGTGAACCATTAAATTAAATTTAAGTTCTAAAACTACATATATTTTAGAAGAGAACATGACTATATGTTATGACTGTAATATAGAAAAAGATTCTGAGATATAGCACCAAAAGCATAAATTACTATATATAAAATATATCAGGCAGTATCAAAATTAAAAGTGCATATGACTGATTCAAAGGTGCCATCTAAAAATATAAGAAATATTCTTGTACTCTAGTGTGACAAATTAATGTTTATGTACATTATCAATGTTCAATAGTAAGAATACAAATAATACAATTAAAATTAAAAATATAGATAATAGGACTGGGAAGATAGCTCAACAGAGAAGGGCACATAATATCAAAGTCTGATAGCCTGGGTTCAATTACCCAACACCCACATAAAGCCAGATGCACAAAACAGCACTTGCAAATTAATTAATTTTAAAATACTGATAATGTAATTAAATAAATTTGTACAAATTATCTGAATAAGCACTTCTCCACACAAGACAAATCTTTATCATTATTCATTAGAGTAATTCCATCATTTATACAATTAAATTTCACTTCACACTACTAAGGTGGCTATTATCTACAGCATAGGTAATGCCATTTTTATCAAGGATGTGAAGAAATTAAACCCCATGCACATTGTTGCTTAGAAAACTTATCATATTTATTTGGGGCAATGAAGTCAGCAAGGCTTCAAAATACATTCATTACAGTTATAAATCCAGTAATTACACTCTCAGATATATTCTCAGGAAAAATGAAAACATATATACATGAAAAATCTATATACTATGGATCATAGCATATTTTTCACACTAACCAAAATATGAGAACAATCTAATCATCCATCAAATAATGAAGTATAAAATGTGATGTAGCAAAACAATTGAATATTATTGGGCAATATGATCATATAAAGAACAGGTATTTTCGTGGTTTAAATGAGATGTGCCTGATAGCATCATGTAGTTTGAATACTTGCTCCCCAGGCAATTTGGAAGGTGGATCATATGACCTTGATGTTTATTAGCCCAAATTGCTAGTGCTATGTAGCATTTTATATATTATTGCCAACATATAATTGTACCCCATTCTCCATGATGTTCACTTAACTGAATTGAACAAACAAAAGATGGTATACATTAGGTAAGTGAAATATATTGATTAACTTAAAGTAATTAATTTAAAGAGTATATGTGCTGTAGTAATAAGATGAGAAAATTAGCATTGCAATTCAATTTCTACATGAATTATCTTGGCTTTAAGATCAACATATAAAAATTAGTGTTTATTTAGTTTTAGGTATCATATTTCCAAGAGAGTTCAACCATTTTCCTATCTGAAGGCAGAAAATAGAAATTTCTCTCATGGTTCTTGACATTATGTAACTTACTTGGATTTTGAATCTATTAATATCATATTGAGAAGATACTGACACTTTGTGGTTGAGTGATCTTGAATTTATATTTTGAAGAAACTCAAGTTGAAAGAAACTCAAAACTCAAGTTGCCATTGTGTCTAGATACAAGTATATCAATGGCAGAGTATATGGTCAGTAATATTTTAAATATATAATAATCAAAGCTATGTCTGACTCACATTAAATGTACTATAAAGCTGTCAGCTAGGCTTATATTTGTACAATTTTATAATACATTGAAACAGGCATATTTGCTAATTTTAATATCTCCTTATAAGTTTGCTAATTTTTTTCTCTTGAAAATATCTGGAAAGCAAAGTTAATAAAATTAGTTTTTGCTTGAAAATTTAGAAACTATTAAATTAAAGCAATTTGTTTTGTCAGAATAAAGGAATGTTTCTCAGACTTCCATTAAGCTTACAAACATCAGATTCAGTTCTTTTATAAACATCCAAAAGTGGTTCACATGAGAAATTCTAGATGATGAGATGATCTTTCTGAAGTATTACTTTTTTCATAATTAAAAGGAAAACTGCATAATAACCTGGTTTACAGGTGATTATAAGGAGTCAATAAGTGCAATTATCTTCCTTCTTTGAATACTAAGTTTAAAATTAAAGCTCATTTTAATTTCAAAGTCATTAAAAGGAGAGACATAGTAGAAATAATCTTATTCTGTAAAAAAGGTGATACTCAGAAATAGAACTCTATAAATCAATCATCTACCCAGAATTAATTCTTTTGAATTACTTTAATGCTCCTAAAGGAGGATTAGAGTCGGATTTAAATAAAACCAGTATATTATATTTTTTACTCCCACCAAAATAATTATCTAATGACTGTGACAGTTTTTAGGATTCAATGTAAATCTGTATTAAACTTTAAAAAGAGAGGGTCGTTCAAATCTGTTTAATTAATCAAACTTCCGTGAGTAATTAATTTAGTCTATTGTTAAAAGTAATGTGTTCTGAAAATTTTAAAGAGGATTAGTGTATGAAATTTATGAGTTGACCAAACAAAAAACTATCTTATAAATGTCTTTCTAAAGTCAAAACTGCTCAAACTCCAAATACATTAGTAGCTAACAAGCAAACTCCAAGACTATGTGAGAAAATTACTTGCAGAGTTTTAATATATATTTAAATATATGTGCATTTGCATGTATATATTTAAATTATGAAATATACATATTAAAAGTATATGCAAAAAGATTTCATAAGACTTTTTATTTATTTATTTATTCATTTATTTGAGAGCGACAGACACAGAGAGAAAGACAGATAGAGGGAGAGAGAGAGAATGGGCACGCCAGGGCTTCCAGCCTCTGCAAACGAACTCCAGACGCGTGCGCCCCCTTGTGCATCTGGCTAACATGGGACCTGGGGAACCGAGCCTCGAACCGGGGTCCTTAGGCTTCACAGGCAAGAGCTTAACCGCTAAGCCATCTCTCCAGCCCTCATAAGACTTTTTAAAAATATTTTTGTGGTTTTATATTGGAGAGAGAGAGAGATTTGGCATGCAGGGTCTCTAGCCACTGCAATTGAAACCCAAATGCAGGTGCCACCTTGCACTCATGTGCAAACTTGTATCCTTGCTTCACCTTTTGAGTCTGGCTTACCTGAGATCTGGAGAGTCAAACATGAGTCCTTAGGCTTCACAAGCAAGCACCTTTAAGTGGTAAGCCATCTCTCCAGCCCATAAGACTTTTTACAATTAAAAGAATGATTAGCATTGATGTTTCAACATTAGAACAAATGTTGCACATGTTGTATATCACATTGGAAATGACCTTTATGCAAATTTCTTATACTTTTCCTCCATGGAAATGCAATTTATATCACATCTTGTTGATATTTTGTGTAAGGCTAGGTTTAGATATGAACATTTTCCTATAGTGCAATGTTTATTCCATTACATTCATATTTTGTAATAACTTTTAGATTTTCATAATATCAGTTTTAGTAATAAGATACAGGAGTCTGAAAATATAAATGCAGTGTAGATTATAAAAGTACTACTGGACAAAAACCTGGAGAACTGGCATTAGGAATTAAGATTCCCGTGACTGTAATGCCAAACACTTCTAACACAATGAGTAAAATAACAGATGAGCTAAAAATTAGCATGACATTGTTGCTTTTGCTCAGGTCTTTCTTTGATATCATAATATTTATAATAAAAATCACTCTGAAAATCAGAACACGCCATTTTATTACATAAACAATATCTTTTAGAGTAATATTGTTTCTGTAAATGAGAATCAAACTATATATTCAGTAAGGAATTATATTGAAAATGTTCCATTGCTTGTGAAGCAAAAAGGCATGCTATGAAAAATAGTTATGAGTTCCTTGGGTTTCTTCCTCCTCCAGCCGTGCCTGAGTAGCTGTTACTAGGATAACATTTGCCTTGATCTCTAGCGTTTTCTTAGCCTTGTCTATGTGTAGGTGTATGGAGGAGCATCAGACTGTCTTGCTTGACATCTCCTTCAAGGACAGTCAGAACTGGTTCTACCAAAAATGCAGGGTTAATTTTCTCAGGCAAGGGTGGAGGCTAATGCTACAGGAAGGAGGGATATATCTGTAATTAACAATGGGGAGACTGCTTCCTAAGACAAAATAAATCCATCATCATGTAACAGTTCAATGCCCCTGATTTCATCAGGGTTTTCCCACACATCTTCATCCAATTACAGCATCCCACTCTTTTCCAACAGCAGATAAGGAAATGGTGATCAACTGGGGTACAGAGAGTTGGAAGAACTACAGAGAAGCCTGGATTTCTCTTTTTTGCATAATTCCAAACCACACATTTTGGAAGGGGAGAAGCTGAATCACACAGAGAACAGCCATCAGAGACCACTGATCTGACTTCTATTCTGAATGTCACAAAATCACCAGATGTGGATGAAGTGAGCATCCAGGATGGAGTCCTTGGCATGCAGGCATTTATATAGAAACCCAGCAAAGGACACCTCCAAGGAGAACACCAAAAAGTCATGGACTAAAGATGTATTTAAATGGAGGAATGGAGAAATGAAGCCATAAAAGACTGTAAAGATTCATGTACTAACTTAAGTAAAAGTCATCATTCCTAACAGGAAGTACAGTGTGCACATGTCCACAAATACATTATTCATAGGCTGTATGTAGCACACAAATTTCAGGTGTGTGAGGAAGTAAGAGACTATAACACTTGCTAAAGAGCAGTTAGTAGAAACAGTTGTAATGATGGTAGAGAATTGAAATTAGCAAACATAAATTTTATATATTTGGAAACAAAATATTCAAAGCAAAATTGTTGATTTTTTACAATAATTATTTTGAAAGTCTTCTCTGTTTGAAAAAGCTCAACAAACTTTAACAGAGTGCAAAAAATCTGCACATAAGACATCTATATTAAATACATTAAAATTTAACAACCATCAGTGTCCAGTAGTAATAAGAGGCTTTTCTCTATAGTCATATGATAAAGAAATGTACACAAGAGAATAAGCACTTCTACCTTCTGATATGAGAAAAAAAAAAAAAAAACACTGAGAGTTACATGGAACATTTTCTTTATAATTTTGAAAGAATACTGACAAATTATTATTCTATGCCCAGAAACAATATTAAAATAATTTAAAAAAAAAACTAAGGAAAATCTGACACAAAGAGATGGTCCCTGGAGAAATAAGGTTTTTAGGCCAGAAGAAACATGGTTCTAAGTAAGACTTGTAGCATTAAAGCTTGTGTGGCAACTTGAGTAGGTAATGATATCCAGATATTTGTGTCAAATGCTGATCTGGGTGTTGTTGAGAAGCCATTTTGGAGATGTCTTTAACATTTGCGGTTAGGAACCTAAGTACCTCCATTATTCTTATGTGAGAGAGTTTCGTCCAGTCACTGATAGCCTTACAAGGGAAATCTGAGGTTTGAGGAAGCGTAAACTCTGCCTCAGCACTGTTATAGAGCAATCTTCTCAGAATTTGCAGCCTCTCCTCCCCTGTTTTCACAGTATTATGCACCAATAATTAAAATATCTCTTTTATACACACACAAACACAAAGTGAGCTTCTATTTCTTCTCTATAGAACTTTAATACAAAGTAAATGTACATACAAGTATATATATTTGCCAAACATATATACATATATATATATATATATATATATATATCCAACTATCAAATGAATATATTTATATATATTTGTTTTGCATCAAAGCATCAAAATAACTGTATATCTATCTATATATTAAAGAAACAAAAATGTCACATGTAGCAAATATATGAATAAATGTAAACAATCTCTCTTATTTCAGATATTTAAAACATATAATGCTGGCTAGTTCTAGTTCAATACCAGCTGAGGAAGATGTCAAAAAAAAAAAAATTGATGTTTTCTCAAATAGCAACTATGACTGGAAAATATCAGAAAAATTAAACCTGATTCCCTTAGAAAAAAAGACTAATAGACACAATAGATAAGAGAAAGAAAGCAAGACATGGAAAATAAAAGTATGGTGGAGTTTTAGCTTTCTTTATTCACAAACTCCCAGTCATTATTGAATTAAACTACCTAAGGAAAGACGGAAGAGCAGAGACAGTTCTGGGAAAATGCAGGAATTAAATCTCTGGGACAATTTCTAACAAGGAGAGAAATAATAGAATTCCACGTTTGTATAATGTAATAATTCTCTGGTCAATACTGATTTAAGAATGCTGAGACAAGTAAGAACAATCTAAAGGAGGGAAGTAACACTGAATTGCTCTTCAAGCTTCAGAAGACAGAACATAGTTAAAGTTGTAACAACTTGATTTTCAACTGAAATAAAACATTGATGCTGCACAGAAAATTGTAACAATCTCTAGCATAACATTCATATTTTTAGTATCCTGTACGCTCTTGCTTCTTTCCTTTTTGTATGTGTTTTGTAAACACTTTGATTCTATCACATATTTTCTACTTTTTCCTTCTCCTGTATAACTTCTGTTGGTCTCACAGGTTAGTGATTCCATCCTGTTATCTCCATTTTCATTGGAGTCCCATATAATGCTCAATATGAGAATTTATTCATTATGATTTCCTTCTGTCTTTTTACAGTTTCTCTTTCTCTGTTAAACTTTTGTAGATACATCTTGATACCAGTGAGATAACTTTATTGAACATTTCCATTTTATCTAACACTAATTGTCCAAACTGTCATCTGTGTGTTGTCTTTCCACTGAGAAATGGATTACATTTTCTTAAATTTTCTATTGTGAATAGTCTTGCACTGGATACTAAACCTTATGTCTATGCATAAAAGAAATGAGCATCTATGATCACAAAAATTAAATATTCTGACACATGATTCATCATAGTGACAAAATGGAATACTCAAATGTATACTTATGGGAATTTGGATTTACAAATACGGTAATCCTATAATAATCAGTGATTTAAAAGGACATAAACTATAAATACAATGGCATAGTTGAATTCCACAAACATAATAAGCCCAGAATACAAATGCAAATATTTTTTATGCCTTCATTTAAGTGAATTTCTAGTAAGTACAATTCTACATTCATAAAAATACTGTTGCTAGGCAGAGGTGGGCATGAAAATATTTGTCTTGTTATGGATATTGACTATGTACCTAAGAAATGTGCTGCCAAGTGTGCATATCATCAAACTGCAATAGTTAAAATATGTGAATTTCACTGTAAAAAAAAAGAGTAGAAAAAAGTTATAAGTAGATAAAGTTGAAAGATAAACAGTAAAGAGAGCCATATTAGATTCTTGGTTAGTCTTAGTAATAAAGGAAATACTATACTGGTAATCTTAATCACTTTATAATATGACTATCCTGTTGCTTACAGTAGATACCAATAGTGTATTGTATGGTCCCTAAGACGAGTCAGTTGTGTTGCAAGCTATGCCTTTGGTAGGTAGGCAATAGGGCATTAATGGTGATTGCTTAGAGATAGTTATATAATCATTAATAAATCCTTAGTGATACATAAATAGCCACTGAGTATTTGTTTATATTTATTAATGATATATTTATTAAGCAGCTATTAAATTCTTGATGAAAAAGCTAAGAATGTAAACCACAAAGCTGCTATCCTCTGAGATTCCCATGCTTACCTGCCTTCATCTACTCAGGCTGCTATAATAAAATGTACACTGAGTAGGTAAGAAAGCACAGATACTTATTCCCAAGGTCAGTATCAGAAGTCCAAGATCAGGTAAGTAAGCTGTCATCTGGTTTATTCTGATACAGTGTGCAGTGGAGACCTATTTTCTTGTTAAGGTTTGTGCTGCAGAAACATGAAGACTTCTCTTTGGATCCCCAGCCCCCAAGGTAAATGCCAGGAATCATATTATGTGCTGTAATTCCAGCATTGGACTAGTGGCAACAGGAGGTCCCAGGACATACTGGTTAGCTATTCTCACTGAATCAATGAACAGAGGGTATAATGAGACACCCTGTCTCCACTTTCATCTAACTAGGTATAGGCTGATTTTACTCTTTAAAAATTTACTTTTATATTTTGTCTCCCTTTATACAAAGTTCTTGGATTTGTTAGCATGTTTAGAATATTTTTTCCAGAAAGTTTAGAATTGTCTATTAATTTACTAATGTTTTTAAATGATTGGACATGAATATTAGTAGTTTTTTTTCCTGCTTTTCATATTAAATAATTTTTAGCATTGAAAAATCATGTATTTGAGCAATAAAACATATCTCTTTTAATGTAAAACTTCCCTGTTTTGATGGTTATGTATATGTCTATAACTGTAAACCAAACTAAATCTCTTTCCTGCCTTAAAACAATAAAATAAAAGACTGAGCAAAAATATTGCAAGTTTATAGAAATTATATAACTTCATTTTTATGTGATGAAGGTCTAAAAAAACAATGTTCCTAATGGGCTTTTTAAGATGAACACATTCAGGTGCATTCCTTAAAATGTGCATAAAAGTACTGTTTTGTTTTTACTGTGGCAACAGAGTTGGAAGCAACAACAAATGGTACTGGCTAGTCCCCAACTGAAGAAGAAATGAAAGATTTTCCATCTGAATTCTTCCCCTGTATGCATCTTTGAAGTACTCTGTGCATATGCACAGTCATAAACATGAAAACCTTAGAACCTTAAGAGAAGAAACATGTTGGTGCTTGGGCACGGTTCCTGTATGAAGTTATTCTTCTGATATTTAGGCAACTTTTCCATGTTAGCTCTTTCTTGCTTTTCCCATTGCAAAGTATGGGTTAGAATTCTTAACTACTGCACATATATCATGAGGATTAATGGTTTCAAGGAGCTTTCAAGATGATTTTTTTTCACATATAAAGCATCATTAATAATAAAGGAAAAGGAAATTAAACCTTAGCATAAATATCCTTGCACATGATGACAAATTGACACACTGATGTACGTAATTGGCATTTTACATTTCTGACTACAAAGCAGCTTATGTAGGGCAACCTTATGACTCTAAGCACTATAATCCACCAACTTCACAGAGCACACCCACACAATGACTCCATGTGTTCCACGCCACACGTGTAAGCAGCAAGCTTTCTGTGTTCTCCACAATGTTATCAATAATATAACCCAATTTTATGAATGAATTACAATCAAATGCTTCCAGACCTTCAAGAAAATCAAGTTAAGGTGATCTGAGATAGTATGCATATATTTTTGATATATCTCATATTTTACTACCCCTCAAAAACCTATGACATTCTACAGTGAGCTATGCAGAAAAACCATCATGTGCTATGCTCTGCCTTTATGAGGTGCTAATTAGGATATGAATTAAAAATCGGTCCTTAGAAAGCACGCAATAGTAGTTTTGCTAAGAAAAATAGCTCCAGTTTTCAAGCCATACTTGATTTCATGATCATGTGAGTAGACAGCATTTTAATTCTTCCTGCATCAAAGGTGGAATTTAATATGCAAAAATACAGAGACAATCTGTATGATAAGTACAATTAATTCTGATATGTTTAAGTAAGAAGGCACTTCAATCAAAACATATATTTCAGAGCAATTCTATGCAATGCTTTTGATTCACAAGTTTAGAGATGATGACACTGATGAGAATGCAGATAGTAAAATATCAGAACTGGTGGCACACAACTCCAATTTAGAAAAGAAATTAGATTTCCCTGCAAAGCAGATTAGAGAAGGAAGTGGAGACAAAGTGCAGTACAATATGAAGACAATCCGAGCAAACATTTCGGCACTGGTGAGAAGGAGTTGCATTTGTGCTTAATGAAGTGGATGATTTAGAGACCAAGACCTCGGATTTTAAATGGCAGTGGGGAGAAGAGGAATGTAAAATAGTTACCAGGCAACCTGCTTTGAGATTTAAAACATTCACACTCAACCTGGTATACCACCCTTGCATTGCTGTACTTCTAGAACTCTAGAAAACTTAATTGCCCTAAAAAGTGCATAATGCCTTTATTTAAATTATATAAAAATGCATAACCATTCTCGTGTTAAAACTAAAAACATGACAACCTTGGTTACTTAAGTTTACTCTGTGGAAGATGTAAAGTCTCACTCTCAGTTTTGTAATCACCTAATAAATATTCATTGGATTCTTACTAGGTGCCAAGGCCTCTTTTTGGCTGTAAGGATAACTTTCATGAGTCTACTGGAAAGAGAAAGCAGGATTAAAGAAAGTTTCCTGAGGGCTGGAGAGATGGCTTAGCTGTTAAGGCATTTGCCTGTAAAGCCAAAGGATCCCGGTTCAATTCTCTAGGATCCATGTTAGCCAGATGCACCAGGGGGCACATGAGCTTGGAGTTTATCTACAGTGGCTGAAGACCCTGGCACGCCCATTCTTTCCCTCTCTCCTCTTTCTCTCTCTCTGCCACTTTCTCTGCATTAAATAAATAAATAAATAATATATTTTTTAAAAAGAAAGAAAGAAAATTTCCCGAAAAACAAAACACAACAACAAAAAAGTTGCATGAAATAAATGCCTATAACATGAAAAGATGTTGTTGATTATTCAAAGAGAATTAAAGAAGAGCAGTAAGAGATAGTGGGTGAGTATTGGAGTATACTTAAACAACCAGGAAATGAGGGGACCAAGAAAATAATGTGAACGAAGTTTTGAAGAGGGAGGAAGGCTCATGGGTCTCTTTGGAAGATGTTTCTAGCTGCTTAGTAAAGAATCCAGGAAGCCAGAGGGTTTCCATGGGTTTAATGGGACATGATGTAGATGGAGAGCACAGACGAGGACTAAACGTAATAGAAAGCAGAAAGTACAATCATCAGGTCAAGGAGTATCTAGAAGGCCACAAGAAACCCTTGCTTCTGAATGGAAGGTGGTTTGGTTGGACTGATGAGGACCTAATTTCTTACAAGCCGATGGTTTGGTAGGACCTCATGGTGGAATTCAATGGAACTGATGAAACATGGCTTCAAGAAAGCAAGGAGAGAGCTCAGTTGAATAACAGTGCCCCTCAGCAAAATCATTACACTATGAACCCACAAGTGGTTCACTAACTGGAGCAACTGCAGTCTTATGATCCAATCACCTCTGAATACTGCTGTATTGAAGGCCAAGCCTTCAACATAGGAGTTTAGGGAAATATTGCAGCTACAAATCATACCACTTGCTGGGTAAATTATCTATCTATTTCTCTATCCAACTGTCTGTCCATCTATCTATCTATCTATCTATCTATCTATCTATCTATCTATCTATCTATCTATCCAACTATCTATCTATCTATCTATCTAACTATCTATCTATGAAATTTCTTCTATTTTGCTATAGGTAGACAGCTGAATTTATATGCAGTAAGTGTTTTTGTCCTTTTTCAATAAGTATATTTTTATTTTTAAAATTACATCATAATTGCATGTACACAGATATGACATGTTGTTTCTGTGTGATAGTTTCACTGTATTCCAGGCTGTTCTTTAATTTATGAGCCCAAACAATACCCTCAACTCAGGGCCTACAAAGTAGCTGGGACTGCAGGCAATATACTGTCATAACTGGTCTGGAGATACCTTCTTAATTTGATCTTTCTTTTATGATCACTTCATTCAAACACACTGAAACACTGTGGAATGAGTGTGTAGAACTATAGCCAAAACCTCTGCTTATTTCCTGGAGCCTACTCTACGGTTAGTGCATAGAAGACAGTAGCTGGGCATACTATCATGTTGCTTGAGTCCTATTTTTAAAATTTAATCCCTTCATTTCAAGTATTTTAAAGTCATAAGTGGATTACAATCTGGAAATATTTATTTTCTATCACTTCTGAACCTGACAAGCAATTCTAGGCCAGCCTGTCAAATCCAGTCTTCTGAAACCTAGTGAGTAAACCCTCCTTTCTAAATCTCCGTAACTATCATATACATGTTGATAAGAATTTTTTGAAATCTGTCCATCAAATATATAAAAGGTAGTAGGTTCCCTTCAAGTGTAAGCAGCAAGAGAAAAATATTAAACATCTATCAAGAAGATACTTACTAAAATTTTTGCTTGTTTATTTGTTTTTGAAGTAGAGACCTGCTCTATTCCGGGCTGACTTTGAATTCACTATATCGTCTCAGGATGGCCTCAAACTCATGGTGATCTTCCTACCTCTGCCTACAGAATCCTGGGATTAAAGGAGTGTGCCACCACACCTGGATAACAATTTTTATTTATTTGAGAAAGAGGAAAGGAAAAAGAGAGAAAGAAAGGGGGTAGAGATATAATGGGTATGCCAGGGCATCTAGCCACTGCAAATGAACTCCAAACAAATGTACCAACTTGTGCATCTGGCTTGCATGGGGCCTGGGAAATCAAGTCTGCGTCCCTTGGCTTTGCAGGCAAGTGTCTTAACCACTAAGCAATCTCTCCAGCTCATTTATTGAAATTTTTGAGACAAGGTCTCACTTTATCCCATGCTGATTTGAAACTCACTCTGTGGTCTGTGGCCCAGTGTGAACTTAACTCATGATGATCCTCCTAGCTCTGTCTCCTGAGTGCTGAAATTATAGTCTTGAGCCACTACTCCTGGCTACTCATTTAATTTTTAAATTATTTATTTATTTATTTATTTGAGAGCAACAGACACAGAGAGAAAGACAAAGAGAGGGAGAGAGAGAGAATGGGCGTGCCAGGGCTTCCAGCCTCTGCAAACGAACTCCAGACGCGTGCGCCCCCTTGTGCATCTGGCTAACGTGGGACCTGGGGAACCGAGCCTCGAACCGGGGTCCTTAGGCTTCACAGGCAAGCGCTTAACCGCTAAGCCATCTCTCCAGCCCTCATTTAATTTTTAAAGTACAGAACCAGTGTCCTTCTCTGTCATAAAATACAATATGTAACATTGAGGTAAAATATTTTATAGACTTTGGAAATATATACTTTTCTACACACTCTACCATTCTACTTAATATTTTATTTTATTTTATTTATTTTATTTTTATTTTTTTAATTTAATTTATTAGTTTTCATTTCAGTGAATACAGGCAGATTGGTACCATTATTTAGGCTCATCTGTGATCTACCGCCTACCATTAGACCCTCCTTGTTAATGAAAATGGGTCGTGCATTGTGGAGTTAGCCCCCGGTTATTAGTATGATAAATGTCTCTGCAAATCTACTTAATATTTTATACAAAGTCACCATTGTTATTTACTGAATAAAATCTAAGTTCTTCATCCAAAAATGAAGAGGGCACTTTTAAAAAAAAGAGATATATTAGTAAATTCTCATAAGTACTTATTTTTAAGAAAAATAGGTAATGGAAATATTTTAAAGGAGTTTTGATTATATAGATGACTACTCATCCCAATTAAAAAGAAATCTTGGGCTGGAGAGATGGCTTAGTGGTTAAGCGCTTGCCTGTGAAGCCTAAGGCCACCTGCTTGAGGTTCAATTCCCAAGTACCCATGTAAGCCAGATGCACAAGGTGGTTCATGCATCTGGAGTTTATTTGCAGTGGCTGCAGACCCTGGTGGGTCCATTCTCTCTCTCTCTTTTTCTCTCCCTCTCTTTCTCTCTGCCTCTTTCTCTGTCTGTCTGTTGCTCTCAAATAAATAAATAAAATAAACAAAATTTTAAAAATAAATCTTTTAAAGTTTCTATTTCTCTATTCTATTTCTCTTTTAAAATTTATTTTTAGTTATTCGTTATAGATAGACAGGGAGAAAAAGTGAGAGAGAAAAGAAACAGAAAGAGACAGAGGGGGAAGGAGAGAGAGGGATAGACAGAGAGAGGGAGACAGAGAGAATGGGTATGCCAGGGCCTCCAGCCACTGCAAATCATCTCCAGACGCATGTGCCATCTTGTGCATCTGGCTTATGTGGGTTCTTAGGCTTTGCAGTCAAGTGCCTTAACCACTAAGCTATCTCTGCAGCCCAAACCTCACTTTCATAACTAGTTTGTCTATGCAATCTGTGCTCAGCTAGTTAAATTTTCTATGCTTATTTTATAATTTGTACAGTGAGATTGTTTTGAGTTTAAATAGCTGAATTCATCTCAAAATATTGTGAGTTTAAATGACTTAATCTAATTAAAAAATAATATTAAAAAATAGTTTGCTCCTTGTTGCATTCAGGTTCCCATTGCTGGCATAAATCACCTGACCAAGAGCATCTGGTGGGGGAAAAAATATTTTGGCTTACAGACTTGAGGGGAAGCTCCATGATAGCAGGGAAAATGATGGCATGAGCGGAGGGTGGACATCACCTTCTGCCCAACATCAGATGGACAACAGTGACAGGAGATTGTGCCAAATACTGGCAAGAGGAAATTGGCTGAGATATCCATAATCCTTCCCCCAACAATACACTGCCTCCAGAAGGTATTAATTACCAAATATCCATCAGCTGGGAATTTCACACTCAAAAGACCTAAATTTATGGGGGACACCTGAATCAAAGTACCACATTCTACCCCTGGATCCCATAAACAGATAACCATACATGATGTAAAATGCAATGCATTCAGTCCATCTTTAAAAGTCCCCATAATTTTTAATCAGTGTTAATGATGTTCAAACATTCCCATAGTCTGAGATCCTTTAACTGAGTCATAACACCAAAAAAAATCCCCAAAACCCATAATGGCACAAAATAAACACTCACACTGCAAAAGCTGGCATTGGGCATAGCAAAGAAATATTCAACAAATACAAAATTTGAACAGGACAAACATCAAACACTGTAGCTCCAAGTCCAACAATGACAAATCTCCAAGTCAATGACAAATCTCCAAGTTTGGTAATTCTAACCAGAAATAAGTCTTTGGGGTTTCAATTCCACCCCTCCAGCTAGGCTACTCACAGTCTTGAAAAACTTCATCTGGGGTCAGCATCTCTCCTTTGCAGCCATTTTGTGATACTAGCATCTCCAATGGGTCTCCCCTGCAATCCATAGTTCATCCTCATGGCTCCATGGGGTCTCCATGCAGGCCACCGGCACACCTGCTTCACAATACTCATGGCCATTTCCAAAACATGAGAATGTATTACAAATTCAATGCCCTCTCTTCCCTGCATTTCTTGTCTTGCCTTCTCTTCTCTTCTCTTCTCTTCTCTTCTCTTCTCTTCTCTTCTCTTCTCTTCTCTTCTCTTCTCTTCTCTTCTCTTCTCTTCTTTTCTTTCTTTCTCTCTCTCTCTCTCTCTCTCTCTCTCTCTCTCTCTCTCTCTCTCTCTTTCTTTCTTTCTTTCTTTCTTTTTTTTTTTTTTGTTTTGTTTTCCCAAGGTAAGGTCTCCCTCTAGCTCAGGCTGACCTGGAACTCATTATGTATTCTCAGTGTGGTCTTGAACTCATGGTGATCCTCCTACCTCTGCTTCCCAAGTGCTGGGATTAAAGGCGTGCTCCATCACACCTGGCTCACTGCATTTCTTATACTCTGCAATACCAAGTAGGGTGCCAATTTGTTAATCTACAGAGGAATAAAGCAGACTTTGACGAATAGGACACTCCTTGAGCATTCTGGCCCCTTTAAGCCTCTGCATTCTTCCTGTTGTCCCAGTGGAGGTTAGCTGGTCCAATCTCAATGGTTGTAATCTCTCAATTGCGGCTGAACAGGCAGCAGTTTCAGCCCAAAGTTTTTATTTTTTCTGTGCCATATCCCTCAGCACACACTAGTCCATTTCTACATAATGCAATCCTGTACAACTTCTCAGGACAAGGGCATAACAACAAGGCTCTCACATAAACTACTTCTAGCCCAGTCTGGGCAAAACTTTCTCACCCTCACAAGGCAAACCTCACAGTACATACATACATAGTTCTTATTGCATTCAGGTCTTTCAACTGACCAGAATAGTCCATCAAGTTGTACTTATAGCACTGCAAGGTGTTGCTTAGGCCAAGATTTCAAATAATTCCACATTTCTCCTACAAATCAGCTCCAAAGGTGAAGCCATGCAGTTAGGTGTCTAACAGCAATCCCACTCCTCTGGTACCAACTTTACTGTTGCAGTCACATTCACATTTCTGGCAGAAATCACACAACCAAGAGTAGCTAGTGAGAAAAAAAGATTAATTTTGGCTTACAGTCTCAAGGCAAAGCTTCATGAGGGTAGGGGAAAATGATGGCATGAGCAGAGGGTGGACATCACCTTTTGGCCAACATCAGATAGACAACAGGAGAGTGCGCCAAACACTGGCAAGGGGAAACTGGCTGCAATACCCAAATGCCCACACCCCAACAATACACTGCCTTCAGGAGGGATTAATTCCCAAATATCCATCAGATGGGAACCTAGCATTCAGAACAACTATGTTTATGGGGGAGTTCCAAAATCAAACCATCATACTTTTATATGTTTTATAATCAAATGAATACTTTTGTTTCAATGTTAATTATGAATTAATCTAAAACATATGCTTTGAATATCATAGAGATCTATATTTACAATATCCTTGTATTCAAGTAGGAAAGGGATGGTTTAGCTGAAATATTCTTTTTTTTAATTTTTTTTTTTTATTTGAGAGTGACAGACACAGAGAGAAAAACAGATAGAGGGAGAGAGAGAGAATGGGCGGGCCAGGGCTTCCAGCCTTTGCAAACGAACTCCGGATGCGTGTGCCCCCTTGTGCATCTGGCTAATGTGGGACCTGGGGAACCGAGCCTCGAACTGGGGTCCTTAGGCTTCACAGGCAAGCGCTTAACTGCTAAGCCATCTCTCCAACCCTGAGATATTCTTTTCATTTGTTTTTAAATTCCAAATGTGAAACTTAAATAATTTTCCATCAGAAGAAAGGAAAATATCTTCTTTTAAAGCCACTGGGTGCTCAGATTCTATTCGTGTGCCTAAGCAAGGTTCCAACTAGGTTATGGCCAATTTAGGGAAACAGAACTTCAGAGACTCCATTTGCTTCTATGTGAGTGAAATTAGAGAAATATTGTGTTGGTATGGATGAAAGTATCACATGTGTTTATAAGTTATCATTTCAGCCCATGCATGTGCTAATTAAAGGAGAATGTGAAGAAACTCTTCACAAAGAACTGAGAAGTGCTACATCTCAGTAAAAAGGTGTTATGTCATCCCTTTCATTTGGGAATATTTATGTATAATGCAATTCTGTACAGCTTCTCTATGTAAAAATTATGTATAATTTATCTATATAAAAATTGCCTATGTCTTCAAAATTTTCTATATGGCCATATTCTTTTCTAGAGGCAAGCCTAAAAGACTGGCCTTTATATGAGAAAAAGGGAGAATGACCTGGCATGTCAGGGCCTATAGCCACTGTAATTGAACTCCAGACACATGCATAACCTTGTGCAAGTGTCCTCTCTCTTTCTTTCTCTCTTCCTCTGCTTCTTTCTTTCTTTTTTCTGTCTCTCTCTCAAAAAACAAAAATCCTATGTGTACATAAGTCCTGGAATTACAGGTGAAACTGTAGGGGAACAAAGGGAATGATGGGGAGGAGGCAGGATAATGAAGGGGAGAATGGCAGAAAAAAGGAGACTGTTTTTACAGAACATTACATGTTTGCATAACAATGGCTTTATGTAAGCCATCTTAATGTACTAAGAACAATTTTAGAAGTTAAGACAAAAATGAAGAAAAAAATGCCAATTTTTAGAAGAAGTGGATATTCATTGAGATTAAATCAGGTGTAAAATTTTCAAGATGACTTGCTATTTCCTAACTGTACTTCTAAGAAGAAAATGTAATGCCTGAAAATAGACTAATGTGAAAAAAGGCCACTTTCACCGTGTCCCCTGATGATAGATTTGTGGCAGGCATTGCTGCCAAGAAGTCAGGTATCATTGCACTACAACCTATTGTGCAGAATCATAACTTTATAATTAAAAAGGTTTTTTGCTATCACCTTTATCCAATAGAAAGATTCCATTAAGAACATGTTTGAAGAAGATTCACCATTTAACAAGAACTTTGCATAGTGGGCACAAAAATGTAGAGAAAAATAAAGCAAGGTAATCTCTATGCTATGAGAGCTCATAATATGACAAATGTTTTGTTGAAACTAAAATCAGCATTATGAAAGTATATAAAAGGGCACCCAACATAAAATAAGCATTGGGAAAGTTTTCTGTTAAAAAGGAAAGCTGAAGGACATATTTTAGAAAAAGGCATAGACACATGAGATACTTGGACTGAATCATTCCTTCATGATTTGCAGCTATTTATAGTAGATTATAATTAGTATTACCAAATTTACAGATTTTAGTCTTTTCAAAAAGGATATAGGATAATAACTTCATCAACATCTTTTTGGTAACTGAAATATTATTTTGTTCATATAACCTGGGAAGAAAGTCCAAATTTAAAACATAGATACAAATTCTAAGGTATTAATATGATGTGTATCAATGAATTTAAAGATTTTCCAATGACAAGATAGTAATTATTACAAAAGGAGATGTGCAATATGTGGAAATTGATAGTAAAAGCATTTAACATCATGCTATTGAAACAAAATATTTCAATTTATTATTCCATCACACCTTTTAAAAGCAATTAGCCACTATTATTAGTTGCATAATAAACTTGATTAACAAAAGCATGCTTTTAAATTTATAAACTTATTATTGTCCCATTTTTTAAACTCAGAAGTAATACATTTTCCAAATAATACTTAACATTTTGAAATTAGAATATATACGTGTGTGTGTGTGTGTGTGTGTGTGTGTGTGTGTGTGTGTACATGCCATGGCACACATGCAGAGATTAGAAGACAACTCCTGGGTGTTTGCTCTGTCCTTTCACCTATTTTTCGTTTTTTGGGACAGCATCTGGTTTTAGTGTTTTGCCCGTATGTTCACCAGTGTATCTATGCCATGAGCTCCCGGATTCTCCTGGCTCTGCTTCCCATTTCCTTAGATTCGTTTGAATTACAGGTACATGTTCCACTTTGTGTCTGGCTTTATGTGGATGCTTAGGGGTGATGGAGCTGGAGACTGCAGGATCACAAACACAAGGGCCTATGACTGCTGAGCCATTTCCTCAAGCTCAATCCTTAATATTTAGTGGAATTTAGTTGATTTTTTTTTTTAGTTGATTTTTAAGAAACTGAGCTGGAATATTTGTTCCATGTTGTATCTGCACTTCCATTTAAACTTTTTTGGCTATACTAAATGATATAATGCTCTCCCTCCCCTACAGTTGTAGCCCCAGCCCTCCCTCCTTTATCTGGTATTGATCCTGATAATATTGTATTTGTCACAGAGACCTAGACATCACTGTAGTGCTTTTTTTTGTGTGTGTGTGTGTGACAGGCTCTTTTTCTGTTGCCCAATATCTTCATAATACTTTAGGCGTCTTTGCAAAGCCACATTTCCATACCTCCCAGAAGTTTTGTGTGATACATAGTCCAACTACTTATGTAGATTAACCAAGTACTGAAACTTAGATAACAGTGGATTAAAATTTACCAGAGTATTCAGTAAATTGACTCATAGAATAAGATAATTCACATGTAAGATATATAAAAAATGAGTTTTCGGGACTAGAGAATTACCTCCAACAGTTTGACAGAGGAAAAGAGACCACCATCGATATGACAATAATGAAAGGAAAGCAAAAGTGGATGGTGTGGGCCACCTATTAGCTAAGGACTGCTATGAAAAACATTTGAGAAATCACCTGGCATTTGAAAATGGCCTGAAAAGCTTATGAATCTTACAACTCAATGACATACTTATGGTAATATTAAGTGGAAAAAAATCAATTATTATTCACATAAAGGAGCAAATGATTTAATGATAATTAAATATTTTGTGGGCTGGTAAATTTTTAATGGTTGTTAGAAAACAATGTTATTTTCTTAAAGTCATGCTTAAGATAACCAAGAATAAAAATCTAACAAACCCACCCAACTGATTCAAATATATTGAGATGCTAGACATGAAAAGGAATACAGTGCTCATTAACAAACCAAACAGTGCTTTACCCCGATGAGATGAGGTCTCGGCTTCTAGATTTTAAAAAAAAAAAAAAAAATCACCTCTGTTATTTAATACTCAAAATTTCAACTATCCATTATCTTAAAATCAGTTAGTGGTATAAAAATTACCTGATGTTGGGGCTGGAGAGATAGATTAGTGGTTAAGGTGCTTGCTGGCAATGTCAAATGACCCAGGTTCCATTCCCCAGTACTCATGTAAAGCCAGATGCACAAGGTAGCGCATACATCTCGAGTTCATTTGCAGGTGCTGGAGGCCTTGATATGCCCACTCTGTCTCTCTTCCTCCCTCCTTCTCCTCCCAAATAAATAAATAAATAAATTTTAAAAAGACTTACCTGATGTTATCAGAAAAGATTTGCTTTAATTAAACTGCTTCCTACACTAGATTGTTCTGAATAATAGAGTGCTGCTTTCTTCTCCCTAGATGTGTCACCTACATTTCCTATTCACTTCAGAAGAGTTGGCTTCAGAAGGGTGGCATTGAGTTAACCCACAAAAGTGAGTGACAGACCCAAGGTGTAACTCAGGAGTGGATATAATTAATTCATCACTGAAATAATGTAGCTGTCCATTGAGCATCAATTAATCTCTTTCTTTTACAGACATGTTCCGTCTTTCCCCCCAAATATCAGTCTAAATGAGTGCATTTAAATCACCTTTACTACACAATTTAAAGTGATCATTAACTGAAAGTATAATGTGTTTAAATTCTCTCAGAGAATAAGGTTTTGAAAAGCAACTTGATTTACAAGCAAAGTGCTACAATTTCCCCCTAAGGCTTGCTTCAGGAAACTAATGCTAGCAAATTTAGTTATTGCTATTTAGTTATTAGGAGGCTAACATTGTGATAGAATCATGCAAAGAAGTGAATGGAGTGCTGCCCATCGATGTTTTTCTCTTTCACTGGGAAGTTTTAAGTTGAAGACTGTTTAGGAGATATGACATTGAGAACTATATAATTGAAAAAAATTGGACTGAGGACATGGCTCAGCAGTTAAAGATCCTTGCTTGCAATGCCTGTCAGCCTGGGTTGGTCTGGTTTAGATTTTCCAGTGCCCATGTAAAATTAGATGCACAAAATGACACATGCATTTGGACTTTTTTTTGCAGTGGCAAGATGCCCCGTTGCTCCTATTCATTCATAAGTGTCTTTATCTCTCTTCCTCTCTCTCTCTTTCTTTGCAAGGAAATGAATAAAATGAACAAATAAATAAGTATTTTTAAAAGTTCAAATCATGATAAGGAATATTTTCTGGTTTGAATTAACATAGCTTAGGTTTCCATAGCTCAGATCATTTTCCAGCTCATCACAGTCCCTAGTAAAGACTCTTCACTCAAAGCATTGTTACGTATGTGTTCCGTTCCTGGCCTGCTTGGTATTAGACATATTTGTGCAGCCTTGGTGAATTTGAGAGAATAGAAACACCTTTGTACCATAAACAAGTCAGGTTGTTATTTGGGTCAATTTTTGCTTTTTAAATAAAAATCAAAGGAAGAAAAAATAATTTGATTAGGGATTGGCATTTTATACTGTTCACTTGAAACTACATCATTCATATCTTATTAAACTTGACAATTCCTCTGATGGCTACATAAATGGAAGCATTTCTTCTCTTTGTCCCACACTCTTTCTCTTCATTATGTGCTACTGATGACAAGCTTCTCACCTAGATTGCGGTGAGCAGGTTTGAGCATCACCTGCCAGAAATGATTAATACCAATCAAACAGAGTTTGTTCAGTTGGAAAGACTGGCAGAAAACATTTATCATCTTCTCAAGGAATTAGAGTTCCAGATTGGCTCTGTGTTTGAGATAAACAGGATATAAATGCATTTGCTCCAATGTTCACCTTGTTATCACAGTTATTGAGTCTGTGTTCCCAAAGAAAATAAGTGGACCCAACTTTTCCAATGGCCTTCTTATTTAAATAGAGACATTTTGTAACTTTCAGAAGTAGCTCACATTATAATGCTCAAATCCTAAAATAGGTACAAACCAAGTAACACACAGTAAGACAAAAAAAATCTGAGATTTTTTTTTCCTTAGATTAACAAAAAAAAAAAAAATAAAAAAAGGATTGGAGAGACTGTTCAGTGATTAATGGTACTTGCTTGCAAAGCCTGAAGGCCTAGGTTCAATTCACCTGTGCCCACACAAATTCAGATGCATAAAGTGGTGCGTGAGTCTAAAATTTGTCTGCAGTGGCTAGAAGCCCTGGTGGGCCCATATTCTCTCTGCTTAATTCTCTCTGTCTCTCAAATAAATAAAATTTTAAAAAATAATCCAATAGGTACAGTAGCATGCTGCTAACCTCAAATACTGAGGTTTCCCTAATATGACATTTTATTATTAAGTATAGCCTACTGAAGGCTGTTCCAGTAGAGATGTCAAAAGAGTTACTGTCATTACACCCAACTAAGCCCTTTCAAAGTGGGGAAGCAGAAAAAGAGACAAAGAGGACTGAATGAGAATAAAAACAGTGAGCATGTAGCATTTGAGAGTCTCTTTCTGTAAGTGGATTTATTTAAATATAATTCCTCTGTAGTATTATTCATCCATTTAAAATATAAATCTCAAAAGCTGGGTGTGGTGTTGCATGTCTTTAATCCCAGCACTTGGGAGGCAGAGGTAGGAAGATTGCCATGAGTTCAAGGCCACCCTGTGACTCTACAGTGAATTCCAGGTCAGCCTGGGCTAGAGTGAGACCCTACCTTGAAAAACAACAACAACAAAAAATAATAATAATAAAATAAAAGGGCTGGAGAGGTGGCTTAGCAGTTAAACATTTGCCTGTGAAGCACAAGGACCCCGGTTTGAGGCTCGATTCCCCAGGACCCATGTTAGCCAGGTGCACAAGGTGGCGCACGCATCCGGAGTTCGTCTGCAGTGGCTGGAGGCCCTGGCGTGCCCATTCTCTCTCTCTCTCTACCTGCCTCTTTCTCTCTCTGTCTGTCACTCTCAAATAAATAAATAAAAATAATAGACAAAAAATACTTTAAAAAAGTAAAATAAAGTAAAAATCTCATAATTTTGTTATAATAAAAGTTATACAAACACTACTAAAATATACTTAAAGATTGTGTAAGCACCAAGAAACAAAACCATATATTCAGTACCAAAAAGCTAACATTCCTTCTCCCCACTCACAATTCCCTATTTTCTTATTTCTATAAACTTCCATTTGTGAAGCTTTTCCAATTCTGGGCATTTTACTTGAATGACACTATGACCACGATGAGTGATATCAAGTCTCTTGTGACTGGCTACTTTCACTCAGTGTAATGTTGTCCAGTTTCCTTCATGGTGTAGGATGTGTCAGAACTGTCCCAATATTTGTCAGCCTCTTAGGAGTTTCCTTTCTCTTTCTTTCCTTTGCTATTAAGAGTGAACTTTCCCCACCTAGGCATTTTCCATTATTTGTTCCAAGTTCCTCATAATTCAGGCCTAATCCCCCCTTACATCTTTCCTTTCCTTTTAAAATTATTGAACTTTTATTTAAAAGGTTGCACAGATAGACTCCCCCCCTCATAATTCTGCTGAGGGTCTTCATTAGTGGGGCTATTGGTATTCATTGTGGGGACCAAGAAGCCTCAGTCAGTCTCTGCAGGACTTGGGGAAAACATGGTTTCTCAGGCTATTTCCAACCCTCCTGACTGTCCCCTCTTCCACAATGCTCCCCAAGTCTTGCGGGCAAGTTAGAGATCCAATTAAGTGTTGCTTTTTCTGTAGATTCTGGATGTCTGTTTTAATGAGGTTTGAGTGACCACAGTGTCTGTCTCCATTTCCCTGGAACTGGTGTTCAGGCTAGCCATGAGAGAAGTTTTCATGTTACCACTTCCCCTGTAATGACTTCTGGGCCCAGACACCTGAGGTGGAGGTGACCCAGGTCCTGGTAGACAGTTGGCTCTCTTTTCTTGATGTATTGATGTATCCTTGTTCTCCTATGCATTTTCCTCCATCTATAAAATAGAACAGATTCTCCAACAAAAATTGAGAAAAGTTTGAATTGAAAGAGTAAGCCTAATCATTAGAAATTTATATTGATGTCTATACCCATTGTTCTTAGTTAGAGAACAATGAAAGTTCTCTCTGGCATCTGTTTCCTGTTCTAGGGAATCTGACTTTGTTCCCAGAGCCAGATATGTGCTCATGCCACTGAGTTGGTCTCATGCTCACAGTGAACAGTTGGTTACCTACATTGCCTGTGTGCCACTATTGCACAAGTGTTAACTTCTTGTGTGGCTGGTTGACTTTGTAACAGGCAGGGTTTTCTGCTTGATCAGTCAAGGGCTAGCCTGGGTGGAAGTGGATTCCCTCTCAGTTCCAGCATGATCACTTGATGTCCTGTGGCTGTAGGCAGTAGTGTCCCCAACAATAGGGACTTCACTTTTAACTCTGGCAGTTAACCAAATATTTAAAAAATAGCCTGTATTTTGGGGACCTTGTGTGTTCCTGACGAACAGCTTCTCTGTGGAGTGGAGGGAGGCTAGTTCCAGCCCTGGTAATTATCAGCCACACCTATGGTTTTAGGAGAATGCTTTCTTCACCTTATATTTTTCTGTTCAGGTCCCTCTCACCCCTATTGAGGATAATGACATGTAGAGTGGCATCTTGGTAGAAGGTTTCTATGGAACTGATTCTTGTTACCACTACTTTTGTGAATCTCCCCACACTACCCTTCCTCTATCCCCTAGGCCTTTGCATACCTTTCTTTCCTTTTCCGAATCACTGAGTTGTTGTCCAGTACCCCTTCCTCCTTTCCTTCACTTTTGATCCCTTTTCTATCTTCATTATAATGCTATGTTGATATGGTAGATATTTATTACAGATTGTGATTGACTGATGCTGTATCAGGTTAGGAACTGCATATGCAAGACCTCATGTGGTGTTTGTCTTTCTGAGCCTGGGTGACCTCACTGAGTATGATTTTTTCCAAGTCCCTCCATTTTCTTGCAAATTTGATTGTTTCCTTTTACCTTACAACTTAGTAGAATCCCATTGTGTCTATGTACCAAATCTCCATTAACCATTCATTTGTTGATGAGTATCTGGGCTGCTGCCAGTTCATGGCTACTTTGAATAGATAGCAATAAAAAATGGCTGAGCAAGTCTCTCTGTGGTATAGTCTCTTTCTCTCTCTCTCTTTTTTTTTTTTTTTTCTTGGTTTTTCAAGGTAGGGTTTGACTCTAGCCCATGCCAACCTGGAATTCACTATGTAGTCTCAGGGTAGCCTGGAACTCACAGGGACCTTCCTACCTCTCCCTTCCAGGCACTGGGATTCAAGGCATGCACCACCACATCTGGTAATAGTAGAGTCTTTAGGGTATATGCCCAAAAGAGGTATAGCTGGATCGCATGATGGTTCTATTTTCAGCTGTTTGAGGAGTGTCCATACATTGAAGAAAGAACTGGAGGAGGACATGAGAAGGTGGAATGACCTTCCATACTCATGGATTGAAAGAATTAATGTTAAAATGACCATCCTACCAAAAGTTATATATGGATTCAATGAAATTTCAATCAAAACCCCAGCACCATTCTTTACAGAGTTAGAAAGAATAGTATTAAAATTTATATGGAAGCACAAAAGGCCTCAGATAGCCAAAAATGTACTTGGTAACAGGAATGCCACTGGTGATATCACTATACCTGATTTCAAGCTATACTATAAGGCAGTGGGAATAAAACAAAAACATGCCACTGGTACAAAATCAAGCAATTCAATCAGTGGAATAGAATTGAAGATCCAGTTATAAGTTCAAGTAACTACAGCTATCTTATCTTTGACAATGTGGCCAAAAGTGCTCACTGGAGCAAACACAGCATTTTCAACAAATGGTTCTGGAGAAACTGGATAGCCACATGTAGAAGATTGAATTTGGGACCCCACTCCTCTCACTTTGCACTAACTTCGACTGCAAATGGGTCAAGGACTTCAATATAAGACGTGAAACTCTAAGTTGACTAGAGGAGAAGGTAGGGAGAACACTCCAAGGTGTAAGCCTAGGGAAAGATTTTCTGAACAGGACTCCACTGGCCTAGGGAATCAGGCAAACAGTCAACACAGGGACCTTATAAAAATTAAAAGCTATTGTACAGATAAGCAAATTGTCAACAGAATCAATAGGCAGATTACTGAATGGGAGAAAATATTCACTGGCAATACCTCTGGCAAAGGTTCAATATGTAGATTTACAAAAAACTCAAAAGCCTAAACAATAAAAAATCAAGCACCCCACGCAAAAATGGGAATTGAACAGAATTCTCACAGAAATAAATACAAGTGGCCATTAAATACTTAAAGAGAAGTTCATAACCTCTACTCAGGGAAATGTAAATTAAAATGGCTATGAGATTCCATCTCACTACAGTCAAAATGACAACCCACAAAAAAATAAAATGACAGCACATGTTGGTGGGAGTGGGAAAATTGGAACCCTCATCCACTGCTGGTGGGAGTGAAAACTTGTACTCCCTTACATCTTGATCTAGCCACAAATATCACTCAAGATAATGCATTTTTATTTCCTTCTCTATTCTTTTTCCAGCCTATTGTTTTGGCATATACAAATCATAATTTAAGTATCTAAGTTACTATTATAAATCAACCTTAAAATGATCATTTCTATTGGAATAGTTCTTAATGTCCTTGAGGCACTTAGAACAGTGGGAACAAAGACCCAGAGGTATGAGTGAGTAAGAGTAAGGAAAGATAATTAGTGTGCCATCCTGACTTCTGACAAATAGTGAGAAGGGAAAAGAGACATAAACTCAAACTAGGAAGGACTTAGTTGGCCATGAGAAACCTCAGTAACAACTGATACTACATAATCCTCCAGTCTCAGCAGAGGTATTCTGCTAGTTACAAATCACAAGGCTACACTTCCAAGGCCAAAAGGAGGCATCAGAGGAAGAAGAAACAGAGGCAAATTCACAGGCTAGGAGGATAGATTTGCAATTAAAGGTGCTTGCTTGCAAAGTCAGCCAGCCTGAGATTCAACACTCTGAAACTGCCACAAAAGCCATATTCAACAAATGGCATGTGTCCAGTGTTCATTTACACAGAGGCAAGAGGTGTGCCTGAGTACACACACATACACACAACATAAATAAAAGAAATTATAACACCTGGAACCAATGAAAGCAGATAGTTTCATTGAATATTTTCTTTATAGATGCTGAGGTAACTAAATACTTACTGCACAAATACACACATTGTGATTGCTATCTTCCTTTGTTCTCCAAAAGAAATAAATAAATAGTGGTCACTGTTTTGGCTAATCTGCACCTTATAACACAGGAACAAAAGAAGCAATTCCTCAATAAATAATAAGCCAAAGCTTATTTTAATCATGTGATGTCATTAACATGTGAAAATGCCTAAAAATATTTCTTTTCCTTTAAAGGAAATTGGTTTTGACTTAAATAGGGCTTAAAAAACCATAACACAAGCCAAAAAGTAGCAAGAAAGTGACTCTGTAACCTAACTCTGTGCCTAGACACACAAAATAATTTTAAATTTCAATTTTCTCTTTCATGGAGCTTGAGGCAAAAGGCATATACAGTCTCTTAATAAAATTTTGGGGGAAAAAAACAGATAGGAAACTGTGAAGGTTGAAGGTCAGAGTTAGTACTTCAAGTACTTACTGAAGAGCATGTGTAGCCTGAAACTGTTTACTCAAGTCACAACCTTTATTAACTGCATTCTTTTCTTCTGGAAGATAGGATTCCACTATAAATTATTTGGATAGACCACAATTTCCACATTAATTTACCAGGGCTTTCATCCTCCTACACTGATGTGTATTCCTTAATACAGCTCAAAAGACATCAAGTACCTCATCCAACCTATTCGCCGGCTCTAAATGGGATTTGACATTACGAGGTCAGCATTGCTTTTCCTCGTAGATGACTAACAAATTTATGGAGACATAAGTTCACTGTTCTCACATGGATCACTGCTCAACAGACCAGTGGTTTTTGATCGTAACATTTAGGTTTCATTTATTAAATGAAAGTAGAAACCCAGGCTGTGACAAATTGCTTGGCACCTAAGCAATGATCCAGGGGGATGCTGAGAAAGAAGACCAACAAGCCCTGAGATTTCAGGACAGAAACTTGACCAAAGTAAGGAAATCATATTATTTTGTGTGTCTTTGTGAAATTTAAAAAGTAGAATGAATTAAAACATGATTTACAGTCTGAATATTCTATTAGTTTACATGAAATTCTTTAAAGTTGTAATTAACTCTGATTTTTGGAACATTTCCATGAAAGTAGCATTCATATCTTGTGAGAAAATGTTTAAAATATTCTATTTTGTTGTGTTAATGACACAATAATTTTATTTTAATTAAATTCAATAAATATGCCTTGTTACTGAGAAACCATGCAGGTAAAAAGAAAAAAAAATATATGAATCTCCAATGAAAAGTTGATTTATAATTTATTGGCTTATGTCTGCATTAAAACAAATAGCCAAATGAAGAAACAGTTCATGTATTCCAATGTGTATAAATATGAGCCAGCATTGAGTTAGGAAAAGTGTTTTAGGAATGGCTTATTCAGAGGCAAAATCAATAGTGGCATTTGTGTCAAAACTCAGCTTTGACTTTGACTTCCTAGCCCACAGAAACTAGAAAATGACCATAGTGGACAGGTCCCCTCTCTTGTGCAAGCACCCTTCATGGTAATTCCATTCCTCTTTTTCACTTAGACAAGTTTTCCATCTTTAAATATAGTAACTTCACCTCTCCTTCACCCCACACTTCCACTTCATTGCTCTACCCTCATTGCTACAGTGGGAAAATGTGTTTTCAACATCTTTTGTTATAAACCTAAAAGCATTTCCCCATTGGAAGTGTGGATTCTCATAGAATCAATTTTGTAATGCTTGTTGGGTAGAGGTGAAAAAGCACTCACGAAATCCCTTACCCAATGAATAATTCATATGTCAATTTAATAAAATGTATTAAGGACACTGTATATACCTGTTTCTAGGGAAAAGCAAATGCAAGAAACAAAACCCAGCTTACAAAAATGTCCTTCTAGAAGAGGACAAACACAACTAAATAATTACAGTACTGTTAATAGATAGTGTTATTTATTTATCTATTTATCTATTCTCTCCTCTTCTAAATACAAACTTAATATATATAGAGAGAGGTATATTTGTGTATAAAGGCCCAAAATATGACTAAATGCTCTACAATGCACAGGATGGAATTACCTGGTCAAAGAGTTGACTATTGCCTTCATTCAGAAAACATTAACATTTTGCTTAGTAACACTGTCTCTCTCTTACTTACAGACACAGGCATGAAATTATAGTTTTCTTAAGGCAATGATCACTGGTTTATTTGATCTAAAATTAATTGAGGAAAAGATTTTTTTTTGTACCCATTAGATTTATAGAAGGGGATGTCTTACAGTTCCTTTGGATCCCTTTCATAGTCAGAAACCAAAGCCAATGTAAGCAAGCATGAAGAAGTTCACTCTTGTGGAGAGGTAACCCAAATCTTGACAATGGCAGACTTTCTGCCTGTATAAGATAATGCATTTCCTGAGTTTAAGGCAGTTTGTGACATGTTTGCTGTTACTGGCAAAAAAAAAAAAAAAAAAAAATGTTTCTTAATCAAAGACAATTTCATATTTATTTATGAACTTAAAGGAGGGCAATGGAGAGACAACTTGCAAAACTTTAAAAAGTCTAGTATGATTTCTTCAAAGAAGTATCTGAGTTGAATGCCCGTGTAATAAAAGGATGAAGAAGAAATGTATTCCTGGTAGTGACCATCACACAGGAAATCCTTGAAATGAGAGAGGGCATGACGCTCTGAAGGAACTATATGCCAGTAAGTATGGATGAGTTTTGAAATGTGCTGGTGTGGGTAGAGGTGAAATCTTCAGTGTAGAATATTTAATTGTGAAGGACTTTGTATGACAAGTTTAGAGTTCATTCAGGCCACTAAAATACCCTGGAACATGAGATTATAGGCTTTTTTATTTTTGAAGAATATTAATTATACTTTGAAGTTAGGAAGAAAAAACAAGAATGAACCTGATTAAGGCATGTAACAGTCATTAATAAAAATACTGGAAGCTGGAAGTAAGATGATGACAAATGAGAGAGAAAGGGCAGTCTACAAGCAATATTAAAGGGATTAGGTATCACATGACTCATTGTTTCACTGGAAGGAAGAAGAACATGGAAAGATAAACAATGTTAATGAAAACCATACTCTCCTCCCCAAAAATAAAGTGGTGTATTTATACTTGTAAAGTATAAGAGAGCCAAAATATAAGGAAAGGTTAAACTCTAGGTCTAGGGAGGTTGAAATGCAGGGAACATTCTTCATGGGGCACAACCCCAGAAACTGCACTGAAAGGTGAGAGGGGAGAGGACTCAACCATTAAAGGTGTTTGCTGGCAAAGCTTGATAGCCTAGGTTTGAGTCCTCAGTACCCAGGTAAAAGCTACCTTTAGAATAGTGCTATTGTGGAAGAATTTCAACTATAGAATTGTTAATGGTTTTCATACACTACACAATCTCCAGAATATTCTCATTTTTTTCAGTCTAGTATATTCTACATATTAAATTATTCCTATGGCTGAAGAAATGGTTCAGTAGAGAAAGTGCTTGCCTGCAAAGCCTAATTCCCCAGTTTCCAGGTAAAGCCATATGTATAAAGTAGCACAAGTATCTGGAGGTCTTGGTGTACCCATTCTCTTTGTCTCTTCTGTATCTCTTTCTGCTTGCAAATAAATATATTTTATAAAAAACAAAGATAAATTATTCCATTATACTTCCTCTAAAATTCAAAGAACTTTTGCATTTTATGCTGCATTTTATAACCAAATTTGGATACATAATGTAATTTATGTAAATTTTGCTCAAGTATAGTAACAAATTTTCTAAAAGTTTGGGGCTGGTGAGATGGCTTAGCAGTTAAGGCATTTGCCTCCTAAGCCTTAGGACCCAGGTTCGATTCCCAAGTACCCATGTAATCTAGATGCATAAGGTGGCACATGCATCTGGAGTTCATTTGCAGTGGCTAGAGGTCCTTTGCCAGTTTTGTGGTCCCTTTCAGCATGACTCAATTCAGCCACTATAGAAGAGCAGCCATTGATAACACATGTACCAATGACTGTGGCTGTGATCCAATAAAACCTTGCAAAGAGTCTTGAGGGCAAACATATTTTTAATTGCATGAGGCAGACAAGCAAACAAAGAGGAATAGGAAACTTATGATTTGATTTTCTTCTGTGAACCATTTTTGTTTCTGGGTGCCTCATGTTATTTGTCTTCCCAGCTCATGAGGAGGCAAAAAGAATGAGCCAAGGTATAAGTAATTAGAGATCGTTAAATGTGAGTGTTTAAAATTGTTGATGTCATCCAAGCACAGCGGCACACATCTATAATCCCAGAAGCCCAGAGGCAGAGTCAGGATAAATGCCACAAGTTCAAGAGCTATGAGGTGAATTCCAAACCAGTCTAGGTTGCATAGTGAAGCCTTGGATTGGGAAATACGCCCTTCCAATGTATTGATCTCAATAGACTAGTGTTTGAACAGAAAGAAGATCTCTTTTCCTCTCCATTTTCACTCAGTCTTACCTAAATAAGATTTTTCTAGTAATTTGGACTTCATTTATTATCTCTGAAGGAAAAATGATTAGTACTCTGTTGGTATTATGTACAGCTCTTTTAAAGGATAGAATGGAAACAGGAAGGGGGGAAGAGAAAAGCAAAGACAGAGTGGGAGGGAGTGAAGAAAAGAAGGAAGGGAGGAAGGTCACATTCCATATAAGCTCATAACCATTGAAGATCTGTCATGTTTGACTCTAACTGACCAACTGAGTTCTGAACAGAATTGAGAAAATAATGTTGAAGCAAAAGAAAAGTCACATCATTGTTTTAGTGCATGATTTTTTCCCTGTCCTCTTAGGCTACCATCTGAAAAATAAAGTATGCATGCGTATTGAAGGCTATAGAAACAATCACCAGAAGTGGCAAAAATGCATAGTTTCAGCACTATCATTTGAGAACTGACTTCAGAAAGTGAATTTACTGCCCATTTGTCTGTTTCTTTGATTGCAAAAATGTTGTGTTAGCAGTCTCACTAACTCAGAGAAATATCATATCAAGTATAATTGTGAATAAAATAAACATTTAAGTAATTAAAAAATAAAACTGAAGCCTCTGAAAGGAAAATCCAATGTGGAATGAAACTACTATTTAAAAAGAAAGTAAAAAAGGAAAGATTAATAGATACAGGCTCCCACAGAATGAGGGCTCTCATGCATCTAGCGTGAAATTGTTATTCTGCCATTAAAAAAGGGAGACATTTTAGAGACCTTTTCCATTTGAAGGGGAGGTACTGAAAAATAGGTTTTGAGGGGAGTAAAGGAAAGGATAACTGTTATCAAGATATCTTGCTATTCTCACTTGATTAAAAAAAAAACACACATTGGGGCTGGAGAGATTGCTTAGTGGTTAAGGTGCTTGTGTGCAAAGCCAAAGGACCCAGGTTTGACTCCCCAGGACCCATGTAAGCCAGATGCACAAGGGGGTACACACATATGGAGTTCATTTGCAGTGGCTGGAGGCCCTGGAGCACCCATTCTCTCTCTTTGTCTCTCTACTTGCCTATTTATGTATCTCTCTCTCAAATAAACAAAATAAAATATTTTTAAAAACACATTGATACCTCAGTTAGGTGTATTATAGGAAATTTAATAGTGATCTCTCTCAGAAGTAACCATTATCACTTCAGTTAAGTTTGAGATCATTGTCCTCCAAAATTGTCATCAACTTTGATGAAATAAAGATTTTTAGAAGACATTTCTCTAAGTGAAATATTGATAGGTAGTCAAAATGAAAGTAGAAAAATCACATGTATGTATCTAATAGAGAATGGGGTTGGTGTCCAATGCTTGGCTCTCAACAGGATCGATTTCTTGCACAGACAGGGTATTCACACAACCATTTTCTTGAAGTAGGAGTCAGGATACATTTTTTCCTTACCACAGTAGGGACTTATTAAAATCTGAGTATCTGAGATCTTCAATGTCCTCTTTAAAGTGTTTTCATTGCATGTTATTGCCCTGAATGTTTGGAAATGATATGCGTTGTAGTAATGACTGTAGTGTGCCTTTCCATTTCTCCTACACCTTTTCCAAACTCATGCCTTCTTCATCATTATGACAAGATTTAAATGTTGTCTTAGAAAACAGCACTGGGAAGACCTCGAAGCTAAGTTAGTCCACCTCTTCCTCCAGAGGAATCAGACTGCATTTCCATTTCCATAAGATATCTTCCTCATGTCCCATGCATCTGAATCTAGACAGATGTAGCATAAAGCACTGAGAAAGCCATTTAAATTCTGAGGCATCAGCTGTGATCAACAGGAAGAATTTGGCTGCTGAGAGAAAAAAGGAAAAGACAGTGGAGGCATTGTGTTGATATTCTTTGCATCCTTATTTTCAGCTAAAGTCAGGCATATCCCTATAGTGGGTGCATTAGACTTTTTTATTCTTACATCAATTACAGATACAGTGTAGAATCTATGACTAAATTAAAGTATTTTAATTCCACCAATGATGAGTTATTTTGCTCTCTGAGGACTGATGCCAGCCATGGCATGAGGTAGGATTTTATAAATTGTCAGATATATGTATATATATATATATATATATATATATATGGAAAAAGCTCACACAGAGGTAAAGTTAGCTGGTTGCAAAATATTTAATTGGTATTCAAGTGAAAACTCTCTTTGAGCAAAATAAAGCAAAGCTAAATTATATAAACATCAGAAAGATAAAGTTTGGGTCAGGGCACCTGTCAGAGAGGAATGGTAATGTCTGTGTTCCGGAAGCTTTAGGATAAGACTTGAGGGTGAACTCGGAGGCAAACAAAATAAACTTCCTTTAATTGTCCAAAACTTGGTAAAATTTTTGTATAGGTCTGAAATAACCCTTTCCTAAAAGAAGTAGTTGTAACCTAGCAAATCCAGTTTTCTATTTTTTTCCAAGTTAGGACCAGTACAGTGTCCCTGTTACCTTAAAAGCACAAATCTATTTTGAGTAATAACTCCAGCTCAAGAGTTCTAGAAATAAGAAAAACTGCATCTATTTCCATTTCAAGTGCTTACCTCCTCATATGACATCAGAAAGAGAGTATTTCTTCACTATTGCTGCAGACAGGTGTGGTACTCTCACTTGCTCTCTCTGTCGTCAGTGGTGATTATTTAAAGGCCTGAGGAAATTTGGGGTTAATATTGAGGCTAAAAGAAGATGTTACTTGAATTGATTCTGTTTCATGGTACAAATAACATCTGTATATATCATATCTGTATATATCTGAACCTACTTGTGTGCAGAGAGGTTGATATAACTATATTTACAGAAATCAATTTTTATAATTAAAGTTCACATTTCAATATGAAAAATATTTTAATTCTATACAGTTCCAGAAGTTTATATGAGTTTAATCTGTAATGGCACTAAAAACCTATTTATAAAACTTTATGTCAAAAGGGCTGCTTTTTACCACTAGCTAGCTGTGTAAACCTGAAGTCTTTTTTTTTTTTTATTACTTGAAATGACTTTCTCATACATAAAATGGTATACTCATATATTTCTATACTGATTAAATCCTCTCCATCGGCTCTTACCCAATCTATCCTTTAAATCTAATGTCTTAAAACTCAAGAATCCATTCCCTGAATGCTACTGTTCATTTTTAAGCATCATGTAAACATGTAGTTTTACCCCTTATTTCTTTGAATATAACTTGCTTCACAAGTCCAAAATGATATACTCACTTTCCCATATCAGACAAAGGAAATTCACATCTCCTAAACATTGCATAATCTGTTAAATATGTGAAATGTTGGTGTATTTTCTGGAAACTGATGACCTTGTCCTCATACTAGCCCAAGCATGCCTCCAGTATGTCTATTCTTATTTATTTATTTATTTATTTTTTTTTTTTTGAGGCAAGACCAATAGACTGTCCCTTTTTATGAGAGACAGAGAGAGAGAGAGAGAGAGAATTGGTGAACCAGGGCCTCCAGCCACTGCAATCGAGCTCCAGAAGTGTGTGTACCCTCGTGAGCATGTGCAACATTGCACACTTGTGTCACTTTGTGCATCTGGCTTCTGTGGGACCTGGAGAGTCAAAATGAGTTTTCAGGCTTTGCAAAAAAAAAAAAGCACTTTAACTGCTAAGCTTTCTCTCCAGCCCTCTATTCTTTCTGTTTGTTTGTTTGTTTTTTGAGAGAGGCCAAGAGAGAGAATTGGTGCATCAGGGCCTTAGCCACTACAATTGAACTCCAGATGCTTGTGCCAGCAGACAACAGGCAGATGTGAGAAAAGTATCAAACCTGTTGGTAAAATTTGATATTTACTGTTTGGTTTTGAATGTCAGTGTCTGGCATCATTAATATACAGCAATAGTTTGTAGTTTACAAAATAATGAGTAACTATTGAGAGGGAGGCTCAGCTCAGTAAAACTATGAATTGAGCTGATTATCTCTATTAATGTTTCTTGTTTATCTATTTTTGCTTCAAAACCCATCTCAAAATCTGAAAAATAAGTTTATTTTTTATTGGAACAAATTTTACAGCATAAAATTTGGGCTCTATGTAAATGGGTGGTTTCTATAATCTTCTGATTTAGGTCTTATGCTACTGTGCTAAGGGGCTGCTGGAACTATCTGTTCCTGTGATCATGGAAATATCTATCAACATGGTATCCACAGTGTCCTCAGTGACGTACCACTGAAAGAGCAGAATTTATGCATTTTTGCCATAATCAATAGCCAATAGTGAACAATAGTTCAAAACACACTATAAGACAAACATAGACTCAAAAATGTGAAAATTGAAGCAACATCAAGGCAAAGTAAGCAGAGTCTGGGGAGCTCATTCTTATGATCTTTGTTCATAATCACCAATGGAAATACTAGTGAAAACAATGACCAACTTTAAAAAAAATCTTATAGGAATGTCCATATAATATGGTCATGAAGAAAGCAGGTTTGATTAGAGGTGATAGCTTAAACTGAACAATCACTTAATAATACTTTTTCAGGAAATTCTATCTCCTTATTTACCCAAGGAACTGTGTATGATTTTTAACTTATAATTTAATGATTATAGTGATGCATACTATAATCATTTTCAAAACCATGCTTGGGGATAGGTACTCATTACATTAAATAAGTACAGAAATAAAGCTTTATTTTGATGAATGAAAATCTTTTCTTATGTTTCTAGAATTATTAAATACTAAGGTGAAGTATTGGAAAATTGTTCAATGCCATTACACCTATGAGTTATTCACATTGATTTTAAGGTTTTTCTAATAATAAAGGATTTGGCTTACCTTTGGTACTTGGAAATCTCATGTAAGAAAGCTCAATATACCTAGTGATGTAGCTCAGTGACAGAGCGCTTATTTAACATACAGAAGGCATAGATTTACCTTTACCACCACACAATACAAATCTGCACAAACAAACATACATGCACATATGTGTGTATGAAATGTCATATATTTTTATGTACTATAAACTTTTATGATAAAAATATTAAATTAAAAAGTCATACATTGCATATAACCAATTAGCATCCTGTTAAGACACACATTTGAATCCTAGTGCCCCAGAGCCTGAAGCAAGAGAATATGCAGTTCCAAGCCAGCCTCAGTCATAAAGTGAGACTTTGCCCCTGCACTCAGAAACAAACAAACAAACAAACAAACAAAAAATAAATCAATCCAGATTGTAGCCTGTTTAATAACATATCACTTATTCTGTCTTACCTTCAAGATACTTTATCATAAGCAGTTTTTCTCTTCATATCTAGATTTACTTCAAGAGATGGTTTTCAGGATTGATCTGTATAGAGTTGCAGTACCAGATATTGATATATTGTAGTTATTTCTTTTAACAAATAAATAGACATGAAATGTAATTTATTCTGAGATAAGTATGGGTATATGGAAACAAGTAATGATTTTTTAAAAAGTATATCTTTTAAACTTTGAAACTCTTGCACAGTAAATGATATTGAATTTTATTTTGTCATAAAATTTTATTAGGTGTAACATAATGCAAAGTTTACAAGTAAGTTAGGGGCTGGATATGCTAGAGATAGCTTATCATTTAAAGCACTTGCCTGCAAAGCCTAAAGACCCAGGTTCAACTCCCCAGTATTCACATAAGCCAGATGCACAAGGTGGCACATGTGTCTGGAGTTCATTTGCAGTGGCTAGAGGCCCTGGAGAGCCCAATCTCTCTCTCTCCCTTCTTTTCTGTCAAATAAATAAATGTTTTAGCATGTTTTTATGTACTCAACTTGTAATATATTTTAAAACCTAGATTCTGAAGCTAGCACAGTGGATAAAGCAGGAACACTTTGAGTGCACAGCCTTAGAAGCCTCATAAAGCTCAAGGCAGTAGTGAACATTTGTAAGTACAGTATCAATTCAGGGAGAAAGGAGGTAGAAATGGGAGAAACTTCTGGAAACTAGCCATCTATCTATTTAGCCTGGAAAATGGAGCAGTGAACAAGAGACCCTGCCTCAAGGTGAAGACCAGCATTGGACCTTGTCTTCTGCCCTCCACACACATGCTGTGGCACACTAGCTCCTGCACACATATATGCATACACATCATACATATAAGGACACCACAAAAGTATATCAGTAAATGGTGATACATATGCTATGATGTTATAAGTGCAAATCAATAAGCTCCTCTGAGCACCAATTATGCACAAGCATGAGGAAGTATGAGAATTAATAATAAAATAAATGTAGAGCATCTGCATAATAAATCAGACAACACACTCAAACGCACACATACAGTATGTATTCTAGATATCAGACTTAGAGAGGGTCATACTCTGATCTCACTAGCAGGTCTATTGCATTAGTTCTGATATTAAGATGGAAAAACAAATAAGTTAATACATACATCAGTCAGAATTAGCTCATAATGACCTCATAATGAATGAAATCCAAGTTATGTGTTCTCATTGCAATAAACATATTTTCATTATGCGACAGATATAACTGAATAGTATTAAGAAAGACCTTTTTTTCTATAGACAAGCCAAAGAGCTTCCTCAAGGCACATTTTTTTTTTTTTTTTTTTTTTTTTTTTTTTTTTACTGGGCTTGCACCACTGGAGAGGAGAGACCATGGTCTCCCAAAGGCTTCAAACTTCCACCAGGCAGGAGCATGCAATATGCATCCTCCCAGGCCACCAGCCAAGTCTGATGTTTACAGTGCCTCAAATGAAACAGGTTACTATGAACATTTTGTCCTCAGAGTACCACATACAGATGGAAGTATAACATTCAATGGACTAACACACACACACACACACACACACACACACGACCATGACTAATAAAAAATGAAAATAAAATAAAATTAATGTACATGGAGAAAAAAATGAGAAAAGAAAAGCTTAAAAAGTTTTACCAGTAAGTGAAATTAGATAATATATTTCATGTCTAGTTTCTATATTTTACATAATAACTTTCTTTTTATGTAGGAAAATATATAATTAATGTGGCATAAATTATCAGGTTAAAATTATAATTTTTGTTATTGTTCATTAAGTGATTTATCGCATCTACCATTAAATTGACACATATATGCATATATATTCTCCCAATTCCTATGTCCAGAAAGTATCTACAATAATAAATATTTTTATTATTATTAATACTTTAAAACCTGGAAAGTCTTATCAAATTTTCTATGACTGTATTTTTTTTTAGGACTAACATCAACTTGATTAATGTACTGAACATCTATTGTAATTTATTGCACAGCTCTCAAGAGCAGACTGAGAAGCTGACAAATTGAGAATAAATTTCACCAGAAGACCCATGTTATAAATTATGCTGTTACCAGTCACTGGGCATCAATGCTTTAACAAATGGCTAGAGTTTTTGGAGGTAAGGCTTAAAAATCTATTTAATGTAGTTATAGGTTGAAGATCATTCCTCTGAAATAGCACTGAGGTATAAGAGCTCATACGTATCATTAGTCAAAGAATATACCACTGTAATCCAACTGGATACTTTACACATCTATATCAGATTTCTAAATGCTTACTTAAGGAACATGAATTCTTCAGATTCCTTTTTATTGGTTTTGTTTTTTGGGGTTGGGTCTCACTGTAGCCCAGGCTGACCTGGAATTCACTATGTAGTCTCAGGGTGGCCTTGAACTCACAGTGATCTTCCTACCTCTGACTCCTGAGTGCTGGGATTAAAGGTGTTTGCCACCATGCCTGGCTTCTTCAGATTCTTAAAAACATTTTGCCCAAATTGCCTTAAAACCTAATGTGTGCATAAAATGGGGAAAATCACAAATGTACTTGTCAGAAACAATTTATGAGTTTACTGAATCCCAAGCTATTTTTCTTCAGTGATTGGAATTATATGTGTTTGAGAGCAGACGCCTTTTCTACTTCGTGTATTACTGCGTACACACTGTCATTCATATAGTCCATGCTAGATAGTGGACTTCAGAAACCAAGTAACTTCATTTAGTTGTATTTTTGACAAACTTGCTTTACAGCAATTCAAGACTTCTTATAATTAGTACCTTTTTACTATAATGACATACTATTTCTAAAGTTAGTGCAATGAGGAAACATATTTGTACCTAGATGTTGAGTGGTTGAGATTTTGGAAAAATTAAAAAGTATATATATAGGGCTGAATAGATGGCTTTGGAGATAAGGCACTTGCCTGCAAAGCCAATGGACACTGGTTCAATTCTCCAGGACCCACATAAGCCAGATGCACAAGGCAGCGCATGCATCTGGAGTTTGTTTGCTAAGGCTGAAAGCCCTGGGGTGCCCATTCTCTCTTCCTATCTGCCTCTTTCTATCAAATAAATAAAATTATATATATATATATATATATATATATATATATATATATATATATCTTATAGTAGTTCATATGAAAAAATAGATAGCTCTCTTATTTTACAATTGATAGATGATAAAATGAGAGCATAGATGATAAAATGAGAGCTTAGATCAATGTTCAATATGCCCATGAAAGAAGGTTGACGAATACTCCCAGCATGCTTTTCTTAGTAGAGTTCTTGTAAACACTGATCAAATGAATGTAACAATGGCTAATGGCCTGACTGCATGTACAATCACCCTCTGACTCCAAACTTTCAGCACCTTATCTGGGAAACTAGCCCTCAAATCCACAACTAACACACAGGAAGCTAGTCTGCTCACATTACAGCCACCTATTATAATACACAAAGCCAAACAGTAACTTTTCTAACCATCAACCCAGAATGACCAGGTCATGACTCATAAGTGACAGCATCCTTAATTTTTGTGCCCAGTTCTGATAACCACTAGAGAAATCCTTGTATAGCTCACCATTCCTACAGGCTGCAGTCACCTCTCCTGCAGCATTTTGTTGCCAACAACCTCAAAACACCAGAAGATTTCTATTTTTTATTTTGTCTGCTATAAACCTTTCCCTCTTTTCTGCCTGCCTTTGAGTCTCTACCAAAACACACGTTATAATGTTGGCTTCTTTGTAAACTCAGAATAAATGAAACTTGTTTTATTTTCTTGTTTGGCTAGTCCTCATTTCTTTCTGAAGCAATATGGTCAAACACACTTCAACCGTTTCAATATTTAGCCAAATATACATTAATACACAGAGTTCATGCTGGATTTCCATGAAAAACTTCATAAAATGATACAATTAAGATTCCTAGAGGGGGTGGGAGAGATGGCTCAGCAGTTAAGACATTTGCCTACAAAGCCCAAGGACCTGTGGAAAGTCAGATGCACAAAGTGGTGATTCATCAGAATTGTTTACATTGGCTAACATGCCCATTCTTTCTGTGACTCTTTTTGCTTACAAATAAATAAATACATAAATAAAAATTTAAAAATCATTTATAAAAATATTATTGGAAAGTAATATATCAAACATTGATATGTAAAGAAATGTTAATATAGGTTAAAATTAAAATATTCCTCATAAGATCTCCTGACATGCCATAAGCATATATAACCATAGAAAACTTGGTTTAAAAAGAGAAAACAATGTATTTATTATAGTTATAACCAAGACGGGCTCAAGATCAATTTGAACTATTCTGAATCACCATTCATAATTGCTACTTAGATTTTAATATTTGAAGAAATCTACAAGCCATTATTGTTGAATATGCTTTCCAGCAATGGAAGGAATCTAGATTTGTGTGTGTGTGTGTGTGTGTGTGTGTGTGTGTGTGTGTGTGTGTGTGTGTGTTGTATGAGTTCAAGTGTGACACAGTATATTGGAGGTCAGAGGACAACTTTTGGGTGTTGGTACTTGCCTTGTACCCTCTTTGAGGCAGGGTCTGTCATGTTGGTTTTTGCTATTTCTAATATGCCCTCCTTGCTCATCAGTGAGCTAGGGAACTGCTTGTCTGCATTCCAGTGCTCAAATAATAGTTTCCTGAGCTTCTTCCCTTTTCTCCTCTACTTATATCTTCCTCCTCCTCCTTCTTCTCCTTCTCCTTGTTTTTAAACATCACTTTCCCCTTCAATCATATTTTTGGCTTTCTACTTTCTTCAACCATTGAGTTTTGTACATGGCATTTTTCCATAGCCTTCTTTATCTGTAGACATGGCTTTTTAAAAGTAAATAATGCACATTATGAACAAATCATGTGTAGGACCCATTCCTCTCATTTTCTGGCCCTGTTTCCTGTCATCAATCCATTGAGGGTTCTCCTCAGTAGAGTTGACACTATTCATTTTGCACCTAGCTTCTTGCACCTGACTTCAGGTGGGTGCGAGGATTACACACTCAAATATGTATCAGGTTGAACAGCAAGAGCATCTAACATCTAGGTGTCTCCTCATCCCCTTGCTCTATTCTGAGATGAGTTTTGAACTTGTGCTGACTCAGCATCTGCCTCACAACTAGTGGGGTTACTGCTTTACCTGCACTGTCAGAATTAAAGTTTTCTAAGCACAAATATGAACTTTAGATTTACTCTCTTTCTAATTGTTCTTCACATATTTGAATGCAAATGTACATAAAATTCACAGAATGGCCACATTATGAAAGATCAAACATAATTTCCAGGGCAGAATTCCCAGATAACTTCAATGTTCATTCTTGTCAATTATCCAGTTATTTTTTTCATATATATATATATATATATATATATGTGTGTGTGTGTGTGTGAAAAGTATATATATATATATATATGTATATATATATATATATATATATATATATACACTTAAGAAACTCTCTTTGGGTCAGGAAGAAATATACTCAAAATGCTAAGAAAACTTAAGCATTTTAAGAATAAAATTGTTTTATTTTTAGCAGCATTAAAATAATATGGCTTGTTAAAACAGTCTAAACTATACTGGGCTGACCTGGAATTCACAATGTAGTTTCAGGGTGGCCTCAGATTCATGGCTATTTACCTACCTCAGGCTCCTGAATGCAACACCACCACACCTGGTTGCATTTTAAAAGTTTATGTGGATCATTGCGTGATGGCACATGCCTTTATTCCCAGTACTCAGGGAGCAGAGGATTGTCATGAGTTTGAGGCACCCTGAGACTACATAATGGATTGCAAGTCAGCCAGTAGAGTGAAATCCTACCTCGCAAAAGTAAAAAAAAAAAAAAAAAAAAAGTTTAGATGGTATTGACATCTAAATTAGGAAATGAGAAATATAACATCACACATTAACAGTGTATAATATTGCTATACCTGTGGAATTTGTCCTTTGGGAAACACTCAGCTTCAAGCTGTCTTCTGCAGTCCTGGGGAGTGAGCCCAGGGACTTGTGCAAGTCATCAGGCGCTACCACTGGGGTGTGTCCCCAGCCTGCAAGTCTTTCTCAAATGCTTATTTCATTCTGCTTAGATCAGATAACTAGTCTATATATTTTTAAATTGTAAAAATGAATACAGATAATGCTAATAGAAGATGATGAAAACCCTTAGATTTTGTTTCAATAAATAAATATAATTCATTGGTTCTTTTGGAAAGGTAATTTAAATATTTTCTTTTATTAGCATCTGTATTCTTAGTTTTCCATCCACCTAAAGTGTAAACATAGCATTACCACGTAAGGTATAAAAACAGGGATATCCAATAAAAGAATTCAATTGAAAACATGTTTTTATTTTATAAGATGTGGGCAGATAAAAGGAAAGGAAGAAAGAAGGAAATAAAGGAAAGAAGGAAGGAAGGAAGGAAGGAAGAGAAGAAAAGCTGAACCTTTTGTCCAGAGGTGCTGGAGGAGTTGTGGAAGGAACTGGAATGATGTAGGCGATGTAATGGCCTGTGCAACCTCATGAGCTGTCACACCCTAGACTGCACAAGACTAATAGCTCTTTTAAAAAGAGTTCTTTGCGTACTGCTCCTCATACTCAAAGGTGCAGAACACTAGCTATTTAAGGGCAAAGTGATAAAGACTCACTTACTTAGGTTGATAAGCTTTCTCCTGAGTAGCATTTTGATTCTGAAACAAGTCACAGAACTCATTAACAGAACCAAGAGCAGCGATAATGGACTATGACTATCTTTAATTGTCCTTCTGTTGTGTTATGCATTTAAAGGCCATGTCTGAAATAAAAGCCTTGCCAGTGATTTAATGGCAGGATTTGGATTTTAAAGTATGATAATCTCACCACACCTATAACAAGATCAGTTCTGCTTTAGATACTTGTCCAGAGTCACCTTTAGAAATCTTTTTTGACCACATAAAATTCAAACAAGTTAAAATAACAATTTTGAGAAGTAATGGTTAATGTCTACTTACCATTTAGTATGTAAGCACATTATGTTTCATGAAATATAAAATAAAATGATAGTTACAAACCACACCTATTTCAAATGGCAGTCTAGAGCTATCAGAAGTTTTGGAGCAGGTTCTACTATCAAATATTATAGACTACTAGATGATACTGAAGAATTTTAAGTAGGCTCTAGTTTATTATTTGCAGATTTATCTTTATATCAGCATATATTAATTGAACAAAGTAGTGAGTTTCATTATGATATTTCCATAAATTCATATAATATACTTTGATTAGATTCATTTCCTCCTTTGCCTTTGTTAACAGCCTTCTTCTATTTCTTTTTTATGTTTTTTTTATTTTTATTTATTTGTTAGTGACAGAGAGAGGGAGGGAGAGAGAGGAGACTGAGAGAGAGACAATGGTTGTAGCAGGGCCTCTAGGCACTGTAAATGAACTCCAGATGCATACGCCACCTTGTGATCAGGCTTATTTGGGACCTGGAGAATCAAACCTAGGTCCTTAGACTTCATAGGCAAGCAACTTAACCACTAAGAAATATCTCCAGCCATTTTTCTTTTCCCATTCTTTATGTGCTGCTTTTTGTTTTGTATCTTTTAAGTAAATTAATTTTCTGAATGAGAACTACAGAAATAATATTTGAATACAGAGCTACTCTGGGAAAGCCTTTGGTATTTTGTTGGCTGTTTTAGACAGTTTTTCTGTAATTTAGTGTAAGTGTACCTTCTGTTAATTACCAAATATGAAAAAATAGATGAAACAACTCAAGGTGGAATAGAACAAGGAACATATGTGGAATTTAGTCAAAAACTGAAAAATGATTATTCAAAGTATTAACAGCACATTTGAAAGAGAAAAAATAATAAGACTGAAGTAAAACAACATGTGACATAGACTATTTTATGGAGGAAGACGTGGATACAAACATCCTCTTTACAATTCCTCTACCAGCAGGCTAAGACAATTCAAAAGCACATAGTTGATATAATTAAAGTATGATTAGGGCACATCCAAACAGATAAATCTTGAGATCTAATTATACAAAATTTTATCAATTAAGAACAAGTACATGGTCTCATTAAATTTGAAGTCCTTTGATAACAGGGTTGTAACCTCACTTAAGTCAGGTTACACATCATTACTAATCTCTAGATAGCAGCATCCTGCACATGTTTTGGCTTTGATGAAGTCAGACATAGATGCAAAATAGGTGTGATAATGTCTTTGTCTGAAAAGACAGGCAGAGTACAGTTCATTATTTCACATATTGTGACAGGTATCATTGTAGTGTTAGGACCACTGAAGAAGCAAAATAGCCCTTTCTGCATGGAGGAAAAAGGAAGAATTATATGGAGTAGGTGATACATAGGTGTGACTTAAGGAGTTGTCTAGAAATTGTGTGCTTGGTAGGAAAATAGATTCTTCTTTGTGGATAAATTTGATCATGAACTTAATGAAGTAAGTGGATACAGTAAGTGTAAATACTGGTCATGACTGATAAAGTTTGTTCATAATATCAAACAACTTGAAATTTGTCTAGCCAACATGAAACCATTATATATTTCTAAGAAAAAAAAGTGGCAGGATTAATCATATTTGAATGATAAGATTGACAAGGCTGGAGGGAATTAATAGAAAGAAACAATAACAAGGAATTTACCAAGAAGTTAATATAGTAGTCCTGAAAGTAAATAACTTGTGAGCAAATTGGTATGTAAGAGGAGGGTGTTTTTTTTTTAAGTAATAATCAATTGGTTTGAAGATAATAGAATTTGGAAATGACAGCAAGGTCTCTGGGTATTGTGACTATTTTCATGGATAAAAATTAATGAAAATAAACATTCATTCATGTTTGTACATGCTAAATTCAGTTACTATCTGTACATCCTAGTGTAAAAGTCTGATGGATAAATAAAATGTAGAAAGGCAAATACTGGACACTGTTTATATTGTAGTAGTAAAGAAGTGACCATTAAAATTATGGAAGTTGATGTGAACTACAGGACTGGAAAGAAGAGAGATCTGGACTAAGGATAGTCCACTTTCTCAAGCTAAGGGAACAGAAGGGAACTGAGGATGGAAACAGACAGGGTGGATTCTAAAAGGTCAAAGGGTAAGAAGGCAGCATTAGCAAGGAAATGGCTGGACAACTCTTCATTTAACCTTTTCTTTGCATTCTATTCTGTGCATAAGTTTATTCTAGTATGGTCAGGTGAGAGTGGATTTTTTCACCAGCAATAGAAATAGAGGAAAATGTGTGTGTGTGTGTGTGTGTGTGTGTGTGTGTGTGTGTGGCTTTATATCTTAAGGTTTTGAGATACAGATTTTTTAAAAAATATTTATTTTTATTTATTTATTTTAGAGAGGGAGAAAGAGGCAGATAGAGATAGATATCTAGAGATAGATGATTGATAGATGATAGATAGATAGATGTTAGATAGATGATAGATAGATAGGCAATAGATAGATAAATAAATAGATAGATGATAGAGAATGGGCACACCAGGGCCTCCAGTCAAGGCAAACAAGCTCTAAATGTATGTACCACCTTGAATTTTTGGCTTATATGGATCCTGGGGAATCAAACTTGGGTCCTTAGTCTTCACAGGCAAGTGCCTTACCTGCTAAGCCATCTTTCCAGCTCCCAGAGTTTTAATTTGTGTATTTGTTCTCTATATTATATTTTCAATTCTAAGTTTCAGAAATAAAATAATTATACATATTTCTCTGTTTCGATGTGTGCATGTAGGTGCGTGTGTGTGTGTGTGCTTGTGTGTGTAGTATCTTCTGGTTTGTATGTGTGCATAGGCGGTGTATGCATGTGTATCCAGTTGTGAACTCCTTGATATGTGTCTTCCTCTACCCTTCTTCTATCAAATGTCTCTGACAGAATCTTTCTGTAAAGCTGAAGCTTGAATTTTTCAGTTAGACTAGCAGAGCAATAAGCTTCAATGATCCTTCTGTCTATGCCTCCTTTTCTGCCTATCTCAGCACTGGGGTTATAAATATGTGCACCCAGATTTTTATATGTGCGTACTGGGGAATGAGCTCATGTCCTTATTCTTGGGCAACAAAAACACTTTCCTCTGAGCCATTTCCCCAGGCTCTCAAATGCATTTTTAAAATTAATTAATTAATTTCATGGAACCAAGCGATAGTTTATTCTTTTTTTAACACCATGTTTTATATGACTACATCATGTGTTGGTACCCTCTTTTCCCTCATCCCTGCCCCCATTTCATTGAGGGACCCCTCAGTGGAGTTGCAGGTAACCTCCTATGGGGTTGTCATTTATGTATTTTTAATCATAAAACATAAATAATCTAATGAAGAAATTATCATCTTTCATCATGAAAACTGAAAAAACAACCCTGATATTTCCCTGAGCTTGACCCAATATTGGACACACCTCTACCTGCCTCTTGTAGTCCCTGAATTTTGACTGCTCTAGAGCATTTACTTTAGAAATCCTAGAATTGCAATTTCTTTCACTGCTCCTTTGAAACTAAATCTTTCGGGAATACACTTGCCAGTCCTATAATTCAGGATTTTCTGTTTCAAGATCTTGAATGTCCTCTCTGAAATGTGATCACCCAACAGAGCCCCTTGCTTCTCTCTCTGTGGAAGGATAGGAGCCTGAGTTTTTTGGATGATTTGCTTACAGGTTGAAAAAATAACTGTGGAGGACCAAACAAAGTTCACTTTTCCTTTGTCTACAGTCAATTAGCAAACACAGATGACCTCCAATCTTCCCATATGAAGGATGCATATATTCGCCAGGCTTTGCTACATGAGAAGCAAGCTCAGACTGATTTTTGGTTCTCTGTCTTATTGAAATTGACTTGAGTGAAGTCTCCTTTGTCTGACTAACTTTGTCTGGTATAGCTTTTCCTTTGAAAGTGCTTAATACATAAACTCCACGAAGATGAATAGGCTAATACTTAGAGCTCCAGATTCAATGGATTTATCTTTATATTCCCCCCTTACTCAGTGCTGAAGTGTGTTTTTCAATAAAGTTGGAAATATGTCCTTGGCCTTTCCTGTATGAGAAAAATCTCTCCTACAAATTCATGTTCCATGAGAATAATACCCTTGGTTTCTTGTTCCATTAGAATTGTAAAAAATAAAATAAATATGGCATTTTCTTCCTATTGCTGATTAAAAGCTTTTATTGAAGACCTCACTGAATGTACCATAGCAAAATAAAACCCAAAGCAGGTTGAATGGCACACAACATAAATCAACAAAATATCGTTCTAAAGAAGCCAGATTCATATGTTATATAACCTCCATAAAATATCTGCTATTTCAATGAGCTGACTTCATTGAGAAAGACAAATTTAACATCATATGTTTAAAACCATGAATTTATACTTTTTCTTTTTACCATTTAAAAGAGGCTAATTTCCTAAAATGTGATTGGTATAAATGTCATTGATGTGATACTATGAGAGACACTTTCCTGGGCTGGAGGAAACAGGAACTGACAACTATCAGGACTGCAGAAGTTTACAACTTTGTGTGAGCTGCTTAGTTGAATTCTTTGTCCTAAGTATATTGGACTTCACATCATTTTCAAAACTGAACCTGCTAAATGATAACCACTACTAGAGGAGATATTTGGAGTGTCGCACAATCATAAGAAATATTGATAGATATTAAATAAGATTATATTCCTTTATCTCTAGAAATGGCTGTTGTGGCTAAACCAAAAGAAATAGATGAATGTTTCCAGTATGATCAATGCTAATAAAATAGCATATGATTTGTATATTAAATGAATCCAAAGATTATATATCTTTCAAATCAAACTACTCTGAATACATGGAAAATAGCAGGATATCTTCCACAGATTCTGGGTTCAGTATCTGAACATTTTGAAGACTTGTGGCATAATACTTACTGCCCAAAAATCAATCTTCAATTTTTGATACTATTTTCATATTGTGGCTGAATTGATCCTCTTCCTTGCCAATATCCACCCTGTCCAGTTTCTCTAACTTTAGAGAACTGCATTTGGATTACAGAGGCAATAATGTTCCTGGTGGTCTGCATCTGGGTGTTTCCAGATACCTGTCATCTTATTCAAAGACCTGGAGAAGCATACACAGATCACAGAGCAGCAAGGAAGTGGGAGCACAGGTTGAATGCTGTCAAGAAGGCAGTGAGCCGCCAGTGTGAGCCTACGCAAGAGTTCTGGTTATTGTTTAGGAATCCTTGTTATGGAGTCTATGGGTCAGGGGCATTGGCTGCTAAGGGACATAGAGAGGATGGTTCTCTATTTTTTTTCTAAGTTTTTGTATATTTTTATATATTTATTTGAGAGCAACAGACAGAGAAAAAAAGGCAGATAGACAGAGAAAGAAAATGGGCACCCCAGGGCCTCCAGCCACTGCAAATGAACTCCAGATGCATGTGCCCCTTTGTGCATCTGGCTAAAGTGGGTCCTGGGTAATCGAGCCTCCAACAATGGTCATTAGGCTTCACAGGCAAGTGCTTAAGTGCTAAGCCATCTCTCCAGCCCTGGTTCTTTATTTTGACTGATAGGTTTGGGATACAAAAGCCTTTCTGTACTGTGCATATCCTTTCCCATGATGCATTTGATTTTAATCATATGTGTGATGAATTTTCTTAGGCATAGAATGGTAAATATGTGATTCTCCCTGGAAGTTTACTTAGGAGACACAGTTTATTTTACTGTACCTGCAGCCATAACCAGTCCAGGCTGGATGGTTCCTTGTCACCCAATTCTGGATATATCTCAGAACACATTTTAGTAGAAACTGGCCACAAAAGGGAAATTACTAAAGGTGGCTAGGAGAGGACAGCTTTATACCATTGCTTGAAACGGAGTGATTGCACAGTGTCAGGTGAGGGTTCTAGGTTGCTATCAGCTTGCTAATTAATATTGTTAGGGTAAAGGTGTTTTTGCTCTTCAAACCAAGAGGTTTCATGTGTTGCTAACTTATATTCCTAGGATCCTCTGCCTAAATACCATATTCTTTTGCTAGTCAACACTATTTATACAGATTTCTTAGTTTAATTACCTGACACTGTTGGTATTATCCTATCCCAGGGAGTGAAATAGTTCCCGTAGTGCAAACTGTATCACTCACAGAAATGATCCTTGCTTGCAGTTCTCAATCATTGGTGACTAAATACCTCAGTTACTTTGTCACACCTATGGATCCCTCGGGGGATTCAGTACTGTCTTCTATAGATCCATTGTGCGTTTCAGCTTTGGCTACCTGTTGTGATAATCAACCCTGTCTCCCTGATTATTATGACTTGGATAAGATGCTCCCTGCAAAGATGTTTGTTCTAGAAGCTTGTTCCCTAGCTATTAGTTCTATCAAGGTACTTGAAACATAAGGGTACTCATTCTATTAATGGAAATCCCCACTGATAAATTCACAACAGAATGGCTGTTTAGGAAGTATAGACTAGTTGGAGGAAGTAGGCCATTAAGGATATTCCTCTGAAGCTAGATCTTTTTCCCAGACCCTTGGTGCCTGGCTCTCTCTGCTTCCTTGTTGCCCTGTGAAAGACAGCTATTCTATTAAGCCATCCTTGTGGCTTCCTCAATGCACACACATGCACACACACCTCTGTAAACCTTTCTGCTATGATGTTTTTCTTAGATATTTTATTACACCCATGAAAGCTCAAACACAAGTTGATGCCTATCTCTTGTTGTCTCATTTTCTCAAACTTCTACCAGTTTTTCCAGGTGGGACACTCTACCTCAACTAACTTACCTGAATAGTCACACATGGGCATGCCCAGAAGCTAGTTTCTTAAGTGCTTTGAGGTCCTGTATAGTTAACAATGAGTAAAACCCATTGCACAGAGGAAGAGGACGAAGGAGAAGGAAGGTTATTTCACGGACTCCCCTCCCTTCCCCGAGTCCACCATATACTTCCTTTGCACACAAGGAGCTGCATTGCCACTGGTAATCAAACTGTGGATGACATGCAGCACACCAAGAATTCTGTCAAAAACTTGGGCCTGTAAGAAGTTGACTAAAATAAGTATAGCCTTTCCTTTTCTATGAAAAATAATATAACACATACATTTAAATGTTATATATTGAGGTTGTTTTTCCTGTCTATGCACTGAGATGCTCTAGTAAATGGAGACAACTCTATGCCAAAGGAAAGGAGATCATCATCGTACAAAACACACAAGAAAAATTAATTGAACCAGTTTTAATGCTCATTATTTTCTTTACACTCTTTCTTCCTCCACACAATATGTAAAAATATTGTATATTATGCTGCATAATTTACTTTCTAGGCTCTGTTTGAGTATTTGACAAATAAACAAGACATTTGTAGTTTTTTTCAACCAGATCTGCAATTTTTTGAAGCATGCTTTTAATAAGGCCTCTTGTTTCATTTCCCAAGTAAGCTAAGTATTTCAGACAAAGAAACTAATGGATTCTTCTGATGTAATTCCCAAATTCAGAACAAAATTGTTATACTTAAATTGTTTTCCTAGGCTTATGGGTAAAAACATCACTTTGAGATGTTAACAATTTTAAATTTAAAACAAAAGATTGTGTTAACAAAGGAGGGACTCCATACTTGACAGTATAGAAAAAAATAGAAACAAACTTCAGAGAGACAACACATCTGGATGTGAAACATAGAACCAATCTAAATAACCTTTTATACAAATGCACTGTGTACATTGTTTTTATTTGCACTACCGTCCCATATACAAGGTGAAACCAATGTGTCAATTTTATCTATGAAAGCCAGGAAACAAAACTGTCCGGATTTCTATAAGTAGACAGTCTCAGATTTGAATTCGTATTGTCTTGTTCCAGAGGAAGAGTCCTTGAGTCCAGTCTATAGATTTTTGGTGCTTCTGAAAGATTATGATTATTAGATTAGATTATTCTTTCTTTCTTTCTTTCTTTCTTTCTTTCTTTCTTTCTTTCTTTCTTTCTTTCTTTCTTTCTTTCTTTCTTTAATGTTGTTCACTCTAGCTCAGGCTGACTTGCAATTCACAATATAGTCTCAGGGTGGCCTCAAACTCACAGCAATCCTCCTACCTATACCTCCCGAATTCTGGGATTAAAGTTATTTTTTATTCCAAACATTGCCTTTAGCAAAACTTCTGTTTCTCTCAGAATTGCCATCCTCCACAGTCTTACAGCTTGGTTGGCTGATAAAGACTTAGAATTGTTGTCTAACCTTATTCTCATCACCATGATATGCTGAGATATATACTAATACATCAGTATACATCAAGGCTCCTTTTTATATGCTGCACTTTTCTCACTCTCCACTAGCATTTCTTTATGTAAAATATGCCTCGGTAAATTTCCTGCATATAATACTCCTCAGAGATTTTTTTTTTTTTTCAGAGAGCTCATCTTAAACAATAGCTCTCTAAGACAGTAAGATAACTTGTCTGCTCCTGCAGAAGTACACAGCAACTTAAGCGATGACTGTATAACAGGTTATAGGCTACATACAGTATGACCTCAGAAGGCATAAAAGTAGAGCTGTCCTCAGTATTAGCTTTAGAAATATGAAGATTTTTTTCTTTTTCTTTCTTTCTTCCTTTTTTTTTTTTTTTTTTTTGAGATTAGGGTCTCACTGTAGCTCAGGTTGACCTAGAATGTACTATGTAGTCTCAGGGTGGCCTCAAACTCATGGCAATCCTCCTACTTATGCCTCCCAAGTGCTGGGATTAAAGGCATGTGACACCACACCCTCTGAAGATATTTTTGTTTGTTTTGCTTTTACATAGTCATATGTAGAAATCTGGTTTACTATTTTTGGTCCACCTCTGTGTTGATAACATGTGTATGTGATGACTTATTCTAGCAGTAGAATAAATAATGGACCTAGTTTAAGATGTAACCAGAATAAGTGTGGGGAGAGACAAATGGAATGGTAAGCCAATGCCATTTTGGGATCAAGAGGTCTTCATTAATACACTCATGTAATCCTTTCTTTCAACAAGCATTTGTCAAGAATGTTGTAAATGTTAGTAAAACTGTGAAGATAGGGTAAAGGCTTGTAAACAGACACTTTTTATATTGGGTGACAAGTTCTATAACACTGAAATAGAATATTCCTAAGTAAGCAGAGAGGTGGAACACAGGCAGTTCAAACAGCAAATGAAAAGAGACAAACATGAAAAAGAGGATAACATGGTATGCTCAGTGACCTAAAGGTATGTAAGCACTTCTTTAGGAAAGAAGTTGAGGAAGGAGCAAGATGAGAGACAGAGTGAGCAGGAGTTAAATTGCAAAACATCTCACAGGTGGGTGATGTTAGGAGTTTAGGCTTTATTCAGGGGTTTATAGAAGGAATTGGAAGATTTTAAACAGGCAGAGATATGATCAGTTTTGCCTTGAAGAAATACCAGTGTGAAACTCATACAGAGCGTGGCTCACAGGGCATGATCTGTGCAGGCAGCTCGTGCTGTTGGCAGAGTGATATTATCAAGACAGACTCACTCAGTACCCACAGAGATTTCATGATACAGTTCTAGCTCTGACATTTTTTTGTACAGGATGCAAATAAAGAACATCAGAAAAGTGCTAACCAGTGAGACATATATAACACCATAATATCATTGGGGACAAATACCATAGTTTCTAAAATATATTGATATTATTTGTGGCATAATTAAATTTGACCCTTCTGACCATGGAACTGTTCTCTGTGTCTAAATTAGCAGAAAGCGACTCTGGCTCAGGACACGGACAATAAATTAGTAAGCAATGAATTTCACTCACATTTCCATCAGTATTTTCAAATGATTTTGTTCACAGCTTCTAAAAATGAATTACCTTGGGTAGCATTAGCACAGTATATTAAATTTTGCACTATGTTCTGGAAAATGACATTTCTTACAGGTATGAAGAGAAGAAAGTGCTGTATGTTTCTCCAGAATTTCCTTTTCCTAAGCGTTAGTAAAAGTCTTAGAATATATTGGCTAACATGTACTATTAAGCCTGAAAACATACTTATTTAACGGTAGGAACTCTTGTAAATTCTGGTCAGTTATATTGTGAACTCTATTGCCAAGTGTTGTAGGAGTATACAGTTTCCAAATCTCTGTTCTCCTTGCGTCTTAGTCTTCTGACTTATTGCTTTTAATAAAAAAAAAAGGCCTTTAAGTAATGACCTGCTCTGATAATGCTCAATGAGCAGCTAAAAGTGAGACTTGCAAAACACATGAAGAAATGTTTGCTGAGTGACATGCAAATATAAATCAGATGGTATCTACTTACCAATAAGTAGAACTCTCATTTGGTTGAACACTAGTTATATAGCTACAGAAATTAAGTTAGCTAAAAATTCTGAAAATAAGATATTATTGATGTGGTTATGAAAAATTTTATTTATCTACTTATCTGTATACACACACACACACACACACACACACACACACACACACACACACATTCATTGCTATGGGTGAAACTCAAATATGCCCTGAAAGCCATGTGTTATAGGCTTGGTTATCAGGTATTGGTGCTGTTGAGAATTGCTGGACTTTTTAGGAACTTAGGTCTAGAAAAAGGAAATAAGCCACAGGGGTGTCTCCTTGCAGAGGGTAATAGGTCTCTGGCCCATTCCTCCCTTTTCTCTTCCCAGCTTCCAAGAGGTAAGCAGCATTGCTCCATCATATGCTCTAGTCTTTACTGTTCTGTCTTCAGAGAGATCTAAAGTAATGTGGCCACAGACAGACAGAGAGACATTGGCTTCTTCCTAAAGGAGGAAGAGCAAAGCACAATGAAACTGTGGATAAAAATGTTTATTTAGTTTTAATAGTTAATATTTTCTGCAAGTTTATTATGTGCTAATCCCTGAAAATATCTTGGTAGGTTGAATGGATGTCTCTCAATCTATTCAGTTTTAGTAGAGCTTCTTGGATTTCCAGCTGCCCGTGAGTGGATCCTGGGGTCCAGACCTAAGGTGGGGGGCTGGATTTGGAATTCCAGGCTAAAGATACACAAAGTGCCTGATTTCTACCTGATGTCCCTGAAGTATGATTGCTTGCCTTTTAGTGGTGGCTTTTCTCTCTCTGCTTAGACCTGTGAAAGAGAGCCAGCTTCTTCTGCCACTGTGTATTTCCATAAGGAAGTTCCCCTGCCTCTGTGAACTTCAGTGAATACCCTTTCTTCCACAACTGTGCCTGGTTTGGAGGTTCATCTCAGTGACAAAAGCTGACTACTTCAGTAACTTTAACCTTTAAATCACTATGATGTTAATCATACTAGTTGTTTACACTTTAAATACTAAAAAGAATATATCTGGGGAAGAGATATTTACTGGAAATAAAAATATAAAGTGAGTGAAGGAACCAATATAGCTTAGTGTAGCTCAAAAGTGGGTGTTTACTTGGGGGCATTTTTTCTTCATACAGATGAGATGTCATCCAGGCTAATGGGTCTTTCATGCCACTGCCAATCACACTTCATATCTCCATCTTAGAAAGAGCTATTAGGTATGCCAGAGGCCCAAAGTGACAAAAAAGGAAAGGGAAGAAAATCAGAGAAGAAATATATATCTCTTCCCAAGATAGAAAGAGAATATGTGATTTTTAGATATTTGAGAGTTTTTAAAGAGTTGGTTGTTGCATTAATCAAATTCCCATCACTATAAAAACTATCTGAAACTATCAACTAATAAAGAGAAAAGGGTTCTTGGATCATAGTTTTGGAGATGTCAGTCCGTAATTGATTGGCTGAGGTATTTGGCCTGTGTTTTGGCCGTATCTCATTGCAGAAAAGCATGATGGACAAAAGCTGCTCATTTTATAGATGGAAAGTAGATGAAGAAAGGATGATAGAGCTGGGGTCTCCCTTTCCTTTTCCAGAGAACACCTTCAAAGACCTGGAGACTTCCCACTAGACCTTACTTCTAAACTATAACATCCTGCACTCAGGAGTGCTGAGCTGAAGGACAGACCACTAACTTGTGGGCTTCAGTAGATACTTAAGGTCAAAACTTTTATAGCCAATAAATGATTATTTTTGGCTCATAACAAAATCTCTCACAAAAAAATTCTGGGTATGGATGTAGAAGTCTTCTTGTTATCTCCTTTCTTATCTTTTAATTAACCACACAATTTTTTTTATTGTTCTGCTGCATTGCCCTAAAATCCATCTGATTCTTATCCTTCAACTATCGTTCCATCTCTCCCAGTCTTCCAGGCTGATTATAAAATGCAAACAGTTTTCTGCCATCTCCTTCCTAGTACTTCTGAGTCAGTCTTTATATAAGAAGGGATAGTGTGGTGGTTTGATTCAGGTGTCTCCCATAAGCTTACATGTTCTGAATGCTAGGGCCCCAGCTGGAGGTGGTGTACTGTTGGGGGCAGGCTTATGGCTGTTATAGACAGCTTCTTCTTGCCAGTGCTTGGTACACTCTCCTATTGCTGTTGTCCATCTGATGTTGGCCAGCAGGTGATGTCCACCCTCTACTCATTTTATTGGTTTCCCCTGCCATCATGGATCTTCCTCTCAAGTCTATAATCCAAAATAATTTTTTTTTTCCCCACAAGCTGCTCTTGGTCAGGTGTTTTCTGCCAGCACTGTGAACCTGTCTGTAACAGATAGCGTATTTTATATAGGCTCTACTTACCTGTCTATATTCATCTTTTCTCTCTTTCCATCTCAGAATTTATAATGTATGTCATAAATCACAGCTTTACAATGTATCTTGTACTTTTATGGGATTTTGTTCATGTAAGTCTGTTGAAATAATTTTACACGTACAAAATAGTTGTAGAAACAGTACAAACTTCCTGCATATTGATCACTTAGCTTCTTCCTGAGGCAGATACTCACACACCACAATCAATAAAAATATGATGTTATATTATGAAAGTGGTTAGACTTTATTCAATTTTACCTTTTTATCCTTCAGGATCTGATCCAAACTCCTGGCTTCAGTGAATTGTCATGCTGTTGTAGGCTGATTTATATATACATATACATTTATTTATCTATCTATCTATTTATCTATCTATCTATCTATCTATCTATCTATCTATCTATCTATCTATCTATGATGCTATTTATGTATCCATGTTCACACATGTGGGAGGTATGGGCTGCACATGGAGGCCCTTTGTTAAGACAAGGTCTTTTGTTGGCCCAAAACTAGCAGGTAACAAGCCTTAGGCATCATCCTGTCTCTGCTTCCCCTTTGCTGGAATTACAGGCATGTAACACCACCTCCAGCCCTATTATGTGGTTTCTGGTGATCAAACTCAGGTCCTCATGTTTACAAGGCAAGCACTTTACCCCACTGTCCTATTTCTCCAACCCTGTTTAATCTATGTCTATGTGGATAATTCTTCAGTGTTTCAATTTCTCCAACCACATTAATACAGGTCAATAATAATGGAGTTTCCATAAAATTGATGTTGTCTTATGTGCCCTCATGACAGATTAGGTTATATATTTTGGGCAATGATGCTAGACGTGATATGTCTTTAGTGTGCCACAAGAAAAAGTACATGATGTTGACATGTTTAATGCTGGCATTAAATATATATATATATATATAAGTATAATGCAACCACTGCCTTGATCCTTCTCAAAAAAGAAATAGAATACATATGTTGAAAACTACTATCCACACAAGAGTGTTTACGTGTATCTATCACATACCCTTTTTCTTTCTTCACCCTTACAGTATCAAGTCAAATTGCTCTTTTCCAAATACAGCTAGGTTACTTGTTTTCTTCTCTAGTCATTTCATTGCTACTTGGAAAATGTAGGTAAGTGTGTCTATTATACTCAGTTCTGTTTAGGATACCTCAACCTGTCATTTTTCCTTTTGTTTACATACAATATAAAAGATCATTTTTGAGGTTTATTTCATTGGATTTTGATAATGTATATGGCTCCTAAAATTGTGTGGACTTCGCTTTTCAATTTCTCATCTACCATTTCTAGTGCTTATATTCTTAGAAATATTGCATTTTTTATCCTTATAGTTTTATTTTTTCAGAATATAATATAAATAGAATTATACAATATATAACCTTTGATGTTTGTCAAAAATTCTTAAAATATGTTTAATATTATCCTTATCAATATTTTTGCATAAATGATTTGTTTGTTTATATGTATTGATAGTTTTCATTTGGTAGGTCTGACTTTGGTTATCTAGCTGTCTGATGTATGGAATCTTGGATATTTCTAGTGTTGGCTGATAATAAATAAAATGGTTACAGCTATTAATGTGCATGCTTATTAACTCTATGTTGTCTTTTACCTTGGATCAATAGCCACAAAGGGCACTATAAGGGTGATATGGTCAGTATTGACCTTTATTCTCTATGGTGCCATTGCATTTACATCAGCAAACTATGAGGTATATTGATATATGAGAGCTCCCATTCTTCTACCTCTTGGCCAGTCTCTTCTGGTGTCAGTGTGCTTCCTCTCAGCCAGATGCTGGGAGTAATCTCAGTACGGCAAAGAAGTGAACTCTGTTCTTCCATGGCTAACGCTGCTGAGTATCTCATCCTGTCATTATTTCTAATCCATATATCTGCTAAGTTGAAATGACTATTTGAATCTTTCTCCATTTTTCAAATTTGATTTTTTGTTTTTATTTTTAGGTTTCTGAGATTTTAGTAATAATTTCTGGAAGCAAACACTTTGTTGGAAATACAGTTCCCAAGTATTTCCTTCTGACATTGTTTTGTCATTACATTCCCTTAAGAGCGGCTTTCTCAAAAGCAAAATATTTTAATTTTAATGAAATGTAATGCTTTTTATTGAAAAGGTCACATTTGTAATTCAGGAAGGAAAATAAAATCTCTGATCTTCACAAAAAACCTCCTTTGTGCTTTCTAATTGAATGTTTAGTTTTTTATCTTCTTGTTTAGGTCAATATTTTATCTTGAAATGTTTTGTATAAATATAATATTCAGACTAGGAGAAATGTTTTGTTGTGTATATTTATCATATTTTGCTTACTATTTGTTTAAGCTATTAATCAAAACCTAAATATTTGTTTCATTTGCTGAAAGACTGTTTTTTTTGTTTTTATTTTTCCTGTGTTGAAGCACTTTTTAGGACTGCCAAAAAATAGGTGGACTATATTTGTGTGAACATAAGCTTGGATTCTCTGTTTTGTTGTACTGTTATATGTTTTGTCTTTTCCAACATGCCATGTTCTTAGATTCTTGCAGAATTTTAATGAGTCTTGAAATGGTAGTGAGTCCTCAAATTTTATCCCCCTCATGTTTTGACAATATATTTTTCTCTTTATGTAGAAAACTTGAAGCAGCCTGTCAATATCTATAGACACTGAGATTTTGTTTGAGATTGCTTCATATCTTATTGAGAAATATTGTGATTTGAAACTATACAATGTTTTGACATGCAGACATGATACATGATACATTTCTCCATTTTCTTATGGACTTCTTCACTTCTTCCAACAATTTTTTATGTTGTTTTACCACATGAATTCTGCAATACTTTATTTAGTTTTACCAAATTAGTTCTTTTCATACTCAACCATACTATTATGTAAATTCTAATTGTCAATTAGTAGCTAATGGATGTGTATTTTTCAATGTTTACATTTATATATTTACTTTTAGATTCTAAAAATAGTTTTGTTTTTATTTTTGGCAAATCTGAGATTTACTAGAGACACAATCCTCCCACTCCTCCCACTTGCAGATAGAGATAGTTTGATTTCTTGTCTTCTAGTATATATACTGTGTATACTTCTATTTTCTGTTTGTTTGTGTTTTGTTTTGTTTTTTTTTTTTGCCATACTAAGACTTCAAGAACAATGTTGAATAGAGCTTATAAAACTAGGCTTTTTCCCAATTAAAGAAAAGTTTTAATTAGTGAATATATTACTGGTAGATTTTTTTCCATGTATGTTTGTGCAGATTTACATGTGTAGGGGTACTTATATATGCATAGGGTCCAACTACATATGCATGCATTGGGAAGGCAGAGGACAAATTCAGTTATTATTTGCCAGACATGACAAAATTTAAAAAATAATTGAGGCAGGATCTCTTTACTGGCTTGGAGTTTGTCTAAATAGGCTGGAATAAATGACCAATGAGTCCCAGGGACCTGTCTGTATCAGCTTTCCCAGTACTGGCATTATAAGCATGCATTACTATCCCACTTTTCTTTTAGGAGGCCTATAGACCAAAATGGGATCCCCATGCATGTAGTGCAAGCATTTTACAGGCTGAGCTATCTCCCCAGCCCTTCTGATAGGTTTCTTACAGATGTCCATTTAAGGTAAGGACTTCCTTTCTATCCCTATATTTTTGAAACTTTTGAATATGAATGCATCTTGAATTTTCTTAAATGCATTTTATTCATCTATTGAGATGATCATATGAAGTTTTAAAAATTCTCCTCATATGAGGAATGGACACTACAGAAAAGAGTACCTGTCCAATGTCCTCATTAATCTTCAGACTCTAATATGATGTCCCTGTGTGGGAACATGACCTTCTCTTTGGTCCTGATTATACTTCAGTTCTGGGCCCAGCATATATTACTATCCCTCCTTCAGGTGTAGAGCTGTGGAGCATGGCATTCTTTCGTGAACATTCTCTCACCTACCATACTTTGTTCTGCAAGGCCTTATCAGTTATAAAGCTCTTATTCTCCTGATTAAGCAGTTCTTGACTTTTATTTAATATTCTCAAAAGGCTACTTTTCTCCCTGACCTCCTGAAAAAAAAAAAAAAATCAGATGAATTAGACCCTCTCATGGAATTCTTCATGTTGTCCTCTCCTTATTACATATATTCTATTCATCTGTGATCTTCAATCCCTTATTTCTTATCTTATCCACATTTTCAGATACAGCATTGCCAGGGCTCCTGCCTGGTCAGGTAGTGCCGAGGGAAGGACCAGGCCTGCTGGTTCCTCTCTAGGGGTTGAGGGGATGATGAACGTCAAAACCACACTGAGTCGGGAGTCTTTTCAATGCAGGAACTCGCAGAAACAACTCACTTTATTACTCTGAGCAGTTGCCTATATCGTGTTGGGAACGAAGGCAGGGATTTTAGGATGGGGAAAGAGGTAAGGGCCAATAGTAAACTTTAACTATTGGAATGGTAATTACAATTGCCACGCGGAGGTAGCAGGCCAGAAACCATTAGGCGTCTTGCTGAGTCCTAGCTGGCCAGAGACAGGTCGCCAAACTTTAGCTAGGCTCAGGGAGTTCCAGTAGGCCTCACGCCTGGGCCTTTCAGGTCCCAACACAGCATTTTGCCCTTTCAATTTCTATCATACATTATGGGAACATATAAACAATTTCCCCTCATTTGGTAATACCAAATACATCTCTAACAGTTTGTATCAGTATTATTCCCATACAGCAGTTTGAATATTTCACCAACTTCTGCCAACCTTCTCAACCTTGCAGCATATACTATACGCAAAGCCAGAATGTGGGTGTGACAAGACACAATGCTTGTACAACAGGTCTTGCCTCTTTCATAGATAGGCAGCAAGAACTAACAGAAGCCTCAGATGTGGGCTGGGAGGATTTTTCAGTAGCTAAAAACAATTGCTTGTGAAGTCTGCCTGTCAAGGTTCAGTTCCCTAGTACCCATGTAAAGAGAGATGCATAAAGTGACGCATGTGTCTGGAGTTTGTCTGCAGTAGCAAGAAACTCTGGCTTGACATAGTTTTTCTCTTTGACTCTCTATTTTTCCTCTTAAAGTTGATAGATCGATAGACAGACAGATAGGTATCATTTAAAAGAAGATGCCTATGAAACATGAGGATTTATTTCTCCAAAGCTCAGAACAGGAGTATTTTTGGATGTGTTATCAATAATCCTGCAGCTGAGAAGAATCTACACCAATCCCCTTTGGACATTCATGACCCTGGGGTCACTTGCTTTACTAAAGTACTATACGGCATTTGTTTCTAGAAAGAGAATGGGCAAACTCTGAACTGTTTTAGACAGTTAATCACCACCTCAAGATGCAGCATGCTAGGCACACTCTACAGTTATACAAACAACTGCAAATTGACTGGAAAGAGCAAGGATGGCTAAGAACACGTAAGGGACCTGTTCTAAGTAGCATTCAATCATAATTTCTGTGTTGAAGCCTTTCCATTGTACTTATAAGAAATACTTTACAAAAGAAATGTGGCATTAGACAAAAATCAGATTCAATCTTGAACCGAAGAAATCACAAATAGTGAGTTCGGTGTAATCTACCAAGCAGATCAATATTTCAAGAAAAAGAAAAAGGTCATGAATTTGAGACAATAGAGTATAACATCAGTGGAATCAGGGATGTATCAAGCTACCTTAACTTTTCTGTGCATGGCCTGCTCCATAGTACAGCTGAGGCATTTAGAAAGCCTCCATACTGATGGTTTACCCTCGAGGCTAAATACTAACCTGTGTTGCTGGACAACCTGCAAAAATAACAGTAGTGTTTCCTTACAGACTTAATAGAAAGTGTTAGAGAAAAGAAACAATGGAGGAAGGAAGTAGAAGCATAACCCAGACATGCACTTAACAATAATGAATGTTCGGAACTAGGAAAGAAATTTAATAATCACTAAAATTAATAATAGAAATTTCTGAGCTAAATCTCAATGTAAATATTAAATAACTTCTGTGTTTTATGTTTTTACTGATTTTTGTACACAAATCCTAAGATATAATCCAAGTGAACTTCAACATAAAGGAAGGTACATTCTCTCATCTGTAAGCAATAAGTTGTAAGTACCTTTACCACCCCTGGACTAGCAAGCAGAAAAAAACTTTTACCTTGCTCAAGATGCCCAGACAATAGACAGCTTCTCAGCACACTAAAGCATATTTCCTAAGGGGATATATTTAATTACTGTACCAGTAAAATCAATGGATATTCAAGTTATTTCTCCAGAGAATTCAACATTTATTCAATGTTTACATAAGAAAAACTAAGAAACCCTTCACTGCCTTATGCTCAGAGCCACAGTTAATTGCAGTTGAGCTTTCTTAATTTTTAAATATCTTTTTAATTAGAGTTGTAAAAATGGACCTAAACACTTTAACATATCAATGCTTAGCTCATAAAGCTGCAATCCCTTTCTAATATTTAATTTTAGTTATATTCTCATATTACTGAAGGAAGAAATTTCCATAAAACTATGAATACTTCATAAACACAAATCTTGAAGTTTAGCCTCTTCATCTTCCCTAGTACATTATTCTCCAAAAATTACCAAAAATTAGAGCCTATGACAGATGGAGGAAAAGGAGGACAGGGGAAAAAAGAAAAAGAAATAAGACAGGAAGCATAAGTGGGTAAGAAAGGATTCTTAAGCATGAAAGACTGAGAGAAAGATTACCATCAGCTCAAAGCTGGCCTGAGTTCCTGGCCAGCCCAGACTATAGAGTTGTAACCATGTCTGAAAAACAGCAACATCAACAAGAGGATTAGTACTTTATATTTAAGAACTTGGAACTCTCCAATAGCATGCAAACATCTAAAATTATTTTCAAACTGTATGTAGTCTTTGGTTACTTGGTAAATTGAAACTAGAGTTCTAAAAACCAGAATTGTAAGCTTACAGAAATGTTATCACCACATGCTAGCCTATAACTGGATTTGCCAATGCAGCCAGCATGAATAGCTGTTATTAGCCTTATCCCTATCTCCATCTCTTTGTGCTGGCTTTCTGTTTGCATCTCTGCACACACAGCTGCCAAATGGGAAGCAGTGAATCACTGTGGTTCAGAGAAAGGGATTCAGAGTCAGACTGCCTTGGATTGATGCCCTGCTGTACTTCTTAGTAGATTATAGTTTTACGTTGCTTACAAGGCCTGTTGAAGACCTCTTTAGAGATTAATTCTAACATGTTGTAGGGGGTTGTTCTCAAGATTAAGTAAAAATATTCATGCACAGCCCCTGGTGAAACATAGTGAACAATCAATAAAGTATATCTGTAGAATAGGATCATCTGTAATGAAGTAAGAACAGTACACCAAGTGATCCTTTTCAGTAAACTCTAATATTGGCATGAGGGTGCACTTTTTGCTTTGCAGTATAGTCACTTCTTTTGAAAATGCAAATCGAGCTTCACTTTAGTATCTTTGTAATTTTTGTCCCAACCCAAATGTTTCTAATTATCACAGGGCAAGATTCATGGCCCTCCCGTACTCAATAGTGACCCCATAAAATCTTACAAGTACTTATTTCTTGGTTTTCTTGGTATTATACCACTGATGAGACTTAGACTGTGGAAGAAAGAGCAATTGTAGAAGCTGACAGATTTGTATTTACACAGTAGATGTATCATTTGTGACTTGTATATATCTGAGGGAAAAAATCTCTTCTTCATGGAAGTGTTTTTCTTTTGTAAAGCCAGGTTCAGAATTCCTCGTTTACAGGGCTATTGTAAGTATAAATGATTAATAAACCTGGGCCTGCCTCACAACAGAACCTTAATAAATGGCAGTAACTGTCATATTCATTTGACTTTCTAGAGTAAAAAATGTAAAAATTGAAAAGGTAGTAGGAATTAAAATGTGATCTCTTTATTTAAAATAAAAATTACTTTCATTCTGAAAGAGAACATTAAAATTTTCATTACAAAGAGCTGAGGAGATGGCTTAGTAAAGATCTTTACACATTAGCATAAGGACCAGTGTTCAAATTCCTAGAACCCACATAAAATGCTGCGCATGCCTGTAACTTCATGCTGGGGAGGCAGAGACAAGAAGCTCCTTGCGGCTTGCTGGCTAGCTAGTCTAAACTGATTGGTATGGATCAAGACCCTACCTCAAAGAGTAAGGTGGAATGTGAGTGAGGAAGAAACCTGACATTGATCTCTGGCCTCCATATGCACATGGGTTTACATGTACACCAGCATACACACACCTACACACACACACACACATACATACTACACATATGCACATACAAAAACAAAACAAAAATCCTCACAAAATTATTTGTGGAATTTTCTACAAAAAATAGAGTTAGAAATGTTCTTCCAAGAGGTTTGTTAAAAGTGACAAAAATATAAATAAGGTTTTCAACTTGTCTTCACTTAAAATGTGGAAGTTTTTTCTGTTGCTTTTCTTTTAATATCCAAACTCCAAAAAAGTTTTCTATTTTACAGAGCCCAGGACTGAATAAATGCAGGGTTTTTTGTTTTTGTTTTGCTTTGTTTTAATACAGGAGAGTGAAAGAGAACACATGAGAGGGGGAAAGAGAGAGAGAGAAGGAGAGAAAGAGAGAGAGGGAGAATTGACCAGCCTGGACCTCCTGCCACTGCAATCAAACTCCAGATGGGTGTGCCACCTTGTGCTCATGTGCAACTGCTAGTGAGCACCTAGCTTTTGTGGGATCTGGAGAGTTGAACATGGGTCCTTTGATTTTGCAGGCAAGCACCTTTATGGCTAAGCCATCTCTCCAGCCTAAGACAGATTGTTTTTTTTGTCTTAATTATGATATACTTGAAACATACAGAAAAAGAGTGGATAATAAAATGAAAACCTGTTTACTTTTTCATGTTATTGCAGAAAGGAATTTCCATAAAACTTCAAATATCTCATAAATGCAAACTAAGGACTAAGGCTTACATATTGACCTGAGTCCCCTGGATACTCTGAATTGGCACTGTAACTTCTTTACTGTGCTTTCCACACAACGCATGCCAGTAATATCACTACATTTATGAATTTGAGGGAACATTAATAAAGTCTACCTAGAAACAATAGAGACTTCGATAGCTCCAAAGTAATGCTAATTTTCACTTCTTTAACTTACTTTTAGGATAAAAAGCAATAATGAAGAATTGTACCTTAAGAAAATTTTCCATACTTCTGTTTGGATTTATAATTTCTCATCTTTAGAGTAAATAGTAGTACAAGTTCCTAACAGTATGATAATATCAGAAAGCATCAAGGTTAACTCTGAATTACAGTATGCCTAGCTTCACTAAAAAATATGTGGAATGGCAAATCAAAATAATCTATCTAAATAAAAGAATCATTATATGAAGGGTACTATTCTAAGACTGTGAACACAAACATAAGTCAAACCTGATCCTTGTGTTATATTTTGAGATAGATTTCAAAAGAACTATTCATGTGGTTTTATCAAACATTTTACATTAAAAACTTCATTTGTATTATGTATAGATATTTTAAATGTTTGTCACTCTGAACAAATTATCAGTGACCTTGCATAGATCTATACAACTTTTGAAAGCTTAATGTCTTTTCTAACCTTCAGGGAATATTCTCAGGGTATTTAAAAATAATTGTGAAAATATGCTTTTTAAGTGGAAAAGCTTTTAAATAGCCTCTAGGGAAGATAGTTCTAAGATGAATTTTCTCAAAAATGCCTTTTTTTATATATAAAGTTAAATATTCTGTCAAAATCAAACACATATAGCTTAGCAGTTGAGATACTTGCCTAAGAAGTCTGAGGACCCAGGTTTTATCCCAAGTACCCACATAAGCCAGATTCATAATGCACATGTATCTAGAGTTTGTTTTGCAGTGGCTAGAGGCTGTCATGACCATTTTCTTCCTCTATCTTCCCCCTCTCAAATAAATAAATAAAATATTAAAATAGCTATGTGTGTGTGTGTGTGCATTTGAACCTTTATGTTTTTTGACATCATTGGTCACATTTTGGCAGCATTGTGTTCAGAGAATGCTGTTCAAGCAAAAATAGCAAGATACAGAATTTAGAGGGTTTTCTGAGAGTCTGGGAAAGCAAGTGCTATGAAATTAAAAAAAAAAAAAAAAAAACAAGAAGAATATTTGGGGCTGGAGAGATGGTTTAGCAGTTAAGGCACTTGCCTGTGAAGCCAAAAGACCGAGGTTGGATTCTCTAGGACCCATGTAAGCCAGATGTACATGGTGGCACATGGGTCTGGAGTTTGTTTTCAGTGGCTAAAGACTAGCATGCCAATTCTCTCTATCTATTTGCCTCTATTTCTCAAATAAATAATAAAATGATTTTTTTAAATAATATTTTAAGAAAAACACATGCAACCTGGCCATTGCTATTTAGGAATGACTCAGGAAACTAAAAAGGACCATTTCTATACCAATCCTGTCAATGAATAGAACAAAACTGTGGAAATAATGGAGATGAAAAGTGTTTCAAAGAAACTGATATCCTGGAACCAGGTCTTTTTCTATAAAGCAAAACATTTTATTGACACCTTCCATAATTATAGACAATAAAGCATGACAATTCTCTTCTTACTCTTATTTCCCCCCTTAAAAATCTACCCTGCATCATATCCCCTCCCCCTCTCACATAGTCTCTGTTTTATTTTGATATCATCATCTTTTCCTACTATTATGAAGATCTTGTGTAGGTAGTACCAGCTTTTTCTTTATTAACTCCTAATTTACCGTTACAGAACTCTGCTGTATTTTAACCCTCTCTCCATCCCAGCCATCTCAGATTGAAGCATGAACACAAGCCTTTGACTTAGGTAGGCTAAAGCCCTGTGATTATCCCAGAGGGAAAGACTTTTATCCTAGTGTGTGCTGACAGGCAGCCACGTGTCAATGGGATTTACTCAGAGAGAGATCTATCCTATTTTACTTATGTTTTATCAAAGGTTGTCAACAGAAGGGTCCAGATATTACTCATCATCATCTATTAGCCTTCTTTCTTCAAAATCTAGGACTATGCACTAATGATGACATAATGTTTGGAGTGCAACTGGGATTGACATAATGTGGTGAAGAACGATACCTGGGTATAAAAAGGTTATCAAACTGGGGAGTTGGTTCAGCAGTTAAGTATGTGTCCTGATCAAGCATGAGACTGCAGGAGTTCAAACCTCTGGAGCTCACACAGATATATGGGTATGGCTATATGCATCTATAATCCCAGTCAAGCAGAGACCTGAGACTTGTGTGCAAGCTCTGTAATCAGTAAAGAGAAATCAGCTCAAAACATAAATAAGCAGAAGAGAGAGAGAGTGTGTGTGTTCTGATGTTAGGCTCTGGCCACCATAGGGTCCTCTGTGACAGGAAAGCATATAGTATACCATATACACACACACACACACACACACACACACACACCGCAGAGAAAAGGAATCAATGCTTTGAAGTCTTTGTATATCCTAGATATTAGTCCTCTATCCGATGTGTAGCTGGCAAAGATTTTCTTCCATTCTATAGGTTGCCTGTTTGCTCTATTCACAGTGTCTTTTGCTGTGTAAAAGATCTGTAGTTTCATGAGGTCCCAGCAATTAATCTGTGGTTTTATTGCCTGAGCAATTTGGTTATATTCAGAATATATTTGCAAAGACTAATACTTTGAAGTGTTTCTACCACTTTTTACTGTAGCAGTTTCAAAGTTTCAGGTCTAATATTAAGGTCTTTGATCCATTTGGACTTAATTATTTTTCATGGAGAGGGAGAGAAGGATCTATTTTCATCCTCTTACAGATACATATCTAGTTTTCCCAGCACAATTTGCTGAAGATGCTGTCTTTTCTCCATTAAGTATTTTTGTTGAATATCAGGGTGCTAGAGCTACCGGACTTACATCTGGGTCCTCTGTTCTGTTCCATTGATCTACATGTCTGCTTTTGTGCCAGTACCATGCTGTTTTTCTCACTAGGCTCTGTAGTATAGGTTAAAATAGGTACAGTGATACCACTGGTCTTAATTTTGTTGCTCAAAATTATTTTAGATATTTGAGGGTTTTTTGTGCTACCAAATGAATTTTCAGATTGTTTTTACTATTTCCATGAAAAATGTCAATGGAATTTTGATGGGGATTGCATTAAATGTGTAAATTGCTTTTGGTAAAATTGCCATTTTCACAATATTGATTCTTCCAATCCAAGAACAAGAGATATCTTTCCATTTACTAGAGTCTTATGCAATTTTTTTTGTTTGTTTGTTTTTTGTTTTTCAAGGTAAGGTCTCACTCTAGCCCAGGCTAACCTGAAATTCACTGCGTAGTCTCAGGGCGGCCTTGAACTCATGGTGATCCACCTACCTCTGCCTCCCAAGTGCTGGGATTAAAGGCTTGTGCCACCATGCCCAGCTCTTTTGCAATTTCTTGATTGAGTGTTTTAAAATTTTCATTTTATAGATCCTTCACTTCCTTGGTTAGGTTTATTACAAGGCACTTTTTTTTGATGCAATTGTGAATCGGAGTAATTTTCTGATTTCATACTTTGTGTGTTTGTTGTAGCATATAGAAAGGCTACTGATTTCTGTGTGTTTATTTTGTATCTTGCTATAAGGCTATAGGTGTTCATCAGCTCTAACAGTTTGCTGGTAGAGTATTTAGGTGCCTTCATGCACAGAATCATGTCATCTGCAAATAATGATAACTTGATCTCTTCCTTTCCAATTTGTATCCCTTTTATCTGTGTCTCTTGCCTTATTGCTATGGCTAAGACTTCCAGTACTGTATTAAATAAAAGTAAGGACAGTGGATACCCTTGTCTTGTTTCCAATTTAGTGGAAAAGCTTCACATTTTTCTCCATTTAGTATTATGTTGGCTGTAGTCTTGTCATAAATATCTTTTATTATGTTGAGTTGTGTTCCTTCTATTCCCAGTCTCTGTAGGACGTTTATTACGAAGATATGTGGGATTTTGCTGAATGCTTTCTCTGCATCTAATGAGATGATCATGTGATTTTTGTCCTTCAATCCATTTATATAATGTATTACATTTATTTATTTGCTTATGTTGAACCATCCCTGCATCTCTGGGCTAAAGCCTACTAGGTCAAGGTGAATGATCTTTCTGATATATTCTTGTATTCTGTTTGCCAATATTTTTTTGAGAATTTTTGCATAAATCAAACAGCAAATTAAAAATGGGCTACAGAACTAAATACAGAGTTCTCCAAAGAAGAAATACAGATGGCATATAAACAACAACAACAAAAATACTCTACATCCCTAGTCATCAGGGAAATGCAGATTAAAACTATGTTGAGATTCCATCTCACTCCTGTCATACTGGCTACCATCATGAAAACAAATGACCATAAATGCTGGTGAGGATATGGATGAAGTGGAACCTTTGTACACTGTTGGTGGTAATGCAATCTGGTCCAGCCACTGTGGAAAATAGTGTGGAGGTTCCTGAGACAGATAAAAATAGATCTACCATGTGACCCAGCTATACGTCTCCTAGGCATATATCCTAAGGACTCATCTCACTACCTTAGAGATACTTGCTTAACCATGTTTATTGCCACTCTACTCACAAATGCTAGGAAGTGGAACCAGCCTAGATGTCCCTCAACTGATCAGTGGATAATGAAGATGTGCCACATTTACACAATAAAGTTCTACTCAGTGGTAAGGAAATATGAATTATGATATTTGCAAGAAAATGGATATATCTGGAAAGGATTATACTAAGTGAGGTAACCCAGGCCCAGAAAGCCAAGCATCAAATGTTCTGTCTCATATGTGAATCCTAGCTACAAATGATTTGACTTCTGTGTAAGAAGAAAACTCAGTAGCAGAGGCCAGTAATCTAGAAAGGAGATATAAAGGAAAGAGAAAGGGAGGGGAGGCTTAATAGAATGGTATTGTATATATGTAAGTAGAAGGACAGATTAATGGGGTGAAAAGACCTAAGTGAGGACAAGGGAAGAGATTGAGTAAAGGAAAGGTGGAGGGAGGAATAATAACAATCTAAGAGGATATAAATAAGTCATATGGAAACCTACTTTATTGGACAATGGAATACTCAGGAGCCATAGAAAATTTTCAATGCCAGGAACAGGATACCTTCCAGTGAGTTGTTGGCCAGGGAGGTCCCTGATGGCCCCCAAACATTACAGGCCATTGCCAAGGCCCTTGGTTTCACACTAGGAATAAATGGTAAGACCCTATTGCTAAAGACTTCACATACTTGGGCTACAAGGTCACTGAGAAATCCTGCTAGAGCCAAGCTGAAAACCTCCTTCATGTAGACCAGGTGACAGAAAACTATCAAAAGCCATGCTGCATGAAGTTCGATGGGAGAGAGAGAAATCACCAGTGAAGATACTTAACAGTGGACACTGCAAGCCTTATATTTGTCCACCCAGGCCAAATGAGCCAACAGGTACAATAGTGGCATGTCTGTTATGGGGGAAACTAACTGCCCTCTAATTTGACTGGAAGCCTGCTCCATGGATGGGAATATATCCCTGATACTGAAAACCTACAACAGGGGTAGTCATGAGCCCTAGAGGTATAATGTCTGCTGGTGTCTCACTAAATGTATATACTATGCTCACCAAACTGCACAGTAAGTACTTCTCTTAACGGTAATACCCATATCTTAATGCTACTCTCACTGTTGGTTAGAACCTTCTCTTTTCAGATGGCAGTGGACCTTGAGGTGACTCACAAGATACCATGGTGTTGAGAAGAAGTAACAGAAGAGTGCTCAGCACTGCAATATCTCTATCATACATTCCAAGGCCCAGGGTCCATTGCGGAAGAGGTAGCAGAAAGAATTTAAGAGCCAAAGGAAAGGTAGGGCTCCTTCGAATGTGCTCCTCCAGACACAAAATGGCCTGTATATCCATGACCTTGCAGTGCCTAACACTACCTACACTAGATCATCATAGTAGAAGGAAACGATGATGACATCAAAGTAAAAGAGAGACCCATTGAGAGAGGGAGTGGATATGATGGAGAGTGGTGTTTCAAGGGGGAAAGTGGGGGGAGGGAGGGAATTATCATGCGATACTGTTTACAATCATGGAAGTTGTCAATAAAAAAAGAAAAAAGAGAAAAAGAATCAATGCTGCCATCTTCTGTTGCAAACTCTAACCCACCTTCCTTGCCTCTATGTCCCTATCTTATTAGGTTGTACCTACAAGATCCAGAGTTTTCTCCTCAGTTAAGTTGTTTGGGGGTGTGTGGCTATTAAAAAGAGAATAACTAAGGAATTGAGAATGGAATAGTGTGTGACTTCTAGGCTTTTTGATCTAGATCAGGAGGGCAGAGGAATTCACAGTACAAAGATGAATTTAACACAAGTGCCTAAGGGGAATCAAAGATGGCAGGTAACAATGGTTTTCAGCTTGTGTTTCCATTGTTATCGTAGTGCTCAAATGGCCAACACACACATATTATTTCATGTCTTACTTTGTTGATTTGTTTTTTTTTTTTTTTTTGAGGCAGGGTCTCTATATGTAGCCCAGCCTAGCCTTTCACTCTCAGTGCCCTTGGTTTTATATACTGAGGTCTGAGATGCTCCATGGGTACCAACCACACCCATCTATGGCATTGCTTTTTATGACTGAGTTCTATTTTACGACACTTTTATCCTTTCTGCTTAAGATATTTCAGGTTGGTTTCTCTCTTTTCCAACCTAAATATCTTAACTCATACATATGCAAACCATATTAAATCTTTAGTATAAACATTTTATAATAACATGTTAAGCAACTTGTGCTTTGATAATTTATGGTTATTTTATAAATAAAAGCAATTACCCTGTAGTGGTTTGATTCAGGTGTCCCCCATAAACATAGGTGTGTTCTGAATTCTAGATTCCCAGCTAATGGAGATTTGGGAATTAAGGCCTCCTAGAGGCAGTGTATTGCTGGGGGTGGGCTTATGGGTGTTATAGCCAGCTTCTGCTTGCTGGTGTTTGGAACACTCTCCTGTTCCTATTGTCCACCTGATGTGGGGCAGGGGTGATGTCCACCCTCTCTGCTCATGCCTTCATTTCCCCCTGCCATGATGAAGCTTCCCCTCGAGCCTGTAAGCCAAAATAAGCCTCTTTTTTTCCCACAAGCTGCTCTTGGTTTGGTGATTTTTGCCAGCAATGTGAACCTGACTGCAACACACCCCTTCCCTGTTCAGATTAGTAGCCTTAAGGTCAGAAGCCATTAACAGACTTGGCTGAGAGATGGTCATTCTTTCATGCACCAACAGTCCTATAAGGCACATCACTGAAGTGCCCCATCCAGCCAGGGATTCTCTGACTGGCAGCTGCCATCTACGTACTTTAGTGATTAGGATCTCTGTTGAGTGTGAAGCAGTCTATTGTATTATTTTTAGACAGTTGTGATGTTTGCATTTTTTCTTTTATATGAAGATAAGATCTTTCTTCTACAAAGTGACAGACTGAAAATTCAGAAGCAGTGTGCTGGTGCCTTTACAGAGTGTGAAATTTACATTTTTATTATCAAGGTACTGTTTTCAGAATTGCTGCCAAAATCTCTCAAGGGACTAGAACATAGTTACTATGATAAATTTTAAAAGAATGATCTGATGATGAGTGAAACATAAAACTAAGCTTTGAAGTGCTATGAATTAAAATAAAGTAAAAACAATGGGGAGACCATGACATTGAGAATGGTGCTTTTTACTAAGTGTCTTGGACCTCACTTGCCTTACTATTAGATACAACACAATTTTGTTTGTTTGTTCATCTACATGACTACATGAACACAAATTTCCAAAGTCTCTGACTCTGTCCTGCTATGCTGTATTGAAGAATATATCACAAATACCAAGTCTAGACACTGTCCTAAGCATTGAGGCATGTGGTGCTCATGGACCTGCTGGGAACCATAAGTGAAGCTCATCATCTGCAGAACGTTAACTTCTTTTCCGACTGTGACCCACGACATGTGCCAACAGCGTTAGTGTGGTGTCTACCGCCTTGGCATCAGAAGCTCTGAGAGTGGATTACAGACAAAGGGCCATTCATTGATGGATCAATTGTTCCTGTCTTGAAGATGCATAACTATGAAAGTGAGGCCTTTGCCTACATTTTACTTTTGATAAATCATAGCCCCGTGTTTGGCAATGAACTGGAAAAGTTCAAAACCTTTTCTAAGATTCAGTGCCAATACTTAAACATGAGCACCTCAAAAATTACAAAAGTTAATTATTTCCAAGAGTAAACATTCCCATCCTGAAAGTAAAGAATTTTCTTCTGTCCACTGAGAGGATCAAATTTGCTCCAGATTACAGGTAGGCCTAAGTTTCAGTTTCCCAGAGAGGCAGGCAAAACTTCTGGACACAATCACAAACAAAGGGCTATTAATCAACAGTGACCCTGACATGTCATGGGGAAGGTAGATGCCCAGGGGCATGAGTCAGTTCCTGCAATACCTCTGGACTATGTCCAAAAAGGACTTGCCTGAGATAGTGGGCTCCAGGGCTGAGTCAGTTCCTGCAAAGCCTCTAAAACATGTCTAATAATGCCCAAGCATGGAAAAATCTGGGCCACAGGCAATCAACCATGTACAAATGTAACTGGTGCTTGCTTAGCCAATCACATTAGAAGATGACCTACCCCTCCTAAGATTCCCCTAGCTGTGCTTAAAAAGGAGCTGTGCTCCTCTCAGGTTCGACATTTTGTATGGATGGTTGACCCACGCATGCTAGCTGATTCTGCAGAATAAACTCTCTTTGCTTTTACATACTATTTAAGTACAGGATCTTTCTTCAGTGATTCTCAGACCCTTAAAGCCACTCTAAACTAGCCAATAGCTAATTTATAAGTGTATTCATAGACAGTGTTTCTGAAAGCAATATTCTTTGTAATACAATGGGCATTTGTTCTGTATTAATGTTTGATCTTTGTAAAAAAAGAAAAAGCAAATGTAATGTAAGCTCATGAACAAAGAAAACAATGGTCCGTGGATAGAAACATACATGAAGTAACTATGCACATTATTTGAGAATTGTATAGAAGGAAATCCCATAACAGAAAGGACTCATGTTTTTTAACTTATTTTTAAAATTTTTGATTGAGAACTTTATTGTATGATTACATATTACAAACAATATGATATATTGGGTTATGCTCTTATGTTCCTTTTCCTTTGCTGTGACTCCACAGAGGATCTTCCTCAATGGAGCTCTCAGTATTTACTGTGAAGGACAGTGCCTTGGAGTATATCTTCCACCATGTGGATCTTGCATTCTTTCCACCTCCAGGTCCACGTGTTCTCTGAGCCATGGAGGGTGTATTAAAGTCTCCTTTTTAAAATAAATATTTTACTTCTTTTATTTATTTGATAGAGGAATAGAGAGAGAATGGGCACACCAAGGCCTCCAGCCACTGCAAACAAACTCCAGACACATGCACCACCTTGCATATCTGATTTACATGGGTCCTGGGGAATCGAACCTGGGTCCTTTGGCCTTAATCACTAAGCCATCTCTCAAGCCCTGAAGTCTCCTTTTAGTGTTAAGCTCTCAGCAGCCTCTGAATTTCTGCTTTCAAGAGTTTTCAGTCTCCACAGTGTCTACTGCCATCTCCCTGATGGAGGTTCTCAGGCTGGCAGTGAGAACAGCACTCATATTTAGTCTGTCACTTCTCTGTAATGTTTCCAGGACCCTGGAAGAAATGATAGAGTTAACTCTCCTAATGTGAGCCTAATGTCTGCCTAACAGCAAAATTTCCCCCTTCAAATATTAAGACCCTAACATTATTTAGGAGATGAATGGTGACTCTAGGCTGAGTCAGGACATAGAGAGGATTTTAGTATCTCTAGTCTTGACTTTCAGCCTTGGAGGATGATCAAGAGGGCCCCAGACAGATGGAGTTACATTGTAGGAGCATCTGAGGGATGTAATTATACAAGCCTAAAGATTAACAGCACATCTGGGAGAGGTACAAGAGCCTTTTCATGTATGTTCTCCTGGGCCTGTGTCCCTACCTACCTGTAAAAGAAGACTGCCTTGCTCCTAATCTTTATCAAATTTCTAGGTGACAAAGCAACCAATTTTAGCAAATACATTATGAAAATGTAATATCTTTTAAAATAGTGTGGCAATTTTTGCAGTTTGTGAATGTGTGTGTGTGTGTTCATGTGTACAGTCCATTTTTGGGTGGTGTTAGTCCTCATCTTCCTCTTTATTTTTTATTTATTTATTTGGTTTTTCAAGGTAGGGACTCACTCTAGCCTAGGCTGATCTGGAACTGGAATTCACTATGCACTTTCTGGATGGCCTTGAACTCATGGTGATCCTTCTACCTCTGCCTCCTGAGTGCAGGGATTAAAGGCAAACACCACCATGCCTGACTTCCTCTGTGTTTTTAAAAACAGGGCCTTTTATTCTCTGGGTTGCTCACTTTTGTATTTGCCAGATTAGCTGGTCTGGAAGCTGCAGGTAATTCTCTTGCCCTCAGAGTGCTGGGGTTTCAGAAGCTTATCACGGTTTCTGGATTTTATGCAGAGTCTGGGAAATAAACAAGGGACTCAGTCTTGCGTGGCAAGCATTTTATCTATTGAACCAGCTACCCAGCATCCCTCCTACAAAGTTTTTTGTTTTAAATATTTTATTTATTTACTTATTTGAGGAAGACAGAAAGAGAGAGAGAGAGAGGCAGAGAGGATAGGCATACCAGGGTCCTCCAGCCACTGCAAATGCACTCCAGACACATGCACCCCCTTGTGCATCTGGCTTACATAGATCCTGGGGAATTGAACCATGGTACTTAGGCTTTACAAGCAAACACCTTAACCACTAAGTCATTTTCCAGCCCAAAATATTATATTTATGTATGTATGTATGTATTTGACAGAGAAAGAGGGGGAGAGGGAGAGCGAGGGTGTGCCAAGGCTTTCAGCCTCTGCAAATGAAATCCAGATATGTGTGCCCCCTTGTGTAGCTGGCTAACATGGATCCTGGGGAATCAAACCTGGGTCCTTTGGCTTGCAGGCAAATGCCTTAACTGTTAAGCCATCCCTCCCACCCTCAGAAAGTTTTAAAATACCAAATGACCTCACAGTGCCTGACACTACCTATACAAGACCATCATAATAGGAAGAAAAGATCATGACATCAAAATAAAAGAGAGACTGATTGAGAGGGGGAAGGGATATGATGGAGAGTGGAGTTTCAAAGGGGAAAGTGTGGGGGAGAGGGTGAATTACCATGGGATATTGTTTACAATTATAAAATTTGTCAATAAAAATATTTTAAAAACAGAGAGCATATTTAACTTAAGAGATTAAGAACTAAAAAATAAATAAATAAAAAATAAAATAAAGTACCAAATGTCTTGAGAATAGGTAAATGAGTTTCTTCTTGGCTCATTCATTAAACACATAATCCAGCAATGTTGTGACATTGTCAACAGTTTGTGTAACAGAAACTGTCAGCAGTATGACAGCATGCTTGTGGGAAGGCCTCCTGCATATAGACTCTCAACATTTTGTTGGTCAAAGAAAATCAGTAAAGAAATCAAGCCAAAGGTGTGCAGAGAAGCAACTGGGGAAGTAGAGGAAGCATTTTCCTAGACAGCCAGGACTTCACCACACCTTGTAACCAACTGTTTATGTGCTTTTAAGTGCCAGACAGGACAGAAACTGTGGCAAGTTTTCTTACTTCTCTTTACTGTCCATAATGAAAGGAAAGGAGTGCATTAAGGATATAGCAATACTGAATCTTAAGTGAGGGAATAGCATGACTCATGTAAATTGAGCGCTGAAGGAAGGTGCTGTTAATGGAAGAAGAGGACAAGTGAGAGGGCCAGGGGAGGAGAGCAGGGAATAACACCAGCAAGAACAAAGTATGCATGAAAATGCTACAGTAAATCCCATTGCCTTTATGGTTTTTTTAAACATTTTTATTTATTTATTTGAGAGAGAGAGAAAGAAAGGGGAAGATAGAGAGAGAAAGAGCGAGAGAGAGAGGCCATGCCAGGGTCTCCAGCCATTGCAGACAAACTCCAGGTGTATGTGCCACCTTGTACATTTGGCTTATGTGGGTCCCAGGGAATCAAACCTGGGTCCATAGAGGTGTCACAGGCAAGCACCTTCACTGCTAAGCCATTACTCCATTTTAATCATTTCGTCAATTACAAAAATAAAACGAAGTATGACAATGCAGTTTCTACATCTTGAAATGATATTCTGTGATTAAAAGTTGATTTTGTGGGCTGGAGAGATGGCTTAGTGGTTAAGTGCTTGCCTGTGAAGCCTAAGGACCCCGGTTCGAGGCTCGGTTCCCCAGGTCCCACGTTAGCCAGATGCACAAGGGGGCGCATGCATCTGGAGTTTGTTTGCAGAGGCTGGAAGCCCTGGCGCGCCCATTCTCTCTCTCTCCCTCTATCTGTCTTTCTCTCTCTATCGCTCTCAAATAAATAAATAAATAATTTTAAAAAAAAAAGTTGATTTCGTTATCATAGACCTAGAGTAGAAGATTAATGACAAAAATTATAAGTATTGAAGATACAGTATATTAGCTCCTTAAATTGTTAGAAAATCACAGGTGTAACTGCTCGGCATTAGTTCATTTCATATTGATCATGACCTTTAAGTAATACTAGTTCTCAAGATTAGCATTAAGTCACTAAGACAAAGGACGTCTGGGCTATGTTAAATCATGCTCTACCTAAAGGTCAGGCTTTTCTGAAGTTAAGTCGAAAAGCAAAAGTTAAACCAAACCAAACCAAAACAAAACAAAACAAAAAGTCTTCTGTGTAATAAAGTAGTTTATATCTAATAATAAATAAGTTACCTCTAACTTACTTCAGGCTGAGACAATTAAATTGAAAATTTTAAAACAAAAACTCAATAAATTATTTCCATAATGTTTCCTACAATTGTAATTGTATGTGTGCAGCATGCACGTGTATATGTGCGCATGCAGCAACCTTGTGCTCACCTGTAGCAGGGCACACTCACTTGCAGTGACCAGATGGGGAGTATCTGATATATCCCTCCATTACTCTTCCACTCATTCTTACTTGAGCCAAAGTTTCTTATTGAATCAAGGGCTTGCCATTTCTTTCTTTCTTTCTTTTTTTCTTTCTCTCTCTTTCTTTCTTTCTTTCTTTCTTTCTTTCTTTCTTTCTTTCTTTCTCTCTCTCTCTCTCTCTCTCTCTCTCTCTCTCTCTCTCTCTCTCTCTCTTTCTGTCTTTCTTTCTTTCTTTTATTTTTACTTTTGCCAGTCCTGGTGATTTTCTAGTGTTTGCGCCCCACAAGGCTTGCATTACAGATGCGAGTAGCCATGCCCAGCTGTTCATGTTGGTCTCTCAGTCCTCCTCAGGCAGTCAGGCTTCCACAGAGGTGCTCTTAAATGCTGAGCCATTTCTCCAACTCAAACCCTCTTTTTATTTTTAATAATAAATGATTTTATTTTTCTGTAATTTCACTTTAAATATATGTATCAACAAACTAAAGACTTTAGTAAAAATACTTTTTAGAAGCTGACAACCAAAGTTATCCATGTACAACTTCTATTTCCTGAAAGAAATAACTTTTAGGTATTAAATGTTTAAAAAATACACCACTTATGTGGGAGTTTCTGAAATGTTAAATCCTGTACAATGAAAGGATGTTTTAAATTTTAAAATGAAATGTAAAATTAACAAGCTGCAAAATTTGGGTGTTTTTCAGACATTTCAATTAGCACTGAAAATTGTATGAAACAGTCATAAATGAGACTGGAAATGAATTAATCTATTGTCCTAAAAATCAAAGTCTTCTATGTCTTTTTTATTATAAATATATATTTAACACATTTGACAAACATTTTAAGGGGGTGGGAACATGGCTTAGAGGTTAAAAATTCTTGCTTGCAGAACCTGCCAGCCCAGATCTGACTCCAATACACGTATAAAAGTATGTATACAAAGTGAAACATGTACCTGGCATTCATTTGTTATGGCCAGAGGCCCTGGCATGCCCATAGTGTCTGTCTCTCTGGCCTTCTGTTTTTCTCTCTTATTGTCTCTCACAAATTCATACATAAAATATTTTTAGAAATAACCTTTATTTATTTGAGAGAAAAAGAGAGACCAAGGAAACAGAGCATGTAATATGGGCATACCAAGACCTCTTGTCACTGTAAATGAACGCTAGATGCATGCACTACTTTACGCATCTTCCTTTATGTGGGTAGTAGGGAATCAAATGCAGGCTATCAGGTTTTGAAAGCAAATGCCTTTAATACTGAGTCAGCTTTCCAACTCTAAAAAATATTTAAAAAAATTAAAAAAAATTAAGTGAAGCTAACCACAAATAAGAAAAAACCTCACATAGTCTTCCATCCAAAATAGATCTTTTTAAAAAATATTTTCATTTACTTATTTGTAAGGGGAGAGAGAGCAAAAGGGAAAGTGTGTGTGTGTGTGTGTGTGTGTGTGTGTGTGTGAGAGAGAGAGAGAGAGAGAGAGAGAGAGAGAGAGAGAGAGAAAGAGAGAGAGAGAGAGAGAGAGAATGAATATGGGCAAGCCAGGATCTCTTGCCACTTCAAAGAAACTTTAGATGCAATCACCACTTTGTACAACTCTTTTAATGTGGGTACTGGGGAATTGAACCCAGGCTGGCTGGTTTTGCAAACAAATGCCTTTAACCACTAAATCATTTTCCCAGGCTCAGAAGTACTATCTTGAGAAAATGAAATATTATTTATCTGTAAAATTAAAAGTAACTCAAAAATTTATATCAACTTTTCAGAAACCTCTGAAATATATAATTACCCCTTATAAGATAAGGACTCTGACTTCAGAAAGGTTATCATCACTGGAGAGGAAGACTCAGACATGAAATAATTACAAGACAATAATTAAAGCAATGGTATATGTTGGAATTGAAATTAAATGTGCTTACTTGAAAGCATTCAGAAAATAAAAGCTTTGGAGATGGAAAATAATGCTGGCCTTAAATCTGAAATTGTATTGGTTGTAAGGAAGAAACAGCTACAGAGAAGTTTGGAATTGAGAATATTTTTTTAAAATATCATTACATAATTTTATTTTGAAAATGTAGTATCACCAGGTGTGGTGGCACACACCTTTAATCCCAACACTCCAGAAGCTTCAAAAAAAAAAAAGCTTGTATCACTTATGAGTAAGACCTGGTCCTTTCATTAATTTAGAAAACACTACAGAACGAAGAGGAAGCAGGAAAATTCTACCACTTCTGTGCTCTTTCCACAAGATTATATGTATTCATTATTATGGAGACTTACAAGAACCTTCATGAATGCAAATTTTGAAACCCTTTATATGAATAAATTCATTTCTCACAGGAATTTAGAGGACCTAGTGGCTGGGACCAGACTGTGCACAGAATGCCATCCACAGAGAGAAGTTACTAGATGGATGGAGGAGCATCTGACTGTGTACTTCTGGAGGCATCTCCTCACTGTCGATGGCTCTTTGGGATGTGGAAAATGCACAACGAATGCAATGAGATAATTTCACCATGAGATACAGCATCAACAAACAGTAAAGGCAAACAAAACACATCAAAACCAGCACTGAGCGTTTTCTCTGTGCTGTGCTTTTTCCTTTTTTTCTGGACAGTTCATTGTTCTCAGCACAGACTGATGCTCGGGTGCTTTCTTCTCCCATTATCCTCAGCACTAGAATTATTTAACAAAAATGTCCTGATGCATGGTAGAAATATGAACATTTATTCTGTTATTCTCAAAATTTAACTCCTAGAAATGTTCACTGAACATGAAGAGGGAATCGACAAAGGTCATTTATCTTCTAGCCGTGGCATTTTCTCACCAAGATTTCTGATTGTCAGTCCTTTCTTCTATTTTAGTTTTCTGACTTTTCAAGCAGGTCACAACTACAAGGCTGACAGAAAACAAAATGTGGCACCTCTAATTCATTGTGAGTCTGCCCGTATTTCACCCTTTTCACATTCTGCCTTTTGTCAGACTTCATCTAAAATCAAATCACTGTTGGCCAAGGCCATGTCCACACAAAAATGGCAGTTAGCTGTATCCAGATGAGATCATAATTCTAGTTAGCACTAACAATTTACACAGCTGCATGAAATTTCAGCCCCATGAGTAGAGAAAATGCCTGTATAAGCTTACAGAAATTGGTCTTACCAAATCTATTTCTCTTTAATTACTTTTAGTATCTGTAACTAGGACAAAGCCTATTTCACCCAGATTTTCCATCTGAAAAAAGAAAAAGCTTGTTTAATACATTAAATATTTTCAATAATTTTAATCAAATGTGAAATGTGTATAACTGTTTGTAGAACTAGAAGCATGTTTGTATTGCACTAAGTCAGATTATGGTTTGACCAGTGAACTAACCTAGTTATTGTGTAATATTAGTCTATATTTCACATGGATATAATGGTAGATGATAATTTCCATGAAATAATTGGCTAATATATGATTTTTTTTCAACCAAAGTTATAGAACTTCTCAACAGTGTGGAAAATACCTTCTCATCCTGATAATCCATAATGTGGGTCCATGTGAGTGCATAAGGAAGCTATTCCAAAACAATAACAAACAAATAATCTACCATAAATCCTCTCATCCTTCAGTTACAGTTAGGAATTGTTGTGCAGTCCTGTCACCAGAGACAAAGATGTCTCTCTTAACAAACATGTCAGTGTGAGCTCAAGAGAAATATGACCAATTCTTGAAATGTGACCCAAGCATGAGGGCATATAAAGGGAAGAGAAAGGAAGCGAGGAGGGTACTTAATAGGTTGGTATTGTATATATGTAAGTAGAAGAATAGATTAAAGGGGGTGAAAAACCCCAAAGTGAGGTCAGGGGAAGAGATTGAGTAAAGGAAAGGTGGAGAGAGGGCTAATCAAAATCTAAGAGGATGCAAATAAGTCATATGGAATCCTCCAGTTTTGGACAATGGAACACTCAGGAGCCATAGATCATTGTTAGAAAATTTTCAGTGCCAGGGATGGGATACCTCCGGTAAGTTGTTGGCTAGGGAGGTCCCTGATGACCCCCAAACATTATAGGCCATTGCTGAGGCCCTTGGTTTCCCACCAGGAATAGATGGCAAGACCCTATTGCTGAAAACTCCACATATGTGAGCTACAAGTACACTGAAAAATCCTGCTGGAACTGAGCTGACAACCTCAGCTGACAAAAAGCTGGAAGAAGCCATTCTACATGTAGTTCAATGGGAGAAAGAGATACCACCAGTGAAGATACTCAACAGTGGACCCTGAAAGCCTTATAATTGGCCAGCCAGGACAAATGAGCCAACAGGTGCAATAGTGACATGTCTGCCATGGTGGAAACCAACTGAACCAACTGCCCTCCAATTGGACTGGAGGCCCACTCCATGTGGGGGGAACACATCCCTGATACTGAAAACTTAAAACAGGAGTAGTCATGAGCCCTAGGGGTGTAACACCTGCTGATGTCTGGAAAAATGTATGTCCTATGCTTATCAAACTGCCCAGTAAGCACTTCTCTTAATATTTATACCCTTTTATTAATGCTACTCTCACTTTAAGTAGAGAATGTTCTCTTTTCAGGTGGCAGTGACCTTGGGATGACTCAGAAGTTATCACAGTGCTGGAAAGAAGTGACTGGAGTACTGAGTAACATCTCGATCACACCTTCCAAGGCTCAGGTTCTAATGCAAAAGAGGTGGCGGAAAAAATGTAAGAGCCGGGCTGGAGAGATGGCTTAGAGGTTAAGCGCTTGCCTGTGAAGCCTAATGACCCCGGTTCGAGGCTCGGTTCCCCAGGTCCCACGTTAGCCAGATGCACAAGGGGGCGCACGTGTCTGGAGTTCGTTTGCAGAGGCTGGAAGCCCTGGCGCGCCCATTCTCTCTCTCCCTCTATCTGTCTTTCTCTCTGTGTCTGTCGCTCTCAAATAAATAAATAAATAATGAACAAAAAAAAAATTAAAAAAAAAATACCATGTTTCAAGTGAGGATAGAATGTAGTCACTAGACAACCATGATCCACAGAAGGAAACTATATAAGTCAGTGGTCTGTGACCTTAAGCATAGTGACCAGAATTAGGTCATCTAAATTTCAAAAGTCTCTCTCTTTCTATCCTTACTTTTTGTATCATTTCATATGAAAAAAATTAATCCTTATGACCCTTTCATTCACTCCTTTCTTCTTCTTTTTGAAAAAAAAAAAAAAAACAAACAAGATTTTCTGTATCCCAATGACCTCTTCTAAAGAAAGATTTGGCCCTACCTTTAGTATTAAAAAAAAAAAAAAAAAAAAGTCTTCTGGTCAAGATGGTGACTGCCTAACTGCTCTGCACATCCCCAGGAAAGAAAGACAAGGCATTAAGAGTTCACTGTGTCTTTTAGGGAAAAGAAATCTCTAATAGGTCATCCAGTGGGAAGGTGCAGAGAGGAAAAAAGGGGAATCGCTGAATCCCTTGCTTGTGGGTAGCCCAGCAGTCTCCCAATCCCCCCAAGCAGCAACATACCCACAGTCCCAGCTTCAGGATACTCTCACACTTACTGTAGGAAAGGGGACGCAGGCCAGCAGAGTTTCACTTGCCTCACTGCACAGGGGTGATTGCCCTGCTATCCCCACCCACGTGTGACCTTGGGTAGGCTGTGCCCACTGGCCCGCTTGAGCTGAGGCTCCCTCAGTCCATCTGCCCACCACAGACCTGCCACCCATCTCCACTTGTGCAAACTTAGCCTGCTCTGCCCACTTGCCCAGTTACTGCTCTGGCCAATACCCACCCATGTGCGAGCTCAAGCCCATTCCACCTGCCCACATAACCTCAGGCTCGCTCTGCCTGTCAGCCTGTGCCAGCTCATGGGCAATCCCTTGTCTGTCTGTGGTGCTGGAAGCCTGCAGGTGTCCTGTTGCATGCAAGCTCAGACTGCTTCTGAGTCCCAGTGTCCCACCATGCACAAGTTTAGGCTGCTTCTGTGCTTGGTACTTCAGCGTCCCTCCTAGTGTGAGCTCAGGCAACTTTGGTGCCCCTGCCACACAGGAGCTCAGGTTGCTTTGGTATTCTGCCAAGTGAGAGCTCAGACCTCTTCGGCATCCAGTCTCAGGCTGCTTCAGCTTCCTGCTGTGTGTGAGCTCAGGCTGGATCCACCCATTCACATGTTAGCTCAGTACTACTCTGCCCATCTGATTGCCTGCTGGCTAGCTCAGGCCAGCTCTCCCAAGAGGCACCACTTCCCTTGCGGGTCCAGAAGACAGTCCTACTCTTACTGCCCATAAACTGTGATGGGTAAATCACAGCAGAAAAGAAATAACAACAAAAATCAAATGCAAGTAAATCCAGTATGGTCACTCAGTTCTACAATGAACATCTTTAATCAAAACATAGAAGAGACATTAGGATCAGAACACCAAAATGAAGCTATGAGCAATGCAACCCTGACCAAGCTACTGGTAGAACTTGCACAAAAGCAATAGAGGACCAATAATCATGGGGATGCTGCAATCACTAGATTAGACCTATTAGACAAGAAAACAGAAGGAATTCAAAGTCAGTTAAGAGACATGAAGGAAAATAAAAAAAAAAAAAGAGGACCTCAAAAATCAGCTGGTGATGCTAAATAAAGACATAAAGAAATGCAAGGACAAATTCCAAGAAGCATCAAGAAAATCAGAAAATGATGTGAAAAGGGAGCTTGACAGAGAGATGGAAACTATACATAGAAAAGTAGTAGACAATGCAAGCCTAATTGAACAAGTCCAAGACTATCTAGAAGCTCTCAAGAACAGAGTCAGCCATGTGGAAAATGGAAACTCTGATCTCAAAGACAAGACAAAAGAAACAGTATGAAAGTTCAAAACTTTCAATAATTTCAAAATTTTCTGTGAACAGAACATGAGGGAATTAAGGGATATCCTTAAATGTCCTAATATTTGGATCACTGGACTCCAAAGAGGAGAACTATAGACAAAAGGCATGGAGAACTTATTGAACAAAATAATTGAAGAAAACTTTCCCACTCTCTCAAAAGAATGGCCCATCAAGATAAAAGAAACTAACAGAACTCCAAACAGATTGGAACAAAAGGGAAACTCTCCAAGACATATTGTCATTAAGAATCTAAACATTGACACCAAAGAGAAAGTCCTAAAAGCTGCAAGGGAAAAACAGCACATCACTTTTAAAGGTAACCCCATCAGTATTACTTTAGACTTCTCAATGGAAACCCTGAAAGCCAGAATGGCCTGGATTAAAACACTACAAAGTCTAAGAACCTATGGCTTCCAACCCAAACTACTTTACCCAGCAAAAATATCCCTCATAATAGATGGTGAAAGAAAAACTTACCATGACAAAACTCAGTTTTACAGTTATATGAACACAAAATCAAACCTAGAGAGAGTATTTCAGGAAATTCTCCACACAGAAGAATCAAATAATCAACCTCAAATGCCTAGAAGAAGCAGATCACAATAACCAAACTCAGAGAAGGCACAAAAAACTTCAAAGTCCATAAAAATGCCAAACCACATATACTACACAATATGGCAGGGATTAAATCAACCTCACAGTCATTACCCTAAATATTAATGGCCTTAATTCACCCATCAAGAGACTGAAGCTAACAGGATGGATCAGAAAAATTAGAGCCCTCAATCTGCTGTCTTCAAGAAACCCACCTCACCACTAAAGACAGACACCTCCTCAGGGTGAAAGGGTTGAAAACAATATTCCAAGGAAATGGGACTAAGGAACAAGCATGTGTAGCTATATTACTATCAGGTAAAATAGATTTGAAACCTAAAATTATCAAAAAAGACAAAGAAGGCCACTTCCTACTTATCAAAGGAATGATCTATCAAGAGGGTATCACAATCATAAATCTGTAGGCACCAAACACAGGGACACCACAGTTCATAAAACAAAACCTACTTGACAATAAAGCAGAAATAATGACCAACACCATCATAGTAGGGAACGGCAATACACCATTATCAGTAATTGACATATCATCCAAAAATAAGCTCAACAGGGAAGAGATCTCAACAAAAATAAATCACGTAGACCTAACAGACATCTACAGAACATTCCATCCCAAATCCACAGACTACACATTCTTCTTAGCAGGTTATGGAACATTCTCTAAAATAGACCATATACTGGGTCACAAAGCCTGCCTTCATATATTTAGGAAGATTGACATAATTCCCTGCATGATGTCAGATCACAATGCTATATTGCTAGAAATTTTCAACAAACGACCCACCAAGAATCTCATCAGCACCTGGAAACTGAACAGCACACTCTAAACAATAAATGGATAGTGGACGAAATGAAAAATGAAATTGAGACATTTTTAGATCACAGCATACCAAAACATATGGGACACAATGAAGGCAGTCGTCAGGGGAAAATTCATAGCATTAAATGCCTTCATATCAAAGACATAGAGATTCCAGATGAACAACTTAACCATACACCTAAAGGCACTGGAAAAGCAAGAAAAATCCAACCCAAAAAGCTCCAGAAGGAAAGAAATAATTAAGATCAGAGCAGAAATAATGAATTAGAAACTAATAAAACAATTAAGAAAATTGACAAAATAAAGAGCTAGTTCTTTGAAAAAAATAAATAAAATTGATAAACCCCTGGCCAATTTGATAAAGCAAAAAAAAAAAAAGAGAGAGAGAGAGAAAGAGAGAGACACTTCAAATTAACAAATTTCAAAATGAAAAAGGAGAGACCACAATGGACATAAAGGAAATTGGGAGAATCATCAAGACTTATTTCAAAAACCTGTACTCCACAAAACTGGATAATATGGAGGAAATGGATAAATTCCTGGACACATACCACCTATCAAAGCTAAACTCAGAGCAGATTACTCTCCTAAACAAACCTATCACACTCATGGAGATTGAAAAAGTACATGTGGCGCTTGGCTTTCTAGGCCTGGGTTACCTCACTTAGTATAATCCTTTCCAGGTCCATCCATTTTTCTGCAAATTTTATCACTTCATTTTTCTTTACCACTGAGTAGAACTCCATTGTATAAATGTGCCATATCTTCATTATCCACTCATCAGTTGAGGGACATCTAGGCTAGTTCCATTTCCCAGCTATTATAAATTGAGCAGCAATAAACATGGTTGAGCATGTACTTCTAAGGAAATGAGAGTGGGTTCTTTGTGAGAATGAAAATACTTAGTAGCAGAGGCCAGTAAGTTAAAAAGGAGACATAAAGGGAAGACAAAGGAAGGGAGGAGGATACTTAATAGGTTGATATTGTATATATGTAATTACAATGATTAATGGAGAGGTAATATGATGGAGAATGGAATTTCAAATGGGAAAGTGCGGGGGTGGGGAGGGAGGGAATTAACATGGGATATATTTCATAATCACGGAAAATGTTAATAAAAATTTAAAAAATAATTAATTAATTAATTAAAAAAAAGAAAAAGTAATAAAAAACCTCCCCCAAAGAAAAGTCCAGGACCAGTTAGTTTCTCAGCTGAATTCTACCAAACCTTCATGGAAGAACTCAAACCAATCTTCCTCAAACTGTGCCACACAATTGGAGAACAGGGAAAGCTCCCCAACTCCTTCTATGAAGCTAATATCACCCTAATTCCAAAACCAGTCAGAGATGCTACAAGAAAAGCAAACTACTGGCCTATTTTCCTGATGAACTTAGATGCAAAGATCCTAAACAAAATCCTCTCAAACTGAATCCAACAACACATCAAAAACATTATCCACCTTGATCTAGTGGGATTCATCCCAAAAACACAGGGGTGGTTCAACATACGGAAATCCAGCAATGTAATACACCATATAGACAAGGTTAAACAGAAAAACTGCATGATCATTTCGGTAGATGCAGAAAAGTCCTTTGACAAAATACAACATCAAGTCATGATCAAAACATTGGCGATAATTGATATGGTTGGTTCATATCTTAACATAATAAAGGCAATATACAAAGCTCAGAAGGCCCAAATAATATTTAATGGAGAGATACTGGAGGAATTTCCATTGAGATCAGAACAAGACAGGGTTGTCCACTCTCACCTCTGCCCTTCAATATAGTACTGGAAGTCCTATCTCAAGCAATAAGACAGGAGAAGGAAATAAAAGGGATACAATTTGGAAAGGAAGAAGCTGGTGCCAGGAGCCTGGGGTGAGCTAGAAGTATTGGACCTAGCTCTGGTAGGGTCCAGCTGTAGCAAATAGAAGTGTGGAGCAAGGCTCAGGGAATTTTGTTGAACAGCGGTTGGAAAGAGTATAAGAGCTAAAATGTGGGAAGGAATATGGAATATCCAAGACATTGCCTCCCACCTCCATTTCACACAACCCCGCCCCCCCCCCCCCCACAAATTCTGACTGCTGCTCCCACAACTTGTAACTCAAAACACCATGGTGAATACCAGCAACCACACCGAGGAGGGCCCTCAGAGGAGTGGGGCCAGAGAGGAGGAAAATGATGGTACCAATACATGATGTGTCCATACAAGTAAGTAAAAAAAGAAGTCATGAGAAAATACTGCTTTGGTTGAATTGTAAACAGACAAAAATAATAGCTTCAAATTGAACTGAAAGTGGTGGTATTTGGGAAGTGAGAGTTTCAGGCACACAACAGAAACTGCTAAACCTCATTGACAAGGAGCAACTGACCAGCACACATATCTTTCCAAACAACCCCCATAGTAAAACGTAAACAGAGCCTCACATATTTAGTTATATATTCTGTTCCCTAAACTATACTCCTTACATTTTTTTTTATTTTCAATGGACAAACAAAAATTATATCTAGCTATTGGATATAATATGCTATTTTGTTATTGTTAAAATGTACAATGATTATCTAAGACTGATTCACAAATGAATCACCACAGATACTTTTCTGTGGTGAAAACATTTCAGTTTTGTGGCAATTAAAAACAGACGAAGCTGGGTGTAGTGGCACATGCCTTCAATCCTAGCACTCGAAAGGCAGAGGTAAGAGGATCGCTGTGACTACAAGGCTACCCAGAGACTACACAGTAAACTCCAGATCAGCCTGGGCTGCAGTGAGACCCTACCTTGGAAAACCAAACAAAAAACAAAAGAAAACAAAACAAGAAATGTTAACTCCACATAAAAAAAAATTATTCATATACCTAACTAGCCAGTGAAAAGGTCAATTTTGTTCTGTTTAATATGCAATAAATAAATTTCATGTGAATTCATGTCATTGAATTATTTACATCACTGGACTCTAATATATATTAATTACCATTATTTTTTTCAGGTGTATTAATATGCTCATGAACAACAAGGAAAATGTAGTAAAATAAGTCCTAATTATTAGAATATTGAAAAAATATGAAAATATAAACACATTGTCAATTCTGTTGCAATGTTTGAGACTGATGACTCTGGCTTACATGTAATGATTAAACATCATGTACACTGTCTATGGAGCTTTTAAGCTCAAGTAATGCAGTATTTGGGAAGAAGAGGATGGACATGTAAATTTATGTATTTTAAAATAGTAAGCATTTGCTAATTGCTCTCAGAGAGGGCTTTATGAAGGAAGATTTAAGTTATCATTGCTACATGAAAATAAGTGACTCAAAGTAAGGTAGGAATAAAATATTGATTCCAAGGAGGGAAACGTCTTACTCCCCAAAATGTGAATTGGAGAATTTATTGTTCAAAACTTTTCATTACTTGGGCTATTTACTATAGGAAGTTTAAATAGCATAAAAGGATACTGACAAAATAGATTTTTTGATAAGTATACTATTTTCAAGATATATCTTCCTGAAAAAAATTGATATGAAATCCACAACATCTTTGAAATGAACCACACTATTTCAAGTAGCTAAGAGGAAAAATGAGAGCCCTGCCAGGGAGTCAGCAAAAGAGAGAATGACAAGACCAACAGAAATGGAGTGCTGGCAAGTTTAATACTTTATGCCATTATCTAGATGCTTTTTTATTTATAAGTGAAAGATTGAAGGTGATTTTTTAACATAGAAAGCTATTTGTGGCAGTAAGGCAAAGATGAAATTTCTTGAGATCATCCCAAATTTGAAAGTCTTCAGAGTGAAAAATTGCAAATCCATACTGGGTTCTCAAAAAGGGAAGTTGCCATCTTTTTATTTTTCAAACCAGAGGCTACTAAGGAATGTGGAAAAAATTATATGACACAAAGAATGGAGGTCTGTGGAGGCTAAGGGTAGAGGGTAAGATGAATTTTACACTTGAGCTTAGAAATCAAACTGCCTTTTAGAACTTCCACAGCTCATGAAAGAGTGAAAGACTCCTCAAAGAAACAGGCAGATGATTGAAAAGAGAAGGATACTTGGGTGTGTTTATCTATACATACATGTGTTTACAACACACACACACACAAACACACAAACACACAAACACACACACAATACCTACCCAGCCCCCATAAAAGAACTTTTTCTATTCAAATTTTCTTAACCTGGTGTTTATAACACCAATAATATGTTTCAAAAGTTTAGATAAACTGTGTGTGGTCAGACTTTAGACTCAACAATACCTGCAATAGAATCACTGAGAATAAGATCTGAAACAAGTAATAAAAACTACCTGAATTATCCTGACCTCAAAAATCACCTAGGTACTAAAATAGAAGACAATAAAGATAGAAACTACATCAGAGCTATTTTCTAGATGTATTCCTTGTGAAAAGAACTCAAAACGTATGGTATTACAACTTCTATTTCTAACAATACAGGCTAAAGTATCTGAACTCAGACGTCATTTAATGATCATGCATTTTTATCAAAACACTCATCTCTCAACTTTGCTTCTTAATGACTTGGTAACTTATCACCATAAATTCACACCCAAATAGCTCCTATAAGATTACTTTCTTCTAGTTATTTTCTTCTATGTTTTTATGTAGAGTAGACTGGACCCCAAAGGTACTGGTATTCCAATTTTCAGGTATCTTAATGTTCTGGGATTGTAGAGTCCCATTCTTCTCCATTAACACTAGTGGATCAGAATGCTCTGACAGTATAAGCTTGCCTTTCTGTTATAAGTGGCGAGCTCACATTCTCAACCCCCAGTGCTGTTACACAACTGAGAAGATAACACGTTGGTAATCCTGGGTCCTTGGTATTCTATCCAAAGAGTATCCACTAATGCTATGGTGGTAGCAGTGAGGATTTAGACTTCCTCAAACACTTTTCCTGTTTTACCAACCAATGATATGCCATGTATGCCATTTCAAATAAGAGTAAAGACTCTTTAGGGCTGGAGAGATGGCTTAGCGGTTAAGCGCTTGCCTGTGAAGCCTAAGGACCCCGGTTCGAGGCTTGGTTCCCCAGGTCCCACGTTAGCCAGATGCACAAGGGGGCGCACGCGTCTGGAGTTCGTTTGCAGAGGCTGGAAGCCCTGGCGCGCCCATTCTCTCTCTCTCCCTCTATCTGTCTTTCTCTCTGTGTCTGTCGCTCTCAAATAAATAAATAAATAATTTAAAAAAAAAGAGTAAAGACTCTTTATTTCTATATATTCAGTCTTTTCTCTGGATCAGTAAAAATATTCAATATTTCTTAGTTCCCTATAATGATAAAATTTGTTGGTTGGTCATTGGCTTGCTGAGTGTCTTAAGAGAAGACAACCATTCTATAATTTCTTAAAGATTAAAATTAACTCAGATTACTCACACACAAAAACACAGAAGAGTAATAGATATGCCACTCAGATACCTTTCAAATGCTTCCACATTCTGTAGTCTGGCACACTGTTTTTTGGTGAAAGATAAATGAATATTGAACAAGACCTTGTCATGCAATAACTCACTAAGCTAATTTAAGTAACAGTTTGACAAATAGTAGATAATATTGAATAGTAGATATATAAGCTTGTGCTTCCCCTAACATACATTCTGAAGGCAAGGTTGTGGCAGAGTTATGTTGTGAGTGATCTTAAGAGGCTTGGTAAGAAGTTAAGAATGGAGAAACAGAGGAAAACCATGAGTACCTTATTGAGCTAATAAACCCCATGTGTAGTGAGAGCTAAATTCTACTGAGGTTGCTATGAGTGTCTCGCCAAAACCATAATACTTCTTTCATGACATAGGGAAATGGATATTTATTCAACATTTCCATTTGTTTTAGGTCAGTTTCTTGAACAGCAGACCACAATATTTTTCTTTAAAGGGCAAGATAATACATTTTTGAGACTTCCCAGGCCATCCAATCTCAGTCACATCTACACACCCCTGCTACTGTGACATAAAATTAGCTGTAAATAACACATTAACAAACTGCCAAGGCTATGCTCCCATGAAACTTTATTTATATTTAAATGACTACTTGGTCCAAGAAGGTAACTGGACCCTTGTTGGCTTTTGTTATCTTTTAACCTGTAGCCACCATGTGGGTGTGCATCTCCATTCATGTTGTCCACACTGGTGTCCGACTGGCAAAACTTGCTTTGAACTCTACTGCCTGGTACATGGCTTCCCACTGGATGCTAAGTGCAAAGACAGTTTTAGGAGATGGCTCCTTCAGCACCTTCTTTAATGGAACAGGATCAAGCAGACGTGCACCCATGGCTGTGCTGGTAACCTGGAACCCATAGTTATTAGTGAGCTCTCACTGCCAGCTCTCTCACCCTGAACAGCTCATCATAGGCAAGGGAGATCCTGCCAATAACTATGCCCTTAGACAGAGACATCATTGACTGTCTCAGGTGCAAATTGAAAGACTGCTGACCAGTTTTCAGGTCTTCAAGACTTACTAGTTTCCAAAGGTTTGGCGGAGAAACTGGATCTAGGTTTAATACTGCTGTTGGAACATCTCTCTGTTAATTGTGGCAAGAAGTCCAAGCTGGAGTTCTTCATTTACACAGACTACAGCTTTCAACAGTTGTGGTTGTGCCACATGCCTTCATCCTGACCACCTGCAGCAAGCACCCTGGAACATTCCGACTATGCTTTCATGGGAGAGAAGGAGGCTAGGCCATTTATATCTGTCCCAGAACACGTGACATTGAACACCCAACCTACACTAACTTTAATGGCCTTAATAGCTGGATTGTGTCTTCTTTGACTTGATGGAATCCTGAATGTTGACCTGACAGTATTTACGCTAACCAGATGTCCTACCTCTTTATCTACTTCCCTCTTGCCACATATGCTCCTATCATCTCTGCTAAGAAAGCCTACCAAATGAAGCTTTCTGTAGCTTCTCTGATCATTAATGTTCGCTGTGAGCCAGCCATCCAGATGGTGAAATGTGACCTTAGCTATGGTAAATGCATGGCCTTCTCCCTGTTGTATCAAGGTTTCCAAATATGCCAACACTTCCGTTTCTACTGAGTCAAAGCACAACATCCAGTAGACTAGTATCCCACTGGACTTAAGGTTGGCATTAGGTACCAGCCTCACACTGTAGTACTTGGTGCAGACCTGGTCTTAATATGGCAGAGTGTGTCTGTTCAGCAACATTATTGAGGCTTGACCTCAACTGAACCCCAGTTTTGACTTGTAGTATGACAAGCATGTAAAGGTTCAATAATACATAGTTAAGAGATGAGGGAAGGAGAATTTCCTGAGGCCCACAAAAAACATAGCTGTGATAGAGAAGGGTTATGATGGGGTTGGTACCTATTCCCTTAAAGGGGAAGCTGAGAAAGGTGAGGAATACTAATTATCCAGTATTTTCAGCTCTGTAGCATGTCACCCATACATGCCTTGTTCACTGGTAGGAGGAATTAGGAAGTTTGATTTGGATTCTGTTGTGGAAGGGGAGGAAGGAAAGTGACACTAATTATTCATTCCTTGCTTCCCTGCAGAGTGTCAATTCACAGAATGTGAGGTGGCTTTAGCTGAAAAGCATTGACGTTTTATGATTGGATTGTCTTCTCTCAGTCATGATCACAACTATCCATTGCATGTGAAACTGTAAGATTTCAATATGATTTTCTAAAATAAATGCTTAGAACCCCCCAAAACAACTTTATTTCAAAAATCAAGTGTTAAGTTAAATCTAGTCAGAGTCCATAATATCACATATTCTAAACCACCAGAGAGTAATCTTGCAGCTAGAGAATGCTCTCAGACAGAAAGATGCAGAAAGCCACAACTTATACAGAAATACTTATAAGCAGAAAATGAAAAAGAAAATAATAAAAGTTAATGTCAATAAAGGAGCTTACTTGAAGTAACTAATGCTGAAGAATTATGATACCTTTTAAATTTTTATTGTTTATGTATTTGCAAAGAGTGAGATACAGAGGGAACAAGAGTGTATGCATGAGAGAGACAAACAGAGAATAAGTGTGACAGAGACCAAACTCCAGATGCATGTACCACCTTGTGCATCTGGCTTTATGTGGGCACTGGGGAATAGAATCCAGGCTATCAGGCCTTGCCAGCAAGCACTATCAACTGAAGAGCTATCTCTCCAGTCCCTATGACACAATTTTAATCAGAGGGTAGTATATAAATAATTTAGAAAGATCTCATTTCTTTTCTGAAATAATGTTTCCTGAATAAGACAGAAAAATAGAATCTAGACCTGTTAGGTACCAAAGAATAACAAATTGAAGTAGTTGTGTTTAACATGAGTAACTATATGAATAATGTCATAAAATGTGTTTATAAAAACAAAATAAAATAAAATAGGGAATCTCTATTGACTACTAACCTGTTCTGCACTGTTCTATGTATAATTAGAAAGATTGCATGTTGGTGAGAGTCTTTAAATATCTGCAATTGATGATGTGTTCGGTTTTGCAATGAACATGCCTTCCATAAGTCTATGGGGATGTTTTTATTATTTATTTTACACCCATAAGTCAAATCAAAAGGGAAGTAAAGATAAAGGAAAGAAGCTTGAGATTCAATTGCATTGATTTATAATCCTGGTGTTTAAAGTACCAATACAATATAGAAAGTTGAAGGCACAAAAAAAAAATGATGTAAGGGGAAAATGATCATTTTAATATCATTGGCTTAATGGATTATAGATAATATTATATTTCAGGACATTCCTCATGTTACAGCGGTTTCATACAAGGTCATTGAAAAAAATTGGCAACAGGTCAGCCAAATAAAGAAAAGTTCAAGGGAAATAATTTGGGGGAATTTCAAGATGCATACATCAGCAGGTATTTTCATTTTGTGGCTTCTTAATTTCATTTTCAGTTAGACTTCACCTGAAGAACTTTGACTTCCTACTATATCTCTACTGAACATAATTCAAAAATAAATGAAAGATCAACCAAAAATGTTTGTAAGGTAATAGCATTTTCACTGTAGTTTTGTAACATTGTAATCGAGTTCACTCATAACCAATAGGATTATTGCCTCATAAAATAGCCCAGCAGAGCTATGGTATACTCCCAATTGTATTGCTACAAGACCTGATAAAAAATGTGTGCAATAACTAGGAACATAAACACATAACTGTATTGAATTTTTCCTCTCTGCCATATCAAACAATAGAAGTAACAATATAAGAGAAAGGTTAAAAACAGTCAAAAATACATAAATGAATAAAGAAATCACTCAAACATAAAATATAGCATCATGGCATAAATTGTACCATGTTTAAGATACATAAAATTACCAGTTCTCATAATAAATATACATTAAACTTATAGTTCAGAAAATTTAATAGTGAATTTTCCATGAAATAGATATGTTAGCATCATCACTTATTATGCAAGTCTGACTTAAGGAAAAAAAAAAAGGTCTGCCAGTTATTCCTTTACTGGGCTTTTATACTAAATGCTCCATGCATCAAAGCAGAGATATTTGCTCAACTATGCAGATAGCCTCTCAATTCATTATAGCTAAGAACTGGACTCAACCCAGATGCTCATCATTGAATGAATGGTTACAAAAATTTATACAATGGAATTCTACACACCAGTAAGGTAAAAAAAAAAAAAAAGATACAATGAAATTTGTAGAAAAAATGGACAGATTTGGAATAGATCATACTCAGCAAGCTCACACAATCACAGAAGATAAATGCCACATGATGTCACTGATCTACAGTTCCTAACCTGGACCTGCTAGAGATACTGACATATCTGTTAGGCATTTCAAGGCCCAGACAATAGGGATGGAAGGGTTTGGGGGGAGGGAAAAAGGAGGGGAGAAAACAAACATAAAATTAAATATAAAATGAGCTGAAACAATAGAAGCTGTTATCCTTGGAGATAGCCTAAAAGATAAAACCCTCAAACGGAGTAAGGGGGAGCACCTGAAAAGTAGGGCTCTAGTGAAAGTGGGATGAGGCCTAAGATTAAAAGAAAAAATAAATTCTGTATCTGGCCTGTAACTCCCAATACCTATTGATCAGAGAGACCTAGGAGGTCCCCAAATCAAGAGAGCTTTCTGTGAAAGCACTTGATTACTTGTCTGAGGCAAAACCCAAGACCTTATTGCTAAAGATACCATATGCTGCTGACAAAGCACTGGGAGACCTGGCTGGAAATTGATACATGAGCTACTGAGGGAAAATGACCAACAACAGTCTGAGCAACCAGAGGTCTAAGCAAACACCCTGACAGGATGTACACACCAGTGCAATAGTGGCACATAGCCTCAGTGGGTAACCAATTGTTTTCTGATCATGTAAGAGACCCACTCAGTATAAAGGAACCCATATCTGGAATTGGGAACCAGACTAGAATCCTATGGAAACAAAGATTATGTTCTCCAGTGTTAAGCTTTCACCAGTCTTTGGTTAAAATAGGGGTGACATACATCAAATTCTCCCTAAATTAATGATGTTTATCCCATTTAAACTATGCAGACATCAGTCTCCCTTGGAGACTTCTTCTTTTACAGAAAGTAGGGAGACCAGAGAAGATAAACTACCCCTCACACATCAGCCAAGCCACAGCTGAAATGACAGAGTAATTGGGTAGACCAGCAAGAGGGCTGTTTCCATGTTGAAACTGATAATTAGCACCAGTGTGTAGGAGACAGACCCTGAGGATACTCAATACCTATCAAAATAGAGATCCAGAGGCTCCTAAAAGCTCATCACTGAAATATACTTAAAACTCTCCCACCATGGCTCAAGTGATTTTGAAGAAGATGCAGCAGAAAAATTGCAAGAGCCACAGATTAAGACATTATGCCCAGAGGCATTCCCTCCTCCCAAAAATAACTGACTGCTGCTCCCACAATGCATAAACCGCAACCCCATGGGGAATACCTGCAACCCCACTGAGGAATGTCCCCAGTGGAATGGGGGCAGGGACGAGGGACCAGATATATCCATATGAAATATATTGTTAATAATCACAAACATTAAAAAAAAAAGGTCTAAAAGAATTACTTCAGAGTTTGGAGATATTGTCTTTCTACATTTTTCCTTTTATGTATTTTTATTATTATTAATTATGTACACAGTGTGTATACAGCCATGTTGGTATGATGATCAGTCTCTCCTCTGTCTTCTTCCATCTGCAAGTACCCTCCTTGTTGGGCAATGAGGGTCGTGCAGTGTGGGATTATCCATTAGTTATGGGTTAAAGGCAATGACTCTGTGCATAGTGTCCCAACATGTGGCTCTAACAATCTTTCTGCCCCCTCTTCTGTGTATTTCCCTGAGCCATGTTGGGTTTGTTATAGGGCTGCTTCAGTGATGAGGTCTCGGGAGCCTCTGTGTCACTGGATATCTGGGTTTTTAGGAGTTGAGTGTTCTTGGTGTCTCTCTCCTTTACCATTGTGTTGATACCAAGTTCACCAAAAAAGCAGCACTCTTGCTCATTTCCCCATTAACTCTACGGTTTCAGCTGGGGCCCTGGTGAGGTACAATGGGCTGATTCTCTCCTCAGGTTCTGGGTCCGTCTGAAAAAAAGAAGCAGCAAATTTTCCAATGAAGAGCAAAGTCAGCACCAGATAGATGGGATAACCATTATTATTTTAGAGAGAATTTAATAGGTTTAGGCCCTCTTGTAGCCCATGACTGTGGGTAGCTTGATAATACAGAGCATGCTTGCCCTATCTTCTCTAGTGTCTGGTCCTTGAGATGCTTATTAGGTATGTCAGCATCTCAGGCAGATTCAGGTTAGGAGCCACAGATGAGTGAGACCATGTAACAATTATCTTTCTGTGATTCAGTGAGTTTGCTGAGAATGGTCTCTTCCAAGTTTGACCATTTTCCTTCAAATTTCATTGTGCCATTTTTCCTTATTGTTGTGTAGAATTCCACCATGTAGATATACCACATCTTGGCTATCCATTTGTCTAATGATGGGTTGATTCTAGCTCTTAGCTGTTATGAATTGAGAAGCTATAAACATGTTGAGCAAATCTCTCTGAATTGAGGCATGGAGCTTTTAGGGTAAATGTCCAGTAATGGAATAACTGGGTCTGTTGTTAACTCTATAGTAAGCCTTTTTTAGGTGTCTCAATATTGCTTTCCATAGTGGTTATGCCATCTTACATTCCCAATAAATGTGAATGAGAGTTCCTATTTCTCCACATCCTCATCAGCATTTTTTTTTTAATGTTTGCTACTCTTACTGGGGGAAGGTGGAATCTCATAGTTGTTTTAATTGGCATATCCCTGATGATTAGCGATGATGAACATTTTCTTAAGTATGTTTTTGCCATTTTTATTTCTTCTCTGAGAATTTCCTGTTCAATTTTCTGCCGCACTTTGTGAGTGGGTTGTTTGATTTTTTTTTGTTGTTGTTGTTGTTGTTGTTGTTTAGGTTTTGAAGTTTTTTGTAGATTCTAGTAATTAGGCCTCTGTCAGTTGTATAGCTGGCAAAATTTTTCTCCAATTCTGTGGGTAATGTATTGGCTCTGCTTATTGTATATTTTCCTGTGAAGAAATTTCTCAGTATAGATACCAATGGTTGAATGATTGTGGCATTCAGAAACATTTTAGTATTTTAAATTTTGCGAAAAATTAAAACAATCTTAGAATTGTTATTGGTTATTGAATGATTTGGCAGTGTTTCCTACTTTTCCACAATTTCATTATAGCATCTCTGGAGAGGAAGAGAGAAAAGATGAATTTTTCTCCTAGATTTTATTGAGGCAGTTGTATATGGAAGCAGAAAATTGCCCTCATATTTTAAAATTTCCAGTCATAACTTCCCCTACTTTTATATACATGGGTCTCACTTCTTACTCTGGTACTCTTAATAGCTCAGACCTCACACTGCCTTTTTCTTCCCACCAAGTCAATAATGATCTGCTCATTTTTTGCGACTTTTTCTTCTGTGCTTCAGTTTACATAATTTTTACCTTAAAATTTGAAAAATATGGTGAAAATTCTGGAGATCTTAATATGATATTACACTTTTCTCAGTGAGATATCTTTTCTCATATCTTGCTTTTTCATTTCAGTTCCCATTCAGTTCTTTCTTCCTGGTTTCCCATAACACATTTTTGATTGTATTTATTTATTTAGGAAAGAGAGAGAGAGAAAGAATATGAATATGGGCAAAGCAGGGCCTCTTGCCACTACAAGTGCGCTCCAGATGCACATGCCATGTGCATATGGCTTTACATGGGTACTAGGTAATCAAATTTGGATTGTCAGACATTGTATGCAAGTGTGTTTTATTGCTAAGCCATCTCTCCAACCAGAGATTTCATTTTAAATGATTGATAATAATGATGCTGCTGCTAATGGAGAACAAACCATTGAGTTTCACACATGCCAGGCAAAATGCCTACTACTGAACTGCCTTTATGCACTTGATCCCAGACCCTAAACCACTTACATCATCTCCTCTCTCTCTCTCTCTCTCTCTCTCTCTCTCTCTCTCTCTCTCTCTCTCTCTCTCTCTCTCTCTCTTTCTCTCTTCTATGTAACATACTCTAACCTCATGATCATCTTGCCTCTCCTTCCTGAATAGTCTTATCTTTTCAATGAGGCTTCCCAGTGGACATGTTGCAACTTATAAAACTTCATCATGTTATAAGAAATTCAGTATCTGTGCAGTTCACAATAGTAATTTTTCCTTGAGCATTTATATTACTACTACAAGCCTTCAATCTTTGAATACATATATTAGCTAATTTTAGAAAATAAACCTTCACAAATATTACTGAGATAAATTCTACAATATGTCTCTGCACACACATGCTTTAGATGTCTTTTCCTGACACTGCAAGCAAACTCTGGACACATGTGCCACCATATGCATCTGGCTTACTTAGGTACTAGGGAATACAAGCTGGGTCCTTAGGCTTCCCAGGCAAATTCATTAACTGCTAAGTCCTCTCTCCAGCCTTACTGTACTTTTACTAAATTTAAACCCTGATTTAAGTTTCCAACACTATATCAAGGCTTGATATGTGATATGTCAGAACATTTTGAAAATACACATTTATTAGACAAGCTAGTATACCTGATAGGTTCCTATAGATTTTGGCAGCAAATATTTTATTAAACTAGAATTACATATTTTATATAGATATTTTTGATATTGTCCATTGTCTACTCTCACAAACATGGTTGAGTCATATTTCTCCTCAGGCATACAACTCATTAAAGAAATCTTTTTTTGTTAAAGGGAAAAGGAGTACATACACTCCAATGATTAGGGCAGTACTGAAGAAGGTGTGCACACAAACCCTAGGAGTTCTATGTAGCCCTTTGTATTAAAAACTAGACATTCTTGCTGGGAATGGTGGCACATGCCTTTAATCCCAGCACTTGGGAGGCAGAGGTAGGAGGATTGTTGTGAGTTTGGGGTCGCCCTGAGACTACAGATGAATTCCAGGTCAGCCTGAGCTAGAGTGAGATCATATTTCAAAAAACTAAAAAATAAAACAAACAAAAACAATAAAAGTGGACATTCTCTTAAACTAGTCTTTGTACTCACTAAAAACCCTTGAAAATAAGAGGTGTAACACATTATTATTTTGCCATTCTCTGCTCCAGATTTCACAGACAGTTGGAACCTAACCTGTGAGGCTCATAAAAATTGCTTTATAATAGCATCTACTTACAGAAACTGTCAAGTGTTTGTGGTTGGAATCCTACTGAGCCATTTCACTCAGCAGATATTTGTAATAGAAAGAGAATTACCCCAATTTATTTCATCCACTTATTGTATTTGATAATATATTTAAATACACAACCCTCCATTTTGTCTATATACATCTAAAACTCTTAAACTATAATTTCTAGAAATACATTTATCAATCAAATGACACCAGTTAGAAGTTCAGAACCATGGCTAACTATAGAGAAACAAACATGCCTTTTAGTCATGTAAAACTGAATTTTATGTTTCATAATTATCAATATTTTATGAATAAAATCTATCATAGATATTCGTGTAGTATTATGTCGAAAATGTGATAATTTTTCAACATTTAGCATTTCTTACATACCATTCAGTATTCAGAAACCCAAAACATAACTTGCAAAACAAAATGTAAAAGCATATTGCTCTTAACTGTTTGCATTTGTGTCATATTTGTGTACATCCACACCTACTTACCTGAGCATTTTTGCATACATATCTGAATTGCTTGCAGTAGCTGGACTGGTAATTATACTGTCTATATTGAACCAATGCTACAAAGCTGAATATTCCATCCTATGAAATTGTCTAATGCACATGGCACATGTTCTGTGTTATTAATGAGTGTATAAGATAAAGGCTTGGAAAATTAAAACATCCCATACAGTATGCAAGAGGAGGTGAATTATTTTTCCATGAAATAAATCTTTAATTAGTGCTCTGGCAAACCAATGCTTGTTTCCTCTTTTCTACTACCACCAAAAGAAACTCCAGTAAAGTTTTCTATTTTATCCATCTCTAATACTCTCCCATATTACTGTTAAAATCATGAAGTTTTAAAATATTGAGTCAAATATTTAGCTAAAGATAGATATGCATACATTCCATACCAAATAATTTTATTGAATATATACTTCAGTGTCTTCTTTTTTAAAAAAAATGGGGAAACTAAGGTAAGGGTAGAAAATGCCATCCCAACTCCTATACTACACCACAATTGAAAAGGAACATTGATCTGGCTCAAAGGCAGGTAAAGAGTTAGAGATAAAAATAATGGTCTGGAGAGATGGATTAGTGGTTAACACACTTGCCTGTGAAGGCTGAAGACCCCACTTCAATTCTCCAATTTCCACATAAGCCCAATGTACAAGGTGGCACATGCATCTCGTGTTTGTTTGCAGCGGCTAGAGGCCCTGACACACCCATTCTCTCTCTTTCTCTCTCTGTCTCCAATAAAAATAAATAAATGAAAAAATAAATAAAAAATACTCAGACACCATAGAGACAATGAAGTAATTTTTTTTTAATCTTGAAATGCCACAGACAGTATTAATGAAGCCCAGTAATAAAAGAAAACTATATCTAGAAGATTAGAATAATATAGCTATGTCCAATACAAACAGGCCAAATGCATAATGATAGTTACAGGGGCAGCTGAAATCAGCATTCGTGGAAACCAGTGGTAGAAGCCACTCATGACTTACTACAGCAATGAGGTCTCCAATTTTGAACTGAACTTGAAAGAAGTTAGCCAAATAGCCCAATTAATATGTCATAGAGATGTGGGGATCAAGACAAACAATCATTGAAATGAACTGTTTCTTATCTGTGAGGAGCTCAAACTCTCCAATTCATGGCCATCAGTCATTAGACTTAATGTAGGGCCTCCAACAGCTATGAGGTAAATCTGAGTAGTTCGTTATTGATTGAAGAGTTAAAAGTGACAAAACAACTGACAAACATGATTCTAATCTTTAAAATACAACATTATCAATCTATCTTACTTTTAATCAAAAATGCTTTGAGGAACAGGCCAAATAGTATTAGATTCAGGTAGAGCTACTAAAAATGCCCATGGCTAGTGACACATACATGAATAATAGGATTAAATTTGGGTAGACCAGAAGTGCCCATGGCAAGTGATGCACACATGAATAATTGCTGAGGTATCACTCAGAGAAGAAAAACATGCTTCCATAAAGAACAAAAATAAGAAAAAATATTACATTAATCACAAGTAAATAAGTTTGGTTGCAAAAACTAAACATAAAACAAACTTCTTCATTATGAAACTGTTTCTAAGAACCATATGCTATATTTGTGTAACAAGTTAAACCACAATTTCTTTTCACATGAGTTTACAAACTATTACAATTTAAGAATCTGAAGACTTGTGACCAGATCTGCCTTATTGCTAGGCACTGTTCTACATTCTAATAGAGACCTAGGGCCACAGGAGAGGGAACAGCTTGCTAGGCAGAGGTGATGTGATCTGGATGAGCAACAAATAGATTCAAAAGATGAAACAGTAACAGAGTCTTCTGCCATTATTATGCTGATGGTGTAGGTAGATGGACAGAGACAAGGCTAAATGTCCTTTGTGAAATGTCAAAAGCTTTATTCCTCATTTTTTTTAAACTTTAAACACAATTTTTAACTCTATTTCTATTAATTAGATTTGTACTCAGCGAATACAGTCAATTTGGTACCATTGCTAGGCTTATTGTTAGGCTCCATGTCCTACCGCCTCCCCCGGCCCCTCCTTGTTGAGGTATATGGGTCATGCATTCTGGAGTTAGCCCACAGTTATGGGTAGGATAAATGTCTTTGCATATCATGATGCAACATGTGGCTCTGACATTCTTCCCCCACTTCCACAAAATTTCCCTGAGCCACGTTGGGTTCATTTTTGGTCTGCTTCAGTGATGAGGTGTTGGGGGCCTCTGGGTCTCTGGATATCTGATCTGGTAGGAGTTGATTTTTCTCTGTGTTGGTCTCCTTCACCCTTGTTCTGGTACCCAGTGCACCGAGCAAACAGCACCCTTGCTTGTTTTGCTGATTGTTCTTAGTTTCAGCCAGGGCCCTTTTGAGGTATGATGGGGTGGCTCTCTCCTTAGGATCTACATCTATCTGAAAAAGAGAAGCAAATTCTCCAACAGAGAGTAAGTTAGCACCAGACACATGAGATAACCCTTACTTTTTTATAGAGAATTTAACAGGTGAGGGCCCTTTTGTAGCCCATGATTGGTGGTAGCTTGATAATGGAGAGCAGGCTTATGTTTGGATATGGTTATGACTTGTTTCCCAAATCTAGCTATGGGTTCCATAACACTGAAGGGATCAGTTAGTCAGATGATATCAGTTGGTTTCCCACCATGGCTGTGTGCCACTATTGCACTTGTTTGAGCATCACAACAGGTTATTTGCTGCTAAGTAGGTTAGACTATGAGCTGCTTGGACAGATATTGGTCATTTTACCCCAGTCTCCCATGTAGCACCTTCTGGAACTGGACTTGCTGACTGTCTGGGAACTGACTCTCTTCAAGCTTCCAGCCCTGTCATTCCATTTTACATGTCAACGATATATGGTGTCTTTAGCAGTAGGGTATTACCACTAACCTTTGGTGGGTCATCAAGTACTCTGACAGAAATCTGTCTTTCAGTTAAGAAACCTTTGAGGTCTCTCTGATCAAAAGCTCATTGTGGATGATAGTCACATGCTGGTACTGGGAGTTATAGGTCAGTGCCCACTAAGAAAAGAAAGAAAAAGATAACTAACATAAAAGAGTTAGAGAGAGAGAGAGAGAGAGAGGCTGTAAAAGATTAAGGTCAGTCTTCATTGAACCCTCTCCAGTGCCTTGTGGCTCAGGTGTACCCTCTAAGGGCCTGGTGAAGGTTCAACCATTTGGTCTGCCTTTTAGGATGTAGAATGTTATGATACCATTGCTGATTGGGTCTAGATTTGTCCTCCAGCTCCTCCCTTACCCTCCTCTCCCTCCCCACCCACCCTATTGTCTAGTCCTTGAGATGCTTGCTGGGTATGTCAGACTCTTGGCTAGATTCAGTTTAGGAGCTGTAGATGAGTGAGACTATGCAGCGATTATCTTTCTGTGATTGGGTAATTTCACTGAGAATGATCTGTTCCAGGTTCAACGACTGTTCTTCAAATTTCACTGTGTCTTTTTTTCTTACTGCAGTGTAGAATTCCATTGTGTAGATATGCCACATCTTAGTTATCCATTCTTCTAGTGATGGACACGTGGGTTGATTCCAGCTCTTAGCTATTATGAATTGATAGTGTAGCTAGATGGACAGAGACAAGGCTAAACGTCCTTTGTGATGTGTCGACAACTTTGTTCCTCATTTTTAAAATGACTATAATCTTTGTTCATCTTGTATTGAAATTTTTAGTTGTACATGGTATATATAAATACAATGCAATTGCATGCATGTATATAAAGTGTGCATATTAAATAAAGAGGACAGTTCTCTATGAAGACACTGGTTTTATCATGAGAATCCAAACAAAAACATTTAAAACCTGTTGAAATTTGTTTCATTGTGAACCTTCTTAATTGACTAGAACTATATTAATTTTCTTCTTAACTAGTAACATAAACTTTTTTTATTTCCCATTTCTTTATGATCATGATTCCCAATTTATTGTATAAATAAATATACAAATAATAGGTAGACCACTGTATTAGGACATTTGCTTAATATGCACTAGGGTCAGCAGCCTGGGATCAATCTCCCATGCAACAGGAAAAAATAAATAAAGAAAAAGAAGAAAAAAAACAACAACTAAAAACCTATTTCCAATTAACTCTCCAGTTTTACCAAAGATAAAAATTACAAAGTGGAACTATAAATGCAAATTATATTTTATACAGATAATGTTATTCCTTCTATAGGCATCTATTAATTGTATTTAAAGTTATGACTTTGAGGAGGAAATTTCTGAGTATTGCCCTGTAACTGACATGTAAATATATGTGTTCCTGAAAAAAGTCTTTGCATTAATTAGATCATACAATAATGTGATTAGGTGAAAGACAGCACAAACAAAAATTTCCCATATTTTAACTCTTGGGACTCCTTCCTCTCAGCTTGGGAGCTTTTCTGTTTTTATTCACTCTTATTTCAACTCTTTGACTTTTAAAAATATTTTTATTTATTTGAAAGAGAGAGAGAGCAAGAAAGAGTATAGGTAAATCAGGGGTGCAAATGAACTTCAAAAGCATGTGCCACTATGTGCACCTGTTATTATATGGGCACTAGGGTATTTAACCCAGGCCAATACATTTTTTAAGCAAACACTTAATTGCTGAGCCATCTCCCCATCCCTCAACTTTTTTTTTTTTTATTTTGGTTTTTTGAGGTAGGGTTTTACTCTAGGTCAGGCTGAACTGGAATTCACTATGCAGTCTCAGGTTGGCCTCGAACTCACAGCAATCCTCCTATTTCTGCCTCTCGAGTGCTGGGATTAAAGGCATGTGCCACCATGCCCAGCTTCAACTCTTTCTTAAAATTAATTCTTTGGGGTTAGGCAGATGGATCAGTGGTTAAGGTACTTGTCTGCAAAGCCTAAGGGCCTGGATTTGATTTCCTAGTACCCACATAAGGCCAGATACACAAAGTGGCACATAAATCTGGAATTTGCACCAGCTATAGGCTCTGGTGTGACCATTCTGTCTGTCAGACTTTATTCTAGATCTCTGTGTGCAAATAAAAAATTAAATATTAAAGAAATAATCTCTTGCAATTTACCCTTTAAAAATGTGGCACAAAAATGCAAAAAAAAATGATTTTAAAACCTGATCACCTGTCTGAAATCATGTTAGTGTTCCTCAATGGGTCCCAGAAGAAAAACCATAGCTTTGAAATAATAAGATCTGTTGAATTCCAAAATATGTTTTCCTGTTGTTTGGCAGTTCATTTCAAATGACAGATTTTGCTATTCCAGTTACCAATGAGGTTTGTGGAAAAAGAGGATGTTATCGGTGAATCCTCTGAAACTATAATTTTATAGGCAACCACAATAGTGGGATAAAAGATTTTGAATTTAAATTACTCTCTACATTTCTCATTATTTTTGGAGTCTTCATTTTAGTTTGTTTAACTAAAATGCAAGGACAGATAAAAATAGAATAAAGAATTTATTTTAATAGAAAAGTGTTCCACTAATTCATAGAACTTCAAAATGTGAAAGGAATAACTGATTTAGTCTACACTGTAATGAATTGTTGCTCAGAAAAGTAAAGCAACATAGTTGAGATGATATGAATTTTAATTACTTTATAATGATGAAAACTGAAAAATTCAAAGTCCTGTAATTTTCCAATACTTACCAAAATGATTCTAAAATTGATTAGTGAAACATACCCTTCAGACGTCACAGTATTTTTAAAAGTCTTTTTAATATTTTATTTATTTATTTGTAAGCAGAAAGATACCAAGAGAGAGAAAAAGATAGAGAGAAAATGGTACACTAGGGCCTTTAGCAAATGAACTCCAGACACATGAGCAAGTCTGTGCATCTGGCTTACATGGGTACTGGGGAAATGAACTCTGGTTCTTACGCCTGGCAGGCAAGGGCCTTAACCACTGAGTGATCTCTCCAGCCCCTTCATAGCATTTTTAAAGCCAGGGATTCTGCATAAATTGTTTATTATTATTATTATTATTAGTAGTAGTAGTAGTAGTAGTAGTAGTTTTTGATTTTCTGAGATAGGGTCTCACTCTAGTCCAAGCTGACCTGGAATTCACTATGTAGTCTCAGGGTGGCTTTGAACTCATGGTGATCCTCCTACCTCTGCCTCCCAAGTGCTGGGATTAAAGGTAGGCACCACCACGCCCAGCTATTATTGTTATTATTAATGTTTTATTTATTTAGCATTTTAATATTGCTTTTAATAAAATTGATAAACAACCTAATTTTAGAGGATTAGATACAATTAAATTTTGACTTATGATTTGTGATGATTTTAATATATTTGCTATATGTTTTTGCATTTCAAAGAAATTGTTGATTATCAATGTAACTACAGATACAAACTACAAACTCAATGAATACCTTATTTTCTTCTTTTTCTAATACTGTTTATATATTATATGAATATATATACTACATGAATTATATATATACTATGTATGTTACGTAAATTTGTTTTGTTTGAGAGAAATAAACTTGTACTTATCAGTAGCACAGTCTTCACTAAAGATCAAGTGTGTTTGCTGGAAAGATCTGATCTGTCTCCTAAAGAAGAGGGTTTTAAGGGATGTAAGGTTCTTACAAAATTTCCACAGGATCCTTTCTTCTCACAAGTTCAGAGTGCTTTATCCATATTAGCTCATTAATCTTCCCAGAATCCTCTGAAAGAAGACAAGTATTATTACTGTTTTACAAACAGAGAAATGAATAAACGAAAGTTCAACTGTCTTGCCCGGACGTTTGGTGCAATATTTATGCAGCCCAGTCCACCTGTAGATTCACTGGGAGTACACCACACAGTGGGCACTCAGTCTTCCTGCTGTGGCATCTGCATTGCTGAGGTAAGAATCGCCTAATGTGCTTATTATCACATGAAAATTCATGATCAATAGCCAACTAGCTTGCAAGAAAAAGAGACCGGGAGGGGAACCCACAGGATTTTAAGAAATGAAGTTTTAAAGATAATACAATCAAATCTATTTTGTAATCTCTTTTTTTGTAATGTTTTAACCTGCATGAGCAATGCTTTCATGCAACAATGGAAACTGAAGACATATGGAATCAGCTTGATGGATTTTCATGGGGGGGGGAGGGCAATGTTATGATGGTCATGCTCACAGACTTGTTTATGGAGTACATTCTGAAATACGCATTACTGAGATGACAGTGAGGTCTTGTATTTGTCTCAACATCTATAAGGTGGATAAATGGCCTGCTGACCTGTGTCATCATGGTGGCTTGAGTGTACAGCGTTGCCCATAGTTTCATGTGCCGGAGCATTTGCTGGTGCTATTTGGGAATGTTCAGGAACCATTAGGAGTGGAGACTTGGAAGAGGTGAGTGACTAGGGACAGCCAGAAGGGTGTTACATTCCACCGACTTCCTATTCATGCTTTGCTTCCTGACAGAAAATGTGACAACAGTAAACCATTTGCTTCTTTAAGTTGTTTCTGCTCAGGTGCTTTATTTTAATGTATTTTTTCTCAGCAATTGGAAGTAATAGAAACAGTCATGAATTGGCAAATGTTGAATCTAAGTGACCAGTGAAAGTGGGTTTGCCATACTAACCTTTACATTTTTATACGTTTAAAATTACTCATCAAAGAGGTTCCTAGAGGGGACACACAGCTCCTCTGGTAAGACTCTGGCTGAGTTGGTGCGCTGGGGTCCGAGGTGGTAATTAGGATGTGATTGCTCTTCACAATTGCACCTCTAGCAATCTTATTGAACTCTGATGAGTCTGGCATACAAGCCAAATATTTAGCATCTGTAATTTATGCACATGTAATTTTTTACTTTGAGAACTTTAAATAATAGCCAGCTAATGGCACGAAATGATGTCAAGCTATTTCCAAAGACAAAATATTAAGTCATTATTTTTAACATGATGAAATAAAACATTTTTTTAAAGTAACTTTCTCTTGAGTCCAGTGGCTTGTGCAGATCTAAAACTAAGTTTTCTGACAAATTTTAGATAAGAAATTGGGTTGCTACAAAGGCTTGAGTAAAGTGATAGTCTTTACCTAAGGAACAGAAAAATGATTCAGAGACCAGTCTGTGTTTGTCTATTTAAAAATTCACGTAATTGTTAAGGCAAATGTGATGTAAATAATGAGGAATAAAGTGTGGCTTTGGAAAAGAAATAATCGCTCATGTCTATGAAACATGTCTATGAAACATCATGTTTCTGAACAAATGCAGTTTAATTTAGTTTTTCAGGAAATCTTGGGTAGTAAGCTGACATTAATAGAAGAAATTATAGCTTAATTGATGATTATTTGGTGACAAAATTAGCCAACATTTCTAAAAACCATATAGATTACTTTCAAGTTCTCAAATTATTAGAGAACTGATTTAAAGAAATTTTATGATTGTCAAGCACAACCATTCTAATTCTATAGTATTTCTTACTTTAGCAACAGAATAATTATAGCAATACCATTTTATATTAACAAATCTGATTAAAAATTTTAAAATTACTTTGTATAAATGGGTGGTATAGACCAGCAACTAGCATCTGATCCTAGTCACTTCAATTTTGTTTGAAGTAATTATTTGGCTTAAGCTTACAAAAAAATATATATTAGCTTTCGAAACTCATGGATTTTGAATATTTTGTAATATTTTATTTTTACTTGGTTATTTGAGAGATAGGGGAGAGGCAGATAGAGAAAGAAATAATAGGCAAACCAGGGCCTCCAGCTGCTGCAAATTTCAGATGCATGTGCTACCTTGTGCATCTGGCTTACATGAGTCCTGGGGAAGTGAACCCAGGTCCTTTAGCTTTGCAGGCAAGTCCTTTGATGGCTAAGCCATCCCTCTGGCCCCCATGGAGTTTTAAGGGCCTAAGGAATAGTTCATTCTGGACCCAACTATGAATTTCCATGGCCTGAGAACACAGATTCAGGTTACCCCAATTCCATGTTCCAACACGTAAATAATTTAACATTTAATGTTAACATGTGGTTTTATAGTTATAGAACAAAAGAAAGTCATAAACCAAGGCACTTTTCAAGTATACTGGCTGACCACCAGGTAGGTGGGTTATGACAAAGCAGGGAAATATTTATCATAGGTGTCACTTGCTATATGAAGACCTGCTTAGCCTTTGGAAGTACACATGACTTTTAACTACAATAACTCTGGTTTTAAATTTAGTCTTACTAGCCTGCATCAGTGCAGAGAAATGCTTTATACTTCCTTCAATTTAAATTGTTTCTCGATGCTAATGCATGTTAATATTTATTTCAAGTAATTAACTGTGCATTTCTGGAGTAAAATGTTTCACCTCGGGCTCAGAGTTGTTCATTTTCATGCTGTCCTACCCATTCCCAAATACCTGACCCTACACCATGTTTTGAATCAGTGAAATTTCTGCCCTGTGGCTGGGTGAGGCAGTGGAGGGCAAAGGACTAAGGCCCTCTCAGTATTTGAAGCTGAGAGCACAGTGTACTGGAGCCAAATATATTTCCAAATATCAATTTGCCCCCTTAATTATGCTTTAAAATGTGATTTCACTAAGGGATCACTTTAAGTTCCATCTGTGTGCTATTTATGTTCTTTGGCAACAAATGTTTATAAGCACCTAAGAATCACCTAGTTTATATTAACCTATGCTACATTTCTCACAATGGAGCTGAGATTACTGAAAAGTAGCAGAGGAAAGAATGTAAGAGCCAAAGGAAGGGTAAGACTCCTTACAACGTGCTCCCTCCAGACAAAAAATGGCCTTTATATCCATGACTTCATAGTGCCTGATACTAGCTACACAAGACCATCATAAGAGGAGGGAAGGATCATGGCATCGGTATAGAGATGAGACTTACTGAGATGGAGAGGGGATGTGATTGAGATTGAAATTTCAAAGGGGAAAGGTGGGCGGGGGGAGGGAGAGTATTACCATGGGATTTTTTTATAATCATGGAAAGTGTTTAAAAAATTGAGAAAAAAATAAATTAAAGTAATTTAAAAAAAAAAAGTAGCAGAGGAGGTGGAGAGATTTGGCCATATTGAGGAAACTGTGCACAAAGCCTGATGGCCAGAGTTCAATACCCCAGTACTCACATAAAGCCAGATGCATAAAGTGATGCATGCATCTAGTGTTCATTTGCAATAGCAGGAGGCCCTGGTATGCCCATACTTATTTTCTGTCTATCTTTAGGTCAGTCTGTCTCTATCTCTTTTTTGCTCAAATATGTATTTTTTAAAACTTTTTTAAGGAGGAGATAGTTCAGAGCTGGAAGATTCAGAAGTCTGGAATAAAAGCAATCTCCTCACAAAAAATTTAGCATTGCTTAAATGACTTCAATGATTTTTTTTTCTACCTTGTCCTCAGAGATAATAAAATAAACTACAATATTGGGTTCTCTCAGTCTGCTTGTGCAGTAACCAAACACTAAAGAATGGGTGACATCAAAAAGTTGTTCTCTCTAAAGTATGCCAGCTGGACTTGCCATTAATTTTATACTCCAACTCCAGTTCTACTGTCTTGTCCTTTGGTTCTAAACTTCTGTCCTCTCTCTGCATGCTTTATTCTGTTGGTGAGGCTTTCTTGGGAGCTGTTTAGAAGATATATTTTATTTTGATTATTCATTAGGTTTCTCTTCATCATCTCCTCCTCTTTATTGAATTCTATTCTGATTGCTCGGTTTGACTTTCTTGTTGTCTTTTGGATTCCTGCATTTGGTCATGTCTTCTTTGAGTTTGTTCCCCTGATCACTGAGTTCATGTTTTTTTTTTGTTGATTCCCCTCCATTTCATTTATTCTTATGCTAAGTTACTTTTTATTCTTTTCACATATACTGAGGCATCTATTCAGAGTATTTTGATAGTTCTCCTGAAATTTATTCAGGATTCTATTGAATTCTTCTCTTTGATTTGCTTACATTCCCTCGATTTATGCCTTGAGCTCATTTTGTTGGTTTTCTTCCTTCAGCTATGCTTGATATTCTATATGATGTTCTTTTGGAAGATTCTTTTGGAATTTACCCAGCCTCTTCTTCATAGCATCACTGAGTTTGTTTAATGTGCTGATTGTTGTTTCATTATGGTAATCTATGTCTGGAGTTTCCTCTATGATTTCGTTGCAGGTTTCCCTTATGGGACTAGTCGTTCTTGGTGGGGATTTCTTGGTTAGGTATGTTGCATTATTTATTTTGAGTTGGGGTATGTCCATCTCAAGGTAGTCCCCTTGTTTTGCAAACAGTATAGTGATGATAGAGCTAATGGGTCTTGTTATGTTATGTGGACAGTTGTGGTCAAGGTGAGAGTGGGAGTATAGACAGTACTTATTTTTTCTGAGCTTAGATTATTTCACTTAACCTGATGATCTTCAGGTACATCCATTTTCCTACAAGTTACATACTTATATTTGTTTTTAAGGAGAAATGAAACTTTATTATGCATATATCTATCATATGTGTAGACACCAAGGCTGATTCTATAACTTGGTATAAGCATTATTATTAGAGCTTTGCTTTTAAGCCATTCTTATATGAGTCTTCACTGGTGGTAGACTAGTCTAATATTGCACAGGTGTTAACAGAAATGTCTTTGTGTGAATTAAGAAAAGGCTGAACTGTTCATCCCAGCTTTATTACTTAGTATCTGCATGCATTCAAGCAAGTTAAATTATTGAAGGATTTTATTATTGCACACAAAATCTGAATAGTTACAAGTAAATATAGATTTGTTTACTGCAGGACTTACTTCTATAACAGTGTCTAGTGCTTTCTAAACGTTCTGAGCATTCATTATTTATCAATAATGTCTCATTTCCCAAAAGTGGATAAACCATACATGGGCAGTGAATCACTGAACATAAGTGATCACTAACCTGTGTCATTCATTCTTCTCACTGAGGATTTGGCAATGAACAAGCACAGCAAGTTTCTTGGGGCTGGGGCTCAGTGGTTGAAGATACTTGCACACTAAGCCTGTAATCCTAGATTCAATTTCCCAACACCCATGTGGTGTCACAAGCAAGCCAAATTCATTTTCATAAGCAAAAGTCCATGACTCTAAGAAGATGGAGCACAGACAACTCTGACTTCCATGTCTTCCCATACATACACACAAATAAGTAAATGTAAATAAAAAAAAATACAAGGATTTTATTGTCCTGGAGTTGTGTGAAGTAATATCACAATAAACATGCAGGAACATCATCTAACAGAGATAACTTGGGTGAAATCCATACATAATTACTGAACAGTGTGGTTGTTTGAATGCTTGTCCCCATAGACTCAGGCTTAAATTTTGGTTGGATATTTGCTTCAGCAACATTAAGCTGACTATAACAGTAATTTGGTACCACAGAAGTAGGGCTACTGGTGTGATGAATCTGACTATGTGAATTCTGGTCTGTTGGAACTTACATGCTAGAGCAATGTGGATGGACTTGGTCTACAGAAGCCTTACAGAGCCATAAGCCAACTTTTGTAGGCTATTCTGGTGAGAATTTGAAAATGTTAAATGCCGAGAAAGAGGGAGAGTAATGGACTGTAAATACTTGGCTTCTGAACTTTGTTGGATCTGTGCTACTAGCACGAAGGCTGGCTGTGCTCTGTTGCCCATGCAGGTTGAATTTAAAACTAATGAGCTGTGTTGGCAAAAGGTGTGGAACTGAAAGATAAGTGGTTCATCGGGGGAAAATTCAATGAAGTTTAAAGTTGCAGGCACAGAGATAGGTTTTGGCAATTATTAAGCAGATCGTCAGTATTAAGGCTAAGTGTTTCGCACTGAAACAATAGAAACGTGCTGGAGGGTAAAATCCACCCAAGATGGGATGAATGAGTAGGAGTGCAAATTCTTTTACAAGGAAGTAAATTAAAGGGAGAATTCTAAAAGTGGTTCTTCAAGATCAGGGCGTATTTCCCCCTGGATCAAAAAATTTGTGTTGCTGAACACATGGTATTGGTTTTGGAACCATGAAAAAAAAAAAAAAAAAAAGCATGGACAGTGGCTTTGTGGACCCAGCTCAGTTGGGCGTCTCATTTGGAGCATGTGAACACACTCTGAGCCTTGAGAGTTCCAGTATGTGGTATATTATGCAGAGCATTCAGAGCCAATATTCTCTCTCAGAGCGCTTAATCCGAACAATCGCTGCCATCGGCTCCTTCCCATATGATAATGTAGAGGACCTCATCAGAGGGGGACCAGATGTGAACTGTACCCACGGCACACTGAAGCCCCTGCACTGTGCCTGTATGGTGTCAGATGCTGACTATGTAGAGTTACTCCAGGAAAAAGGAGCAGAGGTTTCCATTTCCAGCACCTAGATTTCCTCTCGGTCCAACTGCTGGTCCCCCAAGATGAAATGAGGGAGGTGGAGGGCCCAGAATTCCTGGTGCTGGATTTGTAGACTGCTGCAACATGAATGGATCACCCATTGCATGTCCTGTATCATTGTCAGGATTCCACTCTGGGTAGATTTCAAGAAGAAGCTGGCATCGACGACTGTGACTTGCTCCATTGATATGTTGGCTCCACTCCTTGGTGGAAGGGAGAGGGAAAAGGAGAGCTACCTCTCTCTGAGAGCGGGACACAGATGCTCCCACAATCCCCCGCAGCAACGGCCCTAAAAGTTAATTTTTGAAAGCAGACCCATGACATTGGTGTGAAGCAACATAATTATTAAAAGAACAGATCTGAGCTTGGCGTGGTGGTGCACTCCTTTAGTCCTAGCACCCGGGAGGCAGAGGGTCACTCTGAGACTACATAGTGAATTCCAAGTCAGCCTGGGCTAGAAGACCCTACCTTGAAAAACAAAACAAAACAAAACAAAAAACAGAAAAACAAAAACAAGAAGAGGAAGAAGATGAAGAAAGAAAAGAGAAAAAAGAACATATCTGAACCAGGAATTATGGTTCACACCTGTAATCCCTACTTGCAGAGATGAGGTAGGAGGATTATGAATTGGAGGCCAGCCAGGGCTATATAATACCCTGTCTCAAGACTATCCCCAGCCTTCCAAAACACAAATAACTCTGGAACCATACTTCATGGGTTCTGATTCCATCTCAGTTGCTTCTAGTTGTGTGGCCTTTAACAGAATCCTTAAACACTTCCTTTGCCTGTTTCCCAGTCTATAAAAGGGTATGATAATGGTACTTTAAGTCATAGCATTGTAAAGTGTTTGGATTGTCAGTGGTAGCAATTCCCAAGTAAGCATGTGTCAAATTAATATATTTAGTATTAGCTCTGACTGCCTGTGAGCCATCTTGAAGATGTGTGTTCTGAGGTGCTAATTTGAAACAGTCAAGACAAAGCCAGCATGTAGTCCTAAACTGAACAGTAAGCCCAAGAAACAGGTTCCACCATCATCCTCTCTACAGCTGTACTCTGCATGGCACTAGTTATTTTACAACTTTGTGATCATCTGTTTGTGAGTGGCCCTAAAGTGAAAACCAGTTACACACTGAAGTAATTAATACTAGTGATAAAGTGGATATCAAACTTAGCAAAGTAAAAGGTTTAACTCAAAAAAAAAAAGAAAAAAAAATGCATGGAAGAAGGTGATGAATGAAGTGTACATGGTCCCAGACCACCACCTATATGCGGCATGTGAAACAGGGTTGAATCCCTGTGTTGAAGACTAAAAACTGGCCACTGCATGGATCTTTGAAGATGGACCTTGGTTTGCAGTAGAGAGCAGAGAGGCGGTGGATGTACCAATACTATGCAACAGCTACTATGGAAAGCTGGTGGCTTGGAATGAAGGCTTTTACAGGCTATTCAGCTCAGATGGAGGGGTGAATTTAGAAAATTAGAGACTGTTGTCACTGAGTAAGGATGTCAGAATTGAACTACAGATGTTTGATGTTTACCTGGTAGTTATTGATTTTTGTGTTGGTCCAGCCTCTCCTTGTTATGCCTTTTTGCAATGGGAATGTTTACTCTGTGCCATTATGTGTTGGAAGTATGCAACTAGCTTTGATTTTACAGGACTCACAATTAAGAGGCAGTCTAAGACTTGGGACTTTAGAACAATATTAAAGTTAGTAAAATTAGTAAAATTTATAGGTACCTTTGATGTTGGATTGAATCCAATGATTATGAATGTATGGGGGCCAGAGTCACAATGTGGTAGTTTGAATGTATGACCCCGTAGAGTAGGCTTGACTCTTGAGCCTCCACTGGGTGGAACTCTACTGGCAAAGAGGTGTCAGTGAGGACTGATCTTGGAGTCAGACCCTGAGTGTGTGTTGGGAGGGGCATGGGTCTGATTCCAGCCCTACTAGGTATATCCAGAGAAGTTTTGAAGCTCTGACAGGTTTTTTTTGTTGTTGTTGGTTGTTTTTTTTTTTTTTTTTTTTTTTTTTTTTTTGGTGCTGGCTGTTGGCAGCATCTCTATGAAAGGGAGCCAGCTTCTTCAACCATTGAAGGTATCCCCCTGGACTCTGTGAAGATGAAATAAATCCTTTTCCTCCCATAATCTGTGTCTGGCTGGATTTTTGTCCCAGTAATGAGATCCAACTGAAGAAAACAGTATGACTATGTCAGAGTGCCAGATCAGGGGATTCCTTCCTAATGAATACTCAATATCACCTAGTTTTGTAAATATTAGGTTATAAGATTCAAAGTAGAAAGAATGAGAGGTTGGTTATTTAAAGTAATGAAAGGACAAGCACAGCCGGTGTGGATCAAGCAGGTTGGGAGGATAAAGAGGTCAGGAGTGGGTATTCCATGAGGAGATACAAGGCATGAGCAAGTAGACATTTTTGAGCAAAGGAGAGAAAAAAGAAATTATGGGTGTGTGGGAGGCCAAACTTTTAGGTTTTAAGCAAAAATATGTTGTAGGATGAAAGTCTTACAAACATAACTCTGGTTTCTGTGAGGAGCAAAGATTATAAAGAACACAACCAGTGAGAGCAGCTAGAGGGCTATAAGCAAGTCCAGAATGTCAATCAATAACCAAGAGGAGTCTCTTTGCATCCACTATAGGTCTCTGTAGAGCTCTGAGAATTCTAAAGGTCAATCATGATGTCTTTTGAATATTGTTGTGTACTATATCACGTGCAAAACAGAATATCTAACCACTGCTATCGTGGTTAAAAATATCTATGAGGGCTGGGGAGACAGCTCAGTGGATGAAGAAATTTCTATGCCAGTCTGAGTACTTGAGTTTGGATCCCCAGGACACACATAAAGCCAGATGCTATAGGAGTGCTAGTGTCTCAAATCCCAATATTTCTAGGACAAGAAGAAAGGTAGAAATGAGAATTGCCAGAAGCTCAGGGCCAACCAGTCTGGCATTCATAAATGAATAATGAAAGATCATTCCTAAAATGAGAACCAACACTCAAAGTTGTTCTGTAATCACAGAACAGATGCCATGGGATATGTGCACTCATACACATACATGTGAACACACACACTGAAAATAAAAAAAAAAAGTATGTCCTGAAACAGACAAACCATACATGACAAAGCATTTCCTTTGGTTGTAACTGTGTAAGAAAATATAATTTGTTCTTTCTACTTTTTCCTCCTCTTTTCTTATTTCCCTCTCCACACTGAGTAAATCAATAAAATAGATATGCCTCCAAAGTCAAGACTTCAAGGACCTGGAGTCATGCCTTAGCAGTTAAATTCACCTGATAACAATAATAATAATAATAAAATAAATAAACATCTTTTTTAAAAAAATCCAGACTTCAAAATCTCAGTTGTGTGGAAAATGACATAATTCTGTATAGTATGATTGCTCAAGATGCATCACACCCAAATGGTCATACCATATAAATATGCTAAACATAGATGTTATACAACACAACTAGAGTGTGATTAGAAAAAAAGATTTATGCTATGGGGTCATGACAAAATATCATCAACTGAATAATTCTAACAATACAGATGTGTTTTCTTCTCAAAGGTCTTCCTTGATCTTACAAAATTAATAACCTCATTACATGTAATATACACTCATTTCTTCTCCAATTTCAAATAAACCTATGTTTTGGAGCCAACATATCCAAAAATTTTACTTTATTTCTGTACCTATTCTAAAGTCTAAAAGTTCAGTTTTACCAAAATGCATTCTAAGCCATCATTACTTATCTCCAGTTGTGAAATTAGACAAGTTGTGGAGTTGAAAAACACCATGATGAGTGCAGGCATATTCTGGACATTGCTAATACAAAGGCGAAAAAAACAAAAGAAGGAAGGAGTAATGGGTCCCATGTGCATCTAACACACAGCAAGATCAATCCCATTAGATCATTAAGCTCAAAAGTAGTGCTCTTGATTTTATTCTCTGCCTTTCTAGCCTATGTATGCGTGTGGAACCATTAGACTAAACACTTTAGAATTCTGCTCCTTAGCTCTTTATATGGGCTTTGTTATTAGAAACAGAAGTAAAGAGCCTTGTCCCCTGAGGCAATTTTGGTATGAAACATTTCTGAACTCTAGATCAACTTTCAGGCTATTATTTTCTTTCCTTGAAGGTTAAAATATGTTTAAAAGGCATGTATAATTCTACTTCTATTTTGTGTCCTATAGAGTCTCCAATGACTAACCACATACTTCTTCTATTCATTCCCTTTCTTTTCCCTGTCTATTCCCATCTCAAATGTCATTGTTCCTTATCACATCATTTCATCTATTTTCTGGGTTTTGATGAGGTAATCATTTTAACAACTAAATTTGAAATTCACTTCCATATGAATCCTCTCATCAAATGGATATTCAACTATACCCTTACACCCTTAGTTTCTGGTCAGAAAAGACATTCTATCTTGTGAGTAGGATGGTACTTTTCTATATCTTAAGTTCTTCCCTGGATCCTTTACTTATACTTAACAAGTTCTCTCTCCCTCTCTCTCTCTCTCTCTCTCTCTCTCTCTCTCTCTCTCCCACAGTGCCTTGTGCAAGGGACACAAATACTCTACCACTGAGCTCCAGTCAAATACATTCGTCTTCAACATATCTCTTTCACCCTCCATTTACTAAAAGCAAGCATGAGTATCACTATGCTCCTTCCACATTTCCTGAGTAGTCTTGTAAACTAAATAGCCAGTACCATCATTCATAACTTTTACCTTCCAGAGAAAACTAGGACAGTGTTCATCAGAGTTCTTCCCACCTTTAGAGCAATTTTCATTTTCATCAATCTGTCTCATTCTTATCTAAGACCTCACCAAGATGGCACAAATAACACTCAAATTTCTATCTGTACTCTATTAATGATTGCTTATGTATTCTCTAAGATGATGAAGATGTTTCCAACCCTTCTCAACTTTTGCACCCTGGCCATAAAAATTTTATCAACTGCCACTCTAATATATATCTAGAAACTCTATGCATCACCCAGTTCGCAAGCTACATCTTCCCCCTATTATTATCAAAGTCTATACCTTTCAGTGTTCTCTAAAGAAATAACAACACAGGGAAAGGGGGATATTCTGAGGGTTGAGCTTACATGACTATGAAGGCTAAAATGCAGGGCAAATGCAGGTGGCAGTGGAATAAGTCATGCTGCTCTCCTCTTCTGACACCAGAAGCTTGAGAACCGTGCCGATAATGATAGAAATTCTAGTTAGACAGATTGTGATTTTTTGTATTGGGGATAGGACTCAGGGCCTTGTACATACTAAGCAAGTGCTCTGTCCCTGAGTGACACTTTTGTCCTAGCCTGTGGTCTTGATGTCTGAGAATAGCTGATGTTTCAGCTTGATTACAGTGACAGGAAGGGGATGGTGCTTCTGTTCAAATAGGCAGAAATTCTCTTTAGTCATGGAATAGTCAGTCAAACTTCTAAAACTTCCTTTAAAGCCCATTATAGATAAGCATTTGCGTTTTACTTATTTATACTGAAATTCTGGCTAATTGTGGGTGAGTGTATTTGAGTTATGTTTATGTTCTTAACCTGCTACACAGAGAAGATGAAAAGACATTCCTAAGAAACTTCAGCCACAATAATAGAACATAGTAATTTTAATAGTACTCAATATTCTATTATGAGATAAAGCCCTTGGTTATTGCCAACTAAAAAGAAATTAAAGTATTATTTTATCCATCTCACTCATACAAAACAGATTTTCAGAAAATAATTTTAGTCATGTAGGTTTTTCTCCTTTTCTTAATAGTCATGGAAAATTCAACACAGAATGATGGAATACTCTGATGCAAGGACAAAATGATAAGCAAGTCAGAGTGATGCATGTGAGTAAGTAATAATATAAAAGATAGGAAGCTGAATAAATGGTTTGAACATTATAGACTTTGAAAACATAGACAAACTTGGCTTTCCATTTTCTCATAACATACTACTTCTCTAAGGTCACTAGCAAATGTCCTTGTGAACAGGGCAGCAACAGCTCATAGCTTAGAGATAAGGGGAGACCAAGAGATGAAGAGAGAGTGAGAAGAAGAGAGTGAGAGAGAGATAACATGAATATATGGATGACTGAATAATAGTTTTATTTTCTGAAATCCCTTTACCTTGTTGGAGCCTGTGCTTACATCATTATTCTTAGGTTATTTACTTCCAGGGCATTTTCTTTAATAAATATTCCTGAGTTTTGTTCGTGCACAAATTCTCAATATTTCCTTTTGATTTATTTTTGGTCTACTATTTCTCCCATCCTATTCTATCTTGCTTTAAGCTTGGGAATTGAAGCTTTGCTCACCTCATCTTATCTTTTACTCTTAAGTGGGTTGTTCTAAGCATTTCTAAATCCTAACTTCTCTGATACTCTTGTTTCTTGGCTCTTTTCAAAGAAAATGTCTTGTATAATACTAATAGTTATCATATTAAGAACTTTCAAAAGTTTTTATTCAAGGTATTCTTAAGTTTTCTTGCTATAATATATAATAAAACAAATGCAACCATCATGCATGTCACTTTAATGTTCACTTCATATTATAAAAGGAAGAGCCATTTATTAAATTTGATATACACCTTACTTAGTACACTGTTCACAACATGATCAAATTGAATATTTTATCTAATCCTATGATAGGGGAGATTAAAAAATATTCTTTCTTACAAATTAACCCCTCATCTTCATTAATTACCTCTGGGTGGGTCCTTGGTATTAAATTATGGTCAGCTTTTTAAATCCTTAAAAGAGTAATTTACTTCAAATGAATAAAATTTTACTTTCAAAAATGCATTGGATTCCTATGATTGGACTGGTTTATGATTGGATCAGCACCAGTGGTCTTTTCTTTGGGAAAATCATGTGAATTTATCTAAAAGATAATGATTAAAAATATAAATATATATATATGTATATATATATAAAAGTAGTGTGATCAGTGTGAGCAAAACAAACAAACAAAAAATGGTGTTTGGGAAGTGTGGGGGAAAATGTTGTCTTGGCTGCCATGGTGACGTAGCGTAGTCAGCCATTCGCCTTTACTGTGATCTTTGAAACGTAACTTGTTCTTCTGACTAGTTTGGAGGTGGAATTGGAAGTGGTCTTGAAATGCAATTAGGTTATGCTATTTGGACAATAAACTCACCTTGACCTAAAAATAAATAAATAAATAAATTATATATATATATATATATATATATATATATATATATATATATATATATATATGTATATATATATATATAATTATTCTATGTTTTAAAATCCTCAATACAGTATGAAGATATAGGAAGTATGTGGTTATTAGGTGAACACCTATATATCATTCCATATTCAGAGCTAGATGGACCATTATGAAGAAAAAATAGACTGTTCCCTTAATTTGTTCCCAGCTTCAAATCTTTTTGGATTCTTAGGACTATCCCTAATCAGAAGCGGATTGCTGCATGGGGCTACGAGCTGACAGGCAGTGACTTCCCATGGGTGAGAAGTTTGATCTTGCTGGCATGGTCATTAGGTCATCACTATTATTCCCCTAACCAGTCAGTGACTGTCATGCCAGCCTGGACCATGCACCATTGTGATTTTCATCTCTCATCATATTTGCTCAGGCTTGTGCCTGGGATAAAAGAAAAACAGGAAGGAAGAAAAGGAAAGCATACCAGAATATCTACCACTGAAATGCTGATACAAAAAGACTATGGTGAACCTGGATTTGATTTGGGTAAACTTTATTATAATATGACTTGTATAGTAAGTATAGATTTTGAACATATGCATTTGAATTGGTGAAAATGGATAAATCGTCTATCTTTGTTTTGTTTTAACTCACAAAATCTGTTTTAAGTGACATTTAAAGCAGGATATACAAAGCTGACAAAATTGGAGTTGCTTTGACTGAGACAGGCCAAATATGGAAAGCACAGATGGAGGAAAGTAGTAAAAAAAAAAAAAAATAGTGGAGTTGGAAGGCACTCCTAGACTTAAGTGTCAAAGGAATAAAGATGCACATAGGAAAGTCAGAACATGCATGGCAGGGACAATGAGGAAAGCAAGAAATCAGAGGTGGCAGTTTAAAAGGAAGGTGAGTTGACAAGTATTTCAACTTTAATATAAACATTTGAAAGAAACCCTTACATTTAATAATTTCTGCACTTGGGATAATAATGTTTCAGGTGGAGGTACATCACCAATGCTTCCAGTAGAGAGAAGAGACTAGAGAATTTAGCTGAGCTATGGACAGTCAGAATATCATCACAGTTTCCAAGAAGATAGTCTGAAGATAATCATGTTGCTTCTTTTTGACTTCAGTATAATTACAAATTGAGTAAAATAAAATAAAACACCCAGAGAATTTAAGCTATTCAAGAAAATAGTTCCAGTGGGCATTTCATCAGATAAAATACATGAATGGATGTGGACAAAGGAAACAAAAATTTGAGACTGGGAAGATGGTTCAGCATTTAAAGGTGCTTGACTGGAAAGCCTGTTAGTCTAGGTTTCATTTTCTAACTGCCCAGGTAAGCTGGACACAACAAATATCATAAGAGGCTGGCATTTGTTTGAGAAGGAAGACAACACAGATACACACACACACAAAGAAAGAGAGAGAGAGAGGCGTGCATACATGCACATGTTAATGCAATTAAATAAATATTTTTAAAAGAAAGCAAAAAGCTATCTGTAGATCAATGGTAAATGAGTCTCACTACAGAAGAATGGAAAAGAAGGCAAGGAAAGGGAAAGGGAAAGAAAGAGGAAGAACAAAAGCCATTGTTTACATTCCATGAAAAAGGATGAGTTATCAGGGAATACAAGAGCAGATAATGTAGAGGTATTTTTACTTGGATAAGACAGATGTTCCTATATCTATGAAACTAAAGAAATCTGGGGATTTGAGAAAGCAGGGAAACTTCAAATTGAATATGTTTTCTTTTCTCTGTTGTAGTCGAAACAAATGTTTATTACAATAAAATAGGTATAAGATGTGTAGGAAAACTGAATAAAATCAACTAGAAGTGAGCATATGAGAACAGACCCAAAGCAAATTTACCTATTCCAAGTTGAAATAAATTCCTATACTCTGCTGAAATTCTACCTATTGCTATTAATCACACTATTTTATACTGATGTCAATGTAAAAATTAGCAAGATTCCCTTGCTCACATATATACCTTATTATTGTTCAGGTAATAACTATCCCAATTTTGTAACAAAAGAACTTTTGCCCAAAGGTGTTTTATGTACCTTGAGGTGATTTATCAATACAAAGTTGCAATTCTATTCACATCAAATAATAGTCTAGGTTTAACTGCTTCAAGATAAATTCCCAGGTTATTTAAGACAGCAGCTTATATTTTGAATCCACAGATAAAATAGGATGGATCCAAACTGTAGCCAGATACTGCTTCAGTTTTGTGATGCCTTTCAATCAGTTTCATTTGACAGCAGGGACAGAACTGAAACAAATTACTATAGAGGTTTGGATATACATGAAAAGAGAGCACTGTTTTGTGTGAGTATTAATAACAATAGCTTTTGTATCTCTAGCTGATATACATTATGCAATGATTATTCTTCATACAATAAATATCAAAGTTCAGTAAATGTAATATGTCTATCTTTCATGATTGGGACCATTAGGTGATCATTACTTACAATCTTGCAATATATGTTATGTGACTTTTTAGCAAATTGCAAACATGCATAGCAAGGTCAAAAACCATTATACATATTGCAGTTATTTCTCATAGTTATGTAAATGAGCTTACCTTCATGTACAATGATGCTAAGGCAGACTTATTATGGAATCAATTATTCATAGGACTTTTCCAACATCTACATATGTGAGCTCTGAGCCACTCCTACCTCTTCTGTACTTCTAATATGAGTCTGTTGGACAAATTACAAAAGACCTAGATTAGGAGTAGCAGACATTATCATGAGCTGATTTTTTTTTAAATTCAAAGTTTACTAGCCCTAATCTGGACCTATGACCTTGACCTCATTAGAATAGTCTATAATCAATTAAGCACACTACTTCAGGCTAAAATTATTCATGACTTTCTTGCAAAAAATTCTACCATCCCAGAATTAAAGATTATAAATTTATAGTTATTTTCATGGCTGTTTTTCCCCCACAAGGATAGCCAAGATTGTATAATATGCACCCTTCGTCAGATTTCTGGAAACAGCTGAATAATTCCAGGATAAATTCTGGTTAAATTATGAAAGAACTGTACTCTTATTCATCTGATAAGACCTTTCTCGAAATCATGCTGGAGTTTTCTTCTAGGGCTCAGTCTTAAAGATATTGCTATTTAACTTGAAGAACAGTCCTCTCAAATGTGGATTTCCTGGCTGATCATATTTCTAATCCCATCACTACTAGTGCATTGAAGTAAATAAATAATAAAATAAATGTCACAATAAATAATCAAAGGAGGGTTTTGTCATTGTTCCAAGGACGAGTTTTGAAGCTATGGGTTGAAAGGTTATGCATAGAAATAAAGGTGAATATGAATAAGAATAAGAAAAAAAAACAGCAGAGAGAATATGGAAGACAATTGAAGTTCAGTAACAAGTTTGCCACATTCTACTATGGAGGGTATCAGGGTGTGGTGGTTTGATTCAGGTGTCCCCCATAAACTTAGGTGTTCTGAATGCTAGGTTCCCAGCTGATGGATATTTGGGAATTAATGCCTCCTGGAGGGAGTGTATTGTTGGGGGTGGGCTTATGGGCTTTATAGCCAGTTTCCTCATCCCAGTGTTTGGCACACCCTCCTGTTGCTGTGGTCCATCTTATGTTGGCCAGGGGGTGATGTCCACCCTCTGCTCATGCCATCGTTTTCCCCTGCCATCATGAAGCTTCCCCTCGAGCCTGTAAGCCAAAATAAACCTCTTTTTCCCAGAAGCTACTCTTGGTTGGGTGATTTCTACCAGCAATGCGAACCGGACTGCAACACAGGGTATTACTAATAAAGCTGCAATCAAAAAAAAAATGCACCCATTATCTCTCTATATATGCCTCTTTCTTTCTCCCTTTATCAAAGAAATAAATAGAATATTATAACTAAAAATATTTTTAAAAAGAATTAGAGAGATTGCTTAGTGGTTAAGGTACTTGCCTGTGAAGCCTAAGGATCCATGTTCAATTCCCCAGTACCCACATAAGCGAGATGCATCTGGAGTTCATTTGCAGTGACTAGAAACCCTGACATGCCCATTCTCTCTTTATATTTGCTTCTTTCTCTCACTCTGTCAAATAAATAAATAAAATTGCATAAAAAAACATTTTTGTACTGGAAAATACACATTATTTCAGTTCTTGGTTATCCTTAATTTGCCAAAAATATACCCCCCTCACACACACATATATTTAGGGTGAGTATTCTGGGAGAAGAGAAGAAACTAAACCTTAATACATAATCGAAAATAACTATATGTTGATTATGATCTATACATTTTATATAAAATCAAATTCTCCTTATTAATGCATATTAAAAGAGGGTGTAAATAAGTGGTGAGAGAATCAAGGCTCTTTTGTTTTACATAAGAATTTTCATTCTCTTTTGGAACAAGTTTTTGTATCCTCTATTATAAAGGTTAGTTCTAGATAAAAGCCCAGAATATTAAGTTATAAAGACTTCCCTCATTGAGAGTGTCACCTGGATAGGTAACAGCACCATCATCACATTAATGTTTAAGAGATGAATGAAGAGAAAAAGAAGGAGAAAAGTTGTTTATAAATCATGTTGATTTTGATGTTAGCAGAAAAAAATTACTCTTACAAAGAATAAATTGACTGGCAATGACCAGAACTTTTCTGTTGAAAACTGGTAGCTATTTTCCAATTGCAAAGCTAGGTATGAGCTATAGAGTACATTAATGGCCAAGGAAATGCGAGGAGATGTAAAGTTAAAATAAATTAAAACTACAACAAACATCAAACAATGAAAAAAAAAGAAAGTCAGTCTTAGTGCATCAAAAGAAGTTGAAACCTAAGGAGGAATGATAGCAGGTGTAACATGCAAAAGATGGCATATTTGAGGACAATCAAAGACAAGAAATAGAACATAAGCTGTGATGCAGTCTTCTTACTAAATGGCTAATAAGCATGTTGTATAAGTTATGGGTTGGGAGACACATTTTTTTGAAATAATAATGTAATGACAACAAATATCCTAGGTATAAACAAGTAATATTCTATTTATGAAAGTTTAAAGAATAGAAAACTATAAACTCCAAAGACAAGATAAACACATCCTCTACAAACTATGTTTTAGATTAATATAACAACTGTAGAAATTATTTTCATGAATTGATTCAAGTTAAAAATTCAGAGTAGGGAAGTGAGAAAAGGCACAGAGATGGGACAGAGAAGATTTGGTAAAATTATATCACTTCTTTTAAAATTTTTTCACAGTCCCTTTTATACTATTTTGCTTTCTGAATTTCTGAACTAAAAAAAAATGTACTTTAATATGTCATATGTTCTATTAAAACAAACTTGTCAAAGGGGTAAAATTAGGTAGGGACCTGTAAACATGCTTCTTTGTTTTTGGCTGGATGGGGTGGGGGATAAAAGAAATGGATTGAGGATAAAGATTTATGTCTTGATCACCAGAGAATGGATGAAATGACCTGTTCAAGAAATGGAGATGGGGCTGGAGAGATGGCTTAGCCGTTAAGCGCTTGCCTGTGAAGCCTAAGGACCCCGGTTCGAGGCTGGTTTCCCCAGGTCCCACGTTAGCCAGATGCACAAGGGGGCGCACGCGTCTGGAGTTCGCTTGCACAGGCTGGAAGCCCTGGCGCGCCCATTCTCTCTCTCTCCCTCTATCTGTCCTTCTCTCTGTGTCTGTTGCTCTCAAATAAATAAATAAATAAAAATTTAAAAAAAGAAATGGAGATGAACAAAGGAATTCCCTTGTGAACACTTTGACCTTGAGTTACCAGAGACACCTACTTCAGTGAAGCTGGCAGTAGGGCTTGGAATTCTGACCTATGGAAAGACACCTATCATGAAAATACCCATTCGTACAGAAAGCACTGGAGGTCCTAGGAATGGATACCTGAAAAAGAGAAGAAGAAGGGAGATAAGATGAAAAAAACAAACAAACAAACAAAAAAAACCCTCTAGTTTCAGGAATTCATTGACTCTTTGATAGGAATGTCAAATTATAAATCATCATATATCAGCCCATAATATGCTGGGTTTCCTTATCTGTTAAGTTATATTTATATTGTCATTATCATCACTCAAATCAAAGTCAAAACCCTAGGTCACCCTACAACTTTTAATGCCAATTAACCTATTGCCATATATACATTACATCTTGATGGTGTGAATTCCCCTTGCCACCTTATTTATTTATTTATTTATTTATTTATTTATTTATTTATTTATTTAATTACTTACTTACTTACTTGAGAGTGACAGACAGAGAGAGAAAGAGACAGAGAGAGAAAATAGGCACACCAGGGTCTCCAGCCACTGCAAACGAACCCAGATGTATGCTCCCCCTTGTGCATCTGGCTAACATGGGTCCTGGGGAATCAAGCCTCAAACCGGGGCCCTTAGGCTTCACAGGCAAGTGCTTAACCACTAAGCCATCTCTCCAGCCCCCTTGCCATCTTTTTAACTGCACAGCTACTGCTATAGCTTAGATCCTTACAAGTCCTTCCCCACACTAGTCTTTGCAATTCTACATGATTATATCAGATTCTGTATCTCCATTATTATATCTGAAATGCAGGGAGAGTAAATTTAACTTGTTTAAGTAAAAGTCTTGTCTCCCCAAATATGTATCCTCCCAAACGTACATATCTATACTCCTGTACTATGATTCTGCTCTAGTTTTCATTCTCATTCTGTACTTGTTCTTCCTTGAATTCTGATCGCCCATAAAACTTCTTAATAAAAATATCACTTTTTACATATAACAACATACATTTTATTAAGCCAGTGTTCATTAAACTATGGCAGTTGTAACTACAGTACTACTATGTAATAAGCTGTTTACCTGTATTCAAAGTCAATGTCAAACCTTATCTTCAAGATATATGCACTCATCTCCTTAAGCAACAAAGGCACTCTCCTTTCCCTACCTTACTCCCAGCTCTCTAGAATCTTTACTTGTGTGTGTGTTTGTGAGTGTGTGTGTGTGTGTTTAGTAATTGTCATATTTCTACTGTATGCTTTACTATTTTAACAGGTTTATCATGGTCAAGAATTAGAGTTGCAGGTTCTGTGAAGGAAGAAGTAAAAAGTAAAGGTATTGTGTGATGTTACTATAAAGACAATGTGAAGCTGTCCATGAAAAACTATCACATGTTAGGGCTGCAGAAATGGACTTGTGATTAAAGTACTTGCCTGCAAAGCTTAATGATCTGAGTTCAAATCCCCAGTATCCATTTAATACCAGATGCACAAAGTGGCACATGCATCTGGAATTAGTTTTCAGTGTCTTGAGGTCCTGGTGTGGCCATTCCTTCTCTCTCTCCCCTTCTCTCTCTGTCTCTTCTATCTCTCTGTGCTTGTAAATAAATAAAAACAAAGTAAACACACACACACACACACACACACACACATTAGATTGATCTCATTCCTTCTCCTATCTGCATTTCTACTATTCTCCTACTTTGAGCAATGATTTCACAAAGTACCTGTTCTTCTAATGTTTCCAAACCAAATAGAATACATTAAAATTAATACATAATATTCATTTTTTTGTAATCTTTAAAATTCTAATAAATATATGTGTACATCTCTCTGTGTGTTGTACTCCTTAGTGTGTGTGTGTGTGTGTGTGTGTGTACTCCCCAGGGAAAATTATTATTATTATTTATTGGTTTGGCGACCACTAAGTAGTCTTGAGGTGGCCTCAAACTCATGGTGATCCTCCTACCCCTGCCTTCCGAGTGCTGGGATTAAAGGTGTGTGCCACCACACCTGGCTTGGAAATCATTTTTGAAATTATCTTTTAATAATAGCCAACTAAAATCTATATAATTTGATGGAGTTATGTTTGTGTATTTTTGTTCATAGTATTTGTTTGAGATAGGTAGCTGAGGAATTGCCCACACAGAATTAAACCATATTAGAGTGTCTATATGAGAATAAAAAGAAAGAGGGAAAGTAGTAAGGCATTTTGGCTTAGAATTTTAGTTTTGAGTCAATTTTTAAGAAGGATAAAATTGACAATAGAAATACCATGACTCAAAAGCAAAATTTACAAAATAAAACAGCCTTTTATTAGGTCCCATTACTTCTCTTTAGTTGACTGAGATCAACCTGCTAAGTACTAAAATATGTATATATTACAAACAGCAATAGCATATACAAGAGATATTATATTCAACGCTTATTTCATAATTTGGCAAACATTTTAAATACATGAATTTTTTTCTAACTACCAATTACAAAATAAAGCCCTTTTTTTGCAAATCACATACACATTTTCATGTCAGCAGGAACCTCTTGATGGCAACAAAGGTTTGAAATTCATAGGTGCTTGTTTTGATTCCACATTTTACCACGGCTATCAGAAATGTTCCTAATTCTGTATTAAGTGCAAAATGATTATGTAATCAGTTTCTTACCTGAAGGAAGGATTATGACTTTGCATTTTTCTGGAGTTTTAAATTCATGCTTCAAATGAAATCTCTGTGCTTAGTAGAAAAAATACTTAACTGCATAGGTTGTTTATAATTTCAGAATTTTTCAGAATTTGAAATCCTTTGTGGAATATGAAGGCACCTTGACAGAGAGACCCTGGATAGTGCTAATGATGGGAAAGGAAGGATAATAGTATTGAAGAACCCAGGAGGCATTTATGATGACTTCTTGACCAATAAGCTCAATATTTGGTTTCTAAACTTCACAAATAAACTCAGGTAGTAATCAGTTCAGGTTCAGCAAGTCTTAGACATTGGAATGTGAGATGAGATTTTCCAATTTAATGAAGTTATAAGTAAAGCTTTATCTTTCTTACTTCTGAGCTTACTGAAACCATATTCTAGTACTCAACCATATATGCATATATACAATACATAATACATACAGCATATATATGTATATATACAATATACACATATGTATCCCTATGCTCACATATACATTACCCTTAGATAAGACTGGCATAATCACAGCTACAGCATCATCTTATGCATTTTTTTATAAGCCAAGCGCCACATGTTCTCTCTTATATGTGGATACTAGCTACAGATGACTGGGCTTCTGTGTGAGAATGAAAATACTTAGTAGCAGAGGCCAGTAAGTTAAAAAGGAGACATAAAGGGAAGAGAAAGGAAGGGAGGAGCGTACTTAATGGGTTGATATTGTATATATGTAAGTACAATGATTGTGAGGAGAGGTAATATGATAGAGAATGGAATTTCAAAGGGGAAAGTGTGCAGGGGGGGGAGGGAGGGAACTAACATGGGATATTTTTTTATAAGCATGGAAAATGCTAATAAAAAATAAAAATTAAAAAAAAAGAAAAGAAAAAAAACCCAATACAGTGGCAACTATATAGTTTAGTTGCCACTGTATCTTTTTCTAGTCAAAGTTCTTTTCGTAGAATTAGTAAGTTTATTTTATTAAAAAAGTTGCAGGGACCATTATTTTTAGCAAGGGGATTAATTAACACCCTTAAGACTGGGCCAGGTACTACAGGCTCAATAACTTTGGCCTTTAAAGCTGTTGGGGCTGGGGAGATGATTCAATAGTTAAAGGTGCTTGCTTACCAAAGTGCCTGGAGTTAAGGTTCCCACCATCTGTGTAAAGCCAGACCCACAGTGACATATACATATTTATATATGTGTGTGCCTGTGTGTGTATATATATTATAAATAAATATATACATATTATATATATTTATATATACATATATTATATATAATGTATGAGTATTATATATACATATATATATATATATATACACACATATATATATATATACACACATATATATATATATATTTTTAATTTCAAGGTGTCTTCAGCAATGGGAGTCAGTGTCAGGGGAACCCTAAAGCTCACCAGCAATCTAGTCTGGCCTTCCCAAAGGCAAAACACAAACACACGCACACAAAACCATTATCTTAAAACAAGGTTGAAGAACGTACTCCCCTGCTCTGATACACACATATACATGCAAAACACACACACACACACACACACACACACACACACACACACACAAACACACACACACACACACACAAACACACACACAAAGAGATTTAAAAAATCACATTTGCTTTTGTCTAGGTATAGATATCCACTTCCAAAACTAAACTATGTCTCAATAATTGGAATGAAATATCAGCTTAAAAAAGAAACAGAGAAAGCAGACAACTTGTTGAGATTGTCATTATTACAAAGGTAAAAATACTGACATGTGTTTACAAGCCTGATGCTCAAGTATTTTTAGCATTTAATAGTCTCGATTGTCCTTATTACAAAAAAAGTGGAAAAGGATATTTCTGTATGATTGCCCATTTTCCCAAGCTTTTTCCTTTGCTTGGTTGCTTTAATTTTCATGTTCTCCCTACACATTGTATTTTCTAAATCCACCTTATTCCCAGATACTTTTTCAGGATTCACAAACAGGATGTTGTACTCCTGTCTGCTCCCATGCTCTGTGCTGCGGGATCTCTATGCTCTGTGCTGCGGGATCGCTATGCTCTGTGCTGTGGGGATCTCTCTCATTTAAAGTAGTTCCACATGGTGCAGCAGACATAGATGATCATAGAAGATGCTGAGGCTTTATGAAATCCAAACTTCTCATTCTGTAATTTTACATATTGGTATTGCTTTCCAGTCTTACGCCCTCTGCTATAGCTAGGCATGTGCTTCATTTTTTTTATTGCTTCCACAAAATTACCAAGCTTTCTTTAAAGCCTTTGCTGTCATAAGTGCCAGGAGAAAAAAAAAAAAAAAAATCACTGTGCTCTGCAATTGTTGAGTCTTCAGTGTCTCTCACTGTATCTGACACTATGGGTAATTTAAAGGGAAAAAACAAGTGTATGTCCAAGGAAATGTTCTTTTGAAAACACATTATTTGTATGTGAATGAAAGAACAAACTCAAAGACCAGAAACTGTTAGAAATACTCATTCTTAATTTCTGTTAAATTTGAAATTTGATTGACATTGTTTAATAAGAATTTACAGAAGTTATAAACTACATATTGTTACATGACTTGCCTATGACAAAGAAATGGTCAATAGTAACCTTTGTAATTATTTCAAAAAAGAGAATGATTATTGAAATCATAAATGAGAGAAAGTAACAAAATAACACAAACTCAAGTAAAAATAAAGGGCATAGTTTACCCCTTCTCTGCTTAGTTATTGTTGGATGATGGAATTTTCTTCCAGTGCTTTATTCTTCTTAATAGATACACTGTTAACCTGTTTAAGGTTCAGAGAATAGGCAATGGGAATAAATAGTAAATCTTAAGCTTCGTAATTCTGCCCAAAAGACCTTAATCAACAGCTATTGATTTTAAGTCTATGGGGAGGTCAGGCACAGATGTGTGCATTAATATTTATTAAAAGTTGTAGGCAAAGTATAATAAAAATTAGATTTCCTATTTATCTGCATTTAGATGGCAACAAAATTAGGCTGTAAAAGCAAAGATAATTGATTTCAGTTATTTTCTTTAGCATGGCAGGCTTCCACTGCTGACTGGTGAGTGACTTCAGAGATGTTTATAACCATCAGTCCTGAAAACAGAAGACTCTTGTACTTGTATTGCAAAATCTGAGTCAAAAGGCTACCAGGAGTCAGCAGAAATAGTTCTGGCAAAGTTCTTGCTGGGGTAAACCGATAGACAGCATACGGAAATGGTGCTTTCAATATACTATCTGATGGCTAATTCCAGGGTGGTATTACATGCATATGGTTACTGTTAGGTCAGGACAGGCTCCCAAAACGGGGTCACCAAGGACAGCAGGATGGTGACAGAAATTTAGCCACATTTCTCAAGAAACCACCCAGCCATTATCTCTTCCTTGCCTAACAATGCTCCAGGTCATGGTTTCCTGCCCCCTTGTCTCCAAAGTAGCCTGCTTACTGTTCTGGTCTCATACCCTGGCTATTTGAAATGGCTAATGTAAAGAACGAAGGAGTTCTTTTCCCTTCTCACCTTTCCCCGACTGAAGAGCCCTATAAAGCGCACTATCTGGAATCTGAGGCTGGCTGTGGGCTTTTGAGAGTCAGTCCTGACTTCTCGTGTTTTTCGCGAATAATAGCTTTCATCGGCCTCAGAGTGGTTTGCGTGGTCTTGGCCACTCCTGAACCTTACAGTTAACTACACAGAGACAACTGGAAAAACTATGCATTAAACATTTCTGCTTTTTTCTGTCTTTGGAGAAAAGGCAGTTTATTCGTCCCTATTATTTTCACCTTTTACCCACAGAGGTCGCTGCAAGGACTCTTCTCTCACAGACTATGCAAGGACAGGCAGTAGGAGAAAGTCCAGCAGGAAGGAGGCTGCACTCAAGGTCAGAGTGAGCAAGATATTCACTGCCATGCATTTGCCTAAATAGTAACTTACATTTGTCTGTTAACTAGTACTTTACCAAGGCATTTCCCCTGTCATCAGAAATTTATAATTATCTCCATGTTGTAGCCGATGACAGATGTCACATTTATTGTGTTATCCATTTTCACGAACATAGAGTCAGACTTGAAGCAACTACTGATGATGAATATAAGTTACACAGCAAAAAAATTAAAAGGTTTCACGACCAGTTTGGAATAGGAATAAGGAACTTTGTTTGCACTTGAAAAATCTTAAGAAATAGTAGATAATAATTCTTGTAAAGTTAACAAATTTGTACTCACCAATATCATCACCAATCCAAAGTGGTACAGCATAAATACCCAATTGCAGATATATACATAGAGCAACATGAGTCACTGGGTCTTTAAACAGGAATATTTATAATAAGGACTAGCTAACTGTTTAAATGTACTCATTCTTTTTACCAAAGTATGTAGTTAGATTACAGTAATTAAATCATTAGTAGGTAGTGTTGAGTATGCAATGCAAATACCATGTTTGCAATGTTATGTGAATAGGAATTTAATTCCTAACATGATTCACCCAGCATACACTTTTCCTTCTTTTATGAAGGCAGCTGGGATTATCTTAATTTACAGCATAGCCCAGCTGAAAATCATCTCCCAAAAGTTCATCATTGAACCTTAGGCAGGGCTTCCTTACTGGAAAATGATCTGATATACAACATCGATGTTTCAGACTTTACCTTAAAGCTTTTGTGTCTCCTAATAGCCCTTTAAATTAACAGAAGAGTCTAGATTTTCCAGTTTAATCTTTGCTGTGTCCTAGGACAAAACTGTTCTTTGTCCTTTGTGTTTAATGCAACTGGAGACTTGATTCTTTTCCTTACCTAATCCAGCACTGGGCCTTTCACAGATGGATATACTGATGACTCTTGCTTTATTTAGGTATTAAAATTATGCTAATGGTATATTAGAACAAAACATGATGTGGTTACTTAGTAATGAGTGACCTTATAGAAAGCCAACGAAAGCCTGGATTCAACAGCCAGTTCTTGAGAATGATAGAAAGAATGGAACCTCCCGACATGTATCCAGCTCAGAATGCATACAGCTTAGAAGGACAGGAAGCAAAATATACTGGTAATACTATGGTATAAACATAACAGAATGACATATTCTTAAAATACTTAAATAGTATAAAATGTGTTTTTTTCTTTATGTGTTCACTAATTTTGCATTTAGCTATTTATCATAATAATTTAGCAGATCAGTTAAGACTCAAAAATCCCTTGCTTAAGGCAGCAAAATTAATTCCACACTGTATAAATCATGTATACAAGTCCATATATGTCTGCAAGCCTTAGTCAGGAATTCCTCAGAAAGTGGCTGCTGCTCCCACAGACTGAGTATCATGTACATGTAAAAAGCTAGGGTTAAGTAGGGTGATTTGGACTAAAATAGATTTCAGTAAATACTGTCTGTTTGAATTGAGGGGCTGCAGTTGTACCTCCTTGTAAATAATTCACAGGAGGGGATAAACAATTTTTAAATTTAACAAATTTGTCAATCTTAATTTTTAAAGCTTATTGTGACTAACAAGGAATTTTAGGCTTCCAGACTATAACATACACATTCCTGAGCTGTGAATCTAAGAGTGGATTTTTAGGCTTATTAATAATAACTGCAGGGTCATGTTAAGTTCTCTCCAAGCACATTTCTCTCATTCAATGGCCATCCAGAAGAAAGACTGCAAGATTTGAGAGTGCATTTTGGCTAGCACAAAGACAACATTCAGAATGACATTTTCTTTCATTGAAATACCAATTTCACAAGATTTTAATTTCTCTAAGTCTGCTTAGAACATTTGAACACATGCACAAAGTAATGGAATTATCATAGTCCCAATTTGTGTTATTCATGAACAAATAATATTTATAAAGCCTCCTTAAAATAGTTTATAGTGACCTTGGTTTATATGCTTTCTTTCTATTCCAAATTATTGCATGTAATCATTCTTTTTTATTGTTATAGCTACAAATTTTAAGAAGAAAAATAGAAGACTTTTTCAACTTAAAACTGCTGCTTAAATATATATGATCAATAGACAAGTAAAGCATTCAAAATGCAAAATGTGTTTGGTTAGTACAATCGTGTTTCATGTTTTAATATATTTTCAAGGACATTTACAAAATTGCCAGTGTAAAATGAACAGGATAAATGGGAAATACTCAACCAAAATGATTATAGCAAACTAGCCAAAAATGTTATATAGCACGTTAGCAACAAATTGAATTTCTGCATACACACTATGATAATTTATAGTTCAAGTTATTAATGAATGTCCTGATATGCTGAAGAAAAACAGGAAATAATTGGTATGCAACAGAAGACATTTTAGCAACACTGGAAAGCAGCGGTTTCTAAATGAGACCATAGTTATTATAGAGACGACTCAGCACTGTATGATCCTGGTTTATCTGTGATATGATCTGTTACCTTTAATTTCTCTCTAATAAAGGGAAGACCTCTTCATATGCATTATAATTCAAAAATATATGTTGCTTTTAAAAAACTGCAATATAAGGCATTATGATTAAGATATCTTTTATATATGGGAGAGTATAAACTTCTATTCACATATAAAATCATATTTGAAAACATCTAGAATATACATGTTATTATTATTTTCTTAGCTTTTTTCCATATGTATTTAAATGTATGTCCACATGTTATCAGTACCATCATAGTATTTATCCTGATATGTGGCATATTTATTCTATTTAAAATTTATTACATGAAAAAATGTCTGTATGAGTTTATGTGTACTCTTTGAAGGATCTCATTTATCTCTAGCTAATGGATATGTGATTTCTCTCCAATGTATTACTAAACATACCATGCTGCAATAAATATGCCTGAACATATTTTCTGCACTTCAATGACTTTGTAAAATAAATTTCTTAAATGGATTGAAGGATTGAACAACATATATCAGCCTCAAGCAATGTTTTCAAATGCCCTTTTGGGAGTTGCAGAATTTCACCTATTCAGAACTTTAACCTAACACAGTGGAAAGGGAAAAATAAGAAGGTAGCCTAAGGAAGACTGCAAAAGAAAAGCAGAACATAAGAGGAATCATGGTTAAGAGGTATGATTCGAAGACGGTCACCAAGTTTTTCAAATATATGAAAAGATGGGCTGGAGAGATGGCTTAGCGGTTAAGGCATTTGCCTGTGAAGCCAAAGGACCCAGGTTAGATTCCCTAGGATCCATGTCAGCCAGATACACAAGGTAGCTCATACTTCTGGAGTTTGTATATGGTGGCTGAAAGCGTTGGTGAACCCATTTTCTCTCTCTCTCTCTCTCTTTCTCTCTCTCTCTGTTGAATAAATAAAATAACTATTTTAAATGTATATATGAAAAGACAGCTAAAGGAGGACTATATAGTGTCAATCGGTGCTTGTAGTCTTTTCAACAGAAGCTTATATATATATAATATATGGAGAAAGACAAGGTCTTACTGTATAGTCAGGACAACCTAGTACTTTTACTATGTAGTTATATAATCCAAGTTGGTTTTAAACTCACACAATAATATTGCCTCAGCCTCTTCTATATTACCCAGTATCAGGCATTTTGTTATTGCAGCACAAATGGACTGAGACTTGCTGGTTTCCTCCACTGTATTTTGTGCACCATGTTGTGCAGCCCCAGAAACCAGAAGAGAGAGTAAGATTCATAGACAAACAAATTAACCAAAGGTCCATGTGGCTGGAAGGGGGAAGACCAAGAAGGCCTTGGCAGAAATGGGTGGGAAATAAGGTATGAAGGCCTTTGCAAACCGAAGTAAGGCCTTTTGGCTTTTATTAGGAGCAGGGCATTTTTGAGAATTGTAAATAGAATGGTTAAGTACCTAATATGTCAAGGCACATATTTGCTTTCTATTGAAGTGCGAATTTTTAAACATTGTTGTTTATTTATTTGTGTGTGTGTGTGTGTGTGTACACATATGCATTCCAGGGTCTCTTGCTGAAGCAAATGTCCATCTGGATTTATGTGGGTGGCTGGGGAATTGAACATGGGTTGACCAGCTTTGCAAATTAGCACTTTGAATTGCTGAGCCATATCCCAAGCCCACTGAAGTGGCAAAATCTTGATATTCCTTGTGTCCTTTGTTAACAAGAAGCACAATCCTGGTGTGGTAACTTTAACCTATTAGTAAACTTCTTCCACTTTCCTGTAAACAAAACTTGGCATTAGGCAAAAAAGCCATACAACATAGCAGACAAATTAGTACAATCTTTAGTTGGAATTAAACTAGGAGAGAGACTTTCCTAGAAGACATTTCTCATGTTTATTTCTTCTTTCTTATTATGCCATAGAATACTGCATTTAGAGCAAAGAACACTTGGACCTTATTGCAGATTGTTATCTAAATTCAATACCCAAGAAGAGAAACAAAAATCTTTTTAATCTGGTAAGTCTCTTAAACTTCAACTTACATGTGTTGCTCCAACTATCCCTGACTTTTTGAACAATGGCAAAACAATTTGCTAAAAATTGAAAATATGGATTGAGGAGAAAGCTCAACAGTTAAAGGCACTTAAAACAGTTAAAGATTGCAATATCTGCTAGCATGGGGTTTGATTCCCCAGTACCCACATAAAGGCAGAAGCACAATGTGGCACATGGATCTGAAGTTTGTTATCAGTGGCAAGAAGCCTTGATGTGCCCATTCTCTTCTCTGTCTCTCAAATACAAATAAATAAATAAATAGGGCTGGAGAGATGGCTTAGCGGTTAAGCACTTGCCTGTGAAGCCTAAGGACCCCGGTTCGAGGCTCGGTTCCCCAGGTCCCACGTTAGCCAGATGCACAAGGGGATACACGCGTCTGGAGATCGGTTGCAGTGGCTGGAAGCCCTGGAACGCCCATTCTTTCTCCCTCTATCTGTCTTTCTCTCTATGTCTGTCACTCTCAAATAAATAAATAAATAATGAACAAAAAATATTTAAAAAAATAAATAAATAGACAAATTTGAAAATACTAGGAGCACACTACCCAGATTTATTGATTTGAAATGTTTATACCTCATAGTGGTTTGTTTGCAAGATAATAGGTAATTTCTCATCTATGCATAGTATCATCTTTATTGAAGAACTTTTTGTTACTACCTATCCTGTTTCATAGGTAAGAAAATCTAAAGTTGTCAGAACTGCAAATATAGAGCGCAAAGATATTCTCTAAATGAATTGTCTTATTCCTCCATGAAACTTGTAAAATGAAAGATGGGATCCTCTTGTAATTAAACAGCGTGCTAGAACAAATACCACAAGGTACAAGGTGCAGTGAATGAAGAGTCAGGGTCTCAGAGCACTGTATTTCTGATATGGTGCTCAAGAGTACTTAGAATAATAAGACATTAAAGCAAACAGTAATAAAATTTGAATTCAAAGAGACATTTTACTTTTCATGATGAAAAAAAATATTCCATAGCATAGTTCAACTAAAAAAGAACAGCACTAAATTTCCAAATAATGTATGCATACATATTTTGAAATCTATAAGGTTGCTTTAAAACAGTCATATTTTTAAAGGGCATAATTCTTTTTAATATCATAATTGTGTTTAAGTTTATTATACTTACTAAGTGGTAGTAACACCACTCCAAAAAATTTAATTTGTACAGAATAAATGTATGTGAAACTACTTTCATAATCCACTTCTATTATCTATTGCTATCAAAAATAGTATGGTTAACAGATAAAATAGGCTTTCTATAGATACAAATTTAATTGACAAGGTTCAAATAATTAAATCAACCTGTATGATTTCTCCCCGGTGTGATGAGACAACATGGAAGCTCTGGAAATTCAATCTATCTCATGCTTATCATCTGTAACCCATGATATTTGATTACCACAGTTGTTATATAACTAATATAAAATATCTCACCTTATGTTAATAAATATGGGCTTCTCATAAGATGATAATATCAATAAGAGAAAATAAATTTGGTTTTTATTTCTCTTGAAGTTATAGAGAATATATATGCTTTCCCATTGCATTTTCAAAATGACTGTGGAAACTCTTATTTCAAAACATATTTTCTTATTTTTTTTTTTTTGATAATGCTCATTATTCAAATTCACCCCTGGGTAAACTATTTTAAATAATTGCATGTTCCATATTGAACAGATCCTGATTGAAATAATCCCTTTTAGTCAAGTCCATTTGTAATATGAATAAAGTTAATTTCAGAAAGGACCTAGATGATCTAGACAAAATTATTTAATACAATATGATTTATTCAAATGCGGGACTAGACCATCAAAGTCACATTTGAGCCATTTAAGTATATAGCTACGCATTGTATCAGAGTTGAAGAATGAAGCCAAGACAGAATGTGATATGAATAGCCCAGAAGAGTTCATATGTCACCCAATGTGATGCTGTCCACTTTTCTGCTTGTCACAGTTGTTGAGACAACTAAAGTAATTTGAAGATAAGTAGGTCAAACTTACTTTTGTTATACAGTTGTCATTGACCTATTTCTACTGAAACAACTCCTCTGCCTTCTTGTTTGAAGGAGGTATCATTGATTTCATTTCTTACCTGTGCAAGGTAGATTTTTTTTCAATGACCAATATCTTTCTACCCCTTTGTGACAAGTATTGAATATAATTAACATCATTTGATGTTCATATTTTCATTTCTCAGTTCAATCTATTTCTCTCTACTTTTAGGGCACAAAGCACCAATGTTTCAATATGCGTAATGCATCCTGCCTTAGTGCATTTTATGATGCCAAACCAGAATACATGAACTAGGTATTTAGGCAAAACAGATTTATTTGACTCTTGGCTTTGGAGACTGAGAAATATAAGAGCATTACAAGTTGAAAGGTACTTTATTCTGTCTCAGCCAAGAATATAAGACAGAAAGTCAAAGGAAGGTGGACATTGAACCAGAGCTATGGGGGATGGGCACTGAGCTTGCCTTCATAAAAAATACAATCACGATAATCAATCTATATCCACAATAATGATAACACATAATACAAGAAGGCCACAACCCTGACCACTTCTCCTTGGACCCCACTTCACAACACTTGCATTAGATATTCAGGTTCTAATACAGGGAGGTTGGAGGAATACATTCAAGTTAGTCTTTACATAAAAAAAAAAATACTCAGGGTAGAGAAATGGCTAAGTGGTTAAAGTATATGCCTACGAATGCCAAGAACCCAGGTTTGATTCTCCAGGCCCCATGTAAGCCAGATGCGCATGGTTGCACATGCTTCTGGAGTTCTTTTGCTAAAGGCCCTGGAATGCCTATTCTCACTCTCTCTCTCTCTCTGTTTCTCTCTCTCCTTCTCTCTGTCACCAATAAATAAATAGATAAAAATAAGTCCTTAGAAAAACTCATAAAATTTTACATTTCCATAACATATCATGCTTGATGGCAAAAATAATTCAGATGTATGCAAATAATAATCAATTGTGGATAGTGTGATATCTGATTATGGAAAAACAAAGGCTAAAAACTTAGGAACACAATGAATAACATGAAAACAGAAAGAAAAATTTTGCCCAAAATACTCTATTAGAGTGAATAATGCTGACCTGAAAAGTTGTTCCAGGAAAAAGGAAAAACAAAACAAAACAAAACAAAAACCGCAAAAATAGTATTAAGGGGAGCATACCTCCTAGTTAGTCAGGGAGGCCCCTGAAGCCCCCAGCAATGCAGGCTATTGTCTTTGATCTTAATTACCCACCAGAACTAGATAGTGTGACCCTATTGCTGAAGATATCACATGCTTTGTTAATAGGTCGCAGAAAAATCATGCTGAAAAGTGAGCTGGAAGCCTCTTCTCTGATAACAAGCTATTGCATTGCCATGAAGGAAGATTTCTGGAGAAAAAAGATACCAAGTGTTTAAGCAGGAGCAAACTCTGTGTGTTACATAATCAACCAGCAGGGCAATGTGTGTCCACAGGTGCAACAGGGGCCTGACTGTTAAACCATTCACCAACAGTTCTCTGACGGGTGTTGAGGTCCACTTCACATGAAGAAATTCGTGTTTGGTACTGAAGAGCTACTCAGAAGTCTATGTAGGCCCTAAGGGGGAAAGCCTATTGATGCTGGCTAAATGGATATGTTGTATCACCAAATAACCTTCTACATGTTTGGTTTCTGTTCATAGATCAGTGCTGTTCTCATCTTTGGTCAGAGAAGCTTCATTTTGCAGATGGCGATGACTACTGTGGAGAACTCAAAACCCCACAAAGTCCTAAAATTGTTGAGAGCTCAGCACTAAATGAGGCATCTACATTATCCTTCCATTGAGGATCTGGGGGGGAGGGGGAGAGGAGTGCCAGTGCATGGTATGGAGTGCTTTGGACTGTTCTATTTCAAACATCAGTTTGCATTCACTACCTTACAGCATCTGTCATTACCTGCACAAGTTCTGTAGAATATTTGTTCCATTAGCATTCCTTCATGTATTATGGAGGAGGGCATAAAAGTATAGATATCAAAATAGAAGAAGTATTAGTTGGAAAGAAAAGATTCAGTGGAGGAGGATGGCAGAGGGTGGTAAAAAAAGTATCAGGAGGGGACTGTGATCAAAATACATTATATACGTATATGAAATTTGTTAATAAACACATTAAAAATTGTGCCTGAATAAGGAAGATGGTGATTATAGAGAAACAGATTATTAAGAGATAAAATACACTTAATTTCTACGTTTAGTGAAGTATTGACGTTGTATTCCACTACCACTTTTGGAGCATGAGTATGCTCTTTTCCACAATGAATTCAATATATTCTCTTTAAATATATACTTTTTTTTTTTTTTCTCTTCGAGGAAGGGCTTCACTTTAGCTCATGCTGACCTGGAATTTACTATGTAATCTAAGGGTGGCCAGGAACTCATGGTAACCCTCCTACCTCTGCCTCCCAAGTGCTGGGATTTAAGGTGTGTGCCACCATGCTTTGATGTATACTGCTATTTTGTTAACTTTGTATTGACAACCAGAGTGAGATCCTACCTCGAAAATAAAAACAAAAAACAAACAACAAAAACCCCATATATATATATATATATATATATATATATATATATATATATATCTACATACATATATATATATCTACATACATATATATATGTATATGTATATGTATGACTTTATATATGTATACATATATATGTACCCTGATGATAAACCCCTCCAACCATCATCTTTTAGCACCCTTCCACTGAACCCCTTTTCTTTCCAACTAATTCATCTTCTATTTTGAGGACCATGTAAGAGCCAAAGGGTAGGAGGAGTGCTGCTTTGAAATGCTATCTTCCAGACACAGAGAAGTGATTGCATTCATGACCTCACAGTGGCTGACTGTGCCTGCACAAGAGCTGCATAATATGACGAAATATAATGGCATACGTTTCTTTTTTATTCCACATTTTAGAAAAGTTCTAGAAATAGTCCTAAGGTAGTTTGTGAAGGCAATGAACTTAACTTGGCATTTAGTGTGTGTGTGTGTGTGTGTGTGTGTGTGTGTGTGTGTGTGTGTGTAGAATAAATTATCCTCAATTTTGCATTTATTTTATTATAGTTTTCACCTCCTGAAAATTTTAGCTATCCATCAGCAGTCAGATGTACAGGAATATTGAAGACTGTTCAACATAAGGTATTAGTGTGGTGGTTCAAATGTAAAATGTCCACCATGGTTTCATGTGCTTGTGATTAAGCTTCAACATATTCTTAGCTATAGGAGAATTTGGGAACCTGAGCCTTGCATGGAAAGGTACAGTTCAGTCTCCCCCTCCCAGTGCTAGCTCAGCTCAGTCTTGCTGTTTCCTCCCAGCTCATATGATATTACACCCTGTTATCTGCTCTTGTCATGCTTCCCATTCCATGATTAAACTTCTCCTGAACCTATAAGCCAGAAATAAGTCTTTTCCTTCCATAAACCACTTCTGGTCAGGTGTATTATCCAAGCAATGAGAACAGAGACAGAAAATTGGTACTAAGAAGTTGGGCTATTGCAGTAACTAACTTGACCATGTGGGATTTAGCCTTTGGAACTGCTTTTCAGGAGGAATATGGAAGGATTTGGGAGTGTGAACTAACGAAGCAGAGCTTTGTGGAAGAAAGATGATGAACAACAATGAGGAAGAAATATGGGGGAGGACACACAGGGTAGATATCTCAGTAGTCAAAGTCAATTGCAAAATCTTTTTTCCTTGGTTCAAGTCCCTTGCACACACGTAAAGTGGACAGACATTTGTTTGCAGCTACAGAAGTTCCTGGAGTACCCCTATAAACAAACATATGAGCCGGGTATGGTGGCACACACCTTTAATCCCAGCACTCAGGAGGCAGACGTAGGAGGATCACCATGAGTTTGAGGCCACCTTGAGAATACATAGTAAATTCCAGGTCAGCCTGTATGCCTGAACCAGAGTGAGATCCTACCTTGAAAAAAAAAAAAAAAACATGTGCATGTGCTTATGTGAACACACACACATAAACATAAAAAGAAATATGAAAATAATGGTGAATTCTTCATATTATGCAACAATTTAAAATAATGAATTTATAGGCATGCAGGAAATAAGACAAAAAGTTTTTTTAGCATGTAAATTATAGAAGCACTAATGGAGTATGGAAGGTAGCCTAGGTTAAATCACTTAATCATCAATTCACTAACTGCTTTTGGGGATTCCGTATTCTTGTCTTTAAAATTGAGAAATTAGCTTTTAAAAAGTTCTAGTTAAGCTGGGTGTGGTGGTGTATGCCTTTAATCCCAGCACTTGGGAGGCAGAGGTAGGAGGATCGCCGTGAGTTGGAGGCCACCCTGAGACTATATAGTGAATTCCAGGTCAGCCTGGGCTAGAGTGAGACCCTATCTCAAAAAAAAAACAAAACAGGGCTGGAGAGATGGCTTAGCGGTTAAGCGCTTGCCTATGAAGCCTAAGGACCCCGGTTCGAGGCTCGGTTCCCCAGGTCCCACGTTAGCCAGATGCACAAGGGGGCGCACGCGTCTGGAGTTCGTTTACAGTGGCTGGAAGCCCTGGCGCGCCCATTCTCTCTCTCTCCCTCTATCTGTCTTTCTCTCTGTGTCTGTCGCTCTCAAATAAATAAATAAAAAATGAACAAAAAAAAAAAATTAAAAAAACAAAACAAAACAAAACAAACAAACAAAAAAATGTTCTGGTTTTCTGTTTGGGTGTGGCAGCACATGCCATTAATCCCAGCACTCAGGAGGCAGATGTAGGTGGATCACCGTGAGTTTGAGTTCACCCTAAGAATGTATAGTGAATTCCAGATCAGCCTGGACCACAGTGAGACACAACCTCGAAAACAAAACAAAAAAAAAAGTTCTGGCTTTCACTGCCTAAAGTGTATGCATCTTTGACCTGAAAAAAATGCAATGATTTATTTATCTTTTTTGTATTTGTAGTGATTGTGCATGCGTGTATGCTCATATTCGTGTGGGTATGTGTGTGTGGACAAGTGCATGAGCAAGGCCAGATTTCAGCATCAGGTGCTGTGGTGGTTTGAATAGATGGTCCCCAATATATTCAGTTCTTTATTGTTTGTAGTTTGCATCTGCTGGCTACCTGGCTCGAGGCAATGTCACTGGGTGATCTTAAGGTGTGGTAGTGGGTTTCAGATTTCAATCTAAAGATATGCAAAATGTGCCTAGCTGGAGTTCCTAAAGTGTGTTGTGTGGTTTTTGACCTTTAGGCTTGTACTTCTCTCTCTCCGGGCCTGTGAAGGCAGGCCAGCTTTTTCTGCCATTATGGAACTTCCCCTGGATCTGTAAGCTTCAATCTATCCCTTCCTCCATAACTGTGCCTGGTCTGAAAGTTCATCTCAGCAAACCTGAAGCTGTCTGCTACAGGTGCCTTTCCCAATCACTACACAGTCTCACTTACTGACCAAGGGTTTTTCATTGAAACTATAGCTCAACAATTTGGCTAGACTATCTAACCAGAAAGCCCAGTCTACAACTTTCCAATGCTAGAAATATTGGACTGCCTGGCTATTTATCTGGGTTTTGTGAATCCAAAATTCTGAAGCTTTACCTATTGAACCAGTTACATATTCCCAATGTAAAAAAATTCACATAAAAATACAGCACAAGATAATAATTCTAGTAATTACTAAATTCCACAAAGACTTGTCAATTCCTATTTAATAATATTGAAACATTCTTCTTTGGATTTTATTGTAATGAACATGTATCATATAAAAGTAAGAATAAGCATAAGACATTGGGATAGAACAAACTGAGGATGCTACTTAAAAACCTAATAGTAAAACTTGACAAAAATATGTTCAGATATCTTTATTTCTACCAAAACATATGTTATAACCATTATTTTAATCAAAGTAAGCTTTGAATTTTTCAATGATAGGTATGATTTGATTTTCACATTATATTTAGATTGCATTCCCTGGGGGAGGTAGTCCAACAGAGGTTCAATCCTTTCCTTTGGAATGAATGATGCCCATTCTATGGAGTTTTCTTAACCTTTGTCACCTGTCAAGAATCAGCGTATCCTGGTGTTTAAGAGTGGATTTTACAGCCACAGTCACATGATTAAAATTCTGGATTTTCCTGATGTGGTAGTGCACATTGGAAATCCTGAACATTCAGAAGGCTGAAGCATGAAAATCATGAGGAAGATACTGTCTCAAAATCAAACAAACAAAACATCTTGCCTCATTATATTTATAAAGTGTGATACCTTGGGCATGAGACTTTAGTTCTTTACCACTCCATTTGTTCATTTGGATTTTGTGAAGGTAAATGTAGGGTATATGCAAATATCACATTCTTGTAAGTACTATAAACTTACATGTCATATTTATAGATTTTATATATTTAGTATTTCTTCCTATATAAATAAAGGGCAAGCACAAATACTGCACGTCTAATGAGCTAACATATTTAGATGTTGGTATTCATTATTTACAGTTTATTATTTTAGATTTGTTTTAGGATTGCCTTTAAAAATACAATTCATTAGAATGTTCTTATCACCTCATTTTCAGTAGGAAAATGAAGAGAACATTCTTAAGGGGTTCTTAATTGGAAGCTCTATCCCAAGCCATAAATCCTTTTGCTCCAAATATGAAATGAAGTCATTTTATGTATTCATCCAACAAATATTCATTGTGTCCCAATGCTTATGACATGGAATGTCATGTTCTTATCCATACCCCTATAAATATGAAACTGTCATGCCCTTCAGTTTATAGTCGATAGAAGAGAAGTGATTTACAATGAGCAGTCATATACCAAGGTGAAAAAGTTCAGAAGGACTATATCATTTTCAACAGGAAGGTTCTGAACAGAAGGCTCAAGAAAAACATCAGACATTTAAAAAGTGGCCATTCTAGTTGGATAACAAAAATATGGAGAAAATAGGCAGAGGATTATGTTGGATAAAAGAAATGCAGATAAATAGATAATGTGAAGGCAAGATAATGTATAGGAAATTCCTCCAAATTGAAGTACCCTCCCCCAAGTGGGAGGTGGAGCCAAGAGGACAACATGTCTGAGAGAACTGACACTTAAGTTATCTTGCAACCACTCCCCAAGGTGATAGGAGCACTAAACAACTGTTGCTGGGTAGACTCTAATCAGTGATGTGTAGCAATTCTCTCTGAAATGAAACATTCTCTCCTGAAGGGAGGAGGGAGTCAAGAGGTCAACAAGTCTGGTGAAAGGGCTGCAATGTCCCTCCCTAAGGATGTATAAAGGGTAAACAATTGCTTGGGGAGACACTTTCCTATGTCTTTCTGGGTAACTGCATATAAGTCATTTAGTGTCCTGGAGATTCTGACCAGCTCAGCTACCAGCAAGTTGTACAGTGTCCTGGAAAAATGCATTTTCCCTGAGTCCTCACTTGTGCTGGGGTAGGCTTTTCAGTGATGGAGCTGCCTTTGAGTCAGTTTTTGTTCCTGTAATCAGCCCTTTGTCCTGCTATGAAGGTAACCTCCATAAACTCATTGGTTCACCAAAATGGATTTTGATGCAATTGTGCTTTGGTCTGTTATCTGTGCCCTATCTGGGGGGAATACACCAGTGTTTACACCTCCACAGGCAAACAGTTTCCTGTAACACAAGAGAAAATAGATCACACTGGATTCTTTTGAGTGTCATTAAAGTAAATTAGCAAATAAATTTATCTTGATAGTAAAAGTTTTAGTACAAATACATCAATTTCTACTTTTTTCTTACTGAGAATATTAACTCATTATACTTGATGAAAATTATTTAATTTAAATGTCAATTGATAATGCTGAAAAAATAGTAAACAAAGCCATTTGGGTGAAAGATTTTCTCCTTTAGAATAAATTTCTGGGCTGATGAGATTGCTTAGTGGTTAAGGAACTTGTCAGCAAAGCCTAAAATTCAGGTTCGATTTCCCAGAACTCAGGTAAGCCAGATGCACATGGTGGTGCAAGTATCAAGTTCATTTGCAGTGGCTAGAAGCTCTAGTATGCCCATTTTCACCTCTCTCACACACACACTAATAAATAACAGTGAAAAAAAAAATAGATAAATCACAGATTATATCTAAAATGGTCCTGAAAGACCCATGAAGGTTACAAGCCTAGGGCACTACTGTGGCAGGATAGAATCTTCAGGAAGTAGGGCTTAGTGGAAGAAAGTTAGCTCATGGGTGTGGTAGCTTGTAAAAGACATGGGATCTCCTTCTCCTTTCCTCCCTCTATTTTCCTGTACTATGAATTTAACAAGTTGCCCCTCCCTTGTTCTCTTGCCTTGATTTAATATATTATCACAGATCCAAAGTAGCAGGACCAAAGAACCAGAATTCAAAAATTTGGCAGCTATGGGGCTGGAGAGATGGCAATGCCATTAAGGTGCTTGCCTACAAAGCCTAGTCATCTGAGTTTAATTCCTCAATACCCACATAAAGCCAGATACACAAATTGGTGCATGCATCTGTAGTCCATTTGCAGTGGCTGGTGTGCCCATTCTCTCTGTCTTTTTTCTCTCTGTGATTGTGAGTAAATAATTGGAAGCTATATTACCAAATAAAAATTTCTTCTATTTTGCTTGAATATATCAGGTATTCTGTCACAGTGAAAGAAAACGTATTAACATAATAACATTAAAGTAAAGGTATATATTATAAGCTAAGTAAAAAAGAGATTAAAAGCAAAGATAATTAGTTATCATTTTCTAAGTACATGATGGGGTATTTTGTAGTAGTATGCTATGGTTTGCAGCAAAATTAGTCTGTTTTATCAAAATGCTTCATGCTGAAAACTGGTGCTAACAGTAAAAGAATAGGAATCAATATAAATAAGATAGTGTATCAGGAGTTTAGAGAAGTTTTATTATTTTAAAGAATGTTCTTAATATGTGAGAATCTAATCAGACATGGAAATCAGTATTAGTGATCTATTTAAAAATATTTGAGAAGGAAAGAAAGCAAATGGGGGATTGACTTCAGAAGGAATGGCAAACTATGCAGAATCAAGATAAAGGAGTAGAAAGGAAAAAGAGACATTATGGAGGTAAGGAGAGGTGGGAGGGAAAGGAGAGAAGAGAGATTTCATAATCATAATTTAGCATATTTACATCTGGAGCAAAATATTATCCTTGGGAGATTACTTGCTCGATTGATTTTAATAAATACTTTAAAAGAAACTTGTAGCATTATTCTTATGCTAAAATTTGAGGCCACAGAGAAAGGCAGTTTTCCCAAGAAAATGAGTGATTTCATGAACCTTCTAAAGAGCATATGGTCACCACTAATCTAGTGACTTAATCCTCTCCTTCGGGTCTCTTATTCTATTTCAGGTTATCTCTCTTTTGCCTCTAGGCAGGACTAGCACTAAGCCATGTAAGACAGATGGGTTTCCACCCAGTCAAGATTTCTGGGGAAGTCATTTTCATAGCCTCTCAACATTAATCAAAGTAACCAGCCAGGAATTCAGGGGAATAGCAGAATGTTCTACATAGGTAAAAGTTTTTCATGCACTTTTCTTTCTGATAGAATGTGTAAGTAACAATGTACCCTTTTTTTTTCAGTATGAAATATGTATGTGAGATGGTATAAGCTATGTAGCAATTTATTTGAATAAAATTAAATATGTTTATCAATGCATTTTATTTTCATATTGCAAATGTTGTGTCTAGTTCATAAATAAATACAAAGGAAATCCATGGTATAGTATAGTACAGGACCAACATAGAACCTGTCTCCCATATATTTTCTTTTTTTCTAGTGCTGGGGATTGAACCCAGAGTCTTTCTCAAGCTAGCCAGGTGCCATACATTGACCTATATTCGAAGTCCTGCCTTCTCTTTATAGTTTTGAGAAGAAAGTCATTGTGGTAATTTTTCTTACACTACATTCAGTCCACAAAATATTGTATAATTTTATTTTCTATATAATGTGGAACAACATAGCAAATTTTAGCTGTTATAATTCACATAATTTTTCCACCTAGCTAAATACTATTTTTATTTGTCATAATTGCCTGTCAATATGTCACATACATATTGGCAATTTTTCCCTGTATTCCAAAACTCATTGCCAGACTTGTAGGTGCATACCGGCAAATCACACATTATCCCCATTATTTATCATCATTTTAATGCACCCATTAAAAATGACTCATGCAAAATGATGCTTAAGTCCATCCAGGGTGATAACAATGGTAGCAGGCTTTATTATCTATAATTGTATTATACTAGTATGTGCTGGAGTTTAGTTATTGAATGCCCCCGATAAGGCCAATGCTTTGAGGATTATTGTTCAGATTGTGGAACTCTTAGGAGGTGGTTTAATATTTCAGGGTACTTGTAAAAAGCTAGGTCATTAAATTGTGCATTTGAAGATGATTTGGAGACAGTGGCCACTCTTCCTTTTGACTGTGTTTCCTGGCTACCATGAGTGGAGCAGGCATTTGCAACCAAAAGCCCAGGCAATATGACCTAGCAACAATGGTCTGAGAGCTTGTCATCCACTAGCCAAAACCAAACTTTTCTTTTCAGAATTTGATTTTAGGTGTTTGTAAAGTCAGTGTAACATATTGTACATGTAACACACATTAAGATGTGGAAGCAATAAAATGCATGCATTAATTAATGTGTTCCAAAAGATTGTAGTAATCTAAATATTGTTACCCACAGGTTGAGAATAAAACTGTGAAATATGAAAATAACAATGAGCAATAACTAAGATGCAAAGAACCTCAATATATGCTAACAGTTATTGGGGATTTTCTATGTTTGAGGCACACTTCTAAAAATAATTCTTCTCCCTCTTTCTCTTATGTTCAGCTATTATTCAGTGAAATAATAGGTTAGTGATAAGCACATATTTCAAAGTACTATTTGTTTTTCATATCATTGTAAAAACTTCACTTTAATTTGGGAATACTTAGCAGTAACAATAACCTTTTCTGTGTGAAGTAATGCTTGATGAAAAATTAACAGTAGAGTGTCATATTTAGAATCCCTTCCTAAATTATTGAAAAAAATAATGATTTTATAGCAAAAGTTTTAAAAAGTGAAAAGAGAATGCATATCCTCATGGCAAATGACATCATGATTCATGATAGCTGTTTAGGAATCGCATAAGTCTTGTCATGTATATGTATTGGTATTTCTGAATAATATCTGTACATATGCAGATATACATGCACACAGAGGTATTCATGCAGTCATGTATGGACACTTATACTTGTGTTTGCACACATGAACACATATATAGAACTCATCTACCAATGTCTAGTGATGATTTGAAATAGTTAATCAACATCTCACACTCTCCAAGACTCAAGATCCATTGTGGAAGAGGTGGCAGAAAGAATGTAAGAGCCAAAGGAAGGGTAGCACTCCTTACATACAACTGTCTGTACAGAATTTGGCTTCAATATCCAAGACCTTGTAGTGCCTAGAAATACCTACACAAGACCCTGTTAATAACAGAAAAAAGATGGTGACATCAAGTTAAAAGAGAGACTACTGGAAAGAGGGAGGGGATATGATAGAGAGCAGAGTTATGAAGGGGAAAGTGGGAAAGGGGAGGGAAATACCATGGTTTGCTGTCTGTAAGTATAGATTATATATATATTATATTTATATATATGTATATATAAAAGAAATAAAAAGAAATAGTTAATTAAGGTACATGACCACAAAATATAGTTTTGTTATATATTTATTAAATAGGATTAAACTAATCTTATTTATATAATGTATATTAATCACATAATAATCACATAACTCATGCATCTGTCAATAGATACTTTAACACAATTTCAGAATAAAATTAATGACCCCACTCTACTTCAGCAAATTTTTTAATTGAGTTTTATTTTATATTTGTTTTAAATATGGGCACACCAGGCCACTGCAAATGAACTCCAGACACATGTGCCCCCTTGTGCATCTGGCTAATGTGGGTCCTGGAGAATCAAACCTGGATCCTTTGGCATTGCAGGCAAATGCCTTAACTACTGAGCAATCCCTCCATTTCCCCCAGCAAATTCTTATTAATTACATATAACACATTTACAAGTCTGTGGTAGAAACTGTAATTATTCATTGTAGTAAAATCAAAAAACTAACTAATTAGTCCTATGGAAGTAAATGTTTTGTCTTTTGTCCTTGCTTTCATATAAAAGTTGATGTGGAGCTGGAGAGAATGCTTACTGGTTAAGGAGCTCACCTAAGAAGCCTAAGGACCCATGTTCAACTCTCCAGATCCCACATTAGCTACGTGCACAAACGTAAGGCAAGCACAAGGTTGCACATGCCCACTAGGTGTAACAAGTGGCTAGAGGTATGTTGCGGTGATTGAAGCCCTGGTGCACCAATTCTCTCTCCTCTGTCTCTAAAATAAAAAATAAAAATAAAATATCTGATGTGGACAGCATTTTAAATCATGGAATACATTTCAACTATCAACTATCAGCTAACTCTTAAATCTATAGGTCTAAAATAGAAATTTACTGAGGGAAAGGCAGAACTTTCAACCAGAGAGAAAAGATTCTTCTTCTAGCTACTGCTGAAAGTTTCTACAATTTTCAGGATAAGTGGAATTTTAGATTAAAAAAAAAATGTGCTCAAATGTCCTTTAACTTGATGTTCCTTTTTAAAAAAGTACAACAGGGCTGGGGAGATGGTATAGTAGTTAAGGTGCTTGCTGGCAAAACCAAAGGACACAGGTTTGATTTCCAAAGCCATATGCATCATATGACACATGTATATGGAGTTCTTTTGCAGTACCTAGATGCCCTTGCATGCTCAATTTCTACCACCCTAATAAATGAATAAGTAAGTAAATAAATATTTTTAAACATACAAGAATTCTTCATGACCTTCTTTGTTCAAATAGATTTTAATAGGTTCTCTTTCAAAGATGATTACTATCTTCATAAATTAAAACTGATTGTATACAAAACATATCTACACTATTGTTTTAAAATTATGAACATATATAGATAATATTTTGCATTTAACTTTTTATGCACTCTTGATAATTTTGATGGTGTATACCACCTTTTAAAAATATTTATTTATGAGAGAGAGAAAGAGCAAGCAAATGAATGCAGATACATGTGCTACTGGTGCGTCAGTCTCTATTTGGGTATTATGAAATTGAACCTGGGCCATCAGGCTTTGTAAGCAAACACCTTGTACCACTGAGCAATCTCCCCAGCCTGGCCTTATGGTAACTTGTTACTTACTGTCTTTATAATAAAATATATTAATATGATAGATATTTACTTCAATTTGATTAGGAAACATTTTTAAGTCACTTAATATAGGTATTTGTCCTCCCTCAAAGTCTTTTAGCAGAGCCAAAGAACTTTTTCTTTTATCCAAGATTTAATTTAGCAATGTAAACTAGCATTACATCAAAGAAAAACTTTCCCTCATATTTGTCCTTGCCAAGAATTCTATATTAAAAATAAATTCCATACTCCAGGGGTGGATAGATTTTAGCTGTGTGATATGTTTTCTTGGAAATTGTTTGGGGATTTTTTTAAGATACAAGATCTATATAAAAGTTATTATTATTGGTTATCTGTCTTGGTTCCTTGATTCCTATATTGACTATTTCCCAAAAGTAATTATCATTAAACCCTACACAAGTACATGCCTGGACCTTCACCTTTTGTGTTCATTTCTGTCATTACTATCAGGTTCAGAACTGTATAGGGAAAGAACATTCTTACATTGATTGGTTTAGGGAAGCAGGTGCAAAATTTTGTGACCTGACTTTATGATTTTTTTTTTTCCTGCATGTCTTTCCTTTCAAGTCCCTCAATCTGATATAAAGGACATGGTAGTCTCTAATCACACTCTAATCTCTATTGGTCTGAATCAAATAATTTCCTCCTACACCCTGCTCAGTTGATACTTAAATCCCTTATTATTCAATGATCCTATTTTTAAACTCTGCTTGGGAAAGCAGTGGTGACTTTTGATGCTAATCCTATTCAGTTCACTGACTCTATCCCCTTCAGGGAAATGGCCAAGGATTTTATAAGGAGTAAATATACAGCAAGCCGCATAATAAGAAAGAGAGGAAAGCAAAGTCAGAATTTTCACAATGACACAGGATAATAAAAGTTGAAACTTTGCATTAAAACTCAAGCATGTTTATTCTGATGAGCTATCTACTCATTCCATCAAAACTAACTAGTTAAATCCTTTAGTCACAGTGTTTCATTGCTTGGAATTGCAGAATAAGCAGTTGGTTTCATATTCAGCAACTACATTAACAAATCCTCAGCCTCACCCTCCAAATGGATATGAAAACTAGCCATATCTTATATCCAAACCCTAGATTAACATATTAATTAAAATGATAATAATCTTTAATCTGTAAATTCTTGAATTTATGTTTGGAATTTTTAACATGGCCAAAAATAAACAAAAAGAAAAATAGATGGCAGAAAAAGCTCAAGTTTGGTAATCAGAGCATTTGATTTTTTTATATTTAAGATGTTCCTGGTTGTCAAATAAGTATATGCTGTTTTGAATCCAAACCACTCACAAATGAAAGGAGGAAGTTCAAGTAAACAAACAGTTTTAACTTTTAAAACCTAGGATATTTATTATAGGCAATATAGTAATCAATTTTAGTACCATCTGATCACTTAACCCTTCTTATCATGAGGCTAGATGCAACACTGGTCACTTCTTTCCTCTTTCATACTTCAGTGATGGGTGGTCCTTTTACCTGTGTGAGGTCTTCCTGTTCTCAGCTTTGTGTGGCTATACTCATTCACCAGAATGATGGAAAAATAATAAAATTCTAGAAAATCATTCTTAATTGTTTCATATTCCTGGAAAAGTAAATTTTTGTCATTTAGTTTACTTCTGAACTTTACACTTACCTTGGAAATCATACTAATTACATTGTTTTATAATTGTATATGAACTGTATATAATTGTACATTGTACTGTATAATTGTATATTTATAATTATATATTTTTATGCTTGTCTATTTGCTAAATCATCTATCTTTGTAGTGGGCTTTGAGAAAGAATGTCTGAAGTTATTACTGGAGACCTGACATGTCTTTTATTGTCAGCACTTCTCAAAATTAGTCATAAACACTATGCCATGTTATAATAATACTCAGTAAACACTAGGCTAAATGTACAGAGCAGAAAATAATATTCTTACACTGAACATTAAGTATTGTATATTTATGAACCCTGGTTATCCTAGGTTCAAATCCTACTTGATCTTTCTAAACATGTGACTTTAAGGGACCTCAAAGCTCTCTTTATTTCATTATGCACATGTTAGGATATGATTATTATTTCTATCCAGGTTTCATTTGTTCTTAAAACTTTTAGTAAACTATAAATATCTAATAAACTACAAACACACACACACACACACACGTATACATTTTTTTATCATTGGTAACTAAAATCTTTGTGAACAATTTGACTTAGGTAAAGTAAAATTGAATATTGATAGAGCAATGTCTGATTTAAGGTGTTGATTCTAAGGAATGGCAAACTCCCTATAGCCCATCTTTTCCCATTGATTAGAACTAAAAATATGGACAGAATTTAAAAAGGAATTCCACAGGGAGTCTGGAAAATAAACAATAGTAGATAAAAATGAGTCAAAAGTCAAAATTTGAAGCATAGCTACCAGTATATTCAGTTTTCTATTACTTTATTATTATTATTATTTCCTAAACTTTCATTTTCCCAGATGGCTTCAAAAGAAGTACTGTCATTTAAAATTTGTATTTATCTGCTTTTTAATATTTACTAAACTTTTCCCTTCTTTCTGTATTAGTTATGTACACAGTATGTATTCAGCCATGTTGGTGTCATCATTAGCCTGTCCTCCCCTCTCCAAAGGGACTCTCCTCATTGGGAAAATGTGGGTTGTTCATTGTGAGGTAGCCATCGGTTATGAGGAAGAGGCAATGTCTCTGTGAATAATGTCCCATCTTCTGGCTCTGATGATCTTTCCACTCCTTCTGGGAATTTCCCTGAGCCATGTTGGGTACATTGGGAGAGGAGAGGAAGCAGGGAGACACAAAACTGGACCCAAATGGAAATGGTAATATAAAATCCTATATGGAATATATACTAAAAGGTTGAAACTATCAGGTCCTTAGAGGGAACACCTGAATCATAAGGCCATGGAAAGGGTATGATGAAGATTAACCTTAATCTTCCCCAGTTTCTCTCTCTCCCTCTTCTCTCTTTCTCTTTTATGTTACCTATCTCTTTCTTCCTTCTTTTCCCTTGAAACTGGCCTGTAACTCCACATACCAGTATGCAGTTAACATCCACAATGAGCTGTTGATCAGAGAGATTTACAAGTTTTTCCCAAAAGAAGGCAGATTTCTGTCAGAGTACTTGATGACCCACCAAAGGTTAATGGTAAGGCCCTATTGCAAAAGACACCATATGCTGTTGGTACAGAACATAGAGTGACCTGGCTAGAATATGGAAGAGTGTATGTTCCTGGACAGTTATCTCATCTCGCGCCAGAAGTTGCCTCACATGCAACTGGGGGAAAATGACCAAGAAACTCATGGTCTAAGCTACTCAGCAGTAAACAAACAACCTGACATGATAGTCAAACAAGTACAATAGTGGCACATAGCTATGGTGGTAAACAACTGCTCTTGTTTTAGCTAAACAGATCTGCTCAGTGGAACGGAACCCATAGCTGGAACTGGGAAACAAGTCAGAATCATATACAAAAACTGAGCCTGCTCTCCATTATCAAGCTCCCACAAATCATGGGCTACAAGATGGCCTATACCTATTAAATTCTCTCTAAATAATAATGGTTATCCCATTTATTGTGTGCTGACTTAATTCTCCATTGGAGAATTTGCTTCTCTTTTTCAGATGGACACAGAACCTGAGGAGAGATTCATCCCATCACACCTCACCAGGGCCCCAGCTGAAACAAATAGTAATTGGGGAAATGAGCAAGAGTGCTGCTTTCATCGTGAACCTCGTACCAGCACAGCAGTGAAAGAGACAGACACAGAGAACACTCACCTCCTATCAAATCAGATATCCAGAGACACAGAGGCATCCAAGACCTCATCACTGAAGGAGACTAATTGCTTCTTTTATGATCATCTTTCTGGCTTTTCCTGATGTCTGTCTGAATTGCATTGTAGGCAAAGAATGCTGGGGAAAGCCCCTCTGTTTTACAAGAAGCTCAGGCAAAGACAACTTTGGATTTCAAGGGTGTAAGGGAGCTATCTTTCATTATTCTTACTTTTATTCTGTCAAGCCTGCCCTGGGGTCAGCCTGAATCATGGTCCTAATTCTGACAGTGGTATGTACTCCTAAACCGTTTGAAGAACATCCTTTTTACTTACTAGATTTAAAAGAATAAAGACACAGCTCTGTGGTTTGAAGTGTATGTGAGGAACCACATTATTTCATTCTTTCTCTTGCTGTTTGAAATCTTGCCCAAGCTGAGACACAATCATTTGTATTATTTGACAATAGAGAGTCAAAATACAGAAGTTATATTTCCATTTAGAAGATCTGGAAATGAGAGCCCTCAGATCTGGGAAATGTGGAGAGAATACTGAGAAAGAAAGAAGTTACCAGTTGAGATGGCAGTGTAGGTTCCACGCCAAAGCAGCCTGGGGGGGGGGGGGGAAGACCAAAAAAACTCATAATACACACTTTTACTAAAAATTGAGGTGTTTAGGAAATTGAAATGGCAGCAGAGAAGTAGGAGAGATCCAGGACATCCAGAGCCCACACAGGCCGGCAAAAGTGGCCCCAGCAGGTCCGCCGACCACGGTGGCACACCAGACAGCTGCCAGGCTCGGCTTGAGCTGCAGGAAAAGCCAGGTGAGGGGAGCTTCCACTGACATTGGAGCTCTCTGTGAGCTCTAGGAATGTGAAGGAAGAGCGTCAGTGAACAACAGAGGAGCAGATCGCAAGGTAGAAGAACACAAGGAACAACGAGAGCACTAAAGCAGCATCTCCCTCCCCTCCCCCTCCACCTGTGCCCAGCTCCAGCAAACAGAGCAGTGGTCCCAGGACCTGGCCACACCAACTTGACCGACAGCAGGACCCAAGCAGGAGCAGAGTCCAGCAGCAACATCAACGGCTCTGGAACTGGCAACAGCTGTCCCAGCAGTGGCGGATCCAGCAGTGGCAGCTTCAGAGGCAGCAGCAGAAGATCCAGCAGTGGCAGCTACAGCAGCAGCAACAGTGGATCCAGCAATGGGTGTGCTAATCTGCAGGGCCACAGTTGCCAGGCTCAGTTTGCCCCACAGGAAAAGCCAGTGCCCAGCTCCAGAAATCAGAACAGTGGCTCAACGACCTAGCCAAAAACATGACTGAGACCAAAATCATCCAAAAAGGTAACTGGGATTGCACCAGGGAAGGGTCTCACTTGGTCACAAGCTGACTTGGATCCCTGAACAGGCCAGAAATCTTTACCTCTTTGTTGATAGAGGATCTGGTTGTTATAATACCCACTCTTACATGCATACTCAGTGCTGTTTTTGATTGAATGTGTACAGTGTTTAGTTAAATTTTAGAATCTACCTGTATTTTGTTATACTCAGCCTACTTGAATACTCCCATAGCAGGCAAACTCAACCCCTAGGAACACCTTTGTAGATACTCTGAGAGTCTTAAGAGCCACACCCAACACCTTAAGATCCTACCCTGAAGATATATAACATCAAATCAATTGATACAACTAAGAATACCCAGCTAGCTAGAAAATCCAAACATTAACTTAATCCAAGATGCAAAAGTATATACATTACTACACAAGAAACACTAAAAAGCAAGACAATATAAATCCACCTAAAAGTATTAATGCATCAGAAATGTCCTCCAGTGAGAACGAGTTAGAGGAAATGCCTGAGAAAGATTTCAAAAGAATGATTTTTAAATATGTTCAAAGAAGTCAAAGACCAAATCAAAGGAGTAAAAGAGGAACTCAAAGAGGAAATCAAAGGAATAAAAGAAGATGCAGGACACCAATTTCATGAAATAAAGAAGGGGATACAAGACATAAATAAGGAAATAGAAATAATAAAGAAAAAACAGTCAGAATTACTAGCAATAAAGAACACAGCTAATGAAATAAAAAACTTTGTAGAAAATCTCACCAGTAGAATGGATGAAGGAGAAGACAGAACATCTAAGCTAGAAGACCAGGTGGCAGATTTAATACAGTCCAACAAAGAGAAAGACAAACTAATAGAAAAGTATGAATGGGAATTTCAAGATATTCGGGACACTATGAAAAGATCAAATATAAGAATTCAGGGCATAGTAGAAGGAGAATTTCTCACTCCAAAGGCATAGTAGGCATCTTCAACAATATCATAGAAGAAAATTTCCCCCAAATTGGGAAAGAGGTGTCAATGCAGATACAGGAAGCCTTTAGAATCCCAGCCATACAAAACCTGGAAAGAACCTCTCCTCACCATATTATAATCAAACTGTCAAACACACAAATGAAAGAAAAAATATTTAAAGCAGTTAGAGAGAAAAATCAAGTTACCTACAAAGGCAAGCCCATCAGGATTACAGCAGATTATTCAACACAAACTTTAAAAGCCAGAATGGCTTGAAGTGATGTATTCCAAATTCTGAAAGATAACAATTGTCAACCAAGGTTACTTTATCCTGCACAACTATCCATTCAAATAGACAGGGAAATAAGGACATTCCATGACAAAAGCAGGTTAAAGGAGTATTTGAAGACAAAACCAGCTCTCCGAAAAATACTTGAAAGAATTTCCCATGCTGAAAACAGGAAAAGCACACATGTAAGAAATGTGGACAAAACAAGCAATACTCAAATACTAGCTAACACAAGAGAGCAGAGGTAGAATCAGAACCACAAAAAAAAAAAAAAGGCAAACGTAAATACACAACTTTCAATAATATCTCTTAATATCAACAGGGCCAATGTCCCAACCAAAAGACATAGGTTTGCAGACTGGGTTAAAAACAAGGACCCTACAATTTGTTGTCTCCAAGAAACTCACCATTGTACAAAGGATAGCCATTATCTTAGGGTGAAAGGTTGGAAAATGGTGTTTCAAGCAAATAGGCCTAGAAAACAAACAGGGGTTGTTATCCTAATATCTGAGAAGGTAGACTTCAGTCCAACATTAGTCTAGAAAGATAAGGAAGGTCCCTTTGTATTGATTAAGGGCACTTTCCAACAGGAGGACATTACAATCATAAAGATGTATGCACCTAACATGGGGGCTTCCAAATTCATCAAACACTATTAGAACTAAGGTCACAGATAACACCAAACACAGTGGTGGTGGGTGAATTAACACCCCACTCTCATCAATTGACAGGTCATCCAAGGAAAAAAAATAAACAGAGAGGCATCTGGTCTAAATGAGGTCATAGAAGGAATGGACCAAACAGATATACACAGGATATTTCATCTAAATGCTGCAGAATATACATTCTTTTCAGCAGCACATGGAACATACTCTAAAATAGACCACATATTAGGACACAAAGCAAATCTTAACAAATTCAGGAAAATTGAAATAATTCATTGCATTCTATCTGACCACAATGGAATTAAACTACAAATCAATAGCAAGACAGGCTATAGAACATGCACAAAATAATGGAAACTAAACAATACACTGCTAAATGATGAATGGCTCAATGAAGAAATCAAGAAGGAAATCAAAATATTTATAGAGTCAGACAATAATGTGAACACAACATAACACAATCTCTGGGACACAATGAAGGCAGTTCTAAGAGGTAAATTTATAGCTCTAAGTGCCTATATTAAGGAACCACAAAGGTCAAAAGTAAACAACCTAATGCTTCACCTTCAAGCCTTGGAAAAAGAAGAACAAGGCAAACCAAAAATCAGTAGACGGGAAGAAATAATAAAGATTAGGGCAGAAATTAATGAAATAGAAACAAAAAAAAATCCAAAAAATTAATGAAACAAATAGTTAGTTGGTTATTTGAAATGATAAATAAGATTGATAAACACTTAGCAAATCAGACCAAAAGAAAGAGAGAAGAGACACAAATTAATAAAATTAGAGATGAAAAAGGTAACATCACAAAAGGTGCCTTAGAAATTCAAAAAGTCATAAGGACATACTATAAAAGCATATACTCCACAAAGTATGAAAATCTGAAAGAAATGGATGAGATCCTTGATTTATATGACCTACATAAATTAAATGAGATCAATAACTTAAATAGAGCTATAACAAGCATGGAGATCTGAACAGTAATCAAAAGTCTCCCAACTAAAATAAGCCCAGGCCCAGATGGATTCGCTGCTGAATTTTACCAGACCTTCAAGGAAGAGCTATCACCATTGCTTCTTAAGCTTTTCCATGAAATAGAAAAAGAATGAATTCGAACTAGGTCCTTCTATGAGGCCAGCATCACCCTGATACCAAAATCAGACAAAGATAGAACAAGAAAAGAAAATTACAGACCAATCTCCCTCATGAACATAGATGCAAAAATTCTCAACAAAATATTGGCAAACAGAATACAATAATATGTCAGAAAGATCATTCACCCTGACCAAGTAGGCTTTACACCAGAGATGCAGGGATAGTTCAATATATGCAAATCTATAAATGTAATACATTATATAAATGAGTTGAAGGACAAAAATCACATGATCATCTCATTAGATGCAGAGAAAGCATTCTACAAAATCAAACACCCCTTCATGATAAAAGTCCTACAGAGACTGGGAATAGAAGGAACATATTTCAACATAATAAAAGCTATTTATGACAAGCCTACAGCAAAATTATTACTAAATGGGTAAAACTGGAAGCTTTTCCACTAAATCAGGAACAAGGCAAGGGTGTCCACTGTCCTCACTTTTATTTAATATAGTTCTGGAAGTCTTAGCCATAGCAATAAGGCAACAGACACACATAAAAGGGATACAAATTGGAAAGGAAGAGATCAAGTTATCATTATTTGCAGATGACATGATTCTATACATAAAGGACCCTAAAGACTCTACTAGGAAACTGTTAGAGCTGATCAAAACCTACAGCCACGTGGCAGGATACAAAATAAATACACAGAAATAAGTAGCCTTCATATATGCTAACAACAAACACACAGAGGATGAAATCAGAGAATCACTCCCATTCACAATTGCATCAAAAAAAAAAATAATAATAATAAAGTACCTTGGAATAAACCTAACCGAGGACATAAAGAGTCTCTACAATGAGAACTTTAAAACACTCAAGCAAGAAATTGAAGAAGACATTAGAAAGTGAAAAAACATCCCTTGTTCCTGGATTGGAAGAATCAATATTGTGAAAGTGGCAATCTTACCAAAAGCAATCTACACATTTAATGCAATCCCTATCAAAATTCCAAAGACATTCTTCATGGAAATAGAAAAAACAATCCAAAAATTCATTTGGAATCGCAAAAAAACTCAAATATCTAAAGTAATACTGAGCAATAAAAATAAGGCTGGTGGTATCACCATACCTGATTTTAATTTATAGTACAGAGCCATTGTAACAAAAACAGCATGGTACTGGAGCAAAAATGTACATGTAGATCAATGGAACAGAATAGAGGGCCCAGATGTAAGTCCAGGTAGCTATAGCCACCTGATATTCAATAAAAATGCCAAAAATACTCATTGGAGAAAAGACAGCCTATTCAGCAAATGGTGTTGGGAAAACTGGATATATATCTGTAGAAGGATGAAAATAGATTCTTCTCTCTCTCCATGAACAAGAATTAAGTCCAAATGGATTAAAGACCTTAACATCAGACCTGAAACTCTGAAACTGCTGGAGGATAAGGTGGGGGAAACCCTTTAACATATTGGTCTTGGCAAAGACTTTCTGAATACAACCCCAATTGCTCAGGCAATAAAACCACAGACTAATCACTGGGGCCTCATGAAATTACAAAGATTTTGCACTGCAAAGGACACAGTGAAAAAAGCAAAGGGGCAGCCTACAGAATGGGAAAAAATCTTCACCAGCTATATGTCTGATAGAGGATTAATATCTAGGATATACAAAGAACTCAAAAAGTTAAATAATAAGGAATCAAACAAGCCAATCAAAAATTGGGCTATGGAGCTAAATAGAGCATTCTCAAAGGAAGAAATACGAATGGCATATAAGAATCTAAAAAAAAATGTTCTACGTCACTAGTCATCAGGGAAATGCAGATTAAAACTATATTGAGATTCCATCTCACTCCTGTCAGATTGGCTACCATCATAAAAACAAATGATAATAAATGCTGGTGAGGATCTGGAAAAAAAGGAACCCTTCTACACTGCTGGTGGGAATGTAATGTTCCAGCCATTGTGTAAATCAGTGTGGAGGTTCCTAAAAGAGCTAAAGATTAATCTACCATATGACCCAGCTATAGCACTCCTAGGCATATATCCTAAGGACTCATGTCATTTCATTAGAAGTATGTGCTCAACCATGTTTATTGCTGCTCAATTTATAATAGCTGGGAAATGGAACCAGCCTAGATGTCCCTCAACTGAGGAGTGGATAATGAACATGTGGCACATTTATACAATGCAGTTGTATACTCAGCGGTAAAGAAAAATGAAGTTATGAAATTTGCAGAAAAATGGATGGGTCTGGAAGGGATTATACTAAGTGAGGTAACCCAGGCCCAAAAAGCCAAGAGCCACATATTCTTCCCCATATATGGATCCTAGCTACATATGATTGGGCTTCTGCATGAAAAGGAAAATATTTAGTTGCAGAGGCCAGTACGTTAAAAAGGAGATATAAAGGGAAAAGAAAGGAAGGAAGGAGGGTACTTAATAGGTTGGTATTGTATATATGTAAGCACAGTGATTGAGATGGGGAGGTAATATGATGGAGAATGGAATTTCAAAGAGGAAAGTGTGGGTGGGGGAGGGTATTACCATGGGATATTTTTTATCTTGGAAAATGTTAATAATAATTGTGAAAAGATAAAAAATAAGAGAAAAATAATCCAAAGATAAAATAAAGTAAAATAAAAAATAATAGAACACACACAAAAGAAAGAAGTAATCTTGTATTTAAAGAACTATAGATGGTTTCAACTAATAATGGTTTGACTTAACATCTTTCAACTTTGTGATAGTAAGAAAGTGATACAAAGAAACAGAAAATTGGATTTTTGTATTTCCCATCCTAGCCCCATGTGGTAGAAAACTCTTTAAGTTTCCAGGTATTATCACTGAGCACAGCATCCAGCCAACCAGGAGGAAAAATTGAAATACTCATACAACATACTGTACTGTTAAACTACGACATCTAGTAGGCTGAGTGCAGTATATTCATATTTGATTTACAATATATCTAACAGGCAGTGGGTTTATTAGGACTTTAAGCAATTAGAAGCTATGAAAAATATGTACATGACACTGAGATCACCCTTAACTTCCACACATATGGAACATGCTCAAAAAAGACTGAGTAAAAATCAAGGCTGAACCATGACAAAAATGCACAAGCAGGGCTGGAGAGATGGCTTAGCGGTTGAGCGCTTGCCTGTGAAGCCTAAGGACCCCGGTTTGAGGCTCGGTTCCCCAGATCCCACGTTAGCCAGATGCACAAGGGGGCGCACGCGTCTGGAGTTTGTTTGAAGAGGCTGGAAGCCCTGGCAAGCCCATTCTCTCTCTCTCCCTCTATCTGTCTTTCTCTCTGTGTCTGTCGCTCTCAAATAAATAAATTTTTAAAAATGCACAAGCAAAATAAAAAGGAATAAACTATTAGTAGTATATGTAAAATTTCTTTAGCTCAGCCACACTGGGAGGTTTGCATTTCTGACCTTTCTCCAGATGATTTTCTACCATGGCACAAGGGAGCAAGCTAGGAAATACAAGGGTTCTATTTTTCAGTGTCTGCCTACAGTTCATATCACACACATCTCATAATAAAGTATATTTTTATAGAATAAAAAATGATGTTTCTATGGAGCTTGCTGTAGTTCGGGTTTCCTTTTCTTTGACTGAAACGTCCCCAGGGTGAGGGTGGAATGTATTCAGACCATTTTTCCAAGCACCTGATTTCAGGATCCAGTGTCCTTTATAAATCTAAAGTTCAGTGTTCCTGGGTTTCATCTGGTTTCTAATTTTCTTTTTTTTTTTAATTTTTTTTATTAATTAGTTTTGTATTCAGCAAATGCAGTCAGTTTGGTATCATTATTAGGCTCATCCCTGACCTATCCCCTCCCTATTGGCCCCTCCTTGTTCAGGTATATGGGTCGTGCATTGTGGACTTACCACACAGTTATGGGTAAGATGAATGTCTCTGCATATCATGTCCCAATATATGGCTCTCACATTCTGCCTCCTCTTCCACAAAATTTCCCTGATCCATGTAGGGTTCATTTTTGGTCTGCTTCAGTGATGAGGTGTAGGAAACCTCTGTGGCTCTGGCTCTCTGATTTGGTAGGAGTTGCTTTTTCTCTGTGTTGGTCTCCTCCCCAGCTTGTGCTGGTATCCAGTTCATCATGAAATCAGCACCCTTGCTTGTTATGCCAATTTTTCCGAGTTACAGCCGGGGCCCTTTATAGGTATGATGGAATGGCTTTCTCCTTAGGATCAACAACTAAGTGAAAAAGAGAAGCAGATTCTCCAATGGACAGTAACTTAGCACCAGGACAAATGAGATAACCCTTACTTTTTTTAATAGAGAATTTAATAGGTGTAGGCCTTCTTGTAGCCCATGATTGATGGTAGCTTGATATTGGGGAGTGGGATAATGTTTGGATATGGTTCTGACTTGTTTCCCAGCTCCAGCTATGGGTCCCATACCACTGAGGGGACCAGTTAGCCAAATCAAGAGCATTTGGTTCCCCAACATGGCTGTATGCCACTATTGTACTTGTGTGGGCATCACAACAGGTTATTTCCTGCTAAGTAGGTTAGACCATGAGTTGCTTGGACAGATATTGGTCATTTTCCGCCAGTCACCATGTAGCACCTTCTGGCATTAGACATGCTGACTGTCTGGGGACTGATTCTCTTCTAGCTTCCAGCCATGCCATTCCACTTTACGTGTCAACTGCATATGGTGTCCTCAGCAATAGGGTCTTACCACTACCCTTTGGTGGGTCATCAAGTACTCTGCCAGAAATCTGTCTGTCTTTTAGGAAACCGTGTAGGTCTCTCTGATCAAAAGCTCATTACGGATGATGGCCCCATGCTGGTACTGGGAGTTACAGGTCAGTGCCCACTACAAAAATGAGGAAAAAGATAACTAATATACAAGAGTTAGAGAGAAGAGAGAGAGAGAGGGAGAGCGAGAGGAAGAGGGAGGGAAGGAAGATGTAGAGGATTTAGGTTAGCCTTGATCCTACCTTCTCCAGTGTCTTGTGGTTCAGGTGTTCCCTGTAAGGGCCTGGTGAAGGTTCAGCCATTTGGTCTGCCTATTAGGAAGTAAAATTTTATGGTAACATTGCTGTTTGGGACCAGATTTGTGTTTCCCACCCTTTCAATGCCTTCCCCTCCCTCCCCATCCATCCTATTGTCTAGTCCAGGAGATGCTTGCTGGATATGTGAAGTATTTGGGTAGATTCAGGTTAGGTGCTGTAGATGAGTGAGACTATGTGGCGATTTTTTTTTCTGTGATTGGGTAAGTTTACTGAGAATGATCTGTTCCAAATTCAACCATTTTTCCTCAAATTTCATTGTGTCATTTTTTCTTACTGTTGTATAGAATTTCAGTGTAGATACACCACATCTTAGTTACCCATTCTTCTAGTGATGGACCTCTGGGTTGATTCCAGCTCTTAGCTATTACAAATTGAGCCACTACAAACATGGTTGAGCAAATCTCTCTGGCCTGTGGTTTGAAAGTTTTAGGGCAGATGCCCAGTAAGGGAATAACTGGGTCTGTTGGTATCTCTATAGTCAGCTTTTTCAGGAGTCTCTATATTGCTTTCCAAAGTGGTTGTACCATCCTACATTCCTACCAACAGTGGATGAGTGTTCCTACTTCTCCACATCCTCACCAGCATTTATATTCATTTGATTTTTTGATGTTTGCTATCCTTATTGGTGTAAGGTGGAATCTCATAGTTGTTTTAATTTGCATTTCTCTGATGATTAGGGATGGTGAACATTTTCTTAAGTGCTTGTTTGCCATTTGTATTTATTCCTCTGTGAACAGTCATTGCCCCATTTTGTGAGTGGGGTGTTTGACTTCTTATTGTTTAGAATATTGACTTCTTGAGTAATCTATTGGCTTTGCTAATTGTATGCTTGTCTGTAAAGAAACTCTTAGCTTTATGTGATCCCATTGGTTGAGTGACTGTGTAAGGTTGTGAGCTACTGGGGTTTTGTTCAGGAAATCTTTTTCCATTCCTATATCATGGAAAGTACTTCCTAAATTTTCTTGCAGTAGTATTCGAGTTTCTAGTCTTATGTTGAGGTCTTTGATCCATTTGGATTTGAGTGTAGTGCATGGTGAAATGTGTGGACCACGTTTCAGTTTCCTGCATATGATTATCCAGTTTGTCCAGCACCGTTTGTTGAAGATGCTGTGCTTTTTCCAGCCTATATTGTTCAGGCCTTTGTTGTATTTCAAGTAGCTATAATAGCTTGGCCTGAAGTCTGGGTCCTCAAGTCTATTCCTTTGGTCTATACTCCTGTTTTTATGCCAGTACCATACTGTTTTTATTACTATGGCTTTGTAATATAGCTTTAGATCAGGTATGGTGATGCCTCCAGAGGTAATTCTTTTGCTGAGTTTTTGTTTCGATATGCGAGGCCTTCTGCCTATCCTTAGGAAATTTGAGATCATTTTTTCTATCTCTGTGAAGAACACTGTAGGGATTTTAATTGGAATTGAATTAAATCTGTATATTGTCTTTGGTAGGATTAACATCTTCACGATGTTAATTCTGCCTATCCAGGAGCATGGGAGGTCTTTCCATTTTCTCAAGTCCTCCTCATTTTCTTTTTGAATGTTTTTATGTTTTTCTTGTATAGATCTTTTACTTCCTTGGTTAACATTATTCCAAGGTTTTGTTTTTGTTATTTTTTGTTGTTGTTGTTGCTATTGAAAATGGGACCATGTCTCTTATTTCTTTCTCTGTATCTTTGTCATTTTCATATAGAAATGCTACTGATTTTGTGCATTGATTTTATATCCTGCTACTTTGCTATAGGAGTTAATCACCTTCAGGAGTTTGGGGATGCAGTCTCTCAGGTCTCTTACATATACAATCATGGCATCAGCGAATAGAGCTAACTTAACTTCTTCTTTTCCAAACTGTATCCCTTTTATTTCCTTCTCCTGTCTTATTGCTTGAGCTAGGACTTCCAGTACTATATTGAAAAGCAGAAGTGAGAGAAGACAACCCTGTCTTGTTTCTGATCTTAATGGGAATTCCTCCAGTCTCTCTCCATTAAGTATGATTTGGGCCTTCTGAGCTTTGTATATTGCCTTTATTATGTTAAGATATGAACCAACCATGCCAATTCTCTCAAATGTTTTGATCATGAAGTGATGTTGTATCTTGTCAAAGGCCTTCTCTATCAAAATGATCATGTGGTTTTTATGTTTAACCTTGTTTATGTGGTGTATTACATTGACAGATTTCCATATGTTGAACGACCCCTGTGTTCCTGGGATGAATCCCACTTTGTCATGGTGGATAATACTTTTGATATGTTGTTGGATTCGGTTTGCGAGGATTTTGTTCAGGAACTTTGCATCTAAGTTCATCAGGGAAAATGGCCCCAGTTTTTTTTTTTTTCTTGTGGCATCTCTGCCTGATTTTGAAGTAGGGTGATACTAGCTTCATAGAAGTAGTTGGGTAACATTCCATGTTCTCCAATTGTGTGGCACATTTTGAGGAAGATTATTTTGAGTTCTTCCATGTAGGTTTGATAGAATTCAGCTGAGAAGCCATCTGGTCCTAGACTCTTCTTTTTGGGGAGGTTTTTTATTACCTTTCAATCTCCATGAGTGTGATGGGTTCATTGAGGTGATTAATCTGTTGTGAGTTTAGCTTTGATAAATGCATCCAGGAATTTATACATCTTCTCCACATTATACAGTATTGTGGAGTAGAGGTTTTTGAAATAAGTCCTGATGATTCTCTCAATTTCATTTATGTCTGTTGTGATCTCTCCTTTTTCATTTTGAATTTTTTTAATTTGAAGCTTTTCCTTATTTTGCTTGATCAAATTGGCCAGGGGTTTTTCAATCTTGATTAATTTTTCAAAGAACCAGCTCTTTGTTTTGCCAATTGTCTTAATTGTTTCCTTGATTTCCAATTCATTAATTTCTGCTCTGATTGTAATGATTTCTTTCCTTCTGGAGCTGTTTGGGTTGGATTTTTCTTGTTTTTCCAGGCCTTTAGGTAGATGGTTAGGTTATTGATTTGGAATCTTTCTGTCTTTTATATGAAGGCATTGAGTGCTATGAATTTTTCCCTGGGGACTGCCTTCATTGTGTCCCATAAGTTTTAGTACGTTGTGTTCTCATTGTCATTCAATTCCAGAAATTTTGCAATTTCATTTTTTATTTCATCCACTATCCATTTATTGTTTAAAAGTGTGATGTTCAGTTTCCAGGTGCTATTGGGATTTTTGGTGGGTCTTTTGTTGTTGATTTCTAGCAATATAGCATTGTGATCTGATATCATACAGGGAATTATGTCAATCTTCCTAAATATGTGGAGGCAGTCTTTGTGGCCCAGTATATAGTCTATTTTAGAGAATGTTCCATGGGCTGCTGAGAAGAATGTGTAGTCTGTGGATTTGGGAAGGAAAGTTCTGTAGATGTCCATTAGGTCTAAGTGATCTATTGTTTTGTTGAGCTCTCTTACTTCCCTATTGAGTTTCTGTTTGGATGATCTGTTTATTACTGATAATGGTGTATTGTAGTCCCCAGCTATGATGGTGTTGGTGGTTATTTTTGTTTTATTGTCAAGTAGGTTTTGTTTTATGTACTGTGGTGCCCCTGTGTTTGGTGCATACAGATTTATGATTGTAATAACCTCTTGTTGGATTGTTCCCTTGATAAGTAGGAAGTGGCCTTCTTTGTCTTTTTTGATTATTTTTGGCTTGAAGCCTATTTTGTCTGATATTAATATAGCTACACCTGCTTGTTTCTTATTCACATTTGCTTGGAATATTTTTTTCCATCCTTTCACCCTGAGGAGGTGTCTGTCTTTAGTGGTGAGATGGATTTCTTGAAGGCAACAGATTGAGGGGTCTAATTTTTTGATCCATCCTATTAGCTTGTGTCTCTTGATGGGTGATTAAGACCATTAATATTTAGGGTGATGACTGTGAGATTTGATTAGATCCCTGCCATATTGTGATGGGAGATGTGTGTTGGTGTTTTCATGGACTTTGAAGTTTTTTGTGCCTACTCTGAGTTTGGTTATTGTGATCTGCTTCCTCTATGCATTTGTGTTTGATTATTTCTTTCTTCTCTGTGGAGAATTTCCTGAAATACTCTCTGTAGTTATGGTTTTATGTTCATATATTTGTAAAGCTGAGTTTTATCATGGAAAGTTTTTCTTCCACCAGCTATTTATTACTGATACTTTTGCTGGGTAGAGCAGTTTGGGTTGGAAGTCATAGGTTCTTAGACTTTACAGTGCTTCTTTCCAGGCCTTTCTAACTTTCAGGGTTTCTATTGAGAAGTCTGAAGTAATTCTGATGGGATTACTTTTGAAAGTGGTGTGCTGTTTTTCCCTAGCTGCTTTTAGGATTTTTTTTGGTGTCAATGTTTAGAGTCCTAATGACAATATCTCTTGGAGAGTTTCTCCTTTGGTCCAGGCTGTATGGAGTTCTGTTGGCTCCTTGTATCTTGATGGGCTTTCTTTTAGGAGACTGGGGCAGTTTTCTTCAATTATTTTGTTAAATAAGTTCTCCATGCCTTTGGTCTGAATTTCTTCTCCTGCTGGTATTCCAGTGATCCTGATATTAGGACATTTAAATGTATCTTGCAGTTCCCTCATGTTCTGTTCACAGGAACTTTTGAACTTACTGAAGTTTTTCAACTCTCGACCTGTTTCTCTTTGGGGGGAGGTGTGGGCTTCCTGCCCATGAGGGGATTCGCAATTCCCTGTTTCCCCCCACTCTGTGCCCTCTCACTGACAATCTATTGGAGATTGCTCTCCCCTAAAGCCCCTGTGTACCCTCAATGTTTTGCCATTCTCTCCCCAGGATTTGCAGCGCAGCTTGGTGGTTGCCATCTTTGCCAGAAATCTGGTTTCTAATTTTCTACTGAAGCACTCCCATATGTTTTCAAGTCTTATACTTTTTCTCTGTAGTCATGAACCTGTTGTTTCATTTTTGATTCCTTAAGGCACAGGAAGATTCTGGGGATCTCTAATGTACCATCTTCTTCTCTAACATGTTCTCTGACTCTATTTTTGTAGAAAACTTAAGTACAGTAAGTAAGATAGTGTTTATATATTCTAAGGTATATATATATATACCTTATATATATATATACGACATACCTGTTTTCTCTTTTTCTCTCTCTCCCTTTTTGTTGCATTTTCAAATACTTAATAAAATATTTAAAAATGTGTACTAATTGGGTGGATGGATGGCTTAGTGGTTAAGGTGGTTGCCTGCAAAGCCAAGGGACCCAGGTTTGATTCCCCAGGACCCACATAAGCCAAATGCACAGGCTCGCACATGCATCTGGAGTTCATTTGTTGTTGCTGAAGTTTTTAGTGCATCCATTCTCTCTTTCTCTCTGTCTTGTTCTCTCTCTCAAATAAATAAAAGTAAAAATAATTTTTAAAATGTGCATTAATTATTATCTTTTTTAAAAAATGTACTTATTTACTTAATTGAATGAAAAAGAAGATGAGATAGAGACTACATTGGTATTCCAGGGTCTTCTGCTGCTGCAAACCTGAACTCCGGATACATGTACCACTTTGTGCATCTGGCTTTACATGGGTACTGAGGAATTGAACCTGGGTCGTTAGGCCCATAAGAAACTGTCATTAAGCACAGAGCCATCTTTCCTGCCCCCAATTAATCATTATTCTCTTTAGATGAATATAAATTAAAGGGACTACTTTCAAAATTATTCTGGAGTTTTATTTAAACTCATTTAATAATAATTTGTTATAAAAATATTATATACCTAAAATTTAATATTATATTAGAATGCCACAAATTGTTTATATGGAGTTGCAGATAAACTTGATTTGCTCTGTGTGTTATAGCAAGATAGAATATTGAGCAGAATAACTTCCTTATAAAGTACATTTGATTTTTAAATTTATAAAAGTACTTCCATAGAGAGCATATCTCATAAACTTATGTTTTTGAAGATTAAGATATAAAAACTGATATTTACCTTAACCCATCAAAAAGGAAAACTACAAAGTTTTCTTTACAGAAAATCAGTGTAACACTGATTTTTATTTTTAATGTCTTAGTAGCAGTTAGATAAGAGGCACTTTAAAGTTTAAGTGCCTTGAGGTTGCTTCTGGCTTTTCTATTGCTATTCTGTCTGAATTTTGCCTTTTCCTATGGAGATTAATTTAATCTTTTACTGTTTTTGCCTCTGTGTTTGAGAATGGGGCCCACAAATTTTCTGCTATATTTTTTGCTTGGAATATTTATAGAATACCACATTAAGTCTCTCTGAGTCATGCATTAAATTGTTTAGTATGTAAGAGAAATTATTATATAGTATTCTGATCTCTGCCCCATCAGTTTATAATCACACTGCCCTTCTCTCATTACTTGTCTTTATTTTGTTCCCCACACATTTGAACCATAATGGATACTCATATTATTGATCTGTGTCATCATATTATGGCCCCAAACTAGTATTAAATGAGACACTGCTTTATAATTCTTTACACATACCTCAAATATACTGTTATTTACTAATTTAAAATTAATTCATAATGTATACTCATATGCATAGAGTTCATTTGTCTTAATTTAATAATGGGTCAATCAGTATATGTTCTCTTATTTCATGCAAGTAGATGTTTATTTCATACTTTTTTTTTTCAGGAGTATTATCATGATTCTGAATTACTAGTTGACAGAAAATAAAATCTAGGGCAAAAATTATCTTTACTTCTAAACAGAATCATTTTAATGCTGGGTGTGAATCATATGAATTTTAAATTTCATATTGCATTCCTGCAAATGTGACTTTTTTTTGTAAGAATGGTGGGAGAACTGCCATTGCAAAGTAACTCTAGATACATGTGCCAATCTGTGCATCTGACTTTACATCAGCACTGAGAATGGAACACAGACCATCAGGTTTTGCAGATAAGTGCCTTTAACTGTTAAACTATTTCTCTAGCCCAAATTTGAGTACCTAAAAAGCTTCTTCAAATAGAATTTTTTTTGTTGTTGTTGTTCATTTTTTATTTAGTTATTTGAGAGTGACAGACATAGAAAGAAAGACAGATAGAAGGAGAGAGAGAATGGGCGCACCAGGGCTTCCAGCCACAGACGTGTGCTCCCCCTTGTGCATCTGGCTAACTGGGACCTGGGGAACCGAGCCTTGAACCGGGGTCCTTAGGCTTCACAGGCAAGCGCTTAACCACTAAGCCATCTCTCCAGCCCTAGAAATTTCTTGCTATGTATAAACTTCAATAACGTTTTGAAAATTTCAATCATCTTTCAACAGTGTCACTTGCTTGTGACAAAACGTTAACACTTTAGCTTCTGGCAGATATTACAGATCTAGACTATAAAAGTGTTTGGAAATAATTGCAAATTGTTTATTAAAAAAATAAGCTTGATTCCTAAACTGATTTTTCTTTTTGCACACATATGTATGTGGTATCTGTACACACATGTGGAGGCCGGCAGTCAATATCAGGTGTGTTCCTCAATCACTTTCCATCTTATTTTTGAGACAGTGTCTCTCACTGAATCCAAATCTCATTGTTGGCTATATTCGCTAGCCAGCAGGTTTTATGGAATCCTCCTATCTCTAACTCCCCAGTGCTAGGATTACATGCATGTACTGTCACATCCAGCATTTTCACATAGGTGTTGGACATGCCAACACTTCACTCAATGAGCATTCTTCTCAGTTCTCATAATCGACTTTTTAAAAAATAATATTTATTTGTAAGTATACACACACACACACACACACACACACATTGAGAGAGAGAGAGAGGAGATGGAAACACCTGATCCTCTAGCCACTGCAAATGACCTCCAGATGCAAGTGCTACTTTCTGCATCATTTTTTATGTGGGAAATAGGGAAGCAAATCCCAGCTTGTTAGGTATTGCAGGCAAGCACTTTAACCATTGAGCCATCTCTCCAGCTCCAAAATGTCATTTTTAAAAGTCAAAGATAGGGCTGGAGAGATGGCTTAGCGGTTAAGCGCTTGCCTGTGAAGCCTAAGGACCCCGGTTCGAGGCTCGGTTCCCCAGGTCCCACGTAAGCCAGATGCACAAGGGGGCACACGCGTCTGGAGTTCGTTTGCAGAGGCTGGAAGCCCTGGCGCGCCCATTCTCTCTCTCTCCCTCTATCTGTATTTCTCTCTGTGTCTGTCGCTCTCAAATAAAATAAAATTTAATAAAAAGTAAATTGTATAAAAAGTCAAAGATATTTGATTTTTTATATTTTATGATTTTTTAAATATTTTATTTATTTATTTACTTAAGAGAAAGAGAAGGAGGGAGGAAGAAGCAGGTAGAGAGAAAATGAGCACTCAAGAACCTCCATCCACTGCAAATAGACTCCAGACATATGAGCCTCCTTTTGCATTTGGCTTACATGAATACTGGGGAATTGAATATGGGTCCTTAGGCTTCACACGCAAGTGCCTTAACCACTAAGCCATCTTCTCTCCAGCCCCTCATACTGATTTTTAAGCAAAATACATCTTATACGCTTTATGGTTTAAATTTAAATATAAAATTATAAGAAAACTAAAAGAAACAATTATTTAATTTCATTTACTCTGTATCTTATAACTGAAAAATCCCCTTCAAATCATGACATGTACTCCAAAAATATATGGAAAATATTGTAAGCCCCATTACAATCATGTCAGCACATCTTGTACACAAAGGAGGGAGTGTTACAAATAGGGGATGAAAAAAATGTAAGACCTGGATTATAGGAAGAAGTGCTGAGAAAATCTGTCATTTAAACATGACATGGACATTGCACTCTTGAACTCATGGCAGCTATGGTTACTTGCACAAGATCAACACATGATAGAGCCAGTCAACATCCCATTTGAATGGGGGAGGAGGTTATGAACTTTCAAACTTTCTGTGGCATGAAAGATAGTTAATGGTTGTTGGAGAAGTTCCACAGTGTAGACATTATCAGTTGTGGGAAGAAGAAGGGGTTCATTGAGAGTGGAAGGTGGATGAAAGAGTATATTAGGGAGTATATATTATCATTTATATAAAAATTTCATTGAAAAAATAAAAGAAGAGAAGAAAAAGAAATGACCAGGCTCTCATTCTCTGCTCAGTATTTGATGAAGGAAGCATGCCTGACCTAGAACTACCTGGTGCATCACATGTGATGCACCAGGTAGCCGAAAGTAAATGCACTCGAAGAGAGAGTTGAGTTGTGTGTGTATATTAATGACTGTCACATTTGCATAGTATTCATAGCTCTCTGCTTACTATACAATACTGTGGAACCTACCAAAATAAATGTTTCAGGGCTGGAGAGATGGCTCAGCAGTTAAAGTGTTTGCCTGCAAAGCCTAAGGACTTGGTTTGATTCTTCAATATCCACATAGAGCCTGATACACAAGATGACACATTTTCTCGAGTTTATTTGTAGTACTTGAGCCTGTGGTGTGGCCATTCTCTTTCTCTCTATCTGCATTTTCTTGATGTCTCAAAATAATAAATTTTAAAAAAAACATTAAAAAATAAAAATAAATAAGTGCTTCTAACAAGAAGAAAAACCTAACAAGGGCTAGAGAGATGGCTTAGTGTTTAAGCACTTGCCTGTGAAGCCTATAAGGATCCTGATTCAAGGCTCCATTCCCCAGGACCCACATAGGCCAGATGCACAAGGCAACACATGCATCTTGAGTTCATTTGCAGTGGCTGGAGTCCTAGCATGCCCATTCTCTCTCTCTCCCTATTTCTCTGTGTTTGTAATAAATAAACAAAAAAATAAAAAATAAAAACATAACAGAGTGAAATGATGTCCATAATATGTCAAAATCTCAAAGTTTATTTTTGCCCACATCTATTATCCATTCTAACACATTGATGGGCTTATCAATGTTGTACAGGTCTCTCTCTCTCTCAAATAAATAAATAAAATATTTTTAAAATACATTATGTACATGTATGAAAATTATCAATTAAATATTTTAAAATAGAATTAATACCACAACAACATGAAATAATTCCTTAATTATTTAGGCTATATAAATATATTCTGCTTGCTTTATTTCTCTGGAAATGAGATCTATAGATGGGTGGTATGACTAAAAATACTGAAAGGAACAAGTAGCCCACAGGCATAGAAGAGCATGAATACTTAAGATGCAGAGGCACTATCATGGAGAGTTATTACTCATATAGAGCAAACATAAATTAAAATATAGAGAGAATGAATGAGTGACTGCATATTTTTTGTACTGTAAATTATAAATAGCTCAACAGAGACCTAGAAACTGGATCATCACACTAATTAGATTGAATGCAACACAGAGTGATATAGAAAATGTGACAGGATGATAAAAATACATTAAGATTAAAATAAGGTAATCTAACAATACACTTATATTTCTCAAGGAAATGAAGATAACTCATTAGTAAATGCATTCCCTTTTAATATCTTATATTCTTTGTCACATCATAGGGAAACTACATAATCACTAAGGGGAAAAATACTATTGAAGCCACTATAGAGAAAAACCAAATATTTGGAAAGGAGCCAAAGTTGTATTCAGACTTGTACATTCAGTTGCAGAATTTCAAGAAAACAGAAAAAATACCACTAGCATGCTGAATGAAAACATTTATAAATCTAGACTTTTATATTCTGGGAAAATTGCATTCAAAACTGAAGTCAAATGGAGAATCCAGTGCAGAGAGAATATTGATTATTCCTGAAATTTAGGCCACCATTCAGCTAGAATGCACCAGAGAAAAACATGTCACCTGATTAAATATTGCAACATGGCTAAGGATATTGTTTAGTTGGCAGAGTGTCTGCCTACAATATATGAGAACACAAATGTCTGCTCCTGAACTGCATAAAATTGAGCATGCACATGTGATCCAGCATAGAGAAGTTAGAGATGTTAGAAGTTAGAGATGATCAGACATTCAGCCTCACAAACAGAGTGAGGCCAACAACCTGGACTCAAAAAATTAGACCCTTCCTCAAAAGAAAGAAAGAAAGAGAGAACAAGAGAGAGAGGAGCAAGGAAAGGAATGAAGGAAGGGGTAAGGTATTAAAATTAAGTATGTGTACCAGTTAAGTATCAATATCAGTAAAGAAATGATAGTGATATGAATTGTTAAGCACTTGCTTAAAATGTATAAAAATAGCTACATAAGACAGGGATAATTGCATGAAATAGCATTTAGATTATAAACCGAATATAGAATTATTATGCTGAATAAGGCAGTAAAAAGGCAGATAGAAGGAAATATATTTAACAGCATTGTAATATCCTTGCACTTTGAGTCAATTTTAAAGATATTAACTATGTACTGTAGTCTTTGCTACTATTTAAATATGCACATTAAAAATTAATAAAAATTGACCTTCAAAAAGCAAATCTCAACATATTGGAAAGAATCATTATGGAAATGGCATATTATCTGGCCACAGAATAATTAAGGAATCAATAATGATAATGATAAGCCATTTTTTTAGGATTTTGCATGACATGCTTAAAATTGTTCATCTATTCGTCTATAAACCTTACCATAAACAATAAGTAAAAAAAAAATACTCAGAAATCAAGAAGTGAAACTTTTAGATACCAAAACCTGAGATTATTAGTAAAAAATACATAGAAAGTCTCCAATGAGAAAGTTCAAGAAATATTATTAGAAAATAAAGAAATAACAAATATAAATACAAACTGACATATAAAGAGAAAGTGCTTATAATGTTGAAAGTAGAAGTCAGTGATGCCCCAGAAAGCATACAATTTGATACAATGTAGTCAAAGTTACAGAAGATGTAAAAATCTCCACCCATTCTCTCTCTTTCCTTTTCTTTCTCCTTCACTCTCTTAAATAAAATAATAAAAAAATATATTAGAAAGTGCTGGAGAGATGACTTAGCTGTTAAGGCACTTGCCTTTGGATCGAGGTTTGATTACCCAGTTTGCATGCAAGTCAAATGCAAAAGGTGGAGCATGAGCCTGGAGTTTGTTTGCAGTGGCTAGGGGCCCTGGCACACCCACTCTCTATCTGTCTCTCTGACTCTCTCTCTTTCTCTATCTATCTATCATCTATCATCTATCTATCTATTGTATGCCTCTTTCTCTCTTTTTCTTTTCCTCATTCTCTAAAATAAAATATATATTTTTTAATCTTATGACACTGAGAAAGATTAGTCATTTGTGACAATTCTTCACCTTTCCTTGATGATTTGTCAAAGATACCTCTCCAGTCATTTTTCAAGAAGCTACCTCAAAGTGGATTTACATCATATTTTCCATATGAAAAGATGTGTATATTAAAGAACAAAGGAAATATGTCTGTATTATTATTTGATATCAAATCCAATAAGAGTATTTTTGAGGGAAAATATATGAGAAATTCAAATGAAATAGGTCATAAAATTCTAAGTAAGTATACTTTCAAAAACCAAACCCAGTAATAGTCACTAAGCTAAAATTATTTCACACTTAAAATATTTGAAAGAATTCTATCACCTCATCAATAGAATGATTTTATAATATTCATCTCTCTTTCTTGACTTGAGAGTTCATTATGAGCATAATTGTCAAGTTGAATAATAGCTCCAAAGGCAGCTGAGTCCTAATCTTTGTGATCTAGTTGTCCATTATACAGCAAAAACAAACAAGCAAAAGAAGTAATATTCTTTAGCAGATTTGAGTAACATGGATATTGGCAAGGCAAAATGATGTTCCACTTCCAGGTAGGTCTTAAATGTAAGTATAAGTGTCTTTCTATGAGTGAAACATAAGGCAGTCTGATGGGAATGAGCTGAACCACAGATACTAACATTGAAAATCCCCAAAATATGGTATTAAATCAAAAATAAAATATACAAAAATATATTACTCCATCCATAACAGTTTCAAACATATAAAGTAATATGATTCAATACAGGTGATATTTTCTTTTCCTAAAAGTATGACAAAGTGAGGGCTGGAGAGATGGCTTAGCAGTTAAGGTACATTCCTGTGAAGCCTAAGGACCCAGGTTCAACTCTTCAGGTCCCATGTAAGCCAGATGGACATGGTCGTGCATTCGTCTGGAGTTCATTTTCAGGGGCTGGTAGCCCTGGCGCTCCATTCTCACTCCCTCTCTGTCTCTCTGTCTCTCTCCCCTTTCTCTCTGACTCTAATAAACAAACAAACAAACAAACAAACAAACAAACAAACAAGTAGAATCTTCAACAAATAAATAAATAAATGAATAAATAAATAAATAAAAATCCAAGTATGACAACATGAGAACATATAGCCTACTAATCTGGTGATTGTTATTTTTTAATTATTTAAGCTGTAGTTACTTTTTTCATTGCTATAACAAAATACCTGACTGAAGCAATAAAGGGAAGAAGGATTTATTTTGGCTTGTGGTTTAAGAGACATGTGTCCTTCTATCAAGGAAGGTATAGTGGATTTTACGGCAGTGAGAGCATGTGGCTGCATCTACTCAAATCTCGCTGGATTAGGAAGCAGAGAGATTTGACTGGAAGGGGGTTCAGCATGTAACTCCGGAGGTCCATCCCATAGTACTGCTCTTCCTCCAGTGAGGCCCTGCCTTCTAAAACAGTGCCACAATCAAGGATCCAAGTCTTCCAACACGTGAGCATACGGGGGGACATTTCACATTGAAACATAACACACGCAGTCCCATTCTCTTTTTAGCCATGGTATATTCAAAGTGCATCAAATAAACATAACTTATTGTTTTTTTTGTTTTGTTTTGTTTTGTTTTGTTTTTTGAGAGCAACAGACAGAGAGAGAAAGAGGCAGATAGAGAAAGAGAATGGATGCGCCAGGGCTTCCAGCCACTGCAAAGGAACTCCAGACGCCTGCGCCCCCTTGTGCATCTGGCTAACGTGGGTCCTGGGGAATCGAGCCTCCAACCGGGATCCTAAGGCTTCACAGGCAAGCGCTTAACAGCTAAGCCATCTCTCCAGCCCCAATTTATTGTTTTTTTTAACAGAAAAAAAAAAAGCAAAGATGTTCATGAAACATATAAATGCCTTAGATAAAAAAATTTCAGTATAGCCAGGCATGGTGGTGCACACCTTTAATCCCAGTGCTCAGGAGGTAGAGGTAGGAGGACTGACATGAGTTCAAGGTTACCCTGAGTGTACAGAGTGAATTCCAGGTCAGCCTGGGCTTGAACAAGACCTACTTTGAAAAAACTAAAAGGAAAACAAAACAAGCAAAAAAAAACCTTCAGCATAATGAATCATTATGGTGGGGAAAAGAAATCAGAAATTCTAGAGTAAAACTAAAGCTTCATGTGTTCATGCAAAAAATCTATTTTTTTAAATACATAAAATAAAATAGAATCTGAAACAACAGCCATGTACTAAAAGTTTCTCAAGCTCATCAGTATTTACATCATTTTATTTTCCTTTATATTTAAACTATTCCATAGTTTAAAAAATTTGAAATAAAGAGGTGATAGTCAATCTCCTCCTAAATTAATGAATGTATACTTACAAGAGCTGACAGTTTTTGTGTTTTGTGTTGATGATAATGTGGGAGAAGAATAGAATGCAATGTTCTTTTTGGCTTGTCATTTGGTAGAAACTATATTGTTGTATATCCCTTTGGAAAAATAGTACTTCCTCAAGTCATCTACATAAAAAAAGTGATTCAAAGACTAATATGCTTCTGCAGATAAGAATGTTCACTTTTGAATTACCCATAAGAACAAAACCTGGAAGCAACTTAATCAAAAAGTGATTATATAAATTAATGTAAGGAAAATAATACAATAATATTATTGTAGAATGAGATAGATTTTTAAGTACTAGGGTAGAATGGTGTCTGTGATATATTATAGAGAAAAAAGTACATACTGAACCATATGAAGAGAATGAAGCAATTTTTACTTAAAAAAACTACCTGTTTATATATTCATAGAAAATGTCTGGAAGGATAGACGTAAAACAATTTATAGTAGCTACCTCTGAGACCTGGAATTGGAGTGAGTTTTAATGTGAATTTGTTTATTCTGCCTGTACACCTTTGTATTATTGCATTAGCAACCAATATTATTTAAGAAACAATATTTGAATATATAATCACTTGATCAATAAGTTATACCTATAAGATCTTCATCAATACCTCTTAACTTCATATTTTTCATTGCTCTTACTTAGCAATACTCTATTTGCAGGTAAATACAACCACCAGGTTACTTCATACCGGTTCTCATACATGTCAATCATAATAATTTTAAATTGATAATCACTAATGTCAAATGTGCTGTTCAGTAATGCTAAAAAGGCAAAATGTATTTCTTTAAGTTCTATGCATACTCCATGATCCCAGAAACTGTTTCTTCTTTTCAGCTTTCTTATTCTTTCTCTCCAGTTATCACTCCCACCTTATAACCATGTCTCCCATTGCACTGAAGAAAAAAAAAAAAAAAAAGCAATCAGGAAGAAATCACCTCCCTCCTCCACCGCTGCAACCAATCTACCTGTCCCTGTTCTTTCCCTTTTTTTTATGATGGGTGGGTTACATCCTCACACTGATCCTTCCCATTTACATTTCAGTCTTTTCTTTTTATCCTTTCGGGGACCCTACATAGTAATTCTCATTCTGCTAAATCAGTATGTATTTCATTTCTTCTGGATTGCTTCTAGTAGCATCCTGATGATCTGTATTTCCCCTTATCTCTAAAAGTGAAATGCAAACATAAATGTCTCCGAGCCATATTCCCTTCTGATTATAATCAAAACACGGTGTGCCTGCTCTATATTTTCAACAAAGCCTCTCAATGCTTTTCTCTGTTTTCCCCCTCACAAATTGTCTTGAGTTCTTTGTATTCATTCATTTTTTTTTAATTTTTCTTATCTCTTTACTCAAGAGACTTCTTATAAACCATGATGTTTCAGTTGTCACTTATCTTGACGTTCTTGGCTTTACTTCTTGCTTTTCTTCCTTGGTTTCTCCTACCTGAATACTCCTCACCAGGATTCCTTTAGATATCCTTCTTTATGTTCTCATCTCCTGGCTAGCAGTCTATTTTTCTATTCACTTTTCTGTCTTCTTTCATTGACTTGGTGATTTCATTCACTCCTGTTACCATTAAGAGGCATTTTCATCATGAAAAACTCCACACATGTATCACTAACTCAGGTGCCTCTATTGAATATCATATTAAAATATCAAATTACCCACTCAATATTTCCAAGTATCATAACTTTTTACTTCACACCTCCATCTGTTCCTAATGTTATTATTTTAATAAACATCAATTAGCTCTAAAACTAAAAACCTGTTACACACCACACCCAGTGTATTGGAAAATGCTTTTGTCTTGTTCAAATATTTCATATAGTTCCACCATGACCACTGACTCAGTGCAGTCATTGTGAGCCTGAAATACTTCCATATTTTCCAGCTCGGATTCTACATCACTCTTCTCACACTGGGGCCATTCTTAAAAGTTCAGTTTTTATCTTAGAGTAACTCAGATATTGTTGGTACTCATTTCCTCCAGTAGCATTGTATCTCACAGTTAAAAATAAGAAAAAAAAGAAATCTAGGTACTTACAAAGACCAAGAGAGTCCTACCTGATCTATTTTCCTTTTTATTACTTTTTTCTGACTTCGCCTCCTTTTATGTTTCCCTTGACTCACTTCACACCCTGTCAATTGTTGAAGACACTAGATGAATTCTCCCCTGTGTGACTTCCTGCTTCTTTTTCTTTTGCTAGGAATAGTCTTCATCATTGACACATGAACACTTGTTTTCTTATATGTTGTGGAGCTGCACATTCCCCAGAACCATTGCAAACATAGATTACGTCTGCACTCCCAAGTGCACTGACAGCAAACCCAGATGGAAAATGGAGAGAGGAGAAACCCCAGAAGCTCATAGATAGCTAGCCTGCTGCATGAAGGGGCAAGCAAGATACCATGCTTCCAATAAAGTACAAGGTGACCAGCATCTCAGGTTGTTTTCTGCTCTTCACAAATGTGCTGTAGCATGCTCATGCTTACACTCATACTCACATACAAACATATCACCCATGCACATACAAACACAAACTCTTTAAAATAATTTTTTAACTTTTGTCTTTAAGGAAGCATAGAGAGTTTTATATATCATTATGTTGCTTTCAAACCCATTTTATTTAGTTGCTTTTCTTCTCCCATCTCCCTTGTTACCCTATTCTCTTTTTATCCCATCCCCCTTCTTTCTGTTCTCATGTCACAAGAACTCATAGCTGTAGAAGTTTCAGTTCCTTCACAATTTTAAACCTTGTAAGTAGTGCACAACAAATGGTTCCCAGAAATATGTTGAATAGATATGAAATAAATAGGTGACCATTGGTAGTTCAAAGCATGTGCTTTATAATCATGTATAAATCTATGTCAACTGGATCCTCTTTGTCCTTGAGGTCTTAAAAAGTAGACTGAAAATTAAAAAAAAGTTTAAAGCTCTATCAATTAAACAATGAATTTTTATGTCGCCTAAATATCTGATAGTATTTTTGTATAATTAAATGACATGTCTCTCTTTATACAGATAGCATTGTTATTTCTCACTATTTTTCTAAGACATTTCTAAAAACCACACAGAATCATGCAATTATAGCAAGTACTTGTGTTTGTAATTGATTTTGTTAGAGATTACATTGATGAAAGGTTACCAAACTAACAAAATTTCCAAAGAACTATAGGTACCACTTCAAAAACATTTTCCTGATGGTCCAACACTGAAGTTTTTTCTCTTTTCTCCACACTCATCCTCAAACATCCTTCTAAAGCACTTTAATAATTGCAATTTTATTTTCACTCTTGTATATTCTAAGCATATATTTTTCTTCTACTTTATTATGCATCTACTTTTCTACTTTTTACATTCATGTATATAAATATATATATCTTATAGTCACTAATAATAAATCAAATAATTAAAAGTGTTTTTAAAAATTTACCTGTAAGCACCTTTTATTGCAGACACAAATTTGTGCCTGTATTAAGCAGGTTTTGTTCTCAATAATGCATATGCCTTAGGATGAACAATACCCTTCTTTTGTTATTGAATTTAAAACCATTAAAATATATCATACATGTATGAGAAAGTAATCTAGGAAAAAATACTTTCAATTTTAATTTCCTGTGTCTTCAGATAGAAAGGGTGGGACAGGGCCTCTGGATTTTTCTTCTAAAGGAAGATAAGGGCTCTACTTTCATGAAGTGCTACAAACCTATGATTGTCCTGAAGTTTCTACATCTAATATTCAGTTGAAGCTAGTACTTCAATCTATGAATGGAGGAAGGTACACATTTACTGAATGGGGGAAATTTAATATACAAATTGTTAGGAACTAAGCACAAAAATCAAGGATGTCAGGTTCAGAATTATAAGTCCTTGCTAAATGAACCTTTATTTTATAATGCCACAATTTCTCAGTAACTGGAGCAAAATATTCCTAAAGTGCCCTCTGTCACTGTTCATGTTGTAAAGATACTTAAACCTGGATGAGATGCTTATCAAATGAGCATGACAGAGGAGAAAAAGGAAAGTAAGAGATAAGTGAAGGTTAGCAATTTGAAATCAGCATGCACATACTAGATTTCAGGGAAAATATCAAGGATCTAAAATATTTCTGTATAAATAAACACAGACAGGTTTGGTGTTATACAAGCATAATCCTAAATCTAAAAAAACTGAAACAAGATTGGAAATTCAAGGCCATCCTGACCTATACTGTGAGTCTTATAAATGAAGAAGTAAATACATAAAATAAATACATAATTTATGTTTTAGATTTTTTTCACTTATATATGCATTATATGTACACACAAATATATTTATATATATACTTATAAATGTAAGTATATACCCATCAAGCAACAGTGAAGTTTAAATGGTATATACTTGCTTTATACCATATTGGAGCATCTCTTAAATTATGTATCTTAAAACTTATATAGAGGGAAGTCATATCACATTTTCAGAGAGAGAGGGAACTTTGTTCTGGTTTGAAGGTGATATCACCGTTCCCATTTTAGGATCACAGGGAGAAGGAGGTAAAGGTCAATGGGCCTATTTTCTTTCAGAATACAAAAAGAGGCTCAATGAGTGTTGTCTATTTTTTTGACAGGTTCTCATTATGTGCACCAAGAGAGCCTAGCACTTACTACAATCCTCCAGTCTCATCCTTCTAAGTACTGGGATTATAGGTTTGAGCCACAAAAGCTGGCTCAATTTTTTGTGGCTGTCCCTATCTTTAACTTTCACTATTTGTTCTCTATTCTAAGATCCTTTAACCAAGAGGCGAGCATTTTTTATTTCAAAAGCTCTGATGCTGCAGAAAAAAACAAACAAACAAAAACTTGAAAAGATTTATGAAACGTTGTTTCCTACCTAGCAGGGGTATTGTATGTTTAATGCCAAGCTGAATGGCATATATTATAACCTGGGATTTTAAAGAAGATGGCAATGTTATCTGAATCCAGAAAACTGAGAGTAATAGAAGTATGCTAGCCTACAGTTTCCCTCAGAAGGTCAGGCGCCAAATTCCCTGAAAGTCCTCAAAATATCCAGAAGAATACTCAGCATGAAGGAGATAACATATCCAGGGGATATGGAAAGATAAGACAGAAAACAATAGTCAAGCATTAAAATAATTTGTGACCCTCTCCCTTGTAATTGTACAATTAGTTTCTCTGGAGAATAAATTGTTTTCTTTCAACCAGCCTTAGTTTGAACCAGTTCCAGAATAGCTGTCTGTGCTTTGTGTACAATTGAATGATGATACTCTTCACCAGCACTGTAGAGACAAATAGGATAAGGAATGATAAGAAATGATTGGAGTGAGAGAAAAAAAAAAAAACGAAAGAAAGAAGCAATTCAACAATAAGTTTGTGCAACCAAGCTAAAGAATTAATTTTCTTTGTAAAGACTGAAGATATCAAGAAGGCTTGGTGTCAGTTGCTGAAAGTAAGGCTATTAAATAAAGAAGAAGGGATTGAGAACAAGTAGGAGACTGGTAAAAGAAAAAATGGGGATGGTAAATGTGATCAAAATACAGTATATACATGTTTGAAATTGTCAAAAAGCAAATAATAAAATTAAAGTTACCTTCTGATTCTGCAATGTGTATGGTGCTTTAATTAATACTTGTTACATCATTACTGGGAAATGCTATTTTCTTATTTATAATGAATATATAGCCAAGTAATTATTAAAAAAAAAAAAGAGTGAGAGACATTCAATAAGACTGTGGTAGAGATTGGGTTTGAGAAAAATGCTATGGATATGACCTTATCCCAGATCCCAGGGCCTGAGTGGTGAGGTGCAAGGAGGCCTATCTCAGGCTGGAGTTTGTCTCAAGGTCTTTAAAGAAAGCATAAAAGAAGCTAGAGAAGCCATCCCCACTTTCCTTTTTTTTCTCCCATTTTCTCTTTGTTACTCATCATTACTGATTGTGCTTTTGATTTTTTTAACGCATGAATACCCAATAGCTTAGTATCATTCAATGAAGATCTACAAAGCTTCAGCCATCAAATAAATATTCAGCATCAACTCATACAGGCAACATCATCTGTGTCCCAGATATCCAATGTATGCTTTCATTGTGTATGCTCAGGTGCATGCATGCCACGGTCTATGTGTGGAGGTCAGAGAACTGTTGGGGTGTTGGTCCTTGCCTTCCACCTTGTTTGAAGCAGGATCTTCCATTGTTCACCTCTGTGTTCAGTCTAATTGGCCCTTATGCTTCCAGGAGATTCTCCTGTCTCACCTCCCTTCTCACTGTAGGTACACTGGGATTAAGATGTAAGCACTAGAGCATCCTCCTTTAGATGCTTTCTGGACATCCAAATGCAGGTTGTATGGCAGGGCACAGAGCCATCTCTCCAGTCTAGAAATCACATAATTGACTAGGGGTTTGTCTTATGTCAGTAACATATTACCTTGGTCATTATAGCTTTACAATTAATCTCTACTAGTGAATACTGTGGTATATTTGCAGATATGATGCCTGAGCACGTGAGTGCCAAGGCACGAGGATGTTGTCATTTGTCTTCCTCTATAGTTGCTCTCTCCCTTATTTCCTTGGGATGGAGTTTCTCATTGAACCTGCAAGTGGCTGGTTTTCCGGTAGACTGACTAACCTCTAAGCACCATGGATCCTCCTTACTTTATTCCCTTCAGTATCCTGGGTTATTGGCATGGATTTCTGTAGCAGACAGCTTCAGGTCTCTGAGATGAATTTCCACATCCAGGGGAACTTGCATAATGGCAGAAGTAGCTAGCCATGCTTTCACAGGTCCACGCAGAGAAAGAGAAGCTACAAGCCAAATTCCACAGCATATTTCATGAACTCCAGGCACTTTGCATATCTTTAGATTGGAATTTCAAATATACCACCACACCTTAGGGTGCCAGTGACACTTCATCCAGTCAGGTGGCTGCAGATCTAAATTACAAACTTTAATAAAACACTGAATATATTGGGGGCCATCTATTCAAACTACCACAGTTACTGAGCCCAGTTTTAAAAACTTATTTTATAGGGCTGGAGAGATGGCTTAGCAGAAAGGGCACTTGCCTGCAAAGTCAAAGAACACAGGTTTGATTCCCCAGGACACACGTAAGCCAGATGCACAAGGTGGCACATTCATTTGGAGTTCATTACCAGTGGCCAAAGGCTGTGTGCCACTATTGCATAAATAGGTTGTGTTTGTCCAGGTGGTTGATTTCATACACTGCAGGGTCTCCTGCTTACTCATGCTATTGGTGACTTGTGCTGCAGCAGTTTCCGCAGGAGCTCACTGTGGGGAGCAACCTAATTCTGGACCTAGGATTTAACTGTTTGAGTCTGTTTTTTTTTTTTTAAGGGAAGCTTTTCCTTCCTTCGGTCCAGTCTGTCAACCCTCCCCTGCTTTGTTGGTGACTATATCTTGAAGAATGCTCGTCGGAGTGAGGGTTTCTGTTGAACTGATTCATGTTTTCTTGACTTTTGTGTAATCCCCTTCCCACCCACTCTACCCGTTACCCTTTCAATCCCCTCCTACCGCTGATATTCTGTTCCTCCATATCCTGTCAGGTTTTTTTCTCCAGTGTGTATCTTATTATATTTTTTTTGCTTATTTGAGAGAGAAAGAGAGAGAGAATGGACATGGCAGGGCCTCTAGCTACTGAAAACAAACTCCAGTTGCATGTGCCAGTTTATGCCTTTGGCTTATGTGGGTACTGAGGAATGACCTGGGTCCTTAGGCTTCACAGGCAAGCACCTCTCCATACTTTGATTTCTCTCTCTATCTCTACCCTCACATGGATGTTGGTTCACCTCTGGAGAGTGGAGGGTTCCATGCAGTATTCTTTGTAGGGTTGGCTTGGGGCTCATGCAATCATACAGCTTGTTTATATTGTAAAAGATTTTTCTTTCACCTTTTATTAGGAAGGATCATTTTGCTGGGTACAATAGCTTGGGTTGGAAGCCATGGTCATTTTGAAATACTCTGTTCCAAAGGCTTCTCGCTTTAAGAGTTTCCATTGAAAAGTGTGGGGTAATTCTGATGAGCTTGCCTCTGTTTTTGTTAGCTATTTTTTCCTTATAGCTTTCAGTATTCTTTCCTTGTTTTCTATGTTTAGTGTTTTGATTATTATGTGACATAGGGTGTCCTTTCTCTTATCCTGTCTATTTAGTATTCTGTACACCTCCTGTACCTGGATCAGTCTCTTTTTTGTAATGTGGGAAAAAAAATTATTAAATAATTTTGTTGAAGATATTGTCTATGCCCCTAGCCTTTATTTATTCACCTTCCTGCCTATGATCTGCATATTTGGTCTTTTTAAGGTGCCCCAAAGTTCCCTCATATTTTGTTGACACATTGTTTTGGATTTTCCAATGTTTTGGGAGTCCTGGTTTAATTCTTCTGTCTTGTCCTGGAATTCCAAAATTCTGTCTTCCGTGCGGTCTGTTATTTTGATGAAGCTTTCTTGGGAGCCTTCAAAGAGGGTTATTATACTTTTGTTTCCTGGTATGTTTTTCTTCAGCATTTCCATCTCTTGCTTGAATTTCATTTTCCTTTCTTGATTTGACCTTTTTATTGTCTCTTGGAAGTCATTCCTGCATTTAGAAATGTCCTCATTGAGCTTGTTCCATTGGCCCATGAGCTCATTTATTTGTTGATTCACCTAAAATTCCTTTAGCCTTCTGTTGATCTCTTTTTGATTGTCTTAAGTTTGATTAAGCCATCTATGGAATACTATTTCCTGATTCTGTTTGGTTTTCCTTAGCCACCAATTGAGTTGTTCTTATTACATTCCATTTCCTTCATCCATCTTTTGAGTTAATTTTGTTGCCTTTCTTCCATTTATTTGAGAAAAATTTTGATTTGTAATTTCAATTCATTTTGCCAATTTTCTTACATTTCCTTCAGACATTCTTGGAGTTCCTGTTTGATTCCTCTTTGTCCAGTTTCTTCCCATTAAACCAGTTGTTTGTTCTTGGTCTCATTAAGTCCATTTAAGATGGTTGTTGAGATTTCATTTGGGGCTTATATAATCTCAGCATTCATTAGAAGATTCCATTGTGGTCTAGGTAATCTTGGTGGGAATCCCTTTGCTAAGTGCCATGTTTTATGTGCTTTGCCTTGGCTTATGCCCATCTAGAGATCAATTGTCTTACTGAGGTTGCAGCAATACCAGCTCCTATGAAGTCTGTGTGAGGTGGCCTGGTCTAACTTGATCAAAGTGGGTGTGTGACTGAAGAATATCCACTAGGTTGAGGTGGGTGCACATGAGCCTGAGCAGGACCTATTTTGTGTGTCCAGCAAATCAGGGTAAAACCACAGGAGGCCTGGCTTTCCTGTTGTCCAAGCTGGCTGCTTTTCTTCCAGTCTTACTTGCTGTCTGGCTTTTTTGATGAGATCAGCTCCAAGCTTCTCCAGGGAACTGGGGCCATTATGCAGTTCCCTTCACTGCCCTCTTCTTCAGCCCTTCTTCAGATAATTTGGGAGGCGGTGTCTTGCAAGGTGGGTATGAGAATTAGAAACCAAGTTGGTTGGCTGCTCCCACTGATTTGTTTTTTATCCCTCCAAGGTAGCTGCAGTAGAGTTTGGTCTAGTCCTGATGCTCAACCCTAGCTCTCAGCTCTGTCTCTTAACGTTGTGCGGCCCTGCTCATAGCTGAACTTTATCTGGTTTGTCTCCTCCCAGACAGCCTCCCTATAATGGTTGGTTTCAAATTTTTACCTTTCATCTCTTTTCTGTCCTTTTTTCTTTTTTTAAAATCTTCCTCTATCCCTTGCATCTCCTATGTTTGTTTATTTCCTCTTTGTTTCTTTCTCCCCAGCCCACCTCCTTTTTTATCTTGCTTTCATTAACCAGTGCCTTCATGTTCTTTCTACAATACCACTGGAACCTCTACATACATATTTGTGTTCTACTTTCAGCCTGGAATAATTCTGAGATCTTATAACAACTGTAACCCAAGTGATGTGGAGACAGTATTAGTAGCTTAAAAATTAAATCCTTCATATAAAACAAACAAACAAACAAGCAAGCAAACAAACAAACAAGAAGAACAAACAAAAAACCAGCTCCCTCTAGCTGGGTGTGGTGGTGCATGCCTTTAATCCAAGCACTCAGGAGGCAAAGGTAAGAGGATCACTGTGAGTTCAAAGCCACCCTAAGACTCCATAATGAATTTCAGGTCAGCCTGAGCTAGTGAGACCCTACCTTGAAAAACCAAAAAATCAACAAATAAATAAATAAATAAATAAACAGCTCTCATCTCAAAGGGGAAAAATTATTCCAGAACCAAATATGAAAAACAGTCACCTTTGAACACAAATCTATGTTATTCCAAATTCTATGTTCTAATATGAATAAATGTCATGTTGTTTGTATAGTAATGAAACAAGTCAAAAATCAAAACTCTTTTTAAGTATATTGGTGAAAATAACAGGATGGCTGATTATAGAAATCTGGGACCACTTCTGTTGTAGGCCTTTGATGCCATCTGATTACATTCTTAACCTTTGAGCTGTAGTATTCCAAGTAGTTTTCCTGACTGTCACAGTATGTTAGATCAGACACAGATATAGGGAATAAAAGGTCACTTAAGGGGCTAAGATGGCTCAAGATTATTTGGCTTTGGACCCTCATTCCAACTCTGCACAATCACTTAAGTAATCAACCTTGAATGTTTAAGATGGGTGTGGTTTCTTTCCTGGAACTATAAATGATAATTCAGTTTATTATACCAATGTTCATTTCTGGAACACTTCTCATTTCATTAATATACATACTTCTTATATTTTAACTCAGCTGCAGAAAGAGGTTTAATGTTTATACATCTATCCAAAATCGTTCTTCTGAAATGTGCTGCAATGATGATTGGAACAAGGAACAACAATGCACATTGGTATGCAGTGAAATAATCAATGCTCTCTACACTCATTCTCAAAATCATGCAGAAATTTAGTACTCATTTTAGTCCATTGATTAATCAAAGATGCTTTATGTTTACTTTAAATAAAGACAAAAGAATCCCAAGATAATTTTTCTCAATTTTGGATATTTTAGGTCTTTTTTACTAAAATAATCAATTAATAAGTGTCCCCAATCTTTCATTGTAAACACAGAATTAGAAGGAAATGAAAGAAGTTGCATAAACTGAACTTCTTTAAGGGTCATTTTAGTTCAATCTTTGGGCAAAGATTCAGGCCAGTTCTTATTTTATCCAAACTAGCACAAGTCTAATCACAATGCCAGCAACCAGCTGTGTGGATTCACTTGTATTTAGTATGTGTCTAATTGTGCTGCAGAGGAAAAAGACTTGATTTCATTTTATACTCAAAGGTATATTTTTAATCACAAACTACAAAAGACTTCTCTGACTTTTTGTGACACTTTATTTGATAGTTTTAAGTGAATATATATATATATATAAACAATGTATAGCTGATTTAAATAAGAATTTTGCATTATATACATATGAAAACATGCATTTTATCTAAGGTTTATTGTGTATCATTTATCATACCAAATTAACTACCCCTGTATTGTCATTAATTATTAGAATGCACTAAAAGATTCCAAACCACATTAGGTGCCAATGCAAAGTCATCTGTTTGCTTATTTTTATGTAAAAAACAGATACGTTATTGTAGCAGACAGCTTCAGGTTTGCTGATATGAACTTCCAGACCAAGCACATTTATGAAGGAAGGGATATTTATTGAAGCTTACAGATCCAGGGGAAGTTCCATAATGGCACAAGACCTGGCTTGCTTTCACAGGCTGAAGCAGAAAGAGAAAAGCCACAAGCCAAAAGCCACACAGCACATTTCAGGAACTCCAGGTGGAACTAAGCACTTTGCCTATCTTTAGATTGGAATTAAAAACCCACCACCACACTTTAGGGCTGGACCCTAAGATCTACCTCGTGACACTGCCTCCAGCCAGGTGACTACAGATACTAACTACAAACTAAAGATATTGGGAGCTGTGTTGGTTTGATTCAGGTGTCCCCCATAAACATAGGTGTTGTGAATGCTAGGTTTCCAGCTGATAGAGATTTGGGTATTAATGCCTCCTGGAGGGAGTGTATTTTGGGGGGCAGGCTTATGGGTGTTATAGCCAGTTTCTCCTTTCCAGTGTTTGGCACACTCTCCTGTTCCTGTTGTCCATCTTATGTTGGCCAGGGGGTGATGTCCACTCTGCTCATACCATCATTTTCCCCTGCCATCATGGAGCTTCCCCTTGAGCCTGTAAGCCAAAATAAATCTCTTTTTCCCACAAGCTGCTTTTGGTCAGGTGATTTCTACCAGCAATGCGAACTGGACTGCAACAGCAGCCATCTATTCAAACTACCACATTCCACCCCCGGCCCCCAATAGATTAAAGCCATCACACATTGTAAATTGTATTGAGTCAAATTTCAAAGGTCCCCACAATCTTGACCAACATAAAATAGTAAGTCTCATAAAATCAAACAAGTTAAATACTTTCAACACGTAAAGGCACAGAGTAAACATTTACAACTGGTTTACAACATAGCAAGGAGAGACTAAAACACTGCAAACTTAACCACCATCAATCTTCTGCAGTTCAGGTCCAATATAAGCAGAGACTGACAGTCTCTAGATTTTCCAATTCTTCCCCTCCAGCTGGGCAGAGTTGTTAGGGGACACTTCCATCCCAAGCCAACATGCACTCCATAGTAGGTCTTGCATAGTCCAGGTATATCTGAAACTTCTTCAGGTCTCCCAGCAAACCCTGGTCCATCTTCCAAAGGCTCTTCCTGCCTATCAGGGTCATCATGCCCTGCCTCATTCCTCATCCATGTGCATTTCATGGCCACTCCACAGAGTTTTCATGTTTCCGAAGCCAATACCAGGTATGAATGACACAGGCATATTCTTAATTCAGGGACAGAATAAATCATAGCCTTGAAAAACAGGTTCCTTCTCAAGTCAACTCTTTCCAAAAGAGTGAACATGTAAAATGCAAGCATAGTACTGTGCATTTCTGAAGTAAGGACCAGGGAACCAGAGTCAAGTAGATCCCTGTAGCTCTTTGGCCATCTAGTCCAACCTACTTGGCATGATCCAGTGCAATAAGAGACCTGTGTCAACAAAAACTTCCACAGCATTCTGAAGCATGACAGTCTATATTGTACTCTGGCCTCTACATGAATGTACATGCATATGCACCCACATACACATACTATGTACATAAAATGTGAGAATTAACAGTGCTTATACTTATATGTTCATGTATATAAAGCAAAGACAAATGTTCACAAAGCACACATAAACCCACATAACTCATGACTAGAGTAATTTCATTTATTTCCATTCTATAAGGAGACATCACTGAAAATAATTCAGATGTGATTCTTGAGCAACACAATGAAGATATCATGAGCTTTTTCCCTCTTACAATAACCCAGAATGTTTTGCCTTGCCACATAATTTTAAAATAAAAATTGTAAATGTGCATGCCATAAACATATTACTTATTAAATTAGGTGCTCCCATACAAATACTGTATTTGATCCAGCTGCAGTTAGATGGAACAAAAGTTATATTATATTCTCCACATGCCCTAAGACTGCAATCAGGTAGAATATTTTGAAATTAAATGCAAATATGCTTGTAGTTGGCAAGATCTCATGGCAGGATCCAAATGATCTAGAAAATTGATTGTTATTGTGTTTATTTTGTAGTGTATCCAAAGTCTATAATGTGTTGGTAAAAGATAACTTTATTTATTTGAGTATGCAGGATTTGCAGTATTAAAATTTTCCATGTTCTTCTCTTAGTTTGTTTTATATGAATATGTATTTCTGCAACATCAGAGAACCTGCATAATATTTCCATTTTGTTTTCATGATAACAAAATCATGTATGCCTGCTTGGTAAGCAAATGATACATGTTATATAGTGGATCATGTGGCATTTTAATACCAACATAATATTTTACACGATATGATTAGGGCTCAAAGGCTGAGTAAAACATAAACAAAATACAGAATCAGATATTATGTCTCATTATTGAACAATCACGACATATACTCCAAAAATTTACACATCTTTTCTCAAGTTTAATCCATTAAAGGAATCAATACTAATGCCAATTCAATTCCTTTTCTTTCTTTATTTTTCAGCACATCTGTGCCCTGGAAATCTGTGGTCCAGGAAGGGCAGTTCCAGTAGGTGGAGTAATCGTAAAGCAAATATTCTGTGTGGTTCTAGCTTTCTCAGTCTATTGTCATCTTGAACAAAAATTAACATAAATCAGATGAGTTTTCTACGAAATAGAAGCTTAAAAACATAAGTGCAGAGAAATGTATTGCTATAGAACAAAACACGTTTTCTTCAGTCTTCAATTTTCTCTATATTTTTCATTGCACTTTCAAACTTTTTCCAGAGAAATTGCATCTCATATAAAACTCAGGACAAATAGCTCATTATCATCCACACTAAATTTGACAGAATGATCTTGAGTAATGTGCTGGGGGAAATCAGAGAAGACAGATTTCAGCAAGTTTAACTTTGCTTTTGGGGTCATTTGAGACTTCAGAAAACCATTTCTAATAAGGTTATGGCCTTGCCAGCACACACTTGTTCAGCCTGATCAGAACCATCCTGTCCCATTCAGAGGCATGACAGAGAGATTTTTGCCAAGTGGTGAGAATTGTGTCAGAAATGTCCAGAAAGGATATTTCCTATGCATATATCTCCATTTTTCCTAGGAACCATATTCACTTGCATTTTGTTTACCAAATACAAACATACTGATAGATGACAGAAGATTGACAGATAGATAGATGATAGATACTTCATTCTTTAGCTCTAAAAATGAGTATTTATACGTTGCTGTCATATTTCAGAATTTAAAACCTATAATCTCTACTTACCTTTCAAACAAAATTACATAATTTTGTACAGAGTTTGTCTGTTGTCTCAACAAGTGAAAATGATCTTTGTATAGCTCACAGGTCAGTGAGCTGACTAGATGACTATGCCAGGATACTCTAAGCTAGAATCATGGAGCCTGTTTTTATGATTTCCCTTCATATTATTGAGAATTAATTATCAAAAATGCTAGAACTCTAAATTGCATATTTTTTGCAGTGATGTAGGGGGAAGATCCAACACCTCTATCCTGTTCTTACTGATAGATACTACAAATAAATTAAACACAACTGAAACACCATAAATTATTTTCTCAAAATTCTGTGTCTTTTTGTTATGACTAAGCTTTCCCCAACAACTGCATAAGTATAAACATTGTATTATTTCTTGCATAAGTTAAAAAATATTGACAAAACTATTTTCTATTCTGAAAACATTACATCCTATCAATTATTTCCCTTTAAGATAGCATAGCATTATAATTGTGTCCCATTACAGAAAAATGACCATTTATATTAAAATGTGGAAAAATTAAAGACAATATTTTTATTCTCTCACTTTTATTACTTTTATTTCTCTTATTTCTGTTTAAGGGGGCAAAAGTATACATACATTATTCATGCACTTTTACATTTTGTGTGAATTTACTTCAGTAAAAGACATTACATAATTGAGCTTAAGATTCCCAAATCCAAAATTACCTCATAATGAGCATTTATATTTGCTTAATTAAATAGCATAGAAGTTAACACAAATGTTCTAAGAGCTAAACAAAATTGGGCCTTTAATCAAGACTACCCTTGATTCTTTTGACAAATGTTAAACAGAGAGAAAAATCAGTGCTTTCCTGTAAATATTTTATACCGCATAATCAACCATTTTTATTTGCTAATTTTTCTTATCTATGTAACTCCATATTCTTCATGGACACAAAACTATTTTTTTTTTTACAGCACAGCTTCTGAATCCCTGAGGACACACTGATACCCCCACATACACACACCCACTCATGGCATGGGAAAATAAGAGTATGGGTGCCTAGTTGGAGGATAAATGTCTCTAAATGGGAACTGATTAAGTGAAATCAGTTTTACTGCAACATATTATATGGTAGGAAAAATCTTTTTTTTTTCCTATTTTCCTATGGTGATAACAATGTTATATATTTCTCTTGGCTAATCTCAATATCTCATTTCTCTACTGATTGTGTGAGGAATAGATAGCAGTAGACTCATATTCACTTACTGCTAAATATTTCCTGACCATATAGAATTTAAGGAATGATTATTTTCAGTTTAAGCTATGTGTTCAATTATCTTTCATGGTCCCAAAGCATTTAAAAACATAAGGGAAGAGTAAAGAGGGAATGGTGAAGGAAGAAAGAATACTAGTTGACCTATTTTAGACAAAAATCAAGTCACAATTATTTTTATACACCTGATGGTCTCTGGTGTATTTTTTAAAATTAGTTTCTTATTTAAGAAGGTAGGAAAGAAGCCGTATATATTGACAACCTGAACCCACTAGGTATGTGTTTTATTAAAAATTAATGTGGCATATATAAGATGTCTTTCAGTGAAAAATATTTAGTTCTCATTAATTTTATAATCTACATTTAAAGACAACACCATCTATCTTGAAATAAAACTGAATAATTTCACCATTTAACCCTATTGTATGTATGAACCAAAGACAATCATCTCAATAAAGAAAAATAAAATTACAAATCTGTAAATACTATTTTTCAAGGAGAGGAAGCATACTTTTTATCTTTACAAATGTAAAATATTTGTCTTTGGAATAAAAAATGAATTCCTAGAAACATACCTCCTAAACTCTCTGACATAAGATATAAGACTTGTAAAACTTTAAAGCCATCACATGATTTGAACTACAATATTATATTTGGCACACTGTGGCTTGAAAATATTTCCAGTAGCAATGTAATATCAGCACAAAAAAAGGAAATTTCAGAGAAGGAAAAAAGAATCATTATATGGTAAGTTCCATCTAATCTAGATGGCAAAGAGGTTATGTCAGTCACAAGGGACAATTCCAAAATATTATAGCTGAGCAAAATTCCATTACAAATCACCTCAATATCACATCTCAATATACATACACCCAATTTTACAGTGTCATCAAATAGTGACCTCATTTTACTAGGGATATACAAAGTAAGTATGTATACCTGATTTCATCAACAAAGTATGAAATAGTGGATTGATGCTTTCTTTTATTCAGCATTATTCTCTCCATATGTAAAATGCTCAGGTTAAAATAGATGATCTCCAAAGGCTCCTGAAGAGAGCATATTCTGTTTTCCTACAAACATAGAAAGAATATTACAAGAATACTGTTCTTGCTCTTTAGCATGGTGATTGTGGTAGTTTGAATAAGAAGTCCTCCATAAACTCAAGTGTTTTGAATACTTGGTCCCAAGCTGGTGGCAATTTGGGAGGTAGCATCTTCCTGAAGCACATGTAGTGCTGGAGGTGGGGAACTAAAGGATGTGATAGCTTATGTTCCCCTTGCCAGAGCTCATTAACTTTCTTGCTGTTTTCTGCAAGATGCTGTGGCAAGAAGTGATGCCCAGTCTCTGCATTACCATCCTTTCCCTGCCATGCTGAAGCTTCCCCTTTAGAGGGTATGCAAACCAAACCCTTTTCTCCTATCAGCCATGGTGGAGTCAGAAAAGAATGAAAAGAACTGCAGGACCAGGTAAGAAGTGCATCAACTAACCAGAAATATGAGTGAATACCTCAGATGTTTTGGGGAGAAAAGGGTCACTCATTAATTCACCTACAGAGGAAATGCTTATGAATGTTTAGATAGATTCATATTCAGATCTGTGTGTGACTAATCCTCTCCACACGTGAATTTCATAGTAAAGGGTGGATATATGATAAATAAAAAGCCTTTGTCATTTGGAAGTCATAATCCAACAATAGATAGCATCTACTTATTTAATATTTTAAGTTATGTAATTAAATTGCATACTCATAAAGTAGTTTTAGCAAGATTTATCAATGTCAGAACTTTCACACTAGGGCAAGATAATGATTGTGTGTGGAATGTTGTGCTGATTATTGTAGGATGTTTTAATAGTATCTTTGGCTTCTAGATCCTGGTATTCATCATTCCTCTAAAGGTATCACGGTAAGTGTCTGTGAAAAGGATGTCTTCTAGATGACAAGACGGTACCTGATGGAGGACCAATGGCCCATTTCAATGTATGCAGGGATACCAGCAGGAAAGAACGATTCTTTAAAATCTGATCTTAATGCTTGAGGAGGATTTGCTTTTGTGAAACTAGTTACATTTACTGTTGAATGCTTGCATATAAAAGTAAAAGAAAATTCACTGCACTTTTTCTTAAAACTTTGAATAAAACTCTAGTAAAGCCATATAAAGTCAAAATAAGTCTTCTACTAAGGAAACCAAATTTAAAAAATGCACTTTTACATCACAAGATCTCCTCATTTCTGGATATACACCCATGTGCTCCTTGTGCTGTCTGACTGAAGTGTAGCTGATTGAATTCTGTGCTTTATCCCATGACTTCTGCATGATCAAATCTTTTATTATTCTAGCAAAACATGCATCACACTCCTTACTTATTTTGAACCAATAAGTTTGTTTTCTGCTAAGGAAATTACTTATCCACCAAGAATTGTGTTTGTTTACCCCTCTTCATGTGTCTCTGACACTCTCATATTTACTCATTTACATACTTAGATGCCCATTTCATATAGTTACTATTTTAAGATTAAAATTACTATGTATCTGTGCTCTGGGAAATTCTATTGCAACAAATTCTAGCTGCATTAAGCTGAGAAAGAATTATTCATGTTCCCAAAGAATATTATTGACTCAGCGCATGGCCACATGGTGACTTCAATCAGAGTTTTCAAGTGTTAAATGAACTGAGTGACACTAAAGACTCTCCAAAATTGCAGTAGTAAAGTTTATATTGCTGAGTGCATGATCTGGTTGATATAGGAGAGCCTTTAACATAGAGAAATTAGGTTTAATTTCGGAAAAATGTATTCAGGGATATTTTGGGGAGAATTAACTTATATCCTTATTAGTAAAATATTGTAAACCCAAGAAAGTCATGAGGGTTTATTTTCTAACCATGAAATGTATAACCACTGTCTGAAACCATATCAAGAGAGGTACTCAAAAAGTACACTTATTTCCTTTGGAAACAATGAGTCTTTTTCTAGTGTCAGCTACTAATTAAATACAACATTTTCCAAATAAAGCTATCACGTGCATAAGATTTCAAAAAGTTATTTACCATGTCCATTCTTAAGAGAAAATCAATAAAAAATATTAAAAATATGAAATAAAATTGCCATAGCCTGAATTAAACTTATAAAACATGAGTTCAGAGCTGAAGAGATGGCTTAATGCTAAGGCATTTTCCTGCAAAACCAAATGACCCAGGTTCAATTCTCCAGTACCCACAAAAGCCAGATGCACAAGGTCAATCATACTTTTAGAGTTTTTTTGCAATGGCTGGAGGTCTTGGCATGCCTGTTGTCTCTCTCTTTCTCTCTCTCTCTCTCTCTGTATCTGCCTCTCTCTTAAATAAATAAATGAATATGAATTTTATTACACATTTAAAAAGTGAGTTTAAATTTTTTTCTCTGTAGATTAAAGTTACATTCTTCTTATTAATAACAGTGATTTGAAATCAGATTTGTCAATGTCGTTTTGCTGATTGGCATTCATGTTACAAAGGCATTTTATAATATCATTATTTTTACAATTAACACATATTTTAAAATTATTTTTATGGATTGGAGTGAGGACTTAATGAGAAAAATGCTTACTTCTCAAGCCTAAAGACCTCAGTTTGAACCCCAGTACCTATGTAAAAATTATCTTTAAAATAGGCCTTAAACAGGCAGTGCATCTAGTGCCAGAAGGTAAAAATTTCAACCTAGGAAAAATGTCTGCTTTGAAGATCACTTCTGCAGCCACAAAATTTAGTATATATATAAAACAGTTAATCAAAATCTAGGGTAATATTTCATATAGATAATATGGAGAATACAACTTTAAAATATGAAGGTATCCAATATATTGAAAAAAATCATTTTTCATTTGTCTATTTTTAGTAAAATTATACTATTACAAAGGGCAACTCACTCTGAATTAGACTGCCTGCATTTGTTTTTCTATATATACTTTCTAGCTTTTGATCACAGATCACTTATTTAAGCTCCTGGTGTCTCAGTTTCTGAAGCTTTCTTTACCATTTTCTTACCATAATTATGGAACAGAGATGCATCTATATTAAGTTATATAGGAGATAAATAACATTTTTGAGTAGGAAATCAGAGGATAGTAAATGATCAGCTGCCTTAGTTTTCTGATTATGTACAGTGGCTACAAATTATAAACTTGTTGACTCATCTCAACATAGCTAATAAAATGATTTATGTAAAGAACAAGCATGTTTATTATTTTAAACATCATCATAAAATATGTGTTTTAACATACTACTGTATAACTAATATCTCCACTCACAAAATTAATCTATTGAAACTAATATTCCATCATTCAAAATTCATTTTCATTTTAATTATCTATAAAATATGAACATAAATGCCTTTTACATGACCTCTTCTTATGAGGAGGAACAGAATATTCCCCATTCCAAAAATCTAGGTAACATTCATTTTCTTTCTGTGCCCAAATGTATCTTACAGGAGGAAGATTTCATGTTTTCTCACTACCTGAAGGGGCACAGTCCATTAGAATGGGGAAGATATGGTGGCAGGATTGTGGGGCTCTTTTGCTTACAACTAAATAGATCAGAAATCAGGGGAAAAGAGAATACGAGCATTTATCAGACTATCTCTACTTTTTCTCCTTTAACTGTGTCTGGGCCCTGAGCTCATGCAATGGTGGCATCCATGTACAGGGTAGGTCTTCTTGTTGCAGTTATATCTCTATAAACACCCTCATGTACATACCTAAAAGTGTGTCTCCTAGGTGATTCTAGATCCAGGTAAGTTGATAATGATGATAAGCTATCATAAGTCTATCATTTATCAACTTGACACTCTAGCACATCACTTTTAAGCCATAACATTCTCTCCATGGACCTAATAAATTCATAATCACCTCACAATGCAAAATATATCTAGTTTATTTCTGTGAATACCCTAAGTCTTAATAGTAATAATAATGTTCAAAAATCCAAGCTCAGGGCTGGAGAGATTGCTTAGTGGTTAAGCACTTGCCTGTGAAGCCTAAGGACCCAGGTTCCAGGCTCGATTCCCCAGGACCCACATTAGTCAGCTGCATAAGGGGGCACACATGTCTGGAGTTCATTTGCAGTGGCTGGAAGCCCTGTCACGTCCATTCTCTCTTTCTCTCTGCCTGTTTCTCTCTCTGTCTGTTGCTCTCAAATAAATATGAATAAACAACAACAACAACAAAAATCCAAATTCAAAGTTACTTCTGATGCATAAGAAATCTCTTAACTGTTACATCAAAAAACAAGTGGCAGGCTGGAGAGATGGTTTACTGGTTAAAGAACTTGCCTGGAAAGCCTAAGGTCTCATGTTCAACTTTTCAAATCCCACATAAGCCAGGTGTACAAGGTGACTCAAGTGGGCAAGGTCGCACTTGTGCACAATGGGCACACACAACTGGAGTTTGATTGCAGTGGCTGGAGGTCCTGGCATGCCAATTCTTCCTCTCTTTCTCATAAAAAATAACAAAAATTGGCATATATAGCAATAATTATTATTCCAAAAGAGAGGAATAGGGGATCCAAGCAATGATCAGCAAAAGCAAACTCAAAACCCAACAACAACAAATATCAAATGCTGTTGCTCCATGTCTAATATCCAGTGCTCATCATGGTTTTTCTAGAACCTAGATTTAAGCCTTCAGGATCACCTACAACTTGCATGCCTGCATAACTAGTATCAGATAGATAATGACAAATTCTTCAGTATCTAAAGATATAACATGGCACCCTTTGGAACATAGCTATAGTAGCTTCTGTTAGTCTTTGTGAACCATGGAAAACATTCCCTAGACATCTGTTATCCAATAGGGCATCCTAAAGACTGTTCTTTTTCAGAAACTCTATGTTAAAATGAATTTTCATTGTTTTACCCTGGCTTTCCCTATGGTTTGGGTTTGACCTTCAAAGCATGTGTGTGTTTTTTTTTTTAATTGCCCCAGCAAAAGTCCTAGGTTTCTCTTAAATGATACTAATCTCTTTAACAATTATAGCCACATTTTCCAAATCCATTCTGTTCTCAACATCAACACATTATAATCTTTTTTTTTTTCTTGTTAAACTACTCTTTTTGCACCATTAATCAGGGTTCTGCTATTTTCTTCACCAAACTCTTCATTTTGTTTCTTTCAGCTCTATTTTATTTGCTCTTTCTCTCTCACTGGGAATGTGGATAAAGGCAGGGAGCCACAACTGGAATGGTATACTCCCTTGAAATTTCCTTCCCCAAACAAATCGGTGCATTATTTTTATGATCAGCTTGACTTAAGTATTTAGATCATAAACAGAATGCATCCAGACTCATTGCAAGACTGGAACATAAATGGTCTCTAACCCAGTTCCTCATTGAGTTTTCCCTCTGAAACTTCATGAGGACAATATTTAGAGTTGGCCTGTCTATTGTCATCAGAACTGTCACCATAATGGCCCATTGGACTCTGCCTGCAGCCGTCAAAACGTCTCTAACCCACTGTCCCAAAATCTTCAACATTCTTCTTCCAAACCGGTTTCTAAGACCAACAAACTGCATAGCTGGGTTTAAAATGAAGGCAAATGAATTCTCACTTCTGTATTTGTTATTTTCTTGTTACTATTGCCAAATAACTGACAAGAAACAGTTCCTGGAGTTAGAGTAACTACATCAGCACATTGGTTGAGGATAAGGTCCATCAGAGTGGTAAGGGCGTAGAGGCAGGAACATGAGGCTACTTGCTCATGTCTGGGTGGATCAGAGAGACAGGGATAGTTACACTTCATTAGACTTTCTATATTCCCTCCTTTTCCTCTTGAATTCAGTCTGGGATCTCAGGACATGGGATGGAGTCAGCTACATTCAGGGTATGTCTTTCCACTTTACTTAAACCTCTCTGAGAACAGCTTCACAGACACACTCAGAAGTGGTTTTAGGTAACACTAAATCAAGACAAGGAGACAATAAAAATTAATTGTAACTATATATGCTTCATTGGAGCTGAAAATATAGTTCAGATGGTAGTGTTTTCTGGCATATCAAAAGCTGTTGATTCAATCCCCAGTACCTCGTAAACTCAGTGTAGTAGTACGCACCTGTTATCTCAGTGCCCAGCAGCTAAAAAGCAGGAAGATCATGAGTTCAAGGACATCATAAAAAAAATTTAAGTCAGCTTGAAATACATAAAGCCCTACAAATAATAATAATAACATTGGAAAAAAATATGCCACTCTATAAACTGATTATTTGAACTAAATTCTATTTGAAAAATACACATGCATACACATACACTATTGGTACATCCTTGTTTCTGCTTGGCTAAGTGTAATATACATATTCTGTATTTAATTTATGAATAGGAAAATTTGTCCTCCCTATCTTCCAAGAAGAAAGATTGATTGGTGGAGAAAACTCTATATCAACTCTGGAGACAACACAAATCTATCCACATAGTGTGCCATACTACCTAACCTTCATGTCCTACTTGTTTCCCAAATACATTCCTTCCTGATAGTTTCCATCCTCAAAGGCTTAAGGTCCATTTTTTTTAAATTTTTTTGTTTATTTTATTTATTTATTTAGTTGAGAGCAACAGAGAGAGAGGGGGAAGAGAGAGAATGGGCACGCCAGGGTTTCCAACCACTGCAAATGAACTCCAGATGCGTGTGCCCCCTTGTGTATCTGGCTAACGTGGGTCCTGGGGAATCGAGCCTCAAATCAGGGTCATTAGACTTCACAGGCAAGTGCTTAACTGCTAAGCCATCTCTACAGCCCAAGGTCCATTTTTGTTTTTTCTATAATTGAATTGTCTGTTATTGAAGCATGGGCCCAGATTCAAGTTTTAAGGCACATTTTTGAAAATTGCTCATTCTCTGTATACTATATACATATGAGATGCAAAGGGTAATATCTGTTGTTTGGCTTTCTCTTGTTAATATTTCTTCTGTAAGAGGGGCTCCAGGTAAGATATCAGAAAGGTCTATGGGTAATTACTTTTTTCCTTCTCCATGTATATAGTCATGATCTCTCTACCTAACTTCCAACTATTGTATGCCTTAAAAATTATTGGCATCTAGTTGCTTCTGCTTGCCTAGAGTGTTATCTACATGTTATAATTGAGCCATCATATTGATTTTGTTGTTAATTACTCTATTAATGCTATATTACACAGAGGAATAGAATATGGAGGCCCATTCATTCCAAGCCAGCCTTTTAAACACGTGCATGTCGACTGCTTCAGAAGATTTCTGCTTTATATTTTTAGGAATCCTCTTACTTGGATATAAGTATCTTGTTTCTTTTTGCCTTATTGATTTTGTTTTTAGCTTTGATTTATGGAAATAACATAGAAAAGATGAAGTCTATGGATTTTATTTTTGAATAATGAGAATATCCCATATTCTCCTGCCATATAGTAGCCAAATAATATTACTTTAGGACAATACATATAATTTTCTGAAAGTTTTGTTCGTTTGTCCCCAAGTACTTTTAGCTTGTTGTCATAATTGCTCTTGGTTAGTCCCCAGAAAGTTCCCATCTCAAATAGAGATGTTAGGACAATTTTTTTTTTTTTAAGTTGCTAAGCTGTGTGCCCAAGCTGTGCTGAGGATGACATATTAACTACATGTTATGAACAGAAAACCTACAGGGATTTAGGAAGACCAAAGCTTAACAAATGTGAGGAAATTTGCCCAAAGGCATTGTAAGTTGAGTTGAAGTTTGAACCTGATTTTACAGAAATCTTAAGCCTATACTTTTGAAGTAAGAATTTGTACTTTTCATTAAAGCAACCTAAATAGATATTTTATATAACAATATATTTTTGACTGACTTAATTTTGTTTCCATATATAATTTCCATATATATATATATATATATATATGTATGTATGTATGTATGTATGTATGTATGTTTGTTTGTTTGTTTGTTTGTTTTGAGGTAGGGTCTCACTCTGGTCCAGGCTGACCTGGAATTCACTATGTAGTCTCAGGGTGGCCTTGAAGTCATGGCGATCCTCCTACCTCTGCCTCCCAAGTGCTGGTATTAAAGGCATGCACCACCACGCCCAGCTTCTGTTTCCATAATTTAAATCTCTATATATGCATTGATTTTAGAGTCATTTTCTTTTTTGAAAAATGTTATTTCTTTTTGAGAGAGAGAAAGAGAATGTGTGTGCTAGGCACTCTAGCCACTACAAATGAACTCCTGACACATGTACCACCTTGTGGATCTGGCTTATGTGGGTACTGGAGAATTGAACCTAGGTCCTTAGGTTTTGCAGCCAACCACCATAATTGATAAGCTATCTCTCCAGCCCTATGGATTGATATTAGACTAACTTTTCTTAAATGGCATTTTTAAGAACACATGTTACTATTTAATTTGATTTAATTTTCTGACTCTGTGCATGTAAATCTCTATTTGAGAACAACAGTGATCAATACAAATAATTACAGTTATTCTTTGCAATTCACATCCACAGCCCTTCATTAACTAGCAGAGGAATAAATACATTGATTTCTAAGTTAAGCTCTTAGATACTGAATAAAAATTAGTATGTCCTAAATATTTTAACATTATATGTACAGTTTAGGTAATTGAATTTAACTTCAATATACTAAAGTGAATGTAGTAAATAACTTTCTGGCTATGATACTTTACCATTCTAATTCATAAAGTGAATTCTGAGACATTGAAAGAAGAAAGTCTTCAAAAATATCAGATGCTTCAAGAGATAGAATAAGTGTTACCTTTAAAGAAGATAAGCTAAACTATTACCAAAGAAACACATTTTCAGTAAGAACAGCTTATAGTCGGATGTTGAAGATTAAAACTTCTGTCATTACAAAAGATTTGGAGTAGGAAGTTGGGTGATTTCTGAGCTCAGTACAATAGACATTGTCTGACATGAACCTATGAACAATAGCCTAAATGACTTTGGATCAGGGTTAATTTAGTAGTAATGTTCAAGATCATCATGGTGGTTTTGAATGTAAATATCTCTGTAGCCTCAAGTAATTTTTTAAATTATTATTAAAATGAAGCTTCCTACTTAGTGTCCATCAGCCAGAGCCCTGCTGGAGGTGGAAAGTCACTGGGGCAAATTTTGAGTCTAGAGATGTGTTCAGTGTCAGCTTCTGCTTATTGGTACTTGGTGTGGTCTCTTTGTGCTATGGATGTATGATGAAATGAAGCACCTTCTTCTGGCACCATGAAGCTTCCACTGGAATCTGCAATCTCAAAATAATCCCTTTCCTCTCATAAACTGCTTTTGGTAGGGTGCTTGTCCCAGCAATCAGAAGGTAACTGCAATAATCAGTACCTCAAGAAAGGCATCGAATCCTATGTAACATAGACTGCTAAAAAGAACCTAATCATATGAGTTTAAAAGTATAAGATATCATTACATAAGCTATTTTACTTATTATATATTTGATTTTTAAATGTTACATAATATAGCCACAATGAAATTATCACTTTGTTCTTCTCCATTTAAGGTTATTATCCATTCATCTTCTCTTTCATTTCCTCCACAGGTATTTAAAAGATTAGGGAGAGTAGGCATATACTAAAATATTGGATTATTAGCTTTATAACTATTTGTAGAAAAAAATAAATATGCAATCTGATCCTAGAACCTCAGGGCATTCATTTCAAATGAAGAGTTTGTTACTGCCAAGTTAAGTTTTGAGCAATGAAGGTGTGAATAATTATATTTGGTTATTTAAAATATTTATTCCTATACCATCAATTTAACTTACATTTTTCAATCCTGTATTTAAATATTGAAAACCTAAGTTATAAGAACTAAGAAATTAATAATATAACAAATGTTCATGGAATGATAAGCTATCATTTCTTTTCATTTCTACTTTTTCTCTTATCATTTATTTCTTCCTATCTTTTGTTCTTTGCTTCTTTCTTCCTTCTTTAATTTATTTCCTCCCTCCCTCCCTTTTTTTATTATTTCTTTCTCAAAAGTATTTTCTCTTACCTTGCTTACAAAGATGGAGGGTTCTTACAATGTACTCACACTTGGGGCAGAGTATAGCAATAATTTATGAGAAAAAGAAAAATTGTAAAGAATTCTTAAACCAGCTGGTGTCTCTCAGATGAATTTTTTGTTTTATATAAATGAATGTTTAATATTTTACATAGATTTTATTTTGCCTAGTATCTGTGCTGTACAATTTTTTTAAAGGCAGAGTGAAAGTTTCTCTCAACTTTATTGATAAATGACTGGTAAAAATATAGTGACTTAAGGTATAAAACACAATATTTGATATTTGATAGAATATTTGATTGAAACATACCTCATATAATAATTGCAATACTAAGACTTTTTCACTTAGCCATCACATGAGATTTGTTAATCTTGTTTGGTTGGAGAAGGAATTAAGACACTAAGATTTCTTCCTTTAGTATTCTGAAGAATACAAATCCCTACAATACTTTATCCACTTGTTCCAGAAATCCTGGTATAGGAGTTGCCTTGCAGTGCTATAGTCAGAGGGCAGGAAGAAAGCAGATTTTACAAAGGCAAGAGAAAGCTAAGGCCTTCTCTCTGTGTAGTTCTTCCCTTTTTGGTACTTTAGTTGGCCAAGCACTCTACTTGGTTCTCCTTGGTGGGTGAGAGGCTTGGTGACATGCATCCTAGGAAAATGTCAGGAAGTGTAGAGGGGTGAGACTTTTATTTTATGTTTAACTGTGTGGTTTAGCTCTGATTGCCTATTTCTTCTAATTGTCCCTCATTCTTCCCTCTCAGGAGGTCACTTCAAGTATTGTCATGAAAAGGGGTAATAACCACTGCTCTGGTTAATACCCACTGGTGTGAGACCCTGGACATGGTCATTGGTTCTGCCAAGAGGTGGAAAGGTTAAGATATGACCAAGCTATAGGAGAAGTTGAAAGAGCTGTGATGAAATTCAGGTGGAAAAGCCACAAAGGGGTCTCCATTTGAACAACCATCTTCATTTTTATTGCTTCTCTATGGGATAGAAAGCTGTTCATGTAATTTAAAAGACAAGGACCAAGGATAACAAGAGTATTATGGCTCCCAAAGGGGCTCAAAAGAAGAAGAAACCAAGTAATTGAAAGTATCCAAGACTTAATTTAGATTCATATTCCTGTGACAGAGGTAGGTATCATTGTCTAAGCCTGCTGACCTTTTTGAATAGCTCTTGAACATTTTCTTCTGCTTGTGAGATGACATTTATATAGGTGCAACAAGCTTTACTGCTTGGCCCAGTCAAAGGTTGAGAGATCACCTGAAAGGATAAATCACTAATTGGGTTTGCTGGAAGGAGAGATTTTGATAGAAAATCCAGCAATCTTTAGAGTTTCTCCTGTTCCATGTTGTTAGACATGGGAATATGTTGATTTTGTTTTTCTTATTAGGTTTGGGGATAAAAGCTGGAGAAGCAGAGGAATAAGAAAAGCCTAACCAAGAAAATAATGACAGTTCCCAGGTGTTTCACATAGTAGTAGGCACTGGAAGGGCTTAAGTCATTAGGCATAATGGCAGAAAGAAGCAGAAGACAAAAATAGATAGTATATATAGAGAGAATTATTACTCATCTGTGGCTGGCTGTGTCTTAAGAACAGTTTGAGATCATAGGAAGAGGCTCAAGTTTCTTCTGTGGCATTGGGTCGGTCCTCTTCTGTTGAGAACTGTGACAAGTGTCACCTCTTGACTCTAGTGTGATAAATCCAGGAGTCTATACCAGCACCTTAGCAGCCTTGTGGGTGGACAAGGAAACAGAGGAAGGTCTCACCCAGCAGGAATCTAAGGAAAGGGTCTTCTAATCTTTTTTTTATAAAGATCAAATCTCTGGAACAAAATGATGAAGGTCTTTCATCATCTCCTTTGGGAGTTGTCTCTCTTATCTCGGAAAGGATTTGTTGAAACATAGCCAGATGGGTAACATGTGATATTAACTTCTTGGTTTCAGGCTCATGTAGTAAGTCTCTTGAGAAGAAGAGTTTTCCATACAATGCCTCAAAGGGGTTTAGTCCCAATGGTTCTGGAGTACTCTTCAGTCATATTAAGGCCAAAGGTAGCAGCTTCGAATTGGCCATTAATCTTTTCTCACTACCCTTAGGACCATGGATCCTACAGGACAGTTTAAATTGCATTCCCAAGTCCTAGTATACTGTCTGGGTGACTGCTGCCTTAAAGGCTAGTTTACACACTTTGAAAACTCTTGGATATTCCAAACCTTGGGATAATATCATATAAAAGGGCTTTCACCACCTCTTGTACCCTTTCTTTGTAGCAAGGGGAGGCCTCAACCTACTTGTAAAAGCAATAAACGCACACCAATAATAAGTGTGGCTTGGGACTGCCTAGCATGTGGGTGAAATCAATTGGTCAGTCTTCCCCTGGATATTTTCCTTGTCCCTGGACCTCAGCAGGGGATTTATGGGTGCTGTGAGGGTTAGTCCTTTGACAGACCTTGCATCTCTGAGCTACTTCACCTGTGATACTAGTTCCTCCTATCCAATCTATGAACATTTTTTTTTTTTATTTGAGAGCGACAGACACAGAGAGAAAGACAGATAGAGGGAGAGAGAGAGAGAATGGGCGCGCCAGGGCCTCCAGCCTCTGCAAACGAACTCCAGACGCGTGTGCCCCCTTGTGCATCTGGCTAACGTGGGACCTGGGGAACCGAGCCTCAAACCGGGGTCCTTAGGCTTCACAGGCAAGCGCTTAACCGCTAAGCCATCTCTCCAGCCCAATCTATGAACATTTTTATCAGATGAACTGAGATCTCTCTCCTCAAGTGATGCATTTGATGGAGGGACTTAAAAATCTTCCATTACAAATGATTGAACATTGGAGGTCAGAGTTCATCAAAGGTTGGTTCTTAAGGGCAGATCTGTTACCATATGTGTATAGTAGGACTTCTTGACATTAGTGTTCAAGTCGTTCTCCATATGGGTGGTAAGTAGCGGGGTTGAGGTAGGAGAAAAACTTTGGTCTCACCTCAGGTCCCTCCATCAGGGGAGCGTGGTACTTTACCATTCTGCAGCAGGTGTTCTTTGAAGTTGAGAATATCCTTGATGTCATAAGTAGTGTGCATGGTAAGTGGCATTCCCAAAGTCAGTTTATGTGACTCAGGGAGTAAGATTCTCACAGCTGCACTTGCTTTTATTCATCCTGGCCATACTTTGGCAAATGTTTTTTAACTTTTTGCTGAGAAATATGCCACTGCTTGGGACATTGGTCCCACCAGCTGTGGCAGGACTCCAAGGTCAATGCCTTTTCTCTGTTACATAAAGGGAAAACCGGGGTTATGTAGGTAACCCCAAAGCAGGATCCTGAGTCAGTGGATTTTTATGTTGTTGGAATGAGTGATGAGCCTCTTGTTCCCTAGTCAGCGGAGCTGAGGAATATTTCTGTGCTTCTTTGAGGGGTTGATAAAGGGGCAAAGCCATCTCTGCAGAAGCAGGAATCCAGCTGTTACAGTAGCCTGTTACCCCAGGAAGGCCCTTAACTGCTTGGAGGGGGAAAGCCAGAATGGACAGGATTTATGCAGAACTTGTACTACACTTTTCACCCTCTAGTGTCATTCCTAGGCATATAACACTGGATTAACATAACCATCCCCCTTTTCAGGAGCCACATGTCCCCTTGTAGCCAGGATATTAATGAGTAATCTGGTAGGCCTAGAAATAATTTTGTCTGCCAGGCCTTTAATTCCAAGCACTTTGGGATACGTAGGGAAGAGGATCACCATGAGCTCAAGGCAATCCTGAGACTACATAGTGAATTCCAGGTCAGCCTGGGCTATTAGTGGCAAACAAAAGCAAAGAAGCAAACAAAAAATGAGAATTAGTTGCTTCTGTTCCAGCACAGGATATTGGAGCAAGGTATTCTCTGAGTGTGACCGGTCTATTAGATCTGGGGCTGAGGATAGTACAAGAAAGTGAGGACTATCTCTGAAATCCTAAGGCAAAACTATGCTCATGACCTGTCCTGGCTTCCTTGTGGAGGATCCAAGAAGAAAGCAGCTTTTAAATCTAATACTGAGTCCTCACAAGTGCCTGATGGGATTTGTGTCAGTGGAATGTAAGTGGCACCATGGGTGGAATAGAAAGGGACCGCTGTGTCATTACAGGTTGGAGGTACTGGACCCGCCTCCATTTGCTAGGTCCCTTCTGAACTTCTGTACTTGCTGAGTTATAGGGATAGAGCACTGTCTCGGGACTCTTGGCCTCTTCAGAGCCAGGGAGATGAGTTTGAGTCCCTCCATAGCCTCTGGTTTGAGCAGGTAAGGTTTTTGGTGGGGAAGATGAGTGTGGTCCTATAGATGGACAATAACTGGTGTTGCTGTTACTGCCTGCCTCCCACTGTCTCTACACCAGTCCAGATAAAGGGACCTATGTTGGCTTCTGTCAACATTGTCTCTTGGTGGCAGAAGGAATTGTGCTTGATATTGGGAGAGAATATCTCTGCCCATGAAGATAACAGGAGTCTTTGGCACTATGAGGAATGAATGTTGGAAGAGGAGGTTTCCTCATTGAGAGGCAAGAGGCTGTGTGAAAACTTTCTTTAGGGACTGGCCTAGTAGAATGCTCAAGATTGTGGTCCTTGAGAACTTGGGACCTGGAGAAAAGGGTGGCATGGAAAATCAAGCTACTGTGCCCACTAGGTCTAAGGTATGTCATCCAACTTGTAAAGTTACCCTGCACTCTTTAAATTGTACTAGTGTTATGGGAGCCTAAAGTGGCATAGGGTGCCCTGGGACCCATAAAATGTTCTGTTAGGAGAAATGGCTTCATTCCCTTGGGGTCCCAGGGAATCTAGACCTCCAGTGATTCCTTTGGAAATCAGGACATTGTAGTCTGGCATTGGGAGTGAAATAGTTCTGGGACATTCTTTCTAGAAGTTTCATGGCAGTCCACAGGGGAAGCATGCCCTCAGGGGCCCTTCAGGGTGGCTTTTCCCTGGGTAACCTTTTTGATGGCTAACAAGGTGTGGTTTCATTTGTCCTTTTTCTAGGTCCTGGTTGCAATACTCAAAGGTAGAACCTTGGAGCAATAGATCCAAGCTTGTGTGGTTTACTATGAATGTCTGGGGCTGACTGAGTCAAGTCTTTATGTCTTAGAAGGTCCTCTTCCTCCTCTTGCTACTTCAAGGATTCTGGAGTTATATTGGTGTATTTTCTAATTGCTTCTCTTAATCTTTGGAGGAACATATTAGGAGGCTTATTTTCTCCCTAGCAGACAATAGCAAATTGGGAATAAATAGGGAGTTTTAACCTTGCCCTCCTTAAACCCTTTTCAGTACAGTAAATGTAAGGCCTCCTATACCATGCCTGAATGGGGTTGGCAGTGTCCCAGGAGGGGTCATTTAAGGGTATCCCCTGAGCTCCAGTTAGGATTTACCATGTTGGGGTCCAATGCATGAGACCTATGATGATCACCACCTGTTTGCTCTGCATTCTGTACTATCCTTTGACTTTCTCCTGAGGTCAAGGTTTGTTTCAAGATCAATATGACATCTCTCCAAGCCAAGCTTCAAGGAGGAGTTACTTGCTGAAAGACTTGTAGACAGTGGTCAGGGTTGTCAAAAAAAGAGCACAGTTCCTTTTTTTTCCCCTCCTTTACTGGGTAAATCTGGAAGATGACCAGATGAAATAAGTGGAGATACCCCTTCCCTGAATTTACTTCTTGAGGGGACAAGACCCCTTGTAACTTCTTCAGGGGAAAGGTGGACCACAATTTCTGGCTGGCTTTCCCCAGGATAGGAAGGGCAAGATTCCAGGGGAGGGAGGCAAATGTCTAAATGATTACAAAGAACTGGCATCTCTCAGTTGCAGGAGGGGTAGAATCAGTTCCCAAGCAACAGCCATGGTAGTGGGGTCTAACTGGCATTTTCTAGCCAGCTTGCCATTATCCCTGAGAAGTTGTAATTAAGGCAGTTTTTATCATTTTCCTTTTTTATACCACAAGACTCTAACTGGAGAATGGTGTTGCAGTTAAGCATTTCCTCAGGTGGCCACTTTTCATATCTCCTGAGGGGTACTGAGGCCAGGCTTCTCATCAGAGAAAGGTCAGACTCTTTGGTTTAACAGTGAGGGGATCTAGTTTGAGTACACTGCCAAGTGATGACTTCAAAGGAACTGGCATGTCTTATCTGCATTGAGATGGAAGGGGGTGAATTGAAGAGTTTCAGGTAAGGTTTGCCCTCTCATCACTGCTCATCCTTTACCTTTCTATAAGGGGCTCTTTAGCCTTCAAACTTATCTGACAGGTAGTGTGGTCTAGCCTGGAGGAGGGGTCAGATTGAGCAATGGGATTTCTGCACCTAACAATGGTTCAGCTCTCATCCCCTCCAGCTTCCTTTGCATTTACTTGACAAAGTATATCACCTGTTCTTTAATGCTTATTACATTTCTCTGGGGACTTCTTTCTCCTTTACTCTCCTAAGGGTATAAATAGCCAGTTATCTTATACTTTTTTTTGATTCCTAAATATTTTTTGATAATGCCACTCTCCAAAACAGAAAATTTGCCACTGGATTTCATATAGGAATCACAAAAGCCTCAAGACAGGTAGTTCTGTGTGTAAGCAAAAATTGAATTCATGTTTATCAGCAGAGAGTGACGTAGCCTAGGGAAGAACTGGCCAAAGTGTCAGATATTGATATCTTTGGACTCAGTGCCCAATGTGCCTCTCAGGACATGGTGGGCCTCTGCCAGAAGACTATTGGCAAACTGAGTAACATGTCCCCATCCTCCTAAGTTCCTGGGGTTATTGAGTCTATAAAAGGGGATGAGCAAGAGAATGGTCTCTTTCTGGGTGTATCTCCAAGAAAAGGGGAGAAATGTAAACAAGTTGGGAGTTCAATCCTACTATTCATGGTTGGAGGCAGGAGGTGGAAGTAGGGGTTCCTGCCATAGGAAATCTTTCCCCTTGGGCTGTCAACAGCAACAATTGGTGCTTCCTTGTCAGTCTTTGGTTCCACCATATAGGGCAGGCATGTAGTGGTCTATTTCCTCCAATAAGGTTACACCTCAGAATGCTTCTCCACCTCCCAGAATAGCACCACCAGCATCTGGAGACTTTGCCTTCAAGACTTAAGTCTGAGTGAACCATTAATTTTCAAACCATAATAATCCAGCATAAGAAACATAATACAATTTTGTATGGTATAAATTATAAAAAATGCATTATTCAAAGATGTGATTGCATCAATATCAGAAAAATTCAAAATTATTAGAATTAAATCAGCCTGTAATATGTTTATTGGACATCATATTGTTAAAATGTTCATTTCTTTCTTCCTTTTTTGTTTTTGGTTTTCTCAGATAGAGTCTCACGCTAGCTCAAACTTACCTGGAATTCACTATGTAGCTTCAGGGTGACCTTGAAATCATGGTGATCCTCCTACCTCTGACTCCCAAGTACTGGGATTAAAGCTATGCTCCACCATGCCTGGCTTATTCATTTCTTTCTTTTTTTTTTTTTGACCAACTATAATAAATATGTAAAAAGTATTCCAAATAAAGCCATTAGGTATTCACCATAGCACCAATCCATGTCATTGTTGAATAATCTCAAAGTTATTTACTTTATTTTTATTAATTAGGAACCTTACTCTATGAACATAGCTTGTGTTGATTGTGTTCCCATCAGTTTATCTGCAGTGGGGTTATTAGTGTTCCCACGTGGTCATGAATGGTCATCGCTGTGTGTGAGGGTAGCCTCAGAATACTCCTTCCCACCCTGTGGCTCTTACATTCCTTCTGCCACCTTGACAAAGTCAGGTTCACATTGCTGGTAGGAATCACCCAAACAAGAGGATATTGTGGGAAAAAAAGATTTATTTTGTCTTATAGAATGGAGGGGAAGTCCCATGATTGCAGGGGAAAATGATGGCATGAGCAGAGGGTAGATATCACCTCCTGGCCAACAACAGGTGGACAACAGCAACAGGAGAGTGTGCCAAATACTGGTATGGGAAAATGGCTATAATGCCCATAGGCCATCACCCAAAAATACACTGCCAAATATCCATCAGCTGAGAATCTAGTATTTAGAACACCTAAGTTTATGGGGAATACCTGAGTCAAACCATTCTGCCCCTGGCCCCCATAAATAACATAAATAGCAGTCATACTGATGTAAAATACAATACACTCAGTCCAACTTTAAAAAGTTCTCATAGTTTTTACCAATACCAATAATGTTCAAACATTCCCATAGTCCAAGATATTTTAACTAAGCCATAATACTAAAAATAAATAAATAAATAAACAAATGAACAAAAACACATAATGTCACAGAATATACACTCACACTGAAAAGATGGCATTGGGCATAGCAAAGAAATATCCAACCAATACAAGATTTAAACAGGGCAAACATCAAACTCGGAAGCTCCAAGTCCAACAACTCTAACCAATGACAAATCTATAAATCTGATAATTCTAACCAGCAAAAAATCTCTGGAGTTCTAATTATCCCTCCCCCCACCCCTAGATAGGCTACTCAGAGCCCTGTAAAACTTCACCCAGAGCCAGTAGCTCTCCTTAGCAGCTGTATCCTGGTCCCAGCATCTCCACTGGGTCTCCACTGCAACCCATTGTCCATCCTCATGGCTTCATCAGGTCTCCATGCAGGCATCTAGCAAACCTGCTTCACACTGCCCATGGCTATTTCCAAAACACAGTTGCAAATTCAATGACCCTCTCTTTCCTGCATTTCTTATACTCCATAATACCAGGCAGGGTGACAATTTGTTAATCCATGGGGGAATAAAGTGACTTTGAAGAGCACAGCACTCCTTCAGCATTCAGTCCCCTTCAAAAGAGTACATTTTAATGTTGTCCCAATGCAGGTCAGCTGATCCAATATCAAAAGTTGTAATCTCTCATATAATTTCAGCTGAATGGGCAGAAGTTTCATCCCAAAGATTTCATTGCTGTACCATAACCTTCTGCTCAGACCAGTCCATTTCTATGCAAAACAACCCTGCACATGTTCTCAGGACATGAGCATAACAGCAAGCCTCTCACATAAACTGCTTCTAGCCTAGTCCAGGCAAACATCTTTCTCACCCTCATAAGCCAAACCTCACAGTCCATAGTTCTTACTTTATTCAGGTCTTTCAACTGTGACCAGAATATTCCATCAAACTGTACTTTAAGCACTGCAAGGCATATCTTAGGCCAAGGTTTCAAATCCTCCCACATTCCTCTTGCAAAGCGGCTTCCAAAAGGCCAAAGCCAAATAGTCAATTTTCAAGCAGAAATGACTCCACTGTTGCTACCCAACTTACTATTGCAGTCAGGTTGGCATTGCTGGCAGAAATCACAGGAGTTTGTGGCGAGAGAAAAAAAAAAAAAAAAAAAAGGTTTATTTTGTATTACAGACTCAAGGGGAAGCTCCATAATGGCAGGGGGAAATGATGGTATGAGCAGAGGGTGGACATCACCTACTGGCCAACATCAGGTGGACAGCAGCAACAGGAGAGTGTTCCAAACAATGGCAAATATAAATTGGATATGACACACATAAGGCTGTCTCCAACAATATGCTGCCTCTGGGAGGCATTAATTCCCAAATCTCCATCTGCCTGGAACCTAACATTCAGCACATCTAAGTTTATGGGGGAAACATAAATCAAACCATCACACACCTCTTCTCCAATGTTTTCTGAAATTTAACTTTTTTTTTAATAAAAATATGTCTACTTTAGTGTTGAGCTCTCTGAATTTGAATTTCTACTTTGATGAGTACTAAGTGTCTTCAGTGTCCTTCACCATCTGGTTGAGCTGTTTGTCAGGTGAGTAGTGAGATCATCAATAATGTTTAAATCAGCATTTCCTCCATTATGTTTCCTGTGCTCTGGCGGATATGCTGTTTTTGTGCTAGACGGTCAGCTATCCTTTTTTTTTTTTTTTTTTTTTTTGGTAACATTGATGGATCTTGGTTCTCCCCAGTTTTCACTTCCATATCAAAAAAAAAAAAAAAAAATAGATTCTCCAACCAAGACTGAGAAGCAAGTCACTAGCTATGGTAGTGCATGCTGGTAGGAAATTGCTGGAAAGTATCATGTATTAAAAGGGATAGGAAGAGTTATTTAAGAGATTGATTTGATGGATATAGCTATTCTTCTTAGCCAAAGACCAGTGGGAGCTTCTTTCTGGAGACTATAACTTTCCTGTCCATATTACTCTGACTGTTTTCAATGGCAGCTATGAGTTCTTTACCATTGTGTAGGCCTCATTGCCACTATTGCACAGGGTTGTCATATTTTCAGCAGTATGAGGGCTAGCTAGCAGGGAATTTGGCTTCCTTGTAAGTTCTAGCATTAACTTTCAATGTCCTGTGTTATTTAGAAAAAGAGTTAATCCAGTGGTATGTTTACAAGGTAATTGATAGACTCCATTGTATTAACTCTTTTTCTAAATAATTTATTGACAACTTCCATAAACATAGACAATATATATATATATATATATATATATATATATATATATATATCATGATCATAATCCCCTCCCTCCACTTCCTTTCCCCTCCCGCCTCCATTGATTCCCTTCTTTCCAACTTGCATCTATCTCTTCTATTATGTCACTATTTTTTTCCTCCTATTATGTATGAGCTCTGGAGGTATTATCAGCATTATGAAGGCATTCAACCCCTTCCTTAAGGAGGTGACTTGGTTTATACCCTAACCAGGTGGAAGTAGCTTTGTTTTAAATGGTCCTAAGCAACATATCTGATATTTTCACCCTCCTGCTTTACATATGGTATTTTAAATTCTATGGAGAGGTAATTTCAATGGTCTCCAGACCAATGTCATTGGAAAGAATGAAGGTAGGGTCCATCCTTTCTCCAATGGCCTCCATGTCTGCTAATATCCAGCTACCTACATTAGTACTATCCAATATATTCTTAAAAATGTGGGGTATACTTTTCATAGAATAGCTGTAAACAAGAACAAATTAGAAATGAAAATTATTTCATTTCATTATTAAGAATATGTAAAATAAAATCATAAGGAAATTGCATATCTATATTAGTAATACCTAAAATATTAAAATGATAGGGATATAGAAAATATATTAAAAAACTCTTAATGGTGCAATGAATAAATATAATTTTATAGGAAACCTGTTTGTTATTATTTAATATTTATTGCTATGGCTTGAATGTTAAACAGCCACAAAGTTCCCATGTGTTAAAGTTTGGTCCCTGGTATGGCACAGCTGAAAAGTGGTGGACCCATTGAGAGGAGGGATGTTATGGGTGGTCTTTTCAGGACTGAACTTTGCCTTCAAGGTTGACTATGAAACTTGAAACTCTTCTTCTCCCCTTTTTTCCTGGGCTCCTGGTATGAGTCTTTCATTGTATATTTATGCTATGACGTATTGCTTCATTACAAGCTCCAACTATAAAGGTTGATTAAATGGAATGAAACATTCAAAACTGTCAGCAGAAATAAACTTTTCTCTTAAAAAAAGAAAAAAATTACTCTAGGTTGGGAAGATGGCTCAGCAGTTATAGACACTTTCTTACAAAGCCAGCCACCCTTGGTTCAATATCAAGCCTACCATGGAAGTCAGATGCAAAAAGTGGCACAAGTGTCTGGTGTTCATTTGCAGTGGCAGGAAGCGCTGGTGTGTGACATGCATGCACACATTCAGGTGCTTGTGCCCACTTGCACATGCACACACATAATTAAATATTTTTAAAATATCTTATTTATTTGAAAGAGAGTGAGAGAGGCAGATAGAAAGAATGAGCACACCAGGACCTCTAGCACTGCACATGAACTCCACACATTTACACCACTTTGTACAAGTGGCTTTCCGTGAGTACAGGGGAATCAAACCTGGGTCCTTTGGCTTTTCAGGCAAGTACCTTGACCACTAAGCAATCTCTTCAGCCCTAAAAATATCATGTTAAATAAATAAATAAACTCCTAGAAGAATGTCCTATTAACAACAGCTACAAAAGACATTAAATACCTAGGAATAAACCTAACCAAAGATGTGAGCAACCTCTACAATGAAATCTTCAAGGCATTCAAATGAAAAATTAAAGATGATACTAGGAAATGGAAAGAGCTTCAGTGCTCCTGGATTGGCAGAATTAATACTGTGAGAATCACACCAAAATCTATAGATTCATTGTAGTCCCTATCAAAATTCTAATCACATTTCTCACTGAGCTGAAAAAAAAAAAATCAGGAATTCTTAGGTATGCACAAAAGACTACAAGCAGCCAAAACAATCCTAGGGAGAAAGAACATAGCTGAATGACCATGATACCTGTTCTCAAATTGTACTGCAGAGCAATAATGATAAACATAGCATGATGCTGGCATCAAAACAGATACAGAGACCAACAGAAAGGAATAGAGACTCAGAAATAAACCAACATTGCTTTGACCAATAAGTTTTGACAAACTAATCTTTCATTACTGGATAGCATATTATTCAAGAAATGGTTCTGCAAACATGGATATCCAGCTGCATAAGAATGAAATTAAAGCTGCATCTTTATACTATACATATATAAATTCAAATTGAATCAAATATCTTAATCAAAAACCTAAAATAGTGAAACTGCAGAAGGAAAAAATAAAGAATACACTTCAAGACATAGGTATAGGCAAGCGCTTACTGAGTAGGACCCCAATAGCACAAGAAATAGCCCCATGAATTAATAAGTGGGATGGGAAATTAAAAAGAGCCTTCATAGAAGAATAAAACATCAGCAAAATGAACAGAATAGGAGAAAATCTTTGCTATGGGGTGTGTTGCAGTTACTTTCTCATTGCTAGCACAAAGCACCTGACCAAAATCAGCTGCTGGGAGCACAGGGTTGATTTTGGATTACAGACTCAAGGGGAAGCTCCATGAGGGCAGGGGAAAACATGGCATGTGTAGAAGCTGGACATTACTTCCTGGCCAACATCAGAAGGACAACAGCAGTAGACTGTGCCAAAAACTCAGAGCGAAACTGGCTGTAGCACCTATAAAGGTGCTCTCCAACAGTACACCTGCCCCACTGAGATTCCAATTCCTAAATTGCCATTACCTGGGAATCAAACATTCAAAACATATGAGTTTATGGGAGACATCTTTATCAAACCACCACATTCTGCCCCTGACCTCCATAAACTCACAAACATCCATGATATAAAATGCAATGCCTCAGTCCAACTTTAAATGTCCCCATATCAATCCCAAGGCTGTTCAAATGTGCCATGTCTCAAGGTCATTTAACTGAGCCATAATACCAAAAATACCACAAACAAACAAACATAATGACACAGAATAAATATTTACAATACAAAAGATGATATTGGGCATAGTAAGAAAAGATTGAACCAATACAAGATCTAAAGCAAACAGGGCAAATATTAAGTTCCATAGCTCCAATTGTGACATTTCTAACCAGTTAAGCATCTGGACTTATAATTTTGCCCCTTCATTTGGGCTACTCACAGCCTGAGGAAAACTCTATAGTGAGCTGAAAGCTCTAGGCAGACATTCCATAGTCCTGGCATCTCTATTGGGTCTCACTGCAATCCATGGTTCATCCTAATGGCTTCACTGGGCCTCCACACGGAACTTCCAATAATCCTGCCTCATGTTGGCAATGGCCATTTCTACAAATAAAACTGCTTTAAAAATCCAATGACCCTCTCTTTCTTGCATTTTTTGTACTCCATAGTACCAGGTGGGCTACCAATTTGTTAATCCATGGAGGAATAAAGCTGACTTTCAAAAGCAGGAAATTCCTTCAACATTCAGGCCCCTTATTTCCAAATGTTTCTGCATTCTTTCTGCTGCCCCAGTGCAGAACACCTGGCCCAACTTCAAGGGTATAAGTGCTCAAACAATTTCAGCTAAACAGGTGCAGTCTCCAGCCTGAAGCTTTCATTTCCTTCTGGGTCATTCATATCCATCGGCACACAGCTAATGAAGTGAAAGGATAGTTCACAAAAGGAGGAACATGAGTGGGCAGTAAGTACTTTAAAAACATATCTAACACCCCGGCCATCAGGGAAGTGAAAATTAAAACAACTTTGAGATTCCATTTTACCTCAGCCAGAAGGCCTATTAAGAAAAGTGACAACAAATGCTGGGAAGGAAGAAGGGACAGAGGAACTCATTTACTGCTGGTGGGAGTGCAAGATAGTATGGCCATTATGGAAATCAGTATGAAGGCATCGCAAAATAATCAACAATAAAACTCCCATATAATTCAGCTTTACCATTCATGGGCCTATACCAAAAGGATTCCACACCGTATGACAGTGATACTGGTATATCCATGTTTATCATCTCTTTCTTTATGACAGCTCCAATTAGAATCAACCTAGATGCCCATTCAACAGACAAATGGATAATGAAAATGGGATGCATATGTCCAATGGAATTCTATTCAGCAATTTAGAAAATGAAATTATGAAATTTATTTAAAAATGATAGACCTGGAAAGAATTATATTAAATCAAGTGACCATAACTCAGAACGCTCAAAACCATGCATTGTCCATGATATGCAAGCTTCAGCTTGTAATATCTACAAGTATATTTAGATATGTGCTAAGGTAGGATGGGAACCATGTGCGAGGGGTTTGTGGAGGGTGAAATGACACATATGACATGTAAATCGAAGGATGGAGGATATTAAGCAGCATAGAATTGGTGATAGAAAGGAGAAAAAGGATCAACTACAAAAAGTTGTATTTGAAAAATGCCAGAATTAAAGATACTTAAATTCCTATATGCCGAATAAAAAAATGAAATCAGTTAATTAACTCATATATTTTTATTATATAAAAAAGTGAATTATTAAAACAGAAAATTGAATCTGAGATTGGAGTCATTTGATGATGCCCACATACTTTCTGGAACAATTTTATTGGGGAAGAGGTGGAACATTTTGAAAAAGTAGCTATACTACAACTAGAATGCTACGAGAAAAGCTTCACGGACAGTTTTGTCAATGGCTTAGAAGAATACTAATGAGGTTTTCATATGGAAATAAGAACTTTAATAAGAATTGGACTAAATGCAATCCTTGTTATATTGAAGCAAAAGTTTAGATCAATTAATCCACACCCCGATACCTGTGATGTCACTGGTTTGCAGGCGTTGAGTCGTTGTCCCTGGACCTTGATGAATGAGAAAAGACAGTGGGAGAACAAGCAACCGGAGTTTAATTGAAAGTAAAAGTAAAACAAAGCTCTCCATGACAAAGAAGGGTCTGGAAACAATGAGTTTCCAGCAAAAAGTCTTGACTAGGGTTTTGATGTACTGAGAATGAGTTTGACTAATCCATCCCCATATGTATATTAGGCATCAAGTTAAGATAACCTTTATAGGTGAAGTTTGAATGTACATAGAGGATGCTGATTGGATAGTGGGTCAGGGAAAAGTTCGTAGAGTCAGAATGATCCTGATGGTGGGGTTATGTCCTGTGAAAGACTCCCAGGAGGAGGAAGAACTCAGAAGTAAAGAGCACAGAGGGATGCTCCTGAGCACTGCTGTGAGGAGTCAGGGTTAAGTTCTGACTGTCTGTCTTCCAGTCTCACCAGGGCAGCTTGGTGTCAACATCTGGGCCTGAGTCTCTGAATACCCACCTACAAAAGAAAGCTACCTCGCTACTGATCTCTTTCAGTGACAATCTGAGTTTGAGAAAGATGGATTCATTTTTCTGGTGGATGAGACTGCAAGGAATGACAAGATTCATAGAACAGCATGGGTTTTCCTAGCTGCTGTTAGCATCAAACACAAAAGGAATAGAACAAGGAGTCCTGTTCTTGTAATTTTTGCTTGTGTCAATTGCAGATTCATAAAAATTTAAAAAAAAAAGTGTACATGAAGTTGTACCTAAGGGCAGTGAAGTTATTAGCACCAACAAAAAGATGCCAAGAGCTTTTCACCAGGACCAAAGCTGTTTGCAAAGCAATAACAAGCACAGATTCAGTGATGTGGAAATGCAAATTTGTTTCAAAGAAGGCAAAACAAAATCAGTTCAGAAAAAAATAAAATAAACTCCAGGATTCTCTGGTCATCTATTAGTGTACAGTGAGTCATTTTTCCTGGATTCATTTTTCTGCATTCTGCTGACAGGACATTTTAGAGATTGCTGAAGACACAGGGATTAGCTCATATCTATAGCAGGAGTTGAAATCATCCACCAGAATCTCGTGATAAAGTCAGAAGAATGCAAGAGTTATGGTCTCACGGCTGCCGCCACTGACGTCTCAAAGGAAATCCTGGAAGGTCAGTCTGTTAGCTGCAGGTTTGATGTACAACTCAATGACAGGAAAATGTTTGGAGCTATCAGACAGAAGCTAATGCCTCAACAGAGGTCCTGAGAAGGTAGGGATACTGTGATTGCAGAGTGAAGCCATAGGCTGCAGGCCAAATCAACAATGCAGTGTCCAAACTGTCTACCAATAGCAAAAATTTAGAGGCATTGGTGCATGAGATTTTGGAAGTACACTGTTCAATTTCAAAGATTCATTGAAAAATAAAAGTTTTTTTTTTTTTTTTTTTTTTTTTTTAAGAAGAGAAGTAAAAGTAACAAAGCTTCTTGAGCACTGAACAGACAGAATTCCAAAAATGTTGCTGAATAGAATTTAGGGCCCTTTTGAGGTATGATGGGTTGGTTCTCTCCTTAGGATCTGCATCTATCTGAAAAAAATAGAAGCAGATTCTCCAATGGAAAGTAAAGTTAGCACCAGATAAATGGGATAACCCTTAATTTTTTATAGAGAATTTAATAGGTGTAGGTCCTTTTGTAGCCCATGATTGGTGGGAGCTTGATAATGGAGACAGGGCTCATTTTTGGACATGGTTCTGACTTATTTCCTAGCTCCAGCTGTGGGTTCTGTTCCACTGAGCAGACCAGTTAGGCAAATCAAGAGCAGTTGGTTTCCCATCATGGCTGTACGCCACTGCTGCACTTGTGTGAGCATCAGGACAGGTTATTTGCTGCTAAGTAGGTTAAACTATGAGTTGCTTGGACAGATATTGGTCATTTTCCTACAGTCGTGCATGTAGCACCTTCTGGCACTAGATGTGCTCACTGTGTGGGGACTGACTCTCTTCCAGCTTCCAGCCATGTCACTTCATGTTACATGTCAATGGCATATGATGTCTACAGCAATAGGGTCTTACCATTAACCCTTGGTGGGTCATCAAGTACTCTGGCAGAAATCTGTCATTCTTTTAGGAAACCTTGTATGTCTCTGATCAAAAGTTCATTGTGGATGATAGCCACATGCTGGTACAGGGAATTATGAGGTCAGTAAAGAAGAGAAGGAAGAAAAAGATAAGTGGTATAAAAGAGTTAGAAGAGGAAGAGAGATAGATAGAGAGATAGATAGATAGATAGAGAGAGAGAGAGAGAGAGAGAGAGAGAGAAGCTGTAGAAGATTAAGTTCAGTCTTCATCATACCCTCTTCAGCGCCTTGTGACTCAGGAGTTACCTCTAATGGCCTGGTGAAGGTTCAACTATTTGATTTATCTTTTAGGATGTAGAATTGTATGGTACTATTGCTATTTGGGTCCAGGTTTGTGTCCCCCACCCCCTCCCCTCCCTCCCCTCCCTCCCCTCCCTCCCCAACCACCCCATTGTCCATTCCTCAAGATGCTTGCTGAGTATGTTGGCATCTTGGGTAGATTCAGGTTAGGTGCTGTGGATGAGTGAGACTATGTGGCGATTATCTTCCTGTGATTGGGTAAGTTCACTGAGAATGATCTGTTCTAGGTTCAACTATTTTTCTTCAAATTTCATTGTGTCACTTTTTTCTTACTGCTGTGTAGAAATCCATTGTGTAAATATACCATGTCCTAGTTATCCATTCTTCTAGTGATGGACATGTGGGTTGATTCTAGCTCTTAGCTATTACAAATTGAGCTTCTATAAACTTGGATGAGCAAATCTCTCTGGATTGAGGCTTGGAGGTTTTAGGGTACATGCCCAATAAGGGAATAACTGGGTCTGTTGGTAACTACATTAGTCAGCTTTTATAGGAGTCTCCATATTGCTTCCCAAAGTGGTTGTACCATCTTACATTCCCACCAACAATGGATGAGGGTTCTTATTTCTCTACTTCCTCACCAGCATTTATTTTTATTTGATTTTTTGATGTTTGCTATTCTTTCTGGGGTAAGGTGGAATCTCATAGTTGTTTTGATTTGCATTCCCCTGATGATTAGGGATGATGAACATTTTCCTAAGTGTGTGTTTGCTATTTGTATTTCTTCCTCTGTGAACTGCCTGTCCAGCTCTTTGCCCCATTTTGTGAGTGGGTTGTTTGACTTTATTGTTTAGGTTTTTGAATTCTTTATAGATTCTAGAGATTAGGCCTCTGTCAGTTGGATATTCAGCAAATATCTTCTCCCATTCTGTGGGTGATCTATTGGCTTTGCTAATTGTATGTTTTTCTGTGAAGATACTCTTCAGCGTCATGTGATCCCATTGGTTGAGTGATTGTTTAAGATCCTGTGCTACTGGGGTTTTGTTCAGGAAGTCTTTTCCCATTCCTGTATCATGGAAAGTTCCTCCTACATTTTCTTCCAGTAGTAGTTGAGTTTCTGGTCTTATATTGAGGTCTTTGATCCATTTGTACTTGAGTATTGTGCATGGTGAGATGTGTGGATCAAGTTTCAGTTTCCTCCATATGGTTATCCAGTTTGTCCAGCACCATTTGTTGAAGATGCTGCCTTTTTTTCCAGCCTATATTGTTAGGGCCTTTGTCAAATATCAAGTAGAGGTTTTGTTACCTGGAAATCAAGCAGGTTTTGTCTTGCCCATATGTAAATTATCACAAAATTTTAGTAAACCTGATTGATTAAGCATGCTATCCTGATTGGTTTTTGGGTCATTGGAAAGAACACAGACTCAGAAAAATTTCAGCAAAAAAAAAAAAAAAAAGAAAGAAAGAAAGAAAGCCTGCCAAAAGGACCCAATGAAGAGTAAGAACCAGAAAGTAAAAGACAAACAAACAAACAAACAAACAAAGAGCTGATAGCCTGTATGTTGTTGAGTCAGGGCTATCTGGGATTTCTTCTTGGATTTCGGCTCCAAATTTTCTGGTCATTCTTTGGGCTCATCACTGATGGTACAGTATTTATTATAAATCTTCAATGTTCTTGGAATTAACTATTAAGTTTCACACATAGGATGTAGATATTTTCTTGTTGTTTGTGATCTCTGATTCTTAACCAGCTGCCTACAAAATAGGAGCTGCCTTGCTGCTGAGCCCTTCATTCTTTTTATTTTATCTTAGTTTATGGCTTTTTTAAGTTATATTTTTATGAGAGAGGGAGAATTAGTGTGCCTGGGCTCCTAGCCACTGCAATGGAGCTGCACATACATGTGCCTTCTTGTGTGCATGTGCAACCTTGCACACTTGCTTAAAATTGTATGTCTGGCTTATGTGGGATTTGGAGAGTCAAGCCTGGGTTCTTAGGCCTTAACTGCTTACCCATTTCTCCAGCTCCTGATCTCCTAATTCTTGTCAGAAAAATAACACAGACTAAAAATGAAGATATAGAAATATCCCATGAAAATGAAAACCAAAAACAAGCTGATATAGCCATACTTAGATTAGATAAATAAGAATTGTCAAAAACTGTTACAAGAGACAAAGAAGGCCACTATATAGTGATAAAGTCTGCAACTGAGTAAAGGAATATATTGACTATAGACATATATGTATGTAATACTGGAGCATCTGAAACCAATGTGAGATGAGAAGATGGAGACACACTCTGATAGCAATCATATTTGGGAAGCATCAATGAGAAAATCATTCAGATGGAGGATAGGAACAATTTGGCTTTTATTTTTTAATACGCAGACATCCAGGGACAGAGGACCAAACAGAACATGAATACCACCTTCTCTGCCCTGGCCAGCCTAGAACCCATGCCTGATCCAGTCTCATCCAGAATAGCTACAAGAAATAAGAAATTCCTTAGCCACAGCTTCCTGCATCTTCCTCAGCACAGCAGAGCTGGGTGGGCTGGCTCCTTCTGACTTGGGCTTATTAGCCCACCAGTCAGTCAGGCCTCTTCCTGATGCAACTGAGACTGATGACAAGGTTTCTCCTACTTGGATATTTAATTTCTAAATAGGCCTGGATCTTGTGTAAAACTTCTCTTGTGATCCCTTTTCTTTCTCCTGATGTTTGACTGTTATGGTTCTCGCTTGCGTAAGCTCTCACTCTTCCCAGTCTGGCTGGGAATGGGAAAGATTTTATATTTGTCTGGTCATTCTCCTGCTTGATTAATACATGTAGCTTGTTCTTGGGTACTTTCTTGCTTTGCAACATGCATGATCTCTCTCTGATCACATAAGAATGTGAGGGGTATCTTTTGGCTTAGGCTCTCATGTTTTTCCGTCTCTTTCTCTCTCTCTCTCTCTCTCTCTCTCTCTCTCTGTGTGTGTGTGTGTGTGAGAGAGAGAGAGAGAGAGAGAAAAGATTCTTCCCATCTCCCTGTTCCACTTCCTGGCTGGGCAAGAAGAGAAATTCCTCCAGGCTTGAAATTTTTAGCTAGCTTTCATCCTGGATCCAAATTCTTCCTAAAATAAGCCCAATACTTCACAATTTGCCTTTATTAAAGACTATTTTTGTTCAGTTCTTTGCTATCTCACATAAGAACCCAAAAGTCAAGGTTTACAGGGTTGGGATCTCAAGCATCCTTATGAAATTTAATCCCCTGTTGAACCCAAAATTGTTCATCAGTTCAAACCTAAACAAAGCAAGGCAGAAAACTAGGCTTGGCACTTGGGAGGGAGAGGGATTGCCCTAATATGAAGGCCAATCAGGTCTACATAAAGAGTTCTAGTCTAGGCTGGAGAGATAGCTTAGTGGTTCAGGTGCTTACTTACAAAGCCAAATGACACAGGTTTGATTCCCCGGGACCCATGTAAGCCAGATGTATGAGGTGACACATATATCTGGAGTTTGCTTGCAAGTTAATTTCCAGAGGCTGGAGGCCATGGCATACCCATTTTCACTCTTTCTTTCTGTCTTTCTCTCTCTTTCTCTGTCCTCAAATAAATAAAATAAAAGTAAAGAATTAAAAGAGAGTTCTATTCCATCCAGAGGCATATATTGAGATTTTATCATAAAACAAACAACAAAGATATCCTGAACAAAACATCAGAATTGAGCTATTTCATAGAAAAAAAAACATAAATTTCAATTTGATAATGATAGTTATTAACAATCCTCTCATTATCACTGGGGCATTCTCCAGGATAGTGTGTGTCTGGTCACACAGCAAGCATAAACTTTTTAAAATAATAATTTAGGGCTGGAGAGATGGCTTAGCAGTTAAGTGCTTGCCTGTCGAGCCTAAGGACACTGGTTTGAGGCTCAATTCCCCAGGGCCAATGTTAGCCAGATGCACAAGGGGGAGCAATCATCTGGAGTTCATTTGCAGTGGTTAGAGGCCTTGGCGTGCCCATTCTTCCTCTCTCTCTATCTCTCTGCCTCTTTCTCTCTGTTGCTCTCAAATAAATAAATTAATTAAAAATAAACAAAAAAATTAGAAGAAATGAAATAGTATAAAATAGTAAGATATATTATTCATCGTGTCTGAAAACTGAGAAATCAATAAAACAAACTTTCCAAATTGTACAAAGTCATATAAATGAAATGATGTTTTAGAATTACCAACAAGCTAATGGAGAAATCAAAAATATATTAAATATTTCTTGAAACAAATAAAAATGTAATGACAATATATAAAAATTAATGAGAAATAGATAATACAATACTGAGGGGAATTTATGGCAATTAAGTGGCTACATAAAATAGAGAATTTTCAAACAAGTGACCTTAAAGTACAAGTGAAGGAAGTATAAAACATGAATAAACAAATCCAAAACTTAGCAAAAAGGAAACGTATAGTTACGAGTACAACAGAACTAGAGACTAAGAAACAAAACACAAAAGATGAATGAAGCACTTTTTTTTTTTAACAAAAGTGACAAATGTTTAGCTCAGATGGAAGACTCAGATCAATAAGTCACAGAAGAAAAATATGAGTTTACAAGTGATACAACAGAAATATAAAGAACATCAGTGGATATTATGAAAATGGTCCATCAATGCATCCAACACCTAGATGAGATGGACACCATTCTGAACAACAATGAGTGGAGGAAAGATAAATTTTGTGCATTGCAAAAAAAAAAAAAAAAAAAAAAACTAAAATGCTATATTTTTCCACTTTCATTCTGCATAGTTTTGGAAATCTATAGCAGAAAATTGAGTAAAGAGAAATAGAGAACATTTAATTTGATAAAAAAGAGTCAAACTGCCAATACCATGACTTTTTGTATAGAAAATCCCCAAAATTCCATGATATCCTGAATATCCAAATTGAGTTCTACTTTTACCATGATCCTTCAAGAATTTCAATGGTTTTATTGACAGAATGAGAAAGAAGTCATGAAACCTATATGCAAGCACAAATGTCCCTGAGATGCCCCAAACAGTTCTGAGTAAAATGATGATGGGGAGGAGAAGGAACACAAATAGGAGAAACAAGAGAAATAATAAGGCTAAAGATATTAGAATATCTACTTTTTCTTATATTATATCTAATTTTAATTATATTATAATTATTTTACATATTATATTATATATAATATTATAATATAATTATATCATATCACTATATATTGCATATATATATATATTACAAGTGCCAGGTATGGTGGTACATGACAGTAATTCCAGCATCTGGGAGTTGAGGGCAACCTGAACATCATCTATTACATGGTGAGTTTCAGACCAATCTGGACAACATGAGATATAGTAGTGCCCCCCCTTTCTCTCCCTCTTTCTCTTCCTTCCTTCCTACCTTCTTTCTCTCTTTGTTTCTTTCCTTCTTTCTCTCTCTCTCTCTCACAGCATCTATATACTGATCAAATAGCATGATACTAGCATAAAAATAAAACACATGAATAAATAATGCAGAGTAGAAAATCTGAAACTTATCCAGTATATTCACAGCTTACTGATTTCCACTAAAGGATCCAAGAGCACACCCTTACAGAAAGGACAGTTTTTTCAATCATAGTTGGAAAACTGGGCATTCATATTTTAGAGAATGCAGCTACACCTTGTCTTTCATCATATACAACAATCAAACCATATGTGTGTGTGTGTGTGTGTATATACACACACACACAACTAACGGATATATATATATATATACACACACACACACACGCAACTGAAAGTAAAATGTGAAGTTACTATTGGAAAACTATTGAGAGAAAGTATTGGGAATTCAAATCAAGATATTAGGGTAGACAAAACTTTATTAGTCAGTATCCCAAAGCAAAGGCATAAAGGCAAAATGAGACACATAGGGTCATGTCAAAAGAAAACTTCAGTAAACTATAGGAAGAATAAAGATACTTAATGGGTGATATATACCATGGGAGAGAATATTTGTAAGACATTGATATCATAATATATTAGAAGTTCATATAAATCAATTGCCAAAAGAATAATCTAATTATGAAAATAGAGAAATTGCCTGACTATATATTTTTTAACAATGTATACATAAGTGGAAACAAAAATATAAATAAATTCTTGGCATAATGAGTCATTAGAAAAAATGAAAATCAAAAATCACAATGAGAGTTTTATAGGTTTATATACAAAGTTTCTCTCAAAATGTCATGAACCTTGATCACTTGCTGATGGTTCCCTGTGGCCACTGGATTCATCTCCTGATGAATTCTTACCATGCAGGCAGTGTTAGAAGGGAGGACCTTGTTATTGCCATTCCTTGCAAATGTATATTTTGCAATCAGCCCTTTCTTTTCTCTTTCTGCATTGTGGTTGTCATGAGGTGAACCTCTGCTCTGTCATACTATTTGTGCCATGAGAGTTATGCCTCAGCACAGGACTGAAAGCCAAGTGACCTTGGAATGAAACATCTGAAACTCTTAGCCCACATGTCTTTCCTCTTGAAGTTGTTTTTCTGACATTTGGCCACAGCAACAGAAAATTGACACAGGCACCAATCAGATAAATCTATTTCAAACAGCTATCCTTAGATAATAACTCCCCGGAAAAAGAGTGAGACTGAGAGGGAGGGAGGGAAGGAGTGTGTGTGTGTGTGTGTGTGTGTGTGTGTGTGTGTGAGAGAGAGAGAGAGAGAGAGAGAGAGAGAGAGAGAGAGAGAGAAGAACATAGAAGAAGGCAGTCCAATATATTACTTGTAGGTATATTAGTTACTTTATTGTTGTGAGGACAAAATGCCTGACTAGAAACAATTTAAAGCAATTTATGGGAGGTAAAATATTCAGTCTTTCTTTCTGTTCCAGAGAGTATCGTCCATCAAGACAGGGAAATAACAGCAGGAGCAGGAAGTCAGCATGACATTGTAGCACAGGAACCAGACCGAGGAGCAAACAGGGCAATGCTGTAACACCTTCAGTTCCACTCCTGATGACACACTTACTCCAGCAAAGTTCCACACCTTAATAGTTCCATAAAGTTTCAAAACTATGCCCCACTGTTGGGGACCAAGTGTTCAAATACATGAGCCTATAGGTGATAATACATTCCGTGTGTGTGTGTGTGTGTGTGTGTGTGTGTAGAAGAACAGAACAGATAGATTAATGGGTGGAAAAGCAGAAGTTGGGCTGAGGTCAGGGTAAGCGACTGAGTAAAGAAAAAAGTAGGGGAGGGCTAATCAAAATGTAAGAGGGTTTAACCTACTTTTTTGGACAATGGCATACCCAGAAGCCATATATTGTTACTGGAAAATTTTCAGTGCTAGGACTGGGATACTTTCCAGTGAGTTACTTGTCAGGAAGGTCCCTGAGGCCCCCCAAAACATTACAGGTCATTGCAGAGGCCCTTGGTTTCCCACAGCAATAGATGGCAATACTCTATTGCTGAAGACTCCACATACTTGTGTTGCAAGGTCACTGGGAAATCCTGTAGGACCTGAGCTGAAAACCTCCTCTGTGTAAACTAGCTGACAGAAAGCTGGAAGAAAAAAAAAATCATGCTGTATGCAGTTCAATGGGAGAGAGAGAGAGAGAACTCACCAATGGAGGTAAACAACAGTGGACACTGAAAGCCTTAAATTTGGCCAGCCAGGTCAAATGAGCCAATGGGTGCAGCAGTGGTATGTCTGTTATGGGGGAGATCAAATGCTTTCTAATTGGACTATAAGCCCATTCCATGGGAGAGAATATATGCCTGGTACTAAAAAATCTATGACAGGGGAATTCATGAGCCCTAGGGGTATAATGTCTGCTGATATCTGGCTAAATGTATATGCTAAACTCAACCAAACTGCTTCATGAGCAGTTCTTTTAATGGTCATACCCATGTGTTAATGATATTCTCACTTTTGGTTAGAGAAGCATCTCTTTTCAGATGGTAGGGACCTTGGAATAACTCAGAAGACACCACAGTGCTGAGATAAAGTGACAGAGGAGTGCTTAGCACTGAAATATCTCTATCACATTTTCCAAGGCTCAGTGTCCATTGTGGAAGACAAGGTGGAAAGAATGTAAGAGCCAAAAGAATGGTAGGACTGCTTACAATGCACTCTTCCAGACACAAAATGGCCTGTATATCCATTACCTCACAGTGCCTGACACTATGCACACAGAGCCATCATAATAGGAAGAAAAGATGACATCAAAATAAAAGAGAGACTGACTGAGAGGGGGAGGGGATATGATGGAGAGTGGAGCTGCAAAGGCAAAGTGTGGGGAAAAGGAAGTTCCAAGGTTTATTGTATGTAATTTTGGAAGCTGTTAATAAAAAAATCAAAAAGTTGCTATTTATGCACCCAATAGACAATCGCTCCAGCATAATAAAAGAAATCTAATTTCTGGCAATATGGATGTAATTGGAGGACATTTTATTAGTTGAAATGAGGAAAATACAGAACAAAAATGCCACAGGTTCATATATGAATGGTAAGGGAGTTGGCTGTGCAAAGTGTAGAATAGACCAGAGGTAACTAGGTTCCAGGAGGGAGGCCTAGATGGTGAGAAGATGAATAGCGTCTGCCAAAGCAAAATTTGAAAGGGTAAAATTCTTCTGATGTTATATAGAAAAACAAGGTGTTTGATTATAACTAATTATCCATTTCAAATAATGAATGAAATTGTTTGAAATTTTCCAATGTATAGGCATGGTAATATTTGAAAAGATTAAAATAATAGGGCTGGAGAGATTGCCTAGTGGTTAAAGCATTTGCCTGCAAAGCCCAAAAGACCCAGGTTTGACTCCCCAGGACACAGGTAAGCCAGATGCACAGGGTGGCTCATGAATCTGTAGTTTGTTTACAGTGGCTGAAAACACTGGCGTGCCCATTTTCTCCCCCCCCCTTCTCTCTCTCTCTCTCTGTCTCTTTCTCTCTCTCTCCCTCTTTTTCTCTCTTAAATAAATAAAATAAAAATCTATAAAAATAAGAAACATCTCCATTTCATCATTATACAATGTATACATGCTCATTATAATTCAATGCCCATAAACAAGTATAAATATTATATAATCTATTAAATTTTTTAAAATCTGATTTTTAGTGAAAATTAAAGCTCTGTGGTGGTTTGATCCAGGTGTCCCCCATAAACTTAGGTGTTCTGAATGATAGGTTCCCAGCTGATGGAGATTTGGGAATTAACTCCTCCTGGAGGGAGTGTATTGAGGGTGGTCTTATGGGTGTCACAGCCAGTTTCCCCATGCCAGTGTTTGGCACACTCTCCTGTTGCTATTGTCCACCTTATGTTGGCCAGGGGATGATGTCCACCCTCTGCTCATGCCATCATTTTCCTCTGCCATCGTGGAGCTTCCCCTCAATCCTATAAGCCAAAATAAAACTCTTTTTCCCAGAAGCTGCTCTTGGTTGGGTGATTTCTACCAGCAATGCGAACCGGACTGTAACAAGCTCTATTAGATATGTACTATCAGAAAATTATGTGTATGAGGTCATTTCTATTACTGTGTTGTGCCATCAATATTACGTAATAGTTTGTCTTCATTATGTGAATTAAATATTTCAGTTAACAGTAGAGAAACATGGATGTGTTTGAAGATTGGGAAAAGGAATACAAAATTATCTTAACAATAAGCTTTATCTTCCAATTATATTCTCTACATTAATATTCCATTTTACTTAACCAAATATGCAGGTTATAACTATCATGTTAAAAGCAAGATTTTTGCTTTCCAACCAAATATTTTCTGATTGTCAGCAAAATGGCCCTATCATCTATTTCACACTGACATGCTTTTTAAACCGTCTTCAAATCAAGGACACCTCTTTGTTTCCAATTTAAGGAGTATGTGAAAGATATTCTAATGGGTTTATACAATAAAGCTCTAGTGTCTTGGTAGAGCTGAAGAAACATCTCTCCATCCTGATCAGTATCTCCAGAGGCTATTCTATTCCTTTTTGTAGAAAGAAAACAATTATCCCCTACTCAGAGCCCCTCTATCTTCAGCTTGTCATTTTAAAAACATAAGAATGTCTCTTAGATCATTAATATGTTATCTTTTATGCCCCATGGTAAACATTAATATTAAAACAATGCTGGAAAACCCTAGAGAGTGGGTGCTTTAACTAGAGAACAACACTGTACCAAACACCTGGGGCTTGCCAGTCATTAGCGACCCTTTGTCTGTCTGTATACTACTGTGCAGTTCACAACACAGGTGCCTTCTGAGGCCTAAGTGAGCAGCGTTCATGTAAGTGCTGCTTCAAGATGACTGCAAGATGTGGATGGTAGCTCCTTAGAGAAATAACTGTTGACAAGGCTTGTGAAACAACTCATGAATGATGCACTGAGAACGCGTTGAGCTGTTTGTGCAGACCTGTGAATGTGCCACATCACAACTTCAGAAACGATTACAGCAATTTCCCCATGTCCTGTTAGTTACCTCTGACCAGGAATGACAAGGAATACAGATGGGACTTGGTACAGCCAGGATATATGTTTCACACCTTCTAAGTGCTTACCTTGTAAGGATTAGGAAAAATCATCTACCCAAGATATCAAACCATTTCAAAGCCTAACACATCAACTTCTGATTATAATCAAATCAAGTAATGTCTAAAATGAGAGAATTTACTAAGAGTTCATTATTGTTCTTCTGCATAAACTTATTCTCAATTCTAGTAACATAAGATATGATGGAATAGGGACTGAAAAATGAAAACCATTCTTTGTCAATCCCATCCTTAATTACTTCATATACATATAAACACATGAATGGGCAGCTTTAACTGTGAATTACTACTTACATAACAGTTATGAAAATAATTTATGGTTAAAAGAAGATTAATTCAGGGCTGAGGAGGTGGCTCATCATTTAAAAGTGTTTGCTAGCAAAGCCTGCTGGTCTGGGTTTAGTTCCCCAGTACTCAAGTAAAGCCAGATGCAAAAAGTGGCCCATACATCTAGATTTTGTATGCAGTGGCAAGAGGTCATGACACAACTATATTCATCCATTCATTTGAATCTTGTTCTCTTTCCCTTTCCTATTTTTCCTTGCAAATGAACACGTAAATATTTTTTAAATAATAATTCATTCTTCTGTTATTAGTCATCTCAAAGATAGCAAGAGTATTACATTTATAAAAGAGAAATTCTTACCCAATTGGAAAACATAGTATAAACAAAAGTATATTCAGATACTATTCAGTAATGCAGTTACATTCTATGATTATATATTTAAAGTTAGTATCACTGCACATTTGTTCACTCATTACAACATACACTTTTCTATAGCAGTTTAAAAAGTACCAGTTACGGTGCTTGCTTCGGCAACACATATACTAAAATTGGAATGATACAGGGATTAGCATGGCCCTTGCACAAGGATGACACACAAATTTGTGAAGCGTTCCATAAAAAATAAATAAATAAAAATAAAAAATAATAAAAAGTACCAGTTACGGCTGGAGATATAACTCAGTGATAAAGTTTTTTTTTTTTTTCTAGCATGTGCAAGGCCCTGCCCTTGATCCCTATCACTGAAAAAGCAAGCAAACAACAAGAAATATGATAGGAAGCCCTGTTACCTATTATAGATTCAAAATGAACATTATTTACTAGAAGTCAAATTAGGACTTAACAACAACATTTCCACAAGGACCTCTTCACTTAGAAGTAAAAAGTATATTGTGCTAGTGAATATATTTCTTGTCATCCATCCTTTTAGAGTTGGAATTTGTATCTAAATTAATTTTTTAACCTTATTTTTACTCATTGATTCTAATATGCTTTCAGGCCTTTAAGTAAAATGAAAAGGTAGTTTCCAAACAGTAAAATTTTAGAAAATTTAGCATTTGAAGGGGAAAGAATTGGTTCCCATCAATATGAGGTAATTAAGAATTACAATAGCTTTTCCTCATTAAAGAGAAACTGAAAAATCATTTCATGAGTAAAGTGTACTTTTTCAGTAGTGTTAAGTTAGATAATATTCAGTTGTTTTCATATACGCTTAAAATGCAAGCGGCTTGAGATTTAAAAAATGTTGAGGCTGGGGAGATGGCTCTTCACTATGCAAATGTGAAGATCAGAGTCCAGATGCCAAGCACTGAGGGAACGCTGGGCACCCACAGGTCCCAACACACGGTGGGTAGAGAAAGGGCATCCTTGGTGCAAGCAGGCTGGCTAGAACTGGTGAGATCTGGGTTCTAGTGAGAGTATCTGATCACTAAATCAAAAATGAATGGCTGGGAACTGGACAAAGGGCTTAGTGGCTAACGTGCTTGCCTGCAAAGCCTATGGACCCAGGTTCAACCCTTCAGCACCCACCTAAGGTAGATGCACAGGGTGGCACATCCTTCTGGATTTCATTTGGGGTGGCTGGAGGCCCTGGTGTACCCATTCTCTCCCTCTCCCTCTCTCTCTCTCTCTCTCTCTCTCTGCCTCTTTCTTCTCTCTCAAATACATAAGTAAGTAAACTATTTTTAAAAAGATGATGGCAACTGAGGAAGACACCTGCTATCAACATCTGACCTACCTGCATAGAAATGTACCCATATAAAAACATAGGCAAAAAAGGAATATATTACTTAGGAACAATATAGAAATTATTTTTATTAACAACATGAACCATAGCCCTTATGTACTCCCTAACTTACAGAAATACTAAATAATACATACATTTGAAAAATGGATGTTCCAAAAAGGGATAGAATACATCATGTCATAAAACAAATAAAAAACTTAAGTGTCATCTTCAAGGTTACATTTAATAAATTTTCACTTTTTCCTAATTTGACATGACCTACTAAGAAAACAAAGTATTTATGTTAAGCAACTGTATCACAAAATTATTTCTAAATATGCTGGAGAGAACGGGAAAGGTAGCTGTGTGAGTAAAGTGCCAGCCACACAACTTTGAGTTATTGAGTTCAAATCCATAGGCCCCACACCAAATAAATTAATAAATTAGTGAATATGATCTCATAACTTCATTCAGAAATCCAGGTCCATAGGAGAACATTCATGCCTGGTACTGAAAAACCTAGTCAAAAACCAATGGCTGGGAATGTCAAAGGCCCCAGGTGGAAAGCGACTTCCATTGTTTGGCTAACTGGATACATGGTGCCCATCAAACTGCCCTCATTAAGCTAATGTTTGTGCCCATGTATTAGTGCTATTACTGTATTTGGCCAGAGAAGATTGTGGTCACTACCGAGGTGATTCATAACTCATCCAAGTACTGAAAATAAGTGATTGGTTAAACGCTCAGTTCTAAAGAAGTCTCTATCATCCACCCTGCCCCCTCGAGACTCCGGCAATATTACAGAGAAGGGGGGTATAAATAAAATAAGGGCCGGAGGATGAAGAGGGGTGCTTTGGCATACTGTCTTCAGACCATGAAGTGTCTGTCACATTCATGGCCTCATAGCCACAGCGACAAGTGTTGTCATTGGCACAGCAGCTACGCCATAGGCTGCCCGACATTATGCTGTGGGGTGATGAGAGGAGGGGGAAGGGTGTCAAAGTGGAAGAGACGAGTTGAAACTAGATCCAGTGGAGGAGGGTTGAAGGAGGAAGACAAAGAGGTAGGAGGATCACCAAGAGTTCGAGGCCACCCTGAGACTACATAGTGAATTCCAGGTCAGCCTGAGCTAGAGTGAGACCCTACCTTGAAAAACCAAAAAAAAAAAAAAAAGAAGGTAGGAGAAGGGGATTATGATCCAAATCTTATGTAAATGTATAAAAATTGCTAACACAATGCTTAAAAAAGAATCTAGGCCGGGCTGGAGAGATGGCTTAGCGGTTAAGCACTTGCCTGTGAAGCCTAAGGACCCCGGTTCGAGGCTCGGTTCCCCAGGTCCCAGTTAGCCAGATGCACAAGGGGGCGCACGCGTCTGGAGTTCGTTTGCAGAGGCTGGAAGCCCTGGCGCGCCCATTCTCTCTCTCTCCTTCTATCTGTCTTTCTCTCTCTGTCTGTCGCTCTCAAATAAATAAATAAAAAATTTAAAAAAAAAAAGAATCTAGGCTCCTTAGCATTTATTAAATATTTGCCATTGTATTAAATAATAACTGTTATGTATCAAAGTTAATAATGACAAAGATTGTTTTAATCACAGCTCAAGAATTCACTCATAAGTTGGTTATAGTGCGTTTGTATACAAATAATACATTTATCAAAATGTTTTGTCTATAGCTACAAAATCATATTTTTAGTGTACATGTTTCAACAAACATAAAGCACCAGATTATATAAACATATTGCTTACAGTGGTCTTATATTCTTCACAAAAATGTAAAACTAAAAACTCACTTATTGTAAGGTTCACAGATTTTCTTTTACAGTATCTTTTCTATAAGTATTAGAACACGTGCATTTGGGGTTACTTGATCGGCCAAGTATGTACAATAATAATACTATATAAATTACTTTTTAAGAGAAGAGTGCATATGCCCTTAAATATTTTCTTTGAAGTTCATTTAGAAATATTCAAGCATATGAGTTGTGAATTTTTTTGTTCATCATGACACTTGTGGCTTAGTTTTTCTACTTATTACAAATTCAGAATTTCTCCATAAACTATGTACTCCCTAAACTAACGTGCTTGCCTGCAAAGCCTATGGACTCCATAAACTTTTAATTCACTTTACAATGTAACACTGTACTGAAATCTTAGAAAAGTGGATAAATAAATAGAACAATTTTTCCCTCAAGGCATAAGAAAAGAAATTATATTTAAAGGTTATATATAATATAATTACCATTTGAAACTTTATTTGAAACTTTGAAAGTAGACAATAAATGGTTGAACCTGGAACAGATCATTCTCAGCGAACTTACCCAATCACAGAAAAAAAATCGACACATAGTCTCACTCATCTGCAACACCTAACCTGAATTTGCCCAAGATGCCATACATACCCAGCAAGTACCTCATGGACTAGACAATAAGACGGATGGGAGGGTGGGGAGGGAATCAAAGGGTGGAAAACAGTAATCGGGACCCAAACGGCAATGGTACCATAAAATTCTACTTCCTAAAAGACAGACCAAATGACTGAACCTTCACTAGTCCCTTACAGGAAACACCTGAACCACAAGACACTGGAGAGGGTAGGATCAAGACTGACCTAAATCTCCTACATCTTCCTTCCCTCCCTCTCCCCCTCTCCCCTCTATCTCTCTCCTCTCAAACTCTTGTATATTAGTTATCTTTTTCCTCAATTTCTTAGTGGACACTGACCTGTAACCCCCACTTCCAGCTTGGGCCTACAATCCACAATGAGCTTTTGATCAGAGAAACCTACAAGGTTTCCCAAAACAATGACAGACTTCTGTCAGAGTAATTGATGACCCACCAAAGGCCAGTGGTAAGACCCTATTGCTGAAGACTCCATACGCAGCTGACACGTAAAATGGAATGACATGGCTGGAAGCCAGGAGAGAGTCAGTCCCCAGACAGTCAGCATGTCTAGTGCCAGAAGGCGCTACCTAGGCGACTGGGGGAAATGACCAAGATCTGTCCAAGCAACACATTGTTTAACCTAAGTAGCAACAATTAACCGGATGTGATACCCACACAAGTGCAATAGTGGTACACAAACATGGTGAGGAATCAATTGCTCTTGATTTGGCTAACTGATCCACTCAGTGGTACTAGACCAATAGCTGGAGCTGGGAAACAAGTCAGAACCATACCCAAACACAAGCCCACTCTACAATATCAAGCTACCATCAATCACGGGGTATAAGAGGGCCTACACCTATCAAACTGTCTATCAAAAAAGTAAGTGTTATCTCAATTTTCCAGGTGCTAACTTACTCTCCATTGGAGAATCTGCTTCTCTTTTCCAGATAGATGCAGATCCTAAGAAGAGAGCTGCCCCAACATACCTCAGAAGGGGCCCAACTGAAACTAAGGACAACTGGCGAAATAAGCAAGGGTGATGTTTTCCTGTGAACCGGATACCAGCACAAAGGGGAAGGAGATCAATGCAGAGAAAAATCAACTCCTACCAAATCAGAGAGCCAGAGCCTCAGAGGCCCCCAACACCTCAGCACTGAAGCAGACCAAAAATGAACCCAACATGGCTCAGGGAAATCTTGCGGAAGAGGGGGCGGAAAGAATGTCAGAGTTACATGTTGGGTCATGATTTTCAGAGACATTTATCATACTAATAACTGGGGGCTAACTCCACAATGCACGACCCATTTTCAATAACAAGGAGGGTCTAATGGGAGGGGGTAGATCACAGATGAGCCTAAATAATGGTACCAAACTGCCTGCATTTACTGAAAAGAAAACTAATAAATTAAATTAAAAAAAAAAAAGAAAGTAGACAATAAATAATGTTACTTAATTATTATAAGAAAATGAATGTTTATAAGGCAAAACTAATAGTATTAAGCTAGAAAATGCTGAAAGTAGAGGTTATTTTAAGAGGCTTAAATTGGGGCTGAAGAGATGGCTTAGCGGCTAAGCGCTTGCCTGTGAAGCCTAAGGACCCCGGTTCGAGGCTCGGTTCCCCAGGTCCCACGTTAGCCAGATGCACAAGGGGGCGCACACGTCTGGAGTTCGTTTGCAGAGGCTGGAAGCCCTGGTGTGCCCATTCTCTCTCTCTCCCTCTATCTGTCTTTCTCTCTGTGTCTGTCGCTCTCAAATAAATAAATAAATAAAAATTTAAAAAAGAGGCTTAAATTAATTAATGAAATATTTAAATTTATTGTCACAAATAATAGACTCATATGAGATATTTGCAATATTATTTCATTTATCATGTCAGCATTTATCATCTCCTTTGACTATAATTTTATATTCCCTTTGTGTTCTTTAGTAGACACCTGTACCCTTATCATCAAAACAGTAATTTTAGATATTGCCCTGTCATCAATGCACTAATTCTATTTAAAGATTATATAAACATTTTATTCTTCTCAGTCTCATCAATGTCCACCATAAAGCCATTTGCCCTCACAAGTAATTCATTGATTTTTGTAAAGTAGTTTTATAAAAAGAAATGTAAGGATTTAAAGACTTAATTAGAAGTATATGGGCCTTAGAAAATATTTGCTAATTATTTATTATTAACAAATGTCTTTATCTGTGTGAATGATTATACACCAAAACCTGGTTTCACTAATGTTACCTAGGCTGGTCATCAAGTCCACATTTTTCTACAGCCTCAGCCTCTTAGATATTGTGGATTAAAGATATGCACCACTATATCTGACTGTTATAATACAGTTTACAATGTTTAGCTGTAAGTCATAAAACAATTTATTTTAAGCATACACATCTAATGCTAAATAGTAAGGTTATAAACAGTTAGCATAGTGAAAACTCAGTTGTAAGCCATCCCATTCAAATGCAACTGTTTGATAATTTCCAAGATCATGCATATTTATTCCATTTGTCTATGGTCTCATTTTGACTTTTGACTAAATGTTTATTTTCTATTTTACACGCTATAATTTAGATTTCTTCCATATTCACATTATATATTTTAGATTTATATGAATCTTTCCATATGCTGTTTATTAGAAAAAATATTATATAATTTATATATTACTCAGTTGTTATTTTGGTCACTAATACATATTTTAAACAGGACAAAGGCAAAAATAAGGCCTTACCCTGTACTCTTGTTCCTATTAAAAGGCTTCATGGAACTTAAAAAATCTCCAAAAGGGGAAATAAAAATAAAATATTTATCTTAAATTAAAGTAATTGTATGAGTCACAGATTTCCACAGATTTCTCTCCCTCCCTCCCTCTCTCTCTCTCTCTCTCTCTCTCTCTCTCTCTCTCTCTCTCTCTCTTTTGTTAGTTTGTTTGTTTTTCGAAATAGGCTGACCTGGAATTCACTACGGAGTTTCAGGGTGGCCTCGAACTCTTGGCAATCCTCCCAACTCTGCCTCCAAAGTGCTGGGATTAAAGGCATGCTCCACTACACCTGGCTTAGATTTCTCTATTTTTAAATTTTATTATCTGTTTGATCATGGTTTTAATTTTATTTTATTATTTCTAAAAAAATTCTAAAAATTAATGATAATTTTTATATCTATCTTACAATATCTGTCATAACACATATGTAGAGTAAATATTGTCAAAACTGATGAATGAGAAGTTGAAAAATAAATAATTAATATTCCTAGGAGAAAAGTTAACACTAAAGACAAATGTCTGGCTCTCTTCCAATTATCTGATTTTTTTTCTATCTACAGCTATAACCAAATATCAGTGACCTTCTAATTTGAAAGTCCAGTCTGTATGGTTTTAATTCCTCTGTCCTTTAAAGAGATGCAAATAATTAATTAGTGAAATGTGCAAATTTTAAAAATTCTCTGCTATATTATGTACTCTTTTGCACCTATGAAAACTCTTATCACATATCCAATTTTAGATGAGTATAAAATATTTTGAAGTAATCACCTATCAAGGAAATACCTACTGGTAATTGCCATCAATAAATAATACACCCTGTTGTCAGTGGTACTTCTTATCATATCCAAAAATTTTGTGAATTTTAATACTTCTAGCTTTGCCGGTCTTGTATGTCATATGTTACTTCCTATATCAACTGAATCAATTATAATTTATTTACCTTAAAAACAAGGGTCTCTTCCAGTAGCCCAGGGAAGAAGACAAACATTCAACCATCTAATGAAACTGAAAAGCTGTTGTGTAACTAAGCAGACCACCAACAGAGTCAATAGACAGTTCACAAGATGAAAAATAATCTTTTCCAGGTATAGATCTGACAGAGGTTGAATATACATAATATGCAAAGAACTCAAAAAAACTAAGAAATAAAATAATTAATATACTTTAAAAATGGGGCAGGGAAGTGAACAGAGTTATGAAAGGAAGAAATACAAATGGCCAATACACATCTAAAGAGATGTGTGAAATCTTAAGCCATCAGGGAACTACAAATTTAAATGACTTCAAGATTCCATCTCATTTAAGTCTGAATGGCTATCATCAAAAGATCAGAATCTTTATTGATGAGGAGTGGGAAAAAAGGACCCTCCCCACAGTTGTGGTACTGTAAATTTGAACAGCCACTATGGAAATCTGTATGGAGGTTGTTCAAAAATAGATCCATCATTTGATAGGGCTATAGCACTCTTGGACATATACTCTATAGACTCCACTCTTTACTATAAAGATATTTATCCAGTTATGTTTGTTGCTATTCCGTTCACAATAGCTAGGATGTGTGATCAACCCAAATTCCCATTCACTAATGAATGGATAATGAAGATGTGATAGGTTTACACAATGGCATTCTACTCAGTGGCAAGGAAATTAAATTATTTTTGTCAGAAAATGGATGGACCTGGAAATAAATTATACTAAGTGAGATTATTCAGGCTTAGGAAGATAAACACCACATATTCTTTCTCATATGTACATCCTAACAGAGAGTGGTTTGATTTGATTGTGAGTTTTAGTATGCATTAGTAGTACCAGTTAGGAAGCCACAATGAGGCTTGGAGAAAGAATAAGCAGGAAGGGATGAGAGGAGGGCCTGCTTGACAGCCAAGTGAAGGGACAAAGCACAGAGGGGAAGAAGGGTAGGGGAAGCTCAGGGGCAAGATAGCTACCTCTTTATTAGCTATTAGAAGATGTGAGAGTGAGGAAGAGGAGAGAGGACAGAGGAAAGAGGAGAGAGTGTTTGGGCAAAAGCTTCATGTAGGGATGGAGAAAGTTTTATCCTAAAACCATAGGCTATTGTTTGTAAATCCCAGTGGTCATAGGACACTGAGGTTATTTCAATCAACTCTTCTAAATGTCCATACTTATCTCCTTTGATACCTGCTGCTGTTACTCTTGGATAGGAAATCTGGTTTCAATAGAATGCAGTGAATACAGGGAGACCTAAGGCCAATCAGAATGACAAGGAAAAAAATGCCTATCATGACATGAGTCATCTCTATCACATCTATCAGGGCTCAGGAGACATTATAGAGGAAGTGATGGACTAAATATGAGTGCTGCTCTCATGGCTACTCTGAGAACCTCTGCCAGTGAAATGGTGGTGGACACTGAGGAGACTCACAGCTCATCAAAGCAAAACTTAAAGGTTGCTGAGTAATACTAAAGGAGACTTATAAACTGCCTTCCAAGCATCAGGGGGAGCATGGAAAAAGAGGGTGCAGAAAGAATGTAGGAGTCACAGGGTGGAGAATGCTACTCTTTCACATTGCCACAGCCCCCTCACACAGGGGTTGACTGTGTATTCATGATCCCACAGAAATATCTTTAACACCACTGAGGAAGGCCTTAGTGGGATGGGAGTGGGGGATAGGGAACATAAGAGTATAACCAGATGGGAATATGACCTATTTGCATTATGTTCATGTATTAATGTTCTCAATAAATAATACTAATAAAGTTGATGATGATGTTTTCCTTGGGCTGGAGAGATGGCTTAGTAGTTAAAGCACTTTGCAAAGTCAAACGATGCTGGTTTGGTTCCCCAGGACCCATATAAGCCACATGCACAAGGAGGCACATGTATCTGAAGTTCGTTTCCAGTAGCTGGAGGCCCTGGCACACCCATTCTCTCTTTCTCTCTCCCTCAAATAAGTAAGGCCTGCTGAATTTCAGTTCCTATTGGTTTATATGTATACAGCTTTTGAGAACTTTGGTATATGGCCATACCATCCTGAATTTGACCAATCTCTTCTGTTCTCAGAAGCTAATCAGGGCTGGTTAAGACATGAATGGGATAATTTGAATTAATGACTTTCTGTAGCAAACTGTGCAGGCAAACCATGTGACTGTTTTCTAGATTGTGTTTAAGGATAAAATTACAAGATTAACTACATAAATAAATAAATGAGAATAATGACAAAAAGAATATTCCAACAAAGTCATACTGGGATCTGAATATTCATTCACTTTTCATGGTGAGGCTCAGAACATTATATTTTATGCCAGTCCCTAGTGTGATATTGGTACTGTTCACTTTTGATAATACTTGGGTTTATTTTGTTACATGTTTAATTTATAGAATCCAAGTATAAATTCCCATGACACATACTTTGACTTTTTGTCTTTCACTGAGTACAGTTTTGCATTTTTTTGGTGATAAGTTAATAATGGTCCTTATGTAGGTCAATAAAAATGTATATTCTAAGTAGGCATTGTGTAGAGGATTGACTGTAAATAACTAAAGAATTCCACATTTCAGTTGTGAAAATAAATGGGAAGTGGCTCACCCTTTTAATCATAGCTTTTTAGATGTTGAGGGGGGTCATTATGAGTTTTAGGCTACCCTGGACCACATGGTAAGTTCCAGGATAGCCCTTTGTTTCAACATGAGATCTTGTCTTAATAAAAAGCAAAGTAACAAACAAAACCAGAAAATGTAAAACATATTTTAAGGAGAAGAAAAGAAGAAGTACATGAGGAGAGGCATTAGATGCAAAAATACCCATGAAAATCACTACTAGGGTAAATAACATCAATTGGTTTTCAAAATTCAACAAAACAAGATTTAAAAAGGACAATGAAAAGTGAGTATAACTAAGGAAAAGATAAAGTAAATGAAAAATATGTGTATAATGTAAATACAAAGAGTTCATTATTGTTTTGTTATTATTATTAAAATTCATCATATCACAGAAAAAGTAGAGAAATATTTAACCCATTGGGCTTGTACAAATCTATCAAAATTATATATTATATGCAATTACATATATATAAATTTATTTTATTTTTATGTTTATATATTATATATGCATCTAAATTTATAATATAACCTATATAAAAGTATTTTATGTAAATTAATGTGAAGTAATGTACTGCATTGTAATTATGTTTTAACTAGCTGTATTGGTTTCAAGTATAAACTGAGCAGATTGATTCATGTTTTTTGACAAGATGATAATATATTCTTAGGGGATATAGCCAGAAGGTCAGAAGACAGTCATACACAGTTTCAAGTTATGTAATACAGGTGAAACTCTTTATGATGGTTTGGACCTGTTACAGAAACATCTAGGCAAATCATAACAACGTTGATAACTGTGTATCTGGATCTCCTGTGAAGCACACACAGGGAGGTGGGGTGGGTATGAACCGTGTGGAGCAGGTAGGGCAGCCCCCACACTTTCCACCACCTGCAAGTATGGTATCTGAGGCCAAGTCCCTGCGTGCAATCTTCGTTTCCTGTTCAGTCTGTCCATCCTCCACTTATTCTTCAAAGGTTCTAGACCAACAGGAAGATTGAGCTACAACATCACTGAATTGCAGAGGCATTTTATTTCTCCAGCTGCCTTTTGACTGCCATAGTCATGTCAGTACCTGAAAATTTCTTTGCCATCTTTTTTTCTCTTTTCAGTTGTATTCACTCATTTATAGCAATATATATTCTAATTTTATGTGTAGCATTGTAGACTCCAGGTACGAAACAGGGTATTTGCAGTCATATGTTCCAGAATCTACTCAGCAACCCACCCATAGCCCCTTCAAATGGCAATGAAGAGTTTTCATTCATAACAAAAAGCATATAAAATATTTGTAATAATAAAAATACATCAATCTGGTTCTGGGGAGATTGCTCAGTAGTTAAAGGTCCTTGCTTGCAAAGCTTGTTTGTCTGGCCCCAATTTTATGTCACTACTGTGAGCTAGACAAAAAAGAAGTGGCATAGTAATCTGGTGTACATGTTCAGTAGGAAGAAACCCTTGGGGCATCCCTCCTAAATACACATGTATAAAATAAATAAAAAAATTAAAAATAAAATAAAAAAATAAAACCGTCATTTTAATCATTTAATTCATAAAAGAAAATACTACACATTGCTTCTCTTCCACCAAGAAGGCAATAGTCAGGTTGTATTGGCACCAGCAGTAACAAAAAGTAATCTACAGGGACATAAGCTGAACAGGACATTTACTTCTAGCAGGCTTGATGGGAGCAATATGACATGCTATCTTATCATCCATCAAGACTATACTGCATCATTGAAAAATGTTCTTCAAATAACTGTGTTCAACAAAGTCACCATGTTTTCTTCAGACAGAAACCTCAAGAGACTTTAGTTATGCTGTAAGATATTCACTTCTCTACTACCAACATTTATACATAATGGTTACAGAATCCTCTTTCCCTAAAGATCATATGGGGACTTCAGAAATGCCTCCTCAAGAGATATAATACAGAATTTTTTTTTTTTTTTGGTAGTGGATGCATGGTAAGAAAACTCTGAATCTTATAAGCGGAATCTTATTTTAGGAATAAGGAAGACTCAACTGGGGTTTGGAAGATTGTTCAGGAGTTAAATAAACTTTCTTGAAATGTTCAACTCATCTTCCAAACAATCCTATCAAATTGACTTTAATATTTTCAAAAACCAAGAATATAGACTAAGTGTAATGGAAATTAGTTACTAATTGCAATAAATTACACAGTATACATTTGTTAAATTTCCTCAGGAAATCAATCCAAGCCATAGCATTATTTTCTTGAACTTTCATTAAAATATTAAATATAGATTCTTGATAACCTGGAAATATAAAGTTACTGTGTTATTTCTATTTGTTTTATTTCAATTTTATTTTTGAAAACTATATGTATGTAATTATTCTATTGTTTTTAAATATATCTTATAAAGACTATATTTGGGCTTTGCATTTTTAGTTAGTTTTGAGTTTGTATATCTCATTTTATTTTTATACCTGTAAGTAAACCGCAATTAAATAGCATGTGTTCTTTTGCCCCTAGGATTAATGTTTGGTTTGGAAGGACAATCGCTCCTGAAACAGTTTTGTGCAAGTATGATATTTATAAAGAAATCTACCTGCATGCCTATCTCCATCAAAGTAAGTGAGGTATGAATAATTGAGATGGTTGAGCTGATATTGCACTCTTATTTACTCATGGTATTTGCACTATTCACATGCTTAAATTTCAAGTTAGATAGAAATTCAAAAACACAAAGTGAACCAATTCATATTCTGAATGATCCAAGAAACCTTGAGATTGTAGAATTTCAATCTCTAAAACTTCTTGGAATTTGATTTATCTAGAAAGCTAGGTAAACAAATTCAGTGCATATGCAATATAATATTGTATAGTAGCTCATTTACCTACCAGGAGAAAGTATGGAAAAGTAATGGACCCTGAAATGGACTCCATGAGTAGAGCTTATGTAACAGCAAAACTAGAACAAAATGTGTATGTCTTTTGATTTCTATTCTATTATCTACTGCATTATCACAAAGTCACTTTTGCTGAATGATATAATGACACACTAACCTCTATGACTGGATTTAAACCAGATGCCAATTATTGATATAATTACTTGCTTTAGATAGAGTACACGAGTTCAGAACCAGAGTTATTAGTTATGGTTATTAATCTCTGGTTGTGAAATTGGCATGATTTAGAATCTCTATGGAAACAAATCTCTGGCTATATCTGTAAGTCATTTTATAAGTTAAGTTGAGGTGGGAAAACCAATGCTCACTGGAGGAGAATCCATCTCATGAGCTGAACATTCCTTGTTCAGGGTTCATCTCTACTTCCTCCATGCTGATTTAACAATATGACACTGGCTTCCTGCTACTGTCATGCATTTACTGCCACGATGATGCTATCTTCAGGAACTGTAAACTGAAATTAACTCTGAATTTTGCAGGTATTTTATCCCAGAAAAAAGAAGTTGACTAATACATTGTTTAACAGTAATTTCTTATTGTTTTTCAATCAGCTATTTACCTCCACATATTGTTAAAATTTCCCTAAGTTTTTAGTTTCTATTGTTATTAATATTATGATTACACAAGTTCTATGACTTACAAATGTTAAAGTTTCAATGAAATATAAGTTTACATGTTTGAACACTCGATGTCCAATTGGTAGTGCTATTTAAGAAGTTGTGCAGTCTTTGAGGTGGTGGGGCCAAGTGACAAAAAAATGGATCACTGAATGATGTGCATCATGATTTATAGGATGAGTTATAGCTCACCCCTTGTCCTGGCCCAAGTCTGTATTTTCTGGCCCAATAGGGTGTGTGCTAGCAACTTCTTACTCATAAAATATTGGACAAAAGCCAGTCCAGATGCCATGTCTTCCTGCCACAGTGGAATGAATCCTTCCTTTACTTGCTTCTTGTCAGGTGTTTTGTCACAAGGATAAGAAAAGCAATTAACTCCTCACCCCTCCCAAACTGAAACTGAGTATTGTTGCCATTGGTATAAAAAACTTGAATACATGGTTTGTAAGTCTTTGGGAGTTAGTTTCAAGTGGAATACAAGGGAGTTTGGGGTTATGGTCTAGAGACTCCAAGATGGCTCTGATTCTGATGAGAGTTTGGAAGACCAGAATACTAACAGAAATGGATACAGTAAAGGTTTCAGAGGTGAGTGGAAGCTCGTTGGGAAATTTTATTAGAGCCACCTTCATATTATATTCTGGCAAAGACTTTTGCTAAAATTTGCTTGCATTTCAAAAACTTGAATGAGCTAAACTTAAAAGTAATGGCCTCGCTTATTTAGCAATGTTAAGACAGCATAGCACCCAAGTCTGTGGCATGGTGGTGCTATTGTCTTTATCCAGGTAAGCCATATAAAGTCAGCAAATTATGTACCCATCAGCAGACTAGTCCACAGAAGAAGTTAGAGCCCTCAGGCTGAATCATCTGTCAAGTTTTGGATCTACCAGCTGTGGTCAGCAAGATTGAAATCTCTTAACCTATGAGACAAAAATCATTCTTTCTTTGTCCTTAGCTATTTTTCCATGTATTTTGTCATAGTGATGAAAAGTGTGTCAAAATATGGCTTCAGGGCTGGAAAGATGGATCAGCCATTAAAAGAACTTTCCATGCAAGCATGAGGGCCTGAGGTGGCCTAAGAGGTCTCTTGAGTTTGATCCCCAGATCCCACATAAACAGCTGTGCAAGACCACACACATCTGTAACACGAGTCAAGCAGGGGAACACAGACTTGAGAATCCTCAGTGTTTCCCCCAAAATAGCAAACTCAGAAACTCAGGGGTCAGTAAGAGATCCTTTTTCCAAAAAGAGTGAACACAGTAGTGGTGGGGTGATATACCCAACTATCTGATCTGGCCACCTCAGGGGAGTGCACAGCACCACAGGGGAGAGGATGGGTGCCGCATAGGCACAAACATGTGCATACACCACGTACATACACCATGCCACACATATGCACCCCCCACAACACATGCACACACATACATAAACACCAAGCATAATAAAAGCAGAAAAAAAACAAAAATAATAAAGTAAGACTTTATTATATGAGCATTTTATGGGATACATCTTATCCAAACTATAACAAGGAATAAAGAGGTGCAGAGCAAAAAATCAATGGAAAAAGTCTCCATTTGTAAGAGGAGAACATTTAACAATTGCTGGAGATTAGTGCCACTGAAGGGAAGTGGGAGACTTGATATTAGGACAATAGAAAAACACCACAGTGAACATGATAACCCCACCTAGGAGGGCCTCCAGGGTACTGTAGGCTGGGACAAGGAGGCAAAAGAGGATAACCTGTTACAATTAATATAAAGTAGAAATTAATTTAAAAACTATATAATCATAATAAAAGAAAGAAGCCCATGGGCATCACTGGAATCAGCAGGGTGTCACTCATTGCAGTTTCATTGGTACAAAAGTTTAAACTTAATACTTTCATTTGAGAAGAAACCCTGGTACACTTACTACCACAGAACAACCTACGGAATTAATTTTTAATTTTTTTTTAATACAAACTCAGTTGTAAGGGATCTTAAGGGAGGGATGCAGTCCTGCTTCCAGCAATCCTCTGTCCAGTTCCAATAGGCACCAGACTGGTGTCATCCACATGGTGACAGTTATGCAGGCACACAAAAATGCTAGAGTTATGGAGTCATGGAGGTTTCACAAACAGTTAAAAAGAAAGTAGAGGAAACCAGTCAGTGTGTGTCAGAGACCCAGGACTTAGCCCCTGATTGGTTGAATTATAAGGCTGTGAGTGTGAATTTAAGGCTGCAAAGGAAGTACAAATGAAAGAATTATAATGCAAACAATAGGAAGCTCTAGGCAGTGAGCAGAGCCACCCTGACAGAGGATCCTGTATGCAAAGGGCAGGGCTCTAAATGCAGGAATGTCCAGGTCCTTTGGAACTTATACCTCCATGTTCCCTGGAGGATGTACAACGTGGAGCTATAGGACTTAATGTGGGCCCTTCTTGGTTTTAGGTTGCTAGGCTTGCCTTCTTCCATGTTATATTTCTATTATATCCTTTTACACTGGGAATGTTTTCCCTGTGCTATCATATTCTATGTATGTATATTTGTTTTGATAGTGTCTCAGCTAAATTTGACTTGAATCTCAGAAGGAACTTTTCATTCAGACATTTTTAAACATGTATTTGTGTGTATGGTATATGTGTAGCTTGTATGTATGTGGTCAAACATATGAGGGGCGGAATGGGGAATGCATGTGCATGTGCATGTGTGTATGATTGCATATTCAGGCCAGACACCTGTATCTCATTTAATAAGGAACAGTGTCTCACTGAAACTAGAGCTCACTGGTTCTACTAGTCTAATAGGTAGCTTGCCCCTGGTATCTGCCTATTTACCTCCCGAATGCTAGGATTACAAGTGCATTGCAGCACAACAGGCTTTTACATGGTGTAGAGGTATGAGTGCCTGGCCCCACAGACTCAGGTGTTAAGACTGAGCTTACAACATGGGTCTCCAGTGGACTGAGCCCTGCTGGGGAAGAGAGGTATGTCACTGGAGGTGGATCTTGTAGCCCAGCCCTACTAGGGGTGTGGAAAATCATTTGAGTGCTGGTTGCTTTGTGGTGCTGGCTGTTGGTGTCTATTTGCTTAGATCTATGGAAGTGAGGCAGCTGCTTCCACGATTGGTGATGTTCCCCTATAATTTGTAAGCCTGAAATAAACCCTTTTCTCCCATAAACCACTTCTTGTTGGGTGTTTGTCCCAGCAATGAGAAGCTTACTGCAACACATGGATTCCAGGGATGGAAACTCTGGTCCTCACTCTTTTACAACAAGCACTTTACCAAGTGAGCCATTTTCCCAGTCCTCAGGACTTTTAGAATAATGTTGAAACAAGGAAAGTTTCAGAAATTTTGGGTGATGGACTAAAGTACTTTTTACATTAGAAGAAGGACAAGTAGTTTTCTTCCTTCTAACTTATTTTGTTCAAGCATTTTGTCACCATGATGAGATGCAAATGCTACAAAGAATAAAAAATAAATCTATTGGAGAATTAAACAATAGTTATTGATTCAGTGTGTAGGAACTGCTAATCATTAAGGGATGTTTGTGCCTTTAATCAACAAGGCAGAGGTAGGTAGTTCAATGTAGACCAGATTGTCCCACAGTAGTGAGAAGAGAGAACCAGAATGAATCAAGAATTTTGCAAAGTACATTGGAGAGAAGTGACTATAATGCTTTGTTTCCTTTCTTTTCTACTCTCTTTATTTTTTCTTCTTCCTTTTTTTGGGTGGAAGGAGTAGGCATTTTGAGGGAGGGTGACTTGGAAGTCACTCGGTAGCCTAGGCTGGCCTCAAACTTACAGCAATTCTCCTACCTCAGCCTCCTGCATGCTGAGATTAAAGTCACTTGCCACAACTCCTGGCTGAATGTTTTCTTTTCTGTACTGAGTTTCACAGCAGAAGGGATTTGAAGGGTATGTTGAACGTTGGTCTATTTACCACATAAACAAAATCAACTACAGCTGTGTGTCTAGTTATACATTTTACTTCTTTCTGTGTAGGTAAAATTATACAGTATAACTAAATATTCTACAAAAGTATATTTTTTTTCTCTCTACAAACTTCCTGAATTACAAGACTATTGTAGGGATTGTATACAAAGTTGTATTCAAAATAATATGTACATTTATTATGGTAGCAAGTTCCTTTTGGTGCTCTCTTTGTTTTTAATACATTTCATATCATTCACATGAGTGAATTTCTCTGTATCTCCATTAATATGATACAAACATACTTGCTTTTAAAATCTGACATCTAAATATTATCATTGCATCCATGGGAGAAACTTGGAGGTAGGTGCCACATTAGTGAAGTGGATAGGCTTGACTTTACATTGGTCTCTTGGTTACAGATAATATTCTAACAGAGGACCTAGCTTGAACCTAACTTTTATTTCTTTTCTTTGATACACCAAAGCACAAGTGCTCAAACCATCATTTGGAAAGCACTGTAGGCATTATGAAAAGTGGGCGGCTGTATTGTATTCCTTCTTTCATACTGACAAACTTTCTTTTGAATTGTTGATGGAAAATTCAAATTTCAGTTTGTACAAAAAAAAAAAAAAAAAAGCCAAGCAACCATACTTTTACAAAACTCTCTCTTTGTCTCTATTCACCACAGAGAAATCATTCTTGCTATGAGACTTATAATTAGGGAAAAACTTATTCAGATGAATGATAATTTTGTGTCTTTTCTTATATGTAGAAAATCAAATTGTAGTTTTTTATAATATTGCAGATATACACAATGAAAGGCTTATAAATATAAAAATAGCATATAAAGCTGGGCATGGTGCTACATGCCTTTAATCCCAACACTTGGGAGTCATAGGTAGGAGGATGGCTATGAGTTCAAGGCCACCCTGAGACTACATAGTGAATTCTAGGTCATCCTGAGCTACAGAGAGACCCTACCTCAAAAAGCCAACAACAACAACAATAATAATAATCATAATAATAATAAACATATAAGTCATATATTACTTATTAAAGAAGGCAATATGTTCTTATCTCGTTTGGTGTGAATTATCCCACTGGGATTGACTATGATGTATAAATAAAATGACAATTTATTTGAAGAACATTAAAATCTATGTGGGAAATGTAGCATCTGATAATCACTTGTCTGAAGAAGACAAATATTAGATAATTTTCTAATAATTAAATAATAAAGCTCCCTAGAAGTTTGGCTAATTGTTTAATCTATGCTCCTATTTCACAAGTAAATGCTTCACAATGGCTGTAAGCGAAATAGGACTTTGAATACTCACATTGGATTTAGGGGATTGAAGCATGTTTAGCAACTTTGTAAAATCTTACTTTTAAATTTTATTTATTTATTTATTTATTTATTTATTTGAGAGAGTACGGGACAGAAATAGAGAAAGAGGCAGAGAGAGAGAGAGAGAAAGAGAGAGGGAAAGAGAGACAGAATGGACATGATATGGCCTCCTTCTACAAACTCCAGACACATGTGCCACCTGTGTCCTGGGGAATTACATCTAGGTCCTTTGGCTTTGCAGGCAAGCACCTTATCTGCTAAGCCATCTCTCCAGTCCAAATCTGCTTATTTTTAGGTAAGTAACTTCTTCAAAAGAACACAGCTAGATCTATTCCAGCAGAGTTTGGAATCTCAATTCCAGGTTGATTTCCATTCAGTGTCAGTTCCTGGATGATTTTCATTACTCTCAGCCTGTTATTAAAGAATAAAGAAGAGGAAACAGATGTTGTGAAACAAAGAACATTAGCTGCAACCAAAGAAATGAATTCAGATGAAAATATACATCAAAGCCTGCATTTGCTTCAACCATATGGAGATTAAACAAAATGTTCAGGCTTTCTTTCTCCTGAAGGAATGTTCCAAAAGGAGCACACAAATCATGTCAATAACATCACAACTACTGGGGAATTGATGTGTACTTCCCTCAGATTTTCTTCTCCACACACTGCTTGAGTTTTAACTATTCCATTCTGAACTCAAGTAACTTGAGTCTGACTTCACCTTCCTCCTGCATCAGCAGAATTTCTTTCATTATGATTTCAATGATATAAGTGAGGTAAAAATGAATGATCAAATTTATTTTAACATTATCCAACATCTTTATTTTGAATATATGTGGCTGCTGCTTCCTTCTAGAAATACTATTCCCCTTTGTTTATTATTAATACCTCTGGCCTCTCTTTATTCTCTTTTATGGATTATTCTTTCTCTCCCGTACACTTAAAAATGGAGTGTTTTAAAGGTTTCCTTAATTTACTGAAACTTATACATTCTCTATCTAGAAGATGAGATCCATTACATCTTCAAACTATTTTCTGCACAAAATGAAGAATGTATGCAATCATGACAAATATCTTGTCAATGTATGAGAACCCTAATACCCAGCAATTTTTCTCCTTTTTACATGCGGATGTCTCTAAATTCCTTTAAAATTCACAATTCTAAAGTTAACTCATGATCTCCTTCCTTGAATATGAATTGAAAAGTGGCATTCAGTTGGTATATCATTTTAAAAATATTTTATTTATTTACTTATTGTTATTTTTAAAGGTGTGTAATACCACACCAGGCTTGTTTAACTCTATTTATTTATGTATTTATTTATTTATTTATTTAAGAGAGAGAGAGAGAAAGAGGAAGACAGAGAGAATGGGCACATCAGGACCACTAGCACTGTAAATGAACTCCAGATGTATGTGCACCCTTGTGCATCTGGCTTACATGGGTCCTAGAGAGTCAAACCATGGTCCTTGGGCTTCCCAGGCAAACACCTTAACTACTAAGCCATTTCTCCAGCTCTATTTATTTTATTTGTGTGTGTTTGTGTGTGTGTTTGTGTGTGTGTGTGTGTGTGTGTGAGAGAGAGAGAGAGAGAGAGAGAGAGAGAGAGAAAGAGAGAGACAGACAGAAAGGGAGAGAATGGGCATGCCAGAACCTGTAGCCACTGCAAAACAACTCAGATACTTGTGCTACCTTGTGCATCTGGCTTATGTCCTTCCTGGGGAACCAAACCTGGGTCCTTTTGATTTGCAGATAAGTGCTTTAAAAACTAAGCTATCGGGCTGGGGAGATGGCTTAGCAGTTAAGCGCTTGCCTGTGAAGCTTAAGGACCCCGTTCGAGGATCGGTTCCCCAGGTCCCACGTTAGCCAGATGCACAAGGGGGCCCACGTGTCTGGAGTTCGTTTGCAGAGGCTGGAAGCCCTGGTGTGCCCATTCTCTCTCTCTCCCTCTATCTGTCTTTCTCTCTGTGTCTGTCACTCTCAAATAAATAAATAAATAAAAGAAAAAAAAAAACCTAAGCTATCTCTCCAGCTCTGGTATATCTTTAGTCTTATTTAAAATTAACAAAGGGAATTTACATGCATTTTGCAGGGAATTTATTTCATATATATGTCTCTTCAGCAAATTTAAATCACAAGATACTGCTATCTTTCATTATCTCCAATATGCTTCTTTATAAAAATCTTATTCTATGAACTGTGTGCATAATTGTAGTCTAATATTAATTATAACTAACAAATGATTGATGCATCATTCATCATAAACTCATCCTGAATTTATGGTACTATATTGTAAAAGACTAGATTCCTAGTCTTACGAAAGTCTAAAAGAGAGACAACAGGGAATAAGTATTCATACAAATATGATAACTGAAAAGTACAGTCATGTATTTTGTAGAACATTCCTGAAGGCTTTTAAGGATGTGTGCACTGCTTTAGTTTGCATATAGGCACAGCGCTGGAAAGTCATGTTTGGTGAAAGAAAACCCAAATGATAAATGAGCATAGAACAAGTGACACAAGACTCAGAAGGTTCAAAAGGACTAATGACATGCTTTGGTTGCAGGACACTGAGAAATCAACCTAGAACTGAAGCGGGAAGTCTCCTCCCTGCTGACTAGCTGTCACAGTGCAGGAAAACATTATGCAGCCTGCTTGGGGAGAAAAGTCATCACCAATCTTTACCAGCAAGGAGCCTTTAAAGCTACATGACTAGCCAGCCAGACAAGATATCCCCACTGTAAAATAGTGATGAATCTGTCATGGGAATAATAAAATGCTCAATGATTATATTTGAGGCCCACTCCACGGGAGGTATTTAATGCCAGATACTGAGAACCTAGTCAGAAGACTCTGGCTGGGAAGGTCATAAGTCCCAGGGGGAAAGCTACTACTGTTGTTTGGATAAATGTATATACTATGCCCACTAAATTTGTCTCTCTCTATATATATTTATGACCATATATTAGAAATGCTCTCACTTTTGGTTAGAGAAGCTTCTTTATGCAGATGGTGATGATGAATGGGGAGTCTGAAAACTTGTCAACAACCAGTTTGCATAGCCAACTGCTTATGGACTGGACATGGGATCCACTCAGTGGGGGAGAACTCATATCTGGCTCTGAGAACCAAGCCAGATTCCCTAGAACAGGAAACCACTAGGCTCCAAAAAGAACCTCCACTGTTCTTTAACTAAGAAGAATGGATATACACATCAATATAACTCTCTAATAACTAGGCATATCCCCTTTTATTCAATCTGTTCTTACTTTTGACTGGAGAATCTGTTCTATTTTATGGATGGAGGAGAATACAGGGGAGAACAAGGACACATCAATACAGAGATACAGAGCCTACAGAAAAAAACAACACTAAATCAGATCCCTATCTTGTGCACCAAGGAAGAGGGGTTGTTGTATGAGCCTGAGGATGGGCACAAATAGCCTGAAGCATTGTGTTTCACCCACTTTGCAGAGACTGACTGAGGCCTCTTGATCCCCATAATGAATACCAATCACCCCACTGAAGACCCTCGGCAGAATTGGGGTGTGGGAAATGGGGTCTAAAGAGTATATTGTTTTATAAAAAGTAAAAAAAATATAGAGCTGTAGAGATGGCTTAGCAATTAAGGTGCTTGCCTGTGAAGCCTAAGGATCCATGTTTGGCTCTCCAGATCCCATGTAAGCTGCATGCAAGTATGCAAGGTCACACATGTGCATAAGGTGGCACACGCTTCTGGAATTAGATTGCAGTGCCTGGAAGCCTTGTTGTGCCAATTCTCTCTCTCTACTTTTCTCTCTCATTAAAAAAAAAAAACAGTAATAAATAATTTAAAAAATGAACAAAAAAAAAATACCAAGAAGTAACAGTTAAACATTCAGCACTAAATGAGACTTCTATCATACCCTACAAGGCTCGGGGCCCATTAAGGAAATACTAAGGAAGGAATGTAAAAGCCAATGGAGGAGTGCTTTGGAAAACTGTTTCTAGACACAACACAAAGTTGCTGGCAAATTAATGACCTCACAACAGCTGACATTACCTGTAAAATATTGAGCCCATCAACATGCTGGAGGAGGGCTTAAAAATGTGACATCAAAATGAGTAGGGAATAGTTGGAAAGAAGAGGGCATGGGTAAGGGGAACAAAGTGAAGGATGGGAAAGGAACACAACCAAAGTATGTAGCATATTTCTATGGAGGTTCTCAATTAAAAAAAAAAGGTAAAAAGCCGGGCGTGGTGGCGCACGCCTTTAATCCCGCACTTGGGAGGCAGAGGTAGGAGGATCGCCGTGAGTTCGAGGCCACCTTGAGAATACAGAGTGAATTCCAGGTCAGCCTGGGCTAGAGCGAGACCCTACCTTAAAAAGCAAAAAGCAAAAAAAAAAAAAAAAAAAAAAAAAAAAAAAAAAAAAAAAAATCAAATATCCCAGTGGGACAGAAGAAGGCTCAGTGTTCATATTTGAGTAAAAAAATTAGAGTGGATAGAAAATTGTCATGTGACACTGTGCAAAGGAGAGAGTAAATAAAAATCAGCACATGTGAAAGAAATAATTGTTGTAATGAAAGATCCTGATCTATAGAAATTTTGTAATTTTGTTGTTAGATTTATATAAATTCCCACTTGGACAAATAATAGAGTGTTGGTTCTTCTCTGGGGCAGTCTACCAGCAATCAGAGAGAAAATGAAATGGTGAAGGCTAAGCATTGTCTAGTGAGGTGTAAGCTATTTCAAATGCTCCTGTGTGGCAAGAGCCCAACAGCATGAGTCTTGGACTTCTTCTTCAGCATCACTCGTGGGCTGCAGACAGGGCTTCAGCCGTGGCTGATTGCAACTACATAAGGATTAGCTTCCAAGATCGCCAAGTTCTTGTAGATTTCTTCTGTAATCAATAGATTATTGAACTGAAGATCTCTGTTATTTGTTACTCTGACCACAGATTGCCCTCAATTCCTTGTGTGCGGGCTCCAGCAAGGATGCTGGCTTCATCAAATCACACATGCTGGGAAGTCAATAGAGAGACTACTAGTAAGGCACACTTCACATTCTTCACAAACCTAATCTTTGAAATGACATTCCATAACTTTCACTGTAGAAATAAATCGCTAGTTCCTGCCATTACTTAAAGGACGATTACACAAGAATAGAAATACCTAGAGTTGGGGATCATTTGCAGTGATATTAATTAAATCTTTACCATAATCTACCGCATGGCTTCCAGTGATTTATTTAAATCTATCCTAAGTGTAAAATATCTTTCTTAAGTTTCTAAAGTGCTATCCCAATGTAACATCATTTACAAATCCAGAAACTTACACATTAAAATAAGTTCTCTTTCTTGGTTTAGCACTTGCAATCTATGAGCTGCGATTCCAGAAACTTAGTCCTGCAATGCCCACTGATGCCATGAGCAGAAGACAATGACATGGAAAAGTGTGTTCAGTTACAAAAGACAATGACATAAAAGTGTGTTCAATTACTCTTCTAATTTTATTTTATTTTCATTTATTTATGAGAGAGAAAGAGAATGTGAGAACAGGCACACCAATGCCTCCAGCCATCGTGAATGAACTGCAGATGCATGTGTCATCTTGTGCATACAGCTTATGTAGGTACTGTGGAATTGAACCTGGGTCCTTAGACTTTACAGGCAAGTGCCTTAACTGCTAAGCCGTCTCTCCAGCCCTAGTTAGTTTTCTTTATAGTTGTGACCAAATATCTGACTAAAGCAGCTGGAGGGAGGAAAGACTTAGTTTAGCTCACAGTTTGAGAAGTCACTTCTATCATGGAGGAGCCAGCCTTGTAGCAGGTAGCTAAACAGTGGCAGGGGTAGCAGTTTACATCTGCAGCTCTTCAAGTCTTTATATCTTATTGAAAGAAGAAATACAATGATCTGTTGACCAAACGTTCAAACACATGATCCCATGAGTGATGTTTCAGATTTAAACCACCATACCAAGCCTTATAAAACTGTAGAACCCCAGTTCCCTAGATTCAAAGAATTTAGTAAAATGCAAAGCATTCTTATAATTCATGGTCAGATGTTCAGAGCACTTTTCTCTATGGGTAGATAAATGAAAAAAAAAAAACTGAACAGCTTAATTAGATATTTCATTCAATTTAAAAAGCAAAATGCATGTGATCAGTAGGATTTTCAGACCGGTATTAAGGAAATATAACACCATTCAAATTCTCATGCAGAGTATGTATGTATTGGCAATGCTCTGCCATCACTTTTCTCTGTTTATACTTGCATCCCACCTATTGTCATGTTGTCTCATGACTTTAAGTATCTTTCTGTAGATGATACATAAATCTCTTTTTAAGCCTTCATATATTCCTGGCATATTTCTGTTACTTTTATCTTATATCTCTTCTGAAATATGGTATTGGCATCTTAAATTGTGCATGCCTAAAGCCAAATATGTTATGTTTTGTTTTGTTTTTTCTCCCAAATCAGTGCCTTCCCTAATGGTTCAAAAGTTTACATGGCATTTTTCTACTCACCCAGGTGCTCACATTCAGACAGATGGCGTTATGATTGGCTTTCTCTTTCACTCCTACCCCACATTGACCATCCAGACAATGAAGTTAAGTATACATTCAACTTCCTCCTAAGTCTTTTCACTTGACCCCATCTCACCACAATCCTCCTACTTCATTCTGCCAGTTCTTGACATAAAGTATTAGGACACCATTATAACTTATCTTCTGTTCAATTTGTTGGCCTTTTGAATCTCAGATCATTATAATACTTTATATGTAAGTCTTATGATATTAGATCTCACAGTTTCCAAAATGATATTTTCTGTCTCAGCAGACCACATAACCAACTTGTCCACAAAGCATTGGCTATGCTCCCCTATCTTGGTTAAATAACGTGGCTGCTAAACATTTCACACCAAAACCTAAAAAATCTCATAAGTCAAAATTATCTAAATGTAGGCATGTCACAAAAAGGACTTTCTAGGAGCTGGAGAAATGGCTTAGCATTTAAGGTGCTTACCTACAAAGCCAAAGGACCAAGGTTTGATTCCCCAGCACCCTATATAAGCCGAGTGCATAAGGTGACACATGTGTATGGAGTTCATTTGCAGTGGCTAGAGGCCCTGGCATGCCCATTCTCATTCGCTCTCTCTCTTTTCTCCTTCTTTCTAGCTCTCTCAAATAAATAAATAAAATAAGAATTTCTAGTCATTCCTAAAATTATCAGCAATTTATCATAAAAAATGGCACATTTTTCAGTGCTCTGAAAATATTTATAACTTATCACCCTGTAAATGTGTATGCCTTCATTCATTATTTCTCCTATCTGCAAAGATAAATGTGGGGTCACCCTTAAATAGCAGAAGTATATCAATAATCATAGCAATCACTAGGTTATACTGAGCAGTTAACACAAGTTTCTATGCTTTCATTTGGAAAATATTAATAGTGAATGAGACCCTTTTTGTCCTTAATAGATTTTGTATTTAATTCTCACACTTTCCCTTTCTTTTTCTACCTCTGGCCTCCTACCTTCACCACCACAGGCATGTGGCTTCTGAGCATGAGGGTTCTTGAAAAGTCTTTTGGTAATAACAGAAGGTGAACATACTTCAATAAATTGTGAAGGAAACTGGTGCCATATTTTATTAACAATGCACTCAGCCTGGGAAGGTTTTCCTGCTTTGAAGAGAAATATGAAAGGTAATGTGATGAGCTGACTTCCTATTGTAGAGTTTACAAAGCTCGTTTTGTTTGTAACTTATTGTACTTTCAGTCTTTATGTTTCAAAGGTTTTAGATTGCACCTTAGAGTTTAGAATTTATCTGTCCAGAACATTACAATGTCATAAAAAAGGGGAAAATATCCCCCTTTTTTTTTTTTTTCAAACTTCTATTTTCTATAATAAAGGCACAAAACCACCACAGAAGTCATTCTTCATGGCAGAATTGTGTCCCCACAAGCCGAGACACAGGACAAAGAACCTCACACATCTCTCCCTCAGTTCCCAGCAGTTTTCATTTTCAAGCAACCACTACAAAGTTCTCTTTCCAAGATAATACAGAAAAGATTTAATGCTCCAGGGCATTTCTGTGTAAAAAAAACATATATATATCACCTGAATAACTAATGCAGACCTTAATGTGATATTCAACTTTATGATTCTAGCTTAGACGGAAAGAAAACAGATAAATTGCACTTGAATATGTACCAAAATATATTCAACACTTCAACCTATAAAGTAATCTTTCAAATAAAAACAAAAAAGGTAGATGCCTTTTCATATGCCAGGGGTGCCTGATTTATGACATTGTCTGTGTTTATCCACACCAAATAACACTAGGGGAAAAAAAAAGAAGAGCCACCCAACCTTCTCAAATGACAGCTATAGATCCTCAATTTTGATGCAAATTTTTAAACATGTGCAAAATTATACGTATTTAATGATAAATCAATTACAAATAATCGGCTTCTTAGTGTAAACTTTTAGAGAATTTAGAAGTCTTTGAACACATGTTCCAGGTAGACCTTTGGTTAAGGTAAAGATCTCTACAGTATCATTACTAACAGTGAATTCCCTTTGGATAAGCATGCCTATGTTTTCAAAACACTTTCTATGATAATTACTTCAAAACAAAACAATTATAAATTCTGTTAAATCAATTATATTGAAAGTTTTACTGTTTTATGCCCAAGATAATAAAATTCAGTAACTTGAAAAGTGATAAAAACAAAACCTCCCAGATACACATATGTAAAAGCTGATCTGTGTAGTCATTTTATTTTAAGTTCCCACTGTAAGACTAGATCACTTTTTTTTTTTTCAGTAGCAAAAGGTCACACATTTTAACTTCTTTGTTCTTGTCAATGATAACAGCCATGCAACAGAAAGATCCTAGCTGGAAAAGAACTGAGTTTGCAATCTGCTTTTTAATTTGATAGTCTATGGTATTACACAACCTACTTAACTAATTTGGGCTGCTGATTCAGTACAGAAAAAATAATATTCTTTAAATAAAATTCTATGGAAAGGTAATATAGCTTGCCTTCCTTCAGTTCAGTATTTATGCTAGGACTAAGGTACACATGTTTTAAGAAAAAAATACTAAAAACAAAAAAGAAAAGAAAAGAAACAATTACTGTTGTGTGGAAATTTTTTGTTTTCACTTAATGTGCCTTCTTGAACAGGGGAGATACCCCAATGGGCCAAGTGCTTGCCATGCAAGCATGCAGACCTGAATTCAGATGCACACCACTGACATAAAAGCTGGGGATGGTAGTGAAACCGACTGTTTGGGGTTCAGGAATAGAGTCCTTGAACTCCAAACTCTAGATTTGTGTTTGCATTTAACCAAAGAACTAGACAAAACAAACTGATAAGGATAATTATTAAATTATTATATTTATTTAGGGAAGAACAGAACCAAGGGATGGAAAATAAATTAACCCACATGGTCAGAGAGCCCATGCGGGACTAGGAGAAGCAGGAAAAGAGATGCAGGGAGGAGAGAAAGTGCAGAGAGTGCCTTCCGCATGGAGGGCAGGAGGGTCTAGAGTGCAGCTGGGAGTAATGGGGAATCTCCCCTCCTCCTGGCCTAGTTGGGCTGAGACAAGGGAAACTTACCAAAACCTAAAGCTTAGGAGCCAACCAATAGAAGTTTCCTTCCCCTGGTAAATATATTTATGATGATGGGGACCTACCTTCCTGCTCAGGTGAGCCACATACACAGTTGATTGGTTTGGGTAGGGTCTGGCTCAGAAAAAATCCAGCCATGACACCAGGTTCAGGGAGCTGAACTTGACCAAGCACAATGTCAGATTAGATTTAAATTCTAGGAAAGGGGGCCTCCCTCCCAGAAGGGGCTCAGGTTGTTTTTTTTTTGGGGGGGGGGGGGTAGGAGGGAAACAGATCTAGGGAAGAGACAAGAGGACCATATACTTTGATCTTTAACAAAGTGTAGACTACAAGAATAGGCCCAAATACATTCCAGGTTTTCATTTTCAGGGGCCCAGTCACCCTAACTGCCTAACAAAGCTTACTCCCTCCCTCTTTGTAGTCAGCTCCTTTAGTCCCAGTGCTGGAAAAGTGCAGTCAGGGAGAGAGGTTGGGCTGAAGATCAGATAGAGACCCTTTCTCACAAATTTAGGTGAAGTTCAAAAACTGAGGAAGGACACCTAGCATTGAACTCTGACCTCCTCATTTACATGTGAATGTGCACACACATGTGCCTACACACACACACACACACACACACACACACACAGAGACAGACACACATTTTGTTTGGGCTAGCCTCTGCATTTTTCTATAGCTAGAAGACTCTCCTAATACCTTATTTATGAGAAATTTCTGCCCAAAGATGGTGGAAATGACTGAATTTGCCATACCAGCTCTGAAAAGAATTGGATCCACAATAATTTCCTCTCCATATATAAGCTTGTCCTGCTGGAGTAGGACACAGTATACCTTTCAGGACCAACCACTTTGAAATCAGGTTTTGGGGGTCTCTTGCTCAATGAAACTGTGCAATATAGTCAGCTAACTTGAGTCTGCTTTCAGTATGCAAGCACTTTCTTAAAGAGAAATCTCATGGAAAGGAATTGATTTTGCTTTCTAACTTGTAGTGGCTTTGATAGCACTGGCAGGAAGCTGCTTTCTCATGGCCTCGGATGAGAAAAGAGATTGTGAGAGGCAGGCTTTGTAGTACCCACAGTATGAGGAATGCCTCGGTTCCAGAGATGATGTGTTTGCCTCCCTTGAATAAGTCTTTGGGCTGATAGACAAGGAAAGAGTATTTAATGGTAAACATGAAATCTACCTGATCTTCTTGGTGAGTAGAATTGTTTAAAACACAGTTGTGTAGGAGCAGAATGGGGAAGAAAGAGGGTAGGGACAGGCTCTCAGGCCCTCCACAAGAAGGTGGTACATGATACTAGATTTTAATTTAGGTCATATATTATAACTTCATCATCTTTCCCTATGAAACCATCTGATCAGGTAATACTGTATACACACACACACACACAAATTTATCCTCTTGTGTTCCCTGCATGGTACAGCTTTTGTCTACATCCCCACTCAATCAAATGGTGAGAATATAAACATTATTTTTAAAATATATTTTTATTACTTACTTGTTTCTTTGGCCCCATTATATAGATTTCTGTACTCTTCATAGGTACCAAACTTGGAAAAACTGGATGTTGGACTCTTTACCTTAGAGCAGTGAGAAGTAGTCATTTAATTTATTTAAACATTATGTATAAGAAAAGGAAGCAACAGATAATTTATAAAATACCTTTTGCATTCTAACACATTGGTTCTTAAACTACTCATTATATTCTAATAACTTTTTTCATCCATTCTCATTTAACAGAACATATATATTTCTGGAAATCAAATAATATGTGTTCCTTGTCCTATATGATTTTTAAAACATAATTAGAGATTTATTTTCATGTGAAACAAGATTCAATATACAGGAAAATCTCTAATATGAAAGTGATTAAAATAATAATCACATGAATATCAAGATATGCATAATTATTAAACAATAGTTTATGTGCTCTTAGAAAATAAAGAAATAATTAGAAGGTAGAAACTTAACCAAATTCAATTCTCATGAAATTGATGAACTATTTGCAATTTTGCTGATGCTATTGATTTTATATATACAACATAACATATTTTAATTTTGGTGAAATATTTGACATAATATGCTTATACATGAGGATTAGAAGTAAAATGATAACTGTAGAGGAATGTTTAAATCATAGAGATTAATGTCCACCTCGATGGAGGTTTCTTCTAGTTTGATGAAAGTGTCTTTGGGTCTAATCTTTACAAAAAGTTTAGTGACTAAATACCAGAGAAAAGAAAAATATAAAACTTTGTATTACATCCAGCTGGGAGAAGTGTGAATTGGAGATAAAGTATAAAATTCACCTCAAGCTAGAATGTTTAGTGCAAAGAAACAAGGTTAAGTATTAATATTACAGATACAATATTAAATTCTGTTTAAAATCAGCAGTTGTGAAAGTAATGAGTAAGAGTTCTGTGAGATTAGAGCTCCCACACCCGCAGTTCTCAAGTCTAGAGTTCTTATCCACCTCAGCAAAGAATTGAAAATGCCCTTTCAAGGGAAGAGTAAGTAATAAGATTTATTTTAGGGTGAATTAGGATTAAAATGAAAAGCAAAGCAGAAAAGAACCAGAGGTCACTAATTAACTGAAAGTTTTGTGTGAAGGTTGAGCTTCTGGCACCCTAGCTCCTGAATTAGTGTCCACCGAAGAGCTAAAATGAGGCTGTCATGCTCTCAAAAACACCCCAAGTTCCTATATCACCACCTCCCCTTTTCCTATTAGATGGAGGAAGATAGTGGTGTCAGAACTTTATTGGTGGAAAGCTATTTCCTTCTTAACTAAAGAATAGAATATTTTACCTCTGGCTGTGGGTGGATGATAATCTATGCTAAGCAAGAGATAAGACTTAGGTCCCCTCCCTTAAGAGTTAATCCAACTGAAGTTGTGGAACACATGACCAAGAGACCACCCCTGGGAGGAATATACCCTTCATGAAATGCTTAAAACCCACAGAAGCCTCTCCCTTGCCTTGGATGTAATTGATTATAGATCTTCTCTGCTAACCAGCCCACTTTTCTGAGTTTTCTCTCAAGAAGCCATACTTTTCCTTTTTCCCCTTTCTCTCTTAAAATCCTGGCCAAAGTTCTAAGCATGCTGGGCCTATTATCCTGTTTCTTACTGTTTTTCTGAGACCCACTCATACCCTATGTACCTTCTTGAGAGCTTCCATTGCTATACCTTGCTGGTTTCTGGACCCTAACCCAAAAGAAATGACATTACCCCTCTTATCCACATCCCCTTTTCCTAGCAGGCCTGAGATTTACAGCTTGCGTTCCCTCTGGTTTCTCTCAAACTTTCATAAAAGTGTCTTCATGCTTTCATCTGAGTCCATTTGTTTTTGTTTTTCTTTTATTAATGATCCAAGTAACAAAAGCACATAAAACTTACTTCATGGTGAATTTTAAATTAGAGAGCAGAAACATCATTATCAGTTTTAATAGATTGCTGTGATATAATATGCACATCTACTATGTATCTAAAGATTACCAGACAAAAATTTCTATCAATACACAGTCTATCAATATTCACTTTTAGGCTTGCAGGCCCTCAGAGTCCACTGCCCAAGTGAGGAGGTGGAAAGTCTATCCCAAAAGCAAAAAAAAGCTCTTGAGGTCACCCATAAATACTTTTCCCTAGATTTCTAACAAAAAAGGTAATGGAAAGGAGCTGCAGGAAGGAAAAGATGAGAGATAAGATAATAATACTGTGTTTCAAAGCAGTGAACTTCAAAGAGAAAGGTTGAAGGGGAAAAAGGAAAGCAAAGAGAGGGGCTGATATTGTCAAGAAGTGACCAAAAGCAAAATGAATATATTTAAATGAGCTCATTGCTGCTTAGCCTTCTTAAAATCCGGCCTAAATTAAAATATGACACAGGTGAAGGAGGTGTTCCAATTTACATATTTATGTCAAGGCATTTTAAGTGTCAAGCAAACTTGATTTTTATTTATATTTTCCAAACTAATCATTTTCCCTGAGAAACAGAAAGCTCTGATGTTCTGAGACTTATTTTACAACAGTTAAAGAGGTTGATAATGTCTCAGAATCTCCTGAGCCAATGAAAAAGTAAAATTTGACAGTAAAAAATAATTTTGTCACACCAAAGAGCCTGACAGGTGGGCAAAGTATTTGAGGGGAATTGCAGTAACTTTCAATTATCTATCCTTAGACACTTACCTGTTTCTCCTGGTGTCCTACCTAATGAATAGCTTTTCTGCAGATGGTGAGAAACCAGGATTCTTAATTGCTACCAGGATAAAATTAACAACAATCACGAGCCATGCTTGGGGGAGAATCTATGATAATATAGTCATTTGTCAGGAAAAGGAAATCAGATATTTACTTTGACAATCTATATAACAAGTAGCAGAAGTTATTTTAGTGTTATGAATCCTTTTGAAATTCTTTTGGTCTTAAGCAATGATATTAATAAAAATAAGTATTGGGCTGGAGATATGGCTTAGTGGTTAAGGCACTTGCCTACAAAGCCAAAGGACCCAGGTTCAACTCCTCAGGACCCATGTAAGCTAGCTTCATAAGGGGGTGTATGCATCTGGAATTCATTTGTTTGCAGTGGCTGAAGACTCTGGAATAGCCATTCTTTCTCTTCCTGCCTATTTCTCTCTCTCTCTCTCTCTAATAAATACATAAAAATAAAATATTAAAAAATAAATATCATAACGACTAAATTATTTTCATTAGGCTAATCTGTTTTTGTAACATGATTTAATATTTATATATATTAGCTTAATACTCAAAACTGCTTTGGAAACAAATATTGCTTACCTATACCTCCATATTTACATTTTTAATATGAGTTGAAATAACTTAACATTAGGAATTAAAACTCTAGAATGGGAATGCTTGTTCTGTGACATTATAGGCTGGAAGTATATAATGTGAGTGTTGATTTGACAGGGCTCATAGCTAAGACATTGCCTTGAGCCTGACATAAGACATTATATTTTGTACTTTTTAACAACTTTGACACTAGTGAAAACCATGGGAACTTTTAAAGTTTGACTGAATGCAACTTGGGTCATGATATGGTCATGAGTTATTGGGACCAGAGACAGAATGAAGTAGTTTAAATGTACAATGTTCCCCATAGACTCGTGTGTTTGAATACTCAATCCTTAGTTCGGTGTCATGGTTTGAAAAAGATTTTAACCTTTTTTGGGGTGGAGGAAGTGTGTTGCTGGGAATGCCTGTGAGGTCTTATAACCAGGCTCAACATATGACTCCTCTACTTCACCCTTGCTAATGTGACAATGCAAAGCTGGCTTATTGTATCTGCCAGGCTTTCCCCACCACGATGAGCTCTTCCTTCTGCAACTGTAAGCCAAAATAAAGTCTTTCCTTCTTTAAACTGATTTTTGTTGAATATTTTGTCCCAGCATCATGAAAGTAATAAATATAAAAATATACTTAGAAACCATCTTTAAAAATCATTGATTTTTCATTTAAGTCTGTAAGACAATGTAAATGACAGGATTAAAGTTTTTCTTTTTTTAATCCACCATTGCAACAGCTGACTACAGTGTAGTAAGCATGAACAAACATTTTTCCTTTAAAATGTCAAAAATACAAAGATTAGTTATTGCTTTGAATACATTGTAGAGTATATTTAGCAGTTAAAATATATCCATATACATACACACATTCTAAAAGCAGAACCGTTACTGGCCATAGATTTGGTCGTGTTGTTTCTGGACATAAAGACGCATGATAGAATGTGACATAGAATAGAATGAATATAACATAATAGCATCTGACCAACCTTAGAACATGAGACATGGCAAAGCGTATTGTAACATCATTAAAGGGAAAGGAAGCATCTTTACAAATTTTCTTTAAAAGTCCATTTACACTATAAGCTGAAAGAGATTTGAGTTAATTTAATAATTTTAATTTACCTGAACACTTACTTTAAGCAAATGTTACCATATAAACATTATATAAATAGAAACACATGTAAACAATTGTACCTGCAATTGTACCTGTAAAGAACACATGACACATCATTTTTCTAGCTTTTCATCTGATAATAGATTTATTATTCACTACATTAAAATCAAACTCTTCATCAACTTTGTTTCTTATGCAAATTTTGTAAGACTTTGCACAAGGCTTTCCAGTCCTCACTTGGCCCTCTCCATTTACCCTCTCACTCAGCTTCTATGGATGCATACTCACTGGCTAGTGGTTTGTGGAAAGTTGGTATTTTTTTAAAAGCATAGAAAGTGAAATTGAATAGTTCATCTCCAAAGCTCTTATCTTTCAAAGATAATAAACAAGAAGCTATTGGGGCTGGAGAGACGGCTTAGCGGTTAAGCGCTTGCCTGTGAAGCCTAAGGACCCCGGTTCGAGGCTCGCTTCCCCAGGTCCCACGTTAGCCAGATGCAAAAGGGGGCGCACGCGTCTGGAGTTCGTTTGCAGAGGCTGGAGGCCCTGGCGCGCCCATTCTCTCTCTCTCCCTCTATCTGTCTTTCTCTCTGTGTCTGTCACTCTCAAATAAATAATTTAAAATTAAAAAAAAAAAAAAAAAGAAAAGAAGAAGCTATTAAGTGCTCTGACAGCCTCCCACTTAAGCCCTATCTAAAAGCTTCAGAATACAGATTTAGGTGAAAAGGATAAGAAATTAGAAAGTCTTAGAAATTCACAAGATGAAGTCATGTTTTTATATTACATGATATTTATATGATGGCACAAATACTAATGATCTCCTAAATTAAGGGAGGGTGTCAATTTCTTTATAGGAGGAAAATGTAGTTTTCATTTTATTTCTTGATTTTGTTTATCACATTCTCCAAGGACTTTAAATTCAGCTACTTCAGAAATTATGTATGAAGAGATGGTTAGGTAACAACAATGCCTCAGCAAAAATTTCTATGTAACTATTTAAAACTTAATTATAATTTCCAGCAACCAGATGTAATTCAAGAATGGCCCTTGGTGTCATCTCCTCCTCTCTTCCCAGGAGTGGAGAGCAGTAGCCTGTGTGATGCTCAGCAGTTAATGTTGTAGCTTAGGTTAGGATATCCCATTCAGAAGAAACCTTCAAACCCAAACAAAATAACCCCCAAAACTCACATTTTTGTTGCATATATCCCATCATCTTTATTTACTCATCTGTCTCATCACAAAGGAGAAATGTTTTCTTTCCTACTTGGCATTAGGTATGTACATTTTACTCTATGATAAATTTATCATCAATCCATTTCCAAGAGTGGGGTATCTTACAGACATAAGATAGTAGAATGCAGTCTGAATGGAAAACAATGAATGCCAGCCCTGAAAGACAGTAACTTGGGCAGACAAAAAGGCTAACACTTAAATGCAATTTCTGATTTTTTTGGAAAAGAAATTATTGGACCTTCTTTAGTCCTCTTCACTTATTCTATTGCCCCTCAGGTCTTTCTTTTTCTCTTTTAATATTAGATTTGGGGAGATTCAATTGACTGCTGTGCCCTACTGCCTAATCAGTCAGTAAAAAAGCACGAAAGTCAAGGAAAATATTTTAAGAGATGTCAGTTCTATAAAAGTCAACAGAGATAAAGAGATTTATTGCTTCTATCCTCGCTGCTGACCTGATTCTATTGGAGTCAGAAATCAAGAAAATCCGATTGTTTGTGTGGGGGGTATGAAAGCAAGCAAGCAAGCAAGCAAGCATGAGGAATAGATTTAGTTTACAAGGAGAAAGGAATAATATTTATAAGTTGTCAGAATTCCCTCAAAGTTGATATTTTACTGTGCTTCTGGGTTCCTCAATTTTTTTCTTCCTCTGTAGGCAGAATAAAAGAAGAAGATTAAATAAAAGGTATATTTTTGTCATTACACTTCTGTGTCCCTTAATTCATATTTAATTGTTCAATTTTTATTTTTGATCATCTTGTAATACTTGAAGTCACTGGAGTAATCATAATAAACAAAAATGACTTGTTCCTATTCTCTTGCAATCCATTACAAAGCAAAAGATTCACATTAATCAGTCCTTTCACACAAAGGAGGAAAGGAAATGCAGGAGTGAACAGAGGAAAAAAGAAGCTACTTAAGGTATAGATCAACTAACTAATGATGTCAGTACCATCTGAGTACTACACAAGTGATGTCAGTATCTCTTGGATACCATGTAAGTCAGAGTTGAGCTAGGAAGGACCAATGGAGACAAATTGAGCTATAAGGGATCCCAGGGCTTTCTCATATTCTGATATGATGATAATTGGAGATGTTTTCTTCATGTAACTTGTTACTAGTAATACCAAAAAATAAAAACCCAGTTTCTTATGTTCTTGTAATTAAATAATGAATTCTGTCTAATTAGGTAAATGATCCCTTTTTATAAGAAGTACTGTCCAATGCTAAAAAGCAAACAGAATAAAATGAAAACATAATTTTTCTGTGTGTGGTAATGGATACTAGTGGCTACGTAATAGAAGTTATGTTTTGCTTCATATAGAAGACAAGATTGTTAACTGAAGTATTGTTATGTATACATAGGTTTTTAGGTTTTTTGTTTGAAATTCACAACAAAGACTTTCAGTGATTTACTGTTATTTTGTTATTACATAATCACAATCAGTTTCGAAGCAACATGAATTGACTGGCTCTACAAATGGGAATTTCTTGTCCATTTCAAATTGGGAAGAATGTTCTATAATCTCTTTATACCTCATGTAATTTCTCAAAATGAACACAGAGCCCACAGTCTTCCTCCATAATTTCATTTCTCCATGTAATATCATCTGGAAAGTAGAAAACACTGAAGCAGGAGGGGAAAAGTAGAGATGTTCTTTTTCCAAAAATGTATGTAGTCAAGTATTATGGTCTTCATTTATAATGGAACATAAATCATCATCACTTACTTTCTGAGTTGGCTAAAACATTCTTAATTTTAATTTTTAAATGATTTTGGAAATGTTGTTTGAATCTTAAAGAAATTTTAATACATCTACACATTGTAAAACATGGTCTGTATTCCATATTTTCCTGATTCTGAAGTTATGCAGCTCATCTTTCAATAACATGTGACTTATCATTAACTTTTAGGCATAGGCCCGAATCATCCTCTATGCTTAATAATTGCCAAATATTTGAATTTTGTATTTATTCGCACATAGTGTGTACCTGGGTCTCCTGCTACAGTGAACAAATACACATTTAGCTATACATGGGTGACTGGGGAATTAAACCCAGTTTGGCAGAACTTGCAAGCAAGTACCTTTAACCACCAAGCTATTTCCCTTGTCCCACGAAATACTTTTGTTCTTCAAAGTACAAAAAACAATTAAGGAAGCCAATGAATCATTTTTCCAATTAAATTCTATCAATTCCTTTCAATCATGTTGGCTCACATCTCAACCTTTATCACTATGAAATTTATCACATATGTTTTAGGAAGCAGATATCATAGGAGCTCAAAAATATTGTCACATTGCCTATAGTGTAAAAAAAAAATGCCTTGAACTCTTATTATGAACATCATAATTAGCTGCTTTCTGTTAAATTGAAAACTGCATAAGAATACTTTAGTTTGTTGTTGTTTTTAGATATTAGCGTTCTAAGTTGAGAAAATTCATGGAAGAAGACGGGGATAATTGGGTAGCTTCATGACAGGTACTATGACAATTGCCCCACTATTCTTTTCCTTTACCAGTTGTGTGTGCGGTGAGGGGGCGGGGGGGGGGGGACGTTGTGTGTGTGTAGAATGTTCAATATGATATGCAAGACATGTGAATATGATTGATCAGGTGACAAATGGGAGTTATACTTATATAGTCTAGAATTTGGGCATCTTTGATTAAAGAAACAACAATCATAGCAGTCATTGTTGCCAGGGTCAGGCCCTCATGTCCTAATTTGGCATTAATGATCTTGGTTTATGATGATTTAAAAAAAATTATTTTTATTCTATTTATTTTAGAGACCAACAGATATAAAGAAAGAAGCAGATAGAGTCAGAATGGGCCTGCCAGGGCCTCCAGCCACTGCAAATGAACTCCAGACACATGTGCCTCCTGTGCATCTGGCTTACATGGGTCCTGGGGAATCAAACCTGTGTCCTTAAGCTTTGCAGGCAAGTGCCTTAACAACTAAGCCATTTATAAAGCCACATGATGATTTGTTGATGATACAGTTTTATTTTTCTTATAATCTCTTTTCATTGCAAAATATTCTGCTATTCTAAACAAATTATGTAATTTCACCTATGAGAACCTAAAAGGGCACATGCTATATCCCATAGTCATTTTAAAAATAATATTTGTTTATTTATTTGAGAGAGAGAGGGAGGAGAGAAAGAAAGGAGAGTGAGACAGAGAGAGAGAGAGACAGAGAGAGAGAGAGAGAGAATAGGTGTGCCAGGGCTTCCAGCCACTGCAAATGAATGCTGGACACCTGTACCACCTTGTACATCTGGCTTAAATGTGTCTTGGAGAACCAAACCTGGGCCCTTTGGCTTTGCAGGCAAGAACCTTAACTGACAAACTATCTCTCTAGCCCATCCTTTAGTTTTAACTAGCTCATTTTGCTCTAATGCAAACAAGTTAGTGTGAACAGAATCCAGAACCCTAAGTCAATACCAGAAACACTTTCTACCATAAAGAATATTCAGTTGGAGGATCTAGCAAAGGGAGACTTGTGAGTTATTTAAAGGCTAGAGTGGAATTTGATTTCTTCGTTGGTTGTTCTATAACATCTAGTTCAATGTGGAGAATTATGAGCTCAATAAATACTAGTAGATTGATTAGATACTGAGGCACATAAGTCAGAAATGAGTATGATCCCTCAATATTAGAATAAGATATATTTGTGATTGTTTTGGATAAGCTGTGTTCAACAAACACAGCCATATATACATAGAAGACTAAACATACTGATAGATTACTGAAACCTCATTTTGAATGAAATAGTCTTTTGTGAAGATAGGAAAAGATGAATAAGCTCGATTTTGATGTTCTTTGAGGCAAAGTATGCCTTACACTATAAGCATATTAATTCAGAACAGGTAAATAAATAGCAGATGAGAAAAGAAAACTACTATAGCCATGTGTTAATGTTAGGGGGTGGGAGTCCTATTTCTGTTACCAGTTTTACTATAGAAAATGTTTGGAAGATGAATTATGGATTTTGATAAGGACATTTTCTCTGGCAAATTTTATCTTCCTGTTCTTACAATGGCTTTAATATTAAGCCCACTTTACAGCTGTTACCAACAATATATTTCTAATTCTATACCTAGTAAAAGTATTTATGCAGAAGTGATAAAATTATCACTAAGTCAGTGAATTCTAAACAAGGACACTGTGATAAAATGGTGTGATAGGAGAGGCAAGCACTGTGTTGTGGAAACACAGCTCTGGCAAGACCTTTCTCAGTACTGACACCTTCCCTGAAAAGAAAATAGGACGAACCCCAGCAGGAATAGCAGGCACTCAGAATGTTTAAGAATTAGAGCAGCAATAAACAATACTAAGGCATCTAAGATGCATAAAATCAGAATTGTCAAGAGCTCAGAAGGCTTGATAATGGCTGGTCCTTAAGAAAGTTTTTGAAACCGAGCATGGTGGCATATGCCTTTAATCCCAGCATTTGGGAGGCAGAGGTAGGAGTATCAACAAGAGTTCGAGGCCACCCTGAAACTACATAGTGAATTCCAGGTCAGCCTGAGCTAGCATGAGACCCTACTTAAAAAAAAAAAAAAAAAAGAAAAAGAAAAAGAAAATGTTCTTGAAAGGAAAGTTTGGCCACTTTGAATATTCCAAATGACAGTCCCTTGTTCTCTAATCTTACATTTTATATTACTTGTCACCTTTGCTGAGTTACTCAGTGTCTGATCACTGTAATGAATACCTGAGACAGTCACTTCAGAAAGAGAACAGGTCATACTTGGTCCACAGTTTTAGTAGCTTCAGCCCATGAATGGTTGGCCACATTTCTTGAGGGCCAATGGCAGTGCAGCATATCAAAGCAGTCCAAACTACTCAACATGTGTTCAAGATTAACAAGACACAGGAAGACAAGCAAGTTGGAGTTTGCTATTCCCTTAAAGGACATGTCCCATGAATGGAATATCATCCTGTTTACTATGTCCCAGTAGTTCCTGAGCCTGTAGACAAAACCTTTAGCACATGGGCTTTAGGGGAACATTCCAGTCCAAAGTATAGTGTCCAGGATAGTTTTGTCATCTACCAGCTAGGATAAGACAAGCCCCGGAGTCATCTTTATCTCTTTATCTCCTATGCAACTTCTACACAGCTTTGCTCAAGAGAACTAACACTACTCCTGTCTGCTAATGATGGATAACAACTTGGTCTTGTCCTCACCTTTGGCCCAAGCTTAATAGGATTCAGAATTCCAAAGAACCTTCTTTGAAGCATTGGGCTTACTCTCCTCAAATGTAATTAAAAAATACACACACATGCACACACAAACATTCACAAAGGCAGTTCACTACTAATTCTTTAAGTAATACATGAATCTGTAGATAAAGGCACTTGCTTGCTAAGCCTGATGGCCCTGGTTCAATTCACCGGGACCTTTGTAAAGTGGCACACACATGAAGAGTTTCTTTACAGAGGTAAGAATTCCTAGCATGTGTATAGTCTCTTTCTTACTCTCTCTAAAATAAATAAAAAGAAGAAGAAAGCAGACATATATATTTCAAAAGTGTCAAAAAATTTTGCTTTATCACTGTAAGTGATAATAAAAATGCCTTTAATCCCAGCACTCAGAAGGCAGAGGTAGGAGGATCGCTGTGAGTTCAAGGCCACTCTGAGACTCCATAGTGAATTCCAGGTCAGCCTGGGCTAGAGTGAGACCCTACCTCATAAAACCAAAATAAATAAAAATTAAAAAGTGATAATAAAAGATAACAAAAGTGTGACATGCCTGGAAATTAGTATTCTTGAATATGACTATAAGGAACACAAAAAATTCCTAGCCGGGTATGGTGGTGCACGCCTTTAATCCCAGCACTCGGGAGGCAGAGGTAGGAGGATCATCATGAGGCCACCCTGAGACTACATAGTGAATTCCAGGTCAGTGAAACCCTACCTCAAAAAGACAAAAAAAAAAAAAAAAAAAAAAAAAAAAAAAAAAAAAAATCGTAATTCTAATTCAAAACTACATTTTATCTGTTTAGTTTATATATTTAGTTTAAAGAAAATAGTTATAATCCAACCATTTAAGAACAATGATATGCTATTTGCGACTCATATTTGTTTTCTAAGAAGTAAAAGTTATTGTGACAAAATACCAAAGATCTCCAGCTCTATTTGGATAACACTAAATTTTCCACTCATCTAAAAAGTTCACCTCATCTCTATGAGGAAACAGCATGTATTATCTTTATTTTTTCTTTTTAATAATCTACTCTTTTTTATTAAATAGTTTTGTATTCAGTAATTACAGTCAGTTTGGTACCATTATTAGGCTCATCCATGACCTACCCCCTCCCTTGGCCCCTCCTTGTTGAAGTACATGGGTCATGCATTGTGGAGTTAGCCCACAGTTATTATCTTTTTCTATCCAACATCTAAATCCTATTCTTTTTGCTGATATTCCATCATTATGCTGAGGAATGTGCCCTGGTTTTATTCTGATAGTACAATTAAGATCAAGGAAATACTGCAAAAAACTGCTCAGAGATTTATTTTAGTAATAGCAACCTTTATGCAGATTTCACTAGTTTTTGATACCCGGAACCTACCTGGAGCTCCCCTGAGTTCCTGCTGTGCTTTCTAAGCATGAAGACATCTCCAGGAGGCCCGTGAACCAGCTCCTGAGTGTTTACTGTGCTTTAGGTCCATCTGCTTCTGTTGCCCCTGCAAAGATTCCCTGTAGGTACACCATGCCTCATTCTGCCAGGCCACAAGGGCCAGCACCACTAGATTTTATTTCAAGTGAAAATGAAAATGACACAAAAAGATGACATTAGACTCACCCTTTAATTTATACTTATAAATTATTCCTTATGATTAATGTAGTTAATGGCTAAAATTGTTGCTTGGTCACAACACACACACACACACACACACACACACACACACACACACACACACACAGAAAACACATACAAAGGAAATACCAGAAAGTTATTTTGCTGGATGGTAAAAAGCTACTGACTTTTATACCAGATTATGATTATAGCCATAGTACAGCTGACACATAGAAGTCTTGAAAAGATGAGGCCCTTGGGATTGCACACAAGAACTTCAAAATAAATGAAACTCACACTATTGATGGTCAGCACTGCTTCTCTTGGCAAGAAAGCAATTTTCTTTTATTTCTTGCATGAAATTATTTGCATGACACTTGCTGTAGACATTACTTTCCTTCTGGTTACACACTAATTGACTACCCAGGTGCTCTGAGTAAGGTGAGTAACACCAGTGCTGATTAGAAAAACCTTTCAAGAAAGCACAATGTAATCACAAACATGATTGCCTTGATAATAATTAATACCTGGGGGGCTAGCCGTTAGCCTAAGTCAATAATGGTTATTTTTCCCATCTCAGATGTGTAAGATTCTAGACATGATCCTTTCTCCATAAAAGCTAAAAGCAAATTCTATGTCATATTCGTGATTTGGTGGTATCTATTGCAGACACAATGCAAGAGATAAAACCTAATGAGTTTCCACAAACACAACCAATTTGTTAGCATTGACTAGTCACTTCAGTGAAAAAAAAAAAAAAAAAAAGTCAATTTAATCAAAGTGGCCAAACTGGCCTTAAGCTGAAGTGATAAATGGATTCAAACAGTAAATAGACTGGGTGTGTTCACTTCACTATCCCTATAATGGTTCTGAATCCCATTGTTCACTCATGAAGCTCTATTCTCTGCTGCATGTAGAAATGTTAAAACTGGAGAAAACAAAGTAAGATGCGGCTCACCCTGGTGGTCATAAACAATCATCCGAATGACCAAAATAGATGGCACAAATGGAATAAACCTCCTTGGCCTCATAACTGAGGGCATGCCCAGGAGTCCTACACCAGGTTTTCTAATCATTGGCATGTGAAGAATCCAGAGGAGACATTGCCCCTAGCCACAGTATAATTGGTTATATACATACTGTATAAACATACGTTTACTGGACAGTGGACAGAGAAACACTGAATTAGAAAACATACCCAAGTGACTATACCAGGAGTCTAAGAAGATAGACAGCAAAGCAGGCTTTCTAAAGCCCCAAACAATCATGGTAATTCACTTCCAACTGCTGCCCTGCTGGCACTCTTCCTAAGCAGACAGGGGAGAGCTGCTGCATCTCTCAGATAACAAGGTAATTAATGTTAAAAAGGAAGACCATATTGAGGAGGGTCAGTTGGAGCTTCAGAATTATAAAAAGGTAGAATTAAAAAGCCTATTCCAATTTGCCTATAACTTTTTTTTCTTCCAGCCTTATTTTAAAGAGATTTGAAAGGGCAAGGCAAGGGTAGAGATCTGAATAAACAAAAGTCATTATAGAAAATGAAATTCCTTTCCTCTCACCCTCTTTCCATTACAGATCCTTTCTGAAGATACAATGGTATTTTATGATTCAACCTTCCAAAATTAGTTTCGTCTACTTTTTAAGATTTTTATTTATTTATTTGCAAGGAGGCAGGGAGAGGTGAATGAGAGATGGAAAACGAGAGCGAGAAGGGGAATGGCATGCTAGGGTCTCCTACCACTGCAAACAAATTCCAGATGCACGCTTCGCTTTGTGCATCTGGCTTTACATGGGTACGGGGGACTCAAACTCAGGTCATCAGAGTTTTGGAAGCAATCTTTAACCACTGAGCTATCTCTCCAGCCCAATTTCGTCTGCTTTTAAGAAGAATGCCAGGCGTGGTGGCGCACGCCTTTAATCCCAGCACTTGGGAGGTAGGAGGATTGCCGTGAGTTCAAGGCCACCCTGAGACTACAGAGTTTATTCCAGGTCAACCTGGACCAGAGTGAGACCCTACCTCAAAAAAACAACAAAAAAAAAAAAAGAAGAATGATAGAGAATTTGTTTATAATCATCATTAGAGGTGAGGCCAACCTTTCTCTGAGCTAAGACCCGCTCCCCCCCCAAAAAAAAATTCTGGGACATTATTCACTTTACTGTTGGTAAACAAATAATAATTATTTGTAAATTCAAACTCCCTGGTGGAAGATATAAGTTTTGTACCACCATGTCCAGAAAAATTTATCATCAGAGATGATAATATACTTACAGAGGCCCGTCTGGAGTATTATAGGTAAGCTTTGAATATAGGGGCCCTATATTCAAAGGAAAGACTATCAGAAAAATAAAATGCTAGTTTCAAATCATCACATTTAGCTTGATAATAAATGCCAATTGTAACTCTTATTTTTAAGTATCTAAAAAATAAAATATGTAGTCTCATGCAAGATCTAAGAGAAATAAATGAGGCCTTGAAAATACTAATTAGGCCTACTAGTAGAAGTTATAATAGTAAAAACAATAGTAGATAACATTTATTGAGCAACTCCTCCTTCTCAGCAATTAGGCTTAATATTTTATTTTATTTTTGGTTTTTCAAGTTTTTCAAGGTAGAGTCTCACTCTAGCCCAAGCTGACCTGGAATTCACTATGGGGTCTCAGGATGGTCTCTAACTCATGGCAATCATCCTACCTCTGCCTCCCAAGTGCAGGGATAAAAGGCATGCACTGCCATGCCCAGCTAGGCTTAATATTTTAATATGTACTCAAAAATTTCATTCCATGAAGTCCATCAGAGGCAAATATGACTTTATTCTTGTTATTTAAGATCAGAAAACTGAGAGATGAGTAACTGGATAAAGATAATGGTGAATATGTGAAAGGCTAGATGTGATCCAGCTCCAACTCTACAACTTTTGTATATAATATAGTATGAACATAATAACAATATATAACAACATAACAATAACAATTTATTATAAATAACTCAAGGAATCTTAAGATAGTAGGAAGAGAAGCAACAGCATAAGCCACATGTAACTTCTGGATAGAATTCCACAACTAAGTTAGGTCTTGATGTCTTAAATATATTTTAATATTATATGCCTGCATTATATATGTCTATGCTTCTTTTGCTCATGGAAATGCACCTATGAACAAATTCAGTCATTCATACACATGACTTAATTGTGAACATGTACCAAAATAACAATCACCACAGATGTTTTTAAATTTTGTCTTCTTTCCATTATCATTAATATCTGTTTTTTGAATAAGTACGCATTGAATAGTTCTTATATCTAAAATGGAAGTGACCTATATGAACTTAGGAAAAACATGCTTTTAAATAAAATTATATTATCCTTGTTCTTATGCCCTTAAATCCTGTCTTAAATTAAAAAACAAAACAAAACAAAAAAAATTGACCCAAGCAAAAAGAGACTTCATCAGATATTTTTCATCAGGGTTTTTCCACAGCCTTAGTCCAGAACTTCCCCAAACAGAATGCATATAGCTGATTCCCTGACATTGATTAGACATTGATCATCAAACCTTCCCTCATTTGCATCATCTGAATTTGCTTTGTGAAGCTCACATGACTGGAAATTACATGCACTATAGCCACCCTAACCTCTCAGGAATGAATATGAATGAACCAATCTTCACTGCCCTCAGTTACAGCGTAGGAGTTCCATGCTAATAAAACCTACACCTGAAATAGCTCAAACTAGTCATGAGTATACTTCTAAAATAGAAGGTCCATAGATCAACTACCTGTGGTAGTTCTTATGTTACTGCTATGGCCACACCCTTCTTTACAGTGTACTAATTTTTATTTTGTTGTTGTTGTTTTTTACTGTACAGTGTGAATGTTTTTACTACCTAGAAATCCCTTTCCCCACCACACAGGATGTCCTGTGACTTTCTAGAGTGAGAATCTCACAGAAACTACAGCTCAAATCTCCATATACACAAGTGAGAAACTTTAGTGGCTTTAATGAATAGCCTGGCAAATAGAGAAGAAATCAGATTTCAAAAAATTTGGATGTCTTCAATTAGCTAAAATCAATTACACTGGCTGTTTCCTTAAATATTTCTTAACAACGTGTTAAGTGCTTGTGGCAGGAGCGATACGGCCTCTAGTCATTCTCCAACCTTTGGTCCCAGTGCAAACACCCACCACCAATTTCACTTTAGCAAAGAGAAGTAAAATGAATGATGGGTAAAGATCTCTGAATAGTTTTGAGTTCTCAAAAGTCATGTTTATAATTTTGATTAATAAAACTAAAGAAAGGCCCTTACAGCTCACAACTCCTAGAATGGAAGTGTGTGACAAGCCCAGAAAATGCATGGTGGCCGTGATTCCCACGTGACAGCAACTACACGCAGAGTAGTTTCACAAGGGAGAAGGTCATCCTCATTAACCGTTAGGTGATGGCAACGGAGGGAGACAGCAGGAAAAAAGGGACGGGAACAGCTTAAGGAAAGATGACAACAAGTCAGAAGTAAGATGGGTTGTGACAGGCCCTATCTCTAAAGGAAAGAAAAAATAAAAGGAAATTGGAGACACAAATGGGAAGTGACAGGAAGCAACTGTTTGGGACTGCAAATGAGCTCAGTGGGAAAAGAAGTGGAACATGCATTGGAGTGAGACCACTGAATTATGGGATTATGCCTCCAGAGCTCTTAGCGTAGCAATGTTGTCTCCCAGTTGGCAGAGCAGGACTGGATTTATTATACAGCCACTACCTTCCTCTCCTTTCCTCAGACAAGAAGCAAAGTCAAGTCCAACTGGAAAACTAACCTGCTTCTTTCCTTGTTTTTGCATCTTCTTCATTTTCTTATCAGTGAGGAAATGCAAATGGAAATCTTCCCTTTGTGACTCTGTCCTCACAGCCTGGTGCTTGCCCAATTTGGGATTCCTCCAGAAAATTTCATCCTGTGTTCTTTCCATCAGTACTGTTTTCCCTTTAAAAGTGTTCATAGACTTTCTCTTGTGCAGCCTCTAGTACACTTAAGACTAACTCTTTTCAGTAAAAGGTCTGCTGAGATGAAGAAATCTGGGATGCAAATGTCTTAGCTTAGTGCCTTTCCTTGAACCTCAGGTGTTTTGTGCTCTTGTTTTCCCTATGGGCACTGTTAATAGACTGTAGCAGGACACCTCCCAGCTCTGAAATCGAGGTTACAACTGATTGCTCCTTGCACAGCACCCACCCTGTTTCTAGGGACAGCTCCTCTGTGCTTTGAACTAAATACATGCAACACATCTCTAAATACTGTGAAATGTTGCAGAGTTGTGTAACTGAGCTCAACTGGGGCACATTGGCTCCCACACTTGAATTTTGAATAGCAAGTGCTGTGTCCATTCTGCACTCTACCCCATGCAGTCTAGCTTGTAAATGAGTAACCAAATAAACACTTAGCCTGCTGTGTGTTCAATACCTCTCTGCTTGCATCACTTGCTTGGTAATAGATGCCTGAAGATGAAGAACAATTGTAGTCAGGAAGCAGGGAAAAGCTTTTGACAGAAAAATTTTAGTGAGGCAGACATTTTTAATGGAACCCATATATAAACGCATCATTTTAAGCCATAGTCAAAAAGTAAACAAAATCCAGAAATCTTGTAAAATTTTCAAGTACTGCTACCTCTCGGATAAAATGGTGGCTTTGTGACAAATGCAGGGTGATGTGGGAAAGGCTTGTACAAGAAGAATGTCCTTGAGTGTATGCAAGTTTTTCCATTAAACTGAAAGATATTTTATCTTTCCAGAAAAATATGCAACTTGAAGTTTAGGATATTTATATATTGACTAATTAGGGGAAATTTTGGAGGGAAAGACAACATGCATATGGATTAAAAGCCCATCAACTTGACACCCAGAATATATTGAACAATTGCAAGAGTTGCTGAATTATAAGACTACAACAGGCGAGTGAACAAGGTTCTCCAGGTTAATAACTAATAGCTCTCAGCTTGTTCAATTGGGAGGTGGGAAGAGAGAGGAGAGAGGGAGAGAGAGAGAGAGAGAGAGAGAGAGAGAGAGAGAGAGAGAGAGAGAGAGAGAGAGAGAGAGAGACAGAGAGAGACAGAGAGAGAGAGACAGAGAGAGAGAGAAGCTGATTCTTGCTTCTGAGACAGTGTATACACTGCTCATGGGACAGAGATAAAACACTATTGACTTCCCTCTTCACCAAGGTTTCAACTCCAGGTGTCTCACCTTATTTTATTAAAATAATTTGAGTTTATTTTATTTATTGGAGGGAGAGAGAGAGAATGAGCATACCAGGGCCCTTAGCCACTGAAAACATACTCCAGATGCATGCACCATCTTGTGCATCTAGCTTATATGGATACTGGAGACTTGAAACTGGGTCCTTACACTTCTCATGTAAGCATGCTCACCACTAAACAATCTCTCCAGCCCATTTCTCACCTTATTGATTCAATTCCACAATATTCTTGTATACCAGAAAGAAGGGAAAACATGAGGAGTCTTATGAAAGCTTTCACAGGTAGAAGCAGGAAGCTGAAAGGAGGTGACAGAGAGAGACTTCACAGCCCCAAAGCATAGCTCAATATCTCAGAGAGCAGGATGAGGAGGTGATGGTAAGAGCACCAGGCAGTGGTCACACTTATTATCACACTGGTCCACAGGAAGAGCAGATAGGCCTGAAGCTCAGAAGTGACCTAGCAGGGGGGTTTCTGGCTGCAAAGATCAGAGCAAAATCAAAGAGGACAGATGGTGTTTTCAATTAGGAAGAGGTAGATTTCATCCTCTTTGAATTTTGGTCACTGAATTATGGCTTAGCAGGAGAAATTAAATGCCTTGGACACAAGATATTAGGACTCAGTTTTAGAAAGTTTTGTTCATGTACATGTGTGCACATGTTTGCATATGTACAGGTATACATGTGTGCACATGCATGTGGAGGGCAATCGACAACCTTGAGGGGGCATCCTTTTTTTGTTTTAAGATAAGGAATCTTAGTGCCCTAGAGCTCACCAAGTAGACGAGGTTGGCTGGCCAGCACAGCTGAGGGATGCTCCTGTTTCTTCAGTGTTTGGTATTGTGAAAGCACCAGAGTACATGGATGTTTATGTGGAGTCTAGGGATAGAACACAGGTCTTCATCTTTGCAAAGCAAGCCCTTTATTGGCTGATCTACTTCTTTAGATGTATCTTATTTATTCATTTATTTTAAAACTTTATTTTTATTTATTTATTGAAAGAGAGAGAGAGAGAAGGAGGCAGAGAGACGAAGAGAGGGAATGGGCACACCAGGGCCTCCAGCCAATGCAAAAGCTCTCCAGATGAATGTGGTAATACTCTTGTGCATCTGGCTTACGTGGGTCCTGGGGAATCTAACAGACATCCGTCAGCTTTGCAGGCAAACGCCTGAATTGCTAAGTCATCCCTCCAGTCCTAGATGTAATTTTTTTAAATAAAAATGCTAGCAAAATTGGGTTGATACGGATGTGAAAAAAATGATATAATTTCCTATGAAAACAATACTTTTAATTAGTTGAACACAATTATTGAGACTTGCAAGATACTTAAATTTTCCATAGTAATTATGCTGTTGCTATAAGTATGAAAATCAACATAGAAACAATGGAATATTATTGAAACATAACTTATTTGAGAGAACAGTAGGATTTGTGGCTTCAGAACATTGACTACAAAAGAAAATAAAAATATACCATGCATTTTATCTAAAATATTTTATAGTCATATAAAAGTTAAGAAGTATGAGACAAAGAAGTAAAAAAATATTAACATTTTATTCTGTTTTTATTTAATAATTAAAATTCTGGTTTGGCAAAATATAATTTCAGCAAATTAATGATATACATGATTCTATAAACAATTAGCTGTGTATTTCTGAAAAAAGTTCCAATATTATGAGAATTAATATGATAGCAAGTATTTGAAAGGTAACATAAAATCAAGTTGGTTTAAACAAAATACAGTTCTATAATTTCTTATTTGAAATATTTGGAATGAATGAGTTTCACATAGATCATATGTAGTGTCTCAACCACCTACACTTAATAGTCAATACATTTATGTTTCTAAATGTTTATACAAGAGACCACATGTGTTTCTTTTAGTGTAGGTCAGGTTTAGCCTCAAACATAACTTAATGTCAAACTTAAAAGTGACTATTTTGGGCTGGAGATATGGCTTAGCGGTTAAGTCCTTACCTATGAAGCCTAAGGACCCTGGTTCAAGGCTCGATTCCCCAGGACCCACATTAGCCAGATGCACAAGGGGGCGCATGCATCTGGAGTTCGTTTGCAGTGGCTGGAGGCCCTGGCGTGCCCATTCTCTCTCTCTCTCTGCCTCTTTCTCTCTCTGTCACTCTCAAATAAATAAAAACAAACAAAAAATATTTTTAAAAAAGTGACTATTTTGCTGGGAGTGGTGGTTCACGCCTTTAATCCCAGCACTTGGGAGGCAGAGGTAGGAGAATCGCTGTGAGTTAGAGGCTATCCTGAGACTACAGAGTGAATTCCAGGTCAGCCTGAGCCAGAGTGAAATGCTACCTTGAAACCTCCTCCCCCAAAAGAAAGTGAATATTTTCATAGCTTTATATTGTAACATTGTAGAAAAAGGCAAATATTTTCTAATTACACCTAAATCAAAACATTTCATTGCACACAAACATCTTATGTCCTAAAGAGGCAATCTGGCTAACTAATAAGTAAGTGGGGACATAACATAGAGGGTATTTATACTGTATTTACTGGTAGAGTTTTCAGCCATCCACTTATAGTTAGAAATTATTACATACCAAAAGATAATATATTAGGGAATTTCCTCATTCTTTTGACAAAATACCTGACAAAGCAACTTAAGGAAGTAAGGATTGATTTTTAGGTCACAGTTTGGAAGTATAGTTCATCATGGTGGGAAGATGTTGTGGCAGGAACAGGCGGCCGCTGATCACAGTGGATCCAAAATCTGGAAGCAGGGCTGGAGAGATGGCTTAGTGGTTAAGCGCTTGCCTGTGAAGCCTAAGGGCCCCAGTTCGAGGCTCAATTCCCCAGGACCCACGTTAGTCAGATACACAAGGGGGCGCACACATCTGGAATTCGTCTGCAGTGCCTGGAGGCCCTGGCACACCCATTCTCTCTCTCTCTCTCTCTCTCTCTCTCTCTCTCTCTCTCTCTCTCTGCTTCTTTCTCTCTCTGTCTGTCACTCCCAAATAAATAAATTAAAAAATAAATGAATAAATAAAATAAAAACAAAATCTAGAAGCAGAGAGACATGAATGCTAGTGCTCCTCTTACATTCTCCTTTGTATTTAGTCCAGGGTCCCAGCCCATGGGGTGGTATTGCCCACATTAGGGTGGTTTCCTTCATTTAAATAATTCTGCTGATTCTAACTCTAGTCATAGTCATTATGACAAGATAAGCAACCATTACAGTGGATGAAATTTGAAAAATCAAGAGCAAGGTGTGCAAATAGTGTTCAAATGTAATTTCAGGTAATATAAATGACTGAATGATGTTGGAATACTAGTTAATTTTTTTAAATTATTTAACTCAATTTAGAAGTGCACTCAGTGTGTTCACAGCTAGACTTTTCATCCTTGAAATACTTTATCCTTCATTTTGGATAGCATGTACTTAGATTTAAGGAGAAGTGGACAGTGTCACCCCAGAGCAGCAAAGGTTGAAGAGTAGTCAGAATATTTTGGCTGTTAGAGAATTTCTGTGGTTGATTGTTAATACTAGAATTCCCAGGAAAGTAATAGATTGAGAATTAAGCAAAATGCCAACTTGATATGTATCAGTAAATAAAAAAAAAATGGAAACAATGCAAACAAATTACAGGTGGGATGCACTACAGCTTAATTAGAAGTCCTACACACATGGTCATGACTTTTTATCCAATGGTGAGACCTGAACTAGTCTCCTTGAAAAGAGCTTGCCACCTTGAACAAAGAAGCTGTGTTGTAAGTATATACTTCTAGTTGCTTTCCCTAAGGGGCCTGAAATGATTTGCCAAGTAACTGCATAGGAGAAAAGAAATGAAGATACTGTATTACAGATCTGAAGTGATAATAAATTCTTGGAACTCAGAATACTGTGGTTTGGATGTAAGGTGATAAGTGGAGTTTTGGTTCACATCTGTCTCTGCTTTTCCACTTCTAGAATGCAAGTTGTCGTAGATTAGGCCAGTATTGATATAATTAAAGTTATCTATATTTATTTAGGTAATTGCCATAACTATAACTTTGTAGCTTATCAAAGAATATTTTCAAGTTAGTCTTCTTATGTAAATGGTTATAAATCATTATTATGAAATTGATCAGAACATGTAACACACTGAAAATTGACTTTCACAACAAAGTCAAAAGGGAATTTTTTTCATGACCAATAATGTGCAGCTTTATATGAAGAGCTTCCAAACTCAGGTGCTGCAAAAGAGTTATACTTTTAATTATATTGTTATGAGGAAAACTTTCTTCAGCAATTTGGAAATTCTGTCACCTTAGAGTAGAAGATGGAATGTGTACATGAATCTGTAATTTAGTCTGTTTTGAATTAAAATAATAAAGGAAATGTGAGGAATATTTCTTTTTTTAATTTTTATTAACATTTTCCATGATCATAAAAAAAAAATCCCATGGTAATTCCCTCCCTCCCCACCCCACATTTTCCCCTTTGAAATTCCATTCTCCATCATATTACCTCCTCATCTCAATCATTGTATCAACCTATTAAGTACCCTCCTCCCTTCCTTTCTCTTCCCTTTATATCTCCTTTTTAACTTACTGGCCTCTGCTACCAAGTATTTTCCCTCTCACGCAGAAGCCCAATCATCTGTAGCTAGGATCCACATATGAGAGAGAACATGTGGCGCTTGGCTTTCTGGGCCTGTGTTACCTCACTTAGTATAATTCTTTCCAGAGAGGAATATTTCTTATAGATACTATATGAAGGACATTAAATATAGTCTAAGAATTAAGAATATGGTTTCTAGAGCCAAATGTTAGTGTGAAAATCTGCTTTATTACCTTAGTGACATTAGTCCAGTAAACTTCTCTGTGCTTCATTCAATTTCTTAAATGTGAAGATTTTAAAATTTATATTTCTATTGCACTAATATGGTCCCCAAATGAATAATGTAGCTATTTTATTAGAATAAATTATCAAGGGTATGGTAATAATAATGATTGTGATAACAGTGTATTGTAACAGGAATGAAAACTTAGTTAAAATAGATGTATAAATTTAATTAAGCTTGACAAATTTTCTATGATTTAGTGATTTGTCCAAGATCACACAGCTAGTTTTGGTGGGTCCAAAATTCCAATCTCACAATATGCCTCCAGCATTCAGGTTCTTGACCTCTGTGTTATATGGAATTCTTAGGGCTAGAAGAAATATAGTGACTCAAATCCTTGAGTCTTTTGTGGCTATATTGAATTATTCTGACCAGAATGTCAAGGAATAATTATTTTCATTACTAGCTAACAGCAACAGGAAAAGGAAGAAGGACTTCATACCAAATAGATAACAGTCAAGAGCACCAAGCAAGCTCTTCTCATGATTGACTTGGTTATGAGGATCTCACCTAACACCAGCAAGGCTGTAGTACGAAAATCTATGTGGAAATAGCTAAGTAGTATGAAGTGGTTCATATATGTTTTAACTGACTCTATTATACAGAGAGGCGATGAAGAGCTGTGCCAGAGGACATCAGGTAAAAGGTCTGTTGTGGCCTGTGAATCAAAGTTATCTCTACGAGTAGAGTTCCTGCTTCTGCTCTTACTCTTCTGTTAAATTCCAACACCTTCATAATAAACGGGAATTTCTTTGAATCTACATATGTCTACCTAGTTATTTGTTGACATCACTACTTAGAGGAAACTTTAGGGTTGACCATAAACTACGAAACTTCTTCTTGCAACCTAGTTACAAATGAAAACATGGTGATCAGAGAAATTTGTATTTATATATAAATATTTATAGTCATGGAAACTTGAATGATTAGTGATTTGTGATTAGTGCGCTCATTGTTTCACTCCTCTCTCTCTGCTTATAAATAAGTAAATATTAAAACACAAACAAACACAAGGAAATCAAGTGACTCACTAAAACAAATAAGACCTTTAAAGAAAGAACAGATGAAATACTGAAGAAAATAATTTGCTACCATAAAAAAAGATATCTGAATGGAACTCACCACTAACATGCCCATAGAATTCACTTTATTATACCCTTTTTTAGGTGGGTGTGTGTATTTGATAAATGAAAACTATAATCTGTTGTCCCTTCCCCCTCTCCATAAAGCAGCAGATTCTAGATCTTTCTGCCCCGCAGGTGTTACAATTAATTAAAGCAGGGTTTCTATTTTGCAAGTCTGATGACTGTTTCAACTAATGGTGATTACACTGGATAACACTGTTAGACCCTCACTTTTCAGCTTAGGGATATCGCTTTCATTCTCAAGTGTTGATTGTTTCTTATCTAACTTTGGGAATAAGATTAGATGCTTTTAAACTAATGCTCACTACATTGTCTCACCATGGAAATTTATATGTTAATTTGAATCTGATAAGCTAGGAGAAGTGTAAAGCTTCACTATAAGGTAACCATAAGCACTGACAAAGGAGGGAAACAAGTTTACCACGTGGCCACAAGGTGAACACACCCCATCTATGTGGACACTGAAGGTACTATTAATAGGATTTTTCTTTATTTTATCCATTTGCTGTGCATTTTAAAAAATGCCTTAGTGTATGGATAAGATTAATGGGCATAATGTGGATTTCGTTCGAGTAGCCTTTTATATCATTCAAACATTTTTGAACGTTGGGTTTGTAAAGTGACACTGAAAAGTGCAGAGATCGAATATTGTTCCTGATCTCATCACACCATTTGTACATATTTGCAACATGCAGTCTGAATGCACTTCTACTACATGCCAGGCAGTGCAATGCCTGTGCAAACTGACTAGCCAAGGACTCCGTTTTACAGAAAGACAACTAGCAATTCCTCTTGTGGTAGTCTCAATGTCTACCCCCCCAGTGACTTAGGTGTTAAAATTAAATGTGTAACCTGGCTCTCTAATTGCCAGCGTGAAGGAAGTATCACAAAGGGTGGATCATAGGATGGACCCCAAAAGTGTGTTAGGGGGCAGATCTGATTCTAGCCCAAATGTGTGCAGAGGAGTATTCTGCTTGCTGCTGGATTTCTGTGCTTGTTGCTTTTTGGTATTACTGGTTGGTAGTGGTTTCTCTCTCTGTTTAAATCTCTCTCTGCTTGGATTTAAGAATGGAAGCCAGCTTCTTTTGCCACTGATGGACCTTACCCTGGATCCGTAAGCTGCAATAAGTCCCATTCCTCCATTAACTGTGCTTGGTTGGATATTCGTCCTGGCATTGTGGAATTGACTACAACACCTGTCTACTGAGGTTATTGTTTATTGTTTTATGAATTAACACACTTTTTGACATAAGTAGAACAAAAATATTATTCTTTGTTTCCTGCCTTTGACATGGTTCACAGTGATCTGTCTCCTGGAAAATAAGCCTCCCAAATCTCCTTTTTTCTGAATACAGTGTGCTGAAGGCTGTTAGTTATAGTTTCCAGCATGTGGATGAATGTGTTGTGTACATGTATGTGTGTGGTGTACATGTATGCATGTGGATGTTTGTGGGGGGGGGCAGGAGGCTAGAGGTTGGTATCAGGCATCTTCCTCAGCTACCTCCCACCTTATTTATTGAGATAGGATCTCTCATTTGAATCCAGAGCTCAATGATTTGGCTAGGGTAGTTTAGCCAGCTTGCCTCCAGGGATCTCTTGGCTGTGTGTCTTAAGTGCTAGGAGTCCAGGAATGCCCTAGAATGCCTGTGTGTGCATTTACATGGGTACTGGGTATCTGAAATCAGCCCTTATGCTGTACATTTGTTTTACTAGCTAAGGCTAAGCCATCTCCCCAGCCCTGGTAAATTGTAATTACGGTATCAAATCCTGGGGAAAAAACAAAAAAGAGGTGAAGACGGTGAAGAGTTATCACTTCAATAGCTATGTAACAAAGGACTTAAGTTTACGTCTTGTAAACCTATTTTTTTTTTTTTTCCTGATGCTGTATCCCTGTCCTATGCCTCCTTGCTTTGCTCCTTTTGGGTGATGCTGGTGGAGCCTGAGAGCCAAAGCTCAAGTCTGCCCCATGAGTTATGAGGAAGCAAATCCTGGCAACGCATTCACAGAGTGAGTGCAGCAGTAGGTTTTTTGCTTTTGTTTTTGTTTTTTCGTGGTAGGGTCTCACTCTAGTCCAGGCTGACCTGGAATTCACTCTGTAGTCTCAAGGTGGTCTGGAACTCACAGTGATACTCCTACCTCTGCCTCTCAAGTGCTGGGATTGCTCAGCCTTGAGCTAACTATGACCCCACTGAACGCTTAATTGCGGCATCATCACAAACCTGGGTCAACACCTTGATTTCCATTTTCTAAGTGATCCTGAAGCAGTGAACACACAAAGCTATAATCTGGCCCACAAAGATTGTGAGATATGAAATGTGGTACTTTAAGTTCCTATACTTTGTGATAACTAATCTCTCTGCAATAGGCAACTTGTACAATTTATTTCTCATAGCCTTTCTCTGAATCTGGGTTTACACAGGATGAGAGAATATTATGCCCTCTAACCTCACAGGATCTATTTTTGATAAAAATTTTTGCTTTTGCCTTTTTGAGTGTCCTATGTAGACCATGCTGACCTTAAACTCACTACGTCACTCAGGAAATGGCCTTGAACTCTCCATCTTTCTGTCTGTCCCTCCCAAATGCTGTGATTATAGGTGTGCAATACAGTGCCTAGCTTCATAAGCTCTTTTTCTTTGTATTTTGTAAATCTTTTTAAAAATTTTTAATTTTATAATAATATTTTATTTATTTACTTGATGGAGAGAGGGAAGAAGAGAGAGTAAAGAACAAGAGGCATATTGAGAGTGAATGAGTGACCAGGGCCTCCAGCCAATGGAAACAAATTCCAGATACTTGTGCCACGTTGTGTATGTGGCTTACATGGGTACTGGGGAATGGGACCTGGGTCCCTAGGATTCATAGGCAAGCACTGAGCCATCTCTCCATCTCAGGTGCTCTTTTTCTGACATGAATAGGATAATGTGAACAGAAGAAATCAACAAATTCAAACTCTAAAATTTTAGAGTGATAGGTGTATCACCAAGTGAGTAATTGCCAATTACCAAATTCTTATGATATTTCAGCCATTTTCAAGGTATTTTAGAAATACATCTAAGTGGCACTTGCTATCCATAAAGTAAACATCATTAAGCCTATCTTTGGGGATTGGTGAAGGTTAGTGACTTTTGAAAAGAAAAAAAAACAACCTGTAAGTGGTTTTGAAATTCATCATTCTGATACAATCCAGAAGAATATGCTTTTTTGCCATGTAAAAATCTGAGTCTTTGTCTATCATTGTTGATACTGTTTTGACAAAACAAAAACTTACAATTTCTCCAAATTAAATTTCTTTTGCCCTATAGTAAGTGATGTTGGTTTCCCACTAGTGTTGAAGTGGATGCATTAATCCTCCCTCAGTCCTCATCAGGGAAGGAGTGGATCCCTTTATGGAAGGTGGCCCTGTGAAGTCCACGGCTGACTAACACAGGCTATGACACTGTGATTCAGCTTAAGACAGACTGTGTGGTACAATTTACAGTCTGAGTCATTTAGTGGATGAAGCAGAAGCTAGTCTCCAGATGGCAAATATTTTGTCTTTGCCCAGCTTTTATTTCTCTGCCTTACCCAGCTTCCATTTCTCCAGTTTTCCTGAAAGCATTTGTTCACTCAATAAATCTCTTTTGTCTGTTATCCTGGTCTCTGCCTGTAACGAGGCAGGCAGAAGAAAATCCTCTTGCTCCTACATTTCCTTTGTGTATTTCTATTTTATAACCCAAGAATGTTTATGTAAGTATATATTTATTTAAATTTTCAAGTCATAATCAACATAATATTGAATGGAAACATAAAAGCATCTGTGTTGCCAGAGCAATTATCAAAGCTTGTATTGTAATGTGGCTGACAGCCCCTCAAAGTTTATGTCATCCATCAAAATATAGGTATGTTGCACAGATACCCACTGCATTACTGTTATTCTATATGTTATTCAATATTCTTAAACCTTTTTTATTACTATTTTTCTTTTTTTTTATTTATTAGTTTTGTATCCAGCAAATACAGTCAGTTTTGTACCATTATTGGGCTCATCCGTGACCTACCCCCTCCCCATTGGCCCCTCCTTGTTCAGGTATATGGGTCATGCATTGTGGAGTTAGCCCACAGTTATGGGTAAGATGAAATGTCTCTGGGTATCATGACCTAATGTGTGGCTCTGATATTCTTTCTGCCCTCTCTTCTGCAAAATTTACCTGAGCCATGTTGGGTTCATTTTTAGTCTGCTTCAGTGATGGGGTGTTGGGGGCCTCTGAGGCTCTGGCTCTCTGATTTGGTAGGAGTTGCTTTTTCTGTGTTGGTCTCCTTACCGGTTGTGCTGGTATCCAGTTCATCAGGAAAACAGCACCCTTGCTTGTTTCACCAATTTTTCTTAGTTTCAACTGGGGCCCTTTTGAGGTTTGATGGGGTGGCTCTCTCCTTAAGATCTATATCTATCTGAAAAAGAGAAGCAGATTCTCCAACGGAGAGTAAGTTAGCACCAGGACAAATGAGATAACTCTTACTTTTTTTAATAGAGAATTTAATAGGTGTAGACCCTCTTGTAGCCTATGATTGACGGTAGCTTGATATTGGAGAGTGGGCTTATGTTTGGATATGGTTCTAACTTGTTTCCCAGCTCCAGCTATGGGTCCCATACCACTGAGGGGATCAGTTAGCCAAATCAAGAGCAGTTGGTTCCCCACCATGTCTGTGTGCCACTATTGTACTTGTGTGGGCATCACAACATGTTATTTGCTTCTAAGTAGGCTAGACCATACATTGCTTGGACAGATATTGGTCATTTTCCCCCAGTCTCCAATACAGCACCTTGTGGCACTAGACACGCTGACTCTCTGAGGACTGACTCTCTTGTAGCTTCCAGCCATGCCATTTCATTTTACATGTCAACTGTATATGGTGTCTTCAGCAGTAGGATCTTCCCACTCATCTTTGGTGGGTCATCAAGTACTCTCACAGAAATCTGTCTGTCTTTTAGGAAACCTTGTAGGTCTCTCTGATCAAAAGCTCATTGTGGATGATAGCCCCATGCTGGTACTGGGAGTTACAGGTCAGTGCCCACTACGAAAATGAGGAAAACAATAACTAATATACAAGAGTTAGAGAGAAGGGAGAGCAAGAGAGTAGAAGAGGGAGAGGGAGGGAGGGAAGATGTAGAAGATTAAGGTTAGCCTTGATCCTACCATCTCCAGTGTCTTTGGGCTCAGGTATTCCCTGTACGGGCCTGGTGAGGGTTCAGCCATTTGGTCTGCCTTTTAGGAAGTAGAATTTTATGGCACCATTGCCATTTGGGTCTAGATTTGTGTTTTCCACCCCTTCGATGCCTTTCCCTTCCTCCCCATCCATCCTATTGTCTAGTCCACGAGATGCTTGCTGGGTATGTAAGGTATCTTGGGTAGATTCAGGTTAGGTGATGTAGATGAGTGAGACTATGTGGCGATTTTTTTTTTTTTCTGTGATTGGGTAAGTTCACTGAGAATTATCTGTTCCAAGTTCAACCATTTTTCCTCAAATTTCATTGTGTCATTTTTTTCTTGCTGCTGTACTATTTTTATTTTTGAGAGAGAAAAAGAGAGAGAGAATGGGCACTAGGATCTTTCAACTTGCTGCGAACAAACTCCAGATGTGTGTGTCCCCTGGTGGTGCATGTGCTATATCATGTGCTTGTGTTACTGTGTCTGGCTATGTGGGACACGGACATTTTTATATGAGTTCTTAGGATTTGCAGACAAACACCTTAAATGCTAAGCCATCTCTCCAGCCCTAAACCTTTTTTTATTTTTATTTTTTTTTATTTCTATTAACTTATTAGAGAATGACAGACAGAGAGAGAAAGAGACATATAGAGAGAAAGAAGGAATGCACCAGGGCCTCCAGCCATTGCAAACGAACTCCAGATGCATGCACCACCTTGTGAAACTGGCTTACGTGGGTCCTGGAGAATTGAGCCTTGAACTGGGGTCCTTAGGCTTCACAGGCAAGCACTTAACTGCTAAGCCATGTCTCCAGTCCCCTAAACCTTTTTTTAATTAATAAAATACTAGTGAGAAATTTAAACAAAAATAGGAGACAATATTGATCCACCCTTAATTCTCCTAACAAAAATATCAAAATCGTGTTTTAATGCTGGAGAAATGGTTCAGTGGTTAAGAGTACTTGTTTTCAAAGCCTGACAGCCTGGGTTACATTTCCTAGTACCTATATAAAGTCAGATGCACAAAGTAGCACATGCATCTGGCATTCCCTTGGAATGGGAGGAGGCCCTTATATGCCAAACATACACACTCTCAAATAAAAGCAAATGGATAGATAGAAAATGAATACTTCAGGGTTTCTCACCATTGCCAATGAACATGACATATGTGCTACCTTGTGCATCTGGCTTTATGTGGATGCTGGAGATTTGAACCTGGGTCCTCTGGCTTTGCCAGCATATACCTTAATCACTGGCAATCTTTCCAGCCCTAAATAAAATATGTTTTTTAAAGTCATGTCTTAGTTAAATTTTAAGGCTGTTTACAAAAGTCTTAGTACAAGTTTATACTTATCTAGTACAGAGTACTATTTCCCAATGGAAAACTTTACTGTTTTGCTAGTTATTCCCCTTTAGGTACAAAGCATCTTATATATTTTATTCTAACTTTCCTTAACAGAGCTAGAGTGACAATCTATTTCTCTATGAGGAGTGCCTTTGGATAAGCAGTGAGGTTAAATTTACACCATTATGTTACATTATTTGGTTCTATTCTTTCTTACTGTTTTTTTAATGCACATTCATCAAAACTTATGCATACTGTCATTCTCTACTCATGCCTCAACAGATATAAACTCACTACGTAGTGCCTGTTGCAGTCAGGTTCCCATTGCTGATAGAAGTCACCCGCCAAAAGCAGCTTGTGGGAAAAAAGAGGTTTATTTTGGCTGACAGGCTTAAGGGGGAAGCTCCTCAATGGCAGGGCAAATGACGACCTCACCCCTTCACCAACATCAGGTGGACAACAGCAATAGGAGATTGTGCCAAATACTACCAAGGGGTAGCTAACTATAACATGCACAAGCCTGCCCCCAAAATACACCACCTCCTGGAGGTGTTAATTCCCAAATCTCCATCAGCTGGGAACCTAGCATTTAGAACACCTAAGTTTATGGGGGACACCTGAACCAAAACACAAAATTACCAAATATCAAATTCTATTCAGTGGAGTGAATTATATTCTAATAGTTTCATATTTTATATTTCTATTATCATAATCAAGAGTGCAGATATCATTTGACCAAAAATCAGCAAATTGTATTGGAATTGCAAATTATATCCCATTGTATCTTTTATGCAAACTTCCCTAAAAAAAAAAATGGTGGTAATATCTCTCTCAAGCACTCTGGAATGTTACACATTTAGCACTTTTTCAATAAATATTAAAGAGCTCAGTTCTTTGTCACTTACAATGTTTAATACCTTGCAAGTGGCAGCATGCAAAGGTCACCTACTATCTCTTTCCCTGTTTGGCCTTGGTCACTGACCCCTGAGATTACTCTCCATATGTCTCTCAAGCAGATGCAAATCTTTGTGACTGGGTCTGTGATCAAAATGTTATATCTGACAGGGAGTCTGTTAAGTCATATTTTCTCAAGGTGATATAAAATAATGTAAAAGAAGCACATGATCATTCCATGTGAAGACAATTCATTTATTACCCTGTAGGGGAAACCTCATTTTAGATTATGCTAGAGGTCATAATGAAAGGTAGTTTTAAGCACTATATCTACAGAGTGATGTTTCTGCTTAACATGCAGATGTTTATATTTGTAGCAATAAAATAGACTATACAAAAGCAGTGTTTTCATATGGTCTTATAAAAATTACTTGTTTCTGTTTTCCATATTTTTACTTTGGATATTAAAAGAAACTTTACTTTAGATGTAAGAATCCGCATGCAATGATTGAGTATCTTTGGACATAAGTTTGTCAAGTGCAGCATGCATGCTGTTGCCTTTACGTCACCGTACTGGGCTCTATAATTACAGTGTGTCTGTGGTTTCCAGGTTCCTACCTGCTATATAATGCCACATTTAATTTCAAACAAGTAAACAAGTTTAATATTGTATTCAGAGAAATTTTGTTGACTTTTTGATTTTATTTTATTATTTTTTACAGAGAGAGAGAAAGAGAGAGAGAGAGAGAGGGGGATTGAGAATCAGTTCACCAGGGCCTCAGCTACTACAATTGCACGCCAGATGCTTGCGCCACCTAGTGAGCATGTGCAATCTTGTACTTACCTCATCTTTTGTGAGGCTGGCTTACCTGGGCTTTGTAGGCAAACGCCTTAACCATTAGGCAATATCTCCAGCTCTCTGTTGACTTTTTAAAATTCTAGTTTTGGTCTCTTTAACCAGTGAATAAAAGAATTTCAGTTCAAGTGACATTGTTACAGCATTTTTTTTTTCCCAAAGAATAACTCAAGGGGCTTTTATTTTCCCCAGAGGTGGAAGGCACAAAATAAGTTACATAGCTAGGATAGAATTTATTGACTGCAAATTCTGTATTTTAATCAAAACAGAGTTTGAATAGTTTCCCAGTTACTAAAATGAATGGAGGAATGAACATGCAATTATTCATATATTGAACAAAACCATACACCACAGATTTATGAATATGATATAAAATGCAAATAGGCATGTGTTATTTGTTTCATTATCAATTGCCTTACAGAAGCAGGAAACCTGAAAAAAAATTAACTGCTTAAAGGAGATAGTCTATCCTATAGATAAATCAGTGACAGATTTCAAAGAGTTGTAGATTATCTACAACTACATAAAGAGCTACATGTGCCATTTGGGCTTTTAAATACTGCAAACTTATAAATAAAATATCAAGCTATTTACAGCAAAATGTTTTCCTAATTAGAAGAGAAATGATATGATACCCTATCATAAAATAGAAAATATCAGTCTTTTTACATAAATTGAAAATTCATAGCACATACAGTCTTTGAGAGGACATTCATATAAAAAAACTTGTTTACAAATGAAGAAATGAGCCCCTTAAATGCTAAATCATTTGTTTAGATCTGTTCATAACTCAATGTTAGAAACAAAATATTCATGCCCAGTTAGTCTAATGACATGAAGCCTGTCTTTATGAATATAAACCCTGAATGACAGCAGTGTCTGCTAATACAATAATATTTGGGCTGATATCAATTGCTTCAAAATAAAAATTCTATTTCATTTTCTGAACATTCTAATGATTGGTTTACCTATGCACTTATTCAAATATGTTTTAGTCATTTACACTTAGTTCAAACAAGTTTTTTTTATTTTTTATTTTTTTTTTATTGTTGGAGGTAGGGTCTCACTCTAGCTCAGGAACCTGGAACTCACTATGTAGTCTCAGGCTGGCCTCAAACTCACTGCAATCCTCCTACCTCTGCCTTCCAAGTGCTGGGATTAAAGGTGTGGGCCACCACACTCGGCTTCAAATAAGAACTTTTAAAAATAATTTTGTATTTATTATTAGATAGTATCCTTATTTTTTTCATCAGTCATATAATTAAAGAAGATGATGCCTTTGTGAAAATAGTCATTTAAATATTTTGCATACATTATGAAAAGTACAACACAATAATGCATAAGTATGTGTGCTGTTTACCTATATTATCTCTGTTAAAATGAACTGTTTATCAGCACTTATTCATGTGACATAAAACCCAAAGCCTCTCCATATGACACAAGTCATTTTAATAAGATACAATCATGTCTGTGTTGTACACATAGTATGAACCTTCATAAGAACAAGTTCTGATCAAGTTTTACCATATGAAGGAGCCATATTTGTCTTTACTTGAGACAATGATCTGGCTACTGACATTGTAAATTGAATGTCTATGCATGAACTTCCAGGTAATATAGGAATATGTTAATATTCACATATGCAAACATATATATATATATATATATATATATATATATATATATATATATATGTATATATATGTATATATATATAATAAAAATTCAGGACAATAAACACATATATCACCCAGACATGTAGTCCTAAATGTATCTTTGCAGGTCCTTAAACTTCATGCTCTTCTTCCACCTTACAGACATCACCATGCTATTTAAATATTTATCATTTTGAGGTACATTACTGAAAAATGACGGCATTCTTTCCATCCCTGTATACTATATTCTTTTGGAATGTGGTTTTATTCTTCTTATGGAGAGGTCACATATAGGCTGGACTCTATGATTTATCTTGTGTGTAAATTAACCATTTGCAATGTTTGTCTGTCTGAAGAATGGTCCAAAATATGTGATCAAGTGTTCATTAGATGTTCACAGTATGACTATTTTTGGATGAGATTAATCTTTGACTCAGTAGACTGAGTAATGTTCTCCATAATGCAAATTGCCCACACATCATCAATTGAAGGCCAAAATAGAACTGATCTCAAAAGAAGAGTTGATTCTGAAATAACCTTTTCACTTGAAGTGCAATATCAGTTGTTTCCTGAATAGATAGCCTACACATCACCCCATTATTTGGGACTTCCTTACCTCCATATAATTACTTGCCTGAAATCCAATCCCTGCAAACTAATTACTTAAAATAAATTTCTTACTATCTATATGCTCTATTACTTATGTTTCTAGAGAACATTGACTATCTATTGACATTTAAAACACATAGCAGCAGATCCAAAAATATTTACATGTTAATCCTTAATCTCTGTAAAATTGCTATACTTTGAAACCTTATAGAGACAAGGTAATCCAGCAAGCTGATTAATAAAAGGAACAGATAATTTCATCACATATCAATAGTCAGTCTACTGTCAGACAAGAAAATTGGGAAGTCATTTGCCAATGCCCCTACATACATAAGCAAGCATTCCAGCTCCACATGGAGGTCACTGGGTGAAGCAATCCCACATAAGTCCAGATCACACTGCAAATCACATATTGGGAATAATTTGATATGGGACAAAAGCTATCCAACATACATTCCTTTGTTCTTCTTTTACATTTTAAATCTTAATGTGTATGTTTGAGTGTGTGTGTGTGTGATTTGTTTTGAAGATATTTTAAGATATCTTTTACTTATTTATTTGTAAGGGGGAGAGAGAGAGAGAGAGAGAGAGAGAGAATGAGAAGGGGAGAAGAGAAACAGACAGAATAGGTATCAGGGCCTCCAGCTGTTGTAGACTCCAGATGCATGCACCACTTTTATGCATCTGGCTTTATGTTGGTACTGGGGAATTGAACTCAATTGTTATTCTCTGCAGGCAATCACCTTAACGGCAGATTGGTCTCTCTAGCCCACAGTTTAGAAGATTTTAACATTGTAAACACAACCATACATCTTATTTTATGATGAGCTTTTCAATTGTTCAGCTTCCAGGTTTGTCAAAGCAACATCCCCACTTCTTGGTATCAATTTTCCATTTCAGTTACTTTACTTAACTTAAAGAAGAAAGGGTTTATTTTGGTGTTTAGTTCAGTGGGTATAGATGATTATGCTGGGGAAGACAGGACAGGTTAAGTGGATTGCTGTTGTCGTAGCAGGAACTTGCTCATAATTGAATGAGCCAGACAGGAGAATAGGGGCATGCTCAGGTCAGTTTCTCGTTTTACCATTTTTGTTTTTCTCAGGTAGGGTCTCACTGTAGCCTAGGCTGACCTAGAATTCACTATGGAGTCTCAGGGTGGCCTCAAACTCCTGGAAATCCTCCTATCTCTGCCTACCGAGTGCTGGGATTAAAGGCGTGTGCCATCACGCCTGGCCGTTTTCCATTAAAAAATAAATAAATAAATAAAATATATATACATATAATTTGTTTATTAGAGAGAGAGAGAGGGAGGGAGGTAGAGAGAAAATGGCAGACCAGGGCCTCCAGCCACTGCAGATAAACTCCAGATGCATGTGCACCCTGTGCATCTGGCTTACTTGGGTCCTGGAGAGTCAAACTTGGATCCTTTGGCTTTGTAGGCAAATGCCTTAACCGATAAGCCATCTTTCCAGCCCCATTTTCCATTGAAAAAAATTATTTATTCATTTGAGAGAAAAAGAGAGGGAGAGAGGCCAAAAAGAGAGAGAATGAGAGTGAGACTGGGCATACTAGGGTCCCCAGCCACTGCAAATGAACTCCAGATTCATGTACCATCTTGCGCATCTGGCTTATGTTGGTACTGGGGAATTGAGCCTGTGTCCTGAGGCTTTACAGGCAAACACCTTAACCACTAAGCCATCTCTCTCCAGCTCCTCCTTTCCATTTTTACTGAGCTAGGATCTCAGTCCTTATCATGGTGCTGCCCATATGTAGAAAGGGTCTTCCCTCCTCAGTTAAACATTCTGAAACACCTTCAGATGCATGCATAGAGATGTGCCTCCTAGGTACTTCCAAAAATAACCAATTTGATAGTGAAGATTAAGTCTTATATCTTCACACTTCCCCTGGATATGTTACATCATTTGTAAGTTATGGAACATACTTGAGATAATGTCGGTGCCATGTAAACAAACCATGCATGCAAATACAATTTTGCTTAGGGAAGATTAACATAGAAAATTATCTATACATGAATGTTCAATCCAAATGTAGCTTTAAAAAATCATCAACCTATTAGACAGTGGGACCTATTGACACAGAAGACTGACTTTCCAGACACACAGAGTTGCATATACAAATTACACAGTGCTTATAAATTTATGATTGATATTTGCTTTTTACTTCATTTAATAAGATATTTTCAAAATATTTTATATATTTTCTGGGCATGGTGGCACATGCCTTTAATCTCAGCACTTAGGAGGCAGAGGTAGAAGGATTTCCATGAGTTTGAGGCCACCCTGAGAATTCCATGTCAGCCTGAGCTAGAGTGAAACACTACCTTGAAAAAAAAACAAAACAAAACAAAAAAATATTTTGCATTAACTTCAGAATGAACTCTTGGCTCCATATTTTCTTATTTCTTCACTTTATATATGTTTATATTTCATTGCCCTTGATATATGCCTTTTGATAGTTTTGATAGTGAAAACTCATTTAGTACCTATTTAATTCAATGATGAGCTCATTATTAGTTTTTCTTCTCTTATATACATGTTTATAACATTAAAACTTAGTGAAATGTGCTTTTTTGAAATTAAGTATTTCAATTTGCTTTTATTAACCATTCCTGGTAGTCACCATTCCTCTATCTATCTATCTATCTATCTATCTATCTATCTATCTATCTATCTATCTATCTATCATCTCTCTATAAAATCAACCCTTTTAGATTCCCTACACAAGTAATCCCAAGCAGTATGACAGTATGACAGTATCTCTTTCTGAGCATATATTATTTTATTTAACATAATTTTCTCAGGGTTTATACAGCTTGTTCTCAACTTTTAAAATCTGAATTGAATTCTTCATGCATATGCACTAGGTTTTCTTTATCTGCCCATCTGTCAATGTATACTAAAGCTGATTCCTTACTTTAGCACTTGTGAAAAATGCTAGACCCAGTGGGGCACAGATCTCTTAAACATACTTATGAATATATTTTTTTAATTTCCTTCATAGATACACCCAAAGTTATAAATTGGGGTTTATATATAGTTCTAATCTTAATTTTTTGAGGTGCCTCCATACTCCTTTTTATAATAGTTATACCAATTTAAAATTCTACCAATTGTGTGTAAGTACTCTCCTCTTTCTACAAACTTATCAGTCTTTATAACTTTTAAAAACAATAGCCAGCCTAATTAATGTAAAGTCATATAGTAGTTTTAATTATCATTTACTTGATGGTTGGTGATGTGGTGCATTTCTGTATACATCTATTGATCATTTGCATGTTTTATTTTATTGTGGCAGTTTGAATTAAGTGTCCCTCATAATTTGAAGCTTAGTTCCTGTTTGATGGTAATTTGGGAGCTGGAGCTTTGCTGAAGGAGATGTGTCACAGAGAGTGGATTTTGAGGTTTATTAACCATTAGTTTGCCACTATTAGTGGGCTTACTTTCTTGCTGCTGTTTCCACTAGCTGTGGTAGAGGTGATGCCAAGCCTCTGGTGATGACATCCATTTACCTGCCACCATGGAGCTTCCCCTTGAGACTGTAAGTCAAAATAAACCCTTTCCTCCCACAGCTGCTTTTGGTCGTGTGTTTGTCTCAACAATGTGAAGCTGACTGCAACATTTAGAAATTATCTACTTAGTTCCTTTATTCCTTTTTCAATTTTGCTCTTTGTTTTCATGCTTTTGAAGGTAAGTCCTTATCTATTTTGAGTATTAACCTTTTGGCAGATATACTTGCACATCTACTTTCCTCTTCCATTGGTTTCACTTCATTAGTTCCTCTGCTATTCAGAAGTTTATTAGACAAATGGTATCCTTTGTTTTTTTTTTTTTTTTTTTTTTTTTTTTTTTGTCAACTTTTGCTTTTATTCTTTGTGCTTTTGGGGATATATCCAAAGCTCAATTGCCAAATAAATGTCAACAGCTTCTTTGTGGTTTCTCCTGGTAGTGTTAGAGCTCCTGGTGTTTCAGTTCAGGTTACATTCTGAGTTGAAATTGTAGAAAGCATGAGATAAAAATCCAATTTCATTACTAAGAATGCATGTATCTAGCTTTCCCAACATTACTTCAGGAAGAAACTTCTTTTCCCCAGTGTGTATTCTTGATAACTTTTTCAGGGATCAATCAACTATAAATGCATGTATTTATTCCTGTGCTATCCATTCAACTCTATTATTCCAGGAGAGTATTTTTATGCTACTGTCATACTAGGAGGGTTTTTTTTTTTTTGTCTTTTTTATTTCTGTTTTATTGCTTTGTTTGCAGTTGGCGGGGGGGGGGGGGGGGGGAGGCGGCAAAGCTAAGGCCTCATAATAGCCCAGTGCACTATAACTACATCTCCAGCATAGTCAAGGACTGTTTGGATTACTATTCTTTCTTCTGTTTTTTTTATTTATTTATTTATTTTTTATTTTTTATGTCTTTAAGTCTGTAGTGAAATACTTCCTGCTGTGTTCTTCAAGATTGCTTTGGCTATTTGTCAAGTCTTATGATTCCATATGAGCTTTGATTGTGTTTTCTGTTTATGTAAAATGCCACCACAATTTTAAGTGTCTTTGGGAAGAATAGGCATGTTAACAATGTGACTTCTGCTATTACATGATCATGGCTTGTTTTTCCTCTTAATTTGTTTCTTTTAAAATTTCTGTATCAAAACACGACTTTATTTTTGTACAGATAGTTCAGCTGTTTTTGATAAATTTAGCCTAAATATTTTTATTTGTTATTGTGACTAGATTGTTTGCTTACCTTTTTTTTTTTTTTTTTTTTTTTGCCAGAGAGAGAGAGAGAGAGAGAGAGAGAGAGAGAATTGGCATGCCAGGGCCTCCAACCACTGAAAATGAATTCGGATGCATGCACCTCCTTGTGCACATGTGTGACCTTGTACATTTGTCACTCGCTTACATGACACCTGGAAAGTTGAACCTGAGTTATTAGGTTTCACAGGCATATCCCTTAACTGTTAAGCCATCTCTCTAGTCCTGATTACCTATTTTTTGATAGTATATAGAAATGTAAGTACTTTTCAAAAGGCATTTTATTCATTTATTTATTTACTTGAGAGAGAGATACAGAAAAAGAGGGAGAGAGAGAGAGGGAGAGAGAAAGATTGTGAACTTCAGGGCCGCTAGCTATAACAAACTCCAGATGCATTTTCTACATTTTGCATCTGGCTTATGTGAGTCCTGGGGAATTGAACCTGGGTGCTTTGGCTTTTAATACAAGCACCTTAACTGCTAAACCATCTCTCTAGCTAGAAACATAAGTACTTTTGGATGTTGATTTTAATAGACCAAATTTTTAATGGTTTTACTCATGGTTAGAATAGTTTGATCAGAAAATAGCTTAGGGTTAATATCTAAAATTATTCTTTGTAAGGTAAATAGCTCACCCTCATTTTTCTTACTAATTTACACACACACACACACACACACACACACACATTCTACTATACTTCTTTACTCTTCCCTCCTTCCTTCCCTCTCCCTTATGTCTTCCCTTCCTCCCTCCTTCTTTCCCTTCATTCCCTTCTACCTTTCTTCCTTTAATTACTCTTCCTGGAATTTCTTATAATATATTGAATAGAAGTAGTATTAGCACTAATCTTTATTTCGTTTTAATGATAGCAAAAGCTTTCAGTTTCTCACAATTAAGTACAATAATAAATATAATGAAAGTTGAGTATAAGGCTCTTCATACATGGCCTTGATTGAGATGTATATACATATATTAGAGTGAATGTTTAGTCTTCAAAGGACATTAAACTCACTGTGCTTTCTGTTTCTGTGAATATTGAAATGATAAAAATATTGTTCTTCATTTTCTTTTTTTATAGTTTCATTATTATTATTATTATTATTATTATTATTATTTGTGACAAGGTCTTGCTTTGTCATGCAGGTTGGCCTCAAATATATTGTTTAGTCTAATTTATCTTTGATCTCATGATCTTACTGCCTCAGCCTCCCAGATGCTGGGATTACAGATGTATCCACTATACCTGGTTCCTTCTTTTGTTGTTGCAGTTTTGCTTTGTTCTTTTTTGCTTGTTTGTTTTAAAGGTAGGGTGTCAACTATAGCCCCGGCTGGCTTGTCACTCATTCTGTTAGTCCCATACTGGCATTGAACTCACAGTGATACTCTTACTTCTGCCTCCTTAGCATTCAGATTAAAAGTGTGCACCAACATGACCTGCATACAAGGTTTCTTTCATTCTATTACTGTATTTTTCATATGTGGATTTTTTTTTTTTTTTGGATTTTTGAGGTAGGGTCTCACTCTGGTCCAGGCTGACCTGGAATCAACTCTGTCATCTCAGGGTGGCCTTGAACTCATGGCGATCCTCCTACCTCTGACTCCCGAGTGCTGGGATTAAAGGCATGCGCCACTATGCCCGGCATATGTTGATTTTTATATGGTGAAATAGACCTGTGTTATTGGTAGTTTACCTAGAGAATTTTTATTTATTTATTTATTTATTTATTTATTTATTTATTTATTTATGTAATTTTTTTTAAAATTTTTTATTAGAATTTTTCATGATTATAAAAAAAATCCCGTGTAAATTCCCTCCCTTCCCTGCCACTCTCTTTTGAAATTCCATTCCCCATCATATTACCTCCCCATAACAATCATTGTACTTACATATATACAATATCAACCTATTAAGTACCCTCTTCCCTCCTTTCTCTACCCTTTATGTCTCCTTTTTAACTTACTGGCCTCTGCTACTAAGTATTTTCATTCTCACCATAAGCCCAGTCATCTGTAGCTAGGATCCACATATGAGAGAGAACATGTGGTGCTTGGCTTTCGGGGCCTGGGTTACCTCAGTTAGTATAATCCTTTCCAGGTCCATCCATTGTTCTGCAAATTTCATAACGTCGTTTTTCTTTACCTCTGAGTAGAACTCCATTGTATAAATGTGCCACATCTTCATTATCCACTCATCAGTTGAGGGACATCTAGGCTGGTTCCATTTCCCAGCTATTATAAATTGAGCAGCAATAAACATGGTTGAGCACGTACTTCTAAGGAAATGAGATGAGTCCTTAGGATATATGCCTAGGAGTGCTATAGCTGGGTCATATGGAAGATCAATCTTTAGCTGTTTTAGGAACCTCCACACTGATTTCCACAATGGCTGGACCACATTGCATTCCCACCAGCAGTGTAGAAGGGTTCCTCTTTTTCCACATCTCCGCCAACATTTATGATCATTTGTTTTCATGATGGTGGCCAATCTGACAGGAGTGAGATGGACTCTCAATGTAGTTTTAATCTGCATTAACCTGATGACTAGTGACTTAGAACATCTTTTTAGATGCTTATATGCCATTCGTATTTCTTCCTCTGAGAATGCCCTATTTAGCTCCATAATCCATTTTGTGATGGGCTTGTTTGATTCCTTATTATTTAACTTTTTAAGTTCTTTGTATATCCTAGATATTAATCCTCTATCAGATATATAGCTGGCAAAGACTTTCCCCATTCTGTAGGTTGCCTCTTTGCTTTTTTCACTGTGTCCTTTGCAGTGCAAAATCCTTGTAATTTCATGAGGTCCCAGTGATTAATCTGTGGTTTAATTGCCTGAGCAATTGGGGTTGTATTCAGAAAGTCTTTGCCAAGACCAACATGTTGGATGGTGTCCCCTACTTTTTCCTCTAGCAGTTTCAGAGTTTCAGGTCTGATGTTAAGGTCTTAAATCCATTTGGACTTAATTCTTGTGCATGGAGAGAGAGAAGAATCTATTTTCATCCTTCTGCAGATATATATATCCAGTTTTCAAAACACCATTTGCTGAAGAGGCTGTCTTTTTCAAATGAGTATTTTTGGCATTTTTATCGAATATCAAGTGGCTATAGCTACTTGGGCTTGCATCTGGGTCTTCTATTCTGTTCCACTGATCTACATTTCTGCTTTTGTGCCAGTACCATGCAGTTTTTGTTACTATGGCTCTGTAGTATAGGTTAAAATCAAGTATGGTGATACCACCAGCCTTATTTTTGTTGCTCAGTACTATTTTAGATATTCGAGGTTTTTTGTGATTCCAAATGAATTTTTGAATTGTTTTTTCTATTTCCATGAAGAATGCTTTTGGAATTTTGACTCCATAAATATTTTGATTTCCTTCTTGATTTCTTCATTGACCCATTCATCATTTCGCAGTGTATTGTTTAGTTTCCATGATTTTGTGTATGCTCTATAGCCTTTCTTGCTACTGATTTGTAGTTTAATTCCATTGTGGTCAGATAGGATGCAAGGAATTATTTCAATTTTCCTGAATTTGTTAAGATTTGCTTTGTGTCCTAATATATAGTCTATTTTAGAGAACGTTCCATGTGCTGCTGAAAAGAATGAATATTCTGCAGCCTTTGGATGAAATGTCCTGTATATATCTGTTAGGTCCATTCATTCTATGACCTCATTTATGCCTCTCTGCTTATTTTTTCCTGGGATGACCTGTCAATTGATGATAGTGGGGTGTTAAAGTCACCTACCACCACTGTGTTTGGTGTTATCTGTGACCTTAGTTCTAATAGTGTTTGTTTGATGAATTTGGGAGCCCCCATGTAAGGTGCATATATGTTTAGGATTGTAATGTCCTCCTTTTGGAGTGTGCCTTTAATTAATATAAAGTGACCTTCTTTATCTTTCTTGACTAATGTTGGACTAAAGTCTACCTTGTCAGTTATTAGGATAGCAACCCCTGTTTGTTTTCTGGCCCATTTGCTTGAAACACCGCCTTTCAACCTTTCACCCTAAGATAATGTCTATCCTTTGTAGAAAGGTGAGTTTCTTGGAGACAACAAATTGTAGGATCCTGCTTTTTAACCCAGTCTGCAAACCTATGTCTTTTCATTGGGGCATTGAGGCCGTTGATATTAAGAGATATTATTGAAAGGTGTGTATTTATGTTTGCCATTTTTGTGTGTGTGTGTGTGTGTTACTGGTTCTACCTGTGCTCTCTTCTGTTAACTGGTATTTGAATATATCTTGTTTTTTCTAGGTTCCTTATATGTGTGCTTTTCCTTTTCTTCAGCATGGAGGATTCTATCAAGTATTTTCTGTAGAGCTGGTTTTGTCTTCAAATACTCCTTTAACCTGCTTTTGTCGTGGAATGTTCTTATTTCTCTGTCTATTTGAATGGATAACTTTGCAGGATAAAGTAACCTTGGTTGACAGTTGTTATCTTTCAGAACTTGAAATATATTACTCCAAGCCTTTCTGGCTTTAAAAGTTTGTGCTGAGTAATATGCTGTAATCCTGATGGGCTTGCTTTTGTAGGTAACTTGATTTTTCTCTCTAACTGCTTTCAGCATTTTTTCCTTGGTTTGTGTGTTTTATAGTTTGATTATAATATGATGAGGAGAGGTTCTTTCCAGGTTTTGTCTGGCTGGGGTTCTAAAGGCTTCCTGTATCTGCATTGGCACTTCTTTCCCAATTTGGGGGAAATTTTCTGCTATGACTTTGTTGAAGACACCTACTATCCCTTTGTAGTGGAATTCTTCTTCTTCTACTATGCCCTGACTTCTTTTTTTTTTTTTCTAAAATTATTTATTTATTTATTTGAGAGCGACAGACACAGAGAGAAAGACAGAGGTTGAGAGAGAATGGGCGCACCAGGGCTTTCAGCCTCTGTAAACGAACTCCAGACGCGTGCGCCCCCTTGTGCATCTGGCTAACGTGGGACCTGGGGAACCGATCCTCAAACCGGGGTTCTTAGGCTTCACAGGCAAGCGCTTAACCACTAAGCCATCCCTCCAGCCCCTGAATTCTTATATTGGATCTTTTCATAGTGTCCCGAATATCTTGAAATTCCCACTCATACTTTTCTATAAGTTTGTGTTTCTCTTTGTTGGCCTGTATTAGATCTGCCACCTGGTCTTCTAGCTTAGATATTCTGTCCTCTCCCTCATCCATCCTACTGGTGAGATTCTGTACAGAGTTTTTTATTTCATTAACTGTGTTCTTCATTGCTAGTAATTCTAACTGTTTTTTCTTTATTATTTCTATTTCCTTATTTATGTCTTGTATGGCTTTCTTTATTTCATGAAATTGGTGTCCTGCATCTTCTTTGATTCCTTTGATTTCCTCTTTAAGTTCCTCTTTGACTCCTTTGATTTGTTCTCTAACTTCTTTGAACATATTTGCAATCATTCTTTTGAAATCTTTCTCAGGCATTTCCTCTAACTCATTCTCACTGGAGATAATTTCTGATGCTGAAAGGCCCAAGAATTCAGAAGCCCAGAAATACTATCACGCTCCAAAGGGAGCTTAAGTGGGCCCCTGCATACCTCAAACTCCAGGCTTTACTCTCTGTTGAAAGCAAGTAAAGAATCCCTCTTCTCATTATATCAGAGCCCGCTCCTAATATAAAACTAGGTAAAAAGGGCATGAGATAGCTCTCAAGGATGGGAAATGAGTAATGAAGTAAACCACTTATTTGGTTTCTGTAAATAGCCTGCACCATAAGCCTTAATAGCCCACACTGTAAGCCTTAGTAGCCTGCACCATAAGCTGTAGCAGCCTGCCTCAGACCACCAAGGTCATAGGAGACTGATACCACACTCTGCTACTCCCACCCAAGGACCTGCGCAAATGCTGACCACCAAGGTCATAAGAGACTGATTGGTCCACGAGGGGCTTGAACAAATTAAACTAATTGGCTTAGAAACTATGGAGTGACACAAACTGACTGGCTCGCATCCGTGGGCTCCTGATATTAAAAAAATGATTGGTCTAATGCACAGGCTTTGTTAGAAACCCTATAAAAACTGTCTCATTCCTGCATCCAGGGCTCTGCAGTCCTCTACCCCTGCGCGGTGTATGACTGTGGGCCCCAGCGCACTTGGAATAAAATCCTCTTGCAGTTTGCATCAAGACCGCTTCTCATGAGTGATTTGGGGTGTCACCATATCCAGGCAGAGTGTGGGGTCCTCGTTTTGGGGTCTTACAATTGGGGGCTCGTCCGCGATTTGTGACCACCCCTCACACCCGAGAACTGACTTGGAGGTGATGGGGACCCCCCTGGAATGAATGTGTGCTAGCCAGTGTTTCTGTTCTGAGTATCTGTTTTCTGGGTCATCTGAATATGTTTTCTGGGATGCGCGCTTTCAGTTTTCGGTTTGCAGCTGTCCTCTCGGGCCATAAGGAACAGAGGACTGTTATCAGCAGACGTGCTAGGAGGATCACAGTCTGCCACCCTGGGGGACGCCCCAGGAGGTAAGGAGAACCAGGGATGCCTAGTGGTCTCCTATTGTCGGTCAGAGGACCGAGTTCTGTTGTTGAGGTGGAGGGAGTATCCGCGGCCATCAGATCCTTTTGCCTGCTTGTAGAGGATGCGGACGGGCCGCTGATGTCTGAGTCTGTTAGTCTCAGTTGTGTGTGTTGTTGTCCTTTGTGTCTTTGTTTACAGTTTTTGTCATGTGACAGTCGATGATAAATGCCTTTAACTTGACTCTTGACCATTGCACTGAAGTTAAGTCTAGGGCCTATAATTTGTCAGTTGAGATTAAAAAGAGACCCTGACAAATGTTTTGTGCCTCTGAGTGGCCAACTTATAAGGTCGGATGGCCATCAGAAGGAACCTTTAATTCTGAGACTATTCTGGCTGTTAAAGATATTATTTTTCAGAATGGACCAGGCTCCCGTCCCAACCAGGAAGGATTTGATGGACAACCCCCCCGCCATGGGTCAGGCCATGGCTGAATAAACCAAGGAACTGAAGCTCCAGAGTCCTGACTCTCGAAAATGCAAAAAAAGCCCTCTCCTGAGGGAGCCAGACCTCCCCCTCGCATCTACCCTTAGATTAAAGAGCCTCAGGCTTGGCCGGAGACTCAGCCTGCCCCTCCGCCCTCCACACTTCCCCAGCCTCTGCCCCCCGCCCTCCCTGAGCCTCCGCCTCCCAGCTTGCCCAGCTTGCCCAAGCTTCCTCCTTCCACCCCTCCTGAGCCCCTGGAAATGGGAGAGCCGGCTGCAAAGATGCGGAGCCTTAGAGATGCTACCCCGGAGGGAACAAATAAAATTGTAACACTGCCGCTATGCGAGGCAGGTCCTCCCATGCTGGGAGGCCAACTACAACCCCTCCAATATTGGCCTTTTTCCTCTGCAGATCTTTATAACTAAAAAGCTAACCACCCCACCTTTTTCAGAGGAACCCCAATGTATCACGAGGCTGATGGAATCTCTTATGTTTTCTCATCAGCCTACTTGGGACGATTGCCAACAGCTGTTGCAGACACTCTTCACGACCAAAGAATGAGAGAGAATTTTAATAGAGGCCAAAACAAAAAAAGTCCCTGGGGCTGACGAGCGGCCCACGCAGCTGCAGCATGAGATAGACCTGGGGTTCCCTCTGACTCGCCCTGTTTGGGACCACAATACGGCTGAAGGTAAGGAGAGCTTAAAAATCTATCACCAGGCTCTGATGGCGGGTCTCCGAGGTGTCTCCAGAAGGCCCACCAATTTGGCCAAGGTGAGAGAGATGATGCAGGGGCCAACGGAGTCTCCCTCAATGTTTCTTGAGAGGCACATGTAAACATTTAGGAGGTTCACACCCTTTGACCCCACCTCTGAGATTCAAAAAGGCTCAATAACATTAGCTTTCATAGGACAGTCAGCTCCTGATATCAGAAAGAAACTTCAGAGATTGGAGGGATTACAGGAAGCTGATCTACATGATTTAATTAAAAAGGCAGAAAAGGTATATTACAAACGGGAGACAGAAAAAGAAAAGGAGCAAAGGAAAGAAAGAGAGAGAAAAGAATGCGAGGAGAGACATGAGAAGGAGAGAGAAAAATGTGAGGAGAGACATAATAAAGAGAGAGAGGAAAGGGAGGATAGGCGCAATAGACAAGAGAAAAATCTGAGCAGGATCCTGGCCACAATGGTAAAAAAAAATTAAAAAAAAAAAAGGAAAAAGAGAGAGAAATATTCAAAAGTTTAGGACAGGCCCTAGGCAGATAGGGAACCTGGGCAACAGGACCCAACTTGATAGAGATCAATGTACCTGTTACAAGGAAAAACGACACTAGGCAAGAGACTGCCCTAAGAAAAACAGCAAAAGACCTAGGGTCCTAACCCTTAAAAAATAAAGACTAGGGAGGACGGGGCTCAGAGCCCCTCTCTGAGCCCAAGGATTCAAGAACTCCCCAACCATCTTTGATGAAGCCCTACACAGGGACCTAACCAATTTTAGAGTTCAACACCCCCAGGTAACCCTCCTTCAATATGTTGATGACTTACTTCTGGCAGGAGCTACCCAACAGGACTGTCTAAAAAGTACAAAAGCATTATTACTGGAGCTAACTGACCTTGGTTACCGAGCCTCAGCTAAGAAGGCCCAAATATGCAAAAGAGAGGTAACATAATTGGGGTACTCCTTGCGGGATAGACAAAGATGGCTGACAGAGGCACAAAAGAGGACTATAATACAAATACCGGTTCCAACTATGGCCAGACAAATTAGAGAGTTCCTGGGGACAGCTGGGTTCTGCAGACTATGGATCCCAGGGTTTGCAACCCTAGCAGCCCCCCTCTATCCACTAACTAAAGAGAAAGGAAAATTCACTTGGACCTCTGAACACTAGGGGACATTTGATGCCATCAAGAAGGCACTATTAAGTGCGCCTGCCCTAGCCCTCCCTGATGTGACTAAACCATTCACCATTTACGTAGATGAGCATAAGGGGATAGCCTGGGGAGTCCTAACCCAATCCTTAGGGCCATGGAGAAGACCCGTTGCCTACCTATCAAAGAAACTTGACCCTGTGGCTAATGGATGGCCTATATGTCTAAAAGCCATAGCAGCAGTGTCCACATTGATCAAAGATGCTAATAAACTAACTCTAGGGCAGAGGATAACTGTCATTGTCCCCCATCCCCTGGAGAGCCATGTCCAGCAGCCTCCAGACCGATGGATGACTAATGCCCGTATGACTCACTACCAGAGCCTGCTCCTCACCGACAGGATAACATTTGCCCTGCCTGCCATCCTCAACCCCGCTACTCTTCTGCCTGAAGAAACTGATGAGCCAGTGACTCATGACTGTCATCAACTGCTGGTTGAGGAAACTGGGATCCAAAAGGATCTCACAGATGTCCCACTGACCGGAGGAACATTAACCTGGTTCACAGATGGAAACAATTACATTGTAGAAGGTAAGAGGATGGCTGGGGCGGCGATAGTAGACGGAACACGAACAGTCTGGGCCAGCAGTCTGCCAGAAAGAACTTCAGTACAAAAGGCTGAGCTCATGGCCCTCACACAGGCCTTATGACTAGCTGAAGGAAAGTCTGTGAATATCTACACGGACAGCAGGTACACTTTTGCTACTGCACACGTACATGGGGCCATCTACAAACAGAGAGGGCTACTTACTTCAGCAGGGAAAGAAATTAAAAACAAAAAAGAAATTCTAAGTTTGCTAAAAGCTCTACATCTACCCAAAAGACTGGCCATTATGCATTGCCCTGCCACCAAAAAGCCACAGATTTTATCTCCAAAGGAAACCAGATGGCTGACCAAATGGCCAAACAGGCTGCCCAGGGGGTCAACCTTCTGCCCATAATAGAAAAGCCAAAAAACCAAAAAAGTGAGCAATGATATACCCCAGGTGACTGGCAAGAAGTTAAAAAGTTAGGCCAGTTCTCCGAAACCCCAGAGGGGGCCTGTTTTACCTCAGAGGGAAAAGAGATTCTACCTCAAGCAAAGGGACTAAAGTACATTCAACAAATACACCGCCTAACCCATCTGGGGGCCAAACATCTACAAAAACTGCTACAGATGTCTCCTTACCATATTCTGAGGTTGCCAGAGATAGCTGGCTCAGTAGTCAAGCATTGTGTACCTTGCCAGATGGTCAATACTAATCCCTCAAGAATGCCTCCTGGGAAGAGGCTAAGGGGAGACAGCCCAGGTGCTCACTGGGAAGTGGACTTCACTAAGGTAAAACCAGCTAAGTATGGTAATAAGTATTTACTAGTTTTTGTAGACACTTTTTCAGGATGGATAGAGGCTTATCCTACCAAGAAAGAAACCTCAACCGTGGTGGCTAAGAAAATACTGGAAAAAATTTTCCCAAGATTTGGGATACCCAAGGTAATAGGATCAGGTCCAGCCTTTGTTGCCCAGGTAAGTCAAGGACTGACCAAAATATTGGGGATTAATTAAAAATTATATTGTGCATACAGACCCCAAAGTTCAGGACAGATAGAAAGGATAAATAGAACCATTAAACAGACCCTCACCAAATTGACCGCAGAGACTGGCACTAATGATTGGATAGCTCTCCTACCCCTTGTGCTCTTTAGGGTCAAAAACGCACCAGGACAATTTGGACTGACCCCCTATAAATTGCTATACGGGGGGCCTCCTCCACTGGTACTATCAGTACTATGTGCCGCTTTCCCAGCCTCTGTTCTCTAGGCTCAAGGCACTCAAGTGGGTGAGACAACAAGCGTGGAAGTGACTCCGGGAGGCTTACTCAGGAGAAGGAGACTTACAGGTCCCACATCACTTCCAGGTGGGAGATTTGGTCTATGTCAGACGCCACCGCACAGGAAACCTTGAGACTCGATGAAAGGGCCCCTACCTTGTCCTACTGACCAAGGATGGTTTGAGGGATGGTTCCACAAGTCCCCCTGGATGACTACTCTGCTTTCCACCCTGATGGGACCCTTAATGGTTTTGATCCTGATGCTTTCAGTTGGGCCTTACATACTTAATAAGATTTTTACTTTTGTTAGAAAATGAGTAAGCGCGGTCCAGATCATAATACCTAGACAACAATACAAGGGCCTTCAGGGCAAAGAAAAAGCTTACATTTAGTCCTTCCAAGTTCTAGGATTAGAACTATTAACAAGAGAAAAAGTGGGAAATGAAAGGCCCAAGAATTCAGAAGCCCAGAAATACTATCACACTCCAAAGGGAGCTTAAGTGGGCCCCTGCATACCTCAAACTCCAGGCTTTACTCTCTGTTGAAAGCAAGTAAAGAATCCCTCTTCTCATTATATCAGAGCCCGCTCCTAATATAAAACTAGGTAAAAAGGGCATGAGATAGCCCTCAAGCATGGGAAATGAGTAATGAAGTAAACCACTTATTTGGTTTCTGTAAATAGCCTGCACCATAAGCCTTAATAGCCCACACTGTAAGCCTTAGTAGCCTGCACCATAAGCTGTAGCAGCCTGCCTCAGACCACCAAGGTCATAGGAGACTGATACCATACTCTGCTACTCCCACCCAAGGACCTGCGCAAATGCTGACCACCAAGGTCATAAGAGACTGATTGGTCCACTAGGGGCTTGAATAAATTAAACTAATTGGCTTAGAAACTATGGAGTGACACAAACTGACTGGCTCGCACCCCGTGGGCTCCTGATATTAAAAAAAATGTTTGGTCTAATGCACAGGCTTTGTTAGAAACCCTATAAAAACTGTCCCATTCCTGCATTCGGGGCTCTGCAGTCCTCTACCCCTGCGCGGTGTATGACTGTGGGCCCCAGCACGCTTGGAATAAAATCCTCTTGCAGTTTGCATCAAGACCGCTTCTCGTGAGTGATTTGGGGTGTCACCATATCCAGGCAGAGCGTGGGGTCCTTGTTTTGGGCATCTGACAATGCATTAATACTTTTAGGTGTATTTATATTGTCTTGCCTTTTAGTGTTCCTTGTGTTATAAAGTATATATTTTTGCATCTTGGGTTAAGTTAATGTTTGGATTTCTAGCTATCTGGGTATTCTTAGCTGTATCAGTTGATTTGATGTTATACATTTTCAGGGTAGGAGCTTAAGGTGTTAGGTGTGGCTCTTAAGACTCTCATAGTATCTACAAAGGTGCTCCTAGGGGTTGAGTTTCTTTGCTATGGGAGTATTCAAGTAGGCTGAGTGGAATAAAATATAGGTAGATTCTAAAAGTTAACTAAACACTGTACCCATTCAATCAAAAACAGCCTCAAGTATGTATGCCAGAGTAGTTATTCTTACAACCAGATCCTCTATCAATATGGAGGTTAAGATTTCTGGTCTGTTGAGTGATCCAAGTCAGCTTGTGACCAAGTGAGACCATTCCCTGGTGCAATCACAGTTACCTTGGATGATTTTGGTCTCAGTCAAGCTGCTGCCTGGTCATCGGGCTGCTGTTCTGGTTTCTGGAGCTGGGCACTGGCTTTTCCTGTGGGGCAAACCGAGCCTGGCAACTGTGGCCCTGCAGATCAGCACCCCCACTGCTGGATCTGCTGCTGCTAAAGCTGCCTCTGATGGGTCTGTCAGCTGCTGAAGCTGCTGCTGCTGGGTCTGCCCCTGCTGCCACTCCTGGCTCTGCTGCTGTTGGGGCCTCTGTTAACGGTGCCGGAGCTGCTGGGTCCCGCAGTCGCCCTAAGTTGGCATGGCCGGTCCCTGGACCACTGCTCTGTTCACGGGAGCTAGGCTCAGGCAGTGGGGGAGGGGAGGGAGCCGCAGCTGCTCTGGTTCTCTCACTGCTCCACGTGTTCTTCTACCTCGTGGTCTGCTCCTCCGTTGCTCACTGCCACTCTCCCTTCACGTTTTCTGAGTTGCGGAGAGTGCCGGTGTGAGGGGAAGCTCCCGTGCCTGGCTTTTCCTGCGGCTGGAGCCGAGTCTGGCTGCTTTCCGGTGCACCGGCACCGCCGTGGTTGCCGGAGCTGCCGGGGCCACTTTTGCTGGCCTGTGCAGGCTCTGGATGCTCTGGATCTCTTCTACTTCTCCACTGCTGCTTCAATTTCCTATACACCTCACTTTTTAGTAAAAGTGTGTATTTTGCTGGGTTTTTTTGAACGTTTTCCCCCCCAGGATGCTTTGGCATGGTACCTACACCGCCATCTTTTTTTTTTTTTTTAATTATTTATTTATGTATTTGAGAGTGACAGACACAGAGAGAAAGGCAGATAGAGGGAGAGAGAGAGAATGGGCGCGCCAGGGCTTCCAGCCTCTGCAAATGAACTCCAGACGCGTGCGCCCCCTTGTGCATCTGGCTAACGTGGGACCTGGGGAACCGACGTGAACTGGGATCCTTAGGCTTCACAGGCAAGCGCTTAACTGCTAAGCCATCTCTCCAGCCCTACACCGCCACCTTAACCAGAAGTTCCCTAGAGAATTTTTAAATTTCATGTTTACCTTAAGTGGTTTGCTTTTACTTTTGATTTTAGAAATCATTGAAATCACTAAAATTGAAAAAAAAAAAAATTCTTCCAGGGCTAGGAATAGAGCTCAGTAGTAGAATGTTTTTCTGACATGCACTAAGTCATAAATGGAATCCCCAATACCCGCCCCCACACAGAGTACATTAACACTTATTCATAGCTTTATCATTTGAATTAAAAATAGATGTTGCCTGTGAAGCCTAAGTACCTAGGTTCAGTTGCCTAGTACCCACATAAAGCCAGATGCGCAAAGAGTGTATGCACCTGGAGTTTATTTGCAGTTACTAGAGGCCTTGACACCTCCATTTTCTATCTGCCTCTTTCTCTCTCAAACAAAATATTAAAAAACAAATAAATGAATAAATAAATAAATAAAAGTTCAGCTGGATATAGTGGCACACACCTTTAATCCCAGCTTTCAGGAGGCAGAGGTAGGAGGAGCGCTGTGAACTAGAGGCCTCCCTGAGACTACATACTGAATGTCAGGTCACTCTTGGGTACAGCAAGACTCTACCTTGAAAAACCAAAAAGAGGGCTGGAGGGATGGCTTAGAGGTTAAGGTGTTTCCCTACAAAGCCAAAAGGACCCAGGTTCATTTCCCTAGGACCCACTGTAGTTAGAGGCACAAGGGGGCCTAAATGTCTGTAGTTCATTTGCAGTGGCTAGAGGCCCTGGTATGCCCATTCTCTCTCTCTCCCTCTTTCTCTGTCAAATAAATAAATAAATAAAAGAAAACCAAAAATAAATAAAAGTCCATAGAAACAATGAAAAAAATAGCTTTTAATTCCAAATTTGCTAATTAAAAATATATATTCTCAAATGCTTTTCATATATTCAATAGAATTATTATCATTTTTATCGCCATGTCTAATTATATTTTGTGTTGGTTACTGATTTACACAATTTTGATGAGCATATGTCTATTTCTTTATGTAATTCTTCCTTTTTGTAATCGTTCTCTTAGGAGATGATTTGTATATTTCATTGAGATTATCCATTGATTTATACACATTTTAATACTTCTCAGAAATGAAATATTACATAAAATCTGTCATTTCAATTATTCAGATATGCTTACTTATTTCTATTTTAATATTTATATCAGATTTATTTTGATAATTTCTTTTTAAGATTTACTTTTATTTATTTATTAGAGACAGAAAAAGAGAGAAGAGAGAGAGAGAGAGAATAGGTGCACAAGGTCTTTAGCCACTGTAAATGAACTCCAGATGCATTCAACACTTTTAGCACCTGGCTCACGTGTGACCTGGAGAATTAAACCTGGGTCCTTAGGCTTCACAGGCATGCACCTTAACCACTAAGCCATCTCTCCAGCCCTTGATAATTTATTTTCACACAATATTTTTAGATCTTCTTGTACCTCAATATTTTTAGTCCCTAGTTTATGTGTATTTAAAAAAAAAGAAACAAAAACAAACAACAACAACAAAAAAAAACATAGGCCACCTTTTGCACATCATCCAGGGTCCAGATGAAACCATAGAAAAATTAGCAAACAAGTAAGAGTACTGCTGTTATGGCCAGCCTGATGAACTGAAACAGGGTGATGGCGATAGACAGTGAGGACCTTCAAATGTATTAAAGTGGAATTCCAGACATTTCTTAGAGCTTAACACTAAAATGGATATATAACACAACCATCAAGGCTCAGAGAATATTACAGAAGAAGGGACAAAATCATTGTAAGAGACACAGCATGGGAAGGAGTATCCATCAGCATTGACCCCCACCCCTGAACAATGACAGACTACTGTTCTCACAACAAATATCCCACAATCTCATGGTGAGTATACATAACCCCACTGAGGAGGGCCATTAGTGGAATGGGGGCAGGGAGGAGAGGAATGCGACCAACACATGTGTCCATACAAAGTTTCTACTTAATAAAAAACAAAGTAAGAACATAGAGCTTTATGATATCTTGATTTGTGTTCTTTTCTATGTAGCTTTTTATCTGTTGAAAAAAAATTTATTCACATTAATTGTGATCATTACTTTGCATATTTTTTTGGTCTCCCTTCTAGTGCTTTCTATCTTATTCATGTGTTTGTGGCTTTTTTCCCATTCTTAATTAATTTTTTTTTCTTCTTCTATAAATTTCTTACTATATTCTTAGAAAGTTTTCTTTTTAAAATTTTACTGGTTTTAGGAGTTGCAAGTAAATATAAAGATGCATTAATAAAAAATATGAAATTAAGTATTTCCTCCTTTCTACCATTCTCTATACTACAAAGCATGAAACAAGTTAATTTTAATAAATAATCTGTGTGTACAAGGACAAGTGTTTATTTATTTACTTGTGTTTGAGTCATGTATCCAAGGATGGCCATGAAATTTCACCTATTGGATGATGGCTGAACTTCCAATCTTCCTGCTTCTACCTCCTGAGTGTTGGTATTATATATGTGTACCACAATGCCTGGTTTAATGTGTTCCTGGAGATCTGACCCAGGGGTTCATACATTCTAGGTAGGCTCTTTGTAATGTTGGAGCTATATCTCCTGTTCTAAAACATGTTATTTTCATCTTTATGTTTTGTCTTGTTTTGTTTAATGTTGCATTTCATACATGTAACAATACATAATGGACAGAAAACTTTCCCACAGATGTGAATGCCAGGACCTCCAATATCAATGTCTTGATGTTTAGTGAAAGCATTATGCTGCATGAAAACATAGTGGAATACATAATTAGCAGAGAACCAGTACATGCAAGGGAGAGTTGGAGCAAGGGAAAGCTGAGAACTTTAGCTGCTGGTTTTAGTAACAACCCAATGTCTACATAACTAACCCATTTCCATCCACGTGGTTTTAATCTATCAAAAAGGGGGAATTTTTTTCATCTAATCACCTATTTAAATTTTTTTTATAAAAAAAGGGTTGCACACATAGACCCTCTCTACCCTGACCCAATTCTGCTGAGGTATTTTGGTAGAATTAATAGTATTCATTGTGAGGACCAAGAGACCTCAGCCACTCTCTGCAGAGATGGGGGAAACATGGTGTCTTGGGCTACTCCCATTAATGCTGAGACTCTGTCAGTCTTTCTGCCTCTCTTCTGCCATGCTTCCTGAGCCTTGGAGAGCAAGATAGAGATCTGATTAGTATTGTTTTCTCTGTAGACTCTGTATCTCTGTTTTTATGAGGTTTGAGTGAGCACAGTGTCTGTCACCATTTCCATGAAACTCATTTCCAGCTTTACTGTAAGAGCAGTATTTATGTCCCTGCTTCCCCTGTACTGACTTCTGGGCCCAGGGAAGATGAGATGGAGGTAGACAGTTGGCTCTCTCGTCTTGATGTATAGATGTATCCTTGTACTCCCTGTAGTCTCCTCCCTCTATAAAATAGAACAGATTCTCCAACCAAAAGTGAGGGCAGCTGGGCATGGCAGCACATGTCTTTAATCCCAGCATTGGGGAAGCAGAGGTAGGAGGATCACCAAAAGTTCGAGGACACTCTGAGACTACATAGTGAATTCCAGGTCAGCATGGACCAGAATGAGACCCTACCTTGAACAACAAAACAAACTAAAAACAAACAAAGAAAAGTGAGAGCAGTTCAAATAAAAGGAAATAATGACCCAGAAGGCATCATGATGCTGGGAAGAAGTGACAGAGGAGTGCTCAGCACTACAATATCTCTATCAAACCTTCAAAGGCTCAGGGTCCATCATGGAAGAGGTGGCAGAAAGAATGTAAAAGCCAAAGGAAGAGTAGGACTCCTTAAGCATGCTCTTCCAGACACAAAATGGCCTGGATATCCATGACCTCACAGTGCCTGGAAATACCTACACAAGACCATTATAATAGGAGGAAAAAATGATGACATCAAAATAAAAAAGAGTGATTGAGATGGGGAGGGGATATGATGGAGAGTAGAGTTTCAAAGGGGAAAGTAGAGGGAGAGGGGAATTACTATGGGATATTATTTACAATCATGGAAGTTGTTAATAAAAATAAATTAATTAAAAAAATAAAAGGGGATAAGCCTAGTCATTAGGCAGGTGTATCACTGTATATATCATTCCTCCTATTTAGCAGTGGAGGTTCTTTCTGGAGCCTACTGGTTTCCTGTTCTAGGGAATGTGGTTTGGTTCCGAGAGCAAGATATGGGTTTATCCCCACTGAGAGAGGCTCAGGTTCAGTCTGTGAAAAGTTGATTATCTACATAGGATGTGTGCCACTATTGCATGACTTCATATTTCTTGCTAATAACCTCTTAAAAGTTCTTCTACAAGCTATTTCAATGAGAATTCGATTTTAATATAGATTGCAGATGGAACATTCAAACCATTGCATTGCTCTTATTTTTCCCAAAGTAGTAATGATTACTATTATTTTATTTATAATTTCATTAGAAGATAAACTCATTAAATCACCAAATCATGGTACATTGACTATGTCAATGCATTTCCATGGTGGAAGGTGTATATATCCTTCTGACAGGAATAGACATGCAATACAGGGACAAATTGTCAACCTGTGCTGTGTACAAGGTCTTTGCCATCATCCTCTTTCAAAATTTCATGGCGTATTTTGTTCAAATGGTGTTACCAGTTCTCATATCATGAAAGTGAACAGATACTTATAGCAAATGAGAAGCCTTCAGGATGCACTTGAGGCAGGCAAGCACAGCAAATAATTTAAATACCCAGGACATTATTTGCCTTGCACAATAAACATTTCATTCTCCAAAAAAATGAATAGTAATCAGTTGGCAACCTGGAACCCCCACCTGTGTGAAACTTCACATATAACCTACTCCAAACAATGAAATAGTTTTCTCCTCCCCTTAGCTACTGTTATTCATGACCAGTACTATCTAAATATATCCTTAGATTTGTTATTGTAACAGCAAGGGATCATTCAGCCTGCACTGGTTCTCAGAACATTCGCAGAAAGGCAAACTGTTATCTGAGTTAATTTTTAGGGAGAAACTTCTTTTTACAGTTTAATGTCATTGTAAAAGTGGATGTACATTTGATTAAAGTCAGATGCACAATGGGAAGGAACATGCACAATTGAGAAAATGTTCTGTAACCCAAACTTCTCAATCAAACCAGAGCATTACCCAAACTAGGCTCTAACAACTGACCCATCCACTCCTAAAAGTCCTATGAAGACAAGCCCTGGACCAATCCTAGGACCTTTAAATATTCCCTCTCAGCTGGCTCACCAACCTTTTAGAAAAGTCTTTCCAGTCCTCATTATCACTTTGCTCTTTAAAAAGTTTCTTGCTGCTACTTGTGTGTGCTTTTGTTCAATTCTTTGGGTATATTGCCAAGATACTGGAGAAACACACCCACACAGAGAAAGAGACATATAGAGAGAAAGAGAGAGAGAGAGAGAAAGAGAGATCAGCAATAACACATTGATTATGTCAGGTAACCAGAAACTACCCATCTGACCAAGTATCAAAATGCCCTAAACACAGTATAGCTAAGAGCTAGCATGAGACAAGATCCTTGAGAAAGGCTAATCATCTTTAGCATGCTGGAGCAATTTAATGATGATTCAACTTTTTTAGGAGGAAGTAAGCTGAGTTTAGAAGAAACACAACTGGGGAGTCCAAATCACAAGTGATGTCAGGATTTGTACAACTTACTGTCACCATGTCTCTACCATGTCTCTTGACTGAAATTATGTTTTATAGACCCCCAACTCTGGATTCAGATTGTAATATCTTGAACCCCAGAGAAGCACAATTTTTGGAGGGGTCACAGGAAATGACAATTGAAATAGAACGATTGCTACTATTTAAACACCTCATATTCCTTGTTTCCTGAGGCCAGGGTGTACAAAAACAGTCATTTTGATCATCTGTAGGGGATAGTGTTGGTGTCATACAATGGAAAAAGGAAGCACTATGTTTGAAAAGGTTTAGTATTCCCTTGCTCCACTGTGTCTTTGAGAAGACAGGTATATTGATTGAGAAGGGAATGGTGACAAAATGATCACTCAGGAATAAGGACTTCAGTTATATCTCTAATGGTGATATTTAATTTACTCTCTTTAAAGTATGTACAAATAATGGGGAAAGAAACATATTAGGGAGCAACTATGAGAAAGCTTCCAGAAGAGATTAGCATTTTGATTAGTAGACTGAGTAAGATGCACACTAAACAACATACATGAGCATCATTTAATCCACTGAGTGCTTGCTTAGAACAAAAAGGCAGAAGGATTGATCATTTTCTTTTTCTGAGCTGGGACATCTATCTTCACCCTATGGGTATTAGACTTCCTGGTTCCTAGGCCTTCAGATTTTTGAGGTAGTAGTTTTCCTGTTTCACCAGTTCAAAGAGATCAGATAGTGGGAATAATCAACTTCAGAATTTATAATGGTTCTTGTTCACATAGTCAAGATTTCTTTCCCTCTCCTTCTCCCCTCTCTATTCCTGTCTCTCTAGAAGCAAATAAAATGGACAGAGGGCTTGATAGATGGCTTGGTAGTTAAGGCACATGCCTGCTAAGCCTAAGGAAACAGGTTCTATTCCCCAGAATGCATGTAAGCCAGATTCACATGGAGGCACATGAGTCTGGAGTTCAATTGCAGTGGCTAGAAGCTCTGGTACACTTTCTCTCTCTCTCTTTCTAAAATAAGTAAGCTATAATGGGGATATAAAGAGAATAGAAATGGAGGGAGGACTTAAGAGGATGGTATTGTATATGTGTAAGTAGATGAGCAGATTAATGGGGGTGAAAAGGCCTAAAGTGAGGTCAGAGGAAGAGATTGAGTAAAGAAAAGGTGGAGAGACAGCTAATGAAAATCTAAGAGTATATAAATAAATCATATGTAATCCTACTTTTTTGGAAAATGGAACACTCAGGAGACATAGATTGTGGCTAGAAAATTTTCAGTGCCAGGGATGGGATATCTTCCAGTGAGTTGTTGGCCAGGGAGGTCTCTGATACCCCCAAAACATTATAGGCCTTTGCCAAGGCCCTTGGTTTCCCACCAGGAATAGATGGTAAGACCCTATTGCTGAAGACTACACATACTTAAGCTGCAAGGCCACTGAGAAATCCAGCTGAATTTGAGCTGATTACCTCATCCATGTAGACCAGCTGACAGAAAGGGGAAGAAGCCATTCTGCATGCAGTTCAATGGGAGAAAGAGAAATCACCAGTAAAGATACTCAACAGTGGCAGTTGGTTTCCCCCATAACAGACATGCCACTATTACACCCCTTGGCTCATTTGGACTGGCTGACCAAATATAAGGCTTTCAGTGTCCACTGGCACATCTCTATCACACCTTCCAATGATAAGGGTTCATTGTGAAAGAGGTGGCAGAAAGAATGTAAAAGCCAAAGGAAGGGTAGGAATGCTTACAATTCACTCTTCTAGACGCAAAATGGCCACGATATCCATGACCTCACAGAGCTTGACACTATCTACATAAGATGATAATAGTAGGGGGAAAAGATGATGACATCAAAATGAAAGAGAGAAGGAGGGCATATGATGGAGAATGGAGTTGCAAAGGAAAAATGGGCAGAGGGAGGGAATTACCAGGGCTTATTGTCTATAATTATGGAAGCTTTCAATAAAAAAAAAACATGTGAAAAATAAAAATCAAATATTAACACAAATAAATAAAATCAAGATGCCAGCCGAGGGTGAGAAAATCTAGAAAGCGCTGTGATAAGAATTAATTACAGTAATATAAACAGTATAGCAGTGAGGAATGTGGTCTGCTTTTCTGACCTCTTCCATTTCCTTTCAAATTAGGGAGCCCCTGGAATCCTGAGAAACTCTTCCCTGGACCACTGGAGAGAAATGTAACAAGTATATTGTGATGGAGCAATGTCACTCAAATTTCCTGTATGTAACTGCTGCCTGGTGGAGGTACTGTGAAGAGGTCATGATCACCTCTTAATTCCTCATGGACTGCTACCCAAGGGAATATATTTGCTCAGGAGGCACACACTTTATAGTTTCACAAAATCAGGATATAAGGTCTAGGGGGACTATAACAGAAAATGCATATTCCAAATCTCATGCTTTGGTAAGTTATGGAGGGCCTGTTTTGCAATTTTTTTCATCTCTCTTTCATTTTGTGGGAATTAAACCCCAATAAATAGTTTGCATCCCAAACTCCACATGAGCATTTGCTTTTAGAGATTGTGACAATCCAGATACTTGCTTTCACTCTCAGATCAAAAAGGACATTTGTAGATGTCCATTTACCCTTATTTCACATACTATGGACAAAATCATTGAGCAAAAAAAACAATATGGTTCTATTTGGAATTCATCAATTTAATCTGTAGCATGTCTATATTTCCCTTTAAGATTGTACAAGAAACTATATATATATACATACATATTTGGCTAACATAATTCCCTGGACATTTATTACTCTTGGTCTGAATGGCCTTATGAACTTATATCCCTAACATGGAAATTCTTGGTCATTAGTATTCTAAGTTCATTAGCATTTGACAGTAACAACCCAATTTAGTGTTATATTGAGGACATTCCCAATCATGTTAATAGAGGAGAAGACAATTAACAGAACTTATAGTCAAAATAATGTAATAAAATGGTCAAGATGACTTTCTTTTTGATTACCATAACCTTTTGTCCTTTGCACCACCAAAATTAAATAAAAAAATAAGTTTAATGGTATACCTAGGGTCCTAATCATTCTTTCTCAATACATCTTGTTTATTGTGTAATATCTTGGTTCCATTTATAGAAGTGCTAATTTAGGAATAATCATGATTAATCTGATGGTATACCAAAGCAAAATTTAGAAAGAAACTGCTAGAAATTCTTCAAAGTCCCATTTATTCTTCAATAGGATTTTAGAAATATATATATATACACAGGCTGTTAACTGGTTTTCTTTTGAAGCATTAATGATCATAAGCAATTCCTATAGACTGAAGAGCTTGCCTTTGTCTTTCTTTTGTCAGGAAGAAAATAACTTCACTTGTCAGTCACTCCATATATCTTTGGATGATGCTTGTCAGTGTTTATTAGCATTGCTCACACAGTTCCATAAATACTACATCCATTTGGTACTCTTTAGCTTGCTTCATATAGCTCAAGCAGGGCAAGTTTTGCTTGGAAATCATCTTATTTCCAGAGGATTTTTCATGAAGAAATTGTTTATGTGTCATTCATCAGTTTTATGGTCCTTTTTCCTTGGATATTGAAATGAAAGAATGCTCAGTTTTCAGTCACACACAGAGCAGACTCATTACAGGATTGTCGATGAGCAATTTAACAAGCAGAAAGTCAAATTAGCATTACTGGAAAGTTAACTGTGGTGTGATACCCTCAGTGAAAGTAGGAACTAAAATTTTACCCACAACTGGTTACAGAGGGGTAATTAAAACCATTAATCTTTTTATTGATCTTTAACTCCATTGCCTACTATATTTAGCAGATAAGACTCATGAGCTACTGGAGTGTATCCATTGTCACAGATCTTCATCGATAGGTATCCCTTGAAGAGGGCTCCAGGGTAAAGCAGCATTTATCTGATTTATGCCTATTATGTAGTCCATTCAGACTTGAAACAAATAGTTGTTATGCTTTATTAACAAAAGATATTTGCAAACTGCAAAGCTGATAAAAATTACAACTTCTCTAATACTACAGAGAATACTTCATACTTAATGGCTTTTGAGCTGCATCTGTTCCATTTATTTGTGTATTTGAAGGGGATATGGTCGACTTGATGGCATCATAAAATGCTATAGGGTAATGTATAATTTTATACGTAGGTGCTCTTTTAAAACAGTAAATGTTTGACCTGATAGTCCGTAATTATGTCTTTGAAGTGATAATAGTCCATCACAAAAACAGGGTTTGGTTCACAGATCATGGATATAGCTAGTACTAACAGATGTTTAGGTGTCATTATAATCTTTCCTATCCATTTGGCTGTCATAAAAGCTGGACCCATGTGCCCAACTTAGGCCATTATTTCTATAAGACTTTGTGCTCTTAGACTATGATCAATTAGTACTATAGAAGACTGGATCATCAGCCAGCGACCTTGACCAATTAGTGATTTTTAGAATTTGGAATGTGGTAGCTGCTCTGAATATTTGCTGAGGAAACCAAAGTATACAATTAGCATACATTTTACACTGAGTGCCATTGAGCAGAGAAATCACTGAAAGCCCAAAGATTTGGCATCCTAACAGCTGATGTTAGTGAAACTTAATGAAGAGAGTTCATGCCTGATAGTGACTGCACATTCCTATACTTACATGAAGTTAATCAGTACCAAGATGCAAATAACTTAGTCATTACAAGTTTACTAATCAGAAATATGGAAATGATACCACAATGTGTACAGTACATGACTGTTATTCCAGATTCTTTTTACCTACACATCTTTCTAATTTTGTGGGGAGTCACTCACAATGTTGTTATATGGTAAGAATCAACAACTCTCTTCCTTTACCTAGGATGTTAAGAGGAAAGGAAATAAATGTTGGAGGCAGAGGTTAAACTCAGGGTGATGGATTAAGAAGGGCATGCAGTAGCTGGCCCATCACTAAATGACCTTAGTTGTTTTCAAGCTCCTTGGCTCATTTGACCTTTTCAATTTTATAAGACAGTTTCTTGAATTTCTAATCACTCAGACTAGAGTCGGATAATTGAATTTTTTTTTAAAGTTAATCAAAGTCCATTTTATTACTATACTCAGTTATCATGACTGATGCATTATAGGAACATTATCAAATATGTGTATATGTAATATAAGGACTATGTTTGCTTCGTGGAGTCTTCTAGATAATGAACATTAGTCCTGAGACATTTTATTCTCATTTTTCCTCCATCATCTTTATACAGATTAATAGCAGAGACATTTTACAGTTCTGAAATTCAAACATAAAATATGTAAACTATAAATCCAGAAATGGGCATTCAAACTTCTTTATGCCTGCTAATTATTTTTAATGTTTCTTTGACTCAAAATACAAGAAACCATGTTCTCCAGATGACAGAATCTCCAAATTTTCTTACTAATATTACACATATCATAAGGAATGGTCTAATAAATAATTTACTATGATAAATAAGCAAAGGACTAAGTATAATCTTTTATTTTCTACTACTTATTGGAGTTTCCAATAATGTTAAACTGTACTTCATTTGCTTGCATCTATTCTATTTAGTATTGATTCACATTTACGAATGCTTTCCTATTTCTTAATCACTTCCACTCCCAAGACTGAATTCACTTACTCATTCAGTAACCATTCACTACATACCAATCACATGACACCAGGCCTTTGTTAATTAAACACACACATATAAGTTCAGCCTTTTGCTATGTAACTTATTTACCCAAAGAAGAAAATGAGTAATTCAAGTAGTATGTGTGACATGTATTATAAAGACAATTCTCTGAACATAGAGAGGTAGAATAACGGATTAAATGGTGGAAATCAGAGTTATAAAAATGGACTTTTCAAAGTATATGGCATTCTACCTTCTTGTTGCTGGAAAGAAAACAAAACAACATACTACCTTGTTGTTGCTGAGGAGAGGGGAAAGTGCCCCAAAACATTTGATGCCATAACAGGGTTTTATTTCAGCTTATAGTACAAGGAAATTTCACCATGGCAGGGAAAGCATGCTGTTGGCAGACAACTTAGCAAACTATATGGGGGCGGAAGCAGTTTGAAGTAAGTGTGGAGTTGGACTAATAAACATCAAGACTCACCCACAATGACACATCACCCCCACCAAAGCTCCAATTCTCAAATTGCCACCAGCTGAGCACTGGGGAATCATCTTGGGGCCTTAGGCTTCAAAGACAAGTCCTTAAGCACTAAGCCATCTCTCCAGCCTTGCATTTCATATTTAGACTCTAATATAACGTGGAGAATTTCTCTTCTGGTCCTAATTGGTATTCTGTATGCTTCTTGTACTTGAATGGGCAACTCTTTCCCTAGATTTAGATTTTTTTCTTCTATAAATTTATTAAAAATATTTTCTATGCCATTGGACTGAAATTCTTCTTCTTACGTATCCATCATTTGGACAGTTGGTCCTTTCAGTGTGTTGCATTTCTCTTGTGTTCTGTTCAGCTTTCTTTGAACTTCTCATTTGAATTTGTATAATTGACCCAGGTATTTTTCTTTGTCTTTAAGGACTGATGTTCTGTCTTCCATTTGACTCATTCTATTGGAGAAGCTTTCCATGGAACTTGTTGTTTGACATGTGTTTGTTACATATGGATTCATTTGCTTATTTTTTTTTCATGATTCCTATATTTTTATAAAGTTCTATTTTCAGAACCTGGTCAGATTCTTCATTTTACCTAGCAGTTTGGTTTTTGTCTTCAGTGAATTTACTTGAGATTTCATTCATCTGTTTATCTGTGTCTTTAGTTTCTTTGTACACGTTTATTATCAGTTCACTCTTTTGAGGTGATTGCCTGGAGTTTCATCTTTCATGAATGTCTTTTATTAAGAGATTTCTTGGAAGAGACATATTGGCTGGGATTTTAATGTTATATTGAGCTTTATTTATCTGGAGATAGTATTTCTGTTAGGTCTGTCAGGCATACCTGTGACAAATGAATATTGACACAGTGCTTGATATTTTTATTTGTGTTCATTGGTCTTTTAGAGGTGCTTGGAGTTCAGTCTTGGAGATACTCAGTATTGCTTCATGGTCAGGTAGATGAGATGGTCTCAATTTAGTTTCAGCTTTTCTTGAACTTACACTTTGGTCCATTTGAAAATGAGAGATAGTTGGCAACAACCACAATGTAGGGGGAGGCTGCTAAAGGCAATCTGGGTGCTTAAGCACAGTACAAGTTAATTATGTTAATTAAATTTCTTCATCCTAGAGTCATAGAAAGAAACAAAGGTAAGACTAGAAGCTATGATATTAGAAAATTTGAAAAGTGTTCAAAAAATTATGACTAATACAGTATAGTTATGAATAGGTTAATATAAGAAAACAAATTAAATTATGTTTTCATGTGATTAGGATATATTAATTTATACAAAGAAGAATTTTGGCATGTAGATAAATATGAGCTATGGCTTCTGAATAGTAAGAACTTAATCTGCCAAAAATTACTTAAGGTTTTGAGGTTTAGCATGAAGCTTTTCAGGGAAATAGTCATTAAGGATAATGGGAGTTTTGGCTGAACAGTGAAAGGCACTTGCTTGCAAAGCCTGATATTTTGGGTTAAATTCTCCAGAACCCATATAAAAGCCAGATGCACAAAGTGGCACATGTGTCTGAAGTTCAGTTATGGATAAGGGTCTAGTTTGGCCAGATCTCACGCACACTCTCTACTTGCAAATAGATAAATAAAAATATTGAAAATGAATAATGTAAGTAATACATTGAATTTTTTATACCCTCATGATGAACAATTTTAAAATTCTTTACGATTTTAATGAAGATAATAGAGTAGACAAAGAAATAAGCACACTTAACACTTATTTTCTTAAATACTACTTTTATAGAATGAAGTTTAGAAAAAATATTATTTTCTTATAAGTAACTGCATGGGTGTAAGAAGGATTAAGTATTATTTTTTTATTTATCAAGTTTATGATTTTATTTCTTTTTTTTTTTTTTTTTTTTTTGGTTTTTCAAGGTAGGGTCTCACTCTGGTCCAGGCTGACCTAGGATGGCCTTGAACTCATGGAGATCCTCCTACCTCTGCCTCCCGAGTGCTGAGATTAAAGGTGTGCGCCACCATGCCCAGCTAAGTTTATGATTTTCAAATGCTGACAAAATAAACTTTCAGAATGGTTATATCTGTGAAGGTAAACTTATATCCATAATCAATTTATGTTGAAGTTCAGTTTTTTAAGTTCATCATCACTACAAAATAAGGTATAATATTTAAATGTTTTAGTTAGTTACTTAGTTATTAGGGAGAGAGAGAAGTGAAAGAGAATATGGGTATATCAGAACACCTAGTTACTGCAAACAAACTCCAGACACATGCACCACCATGCACATCTGGTTTATGTAGGTATTGGGGAATGAAATCTCTATCATTAGTCTTTACAGGCAAGCACCTTAACAGCTAAGCCTCTTTCTAGCCCCTAAATTATATGGTAAATGTAGTGTTTTAAAGTAATTATATTTGTGGGAAGTGGATGTAGCTCACTGTATTAGTAATTGTTGCCCATGTGTGATACTATAAACTCAAACATCAAGGTCACGATCAAAGTTATCTGATGACTGGTAATGACTGTGGCAGTCAGAGTTACACAGATGTCACTGGTTATTCAACTGAAATTCTAACATAGGTTCTACTGGAAGGGAATTTTGCAGATGAAGTAAGGTTATAAATCAAAGAGATCTGAAAAGGATAGAGCATCTTGAATTATCAGTTTGGGCCCAGTGTAGAAACATAATTATCTCAGCTAAAGGTAGAGGCAAGAGGAGTTGTGATGGGTACAGTAAACTTTGCATGATGACATGATGTGGAAGAAGGAGACATAAGTAGAGAAATGACAATTTCTTTTTTCTTTGTTTGTTTGTGTTTTTGTTTGTTTGTCAAAGTCAGGTCTCACTCTAGCCCAGGCTTACTGGGATTTCCCTATGTAGTCTCAGGATGGTCTCGAATTCACAACAATCCTCCTTCCTGAGTGCTGGTCCAGAGTTCTGGGATTAATGGCACCACCACACCCAGCAAGAAAAGACAATTTCTCCAAGATATTAATGAGTCCTGTGGTGAGTACCAGCAATGCTACTGAGGAGGGCCCTTAGTGGAATGAGGGCAGGGAGGACATAAATGATGGTATCAACACATGAAGTTTCCATGCAAAATTTCTACTTAATAATATCAAGTATTCCTGGGTGACTGCCAAAAAGAAATAGAGAACCCTAGTCTTACAGTCACTTGGAAGTGGGCTGGGAGGTGGGTCAGTGAGTAAAGCACCTGCCACACAAGCATGAGTACCTGCTTTCAAATGCTTAGCAGCCACATACATGCTTCCTGGGCATGGAAGACTGTAGCCCAGAACTCACGAGGCAGAGGCAGTTAGACTTGCTGAATCAGCCAGCTCTAGTTTCATTGAGTCATGGTACTCAATATAAATGATGTTCAGAACAATTGAGAGAAATACCTGAAACTAACTTCTGGTCTCACACACTCATGCATACACATGTACAGGTATACCCCCATCCATACACAGATACACATAACAAAACAATTTAAAAGGAGGGGAGTTTAGCCAACAATTATCTTAGAAGCAGACTCATGTCCAGAGTTTCCTGTGTAAGGACATGGCTATGTGGGAGACTTGATGTGATCTTAAACAAAGAGTAAGTAGTAAATACAGTGTGGTGGTTTGAACAGAATAGATGGCCCCCAATATATTCAGTTGTTTATTTGTTTGTAGTTTGCATCTTTAGCCACCTGGCTTGAGGCAGTGTCACTGGGTGGATCTTAAGGTGTGGTGGTGGGTTTCAGATTTCAATCTAAAGATATGCAAAGTGTGCCTAGCTAGGGTTCCTGAAGTGTGTTGTGTGACTTTTGGTTTGTGGCTTGTGCTTCTCTCTCTCTGCTTGGTCCTGTGAAGGCAGGCCAGTTTCTTCTGCTGTAATGGAACTTCCCCTGGATCTCGAAGCTTCAATAAATATCCCTTCCTCCATAACTGTGTCTGATCTGAAAGTTCATCTCAGTGAACCTGAAGCTGTCTGCTACACACAGTCACCTCACTGACTTCCGACTTACAAAGCATGAGATTAAAAAAAAAAAAAAAATGTTGTTTTAATCTTCTAAGTTTGTGGTAATATGTTTTTCATTGAAATAGAATATTAAGACAACCCAGAAGGTAAAATTCCATAGTCACTCCATAGCATACAATCATGCTTAAATTATAGCATAGTGGTGGTAGACCGATGTCCTTGGAATCCATACTAAGCAAACTCTCTACCATTGACCTATATTCCACATTCAATTTATACATTGTTAGAAGTAGAAAAATATGAAATTATTTTTCAAGAGCAAAGAACTTTACTTTTAAATAATTTTCTTTAACGAAAATCTACTAAACTATTATATCCCTATATAAAAACCTAAACATACAATTTAGTATATGCTACGGGGTATTAAGCTTTGGGAGAAGGAAGGAAGAGGTACTGATTAAATGACAAAGGTAGTATGCCACAAACATCCTGTTTTGTATACTAATGAGGAGGTTTGAAACAATGGAAATTGCTATCCATAATTTGGAGTTTTATGCCTGTCTGCAAATATGTAATATTTTAAAGATTCAAATATATTTTAGTGCCCCCAAGAATTAATATCTGATATATATGCTTTGGACTGTATTCAGGGAGAAAGTTTTTATGTAAACAGTATTGTTGTCAGAACTAGACATTGGCTGACATTTGCTCATTTCTCATCTGATACTTTCTGTCTCGTTATGAAACTGGGATTTTAATTTATGGAAAGTCAGATTAGTCTTGGTACAAAATTATATATTATATTATCCTCCTGATCATAATCTTAGTGAACAGCCTTAATAATCTGCTTTTCTTCCCCAACCTTGAACAACTGAATTTTCATTTCATTAACTTCTTTCCCTTTATTACTAAAAAAAATTTTCTATCTATAATGTTAATCATCTTCCAGTTTTAGTGCTTTGCATTAGTTATTGCACTTTACATCTTATCCTGATAGGAAACATAACTCCCCCCCTTTTTTTAGAGTCATAGAGGGTCTCATTCTGGTCCAGGCTGACCTGGAATTAACTATGTAGTCTGAGGGTGGCCTCGAACTCATGGTGATCCTCCCACCTCTGCCTCCTGAGTGCTGGGGTTAAAGGTGTGCACCACCACGCCTGGCAACATTAATACTTTTGAAGTAAAATTTTGCATGTTTTCATTTTGTAGCTCTTAGAATGGAATATTCAGTCAAATTGACATTGAATATAAAGTAGTGGTTTGATTATATAGAACAACAATCCCTGCAAAACTTCATGGATTTTTTTTTCACTAATTAGCTGAGCAGAATTATAATGTCTAATATTCTTCTCTCCAATAAACTTAGACATCTCTGAAATAGGTTTACTATATTTTGTGCTAATAGGAAGGTTTATCAAAACAAAGAAAGAATAACATTAGTATGTTAATTGAGAGTTCTTGATTACTCCTACTCATCTAACCCACATGTAAACTATGAAGAAATTTGCAATTTCAGGATTATAATGATTGGTTTTACTACAGTACCTGAACCCCACTAAATGCTTTCTTAATTACTTATGAAACAAATACCTACTTTCATTTGAAGCAGGCAGGCTGCTAGTTAGTATTTGTGCTGTGATCAACTACTGTTACCAACTTCTAAAATTCCTGTTGCTATCTTGAGCTACTTACCTGACATTTGCAATGCATAGGCTCTAAATAATAGACTCTGGATAATTGGTCCAGAATTGTGAAGGATACATTAATAGGTTTGAGTGTAATATTTCTGTCTTTGCTATTTGTGGTATCTCATTCTGTTGCTGCACTTTCATCTGTAGAAGGTGCTATATTGGTATCTTGTTGTCAGGTTATTGAGATCACAGATTCAGATCAAGTGTGAGTGCTAATCTCACGTATGCTTTCTAACTAGCTGTGTAATCTTGTTCTCTTTGCTTAGTCATGCTAGGAATTCCATTTGGTGCTTTTTTTTTGAAAAGCTTACTATCTTCTATACCAAATTGAATTTCAAATATTAGAAAGCATGAAAAAAAAAATTCATGGGAGGAAGCAGACATCTATTGGCAGGTCCTGAGTCCTTTTGTTGTAGAAACTTCAGAAAACTCCATCTACTGGTGGACATGGAGCACCTGTGCTGCTAGCTGGTCCCTCCACAGCAGATGTTGACCTTCTACAGAGAAAATCATGAGAGAGTTCTCCATTACTACGTTTTATTTTGTGTAGTCCCATAAGACAAGATCAATGTTAAAATGTATGTTCTTTTCAAGGATTTTGTTTTATGTAGTTATATTCTAACCCTATTGTATCTGTTTTCTTTAATAATAGAATTCATATTATGTTAGGTATTTCAGGATGCTAAAAAAAAACCTTAGGTGAGATTGCTTCCAGATAATGGAAAATTATGTCTAACAGTTGTAGAAGCTAAGAAGTCCAAGGTTGTAGCACTTTAAGATTTGATGGCTAGTATGTGGTGTTTTTTCATTCATACACTACAACTTCTTCTGGCCTCCTAACATGGAATTTTTAGATTTTACAAATGGATTTGGAGGAAAAACAAACAAAAAGACTAAACTTTTTGTCTCTATCCTCCACAAATAACATGCAATACACAAGAAAAAAAAATACATATTCATTTGAGAGACTTAAGAAGAGGTTTCCAAAATGCAAATTAGAAGCAGAGTCTATATGACATGAGTATTTAAAAAGGAAAATTTAGACTTTGTTGTAGAAAGATAGAGGAAAAGCACCAAAAATCACCAAAGAGATCATAAGAACCAAAAAAAAACAAACAAGGAGGCCTGGAGAGATGGCTTATCAGTTAAATGCTTGCCTGTGAAGCCTAAGGACCCTGCCTCAAGGCTTGATTCCCTAGGACCCACGTTAGCCAGATGCACAAGGGGGTGCATGTGTCTGGAGTTCATTTGCAGTGGCTGGAAGCCCTGGCATGCCCATACTTTCTCTATCTATCTGCCTCTTTCTCTCTCTATCTGTCGCTCTCAAATAAATAAATAAATATAAACAAACAAACACACATAAGACCAGGGAAATAGGAGGATTTAAGCAGTAAAAATAAAAAATCAATCTGCCTGTCTTTTCAGTAGTGGAAGGGGAGCTGCAGAATCTTCCACAGGTATGCCAAGTATTCTCAGGTTCTAGCCACAGGATAAGCCTACACTTTTCAAAGATTTTACACACATTAAGAGGACTTATTATGAGGGCAACAGCTGTATGACAAGTCAGCAAACAGAAGTCCAACTTGGCTGTCTCCTTACCTTGGAATAATTAAACATAACATAACAATCAAACCACAGCTCCTGTATAGGAGACAGTTGCACAAGGGAATTAGGAACCAGAGAGGACTAGAGGCAGATGTTTAGAAAAAGTAAAGTGCAAAGAGTATTGGCAGTAATGAGTTTAGTAGCATCAACCCTGCTCTCTTTGAGAGGAGCAAGATTTGCTAGTTCAGAAAGTCAGCACTGGTCCAGACGTTAGTGTGTAACCCAAACTATGTGGCTTTCATTCTGAGTGGCCTCTGGGGCTGAACTCTCTTAGGTCCAGTGAACAATCCTTTGTGCCCTTTCCTTTCTCAGAGTGTGTAGATGGAGCAGAGAAAGTTCTAAGATCGTATTTTCTAGTAACCAATGTTAGTGATCCACCTGCCCTTCCATTACCCTAAATACTTTTTGGATATGGCAGCCTTGTCTTAGGTGTTAGCCAATCTTAATGGAAAATTGTATAGACTCCTTTGAGGAGGGTACAAGCACCATTCATCTCTTTCTCTTGCTTGTTCTTTGGGCAAGAGGAGAGATGTTTTGCTCTGCCATGCAACCCAGCAAGTATGTGGTGCTTCAATGAAGGCTCAAAGCCAAGGAGTCAACTGATAGGAACTCCAAAACTAATGTTTCTTAGGAAGTTGATTATTGTCTGTTTTTTTTTTTTTTCTTTTTTCTTTTCCAAGGTAGGGTCTCATTCTGGCCCAGAATAACCTGGAACTCACTATGTAGTCTCAGTGTAGCCTCAAACTCACAGCAATCCTCCTAACTCTGCCTCCAGAGTGCTTGGATTAAAGGTGTGCAATACCACACTCAATGATTTTCTGTTTTTTTTTTAATTTATATTTAATTGATTTTATATATTTTGCTTTTTCAAGCTAGGGTATCACTCTAGCCCAGGCTCACCTGGAATTTACTATGTAGTTTCAGGCTGGCCTCTAACTCACAGTATCACAGTAATGCTCCAGCCTTGGCCCCCCAAGTGCTAAGATTAAGAGTGTGCACTATTACAATTGGCTTTTGGTATTTTTATAGTGATAAATGTGACTCATAGAGAAGTATATGTTTTTCAATTGAAAATTGGTACTAATTCTCAAAAACAATAAAATTCTTACAGTAGTAGGAAACCTTGATCAATGTTTGCCATGAAAAATTGCCAATGATATAACTGCATGGTATGAATGTATCTGTAAATAATGAGTTTATTTATTTTTATTTTTTTAAAACATTTTTTGTTCATTTTTATTTATTTATTTGAGAGTGACAGAGAGAGAGGGGGAGAGACAGATAGAGAATGGGTGCACCAGGGCTTCCAGCCACTGCAAATAAACTCCAGTCATGTGCGCCCCCTTGTGCATCTGGCTAACATGGGTCCTGGGGAATTGAGCCTCAAATCGGGGTCCTTAGGCTTCACAGGCAAGCGCTTAACCACTAAGCAATCTCTCCAGCCCAATAATGAGTTTTGACGCAAAGTTTATTTTTTTAAAGTAACTTATTTGAAAACATGATTTTAACTGAGGGTTATTTTTAACACTTTTACTTTATGGATAATTTACTTAAACCCTACATATTCATTGAAAACCGAAGATTATAACTATATATCCAAGTCAAAAAAAATCAACATTTAAAATTTTATTTTTTCTATAGTGTTTCTTAAATCCATCATTCCTGTTGAGTGAAGGTGCTTTTGTCACATCTTCTCAGTATGAAGTACTGTGTTTTTTAATCCCAAAACCTTCTACAGGTCAAGTTTGTAAAGTTCCCACCTCAAACTATGTATTGATGTGAACCTGTAAGGCAAATTTGATTTGTGTTTGTGCCCTTACTTTCTTAGCTAGGGTAATAGCTCAATTATAGAAAGGCTTAAAGCTCTATTTAAAGCCCCTGAAACAAATTTGGTAGGCACTTCCTTTCAGCAGTAAAGCATGTGATTACCTCTTGAAGAATCATTATAGTTTTAACTTGAAATCAACCTCACTCAATGTGAAGACTTGAAATTCAATATTCTGATTATCTCTTAGAAATGACAGTCATGCCATATTAGCAAAACATCTGCATAGCATGTAAATACAAAATAATTCATGCTTTGGAAAGCATATGCTTTGTGGGAGAAAGTGTCAACCAAGCAATGATAACCAAAGTCCCATAAGAGTAAGAAGTTATTAATTCACTTGTTAATTGTTAAGTATGGAATCTGTCTTCCTAGCATTGCATATTCCTGGTAGAGAAAAGCATTCTCTGATAAGCAGTTTATTTTCCCTTCTCTGAAGGCTACCACTATTTACTGCCCACTTATGAGCCACAGCCTGCCATTCCACAGTAAGGCATCTCAGCAGATTCTCTCTTTGTATTCTGGGCATATGCAGAGTTGATGGCACCTGGAAAAGACACTGAAAATCTGTGGAGCTACTTTAATTTTCTTCTAAGATAAGGAATTGAACAAAGAGGCAATCACCACCCTCTAATGGAAACGCTACATTTCCAGAGGTAGAATGCAAAAATGTGGGGTGAAGGGCAGAGGAACAGAGATGGAGAAGGAGAAATATTTCTTCCATATTCACAGAGCAGCAAGAAATTGAGAGAGGAGGTCTGGGAATTTAGCTCATTGGTAGAGAGTTTGACTAACATGTGGAAGGCCCTGTGCTACAAACAACAAACAAACAATATAAACAAACAAACAATAATCTGTTCAGTCCTATTACCTTAAAAGGTCCTTCCTGTAATTCTGTTGTCTTCCTTGGGGGCATAAAATGGTAGAATTTCTAAATAAAGTACATATCTTTGTTTATATTACTTCTAAGTTTATATCCAGTATGTGAAACTATGGATGCTTTTTTTAAAGTAGTTTCTTTTAATATGATTTTTATTTACTCATTTAAAAGAACTAATAAAGAAAAAGATAGAGAGAGAATGAATGGGCTCATCAGTGTCTCTAACCCCTGCAAATGAACTCCAGAAGCATGTGACACCTTGTGAATCTGTCTTACATGGGGCCTGGGAAATTGAACCTACAACCTTTGGCTTTGCAGGCAAGCACATTAACTGCTAAGCCACCAATTTAGCCTCAAACAATAAATTCTTATATGAGGTGTTCAGATAGTCTATTCTCCCAAAATGGACTTAATATTTCCAAATTTGTTATGTATTTATAGCTCATTCCTTTTAAAATTCAGAATTCTAATTTATGTGTCGTCTTATTATCAATTTTAAAGTATCATGAAATGGTGAATAAAATTTGCCATGTAATTTATATATACTTTTTATTAGTTTTGTCTCAGTGTACAAGATCAAGTTGGTACCATTGTTAGCCTCCTCCCTGCCCACCCCCCTTGCAGGGACTCTCCTCATTGGGGAATATGGGTCATGCATTGTGGGGTTAGCCACAAGTTATGGATAGGAATAAATGTCCCTGTGTATCATGACACAATGTGTGGCTCTGACATTCTTTCTGCCCCCTCTTGCGCAAATTTCTGTGAGCCATGTTAGGTTCATTTTAGGTCTGCTTCAGTGATGAGGTCTTGGGAGCTTCTGTGTCTCTGGATATCTGGTTTGGTAGGAGTTGAGTGTTCTTTGTGTCTATGTCCTTCACTCTTGTGTTGGTAGCAAGTTTACCAAGAAAGCAGCACTCTTGATTTCCCCATTTACTCTTAGTTTCAGCTGGGGCCATTTTGAGGTGCGATGGGTTGGTTCTCTTCCTAGGATCTGCATGTATCTAAAAAAGAGAAGCAAATTCTCCACTGGAGAGTAAAGTTAGCACCAGATGAATGGAATAACCATTGTATGTTTAGAGAGAATTTAATAGGTGTAGACTCTCATGTAGCCCACAATTGGTAGGAGTTTGACAAAAGAGAGTGGGTTCATTTTAAGATATGATTCTGACTTGTTTCCCAGCTCTAGCTATGGGTTCCATTTCAATGCACAGATCAGTTAGCCAAATCAAGAGCAGTTGGTATTCCACCATGGCTATGCACCACTATTGCACTTGTGTGAGTATCACATCAGGTTATTTGCTGCTGAGTAGCTTAGACCATGAGTTGCTTGGACAGATATTGGTCATTTCCCCCCAGTTGGTCATGTAGCATTTTCTGGCACTAGACAAGCTAGCCATCTGGGGTCTGACTCTCCCAGCTTCCCGCCATGTCACACCATGTTAGATGCCAACAGCATATGGTGTCCTCAGCAGTAGGATTTACCACTAATCTTTGGTGGGCCATAAAATACTCAGACAGAAATTTGTCTTCTTCTGGGAAACCTTATAGTTCTTTCTCCCCAAGAGCTCATTGTGCTCACTGTGGATGATAACCACATGCTGCTACTGGGAGTTACAGGTCAGTACCCAAGAAGAGAAGGAAGAAAAAGATAAGTAATATAAAAGAGAGAGAGAGAGAAACAGAAACAGGCCAAGATTAAGGTCAGTATTCATTGTACTCTCTCCAGGGCCTTGTGATTTAGGTGTTCCCTCCAAGGGCCTGGTGAAGGTTCAACCATTTAGCCTTTCTTTTATGATGTAGAAATTTATGGTAGCATTGTCATTTGGGTCCAGTTCTGTATCTCCCACCCCATACTTACCCTCCCCTCCCACCCTCTTGTATGGTCCTTGAGATGCTTATTAGGTATGTCAGCATCTTGGGTAGATTCAGGTTAGTAGCTGTAGAAGAGTGAGACTATTCAGTGATTATCTTTCTGTGATTGGGTGATTTCACTGAGAATGATGTGTTCTAGTCTTGATCATTTTTCTTCAAATTTCATTCTGTTGTTTTTCCTTACTGCTGGGTACAATTCCATCATGAAGATATACCACATCTTAGTTATCCATTCATCAAACGATGGATATCTGGGTTGATTCCAGCTCTTAGCTATTATGAATTGGGCAGATATCAACATGGTTGAGCAAATATCTGTGAACTGAGGCATAGAGCTTTTAGGATAAATGCCCAGAAAGGGTAAAACTGGGTCTGTTGGTTACTCTATAGTCAGCTTTTAAAAGGAATCTTCATATTGCTTTCCAAAGTGATTGTATCATCTTACATTCCCACCAAGAGTGGATGAGGTTCTCCACATCCTCACCAGAATTTATTTTCATCTGGTTTTTTAATGTTTGCTATCCTTACTGAGGTAAGGTAGAATCTCATAATTGTTTTAATTTGTATTTCCCTGATAATTAGGGATGATGAACATTTTCTTAAGTATGTGTTTGCCATTTGTATTTCTTCCTCTGTGAACTGCCTGTCCAGCTCTTTGCCCCATTTTGTGAGTGGGTTGTTTGACTTTTTATTGTTTATATGTTTGAGTTCTTTGTAGATTCTAGAAATTAGGTCTCTGTCAGTTGGATATTCAGTAAATATTTTCTCCCATTCTATTGGTAATCTGCTTTTTGTATGTTTGTCTATGAAGAAACTTTTCAGCTTTATGTGATCCCATTGGTTGAGTGATTGTGTAAGATTCTGTGCTACTGGGGTCTTGGTCAGGAAGATTTTTCCCATTCCTATACCATGGAAAGTTCCTCCTATTTTTTTCTTCCAGTAATAACCGAGTTTCTGGTCTTATATTGAGGTCTTTGATCCATTTGGACTTGATTGTTGTGCATGGCAAGATGTGTGGATCTTGTTTCATTTTGCTGCATATGATTATATTTTTGTACTTGTATATGTGAGTGGTGTCTTTACCTGTATGCATTTTCATATGTACTTGGGCACATTTGTGTGTGGGTCACAAGTGGTTGTATACACATATGCGTTTATGAGCATGTGAAGGTCAGAGTTCAATAGTGGATGTCTTCCTTAATCACTCTTCACCTTTATTTATATTTTTCTGAGACTCTGGAACTTTACAATTATGATAGATTTGCTGGCGAGTAACCCAAGGATTTTCCTGTCTTTTTATTTCCAGCTCTGGGATCACAAGTGTGAACCCTGTATGTGGCTTTTATGTGGGTACTAAGGATCTAAAATACAGGAATATAGGTTCTCATACTTATAAGCCTTGTACTTCAACAAATGAGCTATCTCCCCATACCTTTTAAAACATATTCAACTTACTTTCCATTGGAGAATCTGCTTCTCTTTTCAGATAGATGTAGATCCTAAGGAGAGAGCCGCCCCATCATACCTCAAAAGGGCTCTGGCTGAAACTAAGAAACATTGGCTAAACAAGCAAGGGTGCTGTTTTCCTGATGAACCGGATATATAAGGGGGAAGGAGAACAACACACAGAAAAAGCATCTCCTACCAAATCAGAGAGCCAGAGCCTTACAGGCCCCCAACACCTCATCACTGAAGCAAACCAAAAATAAACCCAACATAGCTCAGGGAAATTTTGTGGAAGAGAGGGCAGAAAGAATGTCAGAGCCACATGTTTGGTCATGATATGCAGAGACATTTATCTTACCCATAACTGTGGGCTAACTCCACAATGCATGACCCATATATCTGAACAAGGAGGGGCCAATAGGAAGGGGGTACATCATGGATGAGCCTAATAATGGTGCCAAACTGACTGTATTTGCTGAATACAAAACTAATTAATAAAAAAAAACATATTTCAAAAATGTATTTAGATAATATTTTTTTTAAAAATGTACTTAATTTGATTTTAAATTTACTTAAAGACAATTTAATGTAAAGAGTAAAATTATGTTCTTTTAGATGACTTATTTCTATTCTATGCCTTGAGAAGCCTATAAAGAACCATTCATAGCATTTGAGTCCTGGGATATAAGTTTAAATGTTATACAAACATAAAAATATATTTTGAATTTTTCTAGAGTCCCTCAAATTGATTTGTTCTTGTTAGGGTTTTCATTAAAATTAAATGTTTTCTTTTGAGGGTTAAATTTTATAAATTATTTATTTATTTATTTGAGAGCAACAGACACAGAGAGAAAGACAGGTAGAGGGAGAGAGAGAGAATGGGCACGCCAGGGCTTCCAGCCTCTGCAAACGAACTCCAGACACGTGCGCCCCCTTGTGCATCTGGCTAACGTGGGACCTGGGGAACCGAGCCTCCAACTGGAGTCCTTAGGCTTCACAGGCAAGCGCTTAACCGCTACGCCATCTCTCCAGCCCTTGAGGGTTAAATTTTAAATTAAACAATCTGCTATTCATTTTTTTCCTAATGTTAAATATATTTATCTATTCACACAATATTTTGCTATTAGGATAATTGCATAGATCACATATCTCACATATGATTGGATACATAAGTTCCAAGTCAGTTCAATGATTAAATATCCTTCATGATACAATAATCGATAATGCATGACTAACTAACTAACTGACTTATAGGTGTATAATTTTATAATAGCATTTTTTTTGTTAATGTGTCAGAATCTCATTCTAGACAGTGCTAAGCAGAAACTCACTGTGTACCTCACAACAATCCTCATATGTTTGCCTCTCAAGTGCTGTGATTATAGTCATGAGCCAACACACCAACATATAATCTTGTATATAAGGTAATTTTTGGATAATCTTATTTTGAGTTTAAAATATTTGGATATTAAAAATAATTATCTTCATTTGTGCTTCTCTTTAGAATTTCTCTCTCTCTCTCTCTCTCTCTCTCCATATATATATATATATTTTTTGAGGCAGGGTCTCACTCTAGCCCAGGCTGACCTGGAATTCACTATGGAGTCTCAGGGTGGCCTTGAACTCACGGCAATCCTCCTACCTCTGCCTCCCGAGTGCTGGGATTAAAGGCATGCGCCACCACGCCTAGCAAAAAATATATTTTTTATTTTTTGTTTATTTATTTGATAGAGAGAAAGAGAGATGGAGAAAGAGAGAGAGAGAGAGAGAGAGAGAGAGAGAGAATGGGTGTGTCAGGTCCTCCCGCCACTGCAAACAAACTCCAAACGCATGTACCACCTTGTGCATCTGACTAATGTGGGTCCTGGATAATTGTACCTTAGCCCTTTGGCTTTGCAGGCAAACACCTTAACCACTAAGACATCTCTCCAGCCCTTGTGGTTCTGTTTTTAGTAGTATCCCCTCTAAATTTTTTCAATCTTATGAATGGAAGGTTTAGCTTTAAATTACTCACTGGAAGTTAAATAGTCCTAAAATGAAAATGAGAATTCGATTGTTTTCCATTTATCAAACTTTGAATTATGAGTTTTATTTTTAGAAACTGTAAAAATATAAATGAGGAGTCTATACAAACATAGAATGACAACTTATCATTCATAACTTATAATTCTGGAGTGTTTAACATCAAAGCATTATTTGTTATCATTAATTGCCTCTTTATAGATGCCTTTCCTACTTGTGAAGTTACATACCAATAAGTCAATCAAACCATCCTAGGTTGAAAGTGTCAGGCAGAATTGCATTTAATATGGTGAGTCGATTGAACAGTATAGTTTTGCCTAAACTACCTTACACTTATTCCAAACAATTAAATACCTATAGTTGGGGAAAATAACTTAATCCAAAGCCTACTATATAATAAAACATAGAAAACAGCATATGTGATAATGCAAGTTAAAAATGGAGTCATTGTTAGAAAATGACTAAAAATGATCTGTTCCTAAAAAATCTGATTGTGCATGTGGACAAAAAATATGCTGCTGTAGATAGAGTCATCTGCAGTCTAACGTATGCCCAGAGGTGGTATATGTCAGAGCTGGTGAACTCAAGAAGGAATTTTTCTGCCTAGTGACATTCCATAAAAGTCACACTGAAACAAGCAGGAATGAAAGTAAGAAAAAAAAAAATATATATATATATGTATATATATATTTTGTATATATATATGCCTGTGAGATGAGAACAAGGTATCATTTATAGGTCTAAGAATGAGGGTGGTTTTCCATACTCTATAAACATGACAGTTTTCTTTCAGACAAGGATCAAAAGTTTCCATAGTGGGCTAAATTAATGGCAATATTATAATTTATGGTTGACTGAGAACTCTGTATCAATCTGAATGATCTCATTACTCTAAAACCACAAGTTAGTAACGATAAGTAGCTAACCAATGCATTCTTCCTTTCTGAAATAGGAAGGTGATCCATGATCAACAAACCAAAAATTCCTGAATAGCAAAATAATTCAGGCATTAAAATTAGAATATATTGCACTACTTTTTGAAAAGAAGATATATGTACAAATGTATGACACAATGACTAGCATTTGCGAAAATAATAAACTATGATTAAAACAATAATTTAAATATTTTATTTTTATTTATTTATTTGAGGGATAAAGAGGCAGGGAGGGAGAGAGAGAGAAAGAATTACCAAGCAGGGCATCCAGCCATGGCAAATGAACTCCAGAACTTGTGCCACCTTGTGCATAAGGTTTATGTGTGTCCTAGAGAATCGAACGTGGGTCCTTTGGTTTTGTAGGCAAGAGTCTCATCACTAAGCCATATCTCCAGCCCCAAAGCATTAACTTAAATATTTAGTAAAAGTGAAGGCAGGTGAACTCATCATTATTCCTGAGAAAGTGAGGCTATAAGGGAAAATATAAAGATGAAATAAAGACCTCCTTCATGTTGATACTCATTAGATAAGAAAATATCAAATAATATAAAACATTTACATTCAAGGACCCACAGATGAAACAGTACAGTCATTTCTGTATATGGTAATGGTTGTTAGCAAACATTGCAACTTTTATAACTATTATTTATGACCCTCTCTCAAAAGAGAGAGAGAGAGAAAGAATGAATAGAATGAACTATTGTGCACATGTATTACATATATATTTATACAGATGCACAGAATTCCCAGCACAAATAGTAGGGTTGGAGGTTTTTCTCCCTCTTATTCTGTATTTTTTGCTCTATTGGATGCAAGTGAATGATGTCTATTGCATTTCAGAGGGCATTTTGATCTATTGAAGCCACAGACAGATTCAAGCACTATTCTCATATGGAAACACATTCAGACACTCTTTGAAATAATGTTTAACCAAACATCTGGACACATTTTGAAGTCAGCATACATAAAATTACTACTACATATCCACCTTTTGTCATCTCCTTAAACCATAATGTCAAAATAAAGTAGAATAAAAATGGTCAATCTATCCTATGGTGACTGTTTAACATACAATGAAAAATGCACTAACTTCCTTCCCTGAAAAGGAGATAAAGCTCTTGAGTAGTACTTTATAGCTCCTTCTTGATATCCTATGTTCCAAATACTATGATAGAAAGTTGAGATCCCCCTTCTCAATAAAATAAAGGAATATTCTTTCATAATCACTACAGTTCTTCCCACTTTCAGTGTTTACCCCATCCCAGTTCCTATCTTTAACTACCTTATTTCATGGACAGTTATGATCTGCTGTGCCTCTGGCAAGCCCCTCAGTTGCTCAGTGTTCTTTACCTGGTATAATGAACTAAGCCTGAAAGGAATATAGCAGAAACATTACTAGTTCTACTTGGATTGGGTTGTTTACTTGCCCATGATCTTAAATCACAGGGCATGGTAAGATCAAGGGATTCCCTAAGGATTTCTTGGATTCATATGCTTCTATCTCTATACTATAAAATAATGGCCCAGGCTAGAGATGGCTCAGTGGCTAAAGGTGCTTGCTTGTAAAACCTATGACCTGGGTTTAATTCACCAGCACCTATGTAAAGTCAGATGAACAAAGTGGCCCATGTATCTGTAATTATTTTGCAGTACAAAGAGGCTCTGGCATGCCCATTCTCTCTCTCTTTCTCTTTCTCTCCTTTATGTCTCTTAAATAAATAAATAAAATTTAAAATAATAGCTTAATTTCTTCTTAAGAGGATCAATCACCCAGACCACACTGTAAATTTTTTTTTAGCATTTTAATTTGGAGTTGTGAGGATCACAAAAGGCTAGATAGCAGTCTTAACTTCAAGTTCAGTGGCATTATTTACTATTATTATTGTTTGTTATTATTATTAATATTTTCTGGTGGAAGTATCCCTCCTAAAACTAAGACATTTTAGCCACCAAACAGGAGGCAAAAAAATTACTAATAATTCACTGAGGGCATTAGTGTTAGTTCTACTTATATCCCTTGATTCCCTGGACCCATAAGCCACCCATCACCAGGTTGATTGCTAATCATCTGGAAAGGGTCGATTCAGGATCATGGAATTAGACTCTGATGCTACTGCTAGATTTATTGGAAACTCAAAAATGCCTGTATCCAGGGATGGAGAGATGGCTAAGTGGTTAAGGAACTTTACCTATGAAGCCTAAGGATCCAGGTTCAGTTCCCCATGTCCCATGTAAGCCAGATGCACAAGGTGATTCATGCACCTGGATTTCGCTTGCAGTGGCTGGAGGTCCTGGTACACCCATTATCTATTATCTCTCTCTCTGTAATAAATAAATAAATTAATTAATTAATTAAAGAATGCCTATATCCAAGACAGGCTTGGTAAATGGAAGTCCATGTGACTGAGCCCATGATTAACCACTGTCCCTATGGTGTTTAACCCTGGTGATTCTTGATGAGCCCATTGTCAAGAAATTGGTGATGACATGTAACCAGAAAATAGATTATACTATCCAATTCATTTCCAAAATTCTTCTCCAGTAAGATCATTCTTTGGTGATGATCCATACAGAACAAAAATATCTTCATGCCCATTGAGAAAGGTCTATGAATATCTTTCTTGATAAATTTCCTTGTAAACAATCTCCCAGTCACTCTTCCATGTTCCTTACCATCCTGCTCACCTATTACCATTGTTCACGAGTCAATATCAAGCCCCATATCTTACCATATATCCTTCCAGATAAAGTGAATAAGCACGTGTTATGTTCAACAATTTATCAAGGTATTACTTTTTTTTTGTTTTTGTTTTTGTTTTTCGAGGAAAGGTTTCACTCTAGCCCAGGCTGACCTGGAATTCACTATGTAGCCTCATGGTGGCCTCGGACTCATGGTGATCCTCCTACCTCTGCTTTCTGAGTACTGGGATTAAAGGGGTGCAGCTAAGGTATTACTCTTTATTTTAACCTGTCATGGTCCTTCAGGGCAGGAGGGAGCTGGAGTTCTTGACATATACACTTGTGGAAGGGACTAATTACATCTTTAAACCAGACCAGAGTTTTCTCTTCTTGCAATTTTCAAGTTTACTCATTTTTTTTCTTTTTTCCTAAATACTTATTTATGAGAAAGTGAGAGAGAGAGAGAGAGAGAGAGCAAGACAGAGACAGGGAATACAGCCACTGCAAATGAACTCCAGATGCATGTGTGACCTTGTGCATGTGGCTTACATGGGTCCTGGGTAATTAAACCTGGGTCCTTAGGCTTGTCAGGCCCATGCCTTATCTGCTAAGCCATCTCTTCAGATGAAGGTTTCTCTTCTTGAAAGTTTCAAGTTGTCTTAATCATTTGAAATCCATGACTTTACCCTGATAGGTCAATAGTGAATCAATCTCAATTTGGAGGAAGTGTCCAGTGTATCCTGAAAGGTGTCATTGTTGCTTTTTCTTCAATACACATTTATCCTGGTAAAAGACCACAGGATCCTTTGGGGAAGGCTTTCAGGCAGATATAAAGGATAGATTCAAAGTAGTGTACCATAGTCCTTCTTGAAGGCAATCACACTTCCCTTATTCACAGGGCTTTCACCCTACAAATTGGCTCATCTTTAAATTGAATGATGGGGCTGTGATTTAATTTTTATCATTTCAATTAGACTTTAACTTAACCATCACCATGAGTCCGAGGCCACCATGAGGTTTACTTTTCCTCACAAAGATTGAAGATTTCTGTATGTTCCATATGTTTCATTGAATAACATGATCCACTAACTGACATTATATCTCTATGTGGGTCTGGGTGTTCTAAGCAGTGTGTTGACTCTATTGTTCCTGATGGAGATTGTGTCCTTCTTTGCTATGAGCACTTATTCCTTTCCATTCTAAGACTCACCTACTCTACTATATTTAGAGTCTCCTAGTGAGCCTCCCATCCATGGACAATAATGAGCATGGAGCTCTTTAAGAATCTGGGCCTCTGCTCACAAATTTATTTAACATAGCAGTGTTATACCTTTTGTGTCTCTGAAAATTACTGAGCAGGTTTTAAATGACAAATCCTCTTTAACTTTCTGATTTCCTTAGTTCCCTGAATCTTGTCTTCTATACTAATCCAAGAAAGATCAAAAGTTTCCAGTTTCCTGACTTTGAACTATGCTTTATGACATAAACAAGACAAATACACAAACAAACATAAAGGCCCTTTTCATCTCCCTAAGCAGTAGCAGGAAATGTATGATCTCTGCCTTTGAGATTATATAAATTATATGTAACAATAATAAGTCAGTGTTCCTAGACTGATTCTATCATGCATTCCTTACTATCTTTCATGCCTAATATTAAGACCCATGTATCCTCTAAAGATGTTTGTTTGTATGAGTTAGAAAATCCAAACAGTCCTTCTGGGAATCAGTATGCTTCTTTAGGAGTCACAGTTTAGGGCTGGAGAGATGGCTTAGCGGTTAAGCGCTTGCCTGTGAAGCCTAAGGACCCCGGTTCGAGGCTCGGTTCCCCAGGTCCCATGTTAACCAGATGCACAAGAGGGTGCACGCGTCTGGAGTTCATTTGCAGAGGCTGGAAGCCCTGGCACGCCCATTCTCTCTCTCTCCCTCTATCTGTCTTTCTCTCTATGTCTGTCACTCTCAAATAAATAAATAAAAAATGAACAACAACAAAAAAAATTAAAAAAAAAGAGTCACAGTTTATCCTTAGTTAGGGATCAGCTTCAACTGAAATCTAGTTATAGGCTTAGAATCAAAGAGGAAGATGGAGGGAAGATCCAGAGGGAAGTTTTCATTGCTTTACCTAAGCACTGCTTCCATTTGTCCAGCATCATTCTTCAGAGGTATACAGAATTTATCTCTTCAGGAAGAAGGGAGAGAGAGAGAGGCCTATCTTATGGCAGTAGGTTAGTTAAGACCACCAGGGTTGGCATGTTACATATTATTTCTGTCTTGGTGTTCCCAGGTTCTTGGTGCTACATTCAAATTGACAAAATTATATACAAAAAGTAAAGCAGCAATATATTTTAAGAGCAAAATGATAGCAAACTTCAAAGATTGGGAGCAGTCTACTGAGGTGGGCAAGAACTAAAGGGCCCTCATCATCACCCAAGACGTCTCGTTGAGATTGTTGGCAAGAAAGAGATTGTTGCTAGGGATGCCGTTTGGGTGGCACTCTGGTTTGATTGAAAGATTTGGGTTTTACAACATTTTCCCTTCAATTAATGCATCTCATGACCAATTATACATAAGCATGAAGTAGCAAATTGGGTTATACCTTAAAAAGTTCAATTTGAGGACAAAGATTGCCTTACTGTGCATGCACCCAATACCAGTCCAATACCCAGCACCCAATACCAGGCTGAATGGGCTCCTGCTATTCTGATCTCCCATATATCTAAAAATATATTTGAATAGAAGTGAATGACAAATAATTGTTGCTATGGGAGAAGAAGCCTATTTTACTGTTTGGAGTGGGTTGTATGTACAGCTGTGTGGAAATGGGGGTCTTAGGTTCCCAACAGGTTGCTAGGTGCATTGTTTAGAAAAAGAAAGTGTCTTTATGTAAGTCCAGGGGAGTGCAGGGCAGCTAAGCTTCCCCTGTGCTTTTCAACCTCAGGAGATGGTGCTGTCTATATTGGGGATTGAAGAGGCTAATTTTCTTAGACAGAATTATTTCCCTGGGAATAATACTCATCTAAGCTTAGGGGTTCCAATTCCTTTACCCCCATCTAAGTCTGTAGAGTGATATTCATTCCCCATGCCCTACTTTAAACAGGACACATCCTGTGAGAGTAGGTGTTAACATGTGTTGTAATTCAGATAGTCAAATGATTGATTCTTGGCTATCTCAACTCTGCGGCTCTTTGAGCACGTGCACAGGGAACTTTCAGTTCATCCAGGCTGCTGTTGAGCTTGGAATTAGAACTCCTGAGCTCTTCTTTTCTTCCAATACTTTGTCCAGATACTTTAAGAGAAAGCAGCCCACCTCATTGCACTGTGGGATCAGTATCAGATCAGAGTCAATGTTCGGTAGTCCATTAGATGTCTCATTGTTCCTTGTGTCAAATGCATATTACTCTGTTAAAAGCCTTCTGAAAATGTTTAAAAGTATAACCCATGCATCCACATGACCCCATTGCTTTTTATAAGGGACTGAAAGTATCCAATGTAGATATTTTTCACACTGTATGGCCTGGTCATTCTGTTAGTAGCTACTTCTCCCTTTAGTGCTAGACATATCAAGTTATAATCTTTAAAACTGATGAGATTAGAAAGACAATTCCACCAAATCTGAACCAGCCTAGATAAGTTATTGCTATTATTCTAGTCCTCTAGAACCTTCATATTATGACTACCAACATGCTTAATTTTCTTTGTACATGTGTGTGTGGTGTACCTGTATGTATATGTGTGGCATACATGTGTGTGCACGGCTATGTGTGTAAATGTATGTGTGTGCTCATGCACGTAGAGGCCAGATGTTGACATTGAATGTCTCCTTAATCAGTGACACGCCCCCCCTCCTAATTTTTGAGACAAGCTATCTATATTTTATCTAAAGCTCACAAATTTAGCTAAAGTACATAGTCAGTAAACCCTGGGATCCCATATCTAGCTTCCTGAGCAATAGAATTACAGAGATATGCCTTCAATCCTGGCATTATGTGAGTGCCAGAGATATACATTCAGGTCCTTATGCTTATGATGCAAGCAGTCAAGAGACTGAGCCTCAGCTTGCCCCTAACATCTGTTTTAGTCAGGATCCTCCAGAAAAACAGAAGTTATAATAGAGTATTTCCTCTGCTCTACTCATCATGCCCCAATTATTTATAACCAATTTCAGGCCAAAGAAAATATTGTGATATTTCACTTGCAAATTTTCATTATAAAAATGCTCTTGGGGCTGAAGAGATGGCTCAGCAGTTACAGCACTTGCTTGCAAACTCAAACGATCCAGGTTCAATTTCTCAGTATCCATAAAAGCAAGATGCACAAAGTGGGGAATACTTCTGGAGTTTATTACAGTGGCTGGAGGCTCTGGTGCACACATTATGATGCCTTCTTCTTTTCTCTCTCTCTGTTATTGCAAATAAATAAATTAAAAATATTTTTAAAACCTTTAGTTCTTAAGTCAGTTAGACATATTTACTATTGCTTGTTAGCCTTCCAGCATATAGTTGTAGAACTTTTTCCTAGGACCTTGTCTTTTCTTTGGTAGTATTAGTATATACTGGTGTTCAAAACCCCTTTAGTTAAAAGTTAGTATCTTAAGAGTTTTGACTAAGCTTACTTCAGTTTTGAGAAATGGAGGTCAGTAGTATAAGCTTCACCCTGAATTCAGGAGATTAACTATTCAGATCAAATTCAAACACAAATTCCCTTCACTCAGAGTTTTGTTCTTGTAAGACCTTCAAAGGCTAGATGATGTCTACTCACCCAGAGGAGCTAATTTGCTTTCCTGATGCCATCAGTTCAAATGCTAATCTCATGCCCAAACACTCCAAACTGAAAACAGTGTTCAGTCAGATATCACAAATTTACCATCACAGCAAGTATTTACAAATTAAACATGTTCCAAAACACATATTATTCCAATATACAAAGTTCATTAATGAAAATATTTTCTACTATTTTCCCATGTGCTCTCAAGTTCCTTATCTTTCCCTTGAAATTTATTTACTATTTTGGCAAAAATGAACCTTAGTTCTTACCTCACACTATATTCAATATTATGACTAAGTAATTGCAATTCTAAATATATGAGGTTTTATTAACTGTGTAGTGAAAACAATGAAGAAAATCTATATTACCTTGAGTTATATAATTCAATTTTAGGAAGGACAGGAAGCATGAAATATAAAAATCAAAGTAGGGCGAGGATGCTAGTTCAGTCAGTGAAGTGCTTGCCTCACAGCAACAAACTCTGCGTGGTGGTGTGTACTTATCATCCCAGCAGAAGGGAGGTAGAGGTAGGCAAATCTTCAGGGCTTTCTGGCCAGCCAGTCTAGCCTAACTGGCAAGTTCCAGGTTGTTGGGAGACCCTGTATTACTGAAAGGAAGGTGGATCTACCCTGAGAAATGACACTGAGATTGTTCTCTGGCCTCTGGAACGTGCATGCATATTCACACATACATGTGCACCTGTTCACATGCAAACATGTGCACACATCACACAGAAAACGTATATACTGGATTTCAGCAGTATTCCCTCTTTTGTCTGTATGTGTGAAAGGCATACATACATGTGTGTCTGTGAGTTTCTACATGTGTTGGCACATGTATGCATGTAGGGATACTCATGCACATGTGTTCCGGCTTTTATGGAGGCTAAGGGTCAACTTCAGGTGTCATTGCTTGACCACCATCTACTCTATTTTTTTTTTGTCTGCCAACTAGTCATAAATTTAATTGAAGTACAGATTAACTTTTAGAGACAATTTCTTCTATAGCATTTTAACAGAAAGCCTCCAACTATATCAGTTCTAGAAATCCTTACAAGGGCCCTGTGAAGGGGGAGGGAACTGAGGCTGAGAAGTTGTGGTGTTTGGCCTTACAGAGAGTACCTAGTAGGTCTGAGGGTTTTTTTTAATTTAATTTTTATTAACATTTTCCATGATTATAAAAAAAATCCCATGGTAATACTCTCCCTCCCCCCACCACTTTCCCCTTTGACATTCCATTCTCCATCATATTACCTCCCCATCTCAATCATTCTACTTACATATATACAATACCAACCTATTAAGTACCCTTCTCCCTTCCTTTCTCTTCCCTTTATATCTCCTTTTAAGCTTATTGGCCTCTTCTACTAAGTATTTTTCTTCTCACGCAGAAGACCAATCATCTGTAGTTAGGATCCACATATGAGTGAGAACATGTGGCACTTGGCTTTCTGGGCCTGGGTTACCTCAGTTAGTATAATCCTTTCCAGATCCATCCATTTTTCTGCAAATTTCATCACTTCATTTTTTTTTACCGCTGAGTAGAACTCCATTTTATAAATGTGCCACATCTTGATTATCCACTCATCAGTTGAGGGACATCTAGGCTGGTTCCATTTCCCAGCTATCATAATTTGAGCAGCAATAAACATGGTTGAGCACGTACTTCTAAGGAAATGAGATGAGTCCTTAGGATATATGCCTAGGAGTGCTATAGCTGGGTTTTATGGTAGATCAATCTTTAGCTGTTTTAGGAACCTCAACACTGATTTCCACAATGGCTGGACCAGATTGCATTCCCACCAGCAATGTAGAAGGATTCCTCTTTGCCACATCCCCACCAACATTTATGATCATTTGTTTTCATGATGGTGGCCAATCTGACAGGAGTGAGGTGGAATCTCAATGTAGTTTTAATCTGCATTTCCCTAATGACTAGTGACGTAGAACATCTTTTTAGATGCTGCCACTGCTGGAGCCACCACTGCTGCTGAAGCTGCTACTGCTGTGTCCATTGCTGCTGCTGCCACTGAAGCTGCTGCTGCGGGATCTGCCGCTGCTGCCGCTCCTGGGTCTGCTGCTGCTGGGTCTGCCGCTGCTGCTGTGACTGGAGCTGCTACTGCTGGTGCCGCTGTTACTGGTGCCAGAGCCACTGATGTTGCTGCCGAACTCTCTCCTGCTTGGGTCCCGCTGTTGGCTCAAGTTGGCGTGGCTGGATCCCGGACCGCTGCCCTGTTTGTCAGAGTTGGGCTCAGGCAGTGGGGGAGGGGAGGGAGCCACAGCTGCTCTGGTTCTCTCGCTGCTCCACGTGTTCTTCTACCTCGTGGTCTGCTCCTCTGTTGCACACTACTGCTCTCCCTTCATGTTTCCTGAGTTGCGGAGAGTGCCAATGTGAGGGAAGCTCTGGCTGAAGCCGAGCCTGGCGGCTTTCTGGTGTGCTGCCGCCCCAGCGGTTGGCCGAGCTGCCGGAGCCGCTTTTGCCAGCCTGTGCGGGCTCTGGATGCTCTGGATCTCTTCTACTTCTCCACTGCAATTTCAATCTCCTATACACCTCACTTTTTAGTAAAAGTTTGTATTTAGCTGAGTTTTTTTTGTTCTTTTTTCCCCGCTAGGCTGCTTTGGCGTGGTACCTATGCCGCCATCTTAACCAGAAGTCTGGCTGTAGATTTTGATCAGCTCTAACAGTTTGCTAGTAGAGTCTTTAGGGTCCTTTATGTATAGAATCATGTCATCTGCAAATAATGATAACTTGATCTCTTCCTTTCCAATTTGTATCCCTTTTATATGTGTCTCTTGCCTTATTGCTATGGCTAAGACTTCGAAAACTATGTTAAATAAAAGTGGGGACAGTGGACACCCTTGTCTTGTTTCTGATTTTAGTGGAAAAGCTTCCAGTTTTTCCCCATTTACTAATATGTTGGCTGTAGGCTTGTCATAAATAGCTTTTATTATATTGAGATATGTTCCTTCTATTCCCAGTCTCTGTAGGACTTTTATCACGAAGGGATATTGGATTTTGTCAAATGCTTTCTCTGCGTCCACTGAGATGATCATGTGATTTTTCTCCTTCAACCCATTTATATAATGTATTACATTTATAGATTTGTGTATATTGAACCATCCCTGCAACCCTGGAATAAAGCCTACTTGGTCAGGGTGAATGACTTTTCTGATATACTCTTGTATTCTGTTTGCCAATATTTTGTTGAGAATTTTTGCATCTATGTTCATGAGGGAGATTGGTCTGTAATTTTCTTTTTTTGTTCTATCTTTGCCTGGTTTTGGTATCAGGGTGATGCTGGCCTCATAGCAGGAGTTTGGCAGAATTCCTTCTTTTTCTATTTCCAGGAAAAGCTTAAGAAAAATGGTGTTAGTTCTTCCTTAAAGGTCTGGTAAAATTCAGCAGTGAATCCATCTGGGCCTGGACTTTTTTTAGTTGGGAGATTATTGATAACTGTTTGGATCTCTATGTTTGTTATAGGTCTATTTAAGTGATTAATCTCATTTTTATTTAATCTAGGTAGGTCATATAAATCAAGGAAATCATCTATTTTTTTCAGATTTTCATACTTCGTGGAGTATATGCTTTTGTATGTCCCTATGATTTTTGAAATTTCTCTGGACTCTGTTGTGATGTTACCTTGTTCATCTCTGAATTTATTAATTTGTGTCTCTTCTCTCTTTCTTTTGGTCAGATTTGCTAAGGGTTTGTCAATCTTGTTTATCCTTTCAAAGAACCAACTTTGTTTCATTAATTCTTTGGATTTTTTTTTTTTTTGTTGTTGTTGTTGTTGTTTCTATTTCATTAATTTCTGCCCTAATCTTTGTTTTTTCTTCCCGTCTACTGATTTTTGGTTTGCCTTGTTCTTCCTCTTCCAAGGCTTTAAGGTGAAGCATTAGGTCATTTAATTGCGACCTTTCTAATTTCTTAATATGGGCACTTAAGACTATAAATTTACCTCATAGAACTGCCTCCATTGTGTCCCAGAGATTTTGGTATGTTGTGTTCTCATTATTGTTTGACTCTATAAATTTTTTGATTTCCTTCTTGATTTCTTCAGTGACCCATTCATCATTTAGTAGTGTATTGTTTAGTTTCCATGATTTTGTGTATGCTTCATAGCCTTTCTTTCTACTGATTTGTAGTTTAATTACATTGTGGTCAGATAGAATGCAAGGAATTATTTCAATTTTCCTGAATTTGTTAAGATTTGCTTTGTGTCCTAATAAATGGTCTATTTTAGAGAATGTTCCATGTGCTGCTGAAAAGAATGTATATTCTGCAGTATTTGGATGAATTGTCCTGTATATATCTGTTAGGTCTATTCCTTATATGACTTCATTTGGTCCAGATGCTTCTCTGCTTATTTTTTCCCGGGATGACCTGTCAATTGATGATAGTGGGGTGTTAAAGTCTCCCACCACCACTGTGTTTGGTGTTATCTGTGACCTTAGTTCTAATAGTGCTTGTTTGATGAATTTGGGAACCCCCATTTTAGGTGCATATATGTTTAGGATTGTAATGTCCTCCTGTTGGAGTGTGCCCTTAAACAATATAAAGTGACCTTCCTTATCTTTCATGACTAACATTGGACTGAAGTCTACCTTGTCAGATATTAGGATAGCAACCCCTGCTTTTTTTCTAGTCCCATTTCCTTGAAACACCGTTTTCCAACCTTACACCCTAAGATAATGTCTATCTTTTATACAAAGGTGAGTTTCTTGGAGACAACAAATTGTAGGATCCTGCTTTTTAACCCAGTCTGCAAACCTATGTCTTTTGTTTGGGGCATTGAGGCCATTGATATTAAGAGATATTATTGAAAGGTGTGTATTTTTTGCCTTTTTTTTTTTTTTTTGTGGTTCCAGTTCTTCCATTGCTTTCTTGTGTTAACTAGTATTTGAGTACTGCTTTTTTTTTTATTTTTCCAGGTTCCTTATATGTATGCTTTTCCTTTTCTTCAGCATGGAGGATCCTATCAAGTATTTTCTGTAGAGCTGGTTTTTTCTTCAAATACTCTTTCAACCAGCTTTTGTCATGGAATGTCCTTATTACTCTGTCTATTTGAACGGATAGCTTTGCCGGATAAAGTAACCTTGGTTGACAATTGTTATCTTTCAGAACTTGAGATACATCACTCCAAGCCCTGCTGGCTTTTAAAGTTTGTGTTGAATAATCTGCTGTAATCCTGATGGGCTTGCGTAAGTAACTTGATTTTTTTTCTCTAACTACTTTCAATATTTTTTCATTGGTTTGTGTGTTTGGTAGTTTGATTTTAATATGACAAGGAGAGGTTCTTTCCAGGTTTTGTCTGGCTGGGATTCTAAAGGCTTCCTGTATCTGCATTGGCACCTCTTTCCCAATTTGGGGGACGTTTTCTTCTATGATTTTGTTGAAGATGCCTACTATGCCATTGGAGTGGAATTCTTCTCCTACTATGCCCTGAATTCTTATATTTGATCTTTTCATAGTGACCTAAATATCTTGAAATTCCCACTCATACTCGTCTATTAGTTTGTCTTTCTCTTTGTTGGCCTGTATTAGATCTACCACCTGGTCTTCTAGCTTAGATATTCTGGCCTCTCCTTCATCCATCCTACTGGTGAGATTTTCTACAGAGTTTTTTTTATATATTTCATTAACTGTGTTCTTCATTGCTAGTAATTCCGACTGGTTTTTTTTTTATTATTTCTATTTCCTTATTTATGTCTTGTATTGCCTTCTTTATTTCCTGAAATTGCTGTACTGTGTATTCTGTGATTCCTTTTATTTCCTTTTTGAGTTCCTCTTTGACTCCTTTGACTTCTTTGAACATATTTACAATCATTCTTTTGAAATCTTTCTCAGGCATTTCCTCTAACTCATTCTCACTGGAGGTCATTTCTGATGCATTAATACTTTTAAGTGGATTTATATTGTCTTGCTTTTTAGTGTTTCTTGTGTTATAATGTATATATTTTTGCATCTTGGATTAAGTTAATTCTTGGATTTTCTAGCTAGCTAGGTATTCTTAGCTGTATCAATTGATTTTGATGTTATATATCTTCAGGATAGGAGCTTAAGGTGTTAGGTGTGGCACTTAAGGCTCTCAGAGTATCTACAAAGGTGTTCCTAGGGGTTGAGTTTCCCTGATATGGGAGTATTCAAGTAGGCTGATTGGAATAAGATACAGGTAGATTCTAAAATTTATCTAAACATGGTACACATTCAATCAAAAATAGCACCAAATATTTATGCAAGAGTAGTTATTATAACAACCGGATCCTCTAGCAACAAAGAGGAAGACTTCTGGTCTGTTGAGGGATCCAAATCAGCTTGTGACCAAGTGAGATCCTTCCCTGGTGCAATCAATCCCAGTTACCTTTTAGGATGATTTTGGTCTCAATCAAGTTGCTGGCTGGGTTGTTGGGCTGCTGTTCTGATTTCTGGAGCTACGCACTGGCTTTTCCTGCATGGCAAACTGAGCCTGGAAACTGTGGCCCTGCAGATCAGCACCCCCGCTGCTGGAATCACCACTGCTGCTAAAGCTGCCACTGTTGGGGCTGTCACCTCTGCTGGGTCCACCACTGCTGCTGCTTTAGCTGCCACTGCTGGATCCTCTGCTGCTGCTGCTGGATCTGCAACTGTTGCCTCTAAAGCTGCTGCTGGATCTGCAACTGTTGCCTCTGAAGCTGATACTGCTGGATCTTCCGCTACTGCTGCTACTGATCTGCCACTGCTTGGGCGACTGCTGCTGGTGCTGAAGCCGCTGATGTTGCTGCAGGACTGTGCTCCTGTTTGGGTACCACTATTCACTCAAGTTGGCGTGGCCGGGTCCCGGGACCGCTCCTCTGTTCACATGAGCTGGGCACAGGCAGTGGGGGAGGGGAGGGAGCCACCGCTCCTCTGGTTCTCTCGCTGTTCCACGTGTTCTTCTACCTCGTGGTCTGCTCCTCCATTGTTCATTGCCACTCTCCCTTCACATTTCTTGAGTTGTGGAGAGCTCTGGTGTGAGTGGAAGCTCCCTGCACCTGGCTTTTCCTGCGGCTGGAGCCGAGGCAGCTTTCTGGAACACTGCCAGTGCCACAGTCGGCAGACCTGCTGGGGCCTCTTTTGCCGGCCTGTGTTGGCTCTGGATCTCTTCTACTTCTCTATTGCCATTTTGATTTCCTATACTCCTCACTTTTTAGTAAAAGTGTATACTTTGCTGAGTTTTTTTGGTCTTTTTCCCCCCTAGGCTGCTTTGGCATGGTACCTAAGCCACCATCTTAACTGGAAGTCTCTAGTTTTTGAGACAATGTCTCTCATTGAACCTGAAGCTCATTGATTCAGCTAGATAAGCTAGCCAGGAAGCCCCAAGGATCCATTTTCACTACCTCCCCATTGCTGGGATTTCTGGTGCAAGCCATCACATGTGACCTTTTATGTGGGTGCTGGCTACCTAAATTTAGATCCTTATGCTTGAATGGCAAGTGCCTTAATGGCTGATACATCTTCACAGTCCAATTATTCTGCTTTTCAGAAGATAGTCTTAATAAAACAACAAATACATACCACAGAGGAAGCTACAAATGTATTTTGAAATAAGTGATCTTGACCCTGAATATATAAGGATTCTTTCAAGTGTGCATAAAATAATAAACACATACATACATGTGTTTCTGGCTGCTAAGAATGAACAAAATTGGGCTGGGGAGATGGCTCAATAACTAAAGTGCTTTCCATAAAAGCATGAGAAGCTAGGTTTGAATTTTCAGCAGCTACACAGGCTTCTGGGTGTGGTGATGCATGCCAGCAAACCCAGCACTGGGAAATGGAAACAACTAGTTGTTAGTCTATTGGCACTGGTGAGTTTTAAGGTCTGTGAGAAGCACTGTTTTTAGAAGTCAAGTGAATAATGACTGAGGAGGTTATTGGAATCAGCCTCCAAATATACAAATGTGCATGAACATCCCTGAACACATGTGTACCTACATACAACACATGTACACATGTACACACATGCATGCATACTACACAAACATACACTAGCCAACAAAGAAATAAATGAACACAATTTAATAGAGACTAAGAAAGTAATGCATAGATGGCAAATAGACACATGAGAACACAACCATTACTTTCTCATTGTTTAAACGTAAATTAAATAGTGCTCAACAGTAGTTAGCATGGTGTTGTACATGCTGTGAAATTATCAGCAATAGCTGTTGTTAAAAGTGAATACCACCTGAGTATCTCACACATTGCTGAATATGTAAAATGATTCAGCCATTTTGGATAAATGTGCACCCAGTTTTTACATCCTTAAACATGCTGTAGGGAGGGAGAGATTGCTTAGTGGTTAAGGTACTTGTCTGCATAGTCTAAGGACCCAGGTTTAATTCTCCCAGCACCCACATAAGCCAAATACACAAACTGGTGTATGTGAGTGGAGTTTGTTTGCAGTGGCTAGAGGCCGTGGTGTGCCCTTTCTTTATCTGTCTCTATTTGCCTCTTTCTCTTTCTCTCTATCTTTATCAAATAAGTAAACAGTATTTTAGAAGAAAATACTCTAACTCAGATATTCTACACCAATGCTTTTTTAATAGTTTTTTATTTATTTGAGAGAGAAAGAGAGAGAGAAAGAAAGAAAGGAAGGAAGGAAGGAAGGGAGGAAGGAAGGAAGGAAGACAGAGAAGGAGAGAGAAAGAGGCAGGTAGAGAATGGGCACATCAGGGCCTCCAGCCACTGCAACTCCAGACGTTTAAGTGCCCCCTTGTGCATCTGGCTTACATCAGTCCTGGGAAGTTGAATCTGGGTCCTTTGGCTTTGCAGGCAAGCACATTAACCACTAAGCCATCTCTCTAGCCCCACCAGTGCTTTTTACTATGATAAATGGAGCCGCATTTCAAAATAATATTTAAAAGCAAATATTCACAGCAGCTTTGTTGCAGTCCCATTCGCATTGCTGGTAGAAATCACCCAACCAAGAGCAGCTTCTGGGAAAAAGAGATTTATTTTGGCTTACAGGCTCAAGGGGAAGCTCCACGATGGCAGGGGAAAACGATGGCATGAGCAGAGGGTGGACATCACCCCCTGGCCAACATAAGGTGGACTACAGCAACAGGAGGGTGTGCCAAACACTGGCATGGTGAAACTGGCTATAAAGCCCATAAGCCCACCCCCAACAATACACTCCCTCCAGGAGGCATTAATTCCCAAATATCCATCAGCTGGGAACCTAGCATTCAAAACACCTAAGTTTATGGGGGACACCTAAATCAAACCACCACAAGCTTCATTCATATTATCTATACCCTAAAATAACTCAAATGATAGGCCACAAGTTAGGGAATGAAAAACAAATTGTGAAATACCTATGTAATAGAACCATAGGATAAAATTAAACAATAAAAGAAAACAGTGATGATAGTTTCAAAATGAGTGACTCTCAAAAGCATGGTGATACATAACCAAGAGTGCTGAATACTCAGTATTCCACTAATATGGTTTCAAAGAAAGGGCAAAAGCATAATGTAGAAAAGAAGTCAGTGATTTCTAGGGCAAGTGGTAATGGTAGAAAAGTGACATGAGGATGCTTGTGGTAGTCTCTATGAGCCTTCCACTCGTACCTGCAACACATCCACACCATGGTCCTATGAATTTTACTTTGTGTGGCAAAAGAGACTTACTTTGTAGATCTGATTAAGAATTTGAGATTGGCATATTGAGGGGGGATTTTTGTGATCACCAGGGGGTGAGTGCAAATGGAATCAGAGAGCGGTGAGTAGGAGAGGGGAAAGACAAGAGCTGTGCGATTATGGAGAGATGGCATCAACACAGGGCAAGCCAGGGGATGCTGAGAGCATCTGGAAATGACAACAGACATCTTCCCAGAGCTGTGAACAGGGAACAACTAAGCAACACTCTGGGTTCCACTGAATCTGTGGTAATTTTTATTAGTTGCCATAGGATATTAATTTTGAACATAAAAGAATTTTTATAAGTGATGAAATGGTCCATGCCATCATTGTGGTGGTTATCATATTATATTACAGCATTTATTATGTAAGCATGAAACTTCATTGAATTATAGAGTTTAATAATTATATGTAATTACATAAGCTATATAGTTCTTTAAAGTTGGATATTTCTAGGACCATTCTTTCCCATTCTCTCATTTAAATTATCATAAATTTTCCCTACTTTTATTCTCCTATTAATATGTTATCACCCTTTCAAATGAATCTAATTCAATAAAATTTGGAAGGTGGCTAGATACTTTTTTGGTGTTCTAATAAAATAATTATTTCTCATATAGTTCTTATCATTTTCTGACTTGTGGTTGAGATAGCTACAATAATTTATCTTCATTATAGAATGTTAACCTTTTGAAACCTGGAACAATGAGACTCCACTGTACAATTTCAATGACATTCACAAACACTGTAATCAATTTCCCTTATCATATTACGAGAATATGTCACAATAATTTGGGCATATTTTAAGTGCAAAATGCACTTCCTAACTTAACCTACTTCATGCCATCACCCCTCAGCATATCTCACACTGTAGAAGATGATTGTTTATTTACACTCCTGACCCTACAGCTGACTGAGAGTTGTGGCTCCTTGCAGCTGCCCAGCTTCATAAGTCAGTAGAACTGCTTATTACTAGCCTGGGAAAGATAAAAATTCAGATCTACAGCTTCTATTAGATGTGGAGAGCTTTTGTAACATGTATATCAAAAATGTTAGCCAAGATATTAGAAATTGAGGAGCTTCTGCTATTCTATAATAACTGTACATAAATATTAATTCATTTATGCTGTTAATTTACAAATATTGTCCAGCTTCTATAACTTCTACCATGTGGTTGGCTCTATATGAGAAACGATGTATTAAAATGTCTTATTTGGTTATAACAAACTTCTTTTCTTTCCCTCTTCATAGCCAAAGATGCAGTACATTTATTGTGCCAACAGCTCCTATTTGTCCATAAAAGAGAGCAAGATAAACACAGTGCCGACATCTCCTGAGGTGATTAAATAGCACTCAGACAACCCTGTGTATCTGGGCTCCATCCGCTCTCTCAGGTATAGAGAGCCACACAGCCTGGATGACCTGTGATGTCAGTGTGTTACTGCCTACAGCCATGGTTCCTGCTTTGTTAAACAGCATGATGATCCAGCTATTCAATTTCTTCCTTTCAACTCCAAAGTCACTACTTTGTGCTTCCAATTGTGTGTAATAGGTTCTACTGTGGTGCAACTGCTGATAGATTTTTTTACTATGTATAGCCAAGCTTTGTATCATGCAATCATGTTAAGTAACAATCCAGCAGTTCAGTTCTGTAAAGGACAGACAAATAAAGTGATCTTGATTATACTTCATGCTAGATTTTAAACTGAGGGCTAATTAAATTTCTGAAGAAAATATCCTCCCAGTACCCACCGATTTGATTACTTCAAGATGCTGTTAGGTGTGATTTTCACCTTACAAGATTCCGATGAGCAAATTTTATTGTGACATAGCTCTGAACTAAACCATTGTGTTCACTGGTCTCATAAAACTTTGATATCTGATTCATCTGTTACTTCTCTCAGTTTTACCGAAATGATACTGAGAAATAGAAAGTAGTGTTTCATAGTTTTATTCTATTATAGGAAAACCTCTAAAATGTCACCGATATGGATATTATAAACGATTCTAATTTCTCAGAATTTAGAAGAAAGGAACCTTTTTAAAACACTTCCACAATTCTGGAGGGTTTAAGCTGGCCCCCTCTGGCAGGGATTGACTTTTATCTCCAAAGCTTACTATCAATAGTTCTGGAGTTTCTTAACTCTGAAAAAGTACTAGTCACTTACACTGTGGCATTTTATTCTCTTTTTAAGTACGTTTCAAATAATGTCTATCTTTTATTTCTACTCTAGTTTCTTCACCCTTGAGATTTTATTGAGAAATTTTCTGGAGCTAAGGCACATTTTTACTAAGATACATCATTAACTTTATTAAACTTCAAAAAATTATGTCTGCTAATTTTTCTGTCCATATTTTGATTTACATTGTTACAAGCATATTTCAAATAAGTTGTAGACATTAATATATTTTCTCCTAATTCTTTTAGAACACGTAGTACTGGAAGTATTTAATATTTATTTTATTTATTTTAATATTTATTGGTATAAAATTTATATACAGTGAAGCACATATTAATACAGTATGATAAAAGGGGTGTGTGTATTTTGCATGTGAATATATTTTGTGTTATTCTTGTGTGTGTGTTTTCATGCACATTGGCATACATGTGTGTCTGCACAAGCATATGGGTTTATGTGTGTGGAGGACAGAGATTGACAGCAGGTGCCTCCTCAACTGCTCTCCACCTTCTTTATTACGTCAGGGTCTTTCACTGAACCTGTAGCTCACCAATTCATCCATATAAGCTAGCTCTCAAGCCCTGGGGAACCCATGACTCAGCCTACGTAATGCTGGGATTTTAAATGTGCACTATCATGCCCAGAGTTTCTCCAGTTGTTGAGGATAAAAACTCATGTTCTCGTTATTGTGGGGAAGCTGCATTACACACTGAGCCATATCCTCAGAGCAGACTTTTTTTTTAAATTAAAATACAGCCATTAGTTGTATATACCAAGTCTATATTAATATATGTTAATATATATGTTAGTATAACCCCAATCATAATCCCTCTTCCCAGTCCAGAAACTCCACTCTCAGAGTCATCAGAAATCCCAGTTCCATGACAGGTTTAGAAGTGCTCTGCTTGTTAAGTTTGACTTTCTTCTGCCTCCTTTCTTTTCTTCCTTCTTTCTTTAATGTTTCTTTTTTTTTCTATCTTTCATTCCTTTTTACTTCCTTCCTTCTTTTCTCCCTTCCTTCCTTCCTGTCTTTCTACCTTTCTCCATTTCTTCCTTTCTTTTGACACACAGATTTATCATCAGGCTGGTTTCAAAGTAGCTATTTGAAACTCACTATGTAGTGGTTTCAGGAAACTTTTCCCCTGGGAGATGAAAACATATGTCTTTACTTCAAATAGGGTTCAGATGGCAGACCAAATTACAATTGCATGAATACCAGTTCAGTGATCCAATGACTTTATTGAGGTTACTTACTGAATATGGAGAGGAGTTACATATAGGAATGTGGATTCTCCCAATACAGCCACTTTGATGGGGCTTCCTCTGTCAAGATTACTGCTCAGATACCCCACCTCAACTACAGTGTGAGGGTTTGCTTACAGAACAACAGTACTACTGAGAAGTCTTATCCCATCCTGAATGACAACTTCTCCATGGCGGCTTGTAGCAGATCCTTGTTCCTGTCCAGGAATATGAGACCACAGAATCGAACTTCAATGGGGCTCACTCTGCCAGTATTGCTTCCTGGGATTCCCCTCTTAGCCACCAAGTGAGGGCTTACTTACAGGACATGGAGACTCCAAAGAAACCAATTTGTTGGAGCTCATATTTAACCCTTTATATACTCTACCCTTCCCCCCCCAGCTACAAGACCTTGTGTGTTATTGGATACAGCTGGCACAGCAGATGCCTGACCTCTCAGGTGGGGGTCTGATAACCCTCCACACGCTTACTTTCATGAGTTGTCCCAGTTGCTTCTAATAAAAACTGGCTATAGATTTTCATTGCTTTCAATGTGGAAGAATATTGCCCTATAACAAGATCCCAAGGCTGGACTTGAACTTGTGATTGTACTGCTCTGCCTGCCGAGTGTTGAAATTATAGACCTGTATGCACTGTCAGGGCTTTTGTATATTTGAGTCAGATATTTAATGAACTTTGGTAGAGAAGATGTGAAAACAGAATGACCCATAGCAGCGGAGTTAAGAGTCTCTAATCTATTTTTTTTCTGTAAAATAAATAAATAAATAAGAACTCCAATAAAAACTTTCATAATAAGCTTAAATATATTTTATTTTTACTTAATTAAGATTGAGAAAAATAGAGAGAAAGATAAAGAATTGGCATGCCAGAGCTGCTAGCCACAGCAAATGAACTCTTGACACATGTACCACCATGTGCAGCTGGCTTACCTTGGTTCTGGGGAGTGGAACTTGGGTCCTTAGACTTTGAAGGCAAGTGCTGTAACGAATAAGCCATCTTTTCTGTAATGAACTTTCTTTCTTTCTTTTTTTTTTGTTTTTGAGTGTATGCTATCTTTAAAAAGTTTATTCTTTTTTAAAATTATTAACAACCTGTTTTGTATGGATACATCATGTGTTGGTTGCCTCTTTGCCCTTGTCCCTGACCCCATTCCATCTGGGACACTCCTCAGTGGGGATGCAGTTATTCCCCATGGGGTTGTGGTTTGTGCATTGTGAGAGCAACAGTCAGTTACCTTGGGGAGGAAAAGAAGTCTCTAGGCATGTTGTCTCACCCTGTGGCTCTTACAATCTTTCTACCCTCTCTGCTGCAAAATTCCCTGAGCCATAGTGGGTGAGTTTTAAGCCTACTTCAGTGATGAGCTCTTAGGAACCTCTGGATCTCTGCTTTGGTAGATGTTGAATATCCTCAGGGTCTGTCTCCTTACCCTGTTGCTAATTATTGGGTTCAACATGGAAGCAGGACTCTTGCTACTCTCCCCAGTTCCTCTGTGGTTTTGCTGAAGTGTGAGAGGTAGTTTATCTCCTCCAGTCTCACTACCTTCTGAAAAAGAAGAACAGATTCTCCAATTGAGAGTGAAGTAAGCATACTTTAAGTGGGATAAGCATTATTAATTTGGAGAGAATTTGTTGTATATAACCCCTCTTTTAGCCAAGGACTAATAAGAGGTTGACATTGGAGAATATAAGCTTTGTCTCCATAGTGTTCTGATCTGGTTCCAAATTTCAGATATAGGTTCCTTTACACTGAGCAGATCTTTTGCTAGTCAGAAAGCTGTTGGTTACCCACTGATGCTGTGTGGCACTATTGCACTTGTGTGTACATCCTGTAAGCGTATTTGCTTTTGAGTAGCATGACCTCTGGTTGCTCAGACCCTTGTTGGCCATTTTCTTCCAATAGCTTATGTAGTGCTTTCCTGCACCAGACAGGCTGTTTGGGGACTGGATTTCTTCTGATTTCCATCCAGATCTCTCTGTGCTCTGTGTCAGCAGAATATGGTGTCTTCAGTTGTAGGGTCTTAGCTTTTGCTTCAGGCGGGCAATCAAGTGCTTTGACAGAAAGCTGTCTTGATTTGGGCACCTTATAGGTCTCTTTGATCAACAGCTCAATGTGGGGAGCAACCAATATGTGATACTGAGTGTTATAGGCCAGAGACAGAAAAAAAAAAAAATCTTTTAATCTTAAGCCTCATCCTACCCTCACCAGATCCCTACTTTTCTGGTGCTCCCCCTTTATTCATTTTGAGGGTTTTATCTTTTATGCTGTCTCCTAGGTAAAGTTTTCTATGATTTCAACTCATTTTGGATTTACTTTTGTGTTTGTTTTTCCCCTCCCCACAGTGATTTCTATCTCAATTGTTCAGGCCTACCAGATGGTATTCCACAACTCCAGCAGATCCAGGTGAGGAACTGCAGAAAAGTGACACCATGCAGTGTTAGTCTTTCTGTGATTGTGTAAGTTTGCTAAGTATGAACTGTTCTAAGTCTGTTTGTTTTTCTACAAATTTCATTGTATCATATTTTCTTACTACTGAATAGAATTCCATTATTTAAAAGTACCACAACTTTGTTACCCATCCTTCCAGTGATAGGCATCTGGGTTGATTCTAGTTCTTTTTTTTTTTTAAAGAATTTTTTTTAAATTTTTTATTTATTTATTTGAGAGCGACAGACACAGAGAGAAAGACAGGTAGAGGGAGGGAGAGAGAGAATGGGCGCGCCAGGGCTTCCAGCCTCTGCAAACGAACTCCAGACGCGTGCGCCCCCTTGTGCATCTGGCTAACGTGGGACCTGGGGAACCGAGCCTCAAACTGGGGTCCTTAGGCTTCACAGGCAAGCGCTTAACCACTATGCCATCTCTCCAGCCCTGATTCTAGTTCTTAGCTATAATGAATTGAGCAGATAAAAACATGGTTGAGCAAATATCTCTGCATTGATGCATGAAAAAATTACTACAAATGCCCAGTAAAGGAATAACTGGGTCTGTTGGTAGCTATATGTTTATCCTTTTTAGGAATCTCCAAATTGGTTTTACAAGTTTACATTCCCATCAACAGTGGATGAAGGTTCCTCTTTCCCCACATCCTTGCCAACATTTGTTATTGTTAGATTTCTTTTAATGATTGCCATCCTCACTGAACTAAGGTGGAATCTCATGGTTGTTGTAATTTGCATTTTCCTAATGGTTAGGATGTTGTACATTTTCTTAAGTGTGTGTTTGCCATTTGTAATTCTTCCTCTGAAAACTCCACTTTCAGTTCTCTGCCCCATGTTTGGAGTGGATTGTTTGATTTTTTTTGTTGTTGTTGTTTAATTGTTTTGAGTTCTTTGTAGATTTTTGATATTATGCTTCTGTCAGTGGTATAGCTTGCAAAGATATTTTCCTACCCAGTGAATAATCTATTGCTTTTGCTTATGATAGGTTTGTCTGTACAAAAGATTTGGCAATGCTAGAAAGAAAACTTGGGAAATTAGCTAGCAAAGTACTAATCATACCACATAAGGGCCACTTTTGGATCCCCAGTTCCAAAGCCAAATGCTAATCAAGTTGGTGCACATGGTCATTATATATGCACAACACCTATAGTCCCAGCATAGTGGGGAGGAAGGAGAGGAATTTTCTGGGTTTCAATGTGTAGCTAATCTAACCTAATCAGTGAGTTTCAAGTACAATGGGAGACTTTGTTTCATAGCATAAGTAGGAGAGCATTGCCACTTCTGGCATCTGCAAACATACACACATATCTACATGTGTACCTGCAGGCATATGTGTCTACACACATATACACATACATATGAACTAAACATGTGTTCACATATAAAATGAATAGTTAAATCTCTGCCTATTAATACATGCTTGAAACCATCTACAAGGCATTTATGCATAGAGAAGAGGCAGCTGGTCCTCAGTGGAAGTGTGAGCTTACATCACCTCAGCTCTGATCCCCTCTATTCCCCTCACAGCTCCCAAGGAGCTTTCCAAACCAATAGCCTTGCAACCATAGAAAACAAAGCCTATAGAAAACAAACAACCTAACAGCTCCTGGACAAGTAAGACAATATATAGACCTTCACAAACCTTACCTTCCATAATCGCCACTGTTTTTCATGACAGTTTTTTTTGATGGAAAACTCTCTTATCAGGATTTATCTTGCATGAGCCAACCTCTGAAGCACACTTGATAGAAGTAGACCGATCCCCAAGTCACTGCACTAAAGAATCAGAGCTCACTGTTTAACTGCCTGAGAAGACATTACTAGTGGGGACTAACTAGAGGCTGACAAAAATATTTCAAAGGAAACCTGTAAAAAATACTTTCTGTTCTCCTGATATAGTACCAGAAATTTAAAGGGTATACATATGGGAAGGGAAAAACCTGAGAAGTTCTCCTAACCTCTCAATCCTGATAACAATGAGCTACAGGCTAAAGAAAAGACATCAATCACTATGGTGGCAGTGGAGCACAGCCTAACACAAATGAACACCCTAAACACAGGGTGAGGAAATTATTGGTGTGAGGCATTCATGGAAAACTGGCTATCATTGGCTGAAAACTGAACTAATCTATAGGAAACTTCACTGGGGTTACATACCATAGGGTATAGAGTTCACAGTGGTAGTTCAGAAAAATGACAAAACAAAATAGAAACAACAAGAAGCAGCAAAAATCAGTATGTCCTGAAAAGACATGGCATTCAATTTACAAATTTGCCACATTAGATTATTTCATAAAATAGAAAACAATGTTTTTAGCTTTATTTCTTTTGATTTTTAAATTAAGATATTAATTTCAATCACAATGACATACATTAAGAAGATTGCTAATACAATATAACAATTATAAAAAATAAAAATTGAAAGAATAAGATCAGGAAACTATAAAATTCCTATTTAACATGAATGAAGCAATAAAGAAAAAGACTTATTGGGATAGAGAAATGGCTTAGCGGTTAAGTGCTTACCTGTGAAGCCTAAGGACACTGGTTTGAGGTTTGATTCCCCAGGACCCACTTAGCCAGATGCACAAGGGGGCGCTCACTTCTGGAGTTCATCTGCAGTGGCTGGAGGCCCTGCCACACCCATTCTCTTTCTTTCTATCTGCCTCTTTCTCTGTCTGTTACTCTCAAATAAATAAATAAAAATGATCAAAAAAATTAAAAACAAGAAAAAGACTTTTAAACTAATATACAAATAGAAAAATAACAACCATAAGTCTTACTTTCTTAGTAATTATATATCATATAAGGGGAGTTAAAAATAAAATTCAAAGCAGAAATAAGAAAGAACACACTTTAAAAAGTGATTCACATTATACTATCTAGAAAGAGATATTTGAAATTCAAAGGAACACATAAATTGACAGTGAAAAGACATTCTATATAAGCACTCTCCACAACACAACTGAAGTGGCTATGGTAATTGTCACAAAAATACACTTAACTACATTCTTTTTACTAGATATAGAATGATATTTTTAAAGTAAAAAAAAATATAAAACCCACATAGGGACATAAAGTTAGGAAGATATATGAGCATCATACCATGCCTTCGAAATAAGTAAGATGAGAATGATAGAATGGAAAGTATATACAACTTCACAACAAAATATGGAGGCAGAAATACTCATCTTTGAATACTGTATAAAACACCTAAAAGATGATGTTTGCCACACACTAAATTGCAGACTAATCAGACTTAAGAAAGTATTTAAATCAGTTAAAGTATCTATGTGACACCTATCCAATAAGAGCACAGACAACTTTTTTCCCAAGGACATAGATTACTCTTTTTTTGTTGTTTTGTTGTTTTCAGAGGTAGGGTCTCACTCTAGCCAAGGCTGACCTGGAATTCACTCTGTATTCTCAGGGTGGCCTCGAACTCACAGCGATCCTCCTACCTCTGCCTCCTGAGTGATGGGATTAAAGGTATGCGCCACCACTCCCAGCTTGTTTTGTTTTATTTTTGAGGTAGAGTTAGGCTGACCTGGAACTAACTCTATACGCCCAGGCTGGCCTCCAACTCACCTTGATCCTCCTACCTCTGCCTTCAAAGTGCTTGGATTAAAGGTGTGCACCACCATGTCCAGCCACATTACACTTCACTATAGACCACTGATTATTTAAAACAAGCCTAATTATTCTTAAGATAATTTAAAGGGCGTAGTCTTTTCTCTGGAGAGATAGAGTAAAACTAGGAGTCAAGGACAAAAGAAATTTGAAGAATTCATATATATGTAGACCTGAAAATGTTTAAATCATGAATGCTTCTACGAGGAAATCATAAAATTACAATATAGTCTAAAATGAAAACAAAATATACCAAACATGTACAATGCAACCCAAGTCATGGTAAGAGTGAGAAATCTCTGTTGATGAAGCAAATGGTTCCAAATAAATCATCCAAATTTGTTTGTTAATAAGTAAAAAGAACAGAATGAGTGCAAGTTGAGCAGAAAGAGGCTGTTTTAAAGGCTAGAAAGGAATGAATAAAATGCAATAGAAAAATGTCAAAGCAATGGATTTTTTTCAAGGAATAGTAAATGGCAGATTATAAACTATGCTGAATAAGGAAAGAAGATTAATATAAAAATAAAAGAGGGACAACTATGTTAAAAACACAGTATGGAAATGTTACAATAATCTAATGAACAGAAAACTATTATACCAATTGAAGGATTAATGTGTCATGAAAGGACCAGATAAACTGACCCTGGTAAAGGCTCAGAACCAATGCCACCCAAAAAGTCCCTAGGCTCTAAATACATTATCTGATGAGAATATTTGCCACACAGAAACTCCTGCCCTGAATCCACATAGAGAAAAGGCCTACTGGGTGGTTGAAGCACCCCCTTCTCCTTTATCTGTCCCTCATTAACACTTGTTCCTTTTTCCACCCACTACTGACCCCATAAAAGGCAAAGCCCAGCTGCACTTAGGTACACAGCCTTGATTCCTGCCCAGAGGTTATTGCCCTTTTCTGTTGAGGTCAATCTTTCTTTCATTTTCACATTGTCCAGTCAGTTCTGAGTCCAACAGTTGGTGCTGAAATCCAGGATGTTTTTTGGGTCCTAAGCCGAGGCCCTACCTTCTTGGAAACCTTCCCTCTAACCCTTGACCCTCACTATCTGGTGAGGCTGGCTGCTGTCTCGTGGACACTGAGGTGTTCTGGCCAGTGAGACTCTCTGGCCAATGTCCAAAATCCCTTGCTAAGTTTAGTCAGACCTCCCATAGCCCTTTTCAGGGTAGTTTACAAGGCTAGACTTCCCTCTAACCCTCTCCCTCATTCCTTCTTTTCCACATTGGTTCAATTCAGAGCTCAAATATCCTCTGAGCTTACTATATAGGATATCCTTAAACTTATTTGACTTTTTATAACTTATTTTTTTTCTTCTTTTTTTCCCCCCCAATGTAGGGTTTTATTCTAGCTCAGACCTGGAAGTCACTCTAATCTTAGGGCAGCTTCAACTCTCAGCAATCCTCCTACCTCTGCCTCCCAAGGGCTTGAATTAAAGGTGTGTGCCACCATGCCCAGCTAATAACTTAAAATCTTAAATTTCTCAGTTTTATATCTTTAGTCAAGCAAACCAGTCCATTACAAATTTAACCTTCATCAAACTCTCTGGGCCTGGGCAATAGAATACAGTTAGCCTTTATGCCAGTAGTTCAGTTCCACCAAAGTTTTCAACAGTCTTTCCTTTCCCTGAGAAAGTTCATAAACCAGGCCTCAAGATACATTCTCTCTGCTCTTAGCATTTGCAAACTCTCATCAGAATACTCCATAATATTTTGCTTACCAATCCAGATGGTATCTTCATTTGCAAATACCAAGTTTCCTACTCTTCCAGTATACAAGTTCCAAAAGACAAAATCTACATGGTCATATGCACAGCAATACCATACACTCTGGTACCAATTCAAAGACAGCTTCAGTTGCTGGGATGAACCTCCAGACCACACACAGTATATGGAAGGGATTTATTGAAGCTTACAGATATAAGGGAAGTTCTGTAATGGCAGACGAAGCTGGCCTCCTGTCCATAGGTCCATGCACAGAGAGAGAAAAATAAGCAACGACCACCACCATAAGCAAGTCCACCTCAGCAACCCTAGGCAAAGCTCTATCATGTTGCATACCTTTGGCTGGAAATTCCAGATCCCAACCCCCATACCTGAGAGCTGGACCCTAGGAACTGTCAACAGTGACACCTCCTTCAGGCTGTCAGATGGTGATGTAAAGTTTACTAAAACTGAATCTATTGTGGGACATCCGTTCACCCCGTCTACTCTTCTCTCATTACTTCCATCCTCTGCATTTAAAAACCAAGTGGGAACTTTTGTTTAGTTCAGGACCTCAGAAGAATCAACAAAACAACCATCTCCACATACCCAGTCATCCCTCTCCCTTACAACTTTATTTCTTCCTTCCCAACTAGCAAAACACACTTCACCATCCTAGACCTTAAAGAAGCTTTCATAACCATTCCACTACACCAGATTTACAACTTCTTTTTGCGTTTAGGTTTAAGAAAACTTAAAGATGCACCAGAAGTAACAGGAAACCAACAATTCCTGGTTTCAACTGCAACCCCTGGTCAAGTACCCTGCTTATGGATCTTTCTGGTCCTCTAGTTCTTTTACTCTTAGGAGTACTGGTTGAACACTGCATAATCAGTTAGCTACTTAAGTTTATAAAACGGGCTGCCACTGTTAAACTAATGTATCTAAGAACCAACTACCCCATCTTGCCAAAAGCATACAAAAATTCAGGTCTTTAATAATCAACCTCTAACTTCCTGTCAGTTTCAATATCCCACCCCTCTCACAGGGCTAACATTAAAGCCGGGTATCAGGTAATTGGATGTCACCAACTCAACAGAGACTCCCTGCCTGTCCCAGATTCTAGAGACAGACCCCCATGCCCTTAAGAGAGCAGGAAATAGCTGGAGACCTAAGTCTAAAACCCCCATCCTTTTACTTGTCTTTAGGATCTGGAATGAAGGATTAATGACAGGACAGATTTACCCAATGAAGGCTCAGAACTAAAGCCATCCTAGGCTATAAATACATTATCTTATAAGGACATCTGTTGCACTAAAACCCCTGCCCCTAAACCACATGGGCAGAACAATGCTGTTCCCTTTTATCCTTCTCTCAATCAAGCTTGTTCCTCTCCCTATCCACCCCACAAAAGCCCAAGCCCAGCAATGGCTGGGCATGTAGCCTCTATTCCTATGGGGAGGCTATTGCCCTTCTTTGTTTCAATAAAGAATACACTATAGCTGTTGAGTTCAGTCTTTCTTTCATTTTCACATTGCCCCAATAAATCCTGTGTCCAACATCAGAAAAAAAAATTCCGAGTGTGAAAATTTTGTAAAGAGACACAAATTACTGAAACCAATCCAATGATGAATAGAAAACTGAAACTGACTTAAGACAACTATAAAATTTGAATTAAAATTATATTTTGTCATAGAAGGATCACATAACATAGAAGGATCATTGGAGAATTCACAAAAATGTTGGAAGAACTAGTTTGGTAGTCTGAATATATGTCTGCCAATAGACTCAGGTGTTTTATTAATGCTTGTAACTTGGATTTCCAGCCACCTGGCTTGAAGTGGTGTCTCTGTGGGAAAATGCAGGGGCACAGCCCTAAGTTCTTTTTGGGATTGGATCTGATTTGGAACCTGAAGTTACATTTTGATCTCTGCCTGGGTTCATTCTGCTTGCTGCCAGTTTTGTGCTGGTTGCTTTTGGTGTTTGGTGGCTGTTGATGGTTTCTATGTGGATATATGGAAGCAGTTTCTTTCACTATTTTATGGAACTTACCCTGGATTTGTAAGCTGAAATAAAGCCCTTCCCTAAACTGTACCTGGTTTAGATGTTCATCTCGACAACATGGAGCTGACTATGAAAAGTGGAAAATCTGGGGTCTTCCTTTAAGACAAGTGACACTTTGATACCAAATGGAGAACATAACCTAAAAAAACAGACAAATAAATGATATCAACAAAAACTACATTCCTTATGAATGTAGACAAAAGGGTTATAAATAAAATACTTGGACAAGTTTCATTGCACTTTATTTTTTTAAATTCATTTGAGGGAGAGAGGAAGAGAGAGAGAGAGAGAGAGAGAGAGAGAGAGAGGGAGAGAGAGAGAGAGAGAGAGAGAGGCAGACAGAGAATGGGTGCATCAGGGCCTCCAGCCACAGCAAAGGTACTCCAGATGCATGCATCACCTTGTGTATCTGGCTTACACAGGTCCTCGGGAATCAAACTTGGGTCTGTAGACTTCACAGGCAAATTTCTGCTAAGCCAACTCTCCAGCCTTTAATGGCACTTTAACAGGAAAATAAAACACAAATAAATGTGATTTTAGCTCAAGAAGACAAGTTGGGTTTAAAATATGAAAGTTTATAATAATAAACAATACCACTACAAGGAAGAATAAGAACCATCTGGCTATAGCAATACATGAAGAAAATTATTTGACAAAATTCAACACTCATGATACAAACTAAGCATGAAAGAAGCATCCTCAGTTTAACAAATAACACCACTCACATGTGGGCATCATATCTATCAGTCAAGTCTGTGTTATCCCTTCCCCTATTCAGGGCAAATGTATGTAACAGTGTACTGGAAATTTTAGCCAGAGAGATTAGACAAGAAAAAGCATCAATTACAGACTGAAAAGAAATAAAGCCCTATCTGTTCACAAATTGCATGACCTTTTTATAGCCAATCTGATGCAATAAAAAACAAACAAACATGCCACTAGAAAAAGTTTGACATGGTTTAATACAGAAGACTAATATAAAAACATGATTTGCATTTTTATAAACTAACAAGGAGTGTTCTAAAATCTTCAGAAAGTCATTCATGTTTGAAATAGTATCATTAACAGGATTAAAATATTTAAAAATGTGTTAATAAAAATCTCATAACCATAAATACTGAAAAATTTGACAAAGTATAAGTAAAAATTAAAGAAGATCAAATTAAAATGCAAGACAGTATCAATTTATAAATTAGAAAACAATATTTTTAAGATAACATTCTCCACACTTATCTATGATTGAACAAACTCCCTTTCAAAATTTTGTAAATTTTTTTCAAAAATTAATGATATAATTCTAAAAGTCCTATGAATTTTAAAGAAACCTGACTAATTACAACAATCTTGCACAAGAAAGCTTGATGACTCACTTCTTTGTGCCAACAATGTCACCATCACTTAGGATGCAATAAAAATATACACAGATGTTTATTTTTATCTTGTAAATTTTGGGTCTGTTTTTATCCCTAACCCATCACCCTTTCCATGGTAATGCAAATCTACATGACTAAAACTTTTTAAACATGCACATAAATTCACATTGAAATATTTAGTTTAGATTGAAATTCAGGAAGAGAAAAAGGTCAAGCCATTATCTTTCACTTTCTTCCATATTTGAAACCAAAAATCACTAAAACTGCTCTAAGTTATATGAGACCACTCAAAATAGATAAATGTGATCCAATTTATATAAGTCTCTAAAAGATTCCTCTCAATAATTAAAGGCAATTGAAATCTTATAATTATGTCAAATTTACTATTTTTAATCAAGATTGTGACAGGTAATATTAAAATATGCTGATATCATGTTATATTAAGCTAATAACTAATGATTTTATAGACTCTAACCTTATTCTTTTTTTGTGTGAGTGTATATGCACACATTTGTATGTATGGCCTTAGATGTGTAGGTGTGTGCAGGTGTGTGCTGGTATGTGTGTGTGTGTGTGAGAGAGAGAGAGAGGGAGGGAGGGAAGGAGGGAGGGAGAGAGAGAAGAGGCCCCTAGATCAAGTTTGGGTGTCTTTCTCAGTAGCCTACATTATTAAGATGTAGTTCATTGCTGAGCCTAGAGCTCACTGATTCAGCTAGAATAGCTTGATAGTGACATTGGGGATTCCCTGTCTGTGCCTCCTCAGTGCTGGTGTTGCACATGGTAGATGTGTGGTACAGGAATCTATTCTCAGGTTGTCATATTGTAAGGAAAGCACATTAGCCACTGATCCATCTCACCAGCCTTTTTTTTTTTTTTCTAATAAAGAATAAGATGTTTTGTTGTCCACATAATAGTTATTTTTAATGAAAAAATTTATATTCCATGCATCTTTGACAGTTTTATAAATGTCTGTATTTCAATTGCAAGGATAGAGAGAGAGGGAGAGAGAAAGGGAGAGAATGGGTGCATGAGGACCTCTTCCACTACACATGGACTCCAGAGGCAAGCACTACTTACACTTTGTGCATCTGGCTTTAGAGAGGAATAGGCTTTGCAATCAAATGCCTTTAACTGCCAAGTCACCACTCTAGTTCCATATAACCATTCAACAATAACCATGCTAAGCAAAAACAAGCAAACAAAACAAACAAAAAATCAGCCTATTTATATTATTCAGGTGTCAGACCTTGAAAGATTGAAAGACAAGTGGAATTCTAGAGCTATATAAATATTGATAAAATATTGATTTATATTTGAGTATATTTTACTGTGGAGAAAGAGAGATATAGATAGAGATGATAGAGATAGAGATAGAGATAGAGAGAGAGAGAGAGAGAGAGAGAGAGAGAGAGAGAGAGAGAGAGGATAGGTGGAGGGGAAATGGGTGGAGGTGTTGACACACCTGGGTAGTAAAGCCAAAAAAGCAGCATTGATTCTATCAGTCTATGTGAAGTCCTCATCTGCACTGGAGAAAGTCATTATTCCTAAGCCAGGATTGTTTCTTTGCATAATGAGCACACAATCACACACAGTTAATGGTTAACAGAAAAGATAAAATATAAATGAACTATCCATTTTCGGTAAGTTTTCTCCCTTCCTTTTCTGTTTTATCCCAGTTTAGGCTTAAGTTACTTACTGTTCTCATTTTTTGACAGTGATTCAAAACCCAAAGCTCAGCTAATGCTCCAAAACATCATATATTATTTAAGAAAAGATGTGTGTTGAACGCATTCTTATAGACATTAGCCTCCAGGGAAAACTCTTTGAAAATTTTGCTTAGTGGTTAAGTCTAGACAATATTTTCTTAGATATAAGTGTATTTCCTAATGCATCCTATAGATATACTTAACTGCTAGTACATGGTTTGTTTTCTATGACCATTATCTTATTTGAGAATCCACACTGTTCCACGCTTTATATATCATATAATATTTTAAGCATTTCAATGAAATTATACATTGTATTGGATAGGATAACTTGGTGGCATTTTCCTCCCTAACACAATTAATCATTGCCTCTAGGAGTAAATCAGACTTCTCTGAATTCAATTTGGCCATGCAGATTTTATAACTCACTTGAACTGTTTTGCTATTGGCAAAGAATCTCTGTGTCTGCCACAGCTATCAAGTTTGTGTTTGGCATCTTTTGAATTACAAATATAAACATAATAATAAAAGGATAGGAACTAAGAAGCTAATGGCTTTTTCGCCAGTTTTTTTCAAGTCAGTAACAGTTTAGCAGATTTTGTGTAATTTTTACCTGGGGATAGCTATATTGGGAATATGTTTTTTTTTTTTTTTTGAAGTTAAAAATAAAAGGTCATCATTTTCTCTGCAGGAATGGCTGAAATGACAAATTGCAAGATACTGGTTTGCACAGAATAGTGTAGAGCCTCAAAGTATTTTGTTGAAAAAAATATATGTAAACTAAAGTACTCAATAATTGTAAGACACATCATTATTTTGTATATTCTCATATATACTAAGGAAAATATTTTTGTTTTATCTGAATTGCCCAAGGAAGAATTTTATTTACTTCTTATTTTTGTGATTGGTGTTGAACCCACAGCCTTTGTGAATAAGCATAATACCACTGAGCTACTAAAATTTTATTGCCATTCACTTCGATAAACGTATCTGATCCTATGATGTTAAACTAGGGTTATAAGGAATGTGTGTTTAAAATTGTACATCTATCTACAGATAAATTATATTGTAGGAAATAGGCTTTCTATGTTGAGAAGTCCCAACATTCATTAATGAGGGCCTAGCAACTTGAGGCAATGGATAATGACAATCCAAGTCTGAAAGCCAGATAGCCAGGAAAGTAAGTGGTATCCATCCACTTTGAAGGCTGGCAAGCTCAAAGGCAGACAGTTTTTCAGGCCTACTCAGAAGACCAGTGTTCTGGGGCTGACAAGATGGCTCACTGGCTAAAAGTACTGGCTTACAAAGCTGTTGGCTTGAGTTCAATTCCCCAGTACCCATGTAAAGCCATGCAAGCGGAGTTCATTTGCAATGGCAAAAGGCCCAATCTCTCATGATCTCTTCCCCCTCTCTCTCTGCTTGCAAATAAGTACTAAATGTTTCCTTTTTTCTGTTTCTTTTTCTCATTCTCCTTATTTTAAAAGACTAATATCCTATGTCAAGCAGTCAGGCAGATTAATTATTAAATGAGGAACATCCAACTTGCTGAGAATATATATATATATATACTATCTCAGGCACACCCAGAATGCCAAGTGTCTCATCATATATGGAAAAACATGTGGAAAAAAACAAGCAAATGAATTATGATTTGTCTTAATGGAGAGAGTTGTTAAACCATCCTGTCATCTGTCTTTAAATAAGCGCTTCACACTAATAACACTACTGTATGCATAACTGTGTTGCATAGTAGTTTGTGAATCTCTTCCATGCACAGCCTGTTTCATTCTACAGTATCCAGCTCAGAATATCAAACTTGCTTAGGGTGCATTAAATTATTTTGAGTGAATTATTGGGCATCCAATATCTTTTGAAATTTTATTTAATAGAAACTCACAATAAATAAATAAATAATTGTCACAACTTATATATGCCTCATAGCATATGAGCATGATCATCCCAATTTCATAAAATAAAGTTCAGAATGTGACCAGAAGTTAATAGAATAAAAACCCCAAATTACAGCTCTTGCATCCATGTCTGTTTAGCACAGAAAGTACCAGGAAGTGATTTGGAATATCAGGAGAAAAAATTAGCATAAAACCTATATTCAGACTTTTGCATAATTATAGATACTTTCACTGTATAAGAGAAATTTTCTTTGCATCCAGCATGCATGATATGCCAATTAATATCACCATTGCGCTAAGGAGACCACAGAAGTTTTTAGAAGTTCTACATCCTGGGCTGGAGAGATGGCGTAGTGGTTAAGCGCTTGCCTGTGAAGCCTAAGGACCCTTGTTCGAGGCTGGGTTCCCCAGGTCCCATGTTAGACTTGAGGAGAGAGATCTCAGTTCATCTGATAAAAATGTTCATAGATTGGGCTGGAGAGATGGCTTAGCGGTTAAGCGCTTGCCTGTGAAGCCTAAGGACCCCGGTTCGAGGCTTGGTTCCCCAGGTCCCACGTTAGCCAGATGCACAAGGGGGCGCACGTGTCTGGAGTTCGTTTGCAGAGGCTGGAAGCACTGGCGCGCCCATTCTTGCTCTCTCCCTCTACCTGTCTTTCTCTCTGTGTCTGTCGCTCTCAAATAAATAAAAATTAAAAAAAGAAGTTCTACATCCTGTTTGAAATTCTGTAGCTAAGGTTATCACAAAAAACTTAAGTAATTCCTAAAGTTTGTACTAGTAACAATTGGAAAATATTGTTAGTTCTTTGAAACAGTTTCAATAATGTATACAATCATATTTTATTGCTCGTTAAACAGAATCTGAAAAATTTTAAATATTGAATTTGGGCACACCAAAAACTAGCAAAGCATAGAGTTTAAATCAAATCAAAGCTCTGTTCTATTCCTCCTGTCTCAAGTCAACAAAGCTTCCATCATGCCTCTGGTCCTTCAGTGTGGAAGGCAGGTGGTAGACATACTGAGAGATAGATACAGAAATTCAGACACATGCACTGGGAAAGCTATGTGACATTCTCCATATGCTGCCTCCAGTAGAATTGCTTAAGTTCTTCAGTTATCCCTTTCCTTGGTTGGTATAATAGCCCTGATTTAGGAAACCTATAGAAATCCCATAAGTACTCTGATTGGATTGGTCCAAACTAACATTTGAATGCCTGCATTTGATTAAACATGTAAACTTATGATAGTGGTTGTTTTCTTCCATAACTTCATGTTCTAAGGTATCTAGGCAAATTGAATTATCTACATATTTAAGGCATTTATAATTTAGTAAGAAAGTATGGAATTTTGCATAAGAGACAGAAGAATATCCACTTTGTAGACTATAGAGTTCTATTTGAACCCATTGATCTTGTGTTGGTCCCAATTGAGAAATCTAGTCTGTTGAGGAAGGCAGGCCAGCCAGTCTGTCCAAAAACTATATCTCTGGGTCCAGTGACTCAAGGAAATATGTGGTTGCATGATGGGGGAATACATCCAACATTTTCCTTTGGCCTCACACATGTGTAAAAAGGTATACACATCTGTGCCCACATACATGTACCACAGACACCCACCACACTACAAATATATATCAGAACACCCATTACACACACAATTCAAAAAGAAGTGTTATCTTTGAGTATTAAGTTGACAAGGTATGAACTTGAAATGATTAATTTGGGTTGTCAACTTAAGGAGCTTCAGTGTCACCATGGGGGGTGGTATAAATCTCTGGAAATGTTTGTGGCTTTCCCAATTAAAGTTGATTGGGGTATAAAGAGCCATGTGTGCAGTAGATAGCACCATTCTATTGGCTGTAGTCCTACACCAAATAAAAGGAGAAAAGTAAGCTAAAACTACCAATCATAGCTCTCTGCTTCCTGACTGTAATTTGAATATGATCAGCTACTTCATGCCTTCTCCAGCATGCTAGACTATAACCTCAAACTGTAAGTCAAAACAAAGCTTTCCTTCCTTAAGGTGATTTGTTTCAGGTATTTGATTATCACAGGGAGAAATGAGTGATATGCACTCTGAAACTATTTATTGATGTGCATTTATAATTTACAGATAATCTTAATCTGCGGCAATATTTCTCATTCCATTCCCCAACTTTGATTTGTGGAGCTTAAGTAACATTTACAAAGATTTAAAATGCAATAGATTTGACTTGTTGCCCCATTCATTTATTTAATAATTTGTCCTTCAAATTATTTTAACCCTAGCCAGATGTGTTAAGTTAAAGGACAAATTACAATGTCAGATTACAAATTCACACTGGTATTTCCAACACATGGGAGTCAGAAGCAAGGTGGACACCTTGAGCCCAAGGTCAGCTTGACCTACAGAGATCTTGCCTCCAAAAAAAAGACATATGCCAATAGTGTTTCCAGAGTTCATAGAATTCTTCATTTATTTCATACCTGAATAACTTTTTCACTCAATATGAATTATTAAATTATGCTTTACTTTAAGATATTTTGAATCAATTCAATAATTTTGGTTTACATGTGATTAGAGCTGGATTCTAAAATTAGCTTGAGTTTTAATTTATAGACAAGTTGAATTTTCCATCTAGGGGTTTGGAATTATTGAAATACACTTGCATTAATTGACTTACATCACTCTTTTTCCTAAATAGCATCTCTGACTTTAACATGCATATCCAAGTTTTGTTTAGCTTTTATAATTTTATTTTAGATTTGTGATGCTGAGGAATGAACATAGACCTTTGCATGATAAACAAGTCCTCTACTAGTGAGTCATGTCCCCAGCCCCAATTAATTTATATGTTTTCGTGAATTGCCTACTTGAAAATCTATGCTGCTTATTTCTATTTTCAATGACCCTAATCTATTTGTTTGCTCAACTTTACAAGGATATGCAGTTATCTACATATTGGAGAGTCTTTTGTAAAACACATTAGATATATCAAATCTTTTTGAAATATGTTTTACTCATTTTCTTTTATATTTTACCTTGCTAGATTTTTTTTTACATTCTCCTTTCTAGGTCATTATTTTTCTGAATTTACATTTTTATTTTATGTACTTCAGTCGTAGGCTTTGTATTTATTATGATGTTAGTTTTCTCTTTTTCTATCTTGAGAACACTGGCATGTATCTTTATTTTTGTTAGTATCATGCATTTTTGATTCCTAATATGCCAATATTCTATCTTGCTCCATGTAGATGGTGTTTATTTTAATGTATTTGATATAGTAATGAGGTGTGCAGTCATGTCACTAATTTTCTGCCTTAATCTTTTCTGACCTGTTACCAGTATGTTCACCAAAATATCTTTAGTGTGTCAAGCTCATTTTCACATTTCAATTGCAGTGTATTTAAATAGAGACCACTAAGTCTCTTTTTGACATTGAAAATCTCATTGACAGTCTCTTTTGTGAAAGCTTCATGTATAGCACAAAGAAGAGAGATGAATAAAGAATTAAGGTGATAGATGGATTGAGGCCACATCAGCAACATTTTAGACTTCTGTTTTTCTCATGATCATCTCTCCTATGCTGTGATGCAACTGTGCCTGCATGAAGCAAGAAAATGGATAAATTTGGGAATGATTATACTAAATGAGGGAACCCAGGCCCAGAAAGCCAAATGTCACATGTCCTCTCTCATATGTGGATCCTATCTACAAATGTTTGGACTTATATATGAGCTGGAACCAAAAATTTGAAGTAGAGGCCAGTAAGATAGAAAAAGGCTATAAGGGAGGGAGGAAAGGGAAGGATTTTAGGGGATAATATTGCATATATGTAACTAGAAGAACAGATTACAGGGAATGCAATGGTCTAAATGAGGCCAGGGGAAGAGATTGAGTAATCGAAGGGTGGGGGAGGGTCAATCAAAATCCAAGATATTCTGAATAAGACATATGAAAGCCTACTTTTTTTGGATAATATCACATTCAGGAGCCATAGATTGCTACTAGAAAATTTTCAGTGCCAGGAATGGGATACTTTCCAGTGAGTTGTTGGCCAAGGAGGTCCCTGTGTCATCCAAATCATTACAGGCTATTGCCAAGACCCTTGGTTTCTCATGAGTGACAGATGGTAAGACCCTATTGCTGAAGACTTCACATGCCTGGGCAACAAGGTCATTGAGAAATCAAGCTGGTGCTGAGCTGAAAACCTTTTCTTTGTAGAGCAGGCAACTGAAAGCTGGAAAAAGCTGCACTGTATGCAGCTCTATGGGAGACAGAAGTCATTAGCGGTGAAACCAGTGGACACTGGAAGCCTCAAGTTTGGCTAGACAGGCCAAATGACCAAACTTGTGCAATAGTGGCATATTTGCTCTGGGGGAAACCAAATATTCTATAATTGGACTGGGGGCCCTCTCTATGGGAGGGAATACATGCCTGGTACTGAAAACCAAATCAAATGCTTATGGTAGGGGAAGTCATGAGCCTTAGGGGTCTTATGTGGCTAAATGCATATATTATTCTCACCAAACTTCCCTGAAAGAACTACAATTAATGCTCATATTCATACATGAATGCTACTCTCACTTTTCATTAGAGAAGCTTCTCTTTTTTGATGGTGGTGACTACTGGGATGACCAAAAAGTCATCATAGTGCTAAGAGGAATTGATGGAGAAATGCCCAACACTAAAACATCTCTGGCACACCCTCCAAGGCTCAGGGTCCATTGCAGAAGTAGTGAAAAAAATGTAAGAGCCAAAAGAAGTGTACCACTCTTTACAATGCAACTATCCAGACAAAAATTGGCCTCAATATCCATGACCTCACAGTGCTTAGCAATACCTTCACAAGACCCTCATAATAAGAGAAAATGATGATAACACCAAAATAAGAGACTAATGGAAACAGTGAAGGGAAATGATGGAGAATGGAGTTGTGAAGGGGAAAAGGAGTTATCATGGCTTATTGTCTGTAAGTATAGAAGTTGTCAATATTTTTTTTTTTTTAAACAAAACTCACTATGTAGCCCAGGCTGTTCTAGAACTTGGGACAATCATTTTTCCGACAGTTTGCCCAGTGCTGTGATTACAGACCACCATAACCAGTTTTTCTTTTGTATTGTAAATTTCAGGTAGATTTGTACTTACTTAGTATAGAAAAATAAATTTCCAAATCATAGGGTTTAAAACAACCCAGGAAATTTTATTAAAAATGCAGTTCAGGGTCTGGAGAGATGGCTTAGTAGTTAAGCGCTTGCCTGTGAAGCCTAAGGACCCCAGTTAGAGATGCGGTTCCCCAGGACCCACGTTAGCCAGATGTACAAGGGGGCGTATGCGTCTGGAGTTCGTTTGCAGTGGCTGGAGGCCCTGGCGCGCCGTTCTCAATCTCTCTCTCTCTCTCTCTGTCTCTTTCTCTCTATCTGTCACTCTCAAATAAGTAAATAAAAAATGAACAACAAAAAAATGCAGTCCAGTATTCTTACTCTGAAATGTATGTGCTTACATATGCTTATTAATGTGAATCTAACCACATAAATATTCCCTGGATGTGCTTTATACTTCATTTTTTGTTTGTTTCTGGTTTTTTTTATTTATTTCTAAGATATGTGTTGGCTCAATCAACAATTTATCAATACTTCTAGGTCACTACAATGTAAAGATCACCTCCATTAACTTTACAATCAAATATTATGCTTTTTAGTTTCTATCACTATGACAATTGCCATCAACATTCCGACTTGTTATTTTTATTAGAATGGCTTATTCTTTGAATATTTATCCTTACACATTTAACTTCCACATTTAGAGAGCCATCTTTCCATTCTACAGAAATATTTGTATGGCGGATCTCAACCTAGCAGGTTGTGGTGCTCACTCTCCTGCTCCTGTCTTTCACCTGCCGTCACAGAGTCAGTGTCCAGCCTCTGTTTGTGCTGCGCTTCCCCTGCCGTCATGGAGCTTCCGCTCTGTACTGTAAGCCAAAATAGATCCCTTTCTCCCATCAGCTGCTTTGACTGACATTTTTTTTCCAGCATCATGAAGGCAACTACAACACAGGGCTTCAGGGTTTCTGGTTAAATTACAGCATTAAATCTAGAAAGCACAGACACAAGACAACTGTTTGGGCTCTTTCATGTTATAAAGGATAAAAATAACTAGTATAGTCTTTTCAATTTCCCTTTTAAGTTTTATCATTACTAATTTTCCTAAGGCTATAAAGCCTAAATACTTAAGTAGAATACTAAGAATCTACATGATAGCATGAACTCAAATAACTAATTAGATTTGGATGATAAATAAAACAATAAAAATGAATGGGTTTGATAAGGTAAGTTTCCTTACTATGGTATAAGCATTGTACAATATACCTATCTATTAACACATACTATACTACAAAAGACTTTTCATATCTCGATTTAAAAAGATGAAAAAACTATCCATGGGAGGGACTACATACCTGATACTGAAAACAGAGGTAGTCATGAGCCCTAAGGGTATCACAACTGCTGGTGTCTGGCTAAATATATATACTAAGCTCACAAAAATGGCCAGTAAGCACTTCTCTTAATTTTCATACCCACATATTAATGTTACTTTCACTTTTGGTTAGAGAAGCTTATTTTTTCAGATGATAGTGAACTTGGGATGACTCAGAAGGCACCATGGTATTGAGAAGTGACAGAGGAGTGCTCAGCACTGAAATATCTCTATGATACCTTTCAAGGCTCAGGATCCATTGCCAAAGAGGAGGCGGAAAGAATGTAAGACTCAAAAGAATGGTAGGACTCCTTACAATGTGCTCCTCCAGGCACAAAATGGCCTGGATATCCTCACAGTGCCTGCACTACCTACACAAGACCATCATAGTAGGAGGAAAACATCATGACATCAAAATAAAAGAGAGACTGATTGAGAGGGGGAGGGGATATGATGGAGAATGGAGTTTCAAAGGGGAAAATGGGGGGAGGGAGGGAATTCCCATGGGTTATTGTCTACAATTATGGAAGTTGTCAATTAAAAATAAATTAATAATAAAAAGTTGAAACCTAATAATATTGTAATAGTGTTTTAAAAACCTCTAAGATTTCAAGTTAATTTCCTTTCTCTGAGACCCTCAAACTTTTAGTTACCAGTGAGGTGTATCACCTATGACTCAGAGAAAAAATAAATTTTGCACTAGTATTTCTCAAATACATACTTGTCTAGATCTCTTTTCTAAATATTTGTTTCATCAAGCATCTGCATATTGTCTAATAAAAAATGCATGAGATACTGCTCTATAAAATTCAGATAGAAAGCAAACTTCTCTAACAGTTCAAAAGACTGTTTCCCTTTTTATTTTTTTTTATAAGAGTGTTCTAGTTACTAATCCTAAAACTTAATGTTTTCAGATATTTATTTTGCTTTCTGATGACAGCACTGCCACCTCAGCAGAACAAACTTGTTTCTGCTCCAGTCCATCAGCTAGGGGCAACTCAAAGCCTGTGGTATGAAGTCATCTGAAATGTCATGGACTTTCCTGCCATTGTTTGGGATTAAAGCCTTTCTTTTAAACCAGAACTCTTTGGGCACCTCCTTTTATCTCTATGTGATTTTTCCAGCTCAGCATTTTGTAGGTAGTTGGGTATGTTACATGGAGATTTGGACTCAAATCCTGTGTTCCAAGACAAAAATACCAGCCAAGGTAAGAGGGTAAATGCATCCTTCATGAGCCCCAGCCCAGGAATGCACATATTCTGGTTTGCATACTGTTCTGTAAATTGGAGAAGTGGCAGGCCCTAAGCCAACAAGATACAAAGTAAGGAAGCATAGGTCACACTTGCCTATAACTCATGTGTTTTGAATGCTTAGTCCCTAGTGGATAGCATCTTTGGAAGTTTGTTTTGGGGATAGGCTTACAGGTATTATAGCCAGCGCCTCCTTGGTAGATTTCAACTCTCTCTCCTGCTGTTGTTTTCTACCTGTTGTAGCAAAGGTGATGTCAAGCCTCTGCTCATGCCTTGTTTTGCCCTACCATCATGGAGCTTCCGCTTGAGACTGTAAGACAAAATAAAAACTTTCCTCCCATCAGCTGTTTAAGTTTGTGTGTATGATCCCAGCACTGGAGGGTGACTATAGCACCTACTGAAAGAAATATTGCTGCAATGTGATGAAGTATGGGATTAATTTTAGATATTATCTTACCCTTAATAGAACACCATGAAATCAAAGTGTATCTGTTTTTTATTCATTTGAAATTGCATAATAAGTGCATATGAGAATCTGGCATTTAGCAAACATTAACTACTAAGTTAATGAGGGAATTAATGTATTTTCAATGATGAATGCAGAAAACAACTTGAATAACCCATTTATCCACCCCAAAACTATTTATTGAGCATCTTCTAAATGTATAGGAATTCAGAATTTCTATTTTTAAGTGAAAAACTTACTATGCTCCATTAGTGTCTCTAGACACTAATATACCCAGCTGTACTTTGTGAGATTTTCAGTTGCTACAACAATGACCAATCACATGGAGAACTGAAAACAGTACCATACTTGAACAAAGACAACACAAGTTCCACTGAGGAGGTATTTGGATTTTTGCAAAAATGAAAATAGATCTATGTAAGCAGATGTTCAAAACATGTAGAGTAATGTTGTAAAGGCAAGATTGTTTTAGTGAAAGAAGGCAAATGAAAGTAGACAAGTGATGCAGTATATCTCCTTCTGTGCTTTGTGTGGATTTAGCTTTGACTTGTGTTGTTTTTGATGAAACAATGTCCTTGCAAAACCACAAAATGTAGAACTGGCATGATTACATTAAGCCTTTAATCCTAGCATTGAAGAAGTAGAGAATGATCACTTCTAAATTCCATGTCAATGTGGGCTACAGAATGAGATCCTGCATCTAAAAGTTTAGATTAATTAATAAATTAACCCACCCATAACCTGCATAATAATAAATAGAAACCTCAAGTACTTTTAATTCTTAAATTCTAGGTTCCTTTTGCAGATATGGAAGGCATTGTTCTTGGAGGCAGAGTGGTATTACTGTATGCTCTAGGGGTCTGTAAGCTCTTGAGATATTTTTTACCTCCCTCTCATGGACAAAGCAAAAAGTTCACAATAGGAATCAGAGATCATTGCTGACTCACTGTTTGATGCTTCTGTTTTAATTTTTCTTAATTTAATCTAATTTATTTATTTGTGAGAGAGCTTGGGGTGTGCCAGAGCCTTCAGCCACTACAAAGGAACTCCAGATGCATGCATCACTTAGTGCATCTAGCTTTACACAAGTACTAGGGAATCAAACTCTGGTCATTAGGATTTACAGACAAGAGCTTTAACCACTGAGAAGTTTCTCCACCCCTTGATTTTTGTCATTCCTTCATATTCTAACTGGATAGCAAGTACCCTACTCTCCATGGTTTTATTTAGTGATTTTTCTCCTGTGTTCTTAAGTATGCTTTGTAGTATGCCTGAGCTGTCTATCTTCTCACCCCTTTTATATCTGGGGAATTTCTGTTCATCTTAATCATTACAGAGATTTTATTTCCTGCCTAACTATACCCTAGTTCTCATGTGCCTAAGTTTCCCATATCACACCAAACCCAAACACAGCTCCTAGCCCATTGACTTGGATAGTTATTTCATATTGTCTCCTTCATGAACAGGCACAAAGTAGTGACTGGACTGTGTTCACGTCATTGAAACAGCAAACGTCTTGTCCTCTGACATATCTACCTAACAAGCTTGGAAACAGATACTTTGCTCTTACTCTCATTCCTCTTGGCTGCCAAAAAACTGTCATTTGTGTATTTACATATTGACTCAATTTACTTCCATATTACATATTGACTCAGTAGTATCTAGTGGTGAGTTTTATTAAGTCCCACTAAGTTGAAGGTAAAAAAATATGAATTACAACAAGAAGATTTCAAATACCTCAGTTAGTTATGAGTTTATCATTATATATATTAAAATTAGCATTTGACTTTAAAGTCTAATCTCTCTCATTACTTTCATTTCCTCAACTATTTAAAAATATTTTACAACTAGTCATATTTCCCAGTTACTGAAGCATGCCAGAGATTTGCTGGCCTCCATGGTTACCAGTCCTTGATTGGAAAGTATTTTTTCTCTTATCTTCATTATACACTCTTTGTCCTGTAGTTAATTTACTAGATTTTCTAGAAACATCATCCAATCACAGTTATCCTTTCTATGATCAAACCACAATATTTTCTTGAAAGTTTTATTACATGTGTTGAATATAGTAGTAGTGCATTGTGATTTGGTTGAAAGGTGTATTTTCTTACTACTTAGTTAGAATAAATAAAATAAAATAAATTAAAATTCCCCAAATTTTGGAATATTTATAAGATGAAAACTCAAACATCTGATATTGACATAAGATTTTTATATAATGTGAGAATTGATGCAAAACTGTGTATGTACTATAAAAATTTGAAGGCTCAAAATATTTATATCCACTGGTGTACTATTGATATGCTACTATCACTAACAAGGGATCACTTTTTTTGATTAACTTTTAATGTACAGAACACAAAAGCTGTTGAGTGCTAAAAAACTCTATGTCAAATCTCAGAGATCATCTGCTAAGTGTAGAGGATCTTTTGCCCTCCAATTTCTAGATATGAGAAAAACCAGACAATTTTCATTAGCTATGTCTGAATGTTTGTGTCACCCTCACATTTATGGTTGAAACCTACTGCCTACTGTGCTAGAGTTCCTTCCCAAGTCCATAGTCTCTGAGATAAAGGGATTTAATGGACAGGAAACTCAAGGACTGTTTCTTGGCATCAGGGAAAGAAAGCATGACCTAAACAGGTAGGCTTAGAATTGTTTTTTAATTTTTAATTTAATTAATTTATTTGAGAGAGAGTGAGCATGAGAGAGAAGCAGATAGATGATAGATAGATAGATAGATAGAGAGAGAGAGAGAGAGAGATAATAAATAGATAGATGAGAGAGAATGGGCTGGCCAGGGCTTCTAGCCATTGCAAACCAACTCCAGACGCATGTGCCACCTTGTATATCTATCTGGCTTACGTGGATCCTGGGGAATCGAACCTGGGTCCTTTGGCTTTGCAGGTAAATGCTTTAACTGCTAAGCCATCTCTCCAGCCCCGGTTTAGCATTGACAGTTGCCAGTCAGAGCAACATAGAAAGATGAGGAAATGGGAGTAAGAGGTTGGAAAGTGGGTGGGTGCACTCAGGAGAGATGGGAGCTGCAGGTGTGAAGCTATTGGTACATATATGAGTATCTCACGAATAGGACAGTTGTTCTTTCATTTTTTTTTTATTGTGTCCTTTTCCTCAAAAGGAGGTATGTGAACTTTGCTGGAATAGAGGAAGCATCCCTGTTTTTATTAACAAGGTGTTAACAACCACTGCCCATGCTCATACCATGACATTTGTGAAATTCCCATCCCAAACAGTGCCTGGGAAGACCTCCTTCCTAGCATCCTCTGTGCATAAGTGGTTATTTGTGGGATAGGATTAAATCGCTAGGGTGTAGACTCCAAAACGGAAGAGCCCTGTTACACAAAGCCAAAAGGAGCTTAATGTAGCTTGCCCGCTCCTCACTTCTCCTGTGAAAGTATAGCAAAAATATTTCATTTGTGCATAGAGAGACACTCGTCAGAGGTGAACCAGCTTGTGACTTGATCTGAACTTCATGTCTTCTGGAACAGTGAGCAGTGAATATCTGTTACTTATACATTGTTCAGTTTGAGACACATTGCTATGCCAGCCTGAGCATCCTACAACAACACTCCTTTTCTGGGGCATTTTCATCTCCTTACTCACTTAAGAACCCAGCAGTTAGCCTCCACGTGCAGTATTAGGTCCTACTGGGGGCCTCATATTGGCTTTCACACACAGTGAATGTATCTGTCAGAGCTGTGGAGGGAGTGCCAGCCTGTCCTTAAGTCACTTCTCAGGCACCAGCATGCCAAATGAGCAGGAGGCACTCTGCATGCCAAGTGCATACACCCAGGAGGCTGGGGCTCCTTTCCAGCCCGAGCGTGATGGCAGTTTTTTAAAGTTGCTAATCCCTAGGTTGTCTCACCACCCTGCTTGTTTTCTCACCTGGATAACTACTGCTCTCTAAAAATTCAAGATGTTGTCTACTTTTGTGGAAGTACTTTGTTTTACAGTTTCTTCTATATATTTCACTTGTATCTCATAAACCAGGGCGTGGTAGATACAAATCTGAATGAAAGACAACGTCCTTCCATTCTGGCATCCTTTCTTGTGTTCAAAAATGACAAGTCTGTTCTAACCCCTGACATTTGCTGCCTCTTCTGCCTGAACTGATTTTCTCTGTGTTTACCTGCAAACACCTACTAACTCATCAGCACATTGGCACAGCATTTCCTCCTCAATCCACACCCCATAACCCCAATGGGTGAATCTTGATATTTTTGTATTTTCTGTGCTTATATACCTGTGTATAATATTTATGAGGAAAAAAATATAGAGAGAGACTTTTTTTATTTGTGCTGTTTTCCTTCCTAGAGTACATAATCTATAATATATGATTTTAAATGGTGTAGTACTTAATTGCCATTATATCACTTGACTTGGTATACTTTCATGGATAGGGCCCATGTGACATGAAAACAGAATGGAGGCAGTGGGAGGGTACAGATGGGTAGGGATGGATTCAGAGGGAGAAGAAAGGAGAAGAATGAACAAAAACAAATTTTGTTTGAAAATGCTATAATAACCTTTGAGCATTTTAGCCTAGCCACCGCCTCTGACCCAAGCTCCCTACTTCTTGCTCCAGACACCATGTAAGGATCCTTGCCTCATGCAACTTCAGTTGCCATGCCTTCCTTGGCAGATGGGCTGTTTCCCCTAAACCATGAGTCAGAGAGAAGGAGAAAGAAAGAGAGAGAGAGAGAGACTATGAATGCCACAATACCCTATTGTAACATATATACTATATTTGCTAATTTTAAATTATTGAAAAAAAAAACAAAATAAGAAAAGAAAACCAAGGAGGAAGTTGATATTCATGGAATGCAAAATTTGAGAAAACTGTATGGTATAGTGAAAATGAGCAAATAACATATTTAGTAATATGTCAACTGAACTAGAAGGCGGCTTCTTTTCCATGAGATGCCCCTGTTTTCAGTTCATTGCTGTGTTTTTTTCATAAGAACACAAAAAAGGTGTTTAATACTCAAAGTAAAGTTTCTAATTCCTGGATCCTCATTTCATCCTTACAGCAGTAAGTTGCTTCTTACTGTTTATTTGCTATTTGTTTTAAGATGTATTCTTATTAATAGTGCTGGGATTCAGTCCAGGTTCTTCTTCATGGCAGGACATGTGTATAAAGCCAGCCCAATTGAAACCAATATTATCTTTGTGATGCTAACTTTTGGCCACCCACAAACTATGAGATACTGATACGATGTCTTCAGGGAAGAACCTGAAATGATTCACATAGTCCCCAAAGTGCATGAAGTAGCTTGACACATTCAATGAATTTTTGTGGTTTGGGCTATTTATTTTTTTAAAAAATAAATGTATCCTTTTTCATTTATGTAGTTGTTTTATTGTTCACACTGAAGTTCATACATAAAAAGAGAAAATGAGACTCAGTTTCCTAAGTAATTTTATGCTTGTGTTTTTCCTGAAAGAGAGAAGGAAAACAGTCTGCCAAGTGTTTAGCCAAACAAAGAGAAGTCATAATTCTATATCCTACTCCACACTCACTGAATGAAGGCACCTGATATACACAAGATGTGTTCTACAGATATTTTTGAAAACAATTGGTTGTGGCCACACTATTAATTTGGTAAGCATGGCTAGATGCATCATGTGCGCACTTAATGCACAATGAAAATATAACATCCATTGTACAATAATCAGAGAATGAAGCCATGAAACCTCTCTTGTCTTGCATGGTTTCTTTAAGTTTATTTTTATTTATTCATTTATTTGAGAGAGAGAGAGAGAGAGAGAGAGAGAGAGAGAGAGAGAGAGAGAGAGAGAGAGAGAGAATGGCCTCATAAGGGCCTCCAGCCACTGCAAATGAACTCCAGGTGATTGTGCTGCCTTGTGCATCTGGCTTACAAGGATCCTGAAGAATCTAACCTGGCTCCCTTGGCTTTGCAGGCAAGCACCTTAACTGCTAAACCATTCCTCCAGCCACTACATGCGTTTTTAACACTTTTTTGGTGCTTTTTCTTTGCTATTAGTCTTTTTTGGGGTCTAGAGTTACTCGCAGGGTGAGTAAAGTCCTTCACAAACATCCATCTCCATCCTGAGATTCCACACCTTAGAATAGCACATTTTGACTCAGACTCCTTGATTTGAGCAGAAATCCCTGCACTGCTATGTTTTTAGGCACGAATAGAACAATGTAAACTGCAAACATGCTCTCCTGAGGAAGAGGGGTTGAAGGGACCACACATGGGCTGTCATCTCTAGCATAAGTGGGATTAACCCATCAGTCATGTCTCAAAAAATTAGTAATTAAAAGATGAAATTAACTTCAAATGTCCAATGACAAGCATTAAGCCAGTGGTCAGTCAGAGCCTGGGGATCTGTGCAACTCCAGTAATTCCTTGTCATAAAGTCAGCAGTGGTAGCAGTGGAATGGAGCCTTCCAGAGTAAGAACTAGAACTTCCTGAGATTATGAGTGTAAATGCATTCCTATATTATAAATTTAGATTTAAACTAATTCACATTTATATATTGGAAAGTAGTATAATTGGCATTTATACTTTTGGCAAAATGTGTTTATTACTAGAGGCTGCTTATAAAAATGATATTTGAGTACCTATAATGACTATAAGATAATTTCTGGTAGTATTTTGGTGGCTTTGCCCCCATAGCTTCATAGATTTGCATAATAGGTTGGGAAAGCATATTTAACCAATGCTCTTTAATGCCCTTAAGCTCTGTAGAGGTTTCCTTATAGAAAGTCATTCTCTTTTCACCTCAATAAATTAGCTTGTTCTCATAATGTCCCTTTCTCTACACATCCCATTAGAAGTAAGATTTGCTTGGCTTGTTTCTTATTTACTGACAGCAACCCTTTAAAGGGAATTCATGCTCCAATTATATTTTAATTGTTCATTTGGGAGGACACTAAAAGAAGCTCAGATACTTATATATATTTTGAAAATATGACTGAAATTCCTGTTATATAGAGCATTGCTACCTGTGACAGACACCAAGCTAACAATGCTGTTGAAGCAACATTGGGTGAAGGCGAAATCTGTGTTGTCAGTGGTCCCATGACACAATACACAAGCGATGTAGGTAAGCAGTCAGACTGGCATTGTATGTCTTGTATTTTCACTAAGAGTTTTATGACCTTTAACCTAAATTTCCTCTTTTGTAAGATATGTGTGGGATTAGTTTCATAGATTACTTCTTAAGTATATTCTTACAGAAATGATGACTTTTTTTTCTCTCTAAAAGGGGGAAATTATTTGAGAGAAGTTTGAGAACCAATACTGCAGCAACAAGAACATATACAGTGGCTGGGTATAATATGGACAAATGTGAATGAAAAGTTTTTCTGGAGCTGGGAACGTGATATATGACACAAGGGTAAGAGTCTTACCCTGGAGTTGATGGTAAGACTTGTAAACCTGCCCCAGTTTCTATGCCAGGTGCTTATGCATGTGTTCAAATTCATATTGTCATTAGACTAGCCAGCAACTCTGTGATCAAATTATCAGTAAAAATGGCAGTAGGTTTTGCTACTTCTGAGATGAAGTTAAAAAAAAAAAAAGACTTAATCATCATTTGAGTCATTATTTCTTAGGAACAGGACATAGTTTGAAGTAGGATGGTGAATTATTCCTTGCAAGAGGTGCAAGGATGAGGAAAAAGATGCATGGACAAAATGTAAGATTAAAAGATTACTTTTGGAGCAGCAGATAAATATGTACTTAGTAGATTAGTAAAATCAATGTCTTTCTGATTAGATTCTGGTACTGTGGAGCCATTGGAATTTCTCGGATGGCTGAGACTTTTTAGATCAAGGTTGATAAAGCTTCTCTGATCATTCTCAAAGCCTAAAGATACCTATTTTATGGCAAAGTGGAAGATAGGTAAATCTTACCTTCAGATATTTTCTAATTCTCTTTTATATCCTTCAGAATATGCTAATCAATTTCATTTCCTGTTATTGTAGTGTCTTCATTTATCTATTCTATGAGTTAAGCAATTTTTTAAATCTTAGAATGTTCCTATAATCCAATGAATGTATATACATACATAACACATTACTATAACAGGGCCTGGATTACATATATATATATATACATACATACATACATATATATATATATATATATATATATATATATATATATACATATATATGTATTTACATAAATTACTAAATTTCTCTCCTATTCTCTTGAGTATGATAATGCCCAAAGAGAAGAAAATGGGCATTATTTGGAAGGACAATTGGGATGTTTTGTATGTTAAATTACCTAATAGTCTCAAGTGTTCATGATTATGCTTACTACTTAGTCCCCACCACAGGGGACCTTTGGGAAGTAAAGCCTTTTTGGAGGAGGTGTATTGTTGGCAGGGGTCAGGGGATCTTGGGGTTGAGAGTCCAGCCTACTAGTTGCTCAGAGTTAGCTTGCTCTTGCTGCACATTCTCCCTCTATGGCTGATGTATGGTGATATGACACCCTAGCTTTTCATCACCATGAGTAAATTCCCTTGGATCTATAAGCCTGAAATAAATGCTTTCTTCCCACAAGCTGCATTTGTGCAGGTGTTTTGTCCCAGCAGTGAAAAAGATAACCGCTACAATAATTTGATCAATTACATTGGGAGTTTTGAACATTCAATGCTATGTTCGACTTATTGACAGAATCAATGAGGAGGACTGATTTGATCTAAAGAGATGCTTTGTGGGTAAGTTTGGCAAGTTGTGTATAAACTAAAGTAGTGCTGAGTGGCCATTAAGATGTGACTATAAACTTTCCTCGTCAATTTCTTTTGGTTTTCTATTTAGCAGGTAAAATTAGTAGCTAAAATTTTAAAAAGAAGTATGAGTCAATGTTTTACAACCTATATTCTTGCTGAAAGTTTTTGGTTTCAAGGCACATTCTTTTAGAGATTATTAGCTTTAGATCAAAATTGTCATAAAATGAAGACCTCTCACCTGTACTAAAACCTCTATGAAACTAATAATTAGTACATTTAGAGTTTAAAAATATATATATACTTTGTGCATTGTATTACAAATTACTCAGGTATATCTTTGAAATAAAAGAAATGCCATAGTATGTCTTCATGAAAATAAGAATGGCCAGTGTGGGGACAGATTTTATCTTTTAAGGAATCTTGAATGCCATGTGCAATTAGTTGTAGAACTATATGTTGATGTGCTGGTTATCTCTAAATAAGAAATATGTCCCTGAATATTTTACTATAAGTAGTATCATTTAATTTCAGATCTATGGAATATGTTCTTTCCAAAGCATCAATTTTTTTCTAGTATCCATTTTTTGAAACTGATATTGTATGACTTCTTTTGCTGAAAAAACCATACATTTAAAATAACATGTTAATTTAAAAAATAAACCAGATACAAAATCTTGTCTTGTATTTACAGACAAATTTTAATGGAATATTTCATGGTCCAACACAAATATCAGACCGAATGACACTAATTCTTGTACAGCCTTTGGCTTACCCTGTATAACAAAATCTGTTATTTAAAGTAGACTATAAAATACCTCATGGTAAGTGAGCTTCCAAAGACACAAAGAAAATCCTCCATAAATTTAAATGCTTATCTCAAATTCCTATAGTTATAAGCTTAGGATGGATTTATTATTAATTGCATTATCTTAGGTAGTTGAAACATATTGATTGGTTAGTGTGAAAATAAAAAAAAAAATAGGTTTAGATATTTTTGCTTCTGTTCCTAGTCAACATTAGTAAACACACATAAATGAATGTAAAATTACCTTTACAGAGTTTTGAAATTTTGGCAATCTCAAGCAAATTTCCTTAAGTCAGCAACACTTTTTATTACCCTTAGTCAGCATATTACAAGGTTCATATATTTCAAGGACTAATAATAAAATGTTGTACCAGTAGGATAACATTTATTTTAATACTTACTAATTTTTAAAATCTTCTTTTATAAATTTAGAAAAAAAGATGGATGTTACTGAGAAAACTGAAAATGGACCAATAAGATATGCACTTGAAAAAGAAATTCAAAATAAAGAAACAAAAATTGAGACATCCTTTGAAAATTTTCATTGGGAAAAAAGTCTGTCTTTTAGTGTCTGTTTACAAGCCTAAAATGCACTAAATGAATAGACAATTCAGTAATGTCCAACAAAAAACTAAAATTCCAATTTTATTTTTCCATATTTATCAGACATTTTTTTTCTGACAAGACTTTACTGAAAGATGAGATGCAAAAGGGAACCCTGTAAGAATGTTTATAAGAGTTGTACATGACATATTTAAGTGCCACTCAGTACACATTGAATACTTTGAAAGTATATAGGCATATCCACATGCAAGTGTCATGTACCTAATATTACAATATGCATTTTGTTATTGTGAAAATGTTAACGGCGAGAGTAGATTCAATAATTGTGTTTGTATTCTATGCCATAGACTTAATTTTGGTGTATCTTCTTTATAGCACAGAATATCTTTTTAAATACTGTCATAAATATACCCTTCCAAAAGTTGTAAATTTCATGTCACATAAATAGATCATTTTATTTTTGAAGCTACATTACTGGGAACACCTGCTTTTCTTGGTATCATTTTCAGAGATAAGTCTTTAAATTCTTTTTACCATGGCAAACTTGTTGCAAGATTTGTTATGTTGAAATATTTATGATAAAAATGGAGCTTTCTTGAGGGAACATTTTTTGGTTGAATGAAAAGCTAAACAACCAATTCACAAAAATTGATGCAAACCAAATATGAAAACGTAGATCAGCAATTGCAAACTCAGAAAACCTTGCATTACTACTTAACTGCATCATTGAATCTACAATACATACAGTGAATACAGTTAAATAATTTTTTTAAAGATTAAAGTTTTACACATTTATAAGGAGCAATATTACTAGCTTTGAAAAACCACTAGATTATTTTTCTTTCTATATATGAGATGCAATCAACACAGAAACATAGAGGAAAGCAAAAAGGAAAAGGAGAAAGATAGCAATTCTGTTCACATTTTGTGGTTTTCTTGAACCAATTAGTCACCACTGCTTTCAACCATATTTTATTGCGTATGACTTTCACGATTTGTAAATATAAAACGTGTCTACTAGGATCATGTACAAGGAAAAGCATCTAAAGAAAGAAAGCATCTGAGGTTTGGCAGTACTGTGTGTACGTGTAATGGTGCATTTCATGCTGCACACAAAAGTCCATGTGGGATTCGCTGCGGCTTCGACCCTGGATGCGGGAAAAGTGCTTAAGTGCTGAGCCCTGGGAAGCTGTCCTTTGCCCCTGCGATAATCACGTGTCTTTTAACTTCTTTTGAAATATACAGCATATTCCGAAGGGGAAAATAGGTTTTCTTTTCTTTACATCTTTTTCACATTTGGGCCCATTTTCTCCAAAATAATTATACATTTCTTGGCTAAATATATATGTATATATACATATATACATATATATGGAAAATATGGTAGATATTAGATCAAATATTATTTGTAACATACCCACATAACACAGAAACATCTTATTTTAACTTTAAACATATTTCATAGGTTCACCATCAGAATTTGAGAAATTTATGTAACCTTTCATTCCTAGAGGAAAATATGCTGATAAAATGGCATTTTATTTTAGGATAGCTAAATAACACCATTGAAAAGTTCATACTATGCCTGTGCAGAAAAGAGTGGACGTTTGTGGCAATATGTTGCATTATTTGGGGATTTCAGTAAGGAGGCAGATTTAAAATACTTAGTTTTAGTTTATATCAATAACACTTCTCAGGAAAATAAATCATATACAGAATTTGTACTTAAAACACAGTGCTGATTTGCCAGAAAATAAATCACATTGTAAAAGTGAAGTGATATATCAGGTTGGATTGCAAAGTGTTGCCATTTAAATTAGTTTTTTAAAATACCACTATTATAATACAGTGAAATATTAAATAGGCATGAGAAGAACTATTTATACCAAGTTATCGTGTTTTACCTGTAGGAAGCTAATGAGAGAGGAGGGAAACAAACGCATATCCATACATCACAGAATACACTACAAGAAGTTGGCTTTTGAGATTTCCCAGGGAGTGTGGAGTGCATTGTTATGAAAGTCCCAAAATGATCCTTCCTGGGATATCTTGTAAATAATTACTTCCTCTATGTATATTGAAGTATCATAGCCCATGTTAAAAGTGAGAGGTAGAAGGATTATTGTTAAGTATGCATGGCAGAGAAATTACCAGCTATATCCAATAACTATTGCATTCAATATTAATCTCAATACATAAAAATGCTGATGATTTTAGAACCCATTCTTGTATGTTGTCCCCTGTAACTCTCTTTATTGTCTTACTACTTTCAATCCATTGCCTTTGGAAGGGCATAAGTGCAAAGGGCACGTCTGGATTACAAATGGGAGAGGAAAGGAACTAGGGGATAGAAAAGTTTTCCATTAAAACCTAAGTGACTTTACCTCTCAAATGTACTCTGTGTGCTTTGAATAAACTTGTACTCATAACAAAAGTACTTAAGTATATTAAAGCACACACAATTCAAAGGAAGGTTAAGAATGTTAAATTCAATTAGACATGAATTAAAGTCAGAAAGGTTATTTGTTCTGTGAAGTAATACTGAAAAATTATACCAAATAATTTTACAATGTTAGGTCAAATTTTATGTAAGAAGAAGTAACTTACTTATTATGTAAGTATTTTAGTATGTGAGAGGTGGAGATGTGAAAACTCTTGGAACTTGTTTAAGAATTCCTTAAAATCCCTTTGCATTAACTATCCAGCAATAGAATTGCAGATATTGCACTGAGTATATTTCAATATTGCCAGTGTATATTTCAAAACAAATTATATTATCTACACTAAGATTTCCTCTTTCCCAGTATTCAAAATGCATATTATAATTACATGGGTTTCCAACATCCATACACAGCTAGTACAAGATACTTACATGTACGTACACTGTAGTTACCTATATTTTGCATAGTTTTTAGTGTGTACTTTGTGCCACTTAAGAAAAAGCATTACTCAGTAATTTTCATTAGTTGTTTCACTTATTTTAGCTGTGATTACTGCTTAGATTTTTATTTTGTTTTGGGTATATGTCACAGATTACTACTTGCAGAAGGAAATCTAATATTGGGCATTTAAAAAGGTTCCATAATTATAAATACCATGAGAAAGTTGCAGTAAGATACTATTTCTTTTATATTTTCTCCACAATCAAAAACACCGTGGAATTTCATATTTGTCATCTGTTAAATTTTTCTTATGTCCAAAGAAAAAAGAAAAGAAAAGCATTTTCAATGTCCCCATTGGTAACACTTTGCAATAAGTGGCACTAAATTACACAAGAACTGCTATGTTACATGGAAGAGCCATCGCTGTCACACAGCTGCTGTACACGTGCCTATGTGAATCTCAACGCTGTTACAGTCATGAGTACATAATTACAAGTGAGCCTGTTCTTTCCATTAAAATATTTATATTTTTACAAAGAAATAACTAAATGAGGTGTTTGCTTCTTTGCCATAATCAGGAAAGTTGGTATTCTTTCTCTATTTGTTATATTAACTGTGGAGTTTCTATGAAAGACTAAACATCTTGAGTATATATGAGATCATCCAGTTTCTAGGTCAAGTTCCAATTTCAGGTCCTTAAACTGCTTCTTGGACTTTTCTGGTGAAAGAAAGCAAGTTGGAATCTATGTCCTGTTAAATCTGTCTTCCTCTCGTACACACACAGACACACACACACACACACACACACACACACACACACACACACATTTCACTTGTGCTTTCATACCTTCTATCTTTACTCTTACAATCACACTTTAACCTTCCTTCCTAATTTTGATCACCATTCTTCCTAGGACATTTAGAAATGTAAAAGAGGATAAGTGAAATGATGTTTAGATTTTTCAGTAGAGGGCAACCAATGTATACTGTAAATATTTCACTGATAGATAATATATTATTCTGGTGATAAGCAATGCCTTGTATTATATTGGGCTGGTGGTGTGCACTCCCTCAAAGGAGTTCCCTAGTGACAGTGCTCACTTAGTGGAGATAAAGTATGTCTCAGTGAGCATACAAGTATGCATATTTCAAGACTTTTAAGTTCACATGAGTCCCATTTAGAATTTGATCTTATTTTTCTCTCTGATATGTTGGAATAAAAATGACCAGAACTATTATAACTTATCAAATATTTTTTTAAAATAAGAAAGTATAACTCTATAACTGTTTTTTCCTGTCACAGAAAATTATATTTAATTCAAATTAAACTATGTTTAACTAGAAAATATGTGATTAAAACTTGCAAATTTCTACCATCAGTTATTTTTATGAGTTCTAATAAGATTTTGTGTTACTCAGAAGAGTGAAAAGAGTCAAAAGTCTTGACAAGTAAATGATTTTAGATTTCTAATTTTATGGTGCTATAAATAATGAGTGAGTTATTTAGGCAACAATTTAGCAGTTGGAACCAAGTAGAGAATAGATGAAATGGAGAGGGATCCTAAATAAAGCATCGATGAAGAGGGCAATTTTGTAAATGCATCCTGAAATTAGGCTGTAAATAGTAATTGATGATGCCGTTCATACAACTTAGTTCAGCAATAAGAACCTTTCCATTTAGAACTAACAGGATGGATTTTGCTTTGTGGAGTCTTTCTAAAGATTATGCATTGAAAGATATGAACAGTTTATAAACCTAGTCTAGTTTCAATGTGTCTAGAGGCACCTACCTGATTCTCTCAAACTACCATACTATATTAACATATTATTGCATTTTTCCACAGATGGTATGGAGTGAACTGTAAAAACAAGCATGCAATCACATCAATGCAGACTTATTTCCTTAAAATGTCATACTGTATATGATTTATTATGTTAACACTCAACCACATCATATTATTTATGTTCTGTATATTTTGAAAAAGTGCTGCTTGACTGACATCGTCCTTTTCGTTTGTAAGAAATCAACAAGATAAATGCTTCAACAATAAAAAAAAGTTAAAAAATTCTAACATTGTCCTTAAAAGATTTATACTTTTCTGATAAATAATCTAAGATACAGCACCCTTACCTTTCATTTGATATTAATACATGATGTTGTACTCAACCATTCTCAATCCCCAAAAAATAAATTCCAAGATATTTTTAAAACCCTAGGCCATCATGCTATCAAACATCACAAGTTTAACTACCATACTGACATATTCATTTTCTTCTTAAAGGTGCATTGCTTGCAAATGGGAAAATAATTTTTAATCTAACTGGATTTTTATACTTTAGCTTATAATAAATTTAATGAAATCTAATCTAGCAGTATTGTAATTTTTTTACTAGAAGAAATAAGCCTTTAGATTGACTCTGTGTCATATTTAAGAATACAGAATTTCATAATAGTTAAATACACCAAAATTTCAAAATAATCCAGAGAAAGAGACTTTCACCTTGGAGTTAAAAGCATGGCAGAAATTTTCTATCACTCACTGTTTCAGAAGTTTGTACCTCACAAAATGCATAGACAGGAATTTAATATAAAGAATTAGTTCATTTATACAGAAAACATACCTTGAACACTTCTTTTTGGCAAATCAACATAGGTAAGCAGCTTTGGAACTGCCAAATTAAATTTTGTAACTAAGAGTTTTTTTTTTTAATTTAGGTTATTATTTAACTGTGGTTGTGATTTAAAACCTGAGGCTGTGCACTGGTTGTTAGCTTAAAATTACCTTTCCTTATAACATTGTGCTTCCATTGTATCACAAATAAAAATTAACAAGAACTAGAAAAATTTGTTGTTGAACAGTGCTAGGACATACAGACAAAAATACTAATACGTGTTATCTACTTATAATATTGGTTTAAGTAATACCTAAAGGGATATAATGGACGTTAGAAAATGTGTACTTATGACTGAATAACCTACAGCCAAAAAAGTTAAATATGTATCAAATAATGTTTAATTGGATTTATTATATGCACTATATACAGATACTAAAATGTCTCAAAATTGTGCCCTACTTCAATTTTGTTTAAGCAAGTGAATCCTTATGTAACAAATAAATTATAGAATCAAATAGAAGAATGAATGAAATCTTTATGATTCCAAAATTGGTTAAATGTTTGTAATAATTTATTGGTAAATGAAGCTAATAGCCTAATGGAAGGAACTTTATAAGAATATGAGATGTCTTGTAATGATTAGAATCCATACACATGGCTTCTGTATCAAACACTAATTTTTTAAATAGCAAATTGATACAGTATTACCATTCTATTTTCAAACATTCCAGAAACTACACTACAGTGTTTTCAGTTTGTGTTTTTTTTTAGGGCATATGTTTTCTAAAACATGTTGTCTTTGAAGATAGACAGGTAGAAAACATTGTTTGTAAACCTCTAATCTTCATTTAAACTTGAGCATATTAGGCTGTTACCTAATCATGCTACTTGTGAAAGCTGTCCAATGGCAAACTGGTAAAATATGTGACTTAAAGGAAGAGAGATGTGGGGAGGCGCTGTGCATACGTATTCTTTTCAATGTACAAAAACAACTCAATATCATGATCCAGTGAGATGATTAACATTGTTAAGGCTGTATATTCAAGCACTGTATGTTAAAAGAGCAATGGTGCAAAATTTAGGCAAGAAAATGTCTTGCATTATGGGTGGTACAGTAATTAAAGAATGATGCTTTCAACAGCTGATTGTTGGTGTGCACTGGCTACTGGTAGCAGTACGGTATGGATGTTAATAAAAGTAGGAGAAGATGGTAGGAATGATTTCTGAAAGATGATTGCCAGTTTTCTCCAGCAGTCAGCCTGGTAAATAAAACCCAGAACCGTGGCCTGAATTTTAAATGAAATACTCTTTTTTCTCTTCTGCATTGACTTGGCTGCCTTCAGCGTTGATAATGGCTGTGTCAGCATCTGGTGCATCCTCGGCTCCTTTAGCTTCATTTGTTAAGTATGTTCCTGTGGATATTGGAAGAAAAAAGGCAAAAGTTCTAAGAACCTTGTAAAATAACCTATACTAGAGCTACAATTGTGCAGAAAGGAATTTTCATCAGAACTCTTATAGACTGGAACACATTCTGAGCTATAATAAGACACACACATCCAACATTCTATATTGGCCCTGCTTTTCAGGTTTCAGGGCATTTATTTCCAGTAAATTTGTGTCCCAGTTAACTAGATGCAACAGCCCAAATGAAATGGGTAACATGTAATTTTGACTTCTTTAATGATTGGTAAAGACCCTACAATGTGCCTTCAACAATCAGGATCCTTTATAAAAACACAGTGAATGGGTGTGTCAAATATTTGATATTCTTTTACTTAACTTCATTTCAAACTAAGCTATGCCAATAGTATATAGTGTGGGCTATTGTAAAAGTTATGTGTTTTGTTCAAGAAAAGTGTAAACAAGATCATTAACCACATACTTATAGTTGGGTCTCAGTCTTACATATACATTACAACATTTTTTAAAGTTTTTATTCATAATTAAAACAAATTTCCCAAACTATGTAAGTAGCTCAGGGAAAAATAAAAGAAACTGTATAACTTATGTCTAGGACAAAGAAATCTCCTAACAAGCATCTGAGCTTATGTAAGCTTATCTAGCATCTAAGCATATATATGAATGCCTTACATTGTAAAGGTAGCATGCACTTTAAAATACATTTATTTAAAATACATTTACATAAATGATAAACCATTTGAAGTGTTACTTATCAACAGTTTTCTAGAATAATAACTTAATATATAGTTTCCTCCCTTTTTCTTTATTTTTTCAAAATTTTAAAAAATTATTTATTTATTTATTTCTGAGCAATAGACAGAGAGAAAGAGACAAATGAACTCAAGATGCATGTGCCCCCTTGTGCATCTGGCTTACATGGGACCTGGGAAATTGAGCTTTTAACTGGGGCCCTTAGGCTTTACAGGTAAGCGCTTAACCACTAAGCCATCTCTCCAGCCCTCCTCCCTTTTTCTTTATGTACCTCTGTCCACTCCCGAAGCCTACATATTCATAAGTCTTCATGATAAAACTGGTCTTTAGAATTATACTTTGTGCAGAATTAAGAGTACTGTTAGTATATAGGTATAGTGCATAGTTATACTGTTAGTATAACCTACCTTTATGTCTTGCAAGATATCGACCCAGCAGAAATATGGAACACAGGGTGACAAACACAACAACAGCCACTATTCCTCCGATAAGGGCGTGGTCAGGGCCATTCTGGCCAGCCAGAGAGTTGGGATCTGGAAGAGAAAGAAAATCACTGTTCTAGTCATTTGTTAACCAGCCTTAAAATAAGTGTCTTTATTAAGCTGGATAAGTTTAAATAGCACAGTTCTGTTAAAGTAAAACTGCATTACTGTGTATTATATCCATCATTCAGTCAGTGCCAAGTCCTAGTGTGTCTATAACATACAAGATACCTGTGAACAGAAGATTTTGCACATCAATCACTGTCATCACAGAGGTTCCAAATGGAAAGATTATATGAGTAAATACACATATATGAACACAGTTATATGTTGTTACTTGATTATTACTTATACCTGAAAATGCATGTGTGTGTAGGTATGTATGTATCTGGGTGTGTGCATATGTGTGCGTGTGTGCATACATACACATATATGTGTAAATGCATATATATGTGTGTGTATACATTCATGTTATTGTAGTCAGGTTTGCATTGCTGGTAGAAATCATCCAACCACGAGCAGCTTGTGGGGATAAAAGAGATTTATTTTAGCTTGCAGTCTCTAGGAAGAAGCTCCACGATGGCAGGGAAAACAATAGCATGAGCAGACAGTGTACATGGTCCCCTGGCCAACATCAGGTGGACAATAGCAACAGGAGAGTGTGCCAAACACTGGCATGGGGAAACTGGCTGTAACACCCATAAGCCTGGCCCCAATAATATACTGCCTCCAGGAGGCATTAATTCCCAAATGTCCATCAGCTAGAAACCTAGCATTCAGAACACCTAAATAAACCACCACCCACATATATGTGTACATATATGCGTATGTATTCATATACACACACATATATATAAACACATGTATACACATTTGTACTATATAAATACATATATATGTGATGTGATAAATGCAATTATATCATTTTCAATAAAATTAATGGTGGGAAATGCTGGGGCTGAGTATGATAATTTTAGGTTAGTTATAATGTATATAGTATGTACAGCTATGGAAAGTAGTGAATACTCTAAAAGAGTTATGATGAGGAGTTTGACAATGTCTCCTTAGGCAACACCCACATTTGAAGTCCGGTCAGAGGTAGCTGTTTTAGCAGAGCAGACTGCAACACCAATTGATGAAAGGGAAGACTATATTTTAGTGCTGGAGGTCCAACTCTGTGAAATATTATTGACAGGAGAAAGATTTGAATAGACACCATGAAAGATTAAATGTCTGTTGAATATGTAGTTATAGAGAAAGTGCCTAGCAAAATAGTATTAATATCCTTTTCCATTCTATATTTAATTGGAAAAAAAATTACCCCACTAAAGAATGGGAGTATTCAAACATAGATGAAAAAAATCAAACATTTGGAAAATTATTCAAGGAATTCACATAATAAGAAACAAAACTGAATGAAACTTGAACAACCAAATCCATTTAGTCTGAGACTATTGACAAAGATCAATCTGCGTGTACTATTGTACTTGACAGCCTGCTCCGTGCAGCAAGCCTCAGGGTGACTCTGTACACTTCACAGGAAGGGCTCAGAGGAAGGATAAAGTCAAGATATCGACTAGGGTTGCTACTGATGCCTTCAAATTTCTAAAGTGTGGCTACAGGAACATGAATCCTTTGACAAAGAGATTTAGGAGTGTACTGTACTGTGTTTGTAATGGAACTATTGTGTCAAAGAATCATGGCTAGACAGAAATAAATACCTGCTGAAACCTCAGCCAACCTATGGCCCCCTAAGGCTGGTGAAACCAAGAAAAGCAGTAAAAATGCTATGTATCCATGACCGAGGTCATATTTACCCATCATGTCATAACTAAATAGGAACTATCATTTGAAAGCAAACCACATGGAGAGAGGGGCACGCAGTTCTTTCAGGAAAAGACGATTGTTAAGGCTGAGGGACCTTCTAATAACAGTCTGGCCAAGTCCATGGTTATTTTTTATTCTGTCCCCATCTATTTATTTTCTCCCAAAGGACAGTATTTATAAGAAAAGAGTGAAACTTCTAACTCTGTGCTGCCATTCTTACCCACAGAGCTGGGACTAGCATTGGCACTTTGTGCTATGGCTATTTAGGTCCTGGGAGCATGCATCTGCATTAGTTACTTCCTCATTGTTGTGATAAAACACATGTTAAGAAACAGCTTACTGAGGGCAGGGTTTACACTGTCTTACAATTTCTAGGTTATAGCATGGCAAAGAAGCCAAGACAGCAGGAATGTGAAGCAGAGCTGGTCACATTACATCCAAAGTTACAAAATAGAACAAATAGGAAATAAAGTTGGGCTAGAAAACCCCAAATCCTGTTCACAGTGACCAACTTCTTCCTGCATGACTCCACTCCCTAAAGGCTCCAAAACCTTCCCTCCCAAAAGAGGGCCACCAGCTGAGGACCAAGTGATCAAACCCATGAATCAGTGGAGGCATTTTACAGTCAAACCACGTCATCACCCACACACAATGAAGAAGTGTAGTCTTCATGACCTTGACTGTGAGTTGGTATATCTGACTGGTGAGAATTTAATTCTTCCTGGAGAGATAGCTGTTTTCATAAGGATAATGGGTAAAAAGTGATCGGTATTTGGACCAATGATTTCTAAAAAAACTGTATCTAGGGCTGGAGAGATGGCTTAGCGGTTAAGTGCTTGCCTGTGAAGCCTAAGGACCGCAGTTCGAGGCTCGGTTCCCCAGGTCCCACATTAGCCAGATGCACAAGGGGGCATACGCATCTGGAATTCGTTTGCAGAGGCTAGAAGCCCTGGCGCGCCCATTCTCTCTCTCCCTCTATCTGTCTTTCTCTCTGTGTCTGTCGCTCTCAAATAAATAAATAAAAATTAAAAAAAACAAAAAAAACTGTATCTTCAGTACACAGAGCTAACTGTTTCCAAGCCTCTCCTAAAGTTGGGTTGAACTGTGATATTTGTTTTAGATAATGAAGTCACAAGCAATAAAAGTTTCCTGCAATTAATGCACCTAGGTGAACTAAGGAGATATAACTTGAAAATAAAATGGTATAGTCATATATAAAGTCATTGGCCACTGTCTATGTGGAGGAAAAATTGCCTAAAAATATATGCATGAGGAAATCAAAGAAAGCTCAATTTTTATAATACAGAGCAACAAAGTTCAGCTCTTCGAGCAGATACCTTTAATTTAGATTTTTACTGTGACTTCTTTGCTTTTCCATTTATTTTTAACAATGACCATTAATCTCAAAAAAAAAAGTTTTCTTTTGTTTAGTTTAGTCTCTCTAAAGGTTTCAGTTTATTTGTTTAATTTCATTGGTTAAGTTTCAGTTTCAGTGTTTTTCATTGATTGTCTTCTATGATTTCTATCTCTTTGTTGATTTTTCATTTATAACATAAATGGCTTTTCACTAACTTTATTGTCTTGTCTATCTACTCTTCATTATAGAGTTTCATTAGGATCATTATTTAGAATTCATTTTCAGGCATTTCATAGATTACTTTCAAATTTCCAGATGCAAGTGTCCATCTGAAGAACTGTTTTTCTCTCTGGGCGTGGTGGCGCACACCTTTAATCCCAGCATTTAGGAGGCAGAGGTAGGAGGATAGTTGTGAGTTTGAGGCCACCCTGAGACTACATAGTAAATTCCAAATCAGCCTGTGCTAGAGTGAGATCCTACCTTGAAAAATAAAAAATAAAGAAAGAAAGAAAGAAAGAAAAAGAAAGAGAATTGTTTTTCCCTTGGAGGCTTGCCCCTTTCTTATCTTTTTTGTGTGTTTCTGTATTTTGTGTTGTTATTTGTGTCATTTGTGTAATTTATGCTTCTTATTTTGTGGAGGGAAGTGTATTGCTTTTGTTTAGGTAGAATGTAGGGTGTCAGTTCAGAGGTACTTTGGTTTGGATTATAGGTGAGATCAAAAGTTTAACCCCAGGCTGGGGTGGGGACATGGCTCAGTCCTTAAAGGTACTTGTGGTCCAAGCCTGCTGGCCCTGGAGTTTGCTTCCCCAATATGCACATAAAGCCAGATATGCAACATGGCATATGCATACGGAATTTGGTTACAACAGTAAGAGTTGCTGGCATGCTTTTATTGTCTCTTTCTCCTCTACTCAGCTTGCAAATAACTAAAAAAAAAAAAGGTATTTCAATTTTAATCACTGGTCGTTTATTTTCAGTTATAATCAACACCAGGCCTTGAGCCTTTTAAACATCTGGACCACAGCAATTCATGAACAAGTTATGCTACTTCCACAGCAGATGCATGTCCTCTGGAATCAAACTCTGGTGACACAGGATATGTGAAGGCACCAGCTCTGGTTTTGTTGCATGGGTATGGAATGGACACCCTTCAGCTCCCACAGGAAAGCATGAGTAACATTGGGAGATGTTTCACTAGCATCTACAGACCCAATGCCACAACATCTGAAGGGAACTCTCTCCATGTCCTGAAAGACACTAAGCATGACAGGTTCTTTTATGTTTAGTACTATCTACCATTTTCCCAGTGTTATGGGGCACAGAGATAGTTTTTTGTTGTTGTTGTTGTTGTTTCTCTATAAAAAAAAAATCATAGGGTTTGCCAGGTTTGGCTCCAACAGCCACATATGTTTGTCATGTCTTTGAACTAATTTTTCCTATTTCTTGATCAGATTATCTTGATAATTTAAAATGTTATTTATTTATTTGCAATTTGAAAGGAGAGAAGAAGAGAGAGAGGCAGACAGAGAGACAAACAGGGAGAGAGAGAGAGAGAGAGAGAGAGAGAGAGAGGAGAGGAGAGGGAATGGGCTCAGCAGGGTCTCTTGTCACTGCAAATGAACTCCAGATGAATCCCCACTTTATGTACCTGGCTTTATGTGGGTACTGGGGAATTGCTCCCAGGCTACTAGGCTTTGCAAGCAAGCATCTTAACTGCTGAGTCCAACCTTGATAATTTTAAATTGTACATCTTGGGGGCTGGAGAAATGGCTCAGTGGATAAAGCTCTTGTTACTTAAGTGTGAAGTCCATAGTTCCCATCCCAGAAACCACATATATGACAAGTGGGCATGTTGATCCACTTATAAAACCAGTGTTCAGAAGGAGGAGACAGGGGGTCCCGAGGCAAGCTGGTTAGCTACACTAGCTGCATCAGAGAGTCCTGGGTTCAAGTGAGAGACATCTCCTCACCTAGTAAGGTGGAGAGCAACCCATCATCCATCTCTGGTCTCCACATGCATGCACATATACACACACTTACCCCTCCCATACCCATGCACTTACACACATATACACTCACACAGTACACACACAATTGTACTTCCTGTTAAGGTCTCCTATATACACAGTCATAAGCCATAGCCTTTTGGTTCACCTAATATGTCTCAGAACTGAGGATTCACTTGAGGAATGTAAAAACTACTTTTCCTACATTTCCTACATTTCTGCACTTTTGAATTATATTTTATACATTGTATATATTTTCCTATTGAATGCATCAAATTTTAATGAGTGTCAATGCATTCTTGCTTTTAGAGTAAGTTACAGTATGTGAGTTTTATTTAAAAACATAATATGTTATAAAACTTAGTATATGTAAACAATATAAGTAAGCAAATTAAAACATGATAAATACTTCATGTATATGTTTCTAACCTTCTCATGAAATAGATATTATTTGACACAGTTAGGAATAAAAGTCATTATGGAAAGATATTTATTTACTTATTCATTGATTTATTTGTCTTTATTTCCTATAACTCTATTCTCTAAGGATAAATCCAGAATAATCTCAAATAATATAATATTTTAAAATCATCTGTTTAATATTTCTTTTTCCTCAATGCTAGGGATATATGACAGGGTTTTGGCATCTTCTAGGCAAGCACACTAACCTTGAAGTTCATCCTTAACTCATCAGATATAAGTATACCCACTTAAAATTTTTTGGACATCAAGGCCATATAATCTCTTTAAAAGTGCACAATAGCACATGCATCTGCAGTTCATTTGCAATAACTGGAGGTCTTGGCATGCCTATTCTGCCCCCCCCCACCTCTCTTTCAAATAAATAAAAATATTTTAAAAATATTTTAGATTGGTTTATCATTTTCCTCATTGCACTCATATTTTCACTTTGCTTTAGATAAATTATAAGTACCTACACTCTTGGACTAAGTAAGCCATAAAACTAATATTTATTTGTCCCAGTATTATGAAGGAAAAGTCTTAATGTTTAGTCTTCACATCATCAGGAAGGTTAATAAAAATGCAGCCTCAGGACTTTAAGATTGTTATTGTTCATATGTTTTACTTTTGGCAGGATCTCATTCTAGCCCAAATTGACCTGAAACTTACTCTGCAGTTCAAGCTGGTCTCAAACTCAGCATTTCTCCTAACTCAGCCTACTGAGTGCTGGGATGAAAGGTGCGAGACACTACAATTTACCAGATTTTTTAAGATATTAGTGATAGTTTTGATATAGAGAATGATACTTTGCTGGTCTATTGGGATGAGTATCTCTTAAAATTTATATTCACTGTGCATTGTTGAAGATGCTTTTTATCTTATTACCATAGCTGTTAGAACGAAAAATCTCTCCTCAAGTTCTATTCTTAGCATCTAAAATAAGTGATTGTGGATTAGATAAGTATCATGCGAACAATGCTGGGATAATGCATAACTTAAATGGCAACACCCTAGTGGGATTCTCTTCTACACCCTTTCATCCATTACCTACTGTTACAGAAGTGAGGATGAAGCACAGCCTTTTGTTGTTCTTCACAAGAAGGTAAAATTGCATTATGATTCAGATGAATATATCCTGTATCTTTAAAGATCATTATTTATTCTCAAGTGTCAGCCCATAACTTTATGGAGTTACTCTGAGAGCAACAGAGTGCGTAAACTCCAGTAGATTTTACAATATATTAGAAATCTCTTTTGCCTAGCAGTAAATAAAGAAAAAAAAGTGGATATTGTGAAACTAAAAGATTTTTTTACTTTAATGTGTTTTTTTTACTTTAATAAAAGATTTCAAACAGAAATTTATTTCAAATATTAGTAATTCTTGATATTGAAAATTCTGAAGATGACATCACAATTAAGCTATATTTTAAATGTTAGTATGGTGAAATCATAAATTATGGAATGCTGTCTACAAAATCACAGAAAGAGATGTCTAGTTTAACATGTTATTTGCTTTTAAAACAAGAATAAACTCTAATGTAAAATATTTTTGCATGTCTTAAGATTATATCATGAAGTAGATGTTGAAAAACATTAAAAAAAAAAAAAAAAGAACAGACTGAGGCACCTCCTTATTATTAGGCTAACAATACAAGAGACCGGGCTCAGAGAAGCTTGAGTCTTATGCTGAATATATTCAAATCCCACCAGACTTAACTCTCTGCTTCCTGTAGTTTATGCACTGAGAGTTATGGTCTTTCAGTGTGGCAGATAATTTTAGGCTTGAGGAACAAAACAAAGGTACTCTTGTTCCTTCTATAATTTCAACAAATTCAATTTTGGCTTTTTCTTTTTCCTAAGAATGGGTTTATGTCTATTTTTTAAATTAATCAATTCCTTTATTACAAGACAACTTTCTACCCTGCCTGTAGCAGTCTAAGTTACTGGCAAACAACTGCTAACATAATCCTCCCTCCTCTTGTAGTTTTTAAAACCTGTTTGAAATCTGCAAATTCTTAGAACACATACTGCAAGTATGCCTAAATCCATGTGCCACAGTTACCTTTGTATTGCTGGTACAAACATCTGACCAGAAGTGTTTATGGCAGGAAAGACTTAACTTCAGGCTTACAGATTACAGGAGAATATTCACCATCGTGGAAGAAGTGTACTCAAATCCTCATGTAACCATAGCAGAGAGACAGCAGCAAGAGCTCAAGCTGGCTCTCTACACACCTAAAAGAGGTGGAGTCAAAATCCATCCTCAGCCTACTGAAAATTAAGAAGCTTAATCTTCTTTTTTTATTTTTTAAAAATTTTTTGTTTATTATTTATTTGAGAGTGATAGACAGAGAAAGTGGGAGAGAGAGAGAGAGAGAGAGAGAGAGAGAGAGAGAGAGAGAGAGAATAGGCATGCCAGGACTTCCAGCCACTGCAAACGAACACCAGATGCATGCACCCCCTTGTGCATCTGGCTAACGTGGGTCCTGTGGAATGGAGCCTTGAACTGGGGTCCTTAGGCTTCACAGGCAAGTGCTTAACCACTAAGCCATTTCTCCAGACCTTTTTAAAATTTTTTGATTATTAATTTTTATTTATTTATTTGAGAGTGACAGACAGAGAGAGAAAGAGGCAGAGAGAGAGAGAGAGAGAATGGGCGCGCCAGGGCTTCCAAACACTGCAAACGAACTCCAGACGTATGCGCCGCCTTGTGCATCTGGCTTACGTGGGTCCTGGGGTATATATCCTAAATGATTGTCATTCAATTGTTAGAATTAGTTTAAAAATATTTTGACTAAGCCTGCGTATATTTTAAGCATAAAACAAAGAATTAAAGTACTTATAACCATTTTAAAATTAAGTTCCATAAAACACTTTTATAATTGTAAAGTAGCATTAAACAACTATGAGATTCTACTTACTCCAGCAAGGATGGCAATTATTAAAAAAATCAAATGGCAATAAATGTTGGTGAGGATGTGGAGAAAGAACAGCCCTCATTCACTGTTGATGGGAATGTAAACTTGTACAACCACTATGGAAATCAAGATGAAGATTCTTGAAAAGAATGAATATAGAGCTTCTAACAGACCCAGTTATTTCCTTAGTGGGCATGCACTCTAAATACCTCATGCTTCATGATAGAGCCATTTGCTCAACAATGTTTATAGCTGCTCAATTCATAATAGCTAAGAACTGGAATCAACCCAGTTGTTCATCATTAGATGAATGGATAACAAAGTTGTAGTGCACTTACACAATGCAATTATACTCAGCAGTAAGAAAAAAATGACAAAATGAAATTTGTAGAATAATGGACAGATTTAGAAGAGATCATACTCAGTGAACTCACACTGTAACAAAAAGACAATTGCCACATGGTCTCACTCACCTAAGGTTCCTAACCTGGATCATCCCAAGTTGCTAACAACTTATGCAACTCAAGGTCCAGACAATAGGATGGAAGTGTTTGGAGGGAGGGGAAAAGAAGGGTAGGAGGAAAATAGAAAACAAAACCAAGAATGAACTGGTACCTGAGGAACCTTTATCCCTGAAGATAAACTAAAAGATTGAACCCTCAGGAGTATGAGGGGGACACCTGAAAAGAAGAGCCCTGTAGAGGGTAGGATAAAGCCTAACCTTGAAAGAACTTTTTTTTTTTTTTGGGGGGGGGGGGCCTCTGGCTTGTAACTCCCGCTCCCAGTAAATGATTGCTGCCATCAATGAACTTTTGATCAGAGAAACCAACAAGGTCCCCAAAACAAGACAGGCTCTGTCAAAACACTTGATTACCCACCTGATGTAAAAGGTAAAACCCTATTGCTGAAGACAGCAAATACTGCCGGCACAGAACATGGAGAGACCTGGCTGGAACCTGGAAAAGAGCCAGACCCCACACAATTACCCTGTCTAGTGGAAAGCGCTACCTGAGCTACTGGGGCAAACTTGCCAACAATGGTCTGACCAAACAGGTGTCTAAGCTATTCTGAAATAAATAACATGACAAGATATACATGTAAGTGCAATAGTGGCACACAGCCTTGGTGAGCTTTCTGATTGGCTAGAAGATCCACTCAGTGGAAAGGAACCCATATCTTCCTGTGGGAACCCAGCTAAAATCCTATGGCGACAAAGATTGTGCTCTCAAATGTCAAGCTCCCACTATTCTTTGGCTAAATGAGGGGCTGCAACCATCAAATTCTCTCTAAATTAATAATTCTTATCCCATTTAACCTGTGCTGACTTAACTTTATGGTGGAGAATCTGTTTTACTTTTTCCAGAAGGTAGATAGACCCAAGAAGATAAACTACCCATTACACTTCAGCCAAGCCCCAGCTGAAACCTCAGAGGAACAGGGGAAATGAGTAAGAGTGCTGCTTCCACCTTAAGCTTGACAATCAGCACCAGGGTGAAGGAGACAGATGCTGAGGATACTCAATACCTACCAAGTCAGAGATCCAGAGATTTCTAAGAGCTCATCACTGAAGTAGACTTAAAATACACCCACCATGGCTCTGGAAATTTTGCAGAAGACGGGGTTGAAAGATTGTAAAAGCCATATATTGGGACATCATGCCCAGGAGGATTGCCTCCTCCCAACCACTGAGAGCTGCTCCTTCAGCACATAACCCATAACCTCATGTGGAATATCTCCAACTTCACTGAGGAGGGCCCCCAGTGGAATGGGGGCAGGATTGAGGGAAAGGATGGTACCAACACATGATGTATCCATACTAAGTATGCCCATAATAAATTTAAAAAAATAGTATATTTTTAGTGGATGTTATTTTCTTAAAAATCAAATATAGATTTCTTATATAAATATTAAATCACCTATTGTTCTTTGTGTGTTTTTGGGACAAGTTTTTAACTAACCATCTCATATTCTGAATATGAATAAGATTTTTTTCCAGGTTTGACAAAGGATAATAGTATTAGTATCCATAAGTGGTTTTATAATGTCTAACAAAAATAAATATTATCTAAATGTTAGTTATTTGGCATAAAAAGATCCAATCTATATGATACATTATAGAATAATAAATAATAGGCTCACTATGCTGACTTACTTAGACAGCATTTTTCATTTACTCTCAATGGACGCTGTGAAATATTTTAAATGGCTAACTTGTTGAAATATGGGGAAAATATTAATAGAAGAAGATTTGCATAACATGAGATTGGGAAAAAAATAGTCCATTGGAAGTTTGATGGGCTAAGATTAAATGAAAATATCATTTATTCAGCATTTAATCTGTGTCAGGCCTTATGTTATAAATGGTTATTTTATTCAATGCACATAAGCTGTTGACTCAGAAGTTCATAGTAATTATGAATATAAAGATTGATATATGTAGAACAGCTTGCTGATGCTAGCTTTGAAGTACTGCTCATGAAGTTTAAAAGTAATTTAAAATGACAGTTTTTAAGATGGCTCACATTCTGTACAGTTTGAGAACAGCAACTAGCCAAGGTCATTTGCAGCATTTCATCTTGTCTCGTGATGGCATTCTCTTTTCTTCTAGGTGGGAGGATGTGGTGCCCATGCATCCTACAGGCTACTTCTTCTCCTATAGTGAAGCTTTCTTTTCCTCTTCATATGCAAATTCCAGAAACCAGTGATCACTTCCCCATGTCAATTTCCTTGAAATATTTAGTTCAAGTTTTTCTACTCTAACTAATGTCCTTACTTAAGTTTTATCTTCCTCAAAGACATAAGTTGTCTTGAATATATATATAGTGTGTGTGAGAGAGAGAGAGAAAGAGAATATAGAATATAGTCAATTCATGCACCAAAAGAAAAATTTAAGTGGGATAGTCTTCCTCAAATGATGCTTGTGTTTTTGGAAAACACAGGTTCTAGTATAAGTTCATTCATCTTACTGTTCTTTCTTTCTGGTGAACTCAGGCTACTAGCTTTGGCCTCCTTGAAAGAAGGAAATTTTTCAGCTCTGAAGACTTGTACAGCTCCAGAGAGGACTCTTAGCTGCAGAACAGTGCAGCTATTAGGTCCAAGAGCCCTTCAAGAAATACATCGCCTCCTTCAGCACTGAAATCCACAAAGGAATGTGATAACAGAAGAAATTGAAAGAAAGGGATACCTAGTTGATTGAGGAAAAGGCTTTTCCTGCTAGGGAAAGTCAGATAAACTACTCTTTAAGTACCTAGCATGAGACTATTTTTCTACATTAAATAATACACTTCTTTAAAATCAGAGATGGTAAAGCACCTTATTCAGAATCATGAGATCCAAGTTTCAGTTTAAATTTGACCTTTTTCAACTGCCCCATTTATACATGAGGAAATGCCTATACTACTGTCCTAAAAAATTTTTTTAAAATAATTTACATGGACTCTGCTGTGACCTGAATGTTTGTGTTCCAATTATTTCTGTTTAAAAAATATTTGTATGTTTTTTAGTTGTAAGGAAAGAGAGGTGGGGTTGAAGAGAAAGAGAAAGACAGAGAGAGAGAGAGAGAGAGAGAGAGAGAGAGAGAGAGACTGCTGCCAAGGATCTCTAGATACATGGGTCACTGTGTGCATCTGGTTTTATGTGGGTACTGGGAATTGAACTGGTTTGCCAGGCCCTGTAGGCAAGCAAGTTAAGCACAGAGCCATCTCTCCATCCCTCCTCTTAGTATTTAATATGAAATCTTAATCACTGCTAAGACATGAGGTGATTACATCATAGGAACTCTTACCTCATGGATGGAATTAATTATCCATATGAAAGAGGTCCCAGCTGGGTGTGGTGGTACCCATCTTTAATCCCAGCATTTGGGAGGCAGAAGTAGGAGGATTGCCATGAGTTCAAGGCCACCCTGAGACTACATAGTGAATTCCAGGTCAGCCTGAGATAGAGTGAGACCCTACCTCGGAAACAAACAGAGAAAAGCAAACAAAAAGGTCCCAGAGTTCTCTGTTATCCCTTCTAACATTTAAGGTCAAAATGCCAGCACTTCCTTTTTTAAAAAAAACAAAAATTAAATTAGCTTCGCTCTCAGTTAATACAGTAAAGTTGGTACAATTGTTAGTCTCCTCCCTGTCCTCCCTCCTTCCCCTGGACCCTCCTTGTTCAGGTATATGTGTCATGCATTGTGGGGTTAGCTCTCAGTTATGGGTAAGAGGAAATGTCTCTGTATATCGTGACCCAATGTACCAGCACTTTCTTAACAAACTAAGAACTGTGAAAATAAATTTCTATTTTGACAGTCTTCCAATTTGTTGTCTTTTTTTTTTTTTTTAGGCAGGGTTTCATTCTAGCCCAGGCTGATCTGGAATTCACTACATAGTCTCAGGGTGGCTTTGAACTCATGGTGATCCTCATACCTCTGCCTCCTGAGTGCTGGGATTAAAGGCATGTGCCACCATGCCTGGCTTTATTATTTGTTATTGCATGCTAAGTGGACTGAGGCAGAACCTATGCAGTTGATTGTATCTGCAAGGTACTTATTAATTGACATCAATGAAACAATGAACTTCATGCCTCCTTTTAGAGAGATTTGCTCAACTATGTTTATAGCTGCTCAATTCATAATAGCTAAGAGCTGGAATCAACCCAGATGCCCATCATTAGATGAGTGGATAACCAAGATGTGGTATATCTACATGATGGAATTCTACACAGCAGTAAGGAAAACTGACACAACAAAATTTGAAGAAAAATGGTCAAACTTAGAACAGATCATTTTCAGAGAACTCACCCAATCACAGAATGATAATTGTTGCATGGTCTCACTCATCTGTGGATCCTAATCTGACTTTGCCCGGGGTTGCTGACATACCTAATAAGCATCTCATGAACCAGACAATAGGGAGGGTGGGATGGAAGGGGAGGGCGAGGGTGGCAGTGGACACAAAACTGGACCCAAATGGCAATTGTACATAAAATTCTATATCCTAAAACACAGACTAAATGGTTGAATCTTCATCAGGTCCTTAGAGGAAACATCTGAACCACAGGGCTCTGGAGAGGGTATGATGAAGACTAACCTTCATCTTCTCCTGTTTCTCTCTCTCTCTCTCTCTCTCTCTTTCTCTCTTTCTCCCTCTTCTCTCTTTCTCTTTTATATTACCTTTCTTTTTCTTCCTTCTTTTTCCTTGGTGATGGCCTGTACTCCCAGTACTAGCATGCAGTTAACATCCACAATCAGCTATTGGTCAGAGAGACCTACAGGGTTTCCCCAAAGATGACATATTTCTGTCAGAGTTCTTGATGACTCACCAAAGGTTAATGGTAAGACCCTACTGCTGAAGACAACATATTCTGTTGGTACAGAACATGGAATGACCTGGCTAGCATCTGGAAGAGGGTAGTCCTCAGACAGTAAGCTCATGTAGTTCCAGAAGGTGCTACATGAGTGTCTGGGGGAAAATGACCAACATCTGTCCAAGCAACTCATGGTCTAAGCTACGCAGCAGCAAACAACCTGACATGATGCTCACAAAAGTGCAATAGTGGCTCACAGCCATGGTTGGAAACCAACTGCTCTTGATTTGGCTAACGGATCTGCTCAGTAAAACGGAACCCATAGCTGAAGCTGGGAAACAAGTCAGAAACATATCCAAAAATGGAGTCTGCTCTCCATTATCAAGCTCCCAGCAATTGTGGGCTACAAGAGGGCCTGCACCTATTAAATTCTCTCTAAAATAATAACTGTTATCCCATTTATCTGGTGCTGAAATCACTGTCCATTGGAGAATTTTTTTCTCTTTTTTAATGGACGTGGAACCTGAGGAGAGAATCAGCTCATCGCACCTCAGCAAGGCCCCAGGTGAAATCATAGAGTAATTGGGGAAATGAGCAAGAGTGCTACCTTCTTGGTGAACCTGGTACCAGGATAAGGGTGAAGAAGAGAGACACAAAGAGCACTTCCTACCAAACCAGAGATCCAGAGACACAGATGTTCCCAATACCTCATCACTGAAATAGACCTAAAATGAATACAACATGGCTCAGGGAACTTCATGGAAGAGGGGGCAGAAAGACTGTTAGAGGCAAATGTTGAGGCATTATGCATAGAGAAATCACCTCCTCCCCACATAATGCGTGACTCACGTTCCCCAATGAAGAGTGTCCATTAGCAGGTGGGAGGACAAGGAGGAGGCTAATGATGGTATAAACATGGCTGTATACAAACTGTGTACATAACTAATAATAATAATAATTAATAATAATAAATGTTGGAGAAAAAAGTCAGCCTTTGAAATGATGGGGCAAGAACCCTACTTCTAATTATCCATTCTTCTAATAGACCCATGCTGTGAAAGTTACCACTTCAGCTGAGTGTGGTGGCACACTCCTTTAATCCCATCCCTCAGGAAGCTGAGATGGGAACATCTAGACTGGACTAGAATAGGGCTTTCCTCAAAACAGCATCAACCCCACAACAACCCAAACAAAAATAAAAAGTAACATTTCAATAAAATAATCTCCCTTTAAATCCAGTCAACTGAAATATGTTTCCTACAGCAATAGTCAATTCACTCACATAAATTGAATTATATTCTTTAAATTGTTTATTATGCAATTGTGCCATATTGGCCATGGTCATAAATTTTATAAAATGTTTGAATGGTCAATAAAGCACTGCAATCAGTTATAATAATGCACAGATTCATAAGAGTACACCATATATATATATATATATATATATATATATATATATATATATATGTGCATTATTATAAAATACATATCCTATCTAGTAAAGTACATATCCTATCTAGTTACTGGTACACAATTGCCATATTATCCTTGGAAATTTTTTAATGCATTATAAAGTAAAGTCTTAAGTGTAAAGAAATCTTACTTTATGGTTGTTTGGCTAAATTATGTTAAAGTAGAAAGTAAATCTCTTCTATGATGTCCTCAATAATCATTTAAATTGTAGGGGTGTGACCAATATATTATCTGATCTCTATTTCAGCGCCTCCCTATATTAAGCAGAACCATGGAAGATTTATATGATCAGATGAGCAAGCATTCAAAGTTTATTCAACATATGTCCCATAAAATTAATACAATTGTTTAGTGTTTTAACTGTTTTATTATCATTAATTTTATTATATGAGTATCAAATTTGTATATCATATCAACCTAAAAACATAGGTACTTTATTTTATTTCATATTTAAACATTTTGTTGTTGTTGTTGTTTGTTTTTTTCTAAGTAAGGCCGCACTCTGGCCCAGGCTGACCTGGAATTCACTACATAGTCTCAGGGTGCCCTCAAACTCACGGGGATCCTCCTACCTCTGCCTCCTGAGTGCTGGGATTAAGGGTGTGTGCCACCATGCCCAGCTATTTCAACTTACTTTTGAGAGAGGATGAAACAAGGAAAGAGAGAGAGAGAGAAAGAGAGAGAGAGAATGGGTGTGCCAGGGCCTCTAACTACTGCATATAAACTCCAGATGTATATGCCGCTTTGTGCGCCTGGCTTATGTGGGTCCTGGGGAATCTAACTTGTGTCCTTTGTCTTTGCAAGCAAGTGCCTTAACAAATAAGCTATCTATCCAGCCCCATAGGGACTTTTGCATAAAAATTTTAACAGATATTTATATAAATTATAAATACTTTTATTAAGACAGGGCCCAACTTATCATGCAAATAACAGAACCTGATTTATGCTGCATTTACTGGCATGAACGTATTTTCAAAAAGAGGGAAGTTTATATCAAAGTGATATATAGTGCTTATTGTGCATTAAAATGTAATTGTTTGACTTATAGACACTAGAACACAAATGGTCTTGTATGTAATTCCAAATTTAAAAGCAGATTCCTTTATTGAGACTTGGGGCTCTGCTTGATATCATAGGACATCATTCATTGAGGAGTTTGGAACAGAAGTGTTAAATATCAACTGTGTTTAAATATCTCTCTCTGAAATCTGGAATTTATATTCCATCACCCATAGATATCTGGAGTTCGTTTGCAGTGCCTAGAGGCCCTGGTGAGCCCATTCTCTCTCTCTCTCTCCCTCTCTTCTCTCTCTCTCTCTCTCTCTCTCTCTCTCTCTCTCCCTCTTTCTCTGTCTCTGTCACTCTCAAATAAATAAATAAAAACAAAAAAAAATTAAAAAATATGTAAGTTACAAATGAGGTTTTAGAAAATGGTTATGATTAGATCAGTTCAATAGAGAAGAAACCTTATGATTCAACCCAGGAGCTTTCTAAGATAGACTGACCTGACCACCATGTACGTGCTCAGTCTCTTTCCATGTAATGTTCTGAACCATGCTAGAATTCTACCAACATTCCATTAATAGATGAGGCCCCTAGATGCTGCATTTCTAGAATCATGAGCCAAATAAAACTCTATTCTTTATAAAGTTAGTCTGCCACAGATATTCTGTTATAGCAATGAAAGTGCACTATACAATCATATTATAGTAGGAAATACAAGAGGATCACATATTTTTCAATCTGTTAAGTAGAACAGATTCTTCAACTATGGAACACTATGGAAGAATGCCTTGTCAAAATAGTGGTTACTTTTATATCTTGAATCCTCAGGAATGTATCAGTTCAAAATTCAAGCTTAGTTAACTTATAGAATTCTATTCACATAGTTAATATATCAGGATGTATATATTTAATGCCTAGAAATTGTAAAATATTCACCACTAAGAACTTAATAATGAAACACATACACTAATTATAACAATTTAGACACTAATTATAACAGTAGTTTTGTGCCTGTATGTGAGGGTAGAATAAACTTCATTATCCCCAAAGCAAATATGAAAAAATCTGTAAGAAACATGGCATGCTTACATTATGTCTGTGCTTCCTATTTAAATACACAGAAAATTTGCATATTTCATGAATTAATAGTCGGTGAGTCCTTTTAACTTAAGAAATAAGTATGCAAAATGCAACTAACGAAACTTGTACAAAATTCTTCAGAGGAAATTGACTTAAATATTAATGAATGACACGTAAGCCTATAAAACAGTTTTGCCCTTATAAGTTCTGTGAACTATGATTACATGTAGAAGTTTGTCCTATATCACTATTAAAAACCACTGGAGCCAAAATTCTTATTCATATGAAACATAATAATTCATTTTTAACAATTTTGACATGGCACTTTATTGGCTGAGCATAGACATTAAAGGCTATAATTGAATTTTTTGAGATGCATTCATTGAGAAAATTTAAAATAAACTGAATGAAAAATTTACTGGTTACTTTAAAATGCCTCTACTTAATATTCCTCACAATATTTTAACATCATAAAAGAAGGATTCTGTTGCACTCTGGTTCGCATTGCTGGTAGAAATCACTCAACAAAGAGCAGCTTCTGGGAAAATGAGATTTATTTTGGCTTACAGGCTCAAGGGGAAGCTTCACAATGGCAGGGGAAAATGATGGCATGAGCAGAGGGTGGACATCACCCGCTGGCCAACATAAGGTGGACCACAGCAACAGGAGGGTGTGCCAAACACTGGCATGGGGAAACTGACTTTAATACCCATAAGCTGGCCCCCAACAATACACTCCCTCCAGGAGGCATTAATTCCCAAATCTCCATCAGCTGAGAACCTATCATTCAGAACACCTAAGTTGATAGGGAACACCTGAATCAAACCACCACAGATTCTAATACCTTTCCAGCATATCTATTACCTAAGAATATACCAGAATTGAAAATAAAGGCTTTCATGTACTTAAGTAATATGAATGAACCTTAGAGGAGGAAAAAACTTGTGCCAAATAGAAATCTTTAAATATATAACCTAAATCAGTCAGAGTATAATTGTGTCTGAAAAGCTCATGTAGTCGTTTCTCTTATGCTAAAATTGGGGTAATTATTTGTTCATGTTTCTATAACAAGTATTTAGTTCTAGTTTTTCCTTTTTATCTCCCACAAACCAAACCATTTTTTCTGAATTATTTTCTAAAATATGTCATTCATTTGCAGCTCAAATTATCTTCTGCGATCACATATCAAGAAAAAAAGCAGGATTGAGTGGTGCCTGAAAGTCACACTGTAGGTTAACAGGTCATGTAGCACCCACAACGTTAGTAGTATCAGCTTCTGCACTTTGCTCACTGAGGAATTAAGCATTAACACATGCCTATGAAGGATAGTTTACTTACTATCTCCCCTGTAAGGGAGTTTTGTAGGTCTAAATCTGAAAAAGAAATGAGGCAAAAAATATTTCATTCCTTGTTTGAAAATAAACTTACCATTTAATGTAACTAGGGTGTTTAGAGGTGAGGTTTTGAGTGTGCCATAGTCTCAAATATATTTTCTCTTTTGGGCAGAAATGCTCAGGCAGATACTGTGGGGATCCAGGATATAGCAATACAAGAAAAGATAACCACTACCTATCACTAGATGGGTCACTTTTACTACATCTGCCTGGCTTTCTCTGCTAGCCTGAATACCAGCCTCATAGAGATGGTGACAGATACTGTGGTCACTCAACTCTCAACAATACAGAAATTCAGAGGTTATAGAGAACTCCACAGTAAGTTAGATTTGTAACAACCTCAAAGAACATTGTGTAAGAAGGGAGAAAAAATTGTAAGAGCCTCAGGGTGGGTGGGAATCTCTTAGGCAGCATTCTCAATCCCCACAGAGACTGACTGAGGCCTCCATGAACTCACGGTGAAATCCATTAATCCCACTGAGCAGGGACCCTAGTAGAATAGAGCTACAGGAGAGGAGATATAAGAAGATAACCTTCATGGACTGGAAAATGGCTTAGAGGTTGAGGCTCTTGCCTGGGAAGCTTAAGGCCAAAGTTTCAATTCTCCAGTACTACAAAAGTGAGATGCACAAGGTGGCACATGTGTCTGGAGTTTGTTTGCAGTGGCTAGACATCCTGGTGTGACCATTCTCTCTCTCTTTCTCTTTCTACCTCTTTCCCTCTTAAATAAATAAATGAAATACATAAAAATATAATATAACCTTTTGTTCCTAATAATTAATAAAGAGGGCTTAGACAGGACTAATCTCACTCAGTGATGCAGTTTTTAATTTTTTTAAATTACTTGCATATGTGTATGTGTGTATGGGTGGAGCAGGATCTCTTGCCAAACAAAGCATGTGCCACCTTTTGTATCTGGCTCTTGAACTATGTGCTGAGGAAATAAGCCCAGGTAGGCAAGGCTTTCAAGTATGCCTCTAAACTCTGAGCCATCTCCCAGTCCCCAGATGGAATTTTATTAGGACATCAGTAAGAATCATTTACTATAGTTTTGATGAGAAATTCTTGAGAAATCATTTCAAAATGTATAATACTTATCTATTTCTCATTAATAAAGTTATCCTATCTTGAAGGAAATCTATGATTTTCATTCTAAATACGTCTTAATTTTTTCCTTAAATCACATCAATACATCCCCAAACACTATATATTCTGTGAACTCACCCAGAATAACATAATCACAATATGTAATCACAAATGTTGACAAATCTGTTTCTGTAAGCATGTGTAAAGCTTTTCTTACCATAAATCTACACAGATCACCTCCATCTACTTGTAACTATGTTTATGCACTTGATATGGTTCAATTTTATCAACGTTTTAATGTTATAGGAATATGTTGTCAGTAAAGAATCACCATTTATAAAACTTGGTTGTAAATCATAAATTAACCAGAAAATTTTATACTGCGGCCTTGGTGATCATCTTCCTCCATCCCTTCTGCAGTAAACATTGTACATTAATTTCCTCTAAACTTAAGAACAGCAGTCCTGGGGCTGGAGAGATTGCTTAGTGGTTAAAGTGCTTGCTTGCAGAGCTAAAAGACAAAAGCTCCAGGACCCACATAAGCCAGATGAACAAGGTGGTGCATACGCCTGGAGTCCGTTTGCAGTGGTTGAAAGCCCTGTGCCCCCGTATTCTCTCTCTCTCTCTCAATCTTCATATTCCCCTCTCAAATAAATAACTACAAACAAAATATAAAAAAGAATAGCAGGGCTGGCCATGTATGAGATCAGAATGAGATCAGAAATGTGCATTTCACTTCTGCAAGCCTTAGTTGCTATGCTGTTATTTCAACTTGGAGACTTTGGACATATAATCTCTATTCCACTCCCCTAAATCATCATATGAAAGGGCTCTTGGGCAATAGCATTAATGAACAAAAAAAACAAAATCATCATGTTAGACCCATCAGGACCCTTTTTTTCTCTCATGCAAGCCAACTAGATTTTTCTCTAACTCACTTCCTAGAGGTAGAAAAAGATTGTAGTAATATTTTAGTCTAGGCATTGATATATGTAGATTCTACCCAGAGGGTCATTACAACATTAGTTTTCAGCTGACAAACTTATTTCCCAACTTCTCCTGAGACACTAATATGGCCTTGAATCAAAGGTCCACAGTAATTACCATGTGCATTCCAGATTAAATAAATGTGAAAAAAGCTCCCATCTGGTTGTTGATCAAACATGTGGGGATATGCTGATTTCCAGTGACATATTGCAATATGTCCCCAATTCCTTCTTGTAAATCACTTACATTTGGGATTACTAGACTTAGGCAGACAGAAATATTATTCACTTCTTAAGTGCCATCCAGTGGGGATTTGTGAGATGTGGTCTAATCTTATACTTGTTAAGGAAGACATTAAGAAATAATGGAGTCATGTTTATTTTACTAAATGCTACTAGTGTTCAAACTATTTGTAGAAGAAAAACTCAATTTTATATCAGTCAGGAACTTGTTCTTATTGACAAAATGCATATCTAAGGAGACTAGAAATTAAGGCACTAGAAGAATGTTTGTTTATATGATACAATAGCTAAATTTTGATAAATGAAATCTAGACATTTGTTTTAGTAGAGAATGCCAGCACATAGCAAGGACATTGAAAACTAAGAAATGTCTGGGTGAAAATTTCCTAAATGTGTCCCAAGCATTATAGAAAGTTTAGCAGCAGACCATGCATATTCATTATGTGTCAGTACATCAACTCTCTCTCTCTCTCTTTGTATAAGAAGGTAGGGTCTCATTCTAGCTCAGGTTGACCTGGAATTCACTATGTAGTCTCAGAGTGGCCTTGAACTCATAACAATGCTCCTATCTCTGCTTCCCAAGTGCTGGGATTAAAGGTATGCACCACCATGCCCAGCCCATCCCTCTTAATAACTATGATGAAAAATCACCCTTTTAAGTCATTAAAGGTTCACCCTAGAAGGCCAAGTCTCTGGCTAAACAATATTAGTCTTCTAAGTAAATTTATTAAAAATAGAATGCATTCAGTCCAACGTAAAAGTCTCTATAGTTTTTATCAATCCCAATGTTGTTCAAATATCCCCATAATCCAAGGTCTTTTAACTGAGCCTAAAACCTTCAAACCAAAAGCCAGGGAGATTTGCTCAACCATGTTTGTAGCAGCTCAATTCGTAATAGCTAAAAGCTGGAATCAACCCAGATGTCCATCATTAGAAGAATGGATAACAAAGATGTGGTATATCTACACAATGGAATTCTATACAGCAGTAAGAAAAAAACGACATAAAGAAATTTGAGGAAAAATGGTTGAACCTGGAACAGATCATTCTCAGCGAACTTACCCAATCACAGAAAAAAAATCGACACATAGTCTCCCTCATCTGCAACACCTAAACTGAATCTGCCCAAGATGCCTTACATACCCAGCAAGCACCTCATGGACTAGACAATAAGATGGATGGGAGGGCAGGGAGGGAATCAAAGGGTGGAAAACAGTAATCGGGACCCAAACGGCAATGGTACCATAAAATTCTACTTCCTAAAAGACAGACCAAATGGCTGAACCTTCGCTAGACCCTTACAGGAAACACCTGAACCACAAGACACTGGAGAGGGTAGGATCAAGACTGACCTAAATCTCCTACATCTTCCCTCCCTCCCTCTCCCCCTCTCCCCTCTATCTCTCTCCTCTCTAACTCTTGTATATTAGTTATCTTTTTCCTCAATTTCTTAGTGGACACTGACCTGTAACCCCCACTTCCAGGTTGGGCCTACCATCCACAATGAGCTTTTGATCAGAGAAACCTACAAGGTTTCCCAAAACAATGACAGACTTCTGTCAGAGTACTTGATGACCCACCAAAGGCCAGTGGTAAGACCCTATTGCTGAAGACTCCATACGTAGCTGACGCTTAAAATGGAATGACATGGCTGGAAGCCAGGAGAGAGTCAGTCCCCAGACAGTCAGCATGTCTAGTGCCAGAAGGCGCTACCTAGGCGACTGGGGGAAATGACCAAGATCTGTCCAAGCAACACATTGTTTAACCTAATTAGCAACAAATAACCGGATGTGATGCCCACACAAGTGCAATAGTGGTACACAGCCATGGTGAGGAATCAATTGCTCTTGATTTGGCTAACTGATCCACTCAGTGGTACTAGACCCTTAGCTGGAGCTGGGAAACAAGTCAGAACCATACCCAAACACAAGCCCACTCTACAATATCAAGCTACCATCAATCACGGGGTATAAGAGGGCCTACACCTACCAAACTGGCTATCAAAAAAGTAAGTGTTATCTCAATTTTCCGGGTGCTAACTTACTCTCCGTTGGAGAATCTGCTTCTCTTTTCCAGATAGATGCAGATCCTAATAAGAGAGCTGCCCCAACATACCTCAAAAGGGGCCCAACTGAAACTAAGGACAACTGGTGAAATAAGCAAGGGTGATGTTTTCCTGTGAACCGGATACCAACACAAAGGGGAAGGAGATCAACGCAGAGAAAAATCAACTCCTACCAAATCAGAGAGCCAAAGCCTCAGAGGCCCCCAACACCTCAGCACTGAAGCAGACCAAAAATGAACCCAACATGGCTCAGGGAAATCTTGAGGAAGAGGGGGCGGAAAGAATGTCAGAGTTACATGTTGGGTCATGATTTGCAGAGACATTTATCATACTAATAACTGGGGGCTAACTCCACAATGCACGACCCATTTTCAATAACAAGGAGGGTCTAATGGGAGGGGGTAGATCACAGATGAGCCTAAATAATGGTACCAAACTGCCTGTATTCACTGAAATGAAAACTAATAAATTAAATTAAAAAAAAAAAAGTTTTGGAAATAACAAATAGCAGAGGATAGCTCACGTATGGGAGACTCCACACTGAGGGAAAGGTTAAAGTTATTTCACCTGTGAATAATAAGGAATCTCTATCTTCAAGTGATGGTAGAGCTGTGAGTGACACTTGAGGATAAATTGTATTATTTGTGGAACTATATTGTATTTTGTCACCATGCATAGAAATTACCATGGCTAAGGTTATAATTTAAGAAAATGTAAAAAATATAAGAAAATGAAGAAAAATGTTTTCTATTTAAAGAAATGAAAAAAAATGTAAAAATATTTTGAAGAGAGAACACTGTTATTTTTTCCAGCCAGAATTATATGTATAAATAAATGATTTTATACTCCCCTGCAAAAAAAAAAAAAAAAAATCCCCCCAAATTCATAATGGAACAGAATAAATACTCACACTGTAAAAGATGGCATTGGGTATAGCAAATAAATATTCAACCAATACAAGATTTAAAACAACCAGGGAAAACATCAAACTCTTTAGCTTCAAGTCCAACAATTCTAGTCAGTTACAGGTCTCCAAGTTCGATATTCCTAACCAGCAACAAGTCTCTGGAGTTCCAATTCCGCTACTTCAGCTAGGCCACTTATAATCCTGCAAAACTTTATGTGGGGCCTGCAGGTTTCCTTAGCAGCCACCTCCTGGTCCTGCTATCTCCACCGGGTCTCCACTGCAACCTAATGTTCATCCTCAGGGCTCCATGAGGTCTCTATGCATGAGGCACAAAGATTTTTGTTTTTTTCTGTACCATGTCCCTCTGCTTACACCAGTCAATTTCTATGCAATGCAACTCTGCACAACTTCTCAGGACAGGGGCTTAACAGCAAGCTTCTCACACAAACTGCTAGCCAAGTCGAAGCAAAACTCTTTCTCACCCTCATAAACCAATACTCACAGTCCATAGTTCTTAATGCATTCAGGTCTTTCAACTCTGAACAGAAAAGTCCATCAAGCTGTACTGATAGCACCTAAATGCATCTCTTATGCCAAGGTTTCAAATCCTCCCACATTCCTCATGAAAATCAGCTCCAAAAGGCCAAAGCCACACAGTCAGGTATCTAGCAGCAACCCCACTCTCGGTACCACTTTACTGTTGCAGTCAGGTTTGCATTATTGGTAGAAATCACCCAACCAAGAGCAGCTTGTGGAATAAAAGAGGTTTATTTTGGCTAATAGGCTCGAGTGGAAGCTCCGTCATGACAGGGGAGAATGATGGCATGAACAGAGGGTGGATATCACCCATTGGCCAATATCAAGTGGACAACAGAGACAGGAGAATATGCCAAACACTGGCAAGGGAAAACTGGCTATGGTACCCATAAGGCCACCCCCAATAATACATTACCTCTAGGAGGTGTTAATTCCAAAATCCCCATCAACTGTGAACCTAGCATTTAGTTTTTGGGGGACACCTGAATCAAGCCACACATGCACACACACACACACACACACACACACACACACATACACACACACATAAACGTATATACATATACATGTATATATGTATATATATATATATATATGACATAAAATAGAAAGGGAATTATGTGAGGTGAGGGAAATATCTAAAGGTGACAAGGAGGGATAAAAAGACAGGGAGGGATAAAAAAGAGGGTAACTGAATATGTGTGACCTGAAAAAAGAAGAATTATTTGAGGGAATTGAAGTGGAAACAGTGGGGAAAGCAGAAAGAGGAAGGGCAGCAGGGAGCAAGTAAGAACAATATATGTCACAGTGAAATCCATTACTTTGTATGATAAGTAAAAGTGATATAGAATGAATGATCACAAGTAACAGTACTACTAAGTTAAAAATAGGCTTGTAAAAGGAAAAATAGAAACAAAACTTTTAAAATGGATGTTTGTAGAAGATAAAGTGAGAAAATATTGTATTTTGCTCTTAAAAACTTTTGATATAATTTTCATCAATAATAAATTAGCAAAACTATTCATTTCAGTGTTACTCCATTTTAGTTTTGAATGAACTATATATTTTTGGTATCAAAGTGAGCAAGAAAGTGAGTCTGGGCTGAACAGTATGGAAGTTGAAAAGCTGGACTCTGGACTTTAACACAACAGTGATATTATTGTCAAGCTTCTCCCAAAAGGTTTATCTTTCAATGTTAAATGAGAAAGACTAGTAGCTATGGTACAAGCTTACTGTAAGAAGTTGATTTAACATAGTACCTATCACAGTAAAATAACCATACTAATTAGTGTTGTTAAAATACTGGTTATTATTATGAGAAAAATACAAAAATGGTATAAGGCGAAAACATCTCAGAAGAGAAATATTAAGAAGTATTTTGGGGCTTAGAGGTTAAGGAGCTTGCCTATAAAGCTAAAGAACTCAGATTTGACTCTCCAGAGCCCACATAAGCCAGATACACATTGTTGCACATACATTTGGAGTTCATTTTCAGTGACTAGTAGCCCTGGTGTGCCCATTTTTTTTTCTCTCTCATAAACCAAATAAGTAAATTAATTAATTAAAATATTTTATTTATTTGAAAGCAGAGACCGAGTAGAGAGCAATAAGTGGTTAATGGGCACAACAGGTCATCTAGCAGCTACAATTGAACTACAGATGCATGCTTTATACCAGGCTTTAAGAGGGTACTGGGACACCAAACCCACGTTACTAGAATTTGTGGGCAAGTGCCTTACACTGGACAATTTCTCCAGCCCTAGAAAACATTTTTTAAAAATTATTTATTTAGTTATTTGAGAAAGATAAAGAGAGGGCTGGAGAGATGGCTTAGCCGTTAAGCGCTTGCTTGTGAAGCCTGAGGACCCTTCTTCAAGGCTCAATTTCCCAGGACCCATGTTAGCCAGATGCACAAAGGGGCGCACGCGTCCATTCTCTCTCTTTCTCTCTCTGTCTGTCACTCTCAAATAAATAAAAATGAACAAAAATAATTTAAAAAAAAAGAAAGATAAAGAGAGAGATTGAGAGAGAGAGAGAGAGAGAGAGAGAGAGAGAAAGAGATGCAGATAGAGAGAACAAAGAAAGGGTGTGCCAGGGCCTCTAGTCACTGCAAATAAACTCCAGACACATGTGCCACCTTGTGCATTTGGCTTACATGAGTTATGGAGAACTGAACCTGGATCATTTGGCTTTACAAGCAAGTGCCTTAACTGCTCCAGCCTGAAAAAAATATATACATATATATGTATATCTATTTTTTTAATGAATTAAATGACAAGTTCTACTGAACAAAACAGATCATTTTGGTTCATAGGATTATTTGCCTTTGCTAATTTATCATCACACAGTAATACATTCCAAAGAGGATGAGAATTGGATTATAAGTGTTCTCATAAAGTGCTCCAATAACTGAGTCCATGAGAATTGGAAAGAAACCAAGATCATGCCTGTCTTCCTAAAAAAAGAAAGAAATGGGATGTTCTCAGAAATTATAGACCGATATAATTACCTTCAACTTCCTGGAAGACTTGAGAACAAATAATATAATTAACTTTAATCACTAAGCACAAAAAAAAAAAAAACCGAAAGTATAGCAACTCACTAGTTGTTCCCCCCACAACTTCCTATAATCTGTGGATAGCCACTATGGAAATAAGTACATTCCCAGCACTTAAATCTTTGCTTATATTATCTTATGCAATGATAGTACTTATGGAAGCTTTAGAAATTCAGGAGGAAAAATAGGACAATATATCCATTTTGCTGTTCTGTTTTACAGTTCTTATTCCAAGTGTTTATATTTTTCTAACACTGATCCCAATATCTGTCAATAGAGTTAGAATGCATGAGGAAAATTTCATGTTGATGTGAATTTCACCTATGCAATTTAAAAATTCTATTGCCCTAGAAAAGTTGTGCAAAAGGCTGGATTTTGGTTCATTTGAATGAAAAATAAGAAAATGGTATCTTTTTTATGATGTAGAACAGCGAGGGATGGGAAGGTATTTTCAATGCATTTTTTGGAAACTTACATTATGTAAGGTATTCTCCTACATTGATCAGCTTCCTTATCCCAGCTCAGAATCAAATAGACATAAACTATAGAATTATAAAACAAAATCACTGAGAACTTAGTTCAGAGAACCAGACAGCTGGCCACTGATGTACTGGTGAGGATAAATGTGACAATGAATATAAATTAAGGTCAGATTAAGATAAAGTTGTACAACACATTTTGAAAGGGGTAGTTAGCATGAAAATGATTCAGAGATGGAGGGCAAGGTAAAATATAGGTTAAGATCCACTCTGATTTGAAGGAATTAAACGTCCTTGCAAGAACAAAAGCAGAAACATGTGGTAAGTTATCTCCTTGAGAGTGGATTTTTCTCTAGTAACTATTTGTTCTCAAAATTAGTTGTTTAATTATTCTAATGTTTTACTTCTGTATGTAGATAGTACATTCATTTCAGTTTTCCATATTGCCAATCCTGGCATTGTTCCTATAGATCCAAATCAACTTTCCTGTCTTTATTAGTGTATATAATTTTCATGGTTTCCATGCTTTTAAAAATAATTTTACTGTGGCTTCTAATGACAGAATATTGAAAATTTAATTAAAAATATTAATATGTGTCACTTAACCTGTTTTCTTATTCTTATCATATTTCTGCCTTTGTGATATTGTTTAATATTTATATAATTCAACAAAACATCATCCTGCTTTGGCCACCTAGTCTTTGAAAATGTGTCACAAACATTCTGTGAAATGAGACAGCCTATTTGACAAATGGTGCTGACAAAACTGGATATCTACATGCAGAAAAGTAAAGCTTGATATATGTCTTTAACATTGTACATATATCAATTTAAAGGGGATCAAAAAACCTTAATCTACACTAAATTCTAAAAGCCTAATAGAGAAAACCCTTCATTCTCAGAATTTCAAGTTCAGTTGATTGTTCTCATTTCTGACAAGTTTATGATGGTTCCATAACCTTATTCCATGGATTCAGTACATTCTAAGAATTTGAGAAAGCAATATAGATTTTTTATTATTATTTGAAATTTGACAGTCTTTATATTCACAAGAGCAAAATATATTACTCCTACAGACCAGTTCTAGTACTTGAAATCATATAATCAGGTTTAGTCATAATAAAAACTTAAAATGTGTTACTGTATTTGAAAGTAGTCATACTTTTGATAATGTTCCCAAGAAGTACATTTCAGAGGGTGAATACATTTAGTAGCTTAGTTTCAGAGGTATCAGTCAATAATGGTGGGGAAGGAATTTTGTAACAGCTATTTTACTCATAGCATCCACAAAACTTCCAATCAAAGATGCAGAAAGAAGTCAGTGTAATACATTGCTACTACAAACATGTCATCAGTAAACTACTGGGTACAAGTAGGAATAACCTCCTATCTCTTACTTTTGCATAAGAAAATTATATTAGGAATATAGCAAGGGATCAATCTATTCATTAGACCAAATCTCTTTCTATCTGATCATTTCACAATACCATCATGGGCACACCAAGACTTAAGCTGTACTAATTTTCTTTCCATTTATTAATGCAATCAAGTTTTCAAATAAAATTAGCCATCATTTTGATGTACCGATTAGTTTGAAAAGCATAGCAAGTAGACAGTTTGTTGAATGTGTGTGTTTCACACCAAATTTTGTATGTTGAAATCCTAAACCACCATATCATGATATTAGGAGAAAAAATTGGATACTTTGGAAGGCCAGTGATAAAAAGTGCATAATAATGAGGATGGGTCCACATGATGGTCTTAGTACTCTTGTGTCCAGGAGAATAGACAACAGAGTTTCTCTCTTTAACATCTGTATGCTAGAAGACAGAACTCACAAACACATAACTCTATTAACACCAAGATTTTGGGCTCCCCATATCAATTTTATATGGATATTTCTGTATGGCATGTTAAAATATTTATATTCTATGTCATGACACTAAAAAATATCATAATTGCATTCTATAAAATATTCTAAAATATATAATGTATATTTGAAGGAAGAAATATTGGTGTAAGAAAGCTTACCTGAAGGTAAATAAATCCTTATATATAGCCAACAGTGAAGGTGGAGAGAGTAATTCAGTAATTGGCAAGATATCTAAGATCAAGGATGGTGATAGTTGAGTCATTAGTGGAGGAGACAAAATTGTGTCACCATTTACTGAGAGATGATGGATGACATAGAACTATTTCATTAAATGCATTTGTTTTTTTTATGACATGTTGAATATACTACATTTTCAAACACAGGCTATTATAGATTTCCATTGTTTCATTGAAAATGACATTGGGAATTCAGCTGAAAGCACAGACCCAAAACAGAGTTAAAAATAATAAACACCAAGGTGCTGTCTTAGCCACTCAGGACATGATGGATTCAATAAATTCACTAGTCTCTCAGCAATTGGCTGGGGGACTCCATGATTAGGGCACTGCCATATTCACTGTCTTGTGAAAAGTTTGCCTCCTCTGTCATAAATGAATATGTCTCTTTTTGTTGTGTTCTCACATAAGAGGAAGACAGAACTTTTGTATATCTGGACTCTCCTAATGGCACTAAATTCATGGAGACTGTCCTCTTATGATCTAATCACCCTCTTCAAAGACTCTGCCACCTAATGTCACATTAGGCATTACATTTCAAGATAAGAATTCTAGAGGGACAGAAAAACAAAGTCCACAGATCTACTGAAACTTTCAAATAAGATGAGATTTATAAAGGAAGTTGAGAAAAATACAAGATGAGAACAGAAACTTGAAGTTAGGAAATTGCAGAGAATGCCAGGGTATATAACTGTGGATGACCAACTAATCAATCTAGACATTAAGAGGGAAGACTTCTCTGTGCTTAAAAATATAATCAGCCAGGCATGGTGGTACATGCCTTTAATCCCAGCACTTGGAAGGCAGAGGTAGGAAGATTGCTGTGAGTTCGAGGCCACTCTGAGATTCTGAGATTACATAGTAAATTCCAGGTAAGCATGAGCTAGACTGAAACCCTACCTCAAAAAAAAAATTAAAAAGTAAACATATATATATATATATATATATATATATATATATATATATATATACATACATACATACACACAAAAGTATATGTTCATTATTTAAGCACAACTCACAATAGTTAAATTGTGAAAACAACCTACTTGTTCAATAGCAGAGGCATGAATTAAGACTATGAGATATATAAACAATGGATTATCTTTCAATCACAAAGAATAAAGTTATTCTATGCAGGAAAATGGATGAAATTTAAAATGATCACATTGTTAATTAGTCAAGTTTCATTAAAAAAATGTATGTTTATACATTTTCTGTAATTTCTGGTTCCTGGATTTTATAGAGAAACATAAAATTGTGTGAGCATATGTGACATTCAAGTAGAACTGAAACTGTCTAGAGGAAGAAAGTGGCCTAACCAGAGGGGCAGGAAGAAAAATCAGATGGGGCATGGAGGAAACATAATCCATATTAATTATATATGTTCAAAATGTCCTTATAGAGCACAATAAAATTAATAATGAATATATAAAATCATAGTTAGAATACATTTTTCTTTTCATAGAGGATTTCATCAAATTTCTAAACAGAAACTTGATGCATATATGTATACCTAGAAAAGTTTATACACGCTTAGAACAAAGAATTAAAACATTTGTAACCATGGATGTCCTTTATGACCTTGGTTAGTGATGTATTCCTCTGTGGTGCTATGCAGTTCTGTCCCAATCTCTCACGCTAGGGGTGAATATTTGTACAGTGACAAAGATGAAAACAATTTTCTATAGAAGCAAAGATATCAGCAAAAGAATGGGGATTAATGAACTCAAACAGGATTGGGGTGAAAAAATTTTGAGGCATATCTAAAGAATGAAGTTAATACAAAGTGATATTAAATATAAATAAAATCAAGAAATCTCAACATCTCCCCAAAACTTAGAAATAAACAATCACAAGAGAATTAGCATGCTAGCATGGGTTTGGAGACAATTTATTTCAAAATAGAGTTAGCTACAGACAAATGGTTCGTCAGTTTTCAAATTTCTTTAATTCTTCAGTTAGTGTTCTGTTAAATTCGCAATTGTGAATGTGAAATCAAAAGGCAGTGGGACTTCATTTCAAAGTGCAGCTCCAAGATCATAATTAGAGTACAACTTTTTGTTCACACCTCAATTACCTGATAAAAAATAAAACAATAAATAAAAATAAAAAAAAAACACCTGTCAAACGCCAGGCGAGGTGGCACAAGCCTTTAATCCCAGCACTCGGGAGGCAAAGGTAGGAGGACTGCCTTGAGTTCGAGGCCACCCCGAGACTCCATAGTGAATTCCAGGTCAGCCTGGGCTACAGTGAGACCCGACCTCAAAAAAAACCAAAAAAACCCCAAAATCACCTGTCATTATTATTTAAAATTTTTGAGTTGGGGAAAATTCTTTTATCTTGTAATTTCATTTCAAGGATATATATGTATATATATTCACTTAATTTCTTTTAAATTCTTAAAATACATTATAACTAACATCACACACAAAGTATATTTAAAAGAATACTTTTAGGCATTGCTCTCTGGCATATGTTATTATAGCCATTGGTGAGACAAAGAGCCTTTTATTTTTTTGATAACCTAGTTATATTTTATAGCATTGTTTACTAAATGTAATGTCTATTCATGCTATAACACAGATGTCTTTTGAAACTCCAGCTGTTTTTAAACTTTATGTACCTTCTTAATAACTGGCATACAAATGACAAACAGTTTTTGCTTAGAAAAAGATAACCTTGCATATCCCAATTTGGATAAAAAGTGATATTTTGGCTTTGTCTGTTTAATACATGAAAAAGTCCTTCCTTTATTGACAGATTTTGATCAATAACCATACAAAAAGTCAGAATATAATAAAACATAATAGCAATGAGCAAATGGCTGGGCTACAGTGAAAGATTAGTGGTTAAGGTGCTTGCTTGAGAAGCCTAAGGACTCAGGTGTGATTGCCCAGTACCTACAAAAGCAAAATGCACAGGTGGCACATGCATTTGGAGTTCAGTTAAGTAGCTGGAGACCTTGGCATACCTATTCTCTCTCTTCTTATTCACTTCCGTTTCTCTTCCTCTCATATAAATCAATAAAATATTTAAGAAAAAAATTATCCATTGATACATAGAGAAAGGAAAACATCTAGGTAAATAGACATTATACTTAGTTACTGTTTTGACCAGTTAAGAACCTCCATCTTTATATATCATTTATCTTTAAAACTGTTACTCCTACTTTCTGACTCAGTAGTGTATAATAGTCACCCTGCTATGACTAAGATTGATTATTTTCCTAGTTTAATTATGTGTATCTTTGAGTTAATCATGTTTTATAAATGTCCATTCAACATGTCCTATAGTACTCTTATGCCAATACCATAATTCTTTCTTGAGTAGATATTCTTCAATATCATTCCTATAGAAAAGTCATTTTTCTAAAATTCAGAATTTTAAAAAAATTATTTATTTATTTATTTATTTCTTTATTTTATTTGAGGGTGATAGAGAGAGAAAGAGGCAGATAGAGAGAAAGAGAGAGAATGGGTGTGCCAGGGCTTCCAGCCACTGCAAACGAACTCCAGACGCATGCGCCCCCTTGTGCATCTGGCTAATGTGGGTCTTGGGGAATCGAGCCTCAAACCAGGGTCTTTAGGCTTCACAGCTTAACCACTACGACATCTCTCCAGCCCAAATTCAGAATTTTTAAAATAATAACATCTTTACATATTTTCCATGTAATGTAGTGCCCTCCAAAGTTCCCCAAATAGTATATCTGAGAGCTTGTTTTTTAAGGCATCTATACTAGGATACCCAAGTAAATGCTTAAATTTTTTCTTTGTAAAGATAAAACTAAATCTATTATGTTTTAATATTAAAAAATATTCAGTATATTTATTCTTAATTTCAACTGGCAATGCTCAGTGTAGGATATTAGTAGATGACTAAAATCTGAAATGTCTACTGGATAGGTCATAGACTTGAGTACAGCTGTACTGCAGTTGAGTCAGAACCTTCACAAATTCAAGGCTTGCCCATGCAACCTAGGAAGACTCTGTCTAGAAATATAGATTTTAAAAATATATGCATTTTTAAAAACATGTGCAGCTCAGTGATCAAGTATTTCTCTAGCATAATCAAGGGATGGTTTCAATACTTACTGAGCAACAAAGTCAAATTTTATGGGAACCACTTCTAAAAATAATATATAAATTATGAAGTTCTCTTAAGAATTTCCAAGTGTTTCTAAATATTTATTAACTTTTAAACTTTTTACTGAACTTCTTAAGCAGATCAGTGTATTCAGATGATTTTTCCAACAAATTATTTTTACTAATTACATTGCCAGATAAAATAAAATTTTATTTGAAATTTATAAAAGTTAATTTTGAATAATTCAATGCCTTGTGTTTCAAGTTACAAAATAGCATACATGCTATGCAAATACTCACTAATTCACTCCTAAATGTCTTCTAGATTCAATGTAAAAATTACATAGTTTTAACAACTATAGTGCATACCTCATATCTTTGATAACACAGAGGTCCTACGCTTACAAACCAAGAGTTCAGTTACAGAGTTCTCAGATCATATATGTGGGCAAGTCTGAGCCCATCAACCAATCTCCTTGATAATGACATGTAATTTCCACATCTCATGATATAGACAAATTCCTGAATAAATCAATAATAATTATTTGGCAGAAAAGTTCAATGACTTGTAAATGTTACATTATGGAATATGTATTTATGTATGTATGTGTGTGTGTGTGTGTGTGTGTGTGTGTGTGTGTATGTGTGTGTATGACTTCAAAAAATAAGTTAATTAAAAAAATCACTGAAAAATTACAATATGAAAATGAGTTCAAATTAAATACAGGACTATACATTTCTTTCAGAATAATGTTAGATATTTATCCAGAAAAGGGAAAAAATGTAGTAAGTTACCTTTTAAATAAGTGACTTTAAGTTTTCCTCAGTGTTGTTTGCTGAAAAGCAGTAACTTTAGATGGATGACAACACATATTCCTGTACTTCTGGGTAGCTATTCTCTGCCTTCTGGCTTCAAACATGAGTGAAATGTTGCTTTCTTCTCCATCTCTACCAGTATAACAAAAGCATCATCTGGTCTTCAGTGATTGGCTAATCAAAGAAAACCAACTTCACCCTATTATTAAACCCATTTATATAATTGTCCATCTTACAAATTGTCTTTACCTACAGATAAATGGCTAATTGTAAGTTATTTTTTTATGATACAGTCAGAAGTGCTTTTTTTTTTTCTTTCTCTCTGCTGTCACTGCATTTTCAAAATTTTACATGTTCCTACCTCAAGGGTTCAACTTCAAATTACTTTTCTCTTAGTGTTCCTCTTTCTGACCCATGTTAATGATTCATATACGGATTTACTTTCTCAAGTTCAAATGTTATTCTCAAATAGCAGCTTAGGACTGAACATCTTCCAAAGTGTTTCCCAAAATGTAAAGAATATCCCATGATGTAGTGAAAGCAGTTGTGATCCAGGAGCCAGAAATTGCAGTTTCTTTTGTTTTTTTTTTTCTTCTTATTAATTGGAGGAACATGGGCAAATCACTTATCTTCATAATCACTGTGCATAATAATGGAAACTAAGAATCATTTCCTTAATCTTATTACATCTTATTACAAGAAACCTTATTACAAGAAAAGGGGTCAAAAATGTAAATAATGATGTACTTTGTCCAAAATAAGTCCTATGATCTCCAAACATACACTCTTTCCTACCATATTTTTTATGTGTTTCCTTTCTCTTGACAGCATATTACCTGTATAACCTTCCAATTCATTTCCATTTTCCTCTCTTGTTAATATCTCCTATATAACAGATCCTCATTATCTCTGATCCAAAAACCACCTCTTAGATGGCCTGTCTCCCTCTGCACTATCTCCATCACTTTTTATTCAAGGGTAAGTTGAAATTTTAATAATTTTAAGTCACAATTATGCTCATGTCATTCATCCAGAAATGTTTAATAGCACTACACTACTCTAAAAGCTAAATATCTCTTCTCAATATTGAATTCAAGGCATTTCACAAGAACATATACTCTCTGGCATATTTTCTTCCATCGGTGCTGTTGCTTCTAGTCTAAATAGAATACAGAGTCTCCATTTTATGACTTTTCTTATGGATGACACCATGGACATTTATTTCCCTGCATCCTTAATCATCCATCCATATCTATCCCAGTTATAGTTTCAAACATGCCCTTATTCCCATCTTCCTTTCATTTCCCTCTCTCTCACTCTCTCTCTCTCTCTCTCTCTCTCTCTCTCTCTGTGTGTGTGTGTGTGTGTGTGTGTGTGTGTATTTATGGGGGTGTTCTTCTGGACTCCTATTATGCCTTATTTCAACCTCCATCAACATTGGGATTACAAGTGTGCATAGGCCTATCTGGAGTTTTTACATTGCTGCAACAAGTACATGGACTCAATGAACAATTTTCCCAGGCCCATGCACCCTTCTTCATTTTTCAGTTGGAAATAATGCCTTGAAAGGGAATCTGTTAATATATACTTTGGCATTTTATTAGAAGTGATAAGTGCATCAGGTGAAGCAAAGTATGGTGAACCAGTTCTCATAGCCTCATTATGCAGATGTGACTATTGAAGTTTAATAAAATTGTTTCTTCTATATTTCAAAATGGTTGTATTTAAACTGTTTAAAAGATATAAAAATACTAGAAGATAATTTAAATGTGCAAAAGGATAGGAACAAAGTAAATATGAATGTTATAAATATCACTCCTATCACTCTAACATGAAACTTCTTTCTAAAAGTGAGGGAGTGTAAAGACAGGTACACTTTGAGAAAATATTTTTTGAATAATCTACAATTCTTTCATGAAATTAATGATACATTTTTAGAAACTTACCTTATGGCTTTTAATATTATAAAATATCTTTAATAATCTGATTATTATATTTTTTGAATTTCAAATGTTAATGGTATTGTGTGGCAACTTCTATCAATATTGATTTTTATTTAATTAGTTTGGAAACTAGAGGAAAACAAATAATTGTGGCTTACTGAGTTTTGTGTTGTTCAAAACACTGGCCACTCAAATAATTCTTGATTGAATTTATATTTATGTGTTAGTATATAATATCCCACACAGAGATTATTCAGGAGCAATTGACAACTGACAACATTACTCTTTACTCTCCCCATTAGTTTCTACAGCATGATTGGGAACATGCATTTACAAATGTCAATCATAAACTATTATTCCTCTCTTGAAACAGAGTACAATATGTACCTTTCCTTAATGGTATCTCAAAGAACAAAAACACTACGTTCCTATAAAGAACAGAACAAAAGTTGTATGGTCAATTTTTCTGAATTACATTACAAGTGAACATGGGCATTCTGGTTCTTTGGAACCTCTGTTTATTAATAGAACAATGCTCATACATACTAAGATGCTTTTGATTGCTCCTGAGAATTTGGGTAGGTTCTAATTTATTTATATTTTCCTAAAGTTTAGGCAAATATTTACTTCAGCTAGTACCTCATATTAAAGGTTTTATACTAGACTATACATATTATAAAGAACAGTAATTTTTCAAATTGAAATATAATTAAATCTGAATATTTCAGAACTACTTTAAAATAATACTGTGAGAACTATGCTTCATTCTAAATTTAATATGACATAATCATTGAAAGGTAACTTTTATACTTAAGATGTTCCCATAAGCATGATGAGTCATTTCAATAGACTATGCCCCATGGTACATTGAAAATAAACCCAAAATCAATTATAAGGAAATAGATGTTTTGCTTCTGGTAGCAACACTCTAAAAGGAAATGTATTTCCTGTAACTGTGCTGATCTAATTAAGAGAAGCTACGAATTGAAAAGTTATTTCTTACATGACATATGGAAAGACATAAATAAGGATATATGTATAAAAAAACTCTATCCTCCTTTATTAGTTTGTCTTAAGGGGTGTTTATTCCCCTTGATCATGCCTTATCTTGAAAATAATACTACCCCTTGTATTTAAATATTTGGACTTGTGATATGTATTGCCAGAAAGATGGTATAAGTTCAAGAGAAAAAATATATTTACTAAATTATTCAAGGAATCATTAGTTTGGTAAGACTAAAAACATTTGGAGATAAAAATAAAGGTAAGGGGATTACATAGGAAAATTAAAGAGAACCTTTATTAAATAATATATCTAAAGGTGAGTGGTTAATTATTGAAAAATTATCTATCATATGAATTGAGATTCCTAGAAGATGAAGATGAAGATGAAGAAATATTTAAGAAGTTTTACATACCTTCTGAGGTTTTGAAGCCTAAGTGACAATGGAACCAAGAGCAAGATTTAAGAAAGCATGCTATGCATAGGTGGGAAGAGGTCACTATAAATTTGAGGCCACCCTGAGACTACATAGTGAATTCCAGGTCAGCCTGGGTTAGAGTGAGACCCTAACTCGAACTGCTGCCAAGAAAAAAGCCACTGAACTGTTTCTGTTGGATAGGGATACTAGCTAAGATTCTGGGAGAGCATTAGTTCTTTGATCTTTAGTGCTTATACCAGAAAGGGAGAGGAGAAAAGAGCAATGGAGGGAGAGAAGAGAGAGAGAGAGAGAGAGAGAGAGAGAGAGAGAGAGAGAGAATAATTAGCTACAATAAAACTCAGGGAAAATTGTACTAAAGTTATCAACATGCAAACAGTATAATTGGCTATAAAATGTTGGATTATTTGACACTTTGGCTAACAAAATTCACCTTTAAATTCATTATTACCTATTTTCAATTCTGGCAAAAATATTCAATGTCAAGGAAAATAACAAGGGTTTGAGAGATGACTCAATGTGCAAGAGCACTTCTGAACAAGCAGGAAGTACTGAAGGAACATAAGACACCTTGAATTCAACTCTTCAGCACCCTTTTGAACAATTGGCCATGCATATCCGTAGCCCAAGTCCTGTGAGGAGTAAAAACTACAGAGATATTTGGTTTCTTTTAAACAGCAACTCCAAACAGCAAGCAACTCCATCTCAGGAAACATGTGGATGAGTGATGGTGGAGGAGCCATGTTTTATTGTGGTCATGAATGGGGTGTTGCATTTACACATGCATCACTAAATGCATGCACACCCACAAATTCTTATTTCTTTAAAGGAGAGTAAGAAAATTCTGAAATCAGATATGCCTGGACTTTTACTATAGAGCAGCACTGATTGAAAGACCTTGAGCAAATTACTTTATTTCTTATAAACCATCTCCACTTCCACACAATAAAAAATTATGTCTCTGACTTACAGTCATGTTCTCAGGTACATAATAATTATTCAACTAATGGTGTTTGATTATCACTATTGACATTTTTGCATTATAATATTTATTTCTTTCAGCCAGTAAGTTATCATCTTAAGGAATAGTTAAAATTGAAAAAAAAAAAAAAGCTTCATATGAGTGAGACTATGTGGTGATTTTTTTTCTGTGATTGGGTAAGTTCACTGAGGATGATCTATTCCAGATTCCCACATTCTTCCTCAATTTTCTTTGTGTCATTTTTCCTTACTGCTGTGTAAAATTCCATTGAGTAGATATACCACATCTTAGTTATCGATTCTTCTAGTGATGGGCATCTGGATTGATTCCAGCTCTTAGCTATTACAAATGCAGTTGCTACAAACATGGTTGAGCAAATCTCTCTGTCCTATGGTTTGAAGGTTTTAGGGTAGATTCCCAGTAAGGGAATACTGGGTCTGTTGGTAAATCTATAGCCAGCTTTTTCAGGAGTCTCCATATTGCTTTCCAAAGTGGTTGTACCATCCTATATTCCCACCAACAGTGGATGAGTGTTCCTACTCCTACACATCCTCGCCAGCATTTATTTTCATTTGATTTTTTGATGTTTGCTATCCTTATTGGGGTAAAGTGGAATCTCATAGTTGCTTTAATTTGCCTTTCTCTGATGATTAGGGATGGTGAACATTTTCTTAAGTGCATGTTTGCCATTTGTGTTTCTTCCTCTGGGAACTGCCTGTTCAGCTTCTTGCCCCATTTTGTGAGTGGGGTGTTTGACTTCTTACAGTTTAGATTTTTGAGTTCTTTGTCGATTCTAGAGATTAGCCCCTCTATGAGTTGAATAACCTGCAAATATTTTCTCCCATTCTGTTGGTAATCTACTGGCTTCACTTATTGTATGCTTGTCTGTAAAGAAACTCTTCAGCTTCATGTGATCCCATTGGTTGAATGACTGTTTAAGATCGTGAGCTACTGGAGTTTTGTTCAGGAAGTCTTTTTCCATTCCTATATCATGGAAAGTACTTCCTAAATTTTCTTCCCATAGTATTCAAGTTTCTGGTCTTATATTGAGATCTTTGATTCATTTGGATTTGAGTGTGGTGCATGGAAAATGTGTGGATCAAGAATCAGTTTTCTGCATGTGGTTATCCAGCTTGCCCAGCACCATTTGTTGAAGATACTTTTTTCCAGCCTATATTGTTCAGGCCTTTGTTGAATATCAAGTAGCTATAGTTGATTGACCCAATGTCCAGATCCTCAAGTCTACCCATTGGTCTATACTCCAGTTTTTATGGCAGTACAATGCTTTTTTTTATTATTTATTTCTATGGCTTTGTAATATAGCTTTAGATCAGGTATGGTGATGCTGCCATAGGTATTTCTTTTGCTGAGGATATGTCTCACTAATCTACAGCACCTAATCTGTATCTACCCAAGATACCTTACACAACCAGCAAGCATCTCATGGACTAGACACTAGGAGGGATGGGGAGTGAGGGGAGGGCATCAGAGGGGTGGGAAACACTAACTTATACCCAAACAGCAATGGCACCATAAAATTCTACGTCCTAAAAGGCAGATGAAATAGCTGAACCTTCACCAGGCCCTTACAGGTAACATCTGAACCACAGGACACTGGACAGGGTAGGATCAAGTCTAACCTAAATCCTCTACACCTTCCCTCCTTCCCTCTCCCTCTCCCTCTCTCTCTCTCCTCTCTAACTTCTATATATTAGTTACAATTTTTTCTCATTTTTTTAGGGGACACTGACCTGTAACTCCCAGTAACAGCATGGGGCTATCACCGACAATGAGCTTATGATCAGAGAATCCTACAAAGTTTCTAAAAGAATGACAGATTTCTGTCAGAGTACTTGATGACCCACTAAAGGTTAGTGGTAAGACCCTATTGCTGAAGACACCATATGCAGCTGACACATAAAATGGAAAGGCATGGCAGGAAGCCAGGAGAGAGTCAGTCCCCAGACAGTCAGCGTGTCTAGTGCCAGAAGGTGCTACATGGGCGACTGGGGGAAACGACCAATATCTGTCCAAGCAACTCATGGTCCAACCTACTTAGCAGCAAATAACCTGTTGTGATGTCCACACAAGTGCAATAGTGGCACACAGCCATGGTGGGGAACCAACTGCTCTTGATTCAGCTAACTGATCCCCTCAGTGGTATGGGACCCATAGCTGGAGCTGAGAAACAAGTCAGAACCATATCCAAACATAAGACCACTCTCCAATATCAAGCTACCATCAATCATGGGATACAAGCAGGCATATACCTATTAAACTCTCTATAAAAAATGTAAGAGTTATCTCATTTGTCCTCGTGCTAACTTACTCTCCCTTGTAGAATCTGCTTCTCTTTTTCAGATAGACGCAGGTCCTAAGGAGAGAGCCACCCCATCATACCTCAAAAGGGCCCCGGCTGAAACTAAGGAAAATTGGTGAAACAAGCAAGGGTGCTGTTTTCCTGATGAACTGGATACCAGCACAAGGGGGAAGGAGACCAACACAGAGAAAAATCAACACCTACCCAATCAGAGAGCCAGAGCCCCAGAGGCCCCTAACACCTCATCACTGAAGCAGACCAAAAATGAACCCAACATGGCTCAGGGAAATTTTGCAGAAGAGGGGGCGGAAATAATGTCAGAACCACATGTTGGGTCATGATACACAGAGACATTTATTGTACCAATAACTGTGGTCTAACTCCACAATGCACGACCCATATACCTCAACAAGGAGGGGGCAATGGGGACAGGGTAGATTATGGGTGAGTCTAATAATGGTACCCAACTGCTTGTACTTGCAGAATAGAAAACTAATAAAGTAATAATAATAATAAGAAGAAGAAGAAGAAGAAGACTTGAAAAAATAACCTAAAAAAGAAAAAAATAAATAAATTGAAGTTCTTGTTTTTGAAAAGAACATAATGCATGCTTTTTTGTTAGTTTATATATTCTCTTGCAAATTGTCTCTATAATAGGTATGTGGTAATTTTAAAATAGACCATATTGTGCAGTTAAATTTATTTTAAATTCTTGATTGAGTCCTTAGTAATTTCTGCTTTCAATTTTATTGTGGAAATAAGCTTTGGGGAACTGGACTATACTATGCTGATTTGATGGCAAAGACATTAATCATCATTAAATATGAACAAAATATAATGATTCCCTTAAGTGTTAACATTATCATAAAATTCTAGACAGTGAATTCAGAAGGTTAAGGTTTTAGAAATTATTAAAGAGCCAATGAGAGGGTAAATTTAAGATTTCCACCTCTCTGCACCTTGGGTACTTTTGATGAGAAGGGTAATTTGATGGGCTGTGATTAACAAGACCTATGTGAGCTTTTACGCTTGAAGAAAGGATGAAGCGGGTGTTACAACTAATGGCACATTTCTCTGCTACCATTTAATTATATTTCCTTCCTCTTGCATTAGGATCTTTTCGTTGTCTGTCATTAGCCTCTAAATTAAAATAGTTTTAGCAGCTAAATGAGAAAATATACTGTATTTCTGATTCATGCTTTATCTGGAAGACTTAGATGAGAGATTTCTACATAGAAAAACAGGTTTATCTCATGCAGATTGACTAGGGAGAATCAGATATTAAAATTAAAGCATGGATAATCATAAATATATAGGTAATTGCTGAATAGCATGTTTTGTATGTCATTTCCCTATTTACTTCTATTACAACTTAACATATACTGCTTCTTATTTAATTTAAGGTATTTAAGAAGAAGCAATGCATTCCTATAGAATAACATGAGTTAGTTGTCTGTTAAGTTCTTGCAAATATATTTTTTCACCTACAACAAGTGATGAACTTCTCTTGAAGAGTTCACTTTGTTGTGTGTATCTATAGCAAGGGGTTGAAGCAACATGGGTGTGATTTAGAACCGAAGGGTAGCATATTGGTGAGATGAGAGCTAAGACCATGCCACAGGTACTCTATGATTATTATAATATGTATTTAATCTTGATTTATACATAGAACTGAATTTATCATACACACATATATATTCTTTTTTTTTTAATTTTTGCTCAATTTTATTTATTTAGTAGAGAGCAACAGAGAGAGAAAGAGGCAGATAGAAAGAGAGAATGGGCATGCCATGGCCTCCAGCCACTACAAATGAACTCCAGACACATGCTCCTCCTTGTGCATCTGACTAACGTGGGTCCTGGAGAATCAAGCCTCGAACTGGGGTCGTTAGGCTTCACAGGCAAGTGCTTAACCACTAAGCCATCTCTCCAGCCCCACACACATATATTCATATGAGTTCATATATTATACAGATTGATCTGTCACTTGTATAGAAAATTTCAGAAACCACACATATTTAGAATTAACTAAAACAATTCTGATTGCTATGTCTTTTATAAAGTCACAAACAAAATATTGTACATAACTAGACACACAACCACATCAGTGTACTTTTAAATTTATTGAGTTGTACATTTGGGTTTGTAATATTTCTTGTTGTGCCACTTTTTGTGTCGATATTCTAATTTTCAATCTTGGCATCCAGAAAAAAAAGACATATTGCCTGTTTTGCTACATAGTTGACTGATCAGATCATGAGCATTATTGTATAATTCAGGAATCTCCTTAGATTCATGTTTCTCCTCTCCTTTCTGTTCCTTTTTTTCCTCCATGCATTCATGTGCTACTTAATTCCTCATGGATATTAATAGATAGATGTCTAGAATGTTTTTACAATGGAAATTGCTTTTAACATATATTCTCAAACATATTTAATTTCTTTTGTAAATTGAACAGAGGTTGTCAAATTGTATGTATTTTCTTATCACCTAAGATATATACAGTGATGGGTATATGACTTGTACAGGTAGATTTCTGAGCATTAAATCAAATTTGAGTGACTGGAAATTGGCTTATTTTGTAGTGGTTGATTATTTTTAAGTTGTGACTAGGGGCTGGAGGGATGGATTAGTGGTTAAGGTGTTTGCTTGCAAAGCCTAAGAACTGAGGATCAATTACCTAGTACCCACATAAACCAGATACACAAGGGGGCACAAGCAGCTGAAGTTCATTTGCAGAGGCTAAATGCCCTGGTGAGCCCATTCTCTCTATCCACCCCCCTTTCTCAAAATGAAAAGAATAAGAAATAACATTAAAAAATGACTGGGTGGAAAAGCCAGGTGAAGGGAGTTTCCACTCACACCGGAGCTCTCTGCAAACTGAAGAAACATGAAGAGAGAATGGCAGTGAACAACGGAGGAGCAGATCACAAGATAGAAGAACACGTGGAACAGAAAGAGAACTAGAGCAGCATTGGCAGCCTCCCCTCCCCACTGCCAGTGCCCAGCTCCACCAACAGAGCAGTGGTCCAGGGACCCGGCCACGCCTACTTGAACCAACAACAGGACACAAGCAACAGCAGAAGTAAGTGGGAGTATGCCAGGGAAGGGTCTCACCTGGTCACACGCTGACTTGGAACCCTCAGCAGACCAGAAATCTTAACCTCCTTGTAGTCAGGATTAAGAGAGTAGGTGAGGTTCCACATAGATAGAGGATCTGGTTGTGATAATACTTACTCTTCGATAAATACTCAGAGCTGTTTTTCATTGAAAATGTACATTGTTTAGCTAAATTTTAGAAGCTATCTTTATTTGGTTCCACTCAGCCTACTTGAATACTCTCATAACAGGCAAACCCAACACCTAGGATCACTTTTGTAGATACTCTGAGAGTCTTGAGAGCCACACCTAGCACCTTAAGCTCCTAACCTGAAGTTATATAACATCAGATAGATTAATACATCTAATAATACCCAACTCCCTAGAAAATCCAATCATTAAATAACCCAGGATGCAAAAATATATGCATTATAACACAAGAAACACCATAAATGAAGACAATATAAATCCACCAAAAAAGTATTACTGCATCAGAAATGACCTCCAGAGAGAATGAATTAGAGGAAATGCCTAAGAAAGATTTCAAAAGAATGATTATGAATATATTCAAAGAAGTCAAAGAAGAAATCAAAGGAATGAAAGAGGAAATCAAAGGAATCAAAGAAAACACAGGACACCAATTTAATGACATAAAGAGGTGAATACTAGACATAAATAAGGAAATAGAAATAATAATGAAAAAACAGTCAGAATTATTAGCAACAAACACAGTTAATGAAATAAAAAACTCTGTTGACAATTTCGCCAGTAGACTGGATGAAGGAGAGGACAGAGTATCTAAGCTAGAAGACCAGGTGGCAGATCTAATACAGTCCAACAAAGAGAAAGACAAACTAATAGAAAACTATGAGTGGTAATTTCAAGATATTTGGAAAACTATGAAAAGATCAAACATAAGAATTCAGGGCATAGTAGAAGAAGAATTTCACTCCAAAGGCATAGTAGGCATCTTCCACACAATCATAGAAGAAAACTTCCCCCAAATTGGGAAAGACATGCCAATACAGATACATGAATCATTAGAACACCAGCCAGACAAAACCTGAAAAGACCCTCTCCTCACCATATTATAACCAAACTACCAAACATACAAACCAAAGAAAAAAATATTGAAAGCCTATCAGGATTACAGCAGATTACTCAACACAAACTTTAAAAGTCAGAAGGGCATGGAGCGATGTATTCCAAGTCCTGAAAGATAAGAACTGTCAACCAAGGTTACTTTATGCTGCAAAGCTATCCATTAAAATATATGGAGAAATAAGGGCATTCCATGACAAAAGCAAGCTAAGGGAGTATTTGAAGACAAAACCAGCTCTACAGAAAATACTTGAAAGAATCATCCATGCTGAAGAAAAAGAAAAGCACACATATAAGGAACCAGGAGAAAACAAACAATACTAAAATACTAGTTAACACAAGAGAGCAAAGGTAAAACCAGAAGAACTACAAAAAAAATGAATACATACCTTTCAATATTATCCCTTAATATAAATGGCCTCAATGCTGAACCAAAAGGAATAGGTTCGCAGACTGGGTTAAAAAGCAGGACCCTTCAATTTGTTGCCTCCAAGAAATCCACCTTTCTACAATGGATGGACACTAACTTAGGGTGAAAGGTTGGAAAATGGTGTTTCAAGCAAATGGACCTAGAAAATAAGCAGGGGTTGCTATCCTAATATCTGACAAGGTAGAGTTCAGTCCAACATTAGTTAAGAAAAATAAGGAAGGCCACTTTATATTGATAAAAGGCACCCTCCAACAAGAGGACAACAACAGGAGGAACCAGCCTAGATGTCCTTCAACTGATGAGTGGATAATGAAGATATGACACATTTATACATTGGAGTTCTACTAAGCGGTAAAGAAAAATGAATTTATGAAATTTTCAGGAAAATAGGTGGATCTGGAAAGGATGATACTAAATGAGGTAACCCAGACCCAGAAAGGCAAGTGCCACATGTTCTCTCTTATATGCAAATCCTAGCTACAGATGATTAGACTTGTGTGAAAAGGAAAAAAATAAACAAACAAACAAACAAAAAAAAAAAGTAGCAGAGGCCAGTAAGTTAAAAAGGAGATATAAAGGGAAGAGAAAGGAAGGGAGGAGGGTACTTAATAGGTTGGCATTGTATATATGTAAGTAGAAGAATAGATTAATGGGGTGAAAAGGCCCAAAGTGAGGTCAGGGGAAGAGATTGAGTAAAGCAAATGTGGAGGGACGGCTAATCAAAATCTAAGAGGATACAAATAAATCATATGGAATCCTCTAGTTTTGGACAATGGAACACTCAGGAGACATAGATCATTTTTAGAAAATTTTCAGTACCAGGGATGGGATACTTCCCGTGAGTTGTTGGCAAGGAAGGTCGCTGATGCCCCCAAAACATTATAGGCCATTGCCAAGGCCGTTGGTTTCCCACCAGGAACAGATGGTTAAGACCCTATTGCTGAAGACTCCACATATTTGGGCTGCAAGGCCACTGACAAATCCTGCAGGAACTGAGCTGATAACCTCCTCCATTTAGACCAGCTGACAGAAAGCTGGAAGAAGCCATTCTACATGTAGTTCAATGGGAGGAAGAGATACCACTAGTGAAGATACTCAACAGTAGACACTGCAAGTTTTATAATTGGCCAGCCAGGCCAAATGAGCCAACAGGTGCAATAGTGGCACATCTGTCATGGTGGAAACCAACTGCCCTCCAATTGGACTGCAGGCCTGCTCCATGGGAGGGAATACATCCCTGATACTGAAAACATAAAATGGGTAGTCATGAGCCCTAGAGGTGTAACATCTGCTGATGTCTGGATAAATGTATATAGTATGCTTCTCAAACTGCCCAGTAAGCACTTCTCTTAAAATGTATACCCTTTTATTAATACTACTCTCACTCTTTTCAGATGGCAGTGACCTTGGGACAACTCAGAAGGTATCATAGTGCTGGATAGAAGTGAGTGGAGTACTGAGTAACATCTTGATCACACCTTCCAAGGCTCAGGGTCTAATGCAGAAGAGGTGGCGGAAAGAATGTAAGAGCCAAAGGAAGGGTAGGACTCCTTACAACATGCTCCCTCCAGACATAAAATGGCCTGGATATCCATGACCTCACAGCGCCTGACACTACCTACACAAGGCCATCATAAGAGGAGGAAAAGATCATGTCATCAAAATAAAAGATACTGATTGAGATGGGGAGGGGATATGATGGAGAATGGAAATTCAAAGGGGAAAATGGGGGAGGGGATATTACCATGGGATATATTTTATAATCATGGAAAATGTTAATAAAAATTGAGAAAAAAAGCTTTCAAAATGATAATTTCATAACCATCCTAAAAAAATGACTGGCTCTTATGTGCTAGCACTTCATTTATCAACTTTCCAAAGTAAAACTTAGCTGTGGTTTTATTTCTCTGAGCTATGATTTGCTGACACAGAAAAATAATGAGGGAGTTTGTTTCTTTGTAACTGGGATTAGTTCTAAAATAAATCCACTTAAATTTTGGTATAGGGCTGGAGAGATGGCTTAGAGGTTAAGCGCTTGCCTGTGAAGCCTAAGGACCCTGGCTTGAGGCTTGGTTCCCCAGGTCCCACGTTAGCCAGATGCACAAGGGGGTGTACTCGTCTGGAGTTCGTTTGTAGAGGCTGGAAGCCCTGGCACGCTCATTCTCTCTCTCTCCCTCTATCTGTCTTTTTGTGTCTGTCAATCTCAAATAAATCAATAAAAATCTTTAAAAAAAATTGGTGTAATTGTCAGGGATATAATAAGGAGAAAAATTTTTTACAGTGTCTGGAATTGAGAATTTATAATGAAGACAATTTTATGCTTATATTTTTATAGAAATATGTGTTTTGTACATATGGTATTTTCAGACTTGATGGCTACACTTAAAGGATCTATTTTCTTCCTCTTAATTCCCTCATTATGGACCATTTAAAAATTGTTCTGTTTGTTTTGCATATTAATTATTTCTTATTTCATAACTGGAATGATTAGTGATTTCAACATCTTATTTATTGATCAGGAACTTGCCATGGAGCCTTGGCTAGCCTGAAACACACTACATAGACTTGGCTGGCCTCAAACTTACAGCAATCTATGAAATCCTCCTGTCTTTGCCTTGCACATGCTGGGATTCAGTTGTGCACCACCAACAGGTGTTTTTTATTTATTTGTTTTTAATAATTTTTATCATCCTACCATGTGCTGTATTATTAGATCATTGCTTTATATTTGATTTTTAACTATGATTTTCCCCTAATATTTGTTTCTTACAGTACTTTAAAATTATTTAAGTCAGTTAAAATGTTCACTGCTATGAACCTATTAATAAGGTTTTACCAGCTTATATTTAAAGATAAGCTGTTTTATAGCTATTTCATTGGAAGATTTTTATATGTGAATTATAACCTTGTGTATATGCTACTATTTGTATCATTTTGTTTTATTGTTATTAAATGTTAGGCTTCTTAAATTAGTGCTACAAAAATAGTGCTCGGATTGCTGTACATTGGTTTCACCTATCTTTAGGTTGGGGTCTTGCAACCAACCCATTTCTCTTGGGGAGGAATGCTGACTGAGCAGCCTGCTAGTCACACAGGATATGCTAGACTGTCTGTTGGTTGTGCAGGGTGCTCCAGACATGCAGCTTCATAGGGGTGGCACTTTTCTTGATGTATCTTCCTTTGGTGATCCATTCTGGTAAGTAAGCCCACACCCTGAGGCTGAGGAATGAACATCTGAGGGCAAATAGGGAGCTGCACCTAAGTGGCTATGGAGAGTTCATCACCCAGGATGGGATGAGGCTTTTCCATGGTATGGCTGCTTTAAGGATCTCCATTGCCCCTATAACCAAACCCTCCCACTGCTTTAGTAACTCTAGGAAACTCATTGGTTCATAAAAACTTGTTTTGGTGTAATCATACTTGAGTCTGCTTTTTGTACCCTGTCTGGGATGAGTGGACATGTGCTCATGTTGCCCCAGGGAAATGTTTCCTGTGACACATGGGGACACATTGTTTTAATCAATCAAGTATTGAAGCATATATTTCACCACTTCTGTTTTAATAAGCTAGTCAAGTACAAGCTCTTCAGATTTTGTTATACAGTAAATAAAGTCTGGTTATTTTCAGCTAAAGCCATTATTTGAAAAAAAAATCCCTTTTCTACATCAATTGTACATTTTTCATAATGAGTACTTGAAGAAAAGAAAGAATATTTTGTTTCAAAAGTGTTGATTAATTGAGAATTTTAATGACTTAATGACAATTTTAATTTAATAAGTGATAGTACATATAATTAAAACTGTGTGGTATAAATATGGTATTACAATATTTTTGTAATTTTTGTAATTTTGCATTTTGATCAAGGGGTAATTGTAGTAATCAAATACAAAAAGTTCATTGGGATCAAATTTATAACTAATTTTCTTTAAGGTAGAGAAATAAACATCAAATAAAAATCTTTCATGTTTAATGATTATAGATTCCAAATTAAAATGTAGGACCTACAAACATTGAGTCATTTCAACATTCCAATATAATTTGTTTGAAATTTAAGAATCATTAGGGAAACAAGCAAGGGTGCCGTTTTCTTGGACACCCGGGTACCAGTACAAGGGTGAAATTGATCAACACAGAGAATAATCAACTACTGCCAAATCAGATATACAAAGACACAGAGGCTCCCAACACCTCATCATTGAAGCAAAATGAACCCAAAATGGCTCAGGGGAAATTTTGCAGAAGAGGAGGCAGAAAGAATGTCAGAGCCACAAGTTGAGTCATGATATGCAGAGACATTTCTGATACCCCTAACTGGGCTAACTTCACAATGCATGACCCACATACCTCAACAAGGAGGGGGAAGTGGGAGGGAGTAGGACATGCATGAGCCTAACAATGGTACCAACTTGACTATATTCTCTGAGTACAAAACTAATCAATAAAAAATAAATTAAAATAAAAATTTTAAAAAAATTCTTAAGCAAATATTTATATTTTCTTTTTGCTTTAAATGTTTGCCTGAGGTTAATTTACAGGTGCTGTTTAATGGAGATAAGTTTCAGGTGGCACTCTTCAATAATTCAAGACATAAAAATGATGCTTTTTAAATTTTCATGATTATTTTTTCCACAGATCTTAAACCACTAAAATCAATTCTTGAAGAAAGCATAATTTCTGTGTAACAATTGAAATATTTCCCTTTGCTTGAAAATGTCATGCTCTTTTGGATTGTGTAAAAGGGAGAAGGGTCAAATCACAAAGTCCTCTAGGTTTGATCATTTGCCAAATCTTATTTTATTTGTCTATTCTAGAAAGCACCTATTGCTTTTATCTCTACTTGTCATCTGCTTGGCCAAATATCATCATGGACTAAACAAAAACTGGAAACTTGGCCACTTGCACCTTCGTGTATGAAACAATCTGGGAGGTCCTCCAACTAGAACATCACAAACACTCCTGTTTTTGCCTGCTGTGCTGGAATTCACTTTATACATGTGCTATATGGCTAACAGTGAATCTTGGAATGCTAGAGCAAACTATGAGCATTTGCATCATCATTGTCATTGTTGTGTCCTTCTTTACCCTGTCAAGTATCGTCTAATGTGCTGGTGGTTTTTATCTTCATTATTGGTAAAAATTTATGCTAGTTGTATTTGGACAAAAATTGTCAAATCCACTACCAACATAGGTAGACATTAAACACTAATTAATTGCTGAATTGTGGGATGTTGTGGAGTTTAACCTTTACCTGGGAACTCACAAGAACATATGGAATTGAGGGTAGTGGTGGTGAGTGAAGCAGACACAAGAAAGTGGAAAACCAAGAAGGTAGGTCTCACTTTCAGATTCATAAAGTCTGATGTTGCAGTCCTAGGCCTCGGAAGACATTTCTGAGGAAATCTGGTCCTCAAAACACCTGCTTATGACTTCATTTGATACAGACAGCCCACAAGGCAGGATCACTTAATATTATGGTGAATGCTATTTGTTACATGACAATTAATCTCTAATGGAAAAAAATAAAGACTGTAAACAGTCCTTGGCTGTTACAAAAGTATCATTGAGTTTCTTTTATTACCTCCTAGCTTAGAGAGAAACCAAACCCCTCATCAGATCATGTGGTACTCCCCAATTTCACACAAACCTACTTGTCAGTGAAGAAACAGTTGTTCATGCACTACATGACATGGACTTACAAGCATATCCTCTTTCCTCTAATTCCTGCCACTATGTTACCATCTCTGTGTCTTCAGAGATGAAAAGCTTATTAAACATTTGACCTCTTCCAGGGGAAGCATCCTGACAGAGAAATAGCCTACAACAATGTCACTTTTCACAGAAAAACACTGCTTATGAAAATTTGAAAAAGTTGGTCAATAAAATGTTTCTTAAAATATATATATTCGGCTGGAGAGGTGGCTTAGTGGTCAAATGCTTGCCTGTGTCCTAAGGATCCCTGTTTGAGGCTCGAGTCCCCAGGACCCACGTTAGCCAGATGCACAAGGGGGCACACACATCTGGAGTTAGTTTGCAGTGCGCCCTGGCATGTGCATTCTCTCTCTCTCTCTGTCTCAGCCTCTTTCTCTCTCTGTCGCTCTCAAATAAATAAATAAAAATTAAAAAAAATCCAATTATATGACTTTATAGTAAAACAAATATTAGATGTTAAATTGATCAGTGTTTATGAATTATTAAAATCATAGTTATAAGTATAAACCATTGTTGACTATTTTATAAATTCTAGCATATAAATATAGTAGGTAGCTTTCTGATTGTGGTTTTGACAAAAGGGTAATATACATGAGGACACAAGATGGGAATTAGCAAGTATATGTATTCTTGAAGGAAAAGAGCATATGCCTCAGACATGAGAGAGTTGTGGAAGAAACAAAGTCTTGTATCAAAAAGTAGGAAAGATGGTAGAGGGGCCTGAGAAGGGCAATTATCACATGGCAGAGAATACACAGATAGAGGTTATGATTGGACTTGATTCTAAAGGCAAAGGTGACCCATTCATGGGTTTTACTTCTACTTACCTTTCATAGACATGTTTGAAGCTGATGTATGGAGAAGAAGGAGGAGGACATAGAACTATAATTTAGAAGGAAAGTTAAGTAACTGTTGCTGAAATAGCTAGCAGTAGGCATAGATTTTTCTCCACATTTAGATTTTCCTCCACTTTTCTAATCATTTTCCTAAAAAGTTGCCTCTTATCTAACAGGCTTATCTAATAAATTGAACAAAATAAAAATAAATAGGGCTGGAGGTGTTGCTCAGCAGTTAAGGCATTTGTCTGCAAAGCCAAAGGACCCAGGTTTGATTCCCCAGGACCCACATTAGCCAGATGCACAAGGGTGCACATATGTCTGGAGTTCATTTGCAGTGGCCAGAGGCCCTGGCGTGTCCTCTCTCTCCCTCTCTCTCTCTCTCTCCCTCCCTCTCTCTCTCTCTCTCTCTCTGTCAAATAAATAAATAAAATATTTTAAAACTAAAAATAAATAGCACCAAATAATGATGTCCTCTCAAGAATTATAAAATATCTGAATTTTTGCAAGTAGGAGGGTTTTCTGACTGGGTGTGGCAGAGGTGTTTGCAGAATAATCAAAGCCTGCTTACTCCAGCAACTCTTCTTAGAGAGAATCAAGAGGCTGCATGCACTTTGTCTCTGTTGTTTAAGGCAAGACTACAGAATAACCACTTCCCAGCACAGACGTGTGTTAAAACAGTAATCAAAAACCAGATCTGCAAGGTAATCTCTCCACCAATGGGTTAGGCTTCTGGGAAGGTTTAAGTTACTGGAAGCTTTAATATGGAAATAAAGCTGTTATGTTTCAAAAAAAAAAAAAAAACCTGAATTTTTGTCAAGGTTAAGAACTCACTTTTGCATTCTAAGTTTCCTAAATGAAGGCATATGGAGTGTTATTATAGTTTGGTATTCATCCTGAGCTTGGAGGAGACTCACAATGCTCTAAGAAGAATACTGTGGGATAGCAAAACAAACAAACCAAAAAACCCTGGAGAAACACAAAGACAGTTATAGAACACCACAGAAATTATTGTCAAGTGACAGTTCAGGGTATCATCATTAGATTTTTACCAAATCCTACCAATGATACTATAATTTTGTGAGCTTGGGTTTTGGTGAGTGCTGTGATAAAGGATATGTACCATGTGACTATTGATGTGTAACTTTAAATCCCTAATTCTGAAATCTTATTAAAATTTGACATTTAAAAAATAAGGATATAACTGATTTAAATTTATTGTTTTTAATTAACTTTTTCAAAAGACCATTATCTAGTCATCATTAACCTACCATAATATCACTTTCTCCATGGTACAGTCATGGATACCTCTTATTGTTATCATTTGCAATGCAGAGGATTTAATCCAGAGGCTTAATGCATATTGTGTAGCTCCTGTATTGCTAAGTCGCATTTTAGATGTTATTATTCTTGTTAGAATGGAGAACCTGGGCGAGTGAGATTGTTCAGTAGTCAAGACAATGCTGGAGCACCCTCATTAGATTCCCCAATGCCCATGTAAAACCACATGCAAAACGTGCAACATGCATCTGGAGTTCATTTGCAGTGGAAAGAGATATTGGTGTGCCCGTTCTTTCTCTCTTTGTTTTTTTTTTCTGTTTTTTAAATGAGTAAATAAATATTTTAAAAAGAATGGAAACCTATGGGATCATTCATGCCCACATAATTATGACTAAGAACTCCAGATACCTATGAAAATATAGTTAAGCTGAAAATACTGTAATTTAATTGTGTGTGTCACCTTTGAAAAAGTGACAATTTGCGGTCCACAGTATGACTAAGTAGTAATAATTAACAGTAATATTAATAATTAGATAGTAATAATTAATAATTAACAGCACTTTGCTTTGCTACGTTCCTAAAAAAACATAAAAGAGTAACCCTTTCTCTCTACATTATGTGTTTTCTATGAATTTACTTCTCTGATTAAACCCCATTCTCTTTTCAGTTTGTCTCCACATTTGTGCCATAGTTTTAAGTAGAAGTTCATTGCTTAGGACAGGAAATTTTATGGGGTTTACATCAGGTATCTGTAACTATAATGCATTCACATAGTAGAGGTATTTTCATAGCTATGAATATTTGCAGCTATTAATAGATATGATTTGGGAGATTATTCCTTAGCTAATGACTATTATTCTAAACACTTTACATTTATTATCTCATTATACTTACAGGAATATTATTATAATCACAGCAATGCTATGAAGTAAATGTTCTTAAACTCTAATTATAGATATGTCAAGAGTCATGAGTAGTCTGGGGCTTTACCCTGGTTACAAGGTAAGTTAATTTTCCATATTTCATAATTATTGACAGAAGACATGAGGCTCATGGAGTAGAGGTAAAGGCATTTAGAACTGTCCAGAAACTAGGATTAGCATTGGCTTGCAGATTCCTCTTGTGTCTCATGTCCTATGAGACACTGAGTGAGCTAGGAGGGTGCTGGTGGAGAGAGTAAGGTTTCTTTTCAGCTAACAAAGTCTTGAGGGTAGAGATCCCAACTATTTTATAAGTGCTAGCAAAGTAAACCTGCCCCACACTTTTCATTTGTTCTGGTGTAACAGGGAGTGACACACCATTTTCATTGAGCTCAGCAATGAACATGTTTTCTGTCATGAAAGAGGGTACCATCTGGATCTTCTCATCATTTTCACTAAACAGATGCCATTGAAAAAGAAGAAGGGATTACCTTCTGTAATGAGCTAAGTTGAAAAGAGTGATATTAAGACCTTAAATTACATTAAACCTCTTGTTTTCAAGTAACAAATACTTTATCACACTAAACAATTATTATCTTATAACTCAAGTTATTAATTTCAGGCAATTAATTTTGTAGGACTGGGGGAATAATGTTAAGCTACCCACAAGATACAGTGAAAATTTAAATACCGAGGATGAAATTAAAACACTGATATATAATTTAAAATATGCAATGTACCTACCTAGAACCTACGGTTTCCAAATCTTCCTGTTCCAGAGAACTTGAAGGATCATAGGCTTGTACAGGTAATCTTATACTGTTATACCCAAATATATGATGGTAGCATTTAATCCATAGAAACTTAAGTTATGAAACTTTCTCAGTAACACCCACATATTAGTTTGATGAGCATATAATTTTGCCATAGCTGTGAAGGCTGCTCACTGAGTGATGCCTCCAAAAAGTAGAAAAAATATTAGAGCATGTGTATTACCTCCCTGAGGCACAAAAGAGTTGTAATTGTAATTAAGAAATCCTAAAACTAATACAGCTGCCTAAGTTGCAAATACAGTGTATTAACAAATGCCAAACTGCTAAAAATGGCATCAATGATGGGGAGGTCAAAGGATGAGAGCTTTGCATGTTAACTCAGAACCTAACAAACAATAACACTGATTCTAGTGACTCAAGAGTTTGCTCAACTGAAAAACATAATCTCTCCAGGCAAACACAGGTTGATGAAAAGTCTGCACAGCTTACATTTATGCATTCTCTTCCTTTTCTCCATGCTTATAAGATTAAGAATTATCATTTCAGGCACTTTAATATGAAGAAAGAGGTTTTTAGGTTCAATTAGGAATTCAGTCCATTTAGGTCTATCAACATCTGAGATTTCTTTCCTTCGTATTGATGGCTCAAATTGCTACCTGTTCATGTGTGTTTCAACGTAATAATAAATCAACCAATTTTCTTGAAGCTCCACCATTTTCTTCTTGAACTCAAATCCTATTAAGAGCCTGAGAAATTTCAGTATTCAAATTAGACAATTAACACTACATCTTTAATACCTTGCCAGTGGCCTCCAAAGTCATAGCTCCAGGATTTTATACTATATATTTTATTAGCCAACATTAAATTCAAGATTAATCATTATTTGACCACTGAATTTTTTCCCACTCTGGCATACATTAATCAAGCCGACTCTTCAAAGATCTATCATTTATTGCTATTACTCCTGTACCTAGCAACAAACTACTATTTATAGCTTTCTTCTATTTCTCTCCCATTACTCTCTGCTTCTCTAAGTGAATTTTCAACACAGGGGCTGGGAAAATGGTTCAGCAGTTAAAGGCATTTGCTAACAAAGTCTGTTTTCTTGGGTTCAATTCCCATGACTCCAATGCTAGTCATGTGCAAGAAGTGGGCCAAGAGATTGGTGCTCCTCTGAAAGCCCCTGCCAAACACATATGCAAATAAATAAAAGGTTTTAGAAAAAGAAATTTTGATACAGCTATGGTTTCAGTGTTACTTTTCTAAAAACCATTATAATGAATTATTTTCAAGATCCAAGCACAAGTTTTAATCATCATATGCTCTCATATCTTTCATACTCTTTTGCTTCATATTTATTTTCTTGTCTAAGTCAAGCCTCCTCAGGGTTTTTGAGATGTCTAGTGTTCTTTAAAGACCTTTGTACTTGTTATTTCTTTTCTCTGAAATGCTCCTTCTACTTCCCTCTCTCTCCCCTCACCAGGTTTAGCTATTGCCTAAATCTTCATTTCTAAAAGAAATCTCTCCCCTAGGGAGACTCCTCATAATGATCTCACAGAGAAAGCCATGATACCGTACTCTTCCCTTGGCCCTTCTACCCCCTGAAAACACTGAATATATAGTTAATTATTCAGCCTCCATATAGTCAATACATGATAATTATTCATGAAAAGAAAACCTTCCTTATAAAATATTAAATTCTTGTTCCAACTATTATTGCTTTTGAATAACAATTATCTCAAAATTTCACAATCTTATTTCTTAATAAATAACTTCCAATGTCTCTTCCACTTGGAGAAGTTATTGCTATCTACTTATTCTTAGTGAAAATATAGGCCATCAGGTCAAAGCTTAGTTTAACCATCATTAACAAGTCAGTGCTGGTCTCTGTCAATTAGTATAGAACCAAATGGCAATTGTACCATAAAATTCTACTTCCTAAAAGGCAGACCAAATGGCTGAACCTTCACCAGGCCCTTAGAGGGAACACCTGAACCACAAGACACTGAAGAGTGTATGATGAGGACCAACCTTAATCTTCTACAGCTTCCTGCCCTCTCTCTCTTTCTCTTCTCTCTAGCTCTTGTATATTAGTTATCTTTTTCCTCCTTTTCAAACTATTTTTTTTAATTTTTTATTTATTTAAGAATGACAGACACAGAGAGAAAGACAGATAGAGGGAGAGAGAGAGAATGGGCGCGCCAGGGCCTCCAGCCTCTGCAAACGAACTCCAGACGCGTGTGCCCCCTTGTGCATCTGGCTAACGTGGGACCTGGGGAACCGAGCCTCGAACCGGGGTCCTCAGGCTTCACAGGCAAGCGCTTAACTGCTAAGCCATCTCTCCAGCCCGATTTCCTCCTTTTCTTAGTGGGCACTGACCTGTAACTCCCAGTACCAGCATGTGGCTATCATCCACAATGAGCTTTTGATCAGAGAGACCTACAAGGTTTCCTAAAAGAAAGACAGATTTCTGTCAGAGTACTTGATGACCCACCAAAAGTTAGTGATAAGACCCTGCTGAAGATACCTTATATGGTTGACACATAAAATGGAATGGCAGGCCTGGCTGGAAGCTAGAAGAGAGTCAGTCCCCAGACAGTCAGCATGTCTAGTGCCAGAAGGTGCTACATGGGCAACTGGGAGAAAATGACCAATATCTGTCCAGCAACTCATGGTCTAACCTACTTAGCAGCAAATAACCTGTTGTGATGCCCACACAAGTGCAATAGTGGCACACAGCCATGGTGGGGAACCAACTACTATTGATTTGGCTAACTGATCCCCTCAGTGGTACGGGACCCATAGCTGGAGCTGGGAAACAAGTCAGAACCATATCCAAACATAAGCCCACTGTCCATTATCAAGCTACCATCAATCATGGGCTACAAGAGGGCCTACACCTATTAAACTCTCTATAAAAAAAGCAAGGGTTATCTGATTGGTTCTGGTGCTAACTTACTCTCCATTGGAGAATCTGCTTCTCTTTTTCAGATATAGATTTTAAGGAGAGAGCCACCCCATCATACCTCAAAAGGGCCCCTGCTGAAACTAAGAAAAATTGGTGAAACAAGCAAGGGTGCTGTTTTCCTGGTGAACTGGATACCAGCACAAGGGGGAAAGAGATCAACACAGAGAAAAATGAACTCCTACCAAATCATAGAGCCAGAGTCCCAGAGGCTCCCAACACCTCATCAATGAAGCAGACCAAAAATGAACCCAACATGGCTCAGGGAAATTTTATGGAAGATGGGGCGGAAAGAGAGCCACATGCTGGGTTATGATATGCAGAGACATTTATCTTACCCATAACTGTGGGCTAACTCCCCAATGAATGACTCCTATACCTCAACAAGGAGGGTCCAAGGGAAGGGGCTAGGTCACAGATGAGCCTAATAATGGTACCAAACTGACTGTATTTGCTGAAGACAAAATTAATTAATAAAATAAATAAATAAATAAATAAATAAATAAATATTGTTGGACTCAGCCTACACACACACATACACACATACACACACACACACACACACACACACACACACACACACACACAAAGATATTTATGTTGTTTCCATAGTCTTACTGAACACTGCACTTAATGCTAATACTTGCAAGGCAAAAATGGATTCAAGTTTATCTTTTAAATACTGATGCTTTCATATCTCCTTTTCAAACATTTTGTTCAAACTGTTTTCTCTATTTTAAAAGATATTTTTTAAAGTTATATATGGTTGATACCGCCCTGTACAAAATGTTTTAAATGGTTGATACTGCCCTGTAAGAGTGTTAATTCACTTTTTTGTGTGTTCTGTCTGATATACCTGCGTTTTTCTGCTCAATTTTGAAATAATGGGTTATCCTATATATTTATTTAACACTTTCTTCAAAATGCTACAGTCTGATTTTTATCCAGGCAGTTTACTAAAATTGACCTCACTAAATTAGGAGCATTTCATTAATTTTTGAACATACTGTCACAGTTGGCCTCTCTCAGCCATTTGGTATTAAAACCTGTCTTTAATTCAGGGTATGGGGCATCCTAGGCTCATCTGGAATCTCTTTTTCTTGGCTATCATTTTGCCTTTGCAAATTTACACTGAACAACATAAGCCTTATGTACTTTAAAAAATAAAAAAAAAATGATATAAACTTGGTCTTGAGAGATTGCTCTGTGTTTAAAATTGCTTGCTTGTAAAACTTGAAACCCTGGGTTCAATTCATCAGTACTTACACAAATCCAAGTGCACTAAGTTGCACATGTATCTGGAGTTTGTGTGCGGTAGCAAGAGACCCCGACGCACCAATACTCACTCTCTCTGTTTGCCTATTTCTCTCTCTCTAAAATAAATAAATATTTTAAAATATTACTATTCTTGTTGTCTTAATTTACACAAACTATTACTGTTACACCTCTATGAATTACCATTTATCTATAAAATGTTACTTAAAAATCTGAGTGTAAATTCTACATAATATATTCTATGTCTATTTGTTAATTAGGCAGCTTCCTTTGAATGTTGTGGGGATACTTCCAACTTTACATACATAAAGAAAATATATATTTCTCCATAGAATTATTACTACTTATTTCCATTATTTTGATTATGTCACCAAACTGTAGCACTTAAATTGCTAAGGGCTATTATTTGGTATTTCATCTTTTTCCGCTAAAATTTCTTAATGAAATAGTTGCAAAATGCAGCAGTTCTACTTTCCCAAATATCTTGAAACCTTGCTATTTTTCTATAACTTTGGCCATTGTCTTCATTCTTTCATTATTATTACCTAGATTTCTTTAGTTGTTTCTAATCAATCTTTTCAGGTTTTCCTCCACTTTATTTCAGAATGATCATTCAAAAGTTTAATTGAAAGTTTAACAATTTTATTTTAACTTATTTCTCATCATGTTGATAATAAATTGTAAGCTTTTAGGTGCTTCCTCTTAAATATCTTAGGTTGTTCCTTTCTGTCTATAGAATGCCTCCTTTATATGCATTTACATTTATATGAATTTTCTACCTTTTCCTAGTTTATTTGAAAATTTGCAGTTTGTACATTAAAAGAAAAACTTAACATGTGCTTAGTGCAAGCAATAGGGACGTCTCACAACTTGGCAGTCAGGCAACATGTGCTTCCTGGTGGCATAATGGCCTGACTGTTATGGGAATAACCAACTACTATCTAATAGGATATGAGACTCACTCCACAGGAGGAAATTCATGCCAGGTACTGAATACCTAAGCAAAACCAACATTTGGGAAGCTCCTAGGCCCCAAGGTAGAGCTTCTTCTCTTTTGTTAAATCATATTATTATTTATTTATTTGAGGGAGAAAGAGAAAGAGGGAGGGGGAGGGAGAGAAACAGGGGAGAAAGAGAGAGAGAGAGAGAGAGAATGAGCATGCCAGGGCCTTCAGTCATGACAAATGAACTCCAGATGCATGCACCCCCTTGTGCACATGGCCACCATTGCATTCTTGGGTCACTGTGTCTGGCTTAAATGGAACCTGGTGATTTAATCATGAGTTCTTAGGCTTGGAACCCAACCACCTTAATCACTAAGCCATCTCTCCAGTCCTAGTTTCTTCTCTTGCTTGGCTAAGTGCGTATGCTATGCTCATTAAATTCCCCACTAAATATTTATGTTTATGTATGTATATTAGTGTTGCTCTCACTATTGGTTGGAGATTCTTTTGTAGTTGAAGAAAACTATTGAGAAAACCCAAGACTCATCGAAGTGTTGAGAAGAAGTGATATTTGAGAGCTCAACACCAAATAAGACATATTTTTTAGCCCCTCTAAATTTCAGGAAATATTGTGGAAAAAGTGGTAGAAAGAATGTAAGAGCTAAAAAATGAGGAGGAGTGATTTGGAATGCTGTCTTCTGTCCACACAGTGGCCATGGCATTCATGACCTCACAGTGACTGTTGTTGCCTCCCTAATATTTGCTCCATTGATAGGTTGTCATAGATGATGAACAATGGCAAAGAAAAAGAAAAGACTTTAAACCAGAAGAACTAGTTATGAAAGAAGAAAGGGTTAGGTGGAAAGAGTATGGATTTGGAAGACCATAGAAAATAATGAAAGGAGATTATAATAAAAACTCATTGTGAACATTCATGAAATTGTCAATGAAATACTATAAAAAGAAATAAGGAATGTTAGCTTTTTCTATATTTTCTTTTCAAAATGGAAATAGAACACAGGCATACAATGTATATCCATGACACTTTGTCACCCTTTGTCTCTACCCATGGATTTTAATTATGATGACACTGTAAATTTTCTGTACCACATAGAATACTATATGAAAACATTCAATTTAATTCTTTCTCCCCCTTCCTCATAATCCTATGGAAGGTCCATATTACATGTTTATCTTTATACTGAAAGCTCAGTGGATTTGCTGATACGTTATTTCCCCCTATCACAGTCAAGGTTTAGAGCTAGGAATGGGGTTTGGTGGTATGGTAGTTTGAATGGTTGTCCCTCAATATATTCAGGAGTTTTATTTAAGCATGTAACTTGAATTTCTAGTCTCATAGCTGGAGGAGGCATTACTGTAGGTGGATCTTGGTGTTCACCCTAAGGCATTATTTGGAGGAGATCTAGAATTCCAGCGTAAGGTATACAAAGAGCAGTGTGAATTTTATTTTTATTATTATTATTATTATTATCATCATCATCATCATCATCATCATCATCATCATTATTTTGCTATGGCTTTTGGTGGTGGGTTTTCACTTCTTTTTCCATTATGAAACTTCTCCTGGATCTGTAAGGTTCAAATAAATCTCTTCTTCATAAACTGTGTCTGGATTGGAGGTTCATCCCAGCAGTGTGGCTCTATGATAGGTGAGAATAAATCTTACTTTCCATGCATGAAGCCACACAGCACTGGGATCTATCCCAACACTTCATAAAACAGGGTGTGGTAGGACACACCTGTAATTCTAGCACAAGGGAGGTGGAGACAGGATGATCAGAAGTTCACTTGGTTACATAGTGAATTTAGTGCTAGCCTGGACTGTAAGAGACCCTATCACTAGAACTAGAATAATTTGATGAGAATTCTGGAGTAAATATTAAGGTCCTACTCTACTTTTATTTCATATTTCAGAATTGCATATATATTACATTCGTGGCAAGAAAAACTCTAAGAAATTGCATAGAAGTAAAAACTAATCAACAAATATGTAGAAAATAGGATACCCTCGCTGCTTCTTTATACATTACTTTAACTCAATTATATCAATTACTTCTAATATTGACCAAATATTTAGGAACTAAAAATTCAGTTAACTAATTTTTAAAATAGATCATTTAAAAGTTAATTGAGCACTGGGGAGATGGCTTAGAGATTTAAGGCACTTACTTGCAATGCCTGATGGCCAGGTTTGATTCTCTAGTACCCACATAAAGCCAGAAACACAAATAGATACCTGTGTCTTGAGTTCGTTTGCAACAGCAGGAGGCCCTGGCCTGTCCAGTTTCTCCCTCTCTCTCTCTGCTTGTAAATATAAATAAATATATAAATCAATATTTTAAAGTTAATTGAATTTAAGTAATTTTATGTGTATGTGTTATATGTGTGGCGTGTATGCAAGTGTGTATGGATGTTTGTATGTATGTCAGTCAGCGTGTGTGTAGGTGCATGCATGTTTGCTGGTTCACATGTGTGTACTCATGCATGTGGAGGCCAGGTATCTAAAGCAAGTGTGTTTCCCACATTATTTACCAAGACAGGCTCACACACTGAATACACATTAAACTAGTGTAGCTAGCCACTCACCTTGGTGATTTAATATGTCTCTATAGTCCTAATTGCTAGGAATACAGTCACATATCACTGTGCCTGGTATTTTACATGATTCCTGGGATCCACATGCTGGTGTGGAAGGTAACTTTCTGACTGAGCCATATCCCATCCCCTTGAATTATTTTCATATTGTGTTTCTTAGTATATAAATACTTTTCATTTCTAAATTAAAAAAAAAATCATTGACTCATACTCAGAATTAGGTCATGGGAAAGTTTTCAATTAAAAAAGAAATGAGACAAATATAATTGTAAAGGAACAAATATATATGCTTTACAATTTCTAAGCAGTTCCCACATATGTAATTATCTTACACTGTTTATAGACTAAGATAAAGTGATTATGTGAAAGTTCATGGACCTGATAACAAAATTAAGTTGTAGTTATGCAAATAATTCAAAGAACTTTCACTGAATTTATTCTGAAGGCTTAAATTACTTGTCTGCTCATGTTTACATTGCTTTGGATAATTTGTGCCTCATATATTCTGATTTATAAGTGATTCCCTACAGTTTTTGAAGACCTATACCTTATGATGTAATTTAAGTAAAATTCTTTCTTTTTAAACAAACATGCTTAGAAAGATGAAGGTGATAACTTTGACCTTGAATAACTTCAGAGAAGTAACTTATGGAAGGCGGTGCAAGTAAAGATCTATACTGACCAATAAATTACTTACTTGTTTTTAGGAAGAGGCTCTCATGGCCTGGAGAGATGGCTTAGCTATTAAGATACTTGCCTACAAAGCCTGAGGACCCAGGTTCAATTCCACTGATCCGATGTAAGCACATGGTAGCACATGTGTTTGGAGTTAGTTTCCAGTGGCTAGAGGCCCTGGAATGCTCATTCTCTCTGCTCCCCCTTCAAATAAATAAAATATTTAATAAAAAAGAAGAGGCTCTAAGGACTAGAGAGAGGCAAGCAAGAAAGTTGTTAAGCTGGAAAAAGTCACCAACATGAATTCAATGCCAGCCAGGCATATATTATGGGACTTTCTATCAAAATATTAAAATAAAGAAAAAGAAAAAAAGAAGTTTATATGCATATTAAAATAAAAATAAATTTTCAGTGAGGTTGCAATGGGTGCATAAAAATAATATATACAATATTTTGAAGAATATAATGAACAGGGTTTATGAAGTTTCTCATAATTCTTATAATATTTAACCTAGGTCATCTGTTCTCTATGTATTCATAAACGAATACTAGTAAGAATTGTGATTTATTATGTTCTAACCAAGAACACATATTGGCTGTCCTGATTTTATTTTTCAAATTAGTGTTTACACTGTTTAGAAGAAAATAACGTGCAGAAAATATAACTATGTTTTGTGCATGCCTTTGTAATTTTACAACTACCTATAAGATCATGAATATATGAGAAAAAGAAACCTTTAACTTTGGCCTTTCCAGACTTAATAAGCTATCATTCATATGATTTATAATGCCATCATTTGATGTACATTAAAATAATGTGAAACTCAAAATTTAAAACCCTGGAAATCAGTTTTATCATATTAAACTATTTCTAGATCAACTGACATACTTTGTCTCAGGTAAATATTTTATTTTCTACATAATTTTTTCATAAATTATTTAATTTTGACAAGGTATGAAATTAGATACCAAAAATTGATATGTTTATTTACATTGGAAAAGAACACCTATTACATAGGTCATTGAGGGGAAAAATGATTTAGTAGAATATTACTTCAGACTTTGCTAGTGTGCCAATTACAAGCGTATAAGGCTATATAAAAAGCTATACTTTTCTCAGGGATTCTATATGCTCACTTAGAATCTGAATAAAAAGTAGCTTACTCTGTTTTAATTTTGCCTCTATCACTCTATTCTACTACCATTTTAAAAATTAATGTAAAACCAAAGATATTGCTGTAAATAAATAGCATTTGACAGATGAATCATTGTTTAAAAGTGAAATAACCAAGTAAAACATTCCAAGATTAATAATTTATTGTTTTGAAGAAGATAATTTATTATATTTTTGTAATCATTATAATGCACACCTACCTAACATTTAACCAATACTAATTAAAGAATTCTAAGTTATTTTATGAAGATACCTTTTGTTTTAATTAGTTTTCTATTCAGCAAATACATGCAGTTTGGTACCATTGTTAGGCTCATCCATGACCTACCCCCTCCCCATTTGCCCCTCCTTGTTGAGGTATATGGGTCATGCCTTGTGGAGTTAGCCCACAGTTATTGGTATGATAAATGTCTCTGCATATCCTGACCCAACATGTGGCTCTGACATTCTTTCCGCCCCCTCTTCCACAAAATTTCCCTGAGCCATGTTGGGTTCATTTTTGGTCTGCTTCAGTGATGAGGTGTTGGAGGCCTCTGAGGCTCTGGCTCTCTGATTTGGTAGGAGTTGATTTTTCTCTGTGTTAGTCTCCTTCCCCCTTGTGCTGGTATCCGGTTCATCAGGAAAAAAAAAAAAAAAAGAAGAAGATATCTTTATGAAGGTAGTTTCTTGCTTCCAACTTCCAGCCCATGTGACAAAAATATTTCCTTTCTCCTTCTTCAGAGAAGGCAGCTTTCACATGGCAGTTTTACCTCTCATCTCTGTGGTAAGTGGAGTCTCTTCTACTGTCATAGGGAGAGGAAGGTCTTCATTTCCATACTGAAACTACTGTTTCTCTAGTGCCTTTATTTCAAAATCATCCTTACTCATGTTGGGGAGTACTGCCATTTTAACAACTTTAAATCCTGTGGAAGATATTCATAAACTTTAGATCTGGGGGCACACTTACATGATTTCTCACTTGAGGTCCCAAAGTTCAAGTGCAAAAAGGGTAATCGCCAAGGCAAGTTAATATATAAGCTTCAGTTGGAGAGCTCAGACCTCACAAGTGAATATTAGACCATGGTCAGAGAGCTGTCATCTATAGAGTATTGCTATGGCACAAGTTGGTAGTTTTCATGACCATGAATGGTTATAAAATTAGCATGACCCCTCTTGAGATCCATCTCTTTCCATGCAACTTCTGCTATGGGGATGCCACAACACAGGGGGTTTCATCAGAGGCCTGTGTAATATCCGTCACCTTCCAAGTATCTCTGTGTTTTATAAATTTCCCAGTTTCATGTGTTCTGTTACAATAGCAAGAAACTAAGATAAACAAGCAGTCTACTCCATAATACAGCTGTTATTTAAATTGTCAGTAAATGCCTTTGATTTTCATAAATGAATGAAGAAATTTGTATCTTGCTTTATTTAATAATTTAAAGAAAATTATGAGAAATAAAAAAGCAATAATTTTTGTGAGCCTGGTGTGCATTAATCAAGTTAAATCCATTAGTGTGTCTAATTTTAAGACTATTTTTGAAGGTTAATATTTTTATTTTCTATGCATTTTAAATTTGGAAACTGAAATACAGGAATTTAGATAAGATCACACTGCTTGTAAATGGCAGAAGGAAAAAAAGTAAGAGCTCAGATAATAGAAATATAAAAGCTATAATCTTAACCATTTTATTTTACTATTTGTTCTTTTTGGACAATAAAGGTCCATTTTAAATTTCAACAGGATGATATCAGTATATGTGTTGGAGTTATAGACTTCCATGTGGTTGCAGTGTAGTAGGCCTGGAGAGAAGTGCTCATGAAAATGTGAAGGTGGGTCATATACTATGCCTCCTCCTATGAACATCAGAGCTATAGGTCAATGTTTGCATGGTTCTGTAATGTAGTTAGAAGTTTATCACCTATCTGGGTTGATGAGAGAAAACACCTGGGGAAACAAGTAGACACACTGAAACAATAGGAGAATCAATGACTACTCATTTGTTCTGTAACTATAAGTACTTTGTGAAATTGTTAACATATTGGAACATGGAATTTGGTGTAACCTGAATCTGTGTTCCTGGGCCAAGATCACTTATATTTGGTCAAGTATAAACTATCTCTTATTCCCTCTGAGATCAGAGGTAAATATTTTCCATTGAAACAGTTAATCTTAGTACTGGTAGATAGAATGCCATGTGTCAAAAAAAAAAAATACATTACCATTCTTAGTCTTCTTAAAAACTATTTGGTGCTGTAGAGATGACTTAGTGGTTAATGGTGCCTGCTTATAAAGGCCGACAGTCTGTGTTCAATTCCTTAGTACCCACATAAAGCCAGATGTACAAAGTGGTGCATGAACCTGGAGTCTGTGGAGTTTCTTTGCAGCAGCATGAAGCCCAGGAACACTCATTTTCTCTCTGTGTATGTGTGTGTGTCTCTCTCTCAAAAATAAACAAGTAAATATTTTAAAACCCATCCCAATATTCTACTCTGGAAAAGATGTTTTGGCCTTTCGGTGGCAGAATGACTGAGACGCAAACTGCAGCTCAGCAGGTGCATGGCAGAATGAAAGCAGGAGGTGTTCTTCCTTTACGTGCTCCTATCTGCCCGTGAGTCTCAGTTAACAAGACAAACACAGCAAAAGCGTCCAAGAGGGATAAGTCAAGCTATGCCGTAAGGGCTGCAATTGCTATTGCAAAAATCTTTTTTAGGGGGGTTGGAGAGGTGGATTAGTGGTTAAGGTGTTTGCCTGAAAAGCCAATGGATCCTGGTTCAATTCTCCAGGACCCACATAAGCCAGATGCACAAAGGGCATATGCATCTGGAGTTCTTTTGCAGTGGCTGGAGGCCCTGGCCTGCCTATTTTCTCTCTCTTTCTTTCTGCCACTTTATCTCTCTCAAATAAATAAATAAAATATTTTTAATAAGTAAAAAAAACATCTTTTTTAAGAAAGTGTTTTCTTTTTTACTTTTATTTTAGAACTGAAAATTATTTTTTTTATATGACACACAAAATTCCCTTGATGGAATATTAGTAGGATGTATTTGTATCATTTTTATTAATTTTCACCTGTAATTTTATAAACTTTTCCTTTGGTAGCCCACGTTTTCCAGATGTTGAAAAGTTTTACAAAATCTAAACATACAAATTAAAAACCAAAGAATTTTTTTAAAGCAAATATGTTTTAATTATGGGCTAAAAATGTCTAATACAGTAAGCATGAATTAGAAAAACTAAGATTCCAAATACCATGCTAGAGAGTTTCACAACGGGGGAGGTGGGATTAATGAAGATCCTTTGCTACATACATTATGATCATTAACAAACTAGTATCTTAATTCGAATGATAAGGCAAAAATAGTAAAACCACACCTTTCCTATAAAACGTTACATATTATCTTATGTAGGGATAGATGTCATACAAGAAACAGAGAAGATACGATCACTCTATTGCACACCCAGGGACAAAAGGGAACCTGATCGTAGAATGATCTAGTCATCTTCCTCCTCTCCATCATCTTCAGCATCTCGTTTCATTTTCTCTCCTTGAAGGCTTTCTTCATCCTCTTCTTCTCTTCTTTCTCTTCTTCAATATAATCATCTTTATCCCGAATTTCTTCCTTCATTAAGTATGAGAGGCCCATTGCTTCTTCTCCTTCTTCCACTTCTGAGCCTGCTTCATCTTCATCCTCATCTTCATCCTCCTCCTCCTCTTCATACTCTTCAGATGGACTGGCCTCATCTTCCTCCTCATTTTCATCTCCATCTTCCTCTTCTGAGTCTGGGGGTTCATTATCATCCTGATCAAATCCATCTAAATGAGGTTTGCTGCAGCAGTTCAAAAATACTTTCTCTGCAAGCTTCCAGGTTTGTGATCTCACAGTTAAACAAGTCCAGATTTTTCAAATTTTTAAGATTTTGCAGAACTTCTACTGTTCTGAGATCTTTGATTTTGTTTCCATTTAAGTTGAGGTAGATTGGGCATTTCTGTGCCAGGACTTCCAAGCCTCCAGAAATTATATTGTCACTAAGTTCCAACTTTTGAAGCTTATTTAAGCTGAGAAGCCGAACTAGTGATCTTAACTGCACAGTAGCCATGCTGAGACACTCTAGATCTTTAAAGGTGTCATAATTTGCAAGCAAATGAGTAGATTTGTGTATTATTTTTTGTTGTTTTGTTTTGTTTCTTGAAGTAAGGTGTCACTCTAGCCCAGGCTGACCTGGAATTCACTATGTACTCTCAGGGTGGCCTTGAACTCATGATGATTCTCCTATCTCTGCCTCCTGAATGCTGGGATTAAAGGTGTGTGCCATCAAGCCTGGCTAGATTTGAGTATATTTCAAGTGAGGGCTCTGAGTATTCTATAAAGTAGGTGGATATTTCTCACAAGTGTTACATGGTTTTCTCTTGATTGTGAGATATTAAAATGACCAATAAACTATTTTTCAGAGTTATTTACATTTAATAATAAAGTCAGCCATCAAGTTTCATAATCAGACTTCTGCCATCTAGGGTGTTAGCCTCCTCAATTATAATTATAGGCTGAAAAAGAAAATTATATATTAAAGTGAACCTATGAAGGCTATCATCCTTTTACTACTATAATTAGATAATTTCTAGGTTTTTTTAAAAATATTTTATTTCTTTATTTATGAAAGAGAGAGAGGAAGAGGCAGGAGAAAGAGAGAAAGGAAGAGGCAGAGAGAAAGAATGGGCATGCAGGGCCTCCAGCCACTGCAAACGAACTCCAGACACATGTGCTCCCTCTGCATCTGGTTTACGTAGGTCCTGAGGAATTGAACCAGGGTCCTTAGGCTTCACAGGAAAACGCCTTAACCACTAAGCCACTCCTCCATCTTATATAATCTCTAGTTTTATATTATAGTCTTGTAATACTTATGCTTCTGAGTGATTGCAACACTAAAATAATATCTGACTTTTCACCACCCTAGGGAATAAATAAGTAGTCCTCTATTCTAAAAACATATATCAACTCTGCATTCTCAATTCAGTGGTCAAATCTCTCCTTTGTTGTATCTTGGTTTGCTTTAGTCATCCTGGGAAACTGACTTCTCTACCTTGTTTCACCCAGATTCTTCCATGTTCACAGAGGTTCTGATAATGAAAAGGTACTGGAATGCAAAAGAAAGAGGCCTAATGTTTAATCTTACATCCTTCAATGTTCATACCTTGAAATTTTGATTCTGTTTGTGACTTTCCTTGATTCCTGTGCTTTTCATCTGTACCTATTCTAGCTCCAGTTCTTCTCTAAATTAGAGTTACCTAGAACTCTCGCTTTGTCCCTTGAGACTTCATGCTGGTAAGCGTATCTTGTTGCCAGGATTTGGCACTTGTCTACCTATTTCTAGGGTCCCAAATCCTAAACAAGGCCTACCTGTCAAAAGTCACTTTACTAAACATTTTTTAACTAATTTTTTTTAATTTATTAAGTTTTCTGTGAATTTCCATAGTAAATGACTATGTATGAGAGATGGAAAGTTATAATGACATAATATAATAGCTACAATAATGTTTGGTTATAGAATATAACTAAGGAAAAACACAAAAAATATTTTAAGATGAGTGTACTTAACTGAGTTTAACTCAGAATACTCCAGAACTACATTTTCTTTACTATAGAACTTTCCCTTAGATGTTACACTAATTTTAATTGCTTTAAAATATATAATTTTCAATAAAATTAATGTAATTCTTAATATTAGTTTCTTGTTCTCCCTCATCAAAATAGCCACTACTCTGTATTCTTTGCTTGTGAGTTAATGTTGAAAAATATACCTGTGAGTATTTGAATTTATCAGTTTTATGGAACAAAAATATAAATGGACTTGACTTAGGTTATTTGTTATTCATTTTCAGAAAAATTCCTCTATGATAATGCAATTTTAAAACAACGCTGGGGAAAAATCTTTAATCTGTTTGCTCTTATTAGCATTTTTAACACTTGATTAACTCTGTCTTTTTTTAAACACTATTCAAGTCAAATTTTTGACAGAGAAACCACTATATACTTTTGATTCCAGCAGATTTGCTGTTACATAAGATGTTATCAAACTGAAGACCTACTTAAACAATTATATTTTCTTCATTTTTAAAAATCATTCTATAAATTTCTTTATTTAAGAATCAATGTTGTCAGAACATTAGCAAGCAGTTGCGACATCAGAATAAATATAATTTATATATTTCAGAAGTCAGTTAGAAATATCTGTTTCCTTTTCCTGTGATCGCCCTATACACACTTTCTATCAAGTAGCTTTTAATTTTCTGGCCACAGATTAATTAAAATGAATATTGAAAGCTAATAGGAGCTTATTTGAAATCTAGGGAAATAGGAAACTACTGTACTATTGAAGCAAGAAGATTTTTAAAATACTACAATTATCTGAGCACTTATTGCAATTCCAGGAACTCCTCATAGTTAATAGATTTTATTAGACCCTACTCAAAAGTCATGCTTTATGACATTTGGTTTTATTTGTTGTCCTGGCTAAAAGTCCCAGCTAAAGTCAAGGTCACCTTCTATGCTGAAGTAGGTATAATTAGTATCAATTCCGTGTTTCACTGAGCTTACAGTAAAGGTTATTAATCGTGTTTCATGCAGAGTGTAGAAGAAGCAGAGTACAGAAGAAGTAGGCGTGCTGGCAATCTTTGCAGCTTCAAAGGCACTGCTCATAAATGCAATGCATTTATTAGTGAGACAGATACAAGCAGTTTAGGTATTAATGACTTTTAACAAAATTTTAAATATGTTTATGAAGTATTTACTCATATATGTGGGTCATGCTTTTAAAATATAAAACCAAGGATCATCCCATAATATTATAACTCCCCCTAGTCTCAGTAATTATAAAAACACTGTGTTTTCTGAAGCTTGGTGATTGTGGAATAATTTTAAATTAGCATTTATATGAATATGCACAATGTATAAGAATTAATTTATGGATATTAAGAAACATTTTATTTTTGAGAAGGTTGTTTTGTAGGAAACATATATATCATTAGAATATATTAAATCAATGATTATTATTATACTATGAATCAAGATACACCTAAATTTAGGGATAGGAAAACTTTATGAACATACATATTTATATAAAATATGTAAATTAGTATAACCTGAAATGGCTTAAGATAATGTCAACCAAAAATATAAATAAACTTAAGATGGAAAACTTTGAAATGTTTGCTGTTTCAAATTTCACAGGCCACATGAATGGCCTTAGAAAACTGTATACAGCATATGTGTTCTACTGACTTTAGTGGGTGGTTTTGGGGGGAAAATGTATGAACACTTCATTTTATATCTTTTAAAATTGGTAAAAAACTAAAGACTTTCAAACTTTGCCAAAGTATCATCTTGCATGAGTAGGAAATAAGTTCTCCTGTTGATTACAGAAATGATTATATGTAACCAGTGGTATGCATTCCTATTATAAATATGTCTAGTATAACAAAAAGAATCTTTTTAGCATCTTATGCTAACCTGGAATAACCTCACTTTCTGCACTCACTCAAATGCTTTGTCCATATGTTACTGCAGCCCCTAAGCCCCCATCAAGTGGCTCTAATCATACCCAGCACATTGCCTCTCCACCAGCATTAGTAATGCGGTCCTTGTGACAAGGTTGAAAGCGACCCCAGCCACAGAACATGCACTGCTTGTTCATTCCAAGCAAGAAAGGTACTGAGTTTCTTATTTCCATTAAGCAATATAATTCACTATATTTTACTTTAAAATCAATTGAGCCCCATATAATAGTAGTTATATTTAAAAAGAATAATGGAATTTTGACATCTTTTTATAACCTAAACATAGAAAACTATCTTTTTGCAGATAGGCACGCTACTGAATATGGACCATCTGGGTAAGAAACCATTATTTGATTTTAGTCAAGTAAGAAAAAAAAAAGTACAACATATTGACACTTAATTTTAAAAGCTCACAACACCATGCAAATTGTGTTTTATTACCACCAATAAAACCAGAAGCATTTCTAATAGCCACACAGTCATAATAAAAGCTCATAAGCAACTTGTTGATTTGTACACTAGGGGATTTAACTGCGTCAAGATGATATATTCTTGATATGCCTAATGCTCTGTTTGAGTGCATTTATAGTGACTAATTAAGAACGATAATGATTTTCCTCCACTCTCATTCTTTCTTATTGCTTAGTTTTCCCTTTCATTTTGATAAATGTTTATCTGTATGTATTTTGTTTCTTAACAAATTTTACAAAAATGGAGATAGCAGATAAAAACTGAGCAGAGATGGACTGGCTTTATATCTACACACACACCAGTACTATCTATCTATCATCTATCTATCTATCTATCTATCTATCTATCTATCTATCATCTATCTATCTATCTATCCATTCATCCATCCATATATTACTAAGGTATATACATTAATTACAGAAAAGGCACACAGGGGAAATTATTATAGAATTTATTCCTGATTTAAATGCATGATTCAGACACTAGTTTCGAGCACATGTATCATTTTATGTTTATCTTTCTGAGCTCATTTTGTCTTGGAAGGAAACAATTGGAAAAAAGGAATCTGCATGGAAATAGTATGTTAGCCACCCATACCGTGAAGATATCTGTGGCTCATCACAAATGGCAACATTAGATATGAGTAGAATTTACAGTTAATTTCATTTCTCCTATTTTGATAAAAAAAGAAGTGTGGAGACAACATTTATTTTTAAATTTACACCATTTAACTTGTGTGCATAAAAAGTTTTCAACAAATCACTAAGATTGCTTTAAAGTCATTAAGAGGGAAAAAGTAGCCTTTTTTGTTTGTTTGTTTTGTTTTGTTTTTGTTTTTGAGGTAGGGTCTCACTCTGGTTCAGGCTGACCTGGAATTAACTCTGTCATCTCAGGGTGGCCTTGAACTCATGGCGATCCTCCTACCTCTGCCTCCCGAGTGCTGGGATTAAAGGCATGCGCCACCACTCCTGGCAAAAGTAGCCTTTTTAAAAAGATCTTTAAAACATAAAGTAAAAGATCTTTTAAAAAGTAATATTTTTAGATAATTCCCATACATATTTCTTTAACATCATATGCACTCATGCAATTAAGTTTTATCATTTGCAGTGGCATATTAGGGATCTATGATTTCTATACTGGAGCTATATTTATTCTAGATCTATGCCACAGTCCATTCTATTCTATGACTATCTTAGAATGTTTTACTCTAGAACTTAAATATATACACTAAATCTGGTCAGAATGTGGATAAATATAGTATTTTAAGGCTAAATGCTCCTTATAAGACTCATGTGTTTGAACATTTAATCCCCAGTTGATGGCACTGTTCTGTAACGTGGAAGGTTTAGGAGGTGGAGACTTGCTGGAGGCAGTGTGTCTCTGGGGCTAGGCACTTAGGTGTTACTGTACAGCCTGGTTTCCTCTTTTTATTTCCACCATATTGTTGCAAATATGTGACTCAGGATTGCCATTTCTCCTTTGCAGTAATCAATATTTCTCCTCAAAACTGTAAACAGAAAATAATTCTTTTTCTTCCTTAAACTGCTCCTGGCTGCTATTTTACCTAGGAAGAAGAAAGTAACTGATACAGTTTGGGATAGTTTTTGATGTTTAATTTTTTGAGGATAATTTTCTTATTAAAAGAATATTTATTTATTTATTTGTAAGGAGAAAGAGAGAGAGAGCAAGAGAGAAGAGAGAAACACCAGGGCCTCTTGCCACTGCAAATGAACTCCAGATACATGGGCCACTTTGTGCATCTGTCTTTACATGGTTACTGGGTGTTGTAGTTTGAATGTATTTCCACCCCTCAACAGACTCTTGTTTTATTCATACTTGTCTCCAGTTGCCATTCTGGAGGAGATGTATTACTGAGGGAAGATTCTAGAGTCCAGCCCTTTTTACTGAGGGTGGATCTGATTTCTAGCCCAAAGTTATGCAGAGAGTTTTTTGAGCTCTGCCTGTGTCTTTGCATTGGGAGTGTGACAGGCTGGTTGGTGGTGGTTGCTTTCTGCTTGGCTCTGTGAAAGGGGGCCAGTCTCTTCCACCTTCGTGGAACTTCTCCTGGATCGGTAAGCCTGAAAAAAAATCCTGTTCATTCCATAAACTGTGTCAGTTTGGAAGTTCATGCCAGCAACATGGAGATGACCACAATACTAGGAAATCAAATCAGAGCTGGCAGGTTTTGCTAGCAAGAAAATTTAATTAAATTTAATTTTTAAATTTAATTGCTGAGCCATCTCCCAAACCTTAATATTTAGCTCATTAGAAATATTTTATTTATTCATTCATTTATTTGATGGAAAAAGAGCAAAAGAAAGGTAGATAGATAGATAGATAGGGAGAGAGAGAGACAGCAAATGGGTGCTCCAGGACCACTGCAAGTGAACTCCAGACATATGCACTCCCTTGTGTGTCTGGCTTTATGTGAGTACTGGGAAATCAAACCTGGGTCCTTTGCCTTTGCTGGCAAGCACCTTAACCACTAAGCCATCTCTCCAGCCTGATTTTTTTATATATATATGTAAAGGTAATCATTCCTTTTATTTTGTAGTAGCACCAATAGCCAAGATTCTATTGCAATTAGTCTTGTTATTGTTGATAAACTAGCTGATCATTTCAGAAAAAATTATAGTTTTATTGTTATATTTTGAATATTTACAAATAAGATGTGAAGCCAAATCTAGATTTGAACCATTAATTAATGTTAATGTTTTCATGGTTTATGTGGATAATTTCATCACTGTGGAATTTAAAATCTAATATACTAAAATATATAAACCAGCACACTTAGAGTATGTTGAACTCTTAAATATTTTTATTATATTTATCAGTCCATCTTTATGTTGCTAGCATATTTACAGTAATACATATGGAAAAGCTGATAACAATGTTTAGGGATTTTTTTGTTTATAAGTCTAAATGTTCAGTTATGAATTCTAACTTAAGCTGTAATGATAAATATCATGTGCCCATATGTCATGACTATTGATTTTATTTATTTATTTGGATATATACATGTGTATGCATTTTTTATGTATAGGGAAATGTGTGTGTGGGTGTATGTGCATTTGTGTGCACACATGTGTAAAGCCAGAGCTCTGTTAGTTGTTTTTCTCAGTTTTCTCATGCACTGTCCACCAAATATATTGAGACAAATTCTCTCCCTAAACCTAGACCTCATAAATGTGTCTAGACTAGCTAGTCCATACACTGTAGGGCTCTTCCTATCTTTACCTCCCAAGTGCTGAAATTATAGGAGCACACTTACATTCCTGTCTAATATGTGAGTGCCGTGGATTCAAACTCAGGTCCTCAGGCTTGTGAGGCCATCCTTCACCCACTGAACAATCTCCCCGGCCTGACCATTGAATTTTAAGTAAGCATATTATCATTAGATCTTAGCTGTTGTGATATGAAAAACATTTGTTAAGAATGAATAATTCTTTCCAACTAAACAAGCCATATCAAATTAATGTTTGTATTAATGATACAAGTGATACTGAACCATTTAGAACAATTACTATTAGCAATTATATTCAACTCCCTAAAAGTAATTTCAGTGTTTTAAAAAAAATATATGAGTGCTCACAGAATGAAAAGGTTACTAAATAAAACAAAGCAAGGATTAAAATGTGTTGCATAAAAGGACTTTCCTAATGGAAAGTTTTTGATGTATAAAGTGCTCAGATTTTAGACATATCACATAAATCCGCAATGTGTTAAGTGCCATTGAAAGTTTATGAAGTCTTCTTCAAAGGACAGATACATAGTTCTCAACTTTTATGTTCCCTGGTTAATTTACACTAATACTTTTCTTAAAAAATATAAGAAAACATGTATTAAGTTTAGAATAATACTTAGTGTTTGAACAGAAAAGACTTTTGAAAGAAATAAAGCTATCATTGCTTCTTGGAAAATAAAATGTACTATTTCATTAGCTGAATAGTTATATATAGCATGTTTGTTTTACTGAAATGGCTGATATTTTTTTCCAGAACTTTACATATTAATGGTTAACAGTGTGACATTTGATTTAATTTGTATCTTTCCTTGGGTGATTTTGTTTTTGCAAAGTTGCCTCCAGAAATAGCTACAAAACTGCAACTTTAATTATAAGTGAACTAACTTCTAAGTTGAGTATTTTTTTGTCAAAATAACTGAGGTTAGCTAATTATAATACTCTCACTTTCCCCAATCATAGGTTGACAATTGGCCAACACTCGACAAATGTATCCTCACAATACATTCATGAAGGAAAATGCTGATTCTAGCAATTCAGGAGGTTTCTACTTGTCACTTTCTTCTCTATTTTATTTTATATTTGCAAGGAGAGAGAGAGTGAGTAAGAATGAATTAATGAGCATTCCAGGGCCTCTAGACACTGCAAATGAATTCTAATTGCATGTATCACTTGTGCATTTGGCTATATGTGGGTACTGGGTCATTAGGTTTTACAGGCAAGTGCCTTAGCTGCAGGACCATCTCACCAGCCCTCTCCCAATTAAACTTTTAAAATTAATTTATATCAAGTTATTTTCTTTAACCTTTATAATTTCCAAGAAAACTCTACTGAATAATTTTGTTGTTGTATTAATGAAAATTTTGAGACTTGATTTGGTTTTCTTGGTTTAAGACCCAAAACTTCTTAAATTGAAGACTCAGAATTCATTTTTCAAGATGGTTCTTGAATCTACTTATTTCTCTTATCCAAAGCTCTTTCAAAAGTATCATTGCCTTGCATTTTAGTACATTGATTTTTGTAAGATACAGTTGATTAATGGCTCTTACTCTGTTTTTGAATCCCTTTGTCTTCCAAACAGGAATGCATTTTACACACAAGGGAAGAGATAGGCAAGGTCTCAATGTCTTGGCTGTAATGCTGTGAGTTCAATTTGTTTTTTTAAATCTCGTCCTGATTTCTAATATGGCCATAGCTATGTGTTCCTTTCATTTCCTTCAAACTTGGTGTTTCTTCACTCTAGAAAGGATAAGCAAGCAATACTAGGCATTGTGAAAGTATAGGTGGAGATATTAGCAGTGGTTCATTTTTTTATCATTTCATAAAAATATAATGATAAATACTATAATTTCTGAAACTTGAAGATATGTCTTTTAAGTCCCATGAATATACATATTTAGTTCATTTCAAATTATTGTACAAAAAAAGATTATAATGAGTAAGTAAAAGAAACCTTGCAAACTGAAATGTCCTTTCTCTTCAGTTTTCATTTTCATTGTTTCTTATACAGCAAAGGTTTATTATGATTCTTAATGGTCATAAAGTTGAATATTTTTAATAAATATTTGAATAAATGCATTCTTTCCAAACTTAATTTCACTGAAACTAATTTGATATACACTGTACAACAGATGATAGCACAATTTTATAAAACATTTAAAAAACAGAGTAAAACATTCCCAGTAATCTTTGTGTAAGTAATGCATTTATAAAACTGTTGCCCACTCTAGTATGGATAGAATATTAGTGATGCAGATGAATTTGGCAACTTCTACATTTTCCCTGTGGATACCAAAGACAGGAGGAACAAATGGGTATTTGGCAAAGATACAATGTCTACTATTAATTCTCTTACACAAATATAATATATGATTTCTTAATTCTTCAGATACTTCATTTCTTTATGTCTTTATGCTATTTCAAATGATCTTTTCAACCTTAGTAAAAGAGAAGGTAGTGTTACATATGTGTGTGTGTGTGTGTGTGTGTGTGTGTCTGCATGTAGTCCATAATGTTTATTTTACTTTTGTGTGGGAATAAACTTAATGTATCTCATATTATCCATGTCATAATGTAAAGTTCATGAATATACAAAACCTGGAAAAAAGTAAGTTAAGCTGAAACAATTTTAAAAAATGTTTATAAGTTAGTTAAGATATAGTTGGTCAAATTATACATAAAGGTCACACAACTTAATACATTGCTTTTAATTTCACTTTGAAATACAAGGTTTCTGTTGTCATTTTAATCCACACTAGAGTCTTTTTATTTAGAGAGAGTTTGTATAGTATATGTGTATGTACCATACATTTAATACATGTCAATAGTGGACATATATATATATATGTGTGTGTGTGTGTGTGTGTGTGTGTGTGTGTGTGTGTGTGTGTTTATTTGTTTATTTAAAATTCTATCTTAATAGACATAAGAACATGTGCAATTTTTCCCACATGGAATATAAATATTTTTCAATGAAGATTTACCACAATAAAGCTTTGCTAGTAATACCTGTTTTCTTTTTATTGATTGAGTGCTTCAGTGTAGTCCATATTGACCTGTATCTCACCGTGTAGTCTAGGCTGCCCTCAAGCTTATGATTATCCTCTTACCTCAGTCCTCAGAATGATGCCATTATACCTGGAGTCATCATGGCATAAAATATCTAGTAACATTTAATAAAGTAAGTAGTTTTCCACATCTTAGTTCAGAATGTAATACAGATACTTAATATTTGAAGAAATGAATAATTTATTATTAGCCTTTTGGTCTTTAATTTTGTCTCTCCTATTTGTTTAGTGTTTTGCCAGCATAGCTAGAATTTAACATTGTAGAGATTTTGTTACTATTCAATAATATTACATTTCAATTACTATATGTAGGAATTGTAATGAACTTGAAATTAAATCAAAGGAGAAGATTTTATGCCTTTAATTTTTATAATTCCTTAAATATTATCTTTTGTGTATGTTTTTCTGTCTTTCCCTTCCAATTCATACAATTACGTATATGAAAGACTTGTAAATTCTTATCACCCATATATTTAGTTCAAATACGATTCATTTAGGCATAGAATAATAAAGATAATTCAGAGAAAATCTTACTGCTGTTGCCATCTGATTGTTTTTGCCAGTTTGTATATTACATAAAATAATTGGCATAATTATTAAGATTGATATAATACAAGCTTTTTTCAGGAACAAGAGAAACATAGACAATTAAAATTATTGTTAAAGATTGAAACTCAATTTACTATCAAGAAAAAAATAAAATTTCCATGACACACAGATACTATACCTGAACAATCTTTAAAGGTAAGGAAAAACAAGAAGAGAAAAGCACACATTTTCTTGTTAAAATTTAATTACGTGTAATGTCTCTATGAATTTCAAGTTAAATTGTTAAGTTAAACATATGTTAGTTTAGGCAACATGACACAAAACACATAATAAGTAAGAAAACGACAGAATTAAATATGGCAAATTTTCTTTGAGCATTGCTTATGCAGATATTGTTTAATGTATGTTTTTCCATGATGCATCTGAAACTTAATTTTGCTTTTTCATCATCTATTTCCTCAGGAATGACTATATATATGATTCTTTTGAACTGAATAAAACTTCAATTCCCTTAAGTACAGTTGCTATGGTTGTTTTAGAAATAAAAGCATATATTTGTATACTAAAAGACATTTTTCATGTGGCCAATATACTTTACTACTATGTATGCAATCCTAGAATATTTTTTCCAGAACATTCTGTCGGTGAAATAAACGGATGCACTCAGTAAAATTCTTTACAGTGGTATGTATTTTGTCATTTAGATGGCATATAGAACTTCAAGTTCTATATGGTAAATCATATATACTGATTCCATGAATTGTTATCTTAGAACAAATTTAACACTGAGGGAAATTAGTGAACATGTAGAAGAATAGCAAGTTACTAACAGGCTCAGTTCTTTGCTGCTAGGGGCTAGCTCTGCATCAGTGAACATCTTATATTTTACATATTGAGGCAAGGCAAAAGTTGTGCCCTTTGTCCATGTTTTAAATTTATTCAATATTGTAGAGTCCCGTATGTTTCTAATCTATACTCTGCAGTATTTTGATAGTTGTCATAAGTGACAGTAAAAATTAGAACACACTATGCTGTCTCTTATTCTAATTTATAATGATTTAATTCACCTAATCACTTCTTATAATTAGGTCAAACTGAATCGCAGGTGCTCTACTCTTAAGAACATCTCGCTACACCTCCAGTGCTGGGGTTTCTAGGCTAGAACAAAGAAGCATACTGTACCTCTTCCAGGGCTGGTTGATGCGGATGTGGTTGGGCGGGTGGTTATGGCTACAGTGGTTGTTACTGGTGCAGTGGTAAGGGAGGGGATGATAGTAGTGGGAAGCAAAGTGTTGGGAACATCTGGTGAGTGGAAAGAAAACAAAATACAAAACAAAATCATATCATGCAAACAGAAGAAAAACATAAATGATTCAAATTATAAATACATACAACTTATTCAGGCTTGACATTCTCAGCTTTAACAGCATAATAGGGACAAAATCAACTGTAGCAGTTTCTGTCATTTTTTTTTTCCACTTCTCTTTCATGCTCCAACACAAGACAAATCTTGGAGACATGCTTAAGAATAAGCAGATCAGTTGCAATATTTAGAGTGAAATTTAAAATGACAAGAACTCATTTGTTCAGTGAATCATTTAACACATTGGACATGCAGTAGCAAAATACATATATGTAAAACAAAAAAAATCACATGCTTTATCAAAGAAGTAAACAAAATAACACATACAGAAATAAACACAAACAGCACCTATGAAATTAATGAGATGTTAAAATGAGTATGTAAATGCAGGTTAAATGTTTTTGAATGTTTTTATATTTAGGAAAACTCAATGATAGAAAATAGGATGAAAGCAAATTTAGAAACAAAAGAAGCCAATTATTATTGTTGCTGTTATGTTGCTTCTCCTGTTTTCACAGATGATGTTAAGGTACAGTTTAGAGTCTTGCAGTTCTTACCACAATTAGCTGGCAACGCCTTCTAAAAACTTTGCAGTCACTAGGAGTCTTTAACAAGTATTGAATCAACTAGAATGGAACCCAATGTTGTGAAAGGTATATGATTTATTTTAATACAGAATACCAAAGGGATGTTATAGGGCATGACATTTAATTATAACATTCACTCCTCAATCCATACTTAGTTATCACGAATTGAAATTTGATTCAAATATAGGCAATGTAATAAACAGAAATGATTATTTAGCATTTAATGGCCAAATTTAAGTCAATTCATGAAAACCAGCTGAAACTACCCAAAGAGAATATTTTATTTATATTTTTATTTTTTGTTTTTTCAAGGTAGAGTCTCACTCTAGCTCAGGCTGACCTGGAATTCACTCTGTAGCCTCAGGGCGGCCTCGAACTCGTGGTGATCCTCCTACCTCTGCCTCCCGAGTGCTGGGATTAAAGGCGTGCACCACCACGCCCGGCGAGAATATTTTAAACAAAAGTGCGAAGCTATGAGAACCTTGGAAAAATCCTCCAGGAGAACTTTTCTCTCATGTGGGTAGGCATATAATTGACATAGGGAGGGAATTAGGAAAAAAAACAAACAAACAAACAAAAAAAACATGTCCTCACAAATTACCTGTGGCTACTGCGCTTGTGTTTCATTTCATATGTTTGTCACGCAACCCCTATATGTTCACATTGTTTGACATATTATTTTGCTATTAAAAGGTTCCCCATCATTCTCTCAGCAAAAATCTTTGAGTTACAACAAAAATTTTCAAGTTCTTTACTTCTGATAAATAGCCCTACTCAATCTGCCGGTTTCACCTGCTGAATTTCCTACACTGGAGACAAGGCAAAGCAGCATGAGCTCCCGCTCTTATCTCCAGTAGTGATGTTTACACCTGTTTTTCAACGGGGAAAAATGCTTCCTGGCCAGTCAAATTAAGAAAACAAACTCTGAAAAGTCAATGGTGTTACATTAGTCACTAGACAAAATGGGTTTGCCTGGAGGGCAATTTACCATGATCATAAGGTAGAATTGATTTTGTTTAATTTTGTTTATTTATTTTACTTACTTATTTGAGAGTGACAGAAAGAGAGAGAGAGAGAGAGACAGAGAGAGAGAGAGAGAGAGAGAGAGAGAGAGAGAGAGAATTGGGCACGCCAGGGCCTCCAGCCACTGCAAACGAACTGCGTACGAGTGTGCCTCCTTGTGCATCTGGCTAACGTTGAGTCCTGGGGAATCGAGCCTCAAACTAGGGTTCTTAGGCTTCACAGGCAAGCGCTTAACCGCTAAGCCATCTCTCCAGCCCAGAACTGATTTTTCTTTAAAGATTATAAATGAATAAAAATAATGTATACATGATCATGTACTTTCAGTCTGCTAATCCTCACAACATATTCACATTTCAGTGTGAGATATCCTTAAATAGCTTTGGCAAACTGGTTGATGAAAAATCAAAATTCAAAATATGTATATAGATATGGTTTATGGTTAACTTTAATGAATATCTAAAATAAAAAGTAATACATTTTTTGTTAATTAAGTAATTTGCTTATTAGGACCTTAAATCTATGAGAAAAAAATATTTTCTATAAAAATAATATTTTTCATTAAAACTCTATATATAGGGCTGGAGAATGGCTTAGCAGTTAAATCACTTGCTGGCAAAACCAATGGACCTTGGTCCAATTCCCCAGTACCCATATAAAACCAGATGCATATGGTGGTACATGAGTCTGGAGTTTATTTGCAGTGGCTGGAGGCTCTGGCATGTCCATATTCTCTCTCTCTTCTTCTCCTCTCAAATAAATAAAATATTTAAAAACAAAATACTCTATATGGAGATAATGGTGTTACTAAACTTATCATAGATTTCAAGATACTAAGCTATATATTTTCAACCAGTGGGCTAGAATAATGTGCTCAATTGATAATTTCTTTTTGGGTTTTCGAGGTAGGGTCTTGCTGTAGCTCAGGTTGACCTGGAATTCACTAGGTAATTTCAGGCTGGCCTTGAACTCACGGTGACCCTTCTACCTCTGCTTCCTGAGTGCTGGGATTAGAGGTGTGCACCACCATGCCCAGCTCCCACATAATTTTTAAGGGACTTCTAATAAGGGAAATACCCTTTCAAAATTATGCCTATCAATTGAGTCTTAACAATAGGCACATACATACTTATATGTTCATTTGTTTATATTGGTTTAACCCAACGAACTATTATTGGATTCTTTTTTTTTTCTTTTTTTATTTAAAAAAAGATAGAAATTCATAATTATTTTAGTTCTTCTAAGCATTCTTATAAGGATCAACCACTTGATTTCTACAAATGTCAAAGAAGCTATGCATAGCTTTTTTTTTTTTCCTTGAGATGAAAAGATGAGTTGTTTTAGTACTTGATAATGTGATTTAAATGACTTTGAGAACTGTGTAAAATGTGCTTGTAGATGATACAGATTAGTCCCTTGTTTCTGTGTCTGGATCATCTCCCAGCACACTTGAATAAACTTAGGCTAAAGGAGTTTCATGAAAGAATCCTGGCTGACGTGAGTGGGAGAAGAAAATGATGAAGAAATCTGTCTCAATCATTGCAAATAGATTTTCTTTTTTAGTGATAGTACCCAAATGTATTGAAACATTTGAAACATTTTTATTTAATAATAATTGTGAGTTGTACATTCTTATTTTAAAAATTTATCCTTCATGTGTATTGAATTATTTCAGTTATTTTGTGAAATAGTAAAAGCTGAAAATCCTAAGTATCTCATTCTAGAGGATTAATTAGAAACAAATTAAATTAAACATTTTGTTAGTTGGAATCTGTGAAATATCAGGAAAATTGTATTATTTTTCTGTCTCCTATTTCAGCTTCTTATTTGTTCTGATAATTAACCCTTGAGGAAAAAGTTATCCCTAGCTTATTGTTGAAATATTATGGCAATTAAGAAAGCAAATAAACATCTATATCATCATAAATATATGAACATTTAATAGATTTAGAAGTGTCCACTCTGTGAAGGGATCAACAACATAACTAGTTATTGTAGAACTAAAGATTGGCTTCCTTCTCTCAAAACCCCAATCTTCAACAAAAGCAGAATCACTATGTTTTTGAAGGATAAATTTTTCAGGACTCTAGCCTGCTTTTTCTCTTTTTTTCAGTAAAAAATAAAAAGTAAATAATAATAGTAATACTTATTTACTCTCATTTCTGTCAGGATGAAAACAGTGTGTTTTGTTAGGATTAATAATTTCTAGGGTTCATATGAACCTCTTCATGTTTACCTACTTTCAGGCTTTCAGTGACAGTGTGAAGTACTTAAGAAGATTTCAGAGAAAGAAAGAGAATGGCACATTAGTTCTCTAGCCACTGCAAATGAATACCAGATGTATTCACCATCTTGTGTATTGGGCTTACATGGGAACTGGACAATCAAACCTAGGTCCTTAGGCTTCCACAGGCAAGTGCTTTAACTGCTAAGCCATCTCTCCACCCAAGAAGATTCCTTTTTAATAATTTATTTATTTGCAAGGAGAGAGAAGGGGAGAGATATAATGGGTGTAATAAGACTTCTAGCCTTAGCAAACAAACTCCAGATACATGCACCACTTTGTGCATCTGGTTTTACATGGGTACTGAGGTATTGAACCCAGGTCATTAGGTGTTGTAGGCAAGTGCCTTGACTGCTGAGGCATCTCTCCAGTCTCAATAAGAGTCTTTAGAAAGCTTCTACTCTACAGCCTGGCAATACCATCATGAGCGCAAAGCCAGCTTGGGCTACAGGTCAGGTTTGTCTTGGCTAGAGTGAGATTCTGCTGAAAAAGGGAGTAGAAATGAAGAAAGGAAGGAAGGGAAGGAAAGAGGAAGGAAAAAAAAAAAAGAAATAGCAAGTTTCCATTCAGTGGTTCAATATCAGTACCAATTTATATGTGACTTAATAGTCTATATAATATTTATATTTCAATGCTTCATTTAATGTGAGGTCTAAGTGCTTAAGTGAGAATTTACTCCATGGATCTCAAGGCCATTGGGTTTTAGCTGCCTACTAGAAGAAGATATTAACTATCATCCAGTCACTAGCACTAAATTCAATTGTTTTTTTTGTTTCCCACTTCTACAAATGAGCACCCACAATAAAATTTAGCAAACATTTCAGTGGCAATTACATGAAGCCTTAATTTTAGACTTTAAGTTAGACATTGATTACAAAAGTGGATGTATAATTTCTTATAGAAACATAGAATATGAAACATTAATGTTAATTGTTTGCATTATTTTATATATAATTCCCCAGACATTTAAAAAATACACTGTTAATACAAGAAATACTCTATAAAATATAGGAAAGGATATAAAATACAGGCCACTTTTTTCTCTATTAAAGCACACATTTTTTCATCTTTTTTCAAGGAATAAACTATAGCAATGAACACAAAGTAAAACATAAGTACTGACTTAACATTTATTTATTCAATTTCCTAAAACAAGATAATCTACATCTATAATTTATATGCTCTAGATTATGTGTTCAGTTGCTTATTGTTATATGCTAAATTTGAAATGTCTATGTGGTGGGTTGAATCAGAGTCAACTGTAAACTCTTGTGTTTTGAACACTTGTTTGCTGCTGGTGGAAACTTGGGAGGAGGAACCATGCTTGATAGGTGTGTTGTTGTTGGGGGGGGGTGCTTTGGGATGTTATTGGCCAGTTCTCTTTTGCTAGAAATCAGCTTTCTCACTTCCTGTTTTCCCTATGCTGTGGCAGAGGTTATGTCCAGCTTCTGCTCATGCGATGCTTTCCCCCTGCTATTATGGAACTTCTCTTGCTTGGACTGTAAGCCAAATTAAAGTTTTGCTTCCCATCAGCTGCTTTTGGTTGGTTGCCTTATCCCAGCAATAAGAAGATAACTATAGCATTTCACTTAAGTTCTTAAGATGTATTTCTTATCTGTTAGTATCCTATGCTAAATCAGATATTAAACATTTGCACTCACAACTATAAGCAAAAAATATAGCCAAGTTCATGGCCTTTCATAATTTAAGAATATTAAAATTTTATAAATGACAACAAATATAAAAACTCAAATAGTTACATATTTAACCTTGGATTTACATAATGCAAATAATGGGCTTAGGTGTATTTTATTTTATTTTTTGGAAATGTACTAAATACTACCATAATCAATGGCTACATTATTGATTATTTTAGTAACACAACAATGGCTACAAATAATGAATTCAGGATTTTGACTTTACATAATAAATGAATTGTGTTACTTATTTCCAAAGCTATAGAATAATTCAGGAAGTTAATTAATAAAATATTCAGAGGATAAAATTATTATGAAAATGAACATATTTATGTTTTGTCTAGATCTGATCAGATATATTCATCACTATATCTAAATTACTGGGATGCAACTTTTATCCAAAAAGATAAATTTCAATTTTCATTATAACCAGAATTTAAAAATCTAAAAATAGTTTCTAAAACTAGTAAAAGCTTTGATGATAGTAATATATAGTCCTACAAAACACCAAATTGTTTATAAACCTGACTGTACATTGTAAATATATAAAATATATAAAATTTCTATATATCAATAAGTATTCTGAAATAAATGTATTTATTGACAATCTCTGATGAAATTTTAAGTGAATTCATGATTAATAAAAATTTAAATAATATAAATGCACAACAATATATGTACATACGTAATATTTGTATATGCCAATAATACATGTAAACAATCTATTATATATGACCATATATTTAAATTCTAAATAATAAGTAATGGATCTCTATAAATACACATATATAGATAGTAAATGCAATCATTTCTTTCAAAGGAAAATTATTATGAATCTTTTCATTGAAGGGTAACTGAAAAAAGCAAGGATTCTATGACTTAAAATATGCTTATAATTTCCCATACAAAAATATTTTCAATTATAAACAATTATATTCTTCATTTGTAACATACTTTTCTTGAGTAAAAGAAAAATTCTAGAGTATTTCAAGAATGATGTACAGAAACTCCAGCTATAGCCAGTGGAATACCTGTATGGTAATATAGATATATTCCAGGCAGGTTTTCTTTGTGGAGTGACTACTGTGTAACAAATAAATACTATCTAAATGTTCTAGAGTAGTTCTATAATAATTTAGTACATGAAGAGCCATTTCAGCTCAAACATTAAGATATTGAACAAAGGGGCTAATCTCTGTGTACGAAATATTGGTAAAAATCATCTTATTGTAAATCTACTAGACTATAGACTACCTAGCTCAGTTCCCATAACACTAACATGGAAAACTCCATACCACAGACACCACTATGAAACAGTCATAATTTGAAATTTTACTATTCTAAGGACAAGAGTTCCTCAGAGAATGCATGAATGCCTTTTTTTTTAATTCAATTGTCCTTAAGCTGGCTTATACAAAGAAAATCCAGCAACCATGAGGAAAAATGCCTTTACTTAACCAAAGTGTTTTCTCCAAGTTCTAGATCAAGCTCCTTCTGTTCATGCTATTGTGTTTGCAGTTACATCAAATTTTCACATCACCTCTTTCATATCTATATGTCAAGCCCCTTATCCTGAACTGGTTTGTAAAATATTCTTTCTATATAGCAATAAGTTTGTCTTTTTTTTTTTTCCTCTCTGTTATAGTCACATTGCAGAGACCCCAGTACATGCTAACATTATCTTTTTTTTTTTTTTTTTATTTTCACCTCACCCAAAGAAGCACAAGATCAGCCTTATAAAGGAATATATCTTCATTTCATAAAATATCACTTTGGGCTGGAGAGATGGCTTAGCGGTTAAGCGCTTGCCTGTGAAGCCTAAGGACCCCGGTTCGAGGCTCGGTTCCCCAGGTCCCACGTTAGCCAGATGCACAAGGGGGCGCATGCGTCTGGAGTTCGTTTGCAGAGGCTGGAAGCCCTGGCGCGCCCATTCTCTCTCTCTCCCTCTACCTGTCTTTCTCTCTGTGTCTGTCTCTCTCAAATAAATAAATAAAATAAAATAAAATATTTAAAAAAAAAATAAAATAAAATATCACTTTACTGGGACAAGTATCCTTTGACTCAACCCTTGTTAGATCTCCACCTCAGAAGAGCTGCCATTTCTTGTTGCAAAATGCTGCTCTCAAGTCACAAGAGTTAATGGCAGTTTAGTATTTGTCTGACATTCATTTTACTTTTTTCAATGAACCAATAAGATAATTAACCATAGAAACTGATGGGGCCAGAGAGATGGCTTATTGGTTTAGGTGCTTGCCTGCGATGCCTGAGAACCCAGGCTAGATTTCCCAGTACCCTTATAAGCCAGATGCACAAGGTGGTGCATGCATCTGGAATGCCTTGCAATGGCTAAAGGCCCTGGCATACTCTCTCTCTTTCTCCAATATATACATATCATATTAAAAAAAGAATCAGAGAGTTGAGTTTCCAGCCATCTTTAGCATTCATCGCAGTAAATTTCATTTATTTTATTAATGCTGCTACTGATGACTACTAAAATAATGTCAGAAAATAAACACTATATCATTTCTAGTTTAAAAAAAAGGTCAGTAAAGGAGCCTTATTGATCTGTACCAAAAGTTGCCTATCTTCCCACTTTATTTTTTTTAAATGATTTCTGCTAGGAATACAATTCTAAAAATTATTTAAATAATTAAAATTCAGCTTTATGCTCTCAATTGATCTCATGGTCTGAATGCAGATTATCTCCATTTTAAAAGGAGTTTGAGTTCTGTATCATACTACCCAATTAGAAATAATAGAAACATGTTCCTTTCTTCACATGCTAATGAAGGAATTCAGAAAAAGGCAGCCACATTTTATTATTGGAGCTTATTAGAGCACAACAGATGCTGCATAACCTTGTCAGGACGAAATCACTTCCAACAAGCACCGCGTACAATGAACTGCAGAGTGGTGAGGCACCTTTTTTCTAATAACGAGCTTTTCAGGTTAAAGGTATGTTCTGTTCTCTACAAATGCAGTGTAGAATAATTTCTAACTTGTCAAGCTGTTTTGTTTTGTGGCAGTTTCTCTTTTTAAAAATGGCATTACGAATGGATTTTCGAAACAAAATTAAGTCTAAAGAGCCCCAGAAGCTCAACCTGTGTGTTTCTCTCCAAAGACTACTGCTCAAATTGGGAGAGGAAAAAAAAAAAGAAAAAGAAAAAGGAAAAAACAACACTATTACCATTTAGTCTGGAATCCATATATCTAGCTACTTCTTGCTGAGTGGAAGTAATCTCCCCCTCCTTAGAGTTTCCAAGGGATAAGCAGTATACATCAAGACTTTTTATTAGAGGTTTACATAGGACTTTAACTTCAATGAATATAGAAAAATTAAGAAAAGAGATATCTTTATGCTAAGAAGAATTAAATATCCTTATCTTAAAACAGAATGCAACCTTGCACCCTTAATATTTTTATTGTTAATTCCACTGGCATTGGAGGCAGTGGAAAGAAGAGAGTGTAGTTACATTGCTTTTCCATGAAGGACATTTATTTTCTCCCATTATTTTCAGTTACATGTAGCAGCCTGTTTGAGTTATAGCGCAAAAGTGTCAACAAGTCCAGGATGCTCACTGAGATAAGCAGCACCAGTGTGACAGGGTCTCACTCCACTGTGCATTGACCCTCCTCAAGATTCAGAGTCACCTTGCCTGCTTCATAGAAAGGACTCTCCGCAAAACTAGATTTGAATGAATCTCTTGCATCATTTTGGTAGCCTCCACTGGCTTTTCATGCTAAATGAAATCCATGTACAACAATAAATAACAAAAAGCTGCTCTTGACAATGAAAATACTGCAATTTTAAGCTGTAGGTGGTATCTAACAATTCCATGTAATTACAAAAGTTTATGAATAAAATCAATGTCTTCTTTAGAATAAAAAGTGTGTGCATTTTAAACTTTCATTATATTCCAAACAAAAAGGGCAAAGAGAAATGTAAAGTAGGATCCCAAATGTGTTTGACATGGATGATCTTGTATCATTTACTTCCACCTAATTCAGTATGCAAGCTCTTTCCTGGAATCACTTCACCTAAAGTAAACTGGAAGATTCTATGAGAGAACAGTGCTATCTTTCATTAAGAAAACAACAACAACAACAACAAACCCGCAAATGAAATAGAATATTGGGGAGGGGGGCAGTATGAAAGTACTAAAAAATCCAGATATTTTAATATAGGGTTTGTGATAAAAATTTGAAAATAATTTTTATATTATTAATCGCTAGGCATCTATGTATTTTATATAAGAATTAGAGACATGACCATGTATATAATTCATTTTAGACTCTGTTCTGAACTAATTATAAAATTGATTTAACTTTAAAAAGCATTCACATAACATAACTTTTTAACTTTTTGTTTTTATTTATTTGGCAGTAGAAGAGGGAGACAGACAGACAGACAGACAGACACACACACACACACACACACACACACACACACACACACACATACACACACACACAGGAGACAGAGAGAGAGAGAGAGAGAGAGAATGGGTGTGCCAGGGCCTCCAGCCACTGCAAATGAACTCCAGATGCATGCACCCTTTGTGGATCTGGCTTTCATGGGTCCTGGGGAATTAAACCTGGGTCCTTTGGCTTTGCAGGCAAACACCTTAACTGCTAAGCTATCCCTCCTACTCCAACATAACTTTTAATGTATATTTATATATGACTACAAGGTATAATAGTCCTAAAGATGTGGCCCACTTTCAAGTTGCAATTAAGTAAACTGATATGGTGCTTATATTGTAGACCACATCCCTATTCTTCTTCAATATTACAGTTGTAAATAATGGAAAACATTTTCAATATGATCAAAATGTTAGTATCAGTGGACCTCTTAGGATACATTTCACTATTCTTAATAAGACACTCACATTTAAACACAATAAGCTTGCAATCTAAATTGTTCTTAAGCATACTTGTTGAAATTTGTGTAAACTGTTCACCTTTTGTTTGTCAAAACAGTTGCTTAATTCATTCTAGATTAGATATGCATATTTCTATGTTTTTCTAGTCATAGAACTTCATAGAGATATTTCCCATGTTTATCTTGAGTCTACACCATTATTTTAAAATATTTTATTTATTTATTTCTCAATGAGGGAGGGAGGAATGGAGAAAGGGGAAGAAAGAGAGAATGAAGGAGAATGAGTGCACCAGGACCTCCAGCTGCTGCAAACGAACTCCAGATGCATGTACTAATCTGTACATCTGGCTTTACATAGGTCCTAGGGAACTGAACTCTGGTTGTTGGCTTTGCAGGTAAGTGCCTTAGCACCTGAGCCATCTCTGCAAGTTAAGCCCACATCGTTTTTTTTTTAAACATAGAACTCTAATCACAGGGTAATAAAGTCTCCAGAATACTGATTCAGAGTAGAGTCATGATTCACACTACTAGACTGTGCTGCCTTTGTTGAGATTGCAGACAGAACTATATTACCAGCAGACACAGAAACAGAAATACTAGAAGGTTTTCATGTTGATAAATATATTCACTTTCTTAGAAAAAAAAAAACTTGTGATGATTCAAATTGATTATCAACTTGACAGAGTCTATGATTACCAAGTAGACAAACCCCTAAGCACAGCATTGAGGAATTTTCTAGACTGGGTTAATTGAAATCAAATATTTACCTTAAAAGTGCACAACACAGGGCTCAAGAGGTTCCTCAGTTGTTAGGGCACTTGCCTGCAAAGCCTGCCACTGTGGGATTAATTCTCCAGTGCCAAATTAAAGCTGAATGCGCAAAGTGGAGCATGGGTCTAGAGTTCATTTGTAGCTACTATAGGCCTTGCGTGCCCATTCTCTTTCTCTCTGTCTTTGTCTTGCTCTCTCCTTGCAAATAAATAATTAACAAATTAGGGCTGGAGAGATGGCTTAGCGGTTAAGCGCTTGCTTGTGAAGCCTATGGACCCCGGTTCGAGGCTCGGTTCCCCAGGTCCCACGTTAGCCAGATGCACAAGGGGGCGCACGTGTCTGGAGTTCGTTTGCAGAGGCTGGAAGCCCTGGCGCGCCCATTCTCTCTCTCCCTCTATCTGTCTTTCTCTCTGTGTCTGTCGCTCTCAAATAAATAAATTAAAAAAAAAATTAACAAATTAAATAAATTAAGAAATAATATTCTGAAGTGGGCAGCATTATTCCATGGGCTGGGGCCTTGGACTGTATATTAAAGAGAAAAGTCTCTGGACACCAGCACCCATCTCTATCTACTTTCTGACTGTGAAAACAATGGTACCCACTGCACCATCTTGCTAAGGGCATGCCTCTCTTGCCCTGATGGCTCCAACAGAGCCCGAAGGAACCCTTCCTTCCTTAAGTTGCTTAAGTCAGAGTTTTGGCAGAGCAACGAGAAAAGTAACTAATACATGATGATAGTTTAACTAAAAAAACATGAAGAAAGTTTGTAAATTTATCAGCACCTCTCAAAGAGATAATGATTTCTAAAATGCTTTGAAAAATATGGGCTGGAGAGATGGCTTAGTGGTTAAGGCACATGCCTATGAAGCCTAAGGACCTAGGTTCAACTCTCCATGTCCCACGTAAGCCAGATGCACATGGTGGTTCATGTGTCTAGAGTTCGTTTGCAGTGGCTAGAGGTCCTGGTGTGCCCCTTCAGTCTCTAATAAATAAACACATTTAAAAAAAAAAAGAAAAAATATGTAATAATATCTGTATCTCAGGAAAGTTGAAAATCTGATACAAAACTGAAGTTTTAAGTAATTATAACTAACTTTAGCGAATTCTAACTTTTCCATACATGTCTTTTGTCTCACAAATCTTAAAAAATAAATGATTCTAAATATAGCATTTAATATTGCAAGTCAAAAGCTTAGTCAAATTTCATGGGAAAATCTGATAATATTTCAAAATTACCAAGGACAATTCACAGGGATGTTTGTGTATGAAAATTAATGAATAAATATATTTTGACATATCCTTCAAAGACAATTGCCAATAAATACAATAATAATGCTATGTAGAATTGTGAGTAAACACCTATTGAGCTCCATTGCTGATTGTTGTACCCTATAATCACATACTTCCTCATGAATAGATCTCCCTGATGCCCTAAGTATTCTTGAAATAGTTTAAAAACAGTTGCTTAACAAATGATCTCTGACATGAGAAAGAGGAAATATGACTGATTACTTTTATAGATTAAGATCATTTAAAATGTGTTCATTCTATGAAAGTGAATATTTTACTGAAGTGAGACATTTTTGTTGTGGAATTTAATATAGGAATACTGCATTTAATAAAGGGATTCTGGAAATATATTTAAAATTCCATTAGAGTAAAATGATGACTGATATAATGTCAATATTCTAGATTTATTAACACAGCCATGGTGGGTAACCAACTGCTCTTGTATTGGCTAACAGATGTGCTCACTGGAAAGGAAACTGCATCTGGACCTGGGAAACAAGTCAGAATCATATCCAGATAATGATTCTGCTTTCCATTATCAAGCTCCCACTAATGTTAGGCTATAAGAAGGTCTATACCCTTTAAACACTCTCTAAATTAATAATGGTTATCACATTTTAATAACTGGTACTGACTTCACTCTCCATTGGAGAATATGCTTTTCTTTATCAGACAGAAGCTGGACCTGAGGAGGTAAACAGCCCTGTGCACTCCACCCCAGCCCTAGCTAAAACCACAGAGGAACTGGGAAAATGAGCAAGAATGCTATTTTCTTAGTGAATCTGTTATCACCACAAGAGTAAAGGAGATAGACACTGAGTATACTCAACAACTACCAAACCAGAGATCCAGAGGCTCCTAAGTACCCATCACTAAAGTAGACTTAAAATGCACCCACTATGGCTCAGGGAATTTTGCAGAAGAGGAGACAGAAAGATTTTTAGAGCCCCACATTGGGACATTTTGCACAGAGACATTGCCTCTCCCCCATAACTGACTGTTGTCCCCATAATTCATGACCCACAATCTCCAGGGGTTGACCTGCATCCCAACAAGGAAGGCCTATTCAGAAAAGGGGCAAGGAGGAGGGAAAGGATGTGCCAACAAGTGTTTTTTACATAGATATGTCCATATCTAATAAAAATAAATTTAGGGCTGGAGAAATGGCTTATCAATTGAGCGCTTGCCTGTGAAGCCCAAGAACCCCAGTTCGAGACTCAATTCCCCAGAACCCAAGTTAGCCAGATGCACAAGGGGGCACAGGTATGTGGAGTTTGCAGTGGCTGGAAGCCTTGGCATGCCCATTCTCTCTCTGTGTCTGCCTCTTTCTCTGTCTGTTGCTCCCAAACAAATAAAAATAAGCAATTTTTTTTAAAATTTAAAAATGAACGAATAAGCATAACTGATTTCCATAATAGCTGTCACAACTTGTACTCCCATCAACAGTGAATAATAATCTATCTTTCCCCTCATAATTGTCATCATTTATTGCATTTTATTTTGTTTCATTTAAGCATTTAGCAAAGCAAAACTCACACTACTAAGGTAGATTGGAGTGGGTAGTCCCAAAGGAGTGCAATTTTAGTTTAGTTTCTTTTTCTCTTAAAAAAATATCAGAATCTTATTTTATGAACATTTATTTGTGAGAGCTGAGGAATAAGGAACAGAAAGGGAGAGACAGAGGGACAGAGAGAGAGAGAGGGAAGGAGGGGGAGGCAGGGGAAAGGGAAGGGAGAGAACAGGAAAGAAAAGAAAATAGAAGATTAGAGAGAGAAGAGAGGAGAGGAGAGGAGAGGAGAGGAGAGGAGAGGAGAGGAGAGGAGAGGAGAGGAGAGGAGAGGAGAGGAGAGGAGAGGAGAGGAGAGGAGAGGAGAGGAGAGGAGAGGAGAGGAGAGGAGAGGAGAGGAGAGGAGAGGAGAGGAGAGGAGAGACTGAACAGGCTAGGGCGTCATGTCACAGTAAACAAGCCCAGACACCACACCACAAGTGTGACTTTGTGCATCTGTCTTCATTAGGGTATGGCACTAAGGCCTTAAAGCTTTAAAACTAAGCAAACTGTGGACCTTTTCTCCAGCCCTTTGGTTATACTTTTTTTTTTTTTGGTTTTCTTTTTTAAGGTAGGGTTTCACTCTGGCCCAGGCTGACCTGGATTTCATTATGTAGTCTCAGGGTGGCCTGGAACTCACAGCAATCCTCTTACCTCTGCCTCCCGAGTGCTGAGATTAAAGGCGTGAACCACCATGCAAGGCTTGGTTATATTCTTACACCCCCTCTCCTCTACCTCCATTCAACTGAGGACCTTCCTCAGTGGGATTATTGGTATTCATTGTGGGGTCATGAATGCACCAGTTGGTGTCTGGGGGTGACTTGGAGTATACCTTCTCAGTCTGTGGCTTTTATTTTCTTTCTGCCCCTTCTTTTTCAATGTTTCCTAAGCATTGGTGGATGTGTTAGTAGAGTCCTTTAGTATGGAGCTCTTCACACAAGGCATTCTCACCTGAGTGAGTTGGAATCACAGGGTCATTTTAATTTGTGTTTCTTTGATGGCTAAGAATGATGAATACTTTTTAAGGTTTTTAAGAGATACTTGCATTTCTTCTTTAGAGAACTATAGTTAGTTCCATAACTCACTTTTTTAAAAATTTAATTTATTAGTTTTCTTTTCATCAAATACAGGCAGTTTGGTACCATTGTTTAGGCTCATCTATGATCTACCCCCTCCCATTAGACCCTCCTTGTTGATGTAAATGGGTCGTGCATTGATAACTCACTTTTTGATTGGGTTATCAATCTTGATTATCTTTCCAAATAATTAATTCCTTGTTTAGTAGATTCCTTGTTTATTTATTTTAGTTTATATTTTATTAACTTTTGCCTTGATCTTAATAGTTAATTGCTCTGGCCTTCATTTTGCAGTGGGCTTGCTCCTGTTATTCTAAGGCCTTTAAGTGCATCACTGAATTTATTTATTTGAGATCTTTCTAAGTGTTTTAATTAAGCACTTAAGGATACAAACTTCCCCTTTAGGACTTCCTTCTTAAGATATCCCACAGGTTTTGGTAAATTCTATTTTCATTTTCATTCAATTCTAGGTACTATTTTTTAAAATTTCTTTCTTGATAACTTCAGTGGCACATTTTTTTTTCAGTTGTGCTGTTTAATTTCCATGTTTTGTTTAATCTCTGGGAGTTTGCACATTTTCTCTAGTTTGTATTCTTAATTTTTAGGTTTATTGCATTGTGGTTAGATAAAACACAAAGAGATATTTAATTTTTCCTAAATTTGCTGAAACGTCCTTTGTGTAATAATATCTGATCTATTTTACAGTAAGTACCATGGACTTCTGAGTCAAATATGCATTTTATAGTTTCGGAGTGGGGTATGCTGTGCACCTGTTAGGTCTGTTTGCTCTATCACTTATCACCAAAGTTTCTGTTTATTTTACCTTCTTTTGTTTAGTTGAATGGTATTGACAAGAGTGGGATATTGAAGTTGCCTAGTATAACTGTGGTGGGGCTTACCTGTGATTTCATGTCTAGTAGTATTTATTTTATGAAGTGGGGTGCCCCTGTATTTGGTGCATATAATTCAGTATTGCAATATCCATTTGATAGATTTCCCCTTGATTAATATGAAGTATCCTTCATTATCTTTTTTGACTAGTTATGATTTCAAGTTTACGTTGTCAGATATTAGAACAGAAAAATGCTTTTTTTTAAATTTTTTCCTGTTTCTGCCTATATAGGATGCCTTTGCACATCCCTTACCCTAAGGTAGCATTTGCCATTAAGAGTGAAGTAAGTTCACTGAGTATAGCCAAAAGTAGCTCCTGCTTTCTGATCCAGCCCAACAAGTTATGCATTTTTATTGGTGAATTGAGACCATTAATATTCATATTTACTACTGAAAGTTGTGAGTTACTTCCTGTCATGTTCATGATTTTGCATTGTTTGGTGTTTCCTTGGGGAGCACACCAAAGAATGGTGCACGCCCTGGAGGTGCTCTCCCAGGCAGGGCTGTGGTCTGACTGGACAGCAAAGAAGGATTCACAGGCAGGAGCACAGATGGGGAGGGGTCCTAGAAGTACAGAGACTTAATTCACAGGTGTGTTTTGACTAGGTTCGTGAGAAGGACCCTGGACATGGGTGCAGGTGCTAAAGGTTTCCAGGAGGCAGGGACTCACTGGAAGCAATATGGCATGACTAGGCAAGTGGTGGGGGCTCTCAAGAATATGCTGAGGTAGGCAAGACCAATAAGGAGTGGTGTCCCACTGGAAGTGGCATGGCAAAAATAGGCATTTCTAGCAACATTCCTTTTACTGTATAGACAAACATTTGACGAATAGGTAATGTTCCTGAAAGAGGAATGGGATTCTTGCTTTAAAAGAATTAGAGGGGCTGCAGAGTTGGCTTAGTGGTTTAGGTGTTTGCCTATGAAGTCTAAGAACCAAGTTTGATTCCCCAGTACCCACATAATCCAGATGCACAAGGTGGAGCATGCATCTAGCATTGGTTGGCTGGAGGCCCTGCACACCCATTCTCGCTATCTCTTTCTCTCCCTTTCTCTTAAATAAACACATAAAATTTAAAAAAAAAAAAAAAACTGAAAGAAGACCAAAGGAGCCTTGGGAAAGAAATTGGTCACCAAAGTACTTATCTTCTAAGCATTAGACCCTGAGTTCAAGTAAAATGTATTTGTGTAGTTGGTAACAGTATTGATAGAACTGTAGCAACATAGCAGAGGACTAAAAGACCTGTTTTAGTTTCTAAAACAAACACATGATGTATTGTAGCAATATGCTTGAAAACTATCCTGAAAGAAGCTGCAAAGTAGATTTTATGTAAAAATCTATACACTATTACTTTTGAAAACAAATGCTAGACTTTCTCCCCATGTATCATTATATATTCCATGAACTACCTAATAAATGAGCCAATTAATGCCTGAATATTTGAGTAGAAGAGCTTTGTTCACTTTTGAAAAGCTATATTCTAACCTTGTTTCCACATCAAAAAAATCCAGAAGGCTTGCATGTCATGGACTTTATCCTGCTGTTTATTAACATTACATACTGTAATTGAGAGAAAAGATTACATACGGGTAATATAAGAAATATTTCTGAAGGTTGAAAACTTTAAATGATAGATTCAGAACAAAGATTTTTTTTTTCGCCCCCTTGAAATCTTTGTCGGTGGTTCATCTAGATCTATAGGACCATTTACTTCACTTCAGAACAATACGTCTTTTCATGGATGTATATATATATTTACTCTAAAAGCTGAAACCTTTTCTACTGCATTGCTGCTCATCGTAAACCAGACTTGGAGTACAGATCCAACTCTGTTGTATAAGCCCTTCAAGTAACACACACACACACACACACACACACACACACACACACACACACACATTTAAATGTTTTAAAAATCAAACAAGCACTCCTGTCTCCACTATTCTATGCCATCTGCTTCTCTCTGCAGAGTTCAACAGCATATTAAAACAGTCGGAGGCATGCCTTTCCTACAGGCATCAGAGCTCCCCCTACTTTTTCATGTCCAGAAATGATGTTTTATCTCAGAGATTAAAGAAAGTACTATTTTTAAGAATCATCCAACTAGTTACTGCCTGGAAACTCTCAACCAGACATGAGAGCAGCAACCATCAGGTTCTTCCATTAGCACAATGTTTGCAACTCCATATGGATGTCTTTCCAATCATTTTCTTCCCAAACTATATATTCTCCACTCATGCCTCTAAAGAAAGCTGCTCTGGAAAACATTCTCATTAGGAGTACACAGAATTAATTTACCAACTGGTAGGTCTGCTTCTATGTGAGGGAATAGATTTCAGTTGAATTCATTTTTTTTTTTTTTTATGTTTGCTAGGATATACATCTGTCTGTCACCCAGGCTTCTCTTTCCTGCTCTTCTCCCAAACATGTGAGTACAAAGGTTTACTATCTTAATGCCACTAAGATATCTAATGGTTTGGCCTAATAGCATAACTAGGCAAACCAATCATGTAGTCTAACAGTGCATCTACACGTTTCTTTGTGGAAATGTAATAGCAAAAATATGCCAAAGAAAGCTGGTACTGTAGCTATCCATTTACTATTACATACACAGAAAACGTTTTCACTTTATTATGCAAGGAGTAATTATCAGATTTCAAATAACTGCTATTCATGGCATTTAAAAGTGACAGGTCACTATTATGGGGATGCACATGCCATCATCAGATTTGTTTAATTAAGTTATGATAGACTGAGAGTTTAAAAATAAAGTTAAGGCTTTTCTTTGATGATATTTCTAGCCTGTTAGAAAACTGGTGCAACATTAGGAATAGATACATATTCCTAAATTCGAAGTCAAGACCCTAAAATATTTGAAAGATATTATAGACTAGAAATGAAAATCAATTCTCCAGCTTTCAGTTTACTTCTCTCCCATGATAATAGATCAAGTCAGTGAAAAATTACTACACTGGATATAATGTGAGCATATTTACCAACTTTATGAAGGGATCCATGCCAAAATGATCAGAAAGCTTAATAGTTTGACTTTCAGTAGCAGTCTGCAATATTTCTGCATACGGCTCATTGTCTTTGAAGTTTGGGACATTTATTATTAACAATAAAATATGATTGAAATGAAAGTAATAGTTGTATTGATTCCTAAAACCTAGAAAGGAATATTTAATAGTTTGATACTTTTCCTTAGACCAGAAGATACAGACTTCTAGTGGTAATATTCTCTTGTTACAATTTTTCAAAATGCAACACATTATTTTGATAATGGTTCTTAAAATTAATAATAAAATGCATCCCTTATAAGTATCACTAATGAAGCAAAATATCCTGGAAACATAAAAATAGAATAATGTATTTTACAAGTATTTGTTTTAACAAACCATTGAACAGTTAAGCCATAAGTGCAAAATGATCTTTTAGAGAACTTAATCAGTAACTGTGATAACTTATTAGAAGGATTAAAATAAAAGTAGACTCCACTTCCATTTCATTGTATGCTATCAAAATACCAGTTATTAAGATTTTCCTTGTTTTATAGTTATGAACATTCAATGTCTTAGAAATGCAAAGTACACACATCGAGTGAAATTTAGAGAACTGGGAAGTTGTGTAGTGGGACATTTGAAGAATTACTTAAAATTTATTTATACAACAATAAAATAGGGATGTAACAAGTCAGTAAAGACAATGGTTAAAGTATTTTTTTTACTCCTTCATAGATGTTAATATGATAGTAGGATATAAATTGATATCATGTGGACTAATAAAAAAATTCTGTAGGTTCACTGGATAAATTGCTTTATGCTTAGACAAGAGGATCTGAGTATAGATCCCCAGAAACCACATAATTACTGAGTTTTGTGGCTCATCTATAACCACAGTGTTGTGGAAGCACAGACAATAGGATCCCTAGGAATTGTTAGCCAGCTAGTCCAGCCAAATCAGTGAGTCAAATTATCAGTGAGAAATCCTGTCTTAAAAATGCCTTGTAGGAGGGAATTACCATGGGATATATTTTATAATCATGGAAAATGTTAATAAAAATTAAAAAAAAAATCCCTGTAAAATGACTGAAGAGGTTACTCAGCATTGGCCTCTGTCTCCATACGTGCACTTGCATGAACACACACATACACATACACAGAATAGAATGGGCACATACATGTGCACCCACATACATTAAAACACACATGTACATATGCATGTAGAGTATGGACATACACACACATAAGAGAGAATAAAAAAAGTTTTCTAGAACAGTGCAGCCAAAAGCAGTGGTTCTTCATTGAAGCTTTGTCACTGCTCCCTGTTACTCTGGTATACAGTCTGGACATGCCAGAATTAGTGTGTCTATCTGCCAAAGAAATAATTGCTAGTCATCATGCTCTATATTACTCCATAAATCCTAAGAGGGCACTAAGCTAAAAGAGCACCTAGTGTGTTTCAGTATCTCTGTAAAATATATTTACGCGCACACATGATGTAGTGTTCATTTTCTATATATAATTTGGTAAACTTATAAATCTTTCTAGTGTGAGAAGTAGAATTAAGAGGACATACAACATCCACCTCTGGTCAGAGACAATTAACAGATTAAAATTTGGGCAATGTTTTGACTGGTTTCTCACATTCCATATTATTATTCTGCAAAACTTTCCAGATCCCACATAAAAACTTGTAAAAATGTATACTTTAAAACAGTTCATCAAGAAATATGGAAATTTTAACAGTTTTGTTATCATGCTTTAAGGTTAGTGGTTTCCCATGCATCCATTCTTTCAGTAATAGATAAATAATCTGTATGTTGTCTAGAGTGGTTGGATGCTGGTCCAGGTACTCACCAGTTAGGAAAGATGTTTTAGTTCCTGTCTCTGAATTTAATGTTGCATTAGATAAACAAGACTGATTGTAGGAGGTGTCTTGCTCTACATATTATTAGCATTCTGTTTGTTGGACTTCCAAAAAATTTTCTTATGGTTCAGTTAGCAAGAATTGAGAATTTTCTTTTTTTTTGGGTCAATTTTACCCTAATTTATATTCTTGGCACCATATTCAGAGAATATCTGTTGCAAAAACTCTGCATGAAATTCTCTAGGGAGTTTTATGGGCCTTGGAGTAATAAGGGTACTGGTGATAATATAAGGTTAGCTATATTTCCTGCACATCTGTACACCATATACTGTACTGTTTTCTTCTATTAATTATGTGTATCATTTACTTAAGATCAATCCATAATCCTGTGTTGTAATATTTTTATAATTTTGGCACTTGGGCCACACCATGTGGATTATAATTATCTATACCATGATGTGGTCCTTTCTCACAGTTCTTTTTTTATTCTGTATTATTTCAATCAACAATTGAGGGAATGAACTCTTGGAATGACCTGTAGAAATGCTTCTTGTCAACCCTAGAAATAACTTCCTACAGAGTGTTGTTGTGAGATGCTTTCTTTTCTCTTATTTCCTAACTTCTTCTCTTGAAACTTGTCCCAAAGTTAATAACAACCAAGTAATCAGCCGTCTTAAAAATAACGTGACTTTGTTTCCTCTGCCTTTGTTTACATTTGACCTGGAGAGTGCAGGTGACCAATGTTGGCAAGGAATACATAGAGATGCCACCTGAGCTTAGGCTATTCTATTTCTCCCATTTCTTCAATGACCTGGCTGTGCTCCCGACACTGAACACGGTGTATGTGAGTGAAATACACTTAGTTGAAGTTAACACATGTTAAAAGTCACAAATCACCTATAGAACTGCTGGGAGACATAGGTGGGCATAGAGGGATTGCATTTATAAATGGAGTGTGTGTAAAATGGATCAGCAGAGTCCAACAGGTCATACCCCTAAGCACCTCCCTTTTAAAAAACAATGCTTAAGGAATTATTCAGAGTCAAAGTTTCTATTGCTTTGCCCATGTAGTGCGGACATTGTCCAAATATTGCTGATTTTTGTTGTTAAAAAAAAATGTGTGCCTTGTCAGCAGATGATAGAGGCAAAGACATGTCAGAGCAGTGGTAACAAAAGAACCTGCAGGTTCACTTGGGTTAAAAAAAAAAAAAAAAAAAAAAAAAAACCTCCAAGGGTCAGTTTCCTTCTGTCAGATTCTGATCCAAAAGCAACTGGCCCATTCTTAGGCAAGCAAATCCAAGAGTCAGTATTTATAATTCCAAGGTATTTCCCTGGAAATTTCTTATTCATATCATATGATTACCTCCTTTAATATCTTTAATATCATTAATTTTTGCTTCATAGTGTTCTTGCCATCAAAAGTTAAACACTTGGGTTGGAAAGATGGCTTAGCAATTAAGATGCTTGCCTGCATTGCCTAAGGACCCAGGTTCAACTCTCCAGGTCCCACAAGCCAGATGCACAGGGTGACTCATTTGTCTGGAATTCTTTTGCAGTGGCTGGAGGCCTGGCATGCTCATTCTCTCTCTCTCTCTCGCCCTCTCCCTCTCCCACTCTGTCCCAAATAAAAATTTTAAAAAGTTAAGTACAGACCTACTTATTAGTAAGACAACAAATAATTTTATTTATATGGTAAATAAATAAATAAATTGATATTTTAGTCAGAGTTATTCATATTTAAGGACACCAATAATATATTAACATAGGGCTGTTGCTTTCTGAATAAATACCATTATAACGATGCTAGTAACAGAGACAATTCATTTTATAAAGAAATAAAATGTAAGAGCTGCAAATTACATAATATAACTATGGGTACTAATTTAATATGCTAATTTTTCCATCATTAGCCTTCTTAATGAACAGTGTTACTTCTCTACTAATGAAGGGTCCACACTGCAGAGGTTTCATCTCTACTAATGAAGGGTCCACACTGCAGAGGTCTCAGAAGTGAGATGTCTTATCTCACAGGTACCTCTATGCCAGCCTTTCATTGAAGTTTTATACCAGCAGATTCAAATTAGCATCAATACTCCTAAAGCTGAAAATTTTCAAAGTTGAAATTGAAATGGAGGGTGTTGAAAAAACCCCAGTGTCCCTAACATGAAATATCAGGGCTATTAAAAAAAATAAAGGTGATATCATTTCAGTAAGTATTTCTATGGACACCAACAGATCTGCACAGAATCAACTGGGATGGCATTCAGTCATTGACAATTTACCAGGAAAGTGTTCAGACCTCTATGAAGTGGCCTAGATCCTAGGCTAGTCTCACGTTCCATGAAAACTCTTCTGTCCAACTGCTGTAATAAATTTTCACAGCTAATGCAAAATCAAGCTTGGTGTAAAAGATGAAAGGGCAATGTTATCATAAATGATTACATGCAACACTCATTGTAAAGTGGAATGCCAATCACATTTCATCATTTAGTAGGATTTTGAAATAGGCAAACCATTAGCAGAAGAGGGTAGCTTTTATATTTGTACAACCAGTGACTAATGATACATTATACCCAGTGTGCAAAGGGGAAAGAAACTTTATTTTGTAATGAACTCAATTGCAGCCCTTTTTAAATAGAGTGTGATATGCTTTCCCTGTTTCACTGAGCCTCTTATTACTCGTGTCAATAAGCCTAGGTAAACCACTGTTGAACTTCACAGCATTTATCTAACAGCATGAATAGCATTAATCTATGGGGTGCTTTTGATGAATTGGAGTTCAAAAAGCAAAGCCCAAAATGACTTCTTACAACATGCTCACAGAACTGTTTATTAGAAATATGTCGACTGCCAACCACCTAAAGGTAGCTTGGCTCTTGAGAAAGCCATGCTGCTGACCAGCTTGCAAATGCTGAGAGAACATATGAATTTCCCCCACTTGAATTACTTTACATAAACAACTGACATGATTTTCAACCGAGTATATTATTTCTCCTGTCATTTCCCTTCCAATTCTCCATGTGACATACTATATACAACTTGTGCTTGTGGTTCTTAGTTACCAAAAGTAGCTCTTGGAAAATTTAGGATACATCACATACAATAAATTTAAGATACTATGATAAAATGTCTAGGTACTGTTAGATCCTGCTCTGGAGGTCTGAGCTACATTCTTGGCAAAGTGGTCAGTTGATACTTTCTGTCTAGAAATAAGACATGTGAATTTGCCTAGAGGAGTTTATCACATTTAATTCTGTCTTACTACTCTAATTTGATTAGAACAATCTTTCCCAAAGTGAATGTTTGCCCTGCCATGACATTAAAAGGTAAACTTGTCTATGCCAATACCACACTGAATGCACCTGACATCTGATCTCAGTAGCTAAGCAGGGTTGGGCCTGGTTAGGACTTGGATGGGAGAAATTAAACTAATAGTTCTCCTATTCCCAGTACCCTTGTATTTGTAAAGTCTATGGACTGTGGGCCCTAGAGGCTTACTAGTACTAGGCAACATTAAAAACAGAGATTTGAAGCCTGAAAAAATATTCAGTAGCCATGAAGTCTTGCTGTAAAAGCATGAGGAACTGAGTTCAATGCCAAGGACCCACAATGAGTGTGAGCAGAAATGCTTGGGAGCATAACATGGAGAATGGGACAAAGATGGAAGAATCACTGGAGCCCCGGTCAGCTAATCTAATCCTAAAGCAGTGAGTTTCAGGTTCAGTAAGAGATTCCATGTCAGGTAAATAATGTGGGAGAGAAATCAAGAGAGACACCCTACTTCATGCTCTGGCATACACACACATGTGCATAGGGTGTGTGCATTTCTACACGAATACACATATGTCATATGTGCATACATATTCACCACACATACTGCAGACACATACAGAAAGGTAGGTTAAAAAGGGGAACTGTGTACCAATGTATTATTTTCTGTATTTTTGCCTTTATCATCAGAAAAAGAATACCTGGAAATATGATGCAAGCCAAACTATACTTTTTAGACAATTCACACAGAAATGGACTCAGCCCTTTAAATTCTCTCTTTTTTTGTCAAGGTATGAAACTAGTTGATGCTTTGAAAAGTATTTTATAATTATATTCATAAGAATGACAGATAATAAACATACTGTTCTCATGATTCTTAAGGGTTACTGGATTTACTATGACACCTTGTTTTATAGAGTGCTGGATCATAATTTTGGAATAGTGCAAAGAAATAAACAGTGCTTTCCAGGAAAATTTTCCATGCTAAAATATAGGAGGAAAATGTTACATTATTCTTTTGTAGATTCATAATGTATCCTGGCTTACAAAATAAACCTTCAGAATCACTGTAGAATGAAAGCTGTATAATTGCATTTATTACTATACTTATCAGCATTATAAGAGACCACTAGCCATACATCAAATCCATCTTATGACCAACCCACTCTAGCCTTTAAAGGTTGACTGAAACACTCATTCACTTTGCTTACAGATGTTTGTACTCCTTTGTCTTATTTTTTAAATACACAGATTAAAAGTGTAATCAAGAGAAAAGGATGTATAAATTTTAAGTATTTATTATATATTTTTGTATTTTAATGGCATGATGTTATACATTTATCACTTTTTTGTTTGTATATCTTTAGAGAATGTGTGGTATGTGATGTGATGTGATATGTGTGGTGTATGAACACGTGTGTGTGCACATGCATGCATGCATGCTTATTGGTGTGGAGGCCGAAGACTGAATGTCAGGTGCCCTCCTCAGTTACTCATTACAACATTTCCTTGAGGCCAAATCTCTCCCTCCATCAGAATCTGCTACTTTGGGTTAGCAAGCCCAGTGATTCTCCAGCATCTTCTCTGGGAGTACTGATGTTAAAGAGATATGTGGTCATGCCTAACTTTTTGTGTAGATACTGGGGAAGTGAACCCAAAAGGCTTATGGCTCTTATGCTACAAGTGCTCTTACTTGTTGACCATCTCTCTACCCACACAATTATCTTTTGTGTAGCTCATTATATTAGCTATGAAGCACAATTATTATAGTAAAATTGAACCTAGCTTAAGGGAAATCATTTTCATGATTCTAGAGCATTTATTTAAAAAATTTAAAGACAATCATTAATGTAATTTACAGGGTACCACCAAATCACCACATAGTAAACTAAAGCATTTATAGTAAAGTTTTTAATAAAAATAATTGTGTTTTTCATATATACTTTAAATTAATCTTATTAGTATGTCTTGAATTATAGTATATGTACATGTTGGACATATTTATACATACGAGAAGCTGGTGCTGAAAGATAAAGAAAACCTATTAAATTTTGTGATTTTGTGAATTTTTCTAAAGATCATGGCAAACTGCAACCATTTTCCAGATCATTCATCTTTTCTTAAACAAGATTTTCTAAAGGTACTCACCATGTACAATGAGAACATACTCTGCGCTGCTTTGGCCGATGGTGTTTGTGGCTTCACATCGATATGTACCATTATCTGTCTTGTTCAGAAACAGAATGTTGAGTTCCCTTCCACTCACAACCATTCGATCAGGATCAGGTAACTCTGCACCATCCTTTGTCCACAAAACAGGTTCTGGCCTATAGGTTTCAAATATGCACAGAAAAGTGATGCTTATTTTATGAACCAAACCAATCAAGCACTCCATATTAAAATATATAAAATATATCTGGTACATTACCATGTGCTGAATTCTATAAAATATTGAATGATCCACCAAGAATTTAGTCAAAAGAGTTGGAGACTTGGCAAATATATTTTAACTCTGTTCTAATGATTTAAGCAGACACTTTCAGCATCTGGTTTGTTGAATCACTACAGCCTTCACTCTTGATCTCCTGCCCAGGTCCTGAGATCAGCTATGGTTGCTAATGGCTTACAGTGCACACTGGAGTTTCCTTGGACTACTGAAGTAAATCCTTTCCCGGACATCCCTAGCATAGCATTATCCCTTAGCACATGGCTCCGTCACAGCGTCAGGGATTTTACTGAAATCACCTGTGCCCTCTTCACCTTAACCACATTTCCTGCTTCCTAAAGAAATATTAAGAAAGATTTGTTGCAACAAAATAAATACATTTAAGCATTGAATAGTGTATCGATCAATGACAGACCTCATGCACAACCATGATCCCATATAATTATTGTAATTATATGGCTAGTGGGGCCACGGCTGTCTTAGAATGAGGACCATCACTAATGTTACACTAAAGAAATTGCCTTATAGGCCTGTCTCAGAGACTCACCCTATCATTAAGCCATTGAAGACTATTCTTTAAGAGTAAGTCTGTCTCAAATTTGTTTATAGGGAAGAGTTTAAATAAGCTATAAATTCCTGACTTTAAATATATAAGTCTTTCTAAATTATTCAATATATAAATGGCTGTTAATAATGACCATCACCATGAATTGATGATTATAGTTCTCATAGGTATTTTCTATACGAGTCTATAAATATAGAAACAAATTAAAAATGTTATTTCTGTTTCACTTACTGCATGTAAGATTATAGAGTATCAGAGAAATGTTCAATCCCTTGTTGGGCTCCCAGTTGGTGCTTCATTTACTGCCTCCTTTGTCCTAATGACAGATATTTTTCTGTCTTTCTATGAAAACATTGTAGCTTGAATATGATTAATTTAATACACATAAGCTATAATTTCTTTTTAGTTGTATACAATTTGAACATATTCTAAAATTGGGAATACAATGAGAACACAGTACTTGATCAAAGTTTTCTGTGGCGGTGACATCCATTGTACGTAGAATGTGTACTTTTCAAATAAAATTTTATAAAAGTGATAATACACTAGAAAAAATACTGTATAAGCAGGTCAGAAATATAATAAAGACATTAGTAATCAAGTGGTTATGTCTGAAAGCACATGGAGAATGTGGCATTATGATATAATAAGAAGCATGTTTTCTTCGTTGTTCAACTTCCTGATATTATGCTCTGGAAATATGAATTGTTAGGAGCATACTTTTCTTGTCTTTGACTCTAATTTTGTAGTGCTCCTGAATATATTTTAAATTAATGGGTTACAGGGACATTTTTGTTCTAATGAGATCCTGCAACTATATAGTCTTCAAAGGCAACTGAACAGCCTTCATATGGGGATATACCATTAGAGGGCTGGGACTTTCATTCCATCTCCTGAACTTCCCAGAGGGGAGTAAGGTGGAATTTTGAGTTGAGATAACAAATATCTAACAATGTTATTCACCAAACCTATGTAATGAAGCCTCTATAAAATCCCTGAAGCATATGGTTCAGAAGGGAGAGGCTCTCAGAGTGGGCATTCTAGCTGGTATCCTCCACAATCTACATTATGTCTTGCTCATCTTTTATTTGACTATCTGCACTTGGTGTAATAAATTTAGTATTGCATAGGAAGCATAGATACAGTGTTTCTTTAGGCCATTCTTACAAATTCATCAGAGTCCATGAAGGAATTATGGAATCCCAGGTTTACAATGGGATCATATGAAGGATAGCTTACCTTCTTGTCCTTAGAAATGGCCCCTAGAAATAGGAGAAGTCACCTGCGATTGAACCACAAGCTGTGGGTCTGGACACTATCTCAAGTCAGATAGTGATAGAATTGAACTGAATTACAGCCTGCTCTGTTGATGTACCTGGATAATTGATCATTGCTGAAGTGAAGTTGGTACATGTATGTTGGTAACCACAGTGAATTATTGTAGTAAGTGTGTGAATAAAGAATAATAAGCACATTGTTTTTGCTAATCATTCCAGAGAGATAAAGGAAAGATATAAAGGTGATTTTATCTAAAATGTATTAATACAAATATGATAGTATTTTTCATAAGAAAAATTAGGAAATTCTGCATATAAAGTATTATAAAACATTTATCTCATTCAATTATACAGAAAATCCATGTTCTTAATACTTTTATTAAAAACCAAATTATTGGTGCTTCTCTACTTGTTTTTATATCCAAAATCTGTGATGTTTTCTTTATTTAAAGCCATATAAAGGTTAGGTGTGACCACACAAGACTGTAACTCTAGCCTTAGGGGTGGTGAGATGCCTGAGAGGAAGATCTTTTGTACTCACTAGACAGCTAGACTAGCCACAAAATGATGACTTCCCATTTTAGTGAGAGACTCTGTCTCAGAGAAACAAGGTAGAAGACAGGGAAACGAGGACATGTGACATAAAGTAGCCTACATGTGCGAGTGTGTCTGTGCGCACATCTGTGCATTCCTGTGCATACACCAAACATACTTGTGGTAGTTTGAATGGATGGTCTCCAATATATTCAGGGTTTCCTCAAGTTTGTAATTCAGATCTCTAGCCACTTGGCTAGTGGAGGTATCATTTGGTGGATCTTACGACCCAGCTCTAAGGTTTGATGATGGATTTGAAATTCCATTCTAAATATAGGCCAAGTTCCTGAGTTCTGCCTGAGGTACCTGTAGTGTGCTTGCTTGCTTTTTGGTTATGCTTATGTGGCTTTTGGTTTTTCTCTGTTTAGTCCTGTGGAAAGGGGGGCAACTTCTGCCATTATGGAACTTCCCATGCTTCAATAAATCCCTCCCTCCCAGAACTGGGCCAGTTCTGGAAGTTCATCTCAGCAGTGAACTAAGACAGTCTACTAAAGAATTGTACCAAGAGTTGGGTGTGTTTGAGATGAATCTGACTATGTGGATTTTGGTCTCCTGGAACTTCTTTTTTGGAGGAAAGGACATGGACTTGGTACTTGTAACAGACAATGCCTTCTGGGGTGGTGAGCCAAGTTTTATGGACTGTTCTGATGAGAGATTGAGCATGATAAGTGCAGAAAGAATTGCATTTGTAAGCTTGGCTTATGAACTTTCTAAGGAGAAGGAGAGTCTTCAGAGAATTTTATTCAAACTGGGATACTGCCATAAGGGCTGATTGAGATTTGATGCCCAGGCCTAGAGAGTTTGGTCAAGTTTAAACTTGGAATGGACTAATGTGCTTGGCTAAATTTATAGGTCAGACAGTTAAGATTTTAAGTTGGAGAAACTCAAGGAAGTTTGAAATTACTAACACAGAGCCCAGTTGCTGAAGTTGCTATCTTCAATCACACTGCACTATTAAGGAAGATGGAACAAGTGCTTTACATGAAAATAATGGAACCTACTTAGCAGCAAACAACCTGATATGATGCTCACACAAGTGCAATCGTGGATCATAGCCATGGGGGGAAGCCAATTGCTCTTGATTTGGCTAACTGATCTGCTCAGTGGAACGGAACCCATAACTGGAGCAGGAAAACAAGTCAGAACCATATCCAAAAATAAGCCTGCTCTCCATTAAATTCTCTCTCTAAAAACTAATATTTATCACATTTATTTGGTGCTAACTTTACTCTCTGTTGGAGAATCTGCTTCCCTTTTCAGACAGATGCAGATCCTGAGACCCCATCATACCTCAAAAAGGGCCCCACCTGAAACTAAGAATAATTGGGTAAACATGCAAGAATGCTGTTTTCTTGGTGAACCAGGAAACAGCAAAATGATGAAGGAGATAGACACAGAGAACAATCAACCCCTACCAAACCAGATATCCAGAGACACAGAGGCTCCCAAGATCTCAACGCTGAAGCAGATCTAATATGAACCAACATGACTCAGGGAAATTTACGGAAGATGCGGTAGAAAGAATGTCAGTGACCCACATTGGGTCATGACATGCAGAGACATTTCCTTTTACCCAAAATTGAAAGCTAACCCCAAAATACACGACCTATGTACCCCAACAAGGAGGGTCCCTGCGGAGGAGGGAGGACAATGATGAGGCTAACAATGGTACCAACTTGACTGTATTTATTCACTGAGTTCAAAAAAATAAAGAAAGTGGAAAGGATGCCTGTAGAAAGACTATGATAGACGCACAAACTCATTTAAAAAGAGTTGACAGGAGAATAAAAACTTGCTTTTCAAGGTTATGATTTATTTTGTCTCTGAATTAAGAATATGGTTGTGATGGGCTGGGGAAATGCCTTAGTGGTTAAGGTATGTGCCTGCGAAGCCTAAGGACCCTGGTTTGAGTCCCCAAGACCCATGCAAGCCAAATGCACAAGGGGTCATGCATCTGGAGTTCATTTGCAGTGGCTTCAGGCCCTGGTGTGCCCATTCTCTCTTTCTTTATATCTGTCACTCTCTCTTAAATAAATAAATAAAATATTAATTTAAAAAAATATGGCTGTGTCCTACACAGCTGGTATTAGTTTCAGAAGCATAAAAAAAAAAAATGCATGGACTGGTCATGTAGTGCACACAGTACCAGAAGCTGCTGCTGAGAGTCAACATATATTCAATATATAGACAGGGTGTGATAAGCCTGAGGCAGAACCATTGAAAGATGGACAGTGGTTTGCCGAAAGACTAAAGATGCTTTGAATACACTCAGACTGTGTAAGGGCTACCACTGAGTGCTACTGGTGTGGGATGGAAGTTTTCACTAGATATTCATCCCAACTCAAAGTGAGGAATTGGAAAATCTGGAGACTCTCAGTCACTGGTTATTTTATTGGACTTGAACTGCAGAAGTTTGATGTTTTCTTGATGATTATGGACTTTTCACTGTTCCAGTCTCTCCTTGTTATGTTTTATAGCAGTTGAAAATGTTTACTCTGTACCTTTATATGTTGAAAGTATATAATTTGTTTTAATTTTACAAGACTCACAACTAAGAAAAAAATCTAACATCTCAAGTGAGACTTAGACCTTTGGAACTCTCTTAAGTTGGTAAAGAATGTGGGGATCTTTAAATCTGGACTGAACACAAGATACAAGGTGAAATGGTTATGAGTCTGTTGGGGGACAGGAGAGGAATCTGGTAGTTTGAATGGATGGTCCCCAATATATTCAGGAGTTTATTAAAGTTTGAAACTTAGAACTGTAGCCACCTGGCTGGAGGAGGTGTCACTGGGCATATCTTAGGGTCCAGCCCTAAGGTGTTGTGATATATTTTGAATTCCAGTCTAAATACATGCACAGTTCCTGAGTTCTGCCTTGTACTCATGTAGTGTACTTGCTTGCTTTTTGGTGGTACTGGTGTGGCTTTTGATTTGTTTTCTCTCTGTTTGGTCCTGTGAAATGAGGACCAACTTCTTCTGCCATTATGAAACTTCCCCTGTGTTAATAAATCCCTTCCTCCCAGAACTGTGCCTGGTCTGGAAGTTTATCTCAGCAGTGACCTAGGCTGTCTACTACAATACTACACACCATGCAGACTACACCTCTTATACCAAAATAAAAATAAAATGAGTAAATATACATAAAATAAACAAATATGTTATAAAGTAATTTGAATTGTATAGTTCCCAAGTTGAAATTGGTAAACATATTTCCATTAAATGAACACCTCAAATTCAAATTATGATGGCATCCATCTAATAGGGTTAAGCCTGTCTCAGTCACCTCTAAAGCACATGAATCTGTATAAAAGCTGTGGATATTGACACATGTCTATAATGCCAGGATGGGGAAGGCAGAGAAGAAGATCCCTTGGGTTTTATAGTCTCCTAGACTATTCCAGTGAGTGAGCTCCAGACTTGGTAAGGCTTTTGCCTCAAAAAATAGGGTCAGAAATGATTTAAGGAGATACCTGATTTTCACCTTTTTCCTCTACATGCACACACACACAGAGACACTTGCACACACACACCCTCCCTTTTAGTAAATGAATAAAAAAATTAAAACAGCAACAATAACAGTAAGAAACAGGAAGGTCTTTGAAAAAGTGCTAATTGGAAGATTCAGTGGTGCAAGCTTCCATAGACAAAACTAATTTCTTTGAGGACTTACTATCTTTCACTGTGTGGTAGATCTTCAAGGTGGTTAAAGTGTTAGTATCACGAGATGCAGCTATAATGAGTTGGAGGTTAGAGTTTATATATGGATTAAAAATACCCTACACATCTTCACAATTAGTAGTTAAAATCTTCAGGCTCTTAATATCAACATAGAAATATTAAGTGGTTTAGCAGGGCTTGATACAATTTGTGTTTCATCTTAATAAAGAGAGCCCCCAGGCTCTTTCTAATTGGAACCCAGAAATGATTGAATTTCTTGCTCCAGATGAATAACAATCTTCCCTGCTGTTCAGGAATCCAAAGGAGATAATTTTAAACATGGTTCCATTCCTCAGTTTTTATGTGATGAGGATAGAAGAGGAGGCAACATACACCAGCAGTAGCAGGAGGGCACACAGCAGCAGATGCAAGATGGTAACACTGTACAACTCTCCAGTGAGAACATTAGTAGCTTCAGTACAGAAAGTCCTCCTTTTATTTTCTAAAGTTTCACAAGTTTGAAATTTGTGTTAGGTGGAAATTCATTATGTTTAGGTCTATCAAAAATATAAGCATGAAAAAAATGTTTTATTTTTCTGTATACCTAAGGTATTTTTTTGCAAATAGCTCTTTCTAGAGTAATGTCAGAAAGATAAAAATGAAAATTGGAGCTGAAGAGATGGCTTAGCAGTTAACGCATCATTTGCTTGTGAAGCCTAAGAACCCATGTTCAACCTCCATGTTCCATGTAAACCAGATGTGCAAGGTGACATAGAACGCAAGTTCACACATGTGCACAAGGTGGTATGTGAGTCTAGAGTTTGATTACTATGGTTGGAGGCCCTGGCATGCCAATTCTCACACACACTCTCTCTCTCTCTCTCTCTCTCTCTCTCTCTCACTCTTGCTCTCTGGCATAAAATTAGCCAGTCTGTTAGCCTTGTCTCAGAAAAAAAAAAATGTAGAAAAAATGAAGAAAAGAAAATTATTTTCCTGACAGGTTTTTCTCTTATATTCTAAGGTTTTTTGAAATGAACTGTAATACTATGAGATTTTATATATATATGTGTGTGTGTATACATATACACATATGCATATATATGCATTTATATATGATTTTATAAATATACATTTATGTATATGCATATATCTCATTGTTTTCTTTTATACATCTGTAAGAAGAGATTCTTGGGTATCTTTTATAAATTCTTACTTATAAGTTAATGTTGGGAGGCACTGCCACAAGTTTCCCTGATTGGCCATTTATTTAATATCAGAAAACCAAGTTAAAAATCCAGTCAAGGGCCGGAGAGATGGCTTAGCGGTTAAATGCTTGCCTGTGAAGCCTAAGGACCCTGGTTCGAGGCTCGGGTCCCCAGGTCCCACGTTAGCCAGATGCACAAGGGGGCGCACGTGTCTGGAGTTCGTTTGCAGAGGCTGGAAGCCCTGGTGCGCCCATTCTCTCTCTCTCCCTCTATCTGTCCTTCTCTCTGTGTCTGTCACTCTCAAATAAATAAATAATTTTTTAAAAAAAAAAGAAATCCAATCAAATCTACTTTTTACTCTTTTTCTATTTTTATCAGTCATTCATGTGTGCATGTATTTGTGTTTATGTATGTATGTATGTATGTATGATTTGTGTATTGGGCACTTGAGCACTATAGTACATGTATAGAGATCAGAAGATGTCTCCTCTCTTTCCATCTTCTTTTGAGACAGTTTCTCTTGTTACTGCTGTTCTCAAGCTTCCAGACAATCCAGCTCTGCCCCCCACTGTCATGTACATTGGGGTTGCAGATGCATGCACTACTTTGTACTCAGCTCTACATGAGAACTGAGGATGGTAGAACTTGTGTTGGCCGGCTTGCAATCTAATACTTTTAATACTTGAGGTAGCACTCCTTCCCCTACTTACAATTTCCTCCCTCCTAATGTCCACTATAATTGCTCAGTAAGTCTTTGGAGCATTTTCTTCCCTGTGGCATTATGCCAGACAATTCATTTAATCCTTCCAAGTGTACTTAGGGTCATCACTCTTTATACCAATGACAGCAATATCTCTTTTTGCCTTCTTAGATGTCATTCTGATCTAGGTTCATCTTTGGGAAAACTAAAGAGGAAACAATGAGTTTATGAAGCTCTTAGCTATGGAAGAGTACATCCCATAATGAACATTGTATAACAAATGAATTCTCCTGTCACTTTTAAAAGTGGACAGGAATACAATACCACCTAAAATTTGGAAGAATTTCTATGATCACCCTTTTTCCAAAAGTCATATTCAGCGTTGTTTTCCATAATACTTCCTTTATAAGCACAGTATACATTGGACTCAAATACTACATCAATTTTAGGAGAATTTTGTACACATAAGAAAAAGACTCTCAATGGTAGACACTCAAATAAACATTATGTTCTGGCCAAAAGCAAAAGACAGAAATTTACAAGTGTTTAAGGCTTACATTTTCTTTAATATAAATTAAACAGAAATTCCACAGGGAAATAAGAGAGCTCAACAAAACCATAGAGCACGTAGACCTAATGGACATCTACAGGACTTTCCATCCCAAATCCACAGATTACACATTCTTCTCAGCAGCCCATGAAACATTTTCTAAAATAGACCATATACTGGGTCACAAAGACTGCCTACACATATTTAGGAAAATTGACATAATTCCCTGCATGATATCAGATCACAATGCTATATTGTTAGAAATCAACAACAAAAGACCCACCGAGAATCCCAACAACACCTGGAAATTGAACAGCACACTTTTAAACAATAAATGGGTAGTGGAGGAAATAAAAAATGAAATTGCAAAATTCCTGGAATTGAATGACAATGAGAACACATCATATAAAACTTATGGGACACAATTAAGGCGGACCTCAGGGGAAAATTCATAGCACTCAATGCCTTCATAAAAAGACAGAAAGATCCCAAATCAATAACCCAACCATCCACCTAAAGGCCCTGGAAAAACAAGAAAAATCCAACCAAAGAGCTCCAGAAAGAAGGAAATAATTAAAATCAGAGCAGAAATTAATGAATTGGAAACCAAGGAACCAATTAAGACAATAGACAAAACAAAGAGCTGGTTCTTTGAAAAATAAACAAGATTGACAAACCACTGGCAAATTTGATCAAGGAAAAAAAGGAGAGGCCTCAAATTAACAAATTCAAAATGAAAAAGGAGAGATCACAAAAGACATAAGTAAAATTGAGAGAATCATGAGGATTTATTTCAAAACCTCTACTCCACAAAACTGGATAATGTGGAGGAGATGGATAAATTCCTGGACATATACCATCTATCAAAGATAAACTCAGAGCAGATTAATCACCTCAATGAACACATCACACTCATGGAGATTGAAAAAGTAATAAAAAACCTCCCCAAATGAAGAGTACAGGACCAGATGGCTTCTCAGCTGAATTCTTTCAAAACTTCATGGAAGAACTCAAACCAATCTTCCTTAAACTGTGCCACACAATTGAAGAACAGGGAAAGCTACCCAACTCCTTTTATAAAGCTAGTATCACCCTAATTCCAAAACCAGGCAGAGATGCCACAAGAAAGAAAACTACCAGCCTATTTCCCTGATGAATTTAGATGCAAAGATCCTGAACAAAATCCTTGCAAACCAAATCCAACAACACATCAAAAGCATCATCCACCTACCTAGTGGGATTCATCCCAGGAACACAAGGGTGGTTCAACATATGGAAATCTGTCAATGTAATGCACCATATAAACAAAGTTAAAAATAAAAACCACATAATCATTTCAATAGATGCAGAAAAAGCCTTTGACAAGATACAACATCACTTCATGATCAAAACATTGGAGAGAACTGGCATAGTTGGTACGTATCTTAACATAATAAAGGCAATATACAAGGCTCCGAAGGCCCAAATAATACTTAATGGAGAGATACTGGAGGAATTTCCATTAAGATCAGGAACAAGACAGGGTTGTCCTCTCTCACCTCTGCTTGTCAATATACTACTGGAAGTCCGAGCTCAAGCAATAAGACAGGAGAAGGAAATAAAAGGTATGCAATTTGGAAAGGAAGAAGTTAAGTTAGCTCTATTCACTGATAACATGATCATATATGTAAGAGACCTGAGAGACTCCATCCCCAAACTCCTGAACGTGATTAACTCCTATAGCAAAGTAGCAGGATACAAAATCAATGCACAAAAATCAGTAGCATTTCTATATGCAAAAGACAAAGATACAGAGAAAGACATAAGGCACATAGTCCCATTTTCAATAGCAACAAAAAAATAAAGTACCTTGGAATAACGTTAACCAAGGAAGTGAAAGATCTATACAATAACATGAAAACACTCAAAAAAGAAATTGAGGAGGACTTCAGAAAATGGAAAGACTTCCTGTGCTCCTGGATAGTCAGAATTAACATTGTGAAGATGGCACCTACCAAAGGCAATATATAGATATAATGCAATTCCAATTAAAATCCCAACAGTGTTCTTCACAGAGATAGAAAAAATGATCTCAAATTTCATATGGCAAGGAAGAAGGTCTCGCATATCCAAACATATTCTCAACAAAAGAACCTCTGGTGGCATCACCCTACCTGATCTAAAGCTATATTACAAAGCCATAGTAATAAAAACAGCATGGTACTTGCATAAAAACAGGAGTGTAAACCAATGGAATAGACTTGAGGACCTGGATTTTGGGTCAAGCAACTATAGCTACTTGATATTCGGCAAAGGCCTGAACAATATAGGATGGGAAAAAGACAGCATCTTCAACAAATGGTGCTGGACAAACTGGATAACCACATCTAAGAAACTGAAACTTGATCCACACATTTCACCATGAACTACACTCAAATCCAAATGGATCAAAGACCTCAATGTAAGACCAGAAACTCGAATACTACTGGAAGAAAATTTAGGAAGTACTTTCCATTATATAAGAATGGAAAAAGACTTTCTGAACAAAACCCCAGTAGCCCATGACCTTAAACAGGCACTCAACCAATGGGATCATATGAAGCTGAAGAGTTTCTTTACAGACAAGCATACAATAAGCAAAGCCAATAGATTACCCACAGAATGGGAGAAAATATTTGTGGGTTATCCAACTGATAGAAGCCTAATTTCTAGAATCTACAAAGAACTCACAAATCTAAATAGTAAGAAATCAAACACCCTACTCACAAAATGGGGCAAAGAGATGAACAGGCAGTTCACAAAGGAAGAAATACAAATGGCAAGCACACACTTAAAAAAATGATCATCATCCCTAATCATTAGAGAAATGCAAATTAAAACAACTATGAGATTCCACCTTACCCCAATAAGGATAGCAAACATCAAAAGATCAAATGAAAATAAATGCTGGTGAGGATGTGGAGAAGCATGAACACTCATCCAGTGTTGGTGGAAATGTAGGATGGTACAACCACGTTGGAAAGCAATATGGAGACTCCTGAAAAAGCTGACTATAGAGATACCAACAGACCCAGTTATTCCCTTACTGGGAATCTACCCTAAAACCTTCAAACCATAGGCCAAAGAGATTTGCTCAACCATGTTTGTAGTGGCTCAATTCATTATAGCTAAGAGCTGGAATCAACCCAGATGTCCATCACTAGAAGAATGGATAACTAAGATGTGGTATATCTACACAATGGAATTCTATACAGCAGTAAGAAAAAATGACACAAAAATTTTGAGGAAAAATGGTTGAACCTGGAACAGATCATTCTCAGTGAACTTACCCAGTCACAGAAAAAAAAAAAAAAAATGCCACATAGACTCACTCATCTACAGCACCTAACCTGAATCTACTCAAGATACCTTACACAACCAGCAAGTATCTCATGGACTAGACACTAGGAGGGATGGGGAGGGAGGGGAGGGCGGTGGGAAACACTAATTTAGATCCAAATTGCAGTGGTACCATAAAATTCTACTTCCAAAAAGGCAGACCAAATGGCTGAACCTTCACCAGGCCCTTATAGGAATCCCCTGAACCACAAGACACTGGAGAGGGTAGGATCAAGTCTAACCTAAATCCTGTACATCTTCCCTCCCTTCCTCTCCCTTTCCCTCCCTCTCTCTCTCTCTCCTTTCTAAATCCTATATATTAGTTACCTTTTTTTTTTCCCCCATTATCTTAGGGGCCACTGACCTGTAACTCCCAGTACAAGCATGGGGCTATCACCCACAATGAGCTTTTGATCAGAGAAACTTACAAGGTTTCTAAAAGAATGACAGATTTCTGTCAGAGTACTTGATGACCCACCAAAGGTTAGTGGTAAGACCCTGTTGCTGAAGACACCATATGCAGCTGACACGTAAAATGGAATGTCATGGCTGGAAGCCAGGAGAGAGTCAATCCCCAGATAGTCAGTGCTTCTAGTGCCAGAAGGTGCTAAATGGGTGACTGGGGGAAGTGACCACTATCTCTCCAAGCAACTCATGGTCCAACCTACTTAGCAGCAAATAACCTGTTGTTATGCCCACACAATTGCAATAGTGGCACATAGCCATGGTGGGGAACCAACTGCTCTTGATTAGGCTAACTGATCCCCTCAGTGGTACAAGACCCATAGCTGGAGCTGCAAAACAATCAGAACCATATCCAAACATAAGACCACTCTCCAATATCAAGCTACCATCAATCATGGGCTACAAGCGGGCATATACCTATTAAATTCTCTATAAAGAAAGTAAGGGCTATTTCATTTGTCCTGGTGTTAACTTACTCTCTGTTGGAGAATCTGCTTCTCTTTTTCAGATATATGCAGATCCTAAGCAGAGAGCCACCCCATCATACCTCAAAAGGGACCTGGCTGAAACTAAGAACAATTGGCGAACAAGCAAGGGTTTCTGTTTTCCTGATGAATTGGATACCAGCACAAGGGGGAAGGAGACCAACACAGAGAAAAATCAATGCCTACCAAGTCAGAGAGCCAGAGCCCCAAAGGCCCCCAACACCTCATCACTGAAGGAGACCAAAAATGAACCCAACATGGCTCAGGGAAATTTTGTGGAAGACGGTGTGGAAAGAATGTCAGAGTTACCTGTTGGGTCATGATATACAGAGATATTTATTGTACCAATAACTGTGTTCTAACTTCACAATGCACGACCCATATACCTCAACCAGGAGGGGCCAGTGGGAGGGAGTAGGTCATGGATGAGCCTAATAATGGTACCAAACTGTCTGTACTTGCAGAATAGAAAACTAATTTAAAAAAATTCATTAGCAAGGAAACTAAAAAGAAAAAAAGAAGATACACAAAAGATTATTTTGTTATTGAAACTAAAAGAGATGTTTCTAATATATTTTGTAAGCATTAATCTATTTTGTGCAAGTTTCATATTCTTAAATATTATAACATATTGCTTAATAGCTTTGTACTATGTATATCAACATTTTCTCCATTTTTTTCTCTTTGATTTGACTGCTGGGCAATTTAACTCTAAAAGTTTTCCTTGTATTATTTATAGTGCTTGTTAATTTGTTCAGGGAAGAATTTTTAATTTTTAAATAGATTCCAGCAACTTTCAACCTAACTTTGAGTATTTTGTCACTTTTTTTTTTTTTTTTTTTTTTTTTTTTTTGATGTAGGGTCTCTCTCTAGCCGAGGTTGATCTGGAATTCACAATGTAGTCTTGGGGTGATTTTCAACTCATAGATGTCCTCTTGCCCTCCTCTTGAGTGCTAGGATTAAAGGCATTTAGCACCATATCTGGCCATTTGTCCACTATTCAATGAAACATGTATGAACTGATTATCTTTATTGATACATATTCCAGTGAACAAAAACTTCTGAAATGTTTGTTCTATAATTGACATTAACGAGTCTCAGTGATTTGTTGAAAAACATGTTGTAGTCTTACTCTAATATTTTAAAAGGTAAGAGTGTGGAGCTCATGGAATTGGATTCTCTTGTTTTCCCAATGCCTTTAGGTGATAGGTTATAGATTTGGGATCTCTCTGTCTTTTTCCCTTAGGAATCTCTTCATTCAGTCCCATAAGTATTATTAAGTTGTCTTTTCATGGTCTTTAAGTTCTGGAAAGTTTACAATTATTTATCTAAATTATTCCACAACCCATTCATTGTTTAAAAGTGAGTTGTTTAATCTCCAAGAGCTGGTGGAGTTCTTGATATGTCTTTTGTTGTTAATTTCTAGCTTTAAAGCATTGTGATCTGATATGATGCAGGAAATTATACTAATTTTCCTGAATTTAGGGAGACATATTTTATGGCTAAATAAATGATCCATTTTGGAGAAGGTTTCATGGGCTGCTGAGAAGAATGTGTATTCTGTAGAATTGTGGTAGAATTTTCTGTAGATATCCATTAGGTCTAGTTGAGCTGTGGTGTCATTGGGCTCTATTATTTCCCTATTGATTTTCTGCTTGGATGACCTGTGTATTGATGTCTCTGACTATGATGGTGTTGGCATTTATTTCTGTTTTGTTGTCACATATGTTTTGTTATATAAACTGTGATGCACCAGTGTTTGGTGCACACAGATTTATGATTTATGATTCTGATATCCTCATGGTGTACCATTCCCTTAATGAGTAAGAAGTGACCTTCTTTGTCCCTTTTGATTACTTTTCATTTGAAGTCTATTTTATCAGGTATTAATATGGTAATACCTGTTAGTTTCTTATTTACATTTGCTTGAAATATCATTTTCTATCCTTTCACCCTGAGGAGGTGTCTGTTTTAGTTGTGAGGTGGGTTCTTGAAGACCACAGATAGAAGGGTCCATTTTTCTCATCCACCCTGTTAAATTGTATCATTTAATGACTGAGTTAATACTGCTAATATTTCAGATTATAACTGTGAAGTTTGATTTAATCACTGCAGTGCTTTATAGGGTATGGTGCTTTCTTGGGCTTTATACATTTTTGGGCCTGCTCTGGTTTTGGTTATTGTGATCTTTTATGGCTGAAGATCAAGATTTAAACCTAAATATTCCCTTAAATTTCAAGCTGAAACTCTTATTCTACTCATATAAATTCCTTTAATAAATTACTGAAGTGTTATAACATCAAGTAGGGAGAGTGTCTTTCCATTAAGTTTGAGAGTTGGATGGGACAATAAACCAACATTAACTTTGCCATTATATTTCAGTAACAAATAGTGAATGGACTTCTATTCTGGTTTATCTTATCCATGCTACTTGATACTGATTTTCTAAAGTAATTCTTACCTCCAAGTTTATAGGCTTTGGTTCAAATAGAAAGTAACCTATATGCAAGAGGCAAGCTCTTCACAAGGCTTGAAAAGAAAGGTATTATTTTAGAGTGTCTATGAAATCCTGACCATTTTTCACTGAGGGCATAGCATTCATTTATTATTTTAACTTTTGAGATATAAAGAAATCATACTACAAATTTTCTAATTCCAAGCAATTTATGAAAGAACAAATAAAACCTTATCTGTAGAAGAGATAAGATTACTGTGATCTTGAAGGAGTGACAGATTATCTCATTGAAGTTGAAATATTCAAAATTGGGACAAATGCTTAAGCTAATCTCTTAGGGCTTTCTGATTACGGAAAACAATTGCCATGTCCTTATCTATACTTAACATTGCTTTTCTTTGGTAAGCACAGAATGTTAATTCCTAGTTAAATATTTCACAAATCTTGAGTTAATGTTGGTTTCCTCATACAAGCAATTAAAATTGCATATATAGGGACACATTAAGTATAAAATCTCTTGAATATATTTAATGATAAATTTAAGTAAGTAATTTTTCAGCTGGTTTGAAAATTGTTAACTCCTGAACTTCTCCTCTGGAAAATTTCCATGATTTCTGAAAAATCAAGAATTTAGAGTAAGAATTTGTAAAGTCTGCCATTTTTGCAACCTGTGTGCAGTAAAAAAAAAAAAAAAAAAAAAAAAAAAAGCCAATTTGATAAATATATCTTCAAGGATACAAACCAACCAGAAGACTGAAAATATTCAGTTCAAAGATATACTGAAATAATGAGGTTATTCAGTCCATATAAGGGTTATGATGCACCCATTGTTTCTTGTTTCAACTACTATAAAACAGTACTAATTACCCTCATGAGATTGAATACTTATACACTGTCTCACCCCTTGTAACTGCTTTATCTCAATTTATTTATCTCAATAGTATTAAAACTGGTGGTCCTGGGAATGAGAAATTGCTTAGAGTTAAGGTGTTTGCCAGCAAAGCCAAAGATCCAGGTTTGAATACCCCCAGTAACCACATAAAGCCAGATGTACAAGGTGATAAATAAGTCTAGAGTTCCTTTACAGTGGCTAGAGGCCCAGGCATGCCCATTCTCTCTACTCTCCCACTTCAAATAAATAAAATATTTTTAAAAGAACTGATGGTTTCAGGGAAGTGTTAGTAAAGTGAACATCATGTATCTGAGAAGTAAATTACTCATGCAAATAAATTCTATAGATATTTAAATTTAAAACTTAAAAGTTTATGTTAATCATTTGGATGAAATCCTTCTCAAATAATCATAGTATTTTCTATAGCATTAGACAAAATATTCTTAATGGCACTCATCTTATTTTTTTTGTACTTAAAATATTTTCAGTTTGAATTATATTTGTAATTTATTTCTTTTTATTTGAGAAAGAGAGAGAGAGAGAGAGACAGAGAGACAGAGAAAAAAAGAGAGAGAGAGGAAAGATTGAGTACACCAGGGCCTCTAACCATTGCAAATGAACTCCAGATGCATGTACCAGCTTGTGTATCTGGCTTATGTAGGTACTGAGAAATTGAACATGGGTCCTTAGGTTTAGCAGGCAAGTACCTTAACTGATAAGCTATCTCTCTAGCTCAGAACAATTATGTTTGAGAAATAAAGCTTGAAGTGAACTAAAGCATCATAGGTAGCATGCTTGTTGATAATATCCTCAAGATCCTGCTTGAACATGGTTGTTTTTAGTATAACAAATTTTAAACGTTTTCAGTTGTCATACATTAGAAAATATATTGGAGAATACATGGACACAAACAGAAATTTTGCTGTACATACGCTCTGTGACATTTCCTTTCCTTTGCTTTACCTGTTTTACTCCTGTATAATTTCTTTAACTTTTGCATGTCATACATATAAGGAACGTGTGTCACGCAAGTTTTTTTTTTAATTTTCTCCGAACAAAAGGCTTTTCTAGTAGTAAGCATTTTCTTTTTGATTACTAAAATAATGTCAAAACTTTATGATCATTCTGAAATAATTTTAAACATTTTCTTTTCTCCATATATTTTGTCAGAAGTGAGAATCAAAATATTTAACAGTTGGTATAACCTGTACAAAATAATCACTTTCTCAGTAAATTTTACTGGTGACTATCAGGCATATTTGTTGTACAATAAGATAGCATTATACTTTATGAATAAATTCAACAATTTATTTTTTAATAGTAAGAGTGAGTTTTGTTTCTGTAATATTAACATGTTAATGAATATGGTATTATATTAACATACATGTAATATTCAGAGATATTTATGTAAAATTTAAAAAATCAGTTATATTCTCATAGTTAATAATTAATATAGAAACATGACACTTAGTTTTAAATCTAGAAGGAAAAAAATAAAAAAAAACCTTGCCCTGAAAGTATAGACCCTCTAAATGTCATCATTCCACAATGGAGTATTAAATATATTAAGATATTTTTGTGTATGGTTTCTGCTGAACATTTACATAATCCCTCAAAATAATTGGCCTTCTGTTTTAAGAAATGTGCCTCCCTAGAAATGTTCAAGAAAATATATATTCTCAATGGACATATAACTATGGTTTTTCAACCTCTTATGGGACATCCCAAAGACATTGGAAGGCTTAATTGAAAATGACTGAGTGCCCAGCACACCACAGATGCCCAGCCTAACTAACAGCAATGGAGTTTACTGCAAGTCAGTGTCTTGTTTCACAAATAAAACCAAAATATTCATTCTCATTTCCACGACAACCACTTGTTTGTTTCTAGAGAGTCAAGATGTGATTAAATTTGAAACTGTGAGATGGAAGCAAAGACCATATGGGAAGGACAGAATGTGGCTCTATACTTATTATGGAAAATTTGAAATAATTCCCCACTATTATGCTCTTGGAAATTTTTCATAAAAATGACTAAATTGTCTTTAGCATTTTTAATTAATTGAGACTCTTACTGTAAATTTCATATCAATGCATAAAAAACTCTACACTACCTTAAGAAATTGGTATATGACACTATATTACAAATGCACTTTGATGATATTTATGCTAGAAATTACTTTGGTAGTATATATAATATTTAATAAGAAATATCTACTCTTGTGATTTGCTTTCAATCTTCCATTTATGTACATTCTAAGGTTTTCCATTTTATTATATTTTAATTAGAAATATATTTGTATTGTTAACTTTTTATAGATATCATTTAATAGCAACATCAAACATAACAATATACTTCCTAAAATCAAACGAATTTAGTGATAGATAACTGTAGTTTATACAATCATGTCAGCAGAGTAGACACACTATTGAGACACATATAGGCCCATAGAAGTTCTTTAGATATTAATCCCATATCTAATGCAGTTTTGAGTGTATTATTTTACAATTATTTTATTACATCTCAGGAAGACAGTTTATGAAGTGCCTGTAGCCCTGTTTTTGTAGGTGTGTGTGTGTTATGTTCACATCCATGCAGGGTGTGTGTATGTGTGTGTGTGTGTGTGTGTGTGTGTGTGTGTGTGTGTGTGGTCTAGAGAACAATTTCTGCCATTATTTTCAGGCTTGTTCCAATGTTTTTTGAGACAAGAGTTCTCACTGACCTGGAGTTCACCAGTTACGGTTCATGGGCAGTCCAATATCTGTCAAGACAGCATTGAATTACAAGTGCAAACTACTGTGCACAGACTTTTTTTACATTGAGGATCGAACACAGGTCCTTAGTCTTACAAAGAAAGCACTTTACTGACTGAGATTTCACCCCATCACAAAATCTCTAAAACTCTTGCAACCTTCACAAAGTTATTGTGAAAATTCACTTTGATAGAAGAATTGAAAATACTGAGTGAGCAAGACCATCAGTATTTTTATTTCTACCAGTTATCATATTATGGAGGGTAATGTAACCTTTGTGAGACATAATTTCCTTCATTTACAACATGGAAATTTACAATTGTAAACCTTTGCTTTAAGATAGCTGTATAGTTTCTAGAAGATGACTGAAAATGAGAACATTTGGAAAGTGATGCTAAAACAAGACCTTATATAGCATAGTAGATTTTTAACCATTCATGTTACTTGCGAGTTTCTAAGTTTGTATTTATTATTACTTTGCCTCCTTTTTTGCATTTTATTCTTTACTAAAATTTGCTTTTGGGTGGCTGGAGAGATTGCTTAGTTGTTATGGTATGTGCCTGCAAAGCCAAAGGACCTTGGTTCAATTCCCCAGGACCCACGTAAGTCAGATGCACAAGGGGGCGCATGCGTCTGGAGTTCATTTGTAGTGGCTGGAGGCCCTGGCACACCCATTCTCTCTCTCCCTCTCTCTACCTCTTTTTCTCTCTTGCTATCTTAAATAAATAAATAAATAAATAAATAAATAAATAAATAAATAAATAAACAAATCAAATAAAGCTTAAAAAAAACCTCCTGAAAAGAAAAAAATAAAACTTGTTAGTTGGTAACTACTCTTCCATACCAGTAATTCTCCCTAGAAGTGTATGCATTTCTACATTTGCAGAACCGGGACTTATTATTTACTCTATATTGTCTTCCTTAGTTTTCCTATAGTTCTTCTACCTCACTATTAAGGTACATTATTATAAAAACCAATCCTTGGCTTGAAATTTTCCAGTCTTCCAACTCCCATGTTTTGTTTTACTTTAATGGGGGCTCTTGCCACTGCCTTCTCTCATTGTTATTTATTCTTACTTTTACTGTTATGTAAACTCATGTAAGCTTGGGTACATTATCTGTTTTTCCCTGAGTTCAATCTGGATCTATTCTACTCATACAAGATTTTGAATGTCACTGACTTGGAATGCATCTATTTTGTTTAAAAACTTAACTTTGGAAATACTAAATGATATTTGCAATGTTAGCACAGTTTCCAGAGTCACTGCATTAGTCCCAATAACAGAATTGAGCCTAAAAATTAGTGAGATGCATTGTAGGCTAATTCATTGACCAAATGCCAATTTAGAGTCTTCATGGTTTATTCGTTAAGTCATTTGAAGGTAAAAATTTCTTGCTCATTGTCATTAATATATTAGATATGACATCCTTAATTTAGATATTAAAATAGGTCTTGCAGCTTTACATGACAGTGAGTTCAGGTGATTTCCTAAGTAATCACTACCATATTTTATTAAGACAGGTATCTTGCTGATCCCAGAGCTAATTGTTTCAGTGGGACAAACTTCCTGCAAACCCTCTAGAGATCTTCTTGTCTCTGTTAAGCCCAGGTCTTGGATTACAGGTGCATATAAGTACCACCAACACTTAGCATAGGCACTTGGAATCCTAACTCTGGTTCTCAGCCTTGAATGGGATGAATATTGCCCCCTGGACCATTTTCACATCCTCAAAAACACTTTGAAAAGAATGAATCTAAGTATAAATTGGTGGGCTTTACTGCCCTAAATGATGAGACAATGTGGTTCAAAGCAAACACTGTCCTGTGGTGGTGGTGGCAGAAGCTGCGCTTCCCTTGTCCACTGTGAGAACAGGATAGGTGGGAATTCTTTAATTTATGCTCAGTTTTCCTCTGAATCTAAAACTCTTTTAAGCTCAAAGATTTTTTTTTCCTTTAATTAACAAATAAAATTACTTTGTTTGGCTTAGTGGCCCACTCAAAATCACTAAGGACATGGATATTACCAGAGCTTTTTAATGCATATGTGCTGTATTTATTGTCTGGTATGTGATGTGATGTGTGTGTGTGTGTGTGTGTGTGTGTGTGTGTGTGTGTGTGTGTGTATGCATTGTATGCCTGTCTATGCACTGATGTGGCAATCGATGAACTGGCCTGTGGCCCCCTTTGTGCTTAGTGCGGTGGATGAAGAAGAACACTAGGTAACCCCCTCTACTGCTCAGCATGCTTTTGCCTGATATCACTTACTTACTGATTTGCTTACTTATTCTAGAGCCTGTCTTTTTGAGCTTTGGTGATTTTCCAGTATCTGCTCCCATTAGTATTGGGGTTACAGACTTGCTTGAACACTCACAATTATTTATGTGGGTTCTGCATATTCAAAATTGGGCCCTCTCGGGTTTCATGCTTTTATAAGAAACACACTTGACCACTGAGTCATCTCTTTAGCCTCATATCCATACATACATAACCTGAGTCTAAAATATATGTGTCCTTCTTTTTCTACTGTACCACAAAGGTCTGTTCTCAAGAGCACAGCATCACAACCATTGAAGCTGAGCCTAAGCACATACCTTGATAAGTAAATGCAATGTGTTCTGAATAGTATACAGTAGGAAAAATTCAAATACTGCTTAATAGAATATGTTCTGCATGGGATCAAATAATTGACATTTATATTATAGAACTATATTTTTATTTTAGTTTATCTTTCTTATTTTGGTGAACAATATTTCTCTCTGGATGATGACTTGCCTTCATTAATTTCTGGTTTGTTTTACCATTGCTTCTCACTAACTAGAATGCATAAAAATTAGCAAATGACCTCAGATTTGTGAAGATGTTTGTGTTTAAATGAGAAAATTGCCCTTATGTAAAAGTATTGTGACTTAACTTTTTTCTCCTGAAAAAAACTTCTATTATTTTCATAGAAAAAACACAATATCAGATTTCTTTCTCAATTCTTGATCATATCTGAAATGGATATGTAATTGTTCCTTTCTAGCACCTCAATAGTCTCTACATGGCATGTGATCTGTCTTCGTGGAGATTAAATTCTTTCTTCTCATACAGAGTAGGAGTGCTCTTCTCTGTTCAATTATGCATACTAGATTTACTTTATATAGATTTAAGAACGAAATATAAATAGTGGTTACTGGGAGGTAAAATAGTAAGTACAACACAAATATTATGATAGATATATAGAAAAATTTATCAAATCCTACTATTATTTTCTCTTATAGAATAAATACCAAGTACCCATTGACCTGACTAAAAGATGTCCCATTGATTTTTTTCTAAAGAAAATTCAGTGTTAAACATTGGATTAAAATGAATGATGACTCACTAGTCAAGGCATACATGGGTAACCCCATGCTGTTTCAGGTCATGGCTTTAATGTAATAGAAAGGTTTTTTTTCTCCACTTTTATAAATGGATAATGCTGCTGCCTAAAAGCTGTCTGGGAATTAAGCCAAAGAAAGAGGAGGATTTCAGCAACTCTGGGGACTTGAAAGAAAAGTGGCTGGCATTAGCTTGGTCCCCACTTTAAACAAAAATTAAGACAATAGACAAACATGTACAGTAATCTCTCTTTTAAGGGAAGAATAGACTGCCTCTATAGTAATGTCAAGTGGAAAAATTTGGTTCTGGCCCAAGTTATGCAGCTGTTCCACAGGAAAATAGCAAAAGGCGCAAGTCCAAAGCAGGCAAATAAGGCATGATTGTTCATAAACAGTCACTGGGGCCCTCCCATTTAGAACAAGGAAAACAACATTAACATTCAGAGGGCAGGTTACAAACATGAGTCTCAAGGCAACTTAAGTCACAGCATCATTGTATGACTCAAACAAAAAATAATGGTGCCATTTTGTCTATGAGCAGTGTACCTAATATTGATAAATGCTGCTTTCTTCAGTAAATTGTAAGTTTCTTAAACATACATTTTAAAGAAACAATAAAGATGTGGCAATGAATTAAGGGTATTATTAAAATCATCTATGAGATGGATAGAAATTATTATATGTTACATGTTCATTGTTTTGTGATTATAAGAAGTGTTTCACATAAAGAATGAAGACAATGTAATGTGTTTGGGGAAACAAGTGACTGCTAAACTGTTGGATTGATTCTTCTGGATGCCAAAATATCAAAATGGGGACTCAGGTGAAATTACTGCAAAGTAATGGAGTGGAACTAGTATGATGATTATCCAAGTAATCTATGTAATTTCAAACTGCCCAGTGGATACCTGTGATATTACATTTACATTTCATTACCATTATTTTGAATCTATCCTAACTATAGGCAATTTCCTTATGTTAAATTATGTTCTATTTTAACATTCTGTTGTAAAATGTTTATCATCTCTTTCCCACATGTTACCATGATCCACCTTCTGATGTGGGTGGCCTTCACGTTAGTGAGTCTGTTCCTTCCCTACCACCTACAAACTCTGTGATTTATCCACTTCATTTGACCATCTGTTCTCTGAGCTTGAGTAAAACTATTTTCTCTATAATGGGAAAATTTCCTTCTGGGAAAATACAATTGTTTCTTTTCCATCTTCCCTTGCTTTCTGTCTTATCTACTCCATCTGGCACTGTTGAAGACACAAACCACAGAGATGCTACTTCCTAAACTGTCTTTAAAGAGGTTAATGTCTTTATCTATTGGAAATGATACTTTGAGAGTAGAAATGAGTAGATTTTTAGATGGTTAGGAAGAAGAAAAGCAAATAATGGTTGAACTAAGGAAGGAGTCAACAAAGTAGACTAGACTACTTTTGCTGTAAACTGGCAGTTTGAAAGAAAATAAAATTTTAAAAAAGGAAAGCTGGAGGTGAAAAATATAATACAGGAGAATAAGTTAATATATGTTTGTTTGTGGACCACAGAATATATATTATCAGTTTGGGGCCTATAGATATAAAGGCAAAATTTCAGTATTTTCATCCCTTAGAGAGCTAATTGCTCAAAGGTACTACATGAATTGTTTTTTTGTTTTTTTTTTTTTAATATATGGTCATAAACTAATTATAAAAATTGTCAGTGCAGTATCAGCTGGACAAGTGTCAGGAATGAGTATTAGCAATGTGTGTCATAGAGAAGCAATCCTGGAGACCAGTGAATGTAACATCTTCCAAAACACAGCCCATTCTTCATGCTGAACCGTGAGGACTTTCTCCTCCACTGCCCAAAATCCTCCTGGGCCTTACCCTAGGCATTTAGAGGTAAATGTAGCTAAATGTAAGTGGCAATTTAGACTCAGCTATTGAAATAGAAGCAAATAATGGAAAGACTATGAAGTTTTAGTATCAATCCTGTATTAACAGTCTCAAGTCTTCATAAATAAGAAAAATGTGCCTAATAGACTGAGGCTAATTGTTTTCTCATTATGTAATAGGGAAATTTTCTTATTCCCTTTTTCTGATTATAGCATGATATTGTGTATTCTCAGAGAAAGTTCATGCAATATTTTTTCTGATAAAGGTGATAATGTCTATTTCTAAAATTTTGTATAGTTAAATAAAATATGAGATTTACTGTCATATGAATTCCTCTGAAATCATAGGATATTATACAAACAAGTATCATTTCTACATGACCACATCCCAAAGACCCAAGGCGAGGCCAATGTAGTCAACCGAATCTGAAATGATGTGGAATACATACAGACATATACTGTGTGTGTGTGTGTGTGTGTGTGTGTGTGTGTGTGTGTGTGTGTGTAAAATCTCATAATCCTCACAATTCATTTATGCATATCACTAAGTGATGTTTTACTGTGGAGAGTAGGCATGGGATAAGTAAGAGTAGATCACTGAGAAATAATAGAACTTCATTTGAGCAAGGCACAAATGAAATTCTAAGGACTCTATATATCTTTTACCCATTTTAAACTTGCTTTATTGCATACTTTATAAATATATTCCAAGTTTGTATATAAACATTTTAAGTGTAGCTGAGGAGCAGATAGAATGAAATTGTTTGCTTTATCTTGATCCTGATTGTTTTATTCCTCCATATTCTTACTACTAAAGTTGTAAGAAAAAACAAAAGAGAGAGAAGAGAGAGGATGAAAACTTAAGAAAGGGAAATAATCACAGAAGGTAAAAAATGATTGTAAGATTCGGGGGTTCAAAATAAAAAAGCAAAGAAAGGGCTGCCAGATGTCTTAGCAGGTAAGGCACTTGCCTGTGAAGCCTAAGGACCCATGTTTGATTCTCCACGTCCCAAATAATCCAGACATGCAGGTGACACATGAGCAAGGGTATGCATTAGCACAAGGTGGCACACACATCTATAGTTTGATTGCACTGACTAGTTCTCTTCCCCTCCCCTCATAAAAATGCAGAAATTTAAGAATATATTCTGGCAGTTTATGTAAAGAATAAGCAGAATTTTGGATTTAAGCATGAGTAACCCTGGCAAGAATCATTATAAGCACTCTCCCATTAAATGCAGTTCATAGACTGGAAGGGAAATCACACAGACATGGGAAATATGTTTTTAGGCAACTTAAACTCCTCAAAAGGTATATATATGAAAGTGAAAAGAGCAGACCATATATATTAAAGTGAAAACATGAGTTCATTTTGTGCTCTATGATGACTTTAATATTGTAATGGTCCACATAATGGATTAATTTATAAATTGCTCCTTGAGCCAATATATTTGAATCTCTACAGAATTATTACTAGAAGAAAGAACAATCTTAAACTATAATGCCTGTGGTAAGATAGCGTTGATTCTGGTTAAAAAGATTGAAGATGTTAACATATCAGAAATTTATTTTATAATTCTTTTAGAAAATTTCCTCAAATGTATACCTGAATTCAAATGTTATTGGAAGAAAAATTTTATTAAGTTAATCTGGTTTGTATGGAAGCTACCCTATATTGTTATATATGAAGAATGTTTTAATCATAATAATTTTTTAAATGCAAATTAATTTAAAGCTTTTTAAATTCAGGTAAATTTAAGAAGCTAAGGTTAGGGTATTGTTAGAATATTTATAATAAATTATAACAATCATAATGCTATGAAACAATATTCAATAATCCATACTTGAAAAACACATATGTAAATTCAATATCAAAATAAGCATCCCATAAGTTGACTGCTTATAGCCACGAATTTCCCAAAAGGAAATGTTAGAGGTAAGGTAATATTAATGCACATATATTTTGTTAATGAGATTCCTTTTTCTGTTTATATTACTTCCCAGACTACTACATTCACAAAGTACATCTTGGGTAATGCATTAGAAATGCACATGTAATTATTCTTACTATTGCCATGATTCCCCATGTAAAATTTGGGCATGTTTCTAAATACTTCAACTTTTTCAGGTCTTCATGAAATGGGTGGGCAACAATTTATAACATTCATCAATATGCTACAAATAGTGACTTCTTAAGCCTACACTACTTTCATTTGAAATAACGTATAACTTGAATACACATGCACGTGCACATATGTGAAAGCACACAAACACTTGACAGAAACAGAAGAGAAAACAAATCACAGCTAGAAACTGACCCACACACATCTCCAGATGATGATACAAAAGCCAGTCTTCCTCATGCACACTTAATTAAGGCATAATTTAGGGTTATTTATATATTTTTCTAGAGATCATGTTTCCTGATAAAGCTGAGGTGAAAAGATTTCTAGTTACAACTTGCAATCCCAACAAGATAGAAGAAAAACGTTATTACTCATGAAATAACTTACAGTGGCTTCCCTTTGGATTCACAAGTCAAAGTTAAAGACTGTCCTTCTTGTGGAAAAGGAGTGGATGGTATAATTTTTACTGATGGTGTATCTAGAAAAACAAAGAAGAGTGGGGAAGGTCATTAATCATACAAAATATCAGGTATTTAGTAACAGTGTCAACTGAATGTTTGATGTTTCCTACATTTCATAATTGTAGACAGAAGGATTTGGTACTCTCTATGCAAATCCAACAGAAATATCTGAATATCTTAGGAGCACCATTAAAGTCTGAATTTAAAAGTGAAATTGCAAAAAGTGGTTCAGATGAATATCAAGTATTTCATACAATTGTTTCTTCAACTATTTATAGATGGCTATGAATACTATTATTGTGGAGTGAATGCATTCATGTGCATTTGAATATCAACGCTTTCATTGTTGTAGAACTACTAGGGACTCACAATAAGGAACCCCCAGTGAACTAAGATCAACTACTGTCTGAGAAGCATTATGCAAAATGCTTTTGCAATACTATAGTGTTTAGCACATGCTGTTTGCTCTAAAGTACAGTCAGCAAGTCACTTCAAATAGCTATTTATAATGTTGCTAAAAGCTAACATTTGGTTGTATATGCTAACACATAATTGTTAGCAAAGTATTTATTTCCACTTAATAAAATCAACCCTAGTGGAAGAAGATTTAAGTAATCCCTAGGATATATTTGTCTATAAATTATATATTATGTGACATTTTTTCATCAATACCAAAGCACATATTTCATAGAATAAATGGAAAATAAAACTTAAATAGCACTAATTTCACTCTAGGACTTTTCAACTCCTGGGTTTTGTGACCCACAGTGTGTAAGTTAGTTGCTTTTCCCTTTTATCTCCACATCATTTACAATAAATCTGCTAGGCTCTGACCTCTCCAGATAGTCAGTGATTCTCAGTTATTCTCACTGTTCCTGTGGACATAATAGAAGAATGGAACCCAGCTGGCATTATGTTTAATCTCTGGCTTTGAAGCTACATAAATCAGCATCAGTCAGTTGAGTAATTTTAAAATTAGTTATCTTATTTACAAAAAAAGTATGACTGGTTTCTCCACAATAAAATAATAAATTATTGTTTGAAGTAGAACTTGTATAATATTTTGAAATTATTTATGCATTTATACAATCTCAGTTATTTAAGGAAAGGAACACATTTAATCTCAGAACAAGGGAGGCTAAAGTAAGAGGACTGCAAATTTAAGTCAAGTTTGAGCCAGTTATAAGATTTCATGCCCAGAGATATATGTCAGTATAAAACACATGCCTAGACTCAATTCGCACACACACACATGCAAAATGCAAATCAAAAATATTAATCTGCTTACAAAAACAATTCCATTAGTGTCATGAGAAATTATTGCAATATAAAATGCCCAGCTCTCTTTCTCTTTTCTTCCAAGCTTACTAAGGTTAACAGGCCTCATTTGCCACAAGTCCCTTCCATGACATACTGTGGCATTTCAGGTTCAAAATAAAGCCAAAAGACCACAGACACTGGAAGCTAAATTAACCCTCCCCTATTTATTAAAGTGTTATATCAAGTATTTCATTACAATATGTCACAGATGACTAACTCAGGACTGGAATGGTAACATCATATTTTCCTGGTTTCTGAGCCTGCCAACATTGGGCTGGAATGAGCCATCACCTCTTGATATTCAGGCCCTGTCAGGCTGGAACCAGGCCAGTGGGCAAATGAATGTCTCCTCTATTTAACTCACCCTATGTATTTTGAGGCTTGTCGATCTTAACATTACAAGAACCATTCCAACCGTTCCTTAAAATAAGCTGCTCCTTATATGTACATCTAATCAGTTCTGCTTCTCTCAGGAGCTCAGATTGATATATTTCCTCAAAAAGAAGTTTTCAGGAATGCCTTTTAATGGGTTAGGAAATCATACCAGTAGTAGGACACCAGATAGGGAGGCAAATAGATAAATAAATCTGGTGTTAGTGAACACTTTGGGCAACTCCAGCTCAATCCTGATGAGGAACTGGGAGAGATGATGTGGGATGTTCTTCAGAGTTATCTACACTGATGGGCAAGGGACAGTGGACTTATGGAATATTTATGAATCTTCCTAAGGGTTTACTTGAGGGTTGCTCCCAGGACAAATCAGTATGGTACTACTACATTGGCACATCTGTCCTATGAAGGAAGGAATGTAGGAATGGTGTGTATAAAAGATATGGATTGTCAGGTACAGATTTTGCCTTAGTAAGATAAATTAGATAGTGAACAATAGTCTAAGAAAATTGAAAGATAGAATATGAGCACTTATCTATTAGTTCTAATATTTCATTGAAGTGACTATTTAAAGGTAAGAGTGTATATTGTAAATGACATTTTAAGGCATGATTCACAATTTGTTTTAGAAATGTAATTTACAATTACATTTGCAACCTGCTTCCAAAGCAAATAACAAAACTATAAATACCTCAATAATAAACCAGGTACCTTCTAAGCTATAAAAACCCTGAGACACAATGCCATACCCATTTATTTAAATTCATTTATCAAAATTATGGCTAGCTCCACACTCTTAGAATCATTTTACTGATCAATGCAAGTGATGAGCTAGGTATAGTGTTGGATACCTGCCATTCCAGCACTTGGGAGTCTGAGGCATAATTGTGAACTCAAAGCACCAAGAAAAAAATAATAATAATAAAATTTACAAAAGAAAGAATCTAAAATAAAACTAAAGATAATTTTAAAATAGAAAAATTTAAAAATACTTAGATTTCTTTTATACACCTTTACATGCCCTTATGAGAGAAAAAGAAAGAAGGAAGACAAAGAAATGTTGGAACACTTCTAAAGTGAGAGTCCAGGCTAATCTCTTTTAGATTATGTTGTTATAATTTTTCTACTTAGCATTTACAAGTTTAAGGTCACAATCAGATTCAGAATCTTTTTTCACATAGTTTTCTGTATTGACTTTCAGGTACAGCATTATATGTTTCTACCTTCTATTTGCAGGTCTCTATATGGGGCAGTTTTGATCTATTGGTTGTACTGAGGTACATCCTGTACCCATTTAGAAAATGGTCTTGGACATCTCAAAGACCAAAAATATTTGCAATGCCCCAAATGAACTCAAACTCTGCAATTTCGTAGCTGGATAGGCATTACCATCACCAATTCAGCTTATTTTTTCTATAATCTGTTGATCACGGTCTGGCTGATCCACCTACTAGAAAACTTGCATGTATTCATTTATTTTCTTTATTTTTTACATTATTTATTTATGAGAAAAAGAGAGGCAGAGAGAGTATGGGTATGTCAGGGTCTCAAGCCACTGCAAATGAAATCCAGATGCAAGCTCCATCTGTGCATGTGCCTTATGTGAGTACTTAAGGCCATCTCTAAGCCATCTCTTCAGCCATTATTTCTTTGGATAGCACAAAAATCACTTTTGCACTTGCTGAATAGTAAATGCCATCCTTTGTGTCAGGATTATGCCACTATAAATTTTACTACTAAATCAAAATATTCACTACTCAGAACAGAGAGCCAGTCACATAAGCTTTTGATGAAAATGCTCATGTTAATCTTTAATCTTAGGATAGAACAGAAAAATTAAACCATTTACTAGCATTATATGATTCCTTTTTTAATTTCTTGGGTTCTATTTTGTTTGACTCCTAGACATTTAAACTTTCTTCTATATCTATCATAAATGTAATTTATCTTCTCTTTACAAATTATCAAAATGCTTCAATTTAGGGCTGGAAAGATGGCTTAGTGGTTAAGGCACATACCTGCAAAGCCTAAGGACCCAGGTTTGAATCTCCAACACCCATGTAAGCCAGATGCACAAGGTGGCATATGTGTCTGGAGTTCATTTGCAGTGACTAGAGGCCCTGGTATACCCATTCTCTCTCTCTCTCTCTATCACTTTCTCTCTCTCTCCCTCTCTCTATCTCTAATAAATAAATTTAATTTTTTAAATGTTCCAATTTAAAGCATATTCTGTTTATTTAACTTTTATTTCTTAAATCTTAACAAAAATAACATTGGCAAATGTAGTCAGCAATTAGTCAAATATGTTCAAATTAATTTGTTCTGTATATCAGTCTTCACTCATGTTTATCATCCTCTTTGTTTTGCATGGTGCATTATACTGTCTATGCTGAGTAAATACTTACTAAACAAATAAAAGTATTGAAATTTCTGAAAGAGTTTATTGTTACTTTAGTATAGTATCCAGAAATACTTAGAAATGTAAAATTGAAAATTTATTTCTAGTACACAAATAATGGCTCAAATACTCATGTCACAAATAAATTAAGTTTTAAAATTATTTATTATTATTATTATTATTATTATTATTATTATTATTATTATTTATCTTTTAAAGATAGAAAGAGAGAGAGAGAATTGGCACGCCAGGGTCTCAGCCACTGCTGTTGAACTCCTGATGCTTGTACCACCTTGTGGGCATGTGTGATCTTGCGTTTGCCTCACTTTTGTATGTCTGGCTTATGTGAGATCTGGAGAGGTGAGAATGGGTCCTTAGGCTTTGCAGGTAGGAGCCTTAAATGCTAAGCCATCTCTCCAGCCCTAGATCAACTTTTCTTTAATTAATATATATATGTACACACACACACACACATACATCATGGCTAATGTGGGTCCTGAGGAATCAAACCTGGGTCCTTCAGTTTTGCAGGCAAATGTCTTAACTGCTAAGGCATCCCTGCAGCCCCAGCCCCAGATTAATTTTTCATCTTAATTCACAATTAATGCATATTGCTAAGAGCCTTCCTTTTATACATGTTCTTCCTTACATATTGTTAGGGATATGGTCATAAAAAATGATTATTTTTTTAAATCTGAGCAACACAAAAACATTTTTGTTTCTTTCTAGTATTTCTAGGAAGATAAACAGATTTGTATAATTATTAAGACAAATTTCTAGATTCCATGGTTATAATATGGCAGCATTCATCTTTAAGCATGCTATGGCAGAACATACAAAAAGTTACATTTATCAACATGTCATGTTTTATAATAACATGAATATTCCCTTAAACTCAACTTTCTCAAGTATTGTTCGTGACAGGAAGTAATTTGCACTTTGACAACATTACGTAATGATAGAGAGTTCTGCTTTCAATGCCCATCAAAATTCACTCTGGGATGGGCTGGAGAGGCTTAGCAGTTAAGCGCTTGCCTGTGGAGCCTAAGGACCCCGGTTCGAAGCTCGATTCTCCAGGACCCACGTTAGCCAGATGCACAAGGGGGCACATGAGTCTGGAGTTCGTTTGCAGTGGCTGGAGGCCCTGGTGTGCCGATTCTGTCTCTCTCTTCTATCTGCCTCTTTCTCTCTCTCTGTCTGTCGCTTTCAAATAAATAAAAATAAACAAAAATGAAAATAAAAAAATAAAAATAAATCACCCTGGGGCTGGAGAGATGGCTTAGTGGTTAAGGTGCTTGCTAGCAAAGCCAAAGGACCCAGTGAAGGCATTCAGATAGGGAGCCACAGAAGAAGAAACAGATGCAAATGAGTTTCTGCAGAGGATCTGAAAGTCAAGAGCAGACAGATGCTCTCAACTTCCCAGAGTTTACCTTTATTCAGTTTATAACATCATATCAGAACAATCATAGTGTGTCATGAATACAATTTAAAATGATATGGTTTTGATTAGTTAGCTTGTTTAAACAGAAAAAAAAGAAAAAAAAATTCTACACAAAAACAGTTTTCCCAGAAGGTTTGCCTTCTGTTAACACTATGTTCAATGCTTCTCTGTGCCTTGTTCTCTCGAACCCAAGCTTGAAGGCTCAGAGCTATATATTATTTTTGTTGACCACAACCCAGGTTCTATGCCCCAGTACCCACATAAAGCCAGATGCATAAGTTGGCATATGCATCTGGAGTTCTTTCACAGTGGCTAGAGTTCTTGGTGCACACATTCTCTCTCTTGACCTGATTCTTTTTCTCTTAAATAAATAAATAAATATTTTAAAAAATCATTCAGTAATCAGATGAAAGTAGTCTTTTTAACTATAATTTTCTTTGTCTTATTCATGGTAAAAACCTCTTCACAGTCACACTTTCTTCTACAAATAACACAAAAATAATTTCATGGCAAAATTTTCTTACAGGAAATTAAAAATGCTTTAAGCACTTTTCATATGAAACATTTGCAAATCTTTTCTTTTTGCATTATTATTACATGCTTATTTCCAAACTACAGTGAGAATATAACATTTTATGAATATCTCCTTTTTAATATTTTATTTATTATTTATTTGTTTATTTATTAGAGACAGAGTGGGCACAACAGGGCCATTGGCCACTGAAAATGAACTCCAGATGCATGCACCACCATGTGCATTTTGCTTACATAGGTTCTGGGTAATTGAACCTGGGTCCTTCAGTTTTGTAGGCAAGGGCCTTTACTACTAAGCCATCTCTGAAGCCCATGCTTATCAATTGACACTAGAAAACTATTTATCTCCTCACCTTTGAGAAGCCATTTTTTATTTTATAGTTTACATGGGCGTAGAAGCTATCAACAATAGACACTCAACAATTATTTTGTCTTGTGAGAATATTTATCAAACCTAATGGCATTTTTTCCACAATGGAAGGGACAGTGTAGGTCTTTTCAATCTTTCCTTACAGGTATAGGCCAAGAATGTTGCTAAACTTTCTTAAATGCCCATATCAGTCCTATGACAAAGGATTATTTAGCTAAAATATGAACATATTATTTTCTCAAATATTTATGTTTAATCTATTCATTTTTAATATGTGCTTGTAACTCCACTTTGTGGTTTCTTTGAAAATTGTGAAAATATATGAATTAATTTGCTATGGGCTGTTTTATCTCATGGTATATTTTAATTCTGAAATAAACAACAAATGCTCTGAATAAGGGCATTATGATACTATCCTGAAGTGAAAGGCTGTTGGTCAGATAGACATATAGCACACAGCCTACCACTGTTAATATGGAGAAGTGGGTTGATATGGAAGAGATCAGCCTGGACTGGGTTAGGTGCGGCACCATCTGCCCTTCAATTTTTCTCTTTAGGATTGCCTTTTCTTAAAGCATCCAATTTATTTTTTGTTTGAAGTTATGTACAAAACACATATTCTCATTTTTCATTTATCTCAGGTTATTTTTCCTAACTCTCAAAACCATCAGATAATTATATTTCTTCAATAATGTACCAATTTTGTTAAAATTTTACTTGTGTGACATTCATTATTATGATAACTATTTATAACACATTATGTGTAAAAGAAAGTACAGCTACTACTTTACATCTACATAAATGTAATCCATAGAAATTTTGTCTTAAAAATAAATGATATGCACCTCAGAGCAATGCAAAGTTGAAAATTGTAGTACCACACTCCTCAGATGATGTATTATGTAGTGAATTTTGTAATAAAGGCTATATAAATAAGTAGCAGTTTTTAAAAATCAGAGAATTTATGGTATCTTACCTAGTAAGTTTATTTATTTGCAAGGAGAGAGAGGAAGAGAACAAGAGAGAGGAATAGAAAGAATGAGAGAATGGCCACACTAGGGCCTCTTGCCACTGCAAACAACTCCAGATGCATGTACCACTTTGTGCCTTTGGTTTATGTGGATACTGGGGAATGGAGCCTGGGTCATCAGGCTTTTCAAGCAAACACCTTAAATTGCTGATACATTTATCCAGAGCCTAGTAGATTTATTTTTATAGAGGGGAGTAAAAGGAAGGAATTCCAGACAAAGGGAAGATGAACAAGAAATTGTTATAATGAAAAAATAAATGGTAGGCTTGGGTTGACGTTCTTGGAAACCATTTAGTATGCATTATCTTCAAAACAATACTGGAAGCATTAGAAAATTATATTTTCAAAGCCTCACATATCAGGCTGAAGGTTTTAAGCATCTTGCTACAGACAGTAAGGAACCATCTGAAGCTTTTAAGTGAGTATTAGGCTCAGAACCAAATTTTATGTTGACATATTTGGCAATGTGTAAAACTGAGTAGACTGCAGAGATGCTATGAGCAAAATACCTTCAGCCTGATATTGAGCCTTAGGAAAATCTTAAAGAAATGCAAAAGGAAGTGGTAATAATATAGAAAATTAATAAATCAGTATTTTGTTATTTATAGTCTATAACTTTGTACAATTATCAGCTATAGTACCTGATATTAAATGTATTATTTGACATAATTCAAGTTATATGGAATACTTCATGGTATGTTGATTTTTTTTTCTTTTATAATGGGTCTTTTAGTAGAACAAAGCAGAAATTTAACTTTTAAAATATATTTAAACTATACAATCTTGCAGTTATGATATGAAAACATTGAACCCCTCCAAAATCCAATATACATTAAAGCATCATGCTTTTGGCACAATGTGTATATTATGAAAAATGCTCCTACTTTGGCAACTCAAGAATTACTGTAATATTAGCCTGTCAATTATCTACAACTATGATTGAATCAAAAGACTAACAAAAGATGGAAGTAGGACATCATCAAGAGCAGTGCTGCCCAATTTAATCACTGGTCACACATTGCTATTTGAATTTAACTATAAATATCTTGAAATTAAAACTTAAAAGCAGTTTCTAGTCACAAGGTACGTATGTGCACAGCTGATAAGTCACAGCAATAGCTGGTGTTTGACTAAGTGGTGGTGGACATGTAACTTCCTCATCGTGATAAAATGTTCCACTGTCCTGATACAAGTGTGACACCTATCATCACTCTCACACGAGCTCCACTGTTTCCTGCGGTTGCCCAGATTTGAACTGGTTTTTATGGTGGTTTCATGGTGAAGTCTAGACAATCATAGCAACACCCCTATCATTAGTTGTTAGCATTTGTATTGTTTTAGCTTGTATGATCTTGGTTGAGAATTCAAAATGTTTTCATTTTATGTCCAAAATAGCAAGAGCAGAAAATGAACAAAAGAAAATATTAAAATTTTTATACAAATCAGAATTGCAAAGACAACATAGTTTAACTTAGATACCTAAGGTAATGATGAAACATCAGTTTCATTCCTCATATTCTAGATACCTTTGGTCAATCTCAACCTGCAGACACATGGATCTAAACTCTCAATCATTACTTTGGAAATCAGCTACCCAAAGTAAAACACAGATGTTAGTGTAAAACAGAACTCAGAAACTTCTTGATGACAATGTAGGAGAAAATCTAAGTGTCCCAAGAATGGATGATACTGGTGACATTTTGTGTACAATACTACATTCATGATTAATGGAAAAAAATGTTTAGTAAAATAGGCTTATTTAAATTTAAATATTTTTTTTCTTTTTAATTTTGCGAAAGGTACATTTAAGATATTGAATAGACAAGGCATATATTAGATCAATGATTTACCAAAATATATCCAGTAAATGGTTAATATGAGAAATGTACCAAGATATTTCAGACACTTATCAATAAGAAAAAAAAAAATAACCAATATGAAAAATCAGCAAAAGACCTAAACCATCATCTCAGCAAAGAAGATGCACATATTTTGTAAACCAAGCACATGGACAGTTGGTTACCACTGTATGTTACCAGGGACTCCACATTATGTTGATAATGGGATATTTTGGCATTCCTATTAGAGCAGATAGAATTCAAAATGCTAACATACTGAAAACAGGTATGACAATATGGAGAAATGTTTCTTTTTTGCCTTATTTGACTTTACCACAGATCAAAAGGCTAATCCTCTCCTGAAGAAAGCCTATATTATACAAAACTAAATACTCTTCTCTAAAAATCACAACTTTCTAAGTGAGTTTAATACTTGTTTTCACATGAATATCTGGATATGGATGCTTGCTATAGTTGTAATGGAATTGGCAGGACAAGGAAGCAACCATGGTGATATCCAATAGATAAATGGATGAGTACATCTGATACATCCATAAAATTGAACAGTACTCAAAAATAAGAAGAAATAAAGTGGGTGAAGAACACAGTGTACTGTGAGGTAAACCTCAGATTTGTTTGTTATTGTCCATGTGAGCTTTTTCAAGTCATGGAAAATAGTAAACCTTATGCTCTATGAAAAAGAGATGAAAAACAATATAGAACCATTGTGATCATTAAAGTGTAGATTTTAATTTCACCTATTATATCAAAATTCTTAGATCCATAAATATTGTGAAATAAAATACATTACAGTCTCCCTAGTTCTGAATATAGATACATTATACTATCGTGTTGATTTCTTTCTCTTGTGCTCATTGTACAAAAATACACTATCTATCCAATAATAGCTGCTGGGTAAGTGTCTTGAGGACTTGAAGATGGATCACTAGCTTTTGAACTAAAAAACATCTCCCAGGGGAGAAATAGCCTAGTTTTATACCAAATTCTAAGTCCTCCAAAGTTCATGAGCACAACTGTGTGAAATAAATTTAAAAGGATTGAAAATATTATATACCCCTGCTTTGCACCATTGGTGTTAAGGAATGGATTTGACAGTCAGACCAGAAATTCAGACAGGTCACAGCAGTCCAAAGACTCATAATGGGAAAAAAAAAAAAAAAGTTAATAATGATGGTCAGGGTGCAACTCAGATGATCACGTGCCTGTGTTTTTCCCTCCATACCTTTCACATGTGTCAGACGACCAGTGTCATGGCCTATGGAGCTCAGTGCAGCTCAGAGCCAAGGAGCATGATAAAAACACAGCTGATGATGTTCCTGCTCCAAATATGATTCTCTGACCAATAATGCCAGTGTCCATTGGAAACTTGCAAATTCTTGAGCTTCACTCAGAACTGAATCAGAGTGTGTACTTCAAAAGGTCCCTGGGTGAGTCTCCTGCTCATTGAAATTGGAAAAATACTGAAATGGGCACTGAGGACAAATTATTTATGGTTCTTGTTATACAAGCCCAGGTAACACAGTGCAGATACAAAACAGAGTAAGCTTCAAAATCACTGAAACCAGAGGACACCACACATTTTGTCTCCAAAAAGTGAAGAGACTTGAAGAAGACAAGAAGTTGGCTTAGTCGCTTTAAGTAAATCCTATCTGGATCAGCCATGGCATAGTATTTGATCACTTAGAAAAAAAATCCAAAAGTATCTTATATTCATAGGGCATGTCAAACATATTTAATTATCATTTCTTCCAACTTCTAAATTCATTAGTGTGAGATGCTCTTCAAACATGTTTTCTAAGAGCAGAGAGTTTTCTCAGTAAAATTGAGATGTCTGTTGTCAATAGTTCTTCTGACTGTTGCCTATTAACTTTAGGATTAAAACATTTGTTAGAATGGCATTTACAAGAATATCTCCTATGATCACCATAGGGATTTGATTTTACTCTTTAACCTATTGATAAGTATCTACTATTACATCTCTGAGTTGGCCCTACATACAGATGGATCAATATAAGAAAGACTCTCTGGATATTCTTAAAATTATGAATCCAGATAAACACATTAATAAATAAACAAGAAAAAACATGCTAGAACCATAAATTAATGAGACTGACATGAAAACATTACATTTTTATATATTTAACTACATGACATTCTAAAAAATGGAAAAGTATGAAGCTAGTTAAAAAAACAAATCAATTGTCATTATGATTAGAGAGATGGGGAAATGAGGAGGTGGAGCACATGGAAATTTGAAGGCAGGGAGAAAATTTTGTTTGATACATGATATTATATGCATTGGTCAAGATTCACAGAACTGTCTAGTGCAAAGAGAATACTCCAAAGCCAGCTATGGAATTTATTCACAGTACTCTACATCAGTCCAATTATAACGGATGCTGAAAATAATGTAAAATAGTAACAGTAAGTAAAGTGTAAGGAAAGTAGTGGAAAATGCTTATGAGAATTTTGATCATTTCTCCACATTTTCTATAAACTTAAAACTGTTCTCAAATAAGGAACATTAAGCAAAATAAAAAAAATAATTATAAAATAACAGGATACTGAACCAGATGAAGTATAGTAAATAACAATGACATCTCTCTAGGTGTGAAGAGCTAATCTGACAATGTTTAGTGTTCAATTTCCTAAATATACTTCTTTTTCTGATTAAAAATTTTTATCCCTGTCTGAGCATATGGATTTGTTACAATTAGTTATAGTTTATTGTATTAATTACAAAATATTGACACAGAAATTACTGAGTCATTTCCAAGATAGTCTATGTTTCTAAAATATGCTTATTTATTTACATTTATTTATTTATTCATTCATGCATTTATTTTAGAGAGAGAGAATGGACATGCCAGGGCTTCTAGCCATTGCAAATGAACTCCAGTTGCATGCACCACCTTGAGCATCTGGCTTACTAGGGTACTGGAGAATTGAATTTTGGTTCTTTGGCTCTATAGGCAAGCACCTAAACCACTAAACCATCTCTCCAGCCCTGTATTTTATTTTTAAATTAACATAAAAGCCATAGTTTTCCTTATGGTATTTATATACATATATTGCTTTGGTTGATTCTTCCCACCTCCCTGCTAATTTTTCCTCCATGTGTTCCACCTTTCATTTTAATAACTCATGTGCATATTTCGATCCCTATTTCCTCCTTGAAGCCTCTGTTCTCTGGTCTCATGGGCAGCCTTCTACTTCATGGCCTTGAACTACATTTTGTCCTACCTAGATACAAATATTTAATAGTCAGAAACTAGGATGTGCATATCAGAAAGAATATACTTCATTTATCTTTCTGAGCCTGGATTACCAAACTTAATAGTGTGTTTTCAAGTTCTATCTATTTTCAGGCAAATTTCATTTTTTTATGGCTGAATAAAATCCCATTGTGTAAATGTTCCACATTTTCATTATACATTCATTTGTTAATAGACACCTAAACAGATTCCATGTTTTTTTTGTTTTTGTTTTTGTTTTTTATGTTGTGAAAAGAACATGATTGAAATGAATGTGGAAGCATCTCTGTCGTGGGATGTAGAGTACCTTGGGAATATGTACAGGGTGGTATAGCTGTGACACACAGTAGTGCTAGCAGCTTTCTAACTTTAATAATTTGAAATTACTGGGGATAAAGGGATTATTATCATTATAGGAAATCATTTATCTACTGAAGATAACAGATACTTCAGGTAATATAAATTCAACCACATTAATTAATTTATAATCCTTTTGGGTTACTCAATACAATTCTATTTATTTGAAAGAGAGAGAAAGAGAGGCAGATAAATATGTGTTATATAGATGATTGATAGAGATAAATATAGAGAGAGTGAATAGATGTGTCAGGTTAGGCTTCTTTATTTCAAATTTTTTAGTCAATGATAGTTGACCTTTATATACTATTTTAACAAAAGTACATTTATATAATTAAGCATGGTGCTATAAAAAAAGCAGAAGTGGGCTGGAGAGATGGCTTAGCAGTTAAGCACTTGCCTGTGAAGCCTAAGGACCCCGGTTCGAGGCTCGGTTCCCCAGGTCCCACGTTAGTCAGATGCACAAGGGGGCGCATGCGTCTGGAGTTCGTTTGCAGAGGCTGGAAGCCCTGGCGCACCCATTCTCTCTCTCTCCCTCTATCTGTCTTTCTCTCTGTGTCTGTCACTCTCAAATAAATAAATAAATAAATAAATAAATAAATAAATAAATAAATAAATAAATAAAGCAGAAGTGTTATATTGTACCACAAAACTTACTACATTCTAGCAAAGTAGCAAATCTTTTTAAAATCCCTATTCATACACAATCAAAATAATGTAATGTTAGGTTATATATCAACTAACCCATTCCTTTAATGAGTCTCTGGCCTAAATGCTTGTAGAATCTGTCTGGAGTTGATCACATGAAAAGGAAATGAATAAATTCTGTGTTCTCTTGGCTAAAGCCAAAATTCATTCCCATTAAGATGCTCATTCCATATTTTTTGCAAACAATAAAAGAATTATAATATTTTTCTACAATGTATATTTTGTTAAGAAGCACAGTTGACCTCATTGTTCTAGCACTGGTATCATTATCAGTAACTTTTGAAATAGTTAAGGCTCAATTGAAATCCATCCACAACATCCTCAGGCATAATGTTGCCTTTTGTAAGTGAAGGATATCTTAAAAGTCAACCTAAAGATAGTTTTCCCTTCACTTTTCAGGATTCTATGCCATGAGACTATGAAGAATTTGTTTCAGGCAAAATAATTGGATAATAATCATTTTACAAATGAGGGATTAGTGAGTGATACCTCAAATTCACAGCTTTCTTTGTAATAAGTGTATTAAATCACATGTATTGAATGATGTTTTCTATAACATGTAAAAATAGGGGAAGCCCAGTTGATAAATCTAACATAAGTAGTTTAAAATAAACTTCTGGGGTTCAATAAGGACACTGGTTTGTGCAAAACAAAATAGGTTGATTGGACACTTATTATACAGTATTCTGATTGGAGAAATAGAGAAAGTAGGAAAGTACATTGAAATGATTAACCCTGTCAGCATTTGGGAAACTTTTCTGTTCTGTATCCCAAACATCCACAATGAAAAGGCAGATGCAAACACCTAATTAATGAACTCCAAATATAACCTTAAAGAACTAATCAAGTGCATTAGATGATTGAAAAAAAAAAAGCCATAGCAATGTATAACCCTGGTTTCATTTCCTCTCATTCCAGGTAATTATCTCAATAAAAGTAAAACAATAATATGCTCCCAATAGAAACACAATTTAAATGTAGGATGTTAAGAAAAAAATTCATGGTTACTAGAATAGAAAGAAAATCAAGATGTAAAAGTCAGGTCTACAAATTGATTAATAGAATTTTAACAAAAAAAGTGAAACAATGCATTCTTGTGTTATTTAAAATATGTGTGTGTGTATTTATACAACAGTTTTAAAATCATCATTGACCAAATTGGCTCTATTTAAACATAGAAATAGAACTCTATGGCTCCTTAACACTTGCACTCCTTCCTTTCTTCCTTCGGATTGAGGGCCATTTTAACCACAGTATTCATCTTAGATATAAATGACCTGCATTCATAATACTTGCATATGTTATAATAAAGCAGCATGTTGTTACATACAAAATACTAAAATATTAATAACAAAATAACCATTAGATTTCATGAATTTTAAAAACACACACCCTTAAAATTCATATTGTCATCCAGCCATGGTAGAGACCAGAAATAAAGTAATCTTTGTTGGTCTGGGGAATTGAATCTGGATCTTTAGTCTTTGTAGGCAAATGCCTTAACCACTGAGCCATTCCTCTAGTCATGTATGTGTGTGTGTGTATATGTATGTGTATATATATATTTGTATATCACCAGTTAGGCACACAAGTTGAAATGACCATAATTGCTTGTGGGACCTAATGAAACTAGAAGGGAACTCCAATCTGAGTCATTATGGTCATCAGGAACTACTTCCTATTTCTTCCTCCCAAGAAATGTTCACAACTCCATGGGAAATACCAATACCCCCTCTGAGGAGAGTCCTCTGAGGAATGGGGGCCAGGAGGAGTGAAAAGATGGTACCAACACATAATGTATCCATAAAAAATATGTTCTTAATAAAAATAACTTAAAAATAAGGCAAATAAAAAAAAACGATTAAAAAAATAGAAATGGGGCTGGAGAGATGGCTTAGCGGTTAAGCGCTTGCCTGTGAAGCCTAAAGAACCCGGTTCGAGGCTCGGTTCCCCAGGACCCATGTTAGCCAGATGCACAAGGGGGCGCACGCGTCTGGAGTTCGTTTGCAGAGGCTGGAAGCCCTGGCGCGCCCATTCTCTCTCTCTCCCTCTATCTGTCTTTCTCTCTGTGTCTATCGCTCTCAAATAAATAAATTAAAAAATAAAAATTAAAAAAAAATAGAAATGTTCACAGTCTTTTTTATCCACTGGCAGGCTACTCCTGAGTCTGTGCTCTCCTCCCTATCCACCAACAAATCAAGGTCCTCCACATGCAATTGAATTTGACAGTGAAAGCCAACTAGATGCCTTATTTGCATCTTCAACCTAAAAGGCTATGAGAAAACCTGACCCATGTTGCCACATGCCTAATTGCTCGGAACCCCTCCCAGGTTCCCAAGTTGGGAGTTTTCTGCTTTACTTCTACTTTTTAAGACAGTGTCTTAAAACACATCTTTAAAATTGACTCATATGTAAAGAATACTATTGACTATCATAAAACCATAGATTATTTTCACCAATTTCAATTTTCTTTCTTTCTTTCTTTCTTTCTTTCTTTCTTTCTTTCTTTCTTTCTTTCTTTCTTTCTTTCTTTCTTTCCTTCTTTCTTTCGCTCTTGCTCTCACTCTTGCTCTTGCGCTCTCTTTTCTTTCTTTATTTTGGTTATTTCCAACTATGAAAATTTCTAATTATGTGAAACAAAAATATAATCAGATTTTTTTTTTTTTAAAGCACATCTTTCACAACCTAACCTTCTTTGCCTTCACACTTGTTGATTCTTGGTTAGTCGTAAGACAAGAACTCAAAAAAACCTGGCTTGGAGAAAACTTTTAAGCCCATCCACAGCCCATTGTTGTTATCAATAACCATAATAGCACTATAGTACTAAAGAACATTTTTGGCAAATTAATATTGCTCTCATATATTTTCCTAGTTTGATTCTAGTCTTCATTTTAACAAGTAAAATTTTAATGGATTTTTTCAACACCAAGAAAATAAATGTGCAGTTATTTTATCTTTTCTGTGTTCTGTGTGTCATGTTCATTTAATGCAATTACATTATTCCTACTAATCATTGAATAAAAACTGACTCATACAATCTGTTTTTCTAAAAATTAAATAAGACCAATAAAAAGTAACTGTTTCAAAGAGAGCCAAGTAAAAAATGGGAAGAAGAATAAAAGTTTTCATCTATAAAAAATAGAGTGGCTTTTCATGCTGTTCTGTTGCAAAGTATTCTCTTGTCTATTATATGAAATTTGAAAGCATTTGTGCCTGACAAAAAATGTATTTCAGTTTCTTAAATTCAAGTTTTAAAGCAGCTCTCTCGCATCAACATGACATATTTAAATTCATGATTAATACATAATAAAGAAGTAAGTTTTGCTGCGTTATACTTTATAACCTAAATCCTTCAAAATTGTATATCACAAGGTTACAGACTTAAACCCTCCTCATGCAGTTTTTTCCATTGTGTTTTTTATATTATTATTGTGTTCTTTTGCACTTTGTGTTCAAACGTTATGTCTTATTGCTTACTAAAGTTGTTTCTTTCAAAACATAGAATTTTATTGCAGATGTAGTCATAACTATATCTATTACGGAAAGATATATTTTCTTTGTTTTGCCATAGAAAATAACATCTTCTCTACAGGGCTCATAATGCAAGATGCTCCACCATTTGAGATAATTTTTGCAGTTATTCATGTCCAGAATATTGTTAAAACATGGAGAGATCCTAAGTTTTATCTTCATGCATTCTGTAATACCAATACCACTTTCCTCCCTGCTTTTCTTCTTTCCCTACTTGAATTCATAGGAATACTATGTGTACCACACTATGTGGGTCTCTTTTCTAGGAACAAGCTCTGTAATCTATGCCATTATTCTTAGGTGTTTATGAAAACTGCACCAGTTTGCTGAGTTTGATTTCATTTTGATACTGGTTATTGATGAATATCCCCTCACAGCCCTGTACTCATTTCATCACTGGTGAATGTTCTGCATTCTTAAAGGAACATTTAGCATTATCATCAATTAGTTTTAATTAACTTCACTTATATAAATGATGGCATGTTAGATGCTAGGAAAAATATTTTAAATAGATCTAGTTTTTGCCTTCTGGCCACTTACATATTAAACCATGATAGAATGAGGTAGAATTATTTTAATTGGCCAGCCATTACAACTATAAAATCTTTCATGTAAAACTTCGTAAAACAGAAATTAAGCCACTTAATTACTTTCCTCCAAGAAATTTGGTTTAATATACATACTGAAATCGACTAAGTAGCAAAGAATGCCTAGAAATTGTGTATAATAACATTGGGAAATCCCAATTAATAAAAATTACCTTCGTGGTAGATATTTGGCAATTAACAGTAAGCTTGAAACATTCTCAATCAATGTGAACATTTCTCCAGAACATTAGCAATGATCGTGGGTGGAAGTAAGTAGAGACCAGAATAAAAATTGAGTGAAATAAGAGACGAGGCCCCTCAAAAAACACATATAGTCTTCATCTTTGAAAATCTATCTTCTCTGTAATAATATCTCTACTTCCATGTAGCATTATTTCTAATATAATCATCATACATTTTCCATTAATCCTGACAGAAGAACATCGAGCACTTTCATTCAACAGAAAGCACAATCCTGATTGTTGTCATGACTTCTTTTTCACAATATAACCCAAGGACTCATTTGCTCTGTCTTGTCTATCAGCACAGAAAAATAAATATATTAAATAAACTGCTTCACTACAAATATTTATTATTGGCAGGCAGAGTGTTCACCACTTCACATGACTTGATTTCTATTATTTTTTTAGTCATAGGTTGTAATTTACAGTTAAATAAATGATAAATACTAATATTCTTTGTTTTTGTTTTTGTTTTTTGGTTTTTTGAGGCAGGGTCTCACTCTGGCTCAGGCTGACCAGGAATTCACTATGTAGTCTCAGGGTGGCCTCAAACTCACGGCGATACTCCTACCTCTGCCACCCGAGTGCTGGGATTAAAGGCGTGCGCCACCATGCCCGGCTCTAATATTATTCTTAATACTAGTATTTTACATTGTGTAAAGGTAGTTAAGGTTCAAATTATTATGTTGTTGATATGGGCCATTTACAGCATTAATTACATAATATCCATATTTTTAAAGACCCATTGATGAAATAAGAACAAATAGAAAAAGAAGGTGACAGTCATCTCTTCAAACCATTATAAATGTCATGAACTAGATATACATTGTTTCCTTTATAAGAATTAATTCTCTACTTTATATCAAATCAACATAGGGATTGATTCTTCAATTTATTATAAAAAAATTTAATAATTTTCCTTAATAATGTTGAAATTTGGAGACTGCGACCATTTTGTCTCTTCATTTGATTGTGTCTGAATTGGCTTTGAAGCAAATAGGGATAAATGTAATGAGTATTCCAATACAACCAAAAGCATTTAAAATGGTAGTCATGTCAATAACCAGTAAACTAGGTACAATGGGAATTTAATGATCATATTAACATTTTCTAAATCCTAAGTTTAGTCTTCTTGACAAACATATGGTATTTTTTTCCCCTAATGCTCTCTGTTTTGCCCTAATCTACTCTACTGGGATCTTAAGAGAATCACTGAAGTTTCTTGAAGTAAAAAATATGAACATGCTCAGAATTCAAGGCTTGGTGCTAGCCCTTTACTCACCATTATGCATGAGTATGCGCACACATATACATTTTACCCAATTTTAATCACCTTATCTTGTCTGGCTTATTTTTCTTTCATCAGTGTAGGACATTGCATGGTATATTTATTTTTCCCATCATTTGTATCTGGAATGTATGTTGTGAGAGATGGAGTAGGTTGTGATGGTGATGGTGATAGTAGGTAGAGACAATTCAGTTATACAGTTCTTGTATTTCTCCTCTGCAAATCCAGAGCCCCAAACAGTTCCTGCTATAGAAAAGGTGCCAGTACATATTTGCCAGATAAATAAATATTAAAAATTCAATAAAGCATACAAGAAACACTGTATTTAGAATTCACCATTTTAAGATTTCATACCATATACAAATTAAACATTCAATCTATAATTTCATTCTATTAAAGGCAAACAAAAAATTCATTTCTTGAGAAATCAAATAATGTCAGTTAAAAATATGATGCCTGTCTTTAACTCTTCTTTACTTTATATTGCATATTTTATTTGCTCAGTATCATTTTGAAATTAAAAAGAAAATTAAGTTGTTTCCTATATCTCTAGATCCTAAGTAAAAGAAAGCTGTGATCACACATTTACTTTTTATGAGCTATGCAACTCATCCTCCCTCACCTTAAACTGGCATCACCATATGGGCCTTTTACTGATAAGAATAAATTACATCAGACCCCGGGAGACAGAGTTCCCAACAACACACTGAGCCCTGTTCTCATCCATGGACAGCACATTATTATTAATTTTACATGCTAATATTGAAAATAATTAATGCATTCCCACATTCAAAGGGACTTAGAACTATCTCAGTGAAGGTTAAAACTAGTACAATATATAAAGCGCAGTTGGAAAATCAAGTGTGCAAGTAACAAAGTTGTTGTTTTAATATAAAATAGGGGGATCCCTCATTCACCCTCTTGTACACATGTGCCCCAAACCACATTTTTAAAAAAAATTTATTTGGTTTATTTTTATTTATTTATTTGAGAGTGACAGAAAGAGAAAGAGGCAGAGAGAGAGAGAATGGGCACACCAGGGCTTTCAGCCACAGCAGACGAATTCCAGATGCATGTGCCCCCTTTTGCATCTGGCTAACGTGGGTCCTGGGCAATCGAATCTCGAACCAGGGTCCTTAGGCATCATAGGCAAGTGCTTAACCACTAAGCCATCTTTCCAGCCCCCAAACCACTTTTTTTTTTTTTTTTTTTTTAAGCAGGTGATCACTTTATGTCAGATGTGCACACGGGGCAGATCTACGGGGACATAAAGCAGCAGTGGCCGAGGGGTAGAGGCTCAGGGGAGGTGTACAGTTCCTGATAATGGGTATTGGATTTTGTTCAGGGGTGACAATATTTTAAAACTGATTGTGGTGGATGCACAACTCTGTCAAGCATCATAGCTTGACTGGCCTGTGACTTACATCTCAGTTGTGTTGCCAAACCACATTTTTGATCATTGTTAGCCATACCAACTTTATGACATCTTCTTGATTTTCCTTTATTGTCAAAGATGACTCTCAGGAGAGGAGTACTTCTTTTTGGACATGAACCAGACTAATGAGGGTAGATTTTGCTGTGAATTTGTGTAATTTTGACCTGATTTATAATGCATATGAAGATATTTGTTATGCATATTAAAGAGCAAGGAGTGGAGTTTACTTACAGTGTATTTCTAGCACCTGCATGGCTACCTGGGGGGTAGCGTTGAGGGACTCGTGGTCTACTCTACAGATGACCGCCACGCCATCGTCGCTCCGGTCCACTCGGAAATCCAACGTGCTGCTGACCGTGAATGTCTTGCGGTTTGCGTCCTCCTCTTTCAAATACTTTACATCTGAAAATTAAATGTGTGAATAAAGCTTTGTGACATTTTTTCATAACATAGTACATCTCATTCATGAAAGACTTCTGGTCAACTTTTAAAATTGACAAGAGGTCTTTCATCATTTCACTGGTTGACTTTTAAAACCTAATTAATTATTAACAGATAGTAAAGCTAGACAAACGTTACATATTTTGTTCTGGAAAACATATGTAATTGTGTAAACAATCTGAAACATGCACAAAAATGGAAAATTCGTTTGGCATTGGATACATTTCAGTTTTCTAAAAACACAATACTTCCAAAAAGTTTTAAGGGTTTAAAACAGATGATTACAAATGAAAGGATGGTGTGCAATTTTTACTTCTTTGTTTTCAAGATTACCTACATTGCTTTCAGGTGCAAAATTCTTCTCTACACTCCCTCTGAAAAATGCATACCATTTCAAAAATGTAGCCATTCCTTCTGCTTATATTTTAAGGGTTACTAAAATACATTTGCAATGTCTCTGAACAATAATAATCAGTTGGAAAGGGGAAATGTATTGCTCTTTGGTTATGACAAGGATAATACACTATATATATATATATATATGATCTTATTTTAACATGAATGACATGAAGCAAATGAGATTTTATAGACCATCCAGTGGAGAAATTGACATCTTTGGTAAAGAAAAGGAGCAGTGTCATTTGAATATTGTGATTATTTAAATGAATATTTGCATTGAAATTTACACTAAGATGAATAATATCACTTGGCTGAGGAGCCTATTTCAGCCTAAGTGAGAGCACTCTCCTGGAGATGTGACTTCACGTGCTGCTAGCTAAGTTTACTTCTGTGTATGTCAAATCTGTTGTTAAATGTGAATTTATGGATTATTTGATCTGTGTGAAGAAATTCCTCAAGTCTGAATAAGCTGATGCAAAGACAACAATTTCAACAGATTAGAGAACCAAATGATAGGCTCAGGTTAAGATACCATTCTAAGAAGATCTTAAATGTGGTTGAGAAAAAGCTGTTCTTGGATTTATTATATTTTACTTATTTATTTTCTTATCATTCATTAGCAAATAAACAGTGGCATATTTGGGAAATGAATACTTTCACTTAAAATGAACAAGCTATTTTTACCTTTTATTCATTAATTCATTGGAAAACAGTTAAAACATAAATCATAAGAAACAAGTCTATGTTTCATTTCTTCATTTTGCCAATTTTTGCAAATATTTTTAATTAAAAAAATTGACTTTGATGTTCTTGATGAGTAGACATTGGTATGATTCACCAAATTTTACTTGTTTTCACTGAAGTAAAATTAATATTTATCTTAGTGACTAATCTTAAAATAAAAAAAGTTAGTAAGTGATAATGCTAGATAAATGTTAAACAGTTTGTTACGTTATGTTATTAGGTTAATATGTTTTGAAAAAAAATCTCAATAATTTCACCACTGAAAAAGAGATACAGTTCTTGGGCCATTTTGGGAAGTAAGAAAAATCTCTTACACTTAGAAAGAGTGAGAACTCTCATTTTGAGGAGGGCAAAGTTTCATGTGTGTATGTGGTATGTGTGTGTGTGTGTTTGTTTGCTTGTAGGGGCCAGAGAATGATGTCAGGTGTCTTTCTTGGCTGCTTTCCACCTCATTTTCTATGCTCACTGATTAAGCTCATCTACCTACCTGCCCTGCCCCAAGTGCTGGGATTACAGGCATTGAGCTGATTACAGGGCATGCACATAGGTACTACTCATCTGATTTCCGGTCTCATGCTTCCTGAACAAGCACATTAGCTCATAAATCATTTGCCTGGCCCCTGGTCATTCTTTAAATCTGGGTTGTGGGCATATCATGCCTCAAAATAGATGTCAGAAATCCTCTAATATAGTTTCTAAATGTGCCTAAAGAAAAATTCTTCATGTATGTTTCTCAACAAAATCATCTCCATGTTTTGGTAAAAGTCTCAAGCTACAGAGCTATATGGAACTATGTGGTCTTTTAGATTGTTTTGAAGAGACTAGCATTGCAGAACAGATATCTTCTCATATTTGGAATTTAAAATCTTTGAGCTCACTATCAGTTAAGGTGGGAGAGAATAATAGCTGAAAATATTAGTTAGACTGTTGGAGCTACAAAATTAATACCTTTAAAATCTTGACTTAACTTATGGTAGCTTGAATGCCCCCGGAAAGGCTCAGGTGTTATATTAAAAATCAGTTTGCAGATTCTGCTGCTAGTAGACAGTCTTCTACTTGCAGGGGTGCAGGGTATAAGGGAAGCATGTCACTGGGTGTGGAACTGAATTCCAGCCTAAGGTATGAAGAGAAGTGTGAGCTCAGCAGGTTTGTGTCTGCTTGCTACTGGTCTGTGCTTGCTTCCAGTTCGGGCTGCTTGGTGGTGTCTCTCTGTTTGGATTTATGAATGGAAGCCTGCTTTTTTCTGCCACTGATGGAAATTCAAGTTGGATCTCTAAACTGAAATGAATCTCTTCCTCCTATAAACTGTCTGGTTTGGAAGTTCATCCCAGCTACTTGGAGCTGACTACAACAATTATCTAGTAAACAAAACTGTCATTTAGTCTTTTTATATTCCAGTCTTCCCATAAACTAGCAGCTTTTAGCCAATGTCCCCATATCCATCTTTCCTTGCTTTCTAATAGTAGACTACCTCCCTCAGTCTCCGATTTTGAATAGTTTAGGTTGGAGTTTTAGAAAGAAAATCCTCTTCAGTGCAGTTCCCAGGGAAGTCACCTTGTCTCCACAGTGGTTTGAACACACCCTGAGCAAAACTATCTGAACTATTCTGATTCATTTGCTCTCTTCACTTGTGTGATTTTGATGCCATTTATACAGACTTGAAAAGCATATACTTCCACTTTTGTCAAGAGAATTCATTTCCCTCAATTTGAGGTAGACCTTCCTACCAGCCAGGCACCCAGAGAGGACCAGTTCCTTTTTAATCCATTGCAAAGCTAATAGGTCACGCTGGGAACAAGGCAGGTCTGAGCGTCATTCTCTCCACATGGAAAGCGCCATCCTTTTTACCTTTGGAAAGATCACTTAGGAATTATGTAGGATGTGAGGAGGTGTCATCTCCTGCTTGAGCCTTCCCTTATCTGGCCATGAACAAAACAGCTGCTTCTCAGTGTGAACCCCAGGTATTAATGCTTAGCAACCACATTTCATTAAAGTGTTCACAGTCAGGGTTGATAGAAGTGATACTTGATGGATTAGATGATAATTTCTGTGAAGAAATCAAGGAATGCATTTGAATCACCTTTGTAGTTACTAATGCCATTGGGCACCTTGTCAATAAACTGGTTTTATTCTCTCTTGCCGCACAGAAGTAAAGAGGACACATTACATGAGGCTTGGTTTTGGTGTCAGTTGTTAGAAGTCAGCACCCTACAAGTCTTGGTACTTGTGATTACTATTTAACAGACCTTACATAGGTGATAGTTTCTAAAACTAAATGCATTAGTTTTTAGACGGACAAAATTTGCCTCTTTTTCTCTTAATTGACATAAGAATCTCTTTTAGCTAACATATTCAGTAACTTAGAATCCAATATTAAAGCCAGGAATATCAAAACTTGCATACAATCCAATTTAATCTTAAATTAAATAGTCGAAGTTTAATCTTAAATTAAATAGTCAAAGTTTACAAAGTGTTTCAAGTATTCAAGCATGGCTTTTAATTTTATATTTGGTTTAATGACTTTCAGACTAAATACAGTGATGTCAGGTCTTTCAGAGTATCTAACTGACTCTATCCCTTATGCTCTTCAGAAGGCTTCTTAACAAATTCTTGAAGCAATATATATGCCTTGTGCATATGAGCCATACTTCATATACCTCCATTCTAAAAGATCCTTCTCATCACATGTGACTTTCGTAAGCGTAAGAGTTCTAATTCTGATTGGTGACAGTCTTAAATGGATGCCATTGTCATTAAATTATAATGTAGAGGAACTGCTCCTTTGAGCAAAACACACTCTTGAAATTCATTTCTAATTAAGAGATCTCAAAATGCCAGGTAAAGTAATATAAATTTCATGGAGGATTGGTTGTGGAGAGGGTAATTCAACCAATTCTAAAATCTTACTCAATTTGTCTAGACAAAGAATGTTAGCACTTTGTAGATGAATTTTCTTTCATTGCTGTGTCATAAGTTTGTAAAAAAAAGTACTACAAGCACCAATTATTTGAATCCTTACCTGGATATGCCAGGCATGGCTGTATTCTGTGTAACCACTGTGTTTAAACGCATGGACTCAGAGAGAGATTTTTTGTTTGTTTGTTTGTTTCAGTCCTAGACACATGTCACATGTCTTACCAAATTGGTTTGTGGAAGTAATATGTAAATGATCATATCTCCTTTTATTTCATAGCTAAAATGTATTAAGAGTTGATCCTATGTCACTGTTATGTGTGAAAATATCTATACAAATAATATGCTTCTAATTTTCTTTAGATTTGCTGTATTGATTTGTCTATTATCAGTGCTATTATTTTTTCTATTAGTTAATCTGTAAGTCCTTTAAAAACAGTCATTCATTTGCACATGTGTATATAGGCATGCCAGGGTCTATTGCTCATGAAAAATACACACCATAAACTTGTTTCACAATGTATCTGGCTCCATGTTGCCTTGGTAATTGAACTCAAGTCAATTAGCTTTGGAAGCGAGTGCCTTTAAACCCCAAACCATCTTCCCAGTAACTAATCTATAAATCTTGTATTTATGCCAATCCTTTAAAATGTAACATGAGTTAGTAGGAAAATTTTGTCTCAAACACACATATTATACCAAGTTTCACCTAAATGATTGCATTGGAACAATATGAAGAATAAGTGAGGTTTAACACCCTAAAATAATATCACCTGAAGGTCAGTTAAAAAGAATAATCTATAAGGGTCAAAGTCATATCCTTTGAAATTTACTCCATTCAAGTCTTAGCTCATGTCTTCCAAACAATTCATTAATCCTGCATTTAAGAGCACATTTCTATTTTTCATCTATATTCAGATTTCTGTTCCTTAATTAGAACACAGTTGCCCGTTCTAAAAGCATTCAGTAACAAGAAAGTGAAGGCATTTAAAAACGCTAAGGTAAAGAATGAATACATTTCGCTGGGCGTGGTGGCGCATGCCTTTAATCCCAGCACTCAGGAGGCAGAGGTAGGAAGATTGCTGTGAGTTCTAGGCCACCCTGAGACTCCATAGTGAATTCCAGGTCAGCCTGGGCTAGAGTGAGATCCTACCTCAAAAAACCAAAAAAAAAAAAAAAAAAAAAAAAAAGAATGAATACATTTTATTGAAGTATTTTGTTAATTACATGCATAAAAGACTTTCCAGGAATTATGAAAGATAGGATATTTGGAAGAACAAGACTATCTCAGAAATTCAGTTGTAATTGCAGGGGTTAATCCAAGAGACAGATTAGCATATCCTCAAAGTAATCTTATTTATTTAGTCTTAAATATTCTTTTTTAAAACAAACAGAAGAAATATGGACATTACATACTCTTAAACTTAACTAACATAATGAGTTTTAAAGCTATATTTGTTAATTATATCCAGTTCTATCTCCTTTTGACTTAATATCTGTTCTGAAACTTTGAAGGTATGTCCTACATAATATGTAGGCTTTATCTTGGATTCTTTGTGCTCTGTTTATCTTCTGGTAACTATTCGTAAATAAAAATTCCTAAAAGAGGTAGGAATGAAAACAGATAGCATAATTTTTATAACTTTAGTCCCACACCAAAATATTTTGTTAATAGTTCTTTAAGGTTTTAAAACAGAATGAAAGTCATAATAGTAAAAATTATCAGAGTAAAAATGAGTTTCTTTTTCCTCATCATATATGTAGATAGTGAATTTAAATTCAAATATTTGCAGGATTTTTTCACTAAAATAGTAAATTATGATTCTATATAATTTATTTGCTAGGCATTCCTTGCCCAAAATTTGTCATGTTCTATAGCATATCACTAGAGTTCATTACTCTTTTCAAAAAAAATCACACGCACAACATGTACATGCACATACTTGGATACATTTTAGGATATGTTCTCTAAATTATATCTTTAGTCCTAATGAAAGACGTAAATAATCGATGATTCAAATACAAGGGAAACCAAAAACTGGTTACAGAGACAAAATGTTGTTAGACCACATGGGGCTGGTCGATCATGACTTCATTATCTCTGAAGAATAAGCTTTCTGATTCTAACTAAAATCACCCATACTGTTTTCTACCAATTTGCAGTATGCCAATGCATTAAAGTTTTCAATAAAAGTGACATAAAAAGAAATGGTCAGATGAACCTTATAGTAAACGTTTTCACTTTGAAGTAACTTCAAAGTTCCTGATTCTAAGCTGGATACCTAAGCATGGACAGTATATTTATCTATAATAAAATGCACCTCCTTCTCAACTATATTGTAATAACATTTTATTGCAAACCCCTCTAATGATAATATTTGGCAGAAAATGTTTCACTGTTCATTCTTTAGAATATCTTTTAAAATTATGTAAATATGTTTATGCATTTTAAGTATGTTGAAAGCATCAGATAACTGGGGCTTATTTGAAACATAAAGATGATAAGATTCTCTAGTCACAAATCAATGTATCTTATGAAGTGTTGAAGGGTTAGTTATATGTAAGAAAAATCAACTTATTTTTCATCTTATTATAAAATACAATTTCAATCATGAGGATACCTACTATGAAAAATTAGATTTTCTAATAAATCACAATGTTTTTATTTAACATCTACTACCACAATCATTATCAGGTACCTTATTTTCTGAGTAATATTTTGCAATTGTGATTAACACCTGGGACCTTCAGGTTTAGTTTCTTTTTAGCTTTAACTAATTTGTCTTTTTCTTTTCCTCTCTCTTTATCTATCTTGTCTTTGTTCTTTAAGGTTTTATATGCTTCCATATAACTGGCATATTCAAAATCAGGAAATTGCTTATGACTTCACTTTACAGATGGTTAATAAGTATACTTTGAATTCATTGAGATAATGACTTTACTGTCAGGTAAAGTGCCACTTTCCCTGGAGTGAGTATGCTTATTTAGAATCAGTGAGTATGGTCAATGAGCAGCTGAGTCTCCTTTTTCTTTAGAGTAGATCTCTTTTTAAATTCTCTTATTATCTCTCTTCTGAAAAGCTAAGCTGTGCTTAGTTTAAAGTCTATTATGGACCTATTAAAAGATCTAAAGGAAATCATGTTTACAGATGTAAAACAAGATATGATAGCCCATCAAACTATGAAGATCAACAAATGGTAGACATTTTAAAAAGAAAATCCTAAGGTTGAAAAAAGCAATACCCAAAATAAAGAAATTTATTACTTGGATTTGTGAACTAAAAAAATTTGCAGTATAATTTGCATTATTGATTATTACAGATTGTGGTATATAAAGAACAGAAAAGAAAGAAAAAAGCCTATAGAAATGAACAGATCTGCATAGTAATTGGAATTGCCATTAAACACAAACCTTATTGATTAAGAGTATAAGCATGTGTACGCATGTGTGAGAGGGGAAGAGATAGAGGGAGAAAGAGAGAGGGGGGAGCAATGTGATGAAATACTTTGCTGGTATGTTCTAGTCAAGTGAAATACATACATACATACATACATACATACATACATACATACACACACATAGTCTGTGTATGTGCAAGCAGTGGATCCCAAGAACATAAGTACAGAAGAATTTGATTTCAGGTAATCAAAGTAAAATTTTGGAAGGCAAAAAGGAACAAACGAAATGTCTGAAAAGTATGGAAAGTAGGAATAATTTTTGCAAGGCATAGAATCCCCAAGACTAACAACTGATTTCACAATGGAAGCCAAGAAGAAACAGGATGTTGGATAGCACACCATTTTAAAAAGAAGAAAAACTTAATAAACAAGAACCTATTTCTAGCTGAACCTAGGTATGCACATCTGTAATTTAGCCAAAAGCAGAGGCAGGGAGTTCCTGAGTTTAAGCCAGCTTGGACTGCCTAGTGGGTTCTAGGCCAGTCAGCACTGAATATATAAAACACTTTCTCAAAGAAAACACACATACACACACACACACACACACACACACACACACACACACACACACACAGAGAGAGAGAGAGAGAGAGAGAGAGAGAGAGAGAGAGAATATAGAGTCATCTTCTATGTGACAGGAAGCAGTCCTAAAGGAACAGATGGAAATAAGCTGGATAAAATTTGTATAGTGATTAAGTTTCTCCAACATAGGGAACAAAGAATACCAGTTTGACTATAATATATAGATTTGATATAGGCATAGGAGTCCTAAATGATAGGAATGTGTACTTGCTTTACCACATAAAAAGTCATTTGTTTAAGATATGAATAAAACATAATTTTAAAAGCTCTTTTTCTCAAGAGACTCATTAAGAATACATGAAATTCAACACAAAATTCTATCCATGTATTTCATTGTATTCACTCCAGAAATTTACTTTCTAATAATGGATAAGAACCTATAATAGTATCAACATTTTTGTGACTAAAAGAATGTCTAATCTTCAAAACTATCAAGACTGATAGTTTAAAATATTCTATCACAGTGAGTACAGATTTATTTCACTCTCTATTAAAATATAATATCATTTCAATAAAAGTGTTCTTCATCTACATTTCAAAACAAAGACAAGAGCATTTTCTTCCAGCTTAGTTGAAATAACAGGGACATATTTCCTTCACCTAAGGAAAACAGGTTTTAAGACATTGACTACTGTTGTAATGAACAGTGCTGAGGGAGAAAAGCAACTGAGCTGCAGTCTATCATGCTCTTGTGGGATTTTTCAGGATGTAATGTATGGACAGGAACTGTGTTGAAACACTCAGAGATGAATCTGGCATCTGAGAAGGCTATACTACAACTGAAGGTGTCTTCTGGAGTGGTAAGCAAAATTTTATGGACTATTCAGATGAAAGTGTTAAAATACTAAGTGCAGACAGCATTAACTTCAAGGCTTGGATTATAAGCTTTCAAAGAGGAAAGAAAGACTACAGGGGACTTCGTTGGAACTGGGCTACTGGCATAAGGGCTGGCTGTGTCCTGCTGCCCAGGCCTAAATAGTTTAATCAAGGTTAAATTTGTAATAGACTGATATACTTAGCTAGAGATATTGGATTAAGAGATTTAAATTTGGATTTGTTTGTTTGGGTTTCTTGAGGTAGGGTTTCACTCTAGCCCAGGCTGACCTGGAATTCCCTATGTAGCCGCAGGATGGCCTAAAACTCATGGTAATCCTCCTACCTCCGCCTCCCGAGTGCTGGGATGAAAGGCATTCACCACCACACCCGGCTGAGACTTAACATTTTAAGCTAAAAAACCTCAAGCAACATAAAATGACAGGCACGAAGACTAATTTTAGGTTATGATAACTCAATATACATTGTTTTTGTCTCCCCTTGCTATGTCTTATACCAGTTTAAATTGTTTACTCTGTGCCTTTATATGTTAGAAGTGTTTAACTTATTTAATTTTACAGGTCTTAATATCTTAAATTGGTCAAGACTGTGAGGACCTTTAAAATTAAACTAAATACAATATATAATATATAATAGTTATAAATCTACTGTGAGCCAGGGGCAGAATTTGTTAATTTAAATAGATGTGCTTCCTCCTGGCAGCTTGTGCCCAACCCTCCCTTACTGGGAAATGGCAGACAATCCACCTCCTGGGAGACTACCATGTGGCCCCCTTGGACTGACCCAGGTGGGGACAGGGGAGAAGTCTGCCCTCTCCTGGTGACTGGGCTCACTGGCCTTTTCCTGCACCTACTGGGCATTGACACATGCTGGGAAAAAAATCTAATTATGCCATTAGTCATATGCTTCAATGTTTCACTACTCTCGGGCTGCCTGATCAAATTAAAACAGATAATGGGGCTGGAGAGATGTCTTGGCGGTTAAGCGCTTGCCTGTGAAGCCTAAGGACCCCCATTCGAGGCTCGATTCTCCAGGACCCATGTTAGCCAGATTCACAAGGGGGCGCACATGTCTGGAGTTCATTTGCAGTGGCTGGAGGCCCTGGCGTGCCCATTCTCAATCTCTCTCTCTCTATCTGCCTCTTTCTCTCTGTCACTCTCAAATAAATAAATAAAAATGAACAACAAAAAAATAAAAAATAAAAAAATAAAAAAACAGATAATGGCCCCTGCTTTGTAAGCAAGGCCTTTATAGATTTTCTCTAGACCTGGAAAATCTCACATTCCATAGGCATTCCATACAACTCTCAAGTCTCAATTACAAAAACAAAAGGGGGAATCCTTACCCCCACATGACAAACTAAAAAAAGCCATCATTTACCCTAAATATTCTAGATTTTTCTAACAATTTATAATGTGTGATAGTTATAAATCTATTTGGAGCTAGGGGTGAAATGTGGTAATTTAAATAAATGGCCCCCAATATATTCAATTATTTATCTTAAGGTGTGATGGTGGGTTTTGGATTTCAATCTAAAGATACAAAGTATGCCTAGCAGGAGTTCCTAAAGTGTGCTGTGACATTTGGCTTTAGGCTTGTACTTTTAATGTCTAACTATCCTTCATACTCACAGCTTTATAGTAGCTCCTGAGAAAGTTCAAACTGTACCTCCCTTTAAGATCTTGGGCTTGATCCTTACCCTAAATACAGTTTCACCTGTTAGATGTTCTATATACTAAGGTTGAAAGTTAAAACTCATTTGGAGTGTCATGTAGATTTTCAATGGATTTGTGTTACTTCTAAAAAATATAATGACAGTCAATAGCATTGGGAAAATACATTTATCTAATTCAGTTACATTCAGAGATTTTGTCATTACAAAATAATCATCTTATTTTTGATGCAGCTAAAGTTGATGATGACTTAATATCTGCTTTTAAGTCTACCTTGCCTGGATGGTATTCTCTCACTTCTTGGATAGGAAACTTTACTACCACAGGTGTTTGTCTTTTGCTCATTCTGTGTCTGCTACCCATACTCATTGAATGCCTTTTAAGATCCTTTATGGATATCCATACAGAAGTATATGGAATACAGCTACTGACCTGACCCTGACTTCCTGAGACATTATCTTAAATCCCCTGTAGAGGCTGGTAGTCAAAGACAGGTAAGATTCTTTCAAGTTAGGTCAACCTAAGACAGGGCATAAATGATGTAATCCATGTACTGATTATGGGTAAGGCCTAACTATCATAGAGAACAACCAAAGACAGACACAGTCCTTCTACACTGAGGCCCAGAAGGGCCCGGGATAAACAAAATAATAAATATAAAAGGGAAAGTTGTCTAAAGACATTTGGCTGGCCTTGTATCCATAGCTCTGGGCCATTTACCAAGACTTTAGCAACAAGACTTTACACCTACATGTAAACAAGATTATACACATTCAGTGTTACTGATAAGAGCTGGCCATTCCTTAATATTTATGTTTATATTGCTGAGATCAAAGGGTTTGTTTGTTTCCCAACATTGGGATAATATTTTGTACTAAAAAGTGATTAAAGTACAAAACCTCTGTAACAGAAAGGAATTTTTTAATGGAAACTTATGTAAAGCTCATGGGATTTTTGTCCATGGGAAAACTTTGTAAAAAAAAAAAAAAAACATTTGGGTACGAGTGAGAGACCTAAAATATCTGGGCCTTGCAGTACAGTTGCCCATATGACCTTAAAAATTTATGCAGCCACCTTCCCCATTCCTGTCCAGCTTTTCCCAATGTTTCCTCTGGGCATTTAGGCCCTACCTTCCCCTGATAATTCCAGTATAGATGTGGGATACATTTATCCTTCCTTCTGTACTTTTAACACAACTGAGCCCAGTGCTCAACGCTGCCCGCCTTCTAAAATGGTTTATGTTTGTGGAGGCGGGATGGCCTATGACTTTCTGCCCACCAATTGGATGGGCCTTTATGCCCCAGCCACCTTAATCCCAGATGTAGATATCATTTCTGGAAGCTAGATTCCCTAGCTGAGGTAGTCCTACAAAACAGGAGAGGACTAGACCTACTAACGGCCAATAGGGGAGGCGTATGTTTGTTTTTACAGGAAAAATGCCGCTTTTACATCAATAAATTGGGAATCATCCACAACAAGATTAAGAGGCTCCAGGAAGACTTGGAGAGGAGGCAGCAGGACCTCCAGGACAACCCGCTGTGGATGGGCTTACATGACTTCTTACCCTAGCTTCTCCCTCTACCTGGGCCCCTCCCCCTCCTTCTCCTTCTCCTTACTGTCAGGACTTGTGTAATTAACAAAATTACACAATTTATTCACCAGCAGCTAAAGACAATAAAACTTCATCAGGTCTAAATACATTACCACAGGCTAGCAATTCAGGAATTAAATTCCTCAGATGACCCACTGCCACCGCCTCTACCCTCCATGTGACCAATGATGGGTAAGATCCCCAGAGGGGAACAACCTAAGACAGGCCATGGAGTGGGCTCTCAGTAAGCTAAACACATTGTACCCAATGACGGGTAAGATCCCCAGAGGGGGACCACCTAAGACAGGGGCCACGGTGACTAATGCTCTTACAAAAACAAAAGGGAGAGATGTTGGGCCCTGAAAGGCCTGGGCATGAGGCCTAGTGGAACTTCCTGAGCCTAGCTAAAGTTTGGTGACCTGTCTCTGGCCAGCTGCAAGACGCCTAATAGCTTCTGATCTGCTACTACTTTCTCGCAGGAGTTGAAAATACCATTTCAATTTTTACAGTTTAATATTAGCCCTTACCTCTTCCCCCCTCCCCCTTTCCTGGTCCTAAAATCCCCACCTTCATCCCCAACATGATAAAGGCAACTGCTCATAGCAATAAAGTGAGTTCCTGCTTCCACAAGACTCCCGACTCAGTGTGGTTTTTCTCCGGTGGCTAGGAGAGGTTTCTGAGTCGTCGTATGCTCATCTTCCTCCTTAACCCCTTGGGAGGAACCAGCAGGCCTGGTCCTTCCATAGCACTACTTGCCCCAGGAGGAGCCCGGCACTTCAGCTCCTAGAAGTTACTTACAGTTCTTAGTCACATAGTTCTTTTGAACATGTAAAACACTTGCTTCCTTTCTTTCAGAAAAAGCAAGGAAAGTCCCTCTGATTATTTCATTTTTTTAATTAAATTTTGTTTATTTATTTATTTATTAGAGAGTGACAGGCAGAGGAAGAAAGAAGCAGAGAGAGGTACAGAGAGAGAATGGGTGTGCCAGGGCCTCCAGCAGCTGCAAACAAACTCCAGATGCATTCTCCCTCTTGTGCCTCTGGCTAACATGAGTCCTGGGGAATCGAGCCTCAAACCGGGGTCCTTAGGAGTCATAGGCAAGCACTTAACTGCTAAGCCATCTCTCCAGCCCTGATTATTTTCATTTTAAAAGAATTTATTTTGTGAGATACACTTTGGATGATACCCTTTGGATAATCTCAGAAAGGGTCTGTGGTTACATACATGTGTTCGCTTTGTTTATGCATGGCAATGCAATCAAGGCATTCCTACCACTTTATGTTTAGGATTCATTTACACACCTTATGTATGACACTTCATAAGAGTACAGTCAATGTCAGTTATTGAACTCTGGTTAATATATTGAAGTAAAAGCTAGTTATCTAGAAAAGAAAAATCTTAAAATTTTCTAATAAGAAATGCTCAAACTGCAAATTACCAAATGTATACCTAGAATGAAATTTCATTGCAGCTGTCAGCTCTTAGGGAACCGAACAGTTTAGGAAGGCAGTGCACATCTGTTTTTTACACTAAATGGCAGAGATTTAGAGTTCCTTCTACCCAGAATATTAATGGCTGTAGTGAAACACCTGTGGTTTTGGACACAGAGCTACCCAGAGGCACAAAGGGAATGCCTGAGTCAACTCAGAGCAGGGTTTGGGGCCCAGAGTTAGATGGGATTGTAATCATTTTATTCTACAGTTTAATGCCTATAGAAAGAAAATGCTATTACTGCACAAGAAATACATTCCAATCAACTTAATGTAACATAGAACATTTTCTACAGCACATATGACTCTCCCTCCTTTCTTGCTTCTCATATCTACATCACACAAAGTTTCAGTTATTTTGCCCACATGGTTTGACTCTGCATAAACAGAATTCCTTTCTGTAGCATGTCCCAGAATTTACTCTTAACTCAATCCAGATAATGAATTCTACTTACTAGGAGCCATTTATTCAATAAGCAGATATTTACAAGGTGACGGACTTTTTCAATGAACAATTGAGCTTTTATCTTTCTCACAAAGTAGGAGTGATTTCTCCTTTCACTGGGTTAAGATTGGAGCCAGTTAATATATATGTAGGTCTTATGCTTTTAGGCCTATCCAGGCCTTCAAATGTCTTAAAGAAACAGGATTATTGTGTTTATATTTGTACTTTTAATTTAGGGACTCATATAATGTGCCAGCTATGATTTTCTGAATGTAAGCATAGTAATATAAAGATAAAAATATCCGAACTCTATTCAGTGATTCTTTGAACTTGACAGCAAGTTTAAATCTTTTTAATGACAACTTCTATTCATATAAACAAGGTGTCTTGTACATAATTCCCTATAATGACCCATCTAAAATAATTGCAAGAACAGTTTCAGGCAAGCATTACTAGCCTAATCACTAGCAGATGAGAAGACAGAAGCTATAGAAGGAAGATTTCTCTGTCAATGACTGAAGAGTCCTAATATTCCTCAAGCTATGAGGACATCAAAGAGGTGCCTGTATCTCCTTCAAATATTGAATGTAATGCTGTCATATTATAATCCTTTCACCTACTCAACCAAAAAATCTACCATCAGAGCCCTGTAATCTGAGAATGAACAAGCCATATGTGAGATAACGGCACCTGTTAAAATGTGCGAACTTTAAACCCTTATCCCATTGCAGAGAAATGTAGCAAAATAGTACTTTCTAGTAGCTTTCTCACAGAAATATTAAAGTAAAATCCATGAAATACAGTTGCAGAGAAAAATAATGGCTTCTTACTAACCTTTATACTAAATTATTCTAAAAATAATTACCTCAATAACCCAAAACATCTTAAAAGCCTCCAAATCAAGGCTCTTGGTATCGCCATGTGAACTTTTACCCATTCAGGCCAGGTTTGTAAAACTTAGTCTGTCCTAAAATATTTACCACTTCACTTGTTTTTCTTCATATTATAAAGTACAACCAATTACTATTAGTGAAGTACTCAATGTATTACAGTTGACTATCCTGATAATATAAATGAGAAAAACCCATGGGTCATAAAGAAAATGCAAGGATATTGAGTATTAACTAACTAGTTAACTGTGTTTTATATTTAGGGAAATGACTAGTGTAGAAGATTAAAACTATCTTTGCAGTAATGTATTTAAGAAACATATACTATCATAGACTAAATATTTCACATGAAAGAGATGTATATGCAATAATTTGCAGGGGAAAGCATTCTTATACAGAAAGCAGATTTTAAACTTATCCTGCAGTTTAGGGATTTCCATCAGAAGTACTTAACAGAAAAGTGACCAGAACAAGTTCTTGACAAATAAGATAACTCTAGAAGCAAGATGAAAAATCTAAGTTGGGAAATCTCGACTAAGTATATCCCAGACGCAGGGTTAGGAAGGGTAGTAGTGAACCCTGCCAGAACACTGTCACACGATAACCTGAAAGTCCAGTGTAAGTTAGGTGAAGAAGCCACGTTAGTGCAGTAGGCAGAGTGTAAATCTCATTAACGTGAAACATTCCCAGTTTACCTCCTGTGCTTGTCAAAACTTGTCCAATGAGATGCATTTTTTTAAGTTTATGAATACGGCCATATTGGGATTAAACTATTAATAAAAATTATTTGGGGCAAAATTATAGAGTAACTAGGATAGGAAATAGTCAAAAATAATTACAGAGACAATAATCCAAAAATTTCCCCATAAAATAAGCAAATCTACCTGCTGAGTCAGCATGCCCACTACTGAGCATCAAATAATCTATTATGTAATATTAGGATTTAAAGTTAAAATGAAGGTTATGTTTGGCATCAGACTGTGTCATAGAAGTTTATCTTGACAATTATACTATGATCATGATACAAACAAATTGTTTAAACAATCATCATAAAGAATAATTAAGTTTAGATATTAATGTATTTGTGACATATGACCTAACATATCTGGAAATGGCGTTAAAAAAACACTGGAGAGATGGTTTATCAGGTAAGTTGCTAGCTTTCAAACCCTAAGGACTTATGTTCAACTCTTCAGGTCCCACATTATCCAGACATGCAAAGTTATGGAAGTGTGCAAGGTTGCACATGCGCACAAGGGTCATATATAGAGAGCACAATTGCAGTGGTTGGAGACCCACTCTTTCTTACTCTATCACTCTGGTTCTTGCTCTCATGCATTAAATAAATAAATAGGTAAACAAATAAATAAAAAGCCAGTCTGTTGGGCTTGCCTCAACACACACACACACACATGCACACACATATATACACACACACATACACATTTACACCATACTAGTTCTATCCATTTGATTCAATCATTGACTAATACCTCTCTTTTTTAAACTTATTCCCTCTTTAAAAATCTCAGTGTTTGTGTATATTTCTTTGTGTGTATTGTATGTATGTCTACACATGTATGTGAGAGATATTAAATGTGAATGCATGGAATAGATAAAATAGGCATTTACCTAACACAAGACATTATTTTGACTTTCATTGGGAATTACTAGAAACCAGACATTTATGTTTAGCTTTAATTTCTCTGAACTTTGTCATTCCAGAAAACTGTAAGTTGAGTAAATAATCAATGCCATTTTTTATTTATAAATTTTATGTACGAGTTCTGAAATAATAATTTCTTTTATGTACTGGTTTCTATTATCTAGACATCAATGTGCTTTTCCTGTATACTAATATGTGTATACTCTAGTTTTCTTATGATGTATATATTAAATTATAGAGTTTTTTCACATAAGAAGGGAAAGAAGCACACAGTGAGGATATTAATATACCTTCTAAAATTACCAGACTTTAGAAATGAGTGACTCTGGATCACTACATTTAATCAGTAAGCAATTTTGTGATCTAAAAAAATATATACAATGTTCTTTTTAAATTGTTGTACTCATTTTAGTGTAAGAGTTTAGATTTGGGTATTTGCCCATCCATTACCTTTAATTTCTTTGTCGTTTTTGAACCATCTTATATCAGCTGCAGGTTTACTGCCAGATGTTTTGCACGTCAGCTGCATTAAGTCTCCCTCCATAACTGGTGATGAAAAACCACTGATCTGAGGCTTTTCAGGAACACCTGAAAGAAGAATAATAAGATAAATAGCCATCAGTCTCCATATATGACACACATGTGTATGATAAAATGATGTTTTTTAGATATGTGCGCATATATGTATACATGTATATGTAGTATCCAGAATGTACATGTGAAATATAGGCAGCTCAAATTAGTTTTAAAATTAAATTGCAAAATTTCACCTGCAAAAATATTTTTTGTTAATCTTCAAAACAACCTTGCAAATAGCTTAAGAATTACCAAGTATAGCCATTTAGGAAGGTAGATTACACTGGGGCAAATCCATAAAATAAGTTTTCTGTTTTGACTACATCATGACCAAATTAAAATAGCACATTTGCTTTCTGATTATATAATTCTTAAGCCTTAGAAAGTATACTAACTGTACTTATTATAGGAGATTAAGTTTTAAATAAATTATTCATAAGTTCTTACACCTGTGCTGACATTTCTGATTGTTTTTTTAATAGAAAACATCTCTTAATGTTGTTTATATTAGACCTATAATTATAGTTTGGGAAAACATTTTGTGTGTTATTTTTAGCACTAACTACTATTACTACTATTTCTATTCCAAATAACAGAACAGAAAACCAACACATCAAAAAAGTACATGAGTGTTTTCAAAATCCGTTACCCCATATTTCTTGTCTTATTTTATTCACCTACCTTGGTAGAAGTTTACTAAGCATTCTTTTAATTATAGTTGGTAATAGATGCACTCTGAACCCTTTCTTATCATATGATTTAATTCAATTTTGAGAAGATTAAAATGAAAGAATTCCAGAAAGTTCCAGTATGAGAAACGCAAGGTAAAACAAGGGTAGAAGAGAAATAAATGCATTGCTATTAACTCACTAGTTGGTTTGTGTGTGAGTGTTCACCTTGGTAATATACTCTTCCTCTTTAAAAATTCTATGTCACACCACCACGATTCAATAAACCACATCTACAAGTCATTTCTCCTATGAGTCTTAGGTTGGCTCTTTTCAGAATCATACATCAACCTTAGGCAGTTGTTATCTTGAAACACACATTTCAGTGGGCATATTTTGTCCTAAGTGGCAAATACTTGAAGATTTTTATGCAATGGTTCCAGTGGGACTTGGAGTGACACATATTTCATATCCTATGCACAGAACCAATTCAGCAGCTCGATTAACTTTAATATTCCCACTACAAAGAATGGTATGCATTGGTTATTTTTAAATGCAACATTGTGCCGTTTATGTATTGAAAAAGAAAGGCAAGCTAGGACAAAAAAAAAAAATCAATCTTTAAATTTCTCAAACTTGTTCAGTACACAGGTGTGTTTCAATGAACTGCAGCGATTTTAGCTGATTGGGGCACCAGCGTCTGTGGAGTCGTGGAGCTCTGAGCTGTGGCTTTATTTCCTGTGAATCTCTGTGAATGTATTGCTTTTTCATGTCACTTTAACCTTTGGGAAAATGGTCCGATACTCAGAGAATAAAAGCACAAGGAAGCTACAAGCTGCATGCACAAGTGACATTATGTACTTCATTTAGGAATCTAGAAAATACAAATTTAAAAGAAAACGAGACACATGGAAATGTCAGGGCCATTTAAATGCACTAAAGTACAAAAGAAGGTCATTTCTGAAAGCCATGGGTTATTAGTGAAGTCCACGTTGTGTGATATACGATAGAATGAAGGAGCACACCTTACACATAAGGTGAACTCATTAAGCTCAGTATGCTGCCACTGTGTGCAAGAAATAGAATCTTACCATGTAACAATGGTTTTGATATAAAATTAATTAGAAACTGTTACTAGCTAAGGCATAAAATGGCTGCATGATTTATTTGTATCTCCCATTGTCTGTGTGCTAAATGATGGAAGCAACTAAGTGATTCTAGAACACCCTTTTTGTCATGCAGCAAAAAAGAAATTAAATGACAGAGACTCTTAAGCTCTTCAACATGTCTTTTCCCAGTGAACCAAGATGCTGTTGCAGTGTTTGTCTCTCTGGGTTTTACAACTACATGGTGTTAATCCCTTGCACTTACCCAGAACAGTGAGATAGGCCTTGGAAGTTTTGACAGGCATTGTAAATAAGGAGCAGGTGTACTGTCCTTCATCAGAGAGAGATACATCGCTGACACTGATACTCAATTCATGCCAAGAAGCGCGAACCAGCTCGATCCGATTGTCCCTTAAAGCTGCAAAGAGAAATGTTGAAAATATGAATAGCAATATTATAAACTGTGGTTGTTTTAAATGATGGATTTTCAATACTAATCAATTGACAATTTATTTGGTCATGCATACTACTTCCAGAAACAGTTTAAAAGAAGGTCCAAGCATATTTAAATGGTCTAATACATTTAAAAAAAAAAAACAAAAACCTCAAAGCACAGTTAGGAGCCCCTTAGATCATAAGTAACTTTAATGAGATTATCCAATCTAGTACTTTACTTTGCAAGAGGCAGGGGATGATGGTGCTGAAAATAGCTTTCTTTCACAAAGTCTTTTCATTGAAGGTCAACACCAAGAAAAAGTATGAAAACGACAGGTTTATTTCTGAGCACAAATAATTGGGGGACTATGACCGCTACAGGTCTTCCCAGCCAGCAACAAATTACATGGGCATATGAAAAATCCCCTGTAGGAGAGACATTTTTTGAACAATATTCAAATCTAAACTGACATGTAACAGAAAAGTATCTGTAAGCTACCTTATGATTATATTTGCTTGCATTGCTTGGTGTACTATGCTAACATATTCCCAGGTTAAAAATCTTTTCCTTCACAGACACTTGTTTTTCTAGAATGTCTCAGAATATTATAGAATTGTGCTCCCTCTGGACTCATCTTGGGGAATAATGAAAGTTAATTATGTGCAATAAGTTCTAACGTCAAGGTAGAAATAAATAAGAGTGTTCTGAAAGACAGTGAAAGAAAGAAGTGCTGGTTAAGGACACCAGTGTCTAAGGACTAATGCAAGAGGCTCCTCACCAACAGGAAAGATGATTCAGGTCCATGTTCTCCAAATCACACCTAGCAACATAATGTGGTCTCAAATGGGCATTCCAAGAACAATGTGAGAAGAGAATGAGACACCCACAGGAGCATGAAGAAGGAGTCTTACTGACAACAAACAACAGGAAGCATCACTTCATATGTAGTCTGAGCCTCTACTTTCCCATCTGGAGGCAATGTGTGCATTAGAAGCTAGAACAGTATAGAAGTGAGGTATTCCCTCAGCCAATTCAGCCCTGAGAGTGATTCTTCCCATGTACTAAGTATTTCTTCCCCTACCTAGAACAGCACACAGATCAAATAGGGATGTTTGTCTGGCTTCTGAGGTAGTATCCACAGAATCAGTGTGAGTCTGTGTGGAACTAGATAGATCACTTTGTCCAAATAACATCACATCATCTTCAAAATTGTTTTCACATATATAAACAATAAATACAAGCTGAGACCTGAGTGCTGTTAATCCTAAACAGACTGAATGATTCCTAAAATACACAATCACATAAACAAACGTAAAACCATCTAGCACCTAGAATGTTCCATAAATAATAGCTAAAGTAATTATGATATGACAAAATAAAAATCACTGGTTGGGGCTAAGGTAAAAGAGCTTACTGCACAAGCATGACTGCCTGAGTTTGATCCCTAACACTGAAATAAAAGGCTGGGCACGCCCACTACACATGCCTGTAGCCTGGGTATAGGGCTTGTGAGAGGATATTTGAGGTGAACTGTCCAGCTAATCTAATGGAAGCAGGGATGGATAAGTGTTCCAGTTGCAGGGAGAGACACTGTCCCAAGAAAATAAGGCAGAGGAGTGATAGTGATTGAGGAAGACACCCAACATCTACATCTGACTTTGCACTGATGTACAAGTTGTGTATGCATCTGCACACATGGATACATACACACACACTCACATCATGTATACTACACATACACCTCCCAAAGTCACCAACCAAACCAATTATAGTGAAATCATAATTTTAATGAAAATAATAGTCAACTAAAGCCAATGATATGTATCTGAGATTAGAATGATCTAACATAGATTTTCAGTCACAGTCATATAAACACATTTTAAGAATCAATTACTAACAATATTGAAATAAAAAAAATGTAGTTCAGTCAGAAAAATAAATTATTATCTGGGCATAGTGGCTCACATGCCTGAGAAACCTAAGGAGCCAGGTTGAATTCTCTAGGTACCATGTAAGCCAGATGCACATGTTTCTGGAGTGTATTTGCAGTAGCTAGAGGCTCTGTCACAGCCATTCTCTCTCTCTCTCTTCCCCTCTCTCTGTCTCTAATACATAAATAGAAATAAATCTTAAAATAAAAATCACAATAAGTATGTGACAACATTTAATTCACTACTAGGAAAAGCTACAGAAGGATACACCCAAACTGTAAATGAATCCATTTATACAATGTTTTCAAAAAAGAAAACTGTATCAGTGGAAGACAGATAAGTGGATGCCAAAGTCCATGTATAGAGGGCAGTGGGTGTGGGTGGAAGAGAATGGAATAAGGAATCCTTGTAGTAATGGACGATCTTGTATCGTGACTTCAGTGACAGACATATGAAATTAATCATGCAATAATGCACATATTCACATCCATAAAAAGACATACATGCACAAACAAAAATTTTAATATGTAAAACTTGGTAAAACTAGATCATATTATTAAACAATGTCAAAATCAGTTTATTCATTATAATATTATGTTGTAGATTTGCAAGGCATTAATTTGGTGGGGGTCACTCATTATTATTTCTAACAGCTACATATCAATCTATATATAACCTCAAATTTACAGGAATTTAGGTTAATTTTGTAGACTAGGGTAAAGGTTATGGCATCAAAACTTAAAAGTAGATACTTATTACAAAAAAGGATCTCAAATGCCAAATATTTTTTAAATTACCTGTCATTTCCTTATCTGCTTTGTAAGAGAAGTTTCCAGTTATGTAATATATAACTTTTGGGGGTGATTCCAACTTCCTTGATTTTGAACATCTTAAAGAATATATTGCCTGAATACTCAAATAACAAAAATCTAAATAATTATAGATCTTATAGATCCTTTGCTACCATGCTTTAATTTTAATTTATATAGATGTGTTACATGTAAATAGGGCTGAGTCTTATTTTTATTAATTATGAAAAATAAGGCAGGTCTCAATCTGGTTTTCTTTTTTTGTTTGTTTGTTTTGTTTTTATTTTTCGAGGTATGGTCTCACTCTAGTCCGGGATGACCTGGAACTCTCTATGTATTCTCAGGGTGTGGCCTTGAACTCATGGGGATCCTCCTACCTCTGCCTCCCAAGTGCTGGGATTAAAGGCATGCGCCACCATGCCTGGCTTTCAATATGTTTTTGTTTATAATTTCGTTAGACATACTATCCTCCTTCCTTCCCTCCCTCCCTTTCTTCCTTTCTCCTGTTAGCTTTTTATTTCTTCTTTTTTTTTTCTTTTTTCTCATGGTGGTTATCAAATATGGAGATTTAGTCCTTATTAAACAAGCACTCCACCTCACAACAGAACCCCTATCCACAGTACACATTTCTTAACAACTAATAGAACTATTTTATACTCTACGTTTTTATATGTCATAAGGCATACATTGAAAGGCCAGAAGAAAACACTTGGAGACAAACAGATTATTTGCAAATCAGCAACTCATGCTACCTTTATCATTTCTGAAAGCTATGACTATTTTATATAAATATAGTTCATGTTTATTTTACAAAAATACAGTAATTTAATATATCTAACTATTAAATATATGCATGTATATACACACAGATAAATATCACATATTTTTATAAAAGTAAAAGTTCCTACCATGGTTTTATGAAAATAAAACCTTATGTTTTCATTTACCCTAATACAGGTCTCAATGAAGATAAAGTTAAAATAATCAGCAAAGTGTGAGAAAAGAAATTTAATTTCCTTAAGCTGGAACTGTTTGTAGAAATAGTAAATCTGAATTTTTCAGTGCATATAAATATAAACCCTTTATAATTTAAATATTTTGCATGAAATAAACCTCAAAATATCAAATCAAAAACCGAGCTCATATCTATATGAGGTCAAGTTTCTCATTAATAATGACTAACACACTATATAATACCTTGACACTTTAAAAGATATTTTTATTTATCTGAAAGCAGATAGAGATAGGATGAAGAGAGACAGACAGAGAATGGGCACACCAGGGCCTCCATCTAGTGCAAACAAACTCCAGATGCATGCACCACTTTGTGCATCTGGCTTTACATGGACACTGGGGAATCAAAACCCAGTTGGCTAACAGATCACTCAGTGGAAGGGAACCCATAAGTGGAACTGAGAAAGAAGTCAGAATCATATCCAAAAAACAAGTTTGTTCTCCAATATCAACCTCCCACCAATCTTGTACCACAAAAGAACCTACACCCACTAAATTCTCTCTAAACTAATAATGGTTACCCCATTTATCCAGTGCTGACTTCGCTCTGGTTGGAGAATATGCTTCTCTTTTTCAGATGGATGCAGAGCCTGAGGACAGACTCATCCCATTACACCTCATCAAGGCCCCAGCTGAAACTAAGACTTATTGGAGAAACGAGCAATAGTGCTGCTTTCTTGGTGAACCTGGTACCAGTCAAAGGGTGAAGGAGATAGACACAGAGAACACTCAACTCCTACCAAACCAGATGTCCAAAGACACAGAGACTCCAAGACCTCATCATGGAAGTACACCTAAAATGAACCCAAAATGGCTCAGTGAAATTCATGGAAGAGGGGGCGGAAAGATTATTAGAGCATCAATTTGGGACATTATGCACAGAGACGTTGCTACTTCCCCATAACTGTCAGCTAACACCACAATGCAGGACCTACAATCCCCATGGGGATAACTGGAATCCCCAAAGAGGAAGGCCCCTTTGGTGGAGGTGGGGTACAGGGATGAGGGTAAGGATGGTACCAACATGTGCTGTTTACTACTGAGTATGTACATAACTAATAAAGGAAAACATGTAAATAACAAAACAAAACAAAAATCCAGTCTTTAGGCTTTGCAAGATAGAGCCTTAACTGCTAAGCTATCTCTCCAGTCCTATATTAACATTTGTAAAACATTTTTTTTTAACTTTGAAAACTAAAAACCTCGACCCTGAAAATCAGAATTCCAGAAATTTAAGTTTCATTAAATGTGTGAATCTGAAAAATTTTCTTAGATATTATTCACCTGTCTGCTGTGTGTTAGTTTGAAATTGCTATATGAGAATAAACATAAAATGAATATTAAATGCACAAATTCCCAAGATCTAAGTCATTGTCAAGAATTTTATTTCATACTTTTAATATTTTTGAGACAGGGTCTCACTCTGACTTATCCTGGAACTCACTCTGTAGACCAAGTTGCTTTTGAATTTGTGACAATCCTCCTGGCTGTGCCTCCTGCATGCTGGGTTTACAGGTATGCACCATCAGCAGGCCACTTTTTTGTTGTGTAAATTTCTCTGCTAGTTTATTTACAGTAAATAGAGATGCTTAATGAGGGTATCACTTGAATGTTTTGAATAAATTCTATTTCTACTGCATTAATCCTTTCCTACCATAAATACCTATGTTGTCTAAAGCTTACTTTCAAACAGCATATCAATTCTAAGAGAAAAAAAGGAAAGGCCTGCAGAAGTCCAAAGAGGGATTCACTATAACTGAATGGGTTCCCTGTGAACAGGAAGCTTGTCTCACTATCTCAGCACCCTATGCCAGCGCTATCTGCGCAGTAGGCATTCAGTAAGTACTATTGAACTGACACAGAGAACTAAATTCTGTCTATATATGATAAGAACAGAGTCAAAAAGAACTGAACGAGGAAGTCCTCTTCACTATCTCTCCACAGGATGCCCTGTGGGAAAAAGCTAAAAAAGGTGAAAAAAGTTCCCATTTAGATGTCATTGAGCATAAAGACCAGACACTAAGCAGATGTTTAACGTGGTGATAGTTCATTGAAAAAGTGATTTAAAACGCTAAGTAAGTGATCACTGAAAAATATTATTTTACCATGCATTTTTTCATTTGAACACAAACTGATAATTAATTAGTGACCAACATTATTATTTAACATTTCAGTATAGGAAGTCCAAACTATATATAAAGAATTATAATACTGTTATTTTTTTTTAAATTTTTTTTAATTGTTTATTTATTTATTTGAGAGCAACAGACAGAGAGAGAAAGAGGCAAACAGACAGAGAGAGAGAATGGGCGCGCCAGGGCCTCCAACCACTGCAAACGAACTCCAGATGCGTTGCGCCCCCTTGTGCATCTGGCTAAGGTGGGTCCTGGGTAGTTGAGCCTCGAACCGGGGTCCTTAGGCTTCACAGGCAAGCGCTTAACCGCTAAGCCATCTCTCCAGCCCAATACTGTTATTTAAATAAATTCAGTCCTTAAACACTTTACCTTTGAAAATGCAGGATGTTAATCATTGCATAATGTCCATTTCAGAATTAAATAACTATTTTACTTAACAGTATTTAAAATTTCTTTGTAGGAGTGAATAATTCAAAAGTAGAAATGAGCATTTGTAGAAAAGAACCAGTAAGAATTTCTAACACCTCAAGAAGATTAATAATGAACTAATAGGTTGAGTAAGGGATGGTAGGGTCAGGTCCCATCAGCTTTTAGGTGCCTGCAACTCACTGGCAAGGATATTAAATGGACCCAAAACCCCATTTTGGCAAATATAATTGTAGCTTCAAGTAAGAATTGACTAATGAGTGAGAATCTATTAATAGCACTGAGCTGTGCATAAAATTATTATCTTGATGTATCATTGGTTTCCAATTGTTCTTCAATTATTCAAGTATGTATTTAGGATTTGTATTTCCAAAATTAAAAAAAAAAAAATCTAAGAAAATTGCTGTATGAATTTTAGTCATGTTTTTTACCCATTATTAACTGAAGTTCCTAAGACATCTAGCAATTTTCATATACATTTTAAGTCAAATGTACTTAATGATAGTGATACTATTGACATTTTTGTCAATAGACATTGATGTACCTGGTAGTAGAGATACAGAGAATGTTCAGTGCCAACTCCAGCTGCAGTGAGTTTGAGAACTGTGGATCAATCCTCAGCCTCCACCAAGGGATGGGGACAGGGATGAGGAAAAAGAGGGTGCCAACACATGATGTATCCATACGAAATATGGTGTTAATAGTAATAATAATAAAGAGAAAAAGATTAAAATAAGAAAAGAAATAAAAAGAACATTCTAGTAATTTGTATATAATATGCTTACTGTTTTCCTTCTGTTAGTGGGGCTGGAGAAATGGTTGTGGTTAAGGCATTTGCCTACAGAGCCAACAGATCCCAGTTTGATTCTCCAGGACCCACATAAGCCAGATGTACATGAGGGTATGCCTCTGGAGTTTCATTGCAGTGGCTGGAGGCACTGGCACACCCATTCTCTCTCTCTCTCTCTCTCTCTCTCTCTCTCTCTCTCTCTCTCTGCCTCTTTCTTTCAAATAAATAAAATACGTTTTTTAAAAAGTTATTTACTTGTTGCATGAAACTTTTTGAATGTCTCTGAATAGATATCCAGTGAGAGGAAAATTCATTTCACATTTTAGAATGCTTAATTAAAAATACTTCAGTATATTATCACTAATAGACTATTAAGAGGCAGCAAGAAACTTTATTATTCTGACTTTTTTGTTTTTAGTTTATACATTGACATGAAATTTCTATAATCAAAGATTATATTATGTCTTTTTATATTGTCAAGAAAGTATAACATAGATCTTGGTATATAAATAAAAAAGGCAATTAGAAACTTAAGGAATTAAACTGAATATGTGGATTATCAATATTTTGTGAAATTCTTCTAAAGTTTTATATATTCACATATTAGAATTGTCATTGTCAGAAAATGTATAGTGAATACTTTTATTATTATAATTCTCTGTGTATTAAATCAAAGATTAAAGGGAATATATCAGAACAACAATCACTTCAAGAAGTCTATTGCATTCTCAGTGTTGATCTAATCATTGCCACTAAAGCAGCATCCTCAGGGATACTCATCAAAACAATCATAGCCCACATGTAAAGTTTCTGAAATGTATTTAATAGGTAACTACTTAGGATAACTCTTGTTATACCTTACACATAGGATCTTGAGATTTGTCATGTTAAAATGTACCTCTAAAGCCAGGCGTGGTGGCACACACCTTTAATCCAGCACTCAGGAGGCAAAGGCAGCAGGACCGCCATGAGTTCGAGACCACCCTGAGAATACATAGTTAATTCCAGGTCAGCCTTGACCAGAGTGAGACTCTACCTCGAAAAACAAAACAAAGTGAAATTAAAAGAAAATATACCTCTAAATATGAGAGAGGAGTTAAGATGGAAATCTAACCCCTCATATTCCTATTATCAGAGTTATTATATTTGTTGATAGTTCAATGGTCTTCACTGATATATTAATATGTTTCTGTCTTTGTAATGAAACTCCAGTGCTTTAGCTAAAACATACATATAGTATGAAAGATCAAGCAAGTGAATCATTTTCTATTTTGTTTTGAAAGTCACACAACATAAAACAATCTAAATCAATCTTTCAGAAAATTGGTTAAAATGAAAAACAAACATTTCTTCAAAGCTGCCCTTTTGGTACCCTGAGTTTTAGGTTAGGCTGAATCCTGACTGAAACCATAGGAAATGAAGTTTGAGATTAGAAATGTGAACTCAACCCATGCCATACATCTGGAAAGTGTAGCTATTCGAAGGAAGATATTTAATGACGGAATACCCCCTCTTTTTTTGTTTTTTTAACTGTCAGCTTTTCTCATTGCAGATATTTAAATGACAAAAATTCACTACTTATCTAATGCTTGTAATCAATCATTAGAATATGTTTGAAAAGAAAAAAAAAACATACTTCACATCCAAAATACACTATTTTTATTAATGTAGAAAAGTGGAATATGGGGCTAGAAAAATTGCTTAGTGGTTAAGGCCCTTTCCTGCAAAGCTAAAGCACCACGGTTCAGTTCCCTAGAACCATGTAAGCCAGATGCACAAGATGGCACATGCATCTGGAGTTCGTTTGCAGAAGCTGGAGGCTCTGGTGTGCCTATTTTCTCTCTCTTTCTCTGCTTCTCTCTCAAATAAATAAATGAAAATTTTAAAATCTAAGAAAAGTTTAATATGTTTGAGGAATGAATATCAAAACCTTGCTATTTTCTATTTTGCAGGCTTCTTACCTTGTTGAATGCTGGCCTCCCAGTGTCTGTCTGCCTCATAACCCTTCTAAAGAAACCCATCCACTCTCTTATACAATTAAATTCCTGAAGCTCTGAGCATAAACTAAATCCATCTATAAAATATTATCTCTCCTACAAGATAATATTTAAGCTACTTGCCATATAACATGAGGCCATGGAAATGAGAAAAATGTGTAATTTCTTTTATTGTTTCCCTATCCCTCTTCAAACTGTCTTACTATTTATAAACATATGCACATTTGGTCAATTTTGGTGAAAATAATACTTCTTTACCAAAGACATATATTCTTTCTGCATGTTCCCAGGTTATACTTATCTTTCAAGTTAATAAGCATATTCCTTTCTTGATAAATCATTCCATGCTATCCACTTTAAAGCACATTCAAATCTTTAAGTCCCCAGGGAGACAATTATGCAATGGAGATAAGTAATTACTTATGATGACCACAATATGTTCAAGGTGAGCCTTAGCTATGCATATTTTGCCTTATGACATCGCAATCTCCCAGAGAATCTTAGATGTTTATGAGTCTTTTTCCAACTGCCTAGAGTAATTAGCATGGCTTTCTAAATACAATTCCCAGTCTCTCCACTTAATAAGTGAAGGAATAAATAAGAGGCAGTAGTGATGAATAAATAAAATGGCAATGTCATCTGTGAATAATCTCATTGATTTGGTAAGTAAAAAAATCTCTAGGATAGTTATTATATTGAAACATGATTTCCTGTATGCTTTTGGTTATTAGGTTCTGAATCTTTGACTTTTTAAAAAATTATTTGATAGAGAGAAAAACAAAGGCAGATGGAGAGAGAATGGGCAGGGTCTCTAGCCACTGCAAAGAAACTCCAGATCCATGTGCCACCTTGTGCTTCTGGCTTTAGGTTGGTATTCAGAAATCAAATCTGGGCTGGAGAGATGGTGTAGCAGTTAAGCGCTTGCCTGTGAAGCCTACAGATCCCGGTTCGAGGCTCGGTTCCCCAGGTCCCACGTTAGCCAGATGCACAAGGGGCGCACGCATCTGGAGTTCGTTTGCAGAGGCTGGAAGCCCTGGCGCGCCCATTCTCTCTCTCTCCCTCTGTATGTCTTTCTCTCTGTGTCTGTCGCTCTCAAATAAATAAATAAAATTTTAAAAAAAAGTAATTTTTAAAAAAAAAAAGAAATCAAATCTGGGTCCTTTCATTTTGCAAGAAAGTGCCTTAACTGCTAAGATAGCTCTCTATCTACAATCTTTCTACCTCCAATCTCAGAATCTCCAATTTTTAGTTTTAGTACCAAATGTATTAATAGACATCACAATAAAAACAAGATATATTTCCATAAAATCTATCCCAAGCCCTCATTTTTAAAACTTTGTTATAAATAAATTCCCAATAGCTAAACAACATTTTTTTATCTAACTATAAATATTAGTAACATTTCATTCCATTCCTATCTTTTATAGAAGTATGTACTTACTGGCATTTGAAATCCATGGATTCAATGTTTTAAACTTATTCCTCTTAACAATAATAAATAGGCCTGTCTTATTCCTACTTTGTTAATGCCTTGTAACAAGAAACTCTATAAGGATTATCTTTAATCTTCTTGATTAAACCACATTGATCAGGTTTTATTAAACTTTTTCTAATCATGATCACTTCTCAAAGAAAGTTTTTATGCAGCTAAGTCTACTAAGTATGTAAATTTGGTATAGAAAACAAACATTCATTGAAAAGTCATAAAGCAATTTATTTTAAAACATTTCTTTGACATATATAAATTTATCAGTTGTTAAAGATAACAGCAAACTTGTATACTCATGAAAAGGATGTGCTGATTCAATTTTCTATAAAGTTTAAGTCCTATCTGAATATTTGATATTAAAGGATGGATGGAATCTTTGATGTCTGTCAGATCTAGTCAATATTTTGATAATGTAACAATCAATGTTGAGAATGGCACATTGCAATTATATAGCATAAAGGTATAGATTTATTCTCATGGAACCCTAAAACGAAATTCATTTAATGATACTCATGCCAGCAACTCAAATGGAAAGTTGTAAATCCAAACATTTGAACACACCACAATCCAAAGATATATTAATTTGATAGTTACATACCATGGAGGAATTGGAGGAACATACTAGAAGTCTTGTTTTCCCTAATTAAAGGAGCATGTTTCTATAACAGCAGAAAACTTTATGTGCACAGTAAAAACACTGCAAGCCATGGTGATGCAATAGACTTCTATGTGAACTGAGCTGTTTAAGCAGTTTTTGTTGGCTTTGTGAGACATGACAGCAAGTGCCAAGTCACATGCCATGTGTTCAGAACCAAAGCTTCAGGGAAGTTGCACTGTGTAACCCTGGCAAGTGGTGCCAAAACACCACAGACTCGCTAAGTGTTTGATTTTGCATTAATTTTTCATTGTTGCAGGTTGTAGTTATCATCATATTGCTGGAATTTAAAGAAAAGGATCATAAGCAGCTGAAAGGAGGAAAGGAATTATTTTGGCTTACAGTCTCAAGGGAAAGCTTCATGATGGCATGTGAAACAGGGTAGAACAGAGATTGGACATAACCCACATGCCAACATTATGTGGACAGCAGCTACAGGACAGTGAGCCCACTAACATTGTCTAGCTAAGTCTAAGAAATTTCAAGGGCTAACCTCAGCAAAACAACTTCTCCAGCAATGCCCCACATCTTAAATTTCCACCAGATGGGAGCCAAACATTCAAACCAGATGAGTTTATGGAGGATCATCTGATTCAAGCCACCACATTGCATTTGCAGAAAATACTTACTATTTCCATTTTTTTTGAGAACATACACTTGAATTGTTAAGTTCATTGTGCAAGTCAGTACACACTGTGGAAACATGAGTGACACAGTCGCCTTTTTAAACTTGTGACTGTAAAAATCCTGTGAGGGGGATAATGCCTGAGGAAGAAAGTATCAGGCATGTGAATGGCAGAGACTTACAAGTGAAGATATCACTTTCTTTCACCTACTTAAAGGGAGGCCTGAGCATACCCAAGAAGGGAAAATGTTTGAGAGCACTGAAAGTTTGCAACAGGCAACTGGGAAGCAATTTTTATAACTACACTGATCTGACATTTTCTATATGCATCATAAGGGAGCCAGCTATAAAGAAATAGAGTAAAAGGAAACTTTTCTCTAAAATAATCATAATTGGGGATACTTTCATATCCAATTCAATTATATTTAATATGTGGAAAATGTGAATCCATTGTTTAATGAATATGCTTTCATTAACATCAGCTTGTTTTCTACGCAGAAGACATGTCTACATGAACAACACCATTGTTCTTTTTTGCTTTTTTTCAAGATTCTACTTTATGTGAGACAAAGAGAGAAAGAAAAAGACTTAGAATTAGCACACCAGGGCCTCCAGCCACTACAAACGAACTCCAGAGGCATGTGCCACATGTGCACCTGGCTTATGTGGGGCCTGGAGAATTGTAGCAGGGTCCTTAGGCTTTGCATGCAAGTGCCTTAACCACTAAGCCATCTCTGTAGCCCCATTGTTCCTTTCTATCAATGGTGTCATCCTGTAATTCTGAGAAGCAGCCTAGTGTTAGAAGATGGAAAGAGAATTATTGTTTATGAAGTATTAAATTATAATTATACTTTAGCAATTTTTTGAGCAACAATTTAATTCTAATTGTGTGCATGCATGTATATATGCATGTATTTGCATGTATATTATCAACTTGAATATATATATATATATATATATATATATATATGAAAAGTAGCATGTAATATTCATCATAATTTTCTATCAAATGAACACAATTAAAATACCTCTTTCTCCTAGGATTCATCACCCTGGCAGGAAGAACACAATTTCAGGAAGAAGCAAATGTATATCTTAATAATTAGCTTAGAATCTCAAATCATATAACCAATCTTGAGCAATTTCAGAAAAAGCATCATTATACAGTAAGTATTTAGATGTATCACATCTAGCAGTACACATACTCACATATTATATGCATATAGCTTTGATGTACCAAATATCTCTTGAGTCAAGTTATTCTATTTGCCCAATATTTTTCACAAAATAAAATTAAATGAACTACACTTCTATTAATGGTGCATTTCTCTCATGTAAAAAATTATTTTGGAGCGGGGCGTGGTGGCGCACGCCTTTAATCCCAGCACTTGGGAGGCAGAGGTAGGAGGATCACCGTGAGTTTGAGGCCACCCTGAGACTCCATAGTGAATTCCAGGTCAGCTTGGGCTAGAGTGAAACCCTACCTCGAAAAAAAAAAAATTATTTTGGAAGCTATATCAGTATATCATTGGTGAATGGCATGAAAATATAATAGCATGTTGATAAAATTCTGAATGAAAATGTATAAACATTGAGCTGTCTGCTGACTTCATACAATGATCTTCTGAAGAAATGGAATTTGTGTATTAATATTAATAAAATATCAATAAAAATTTTGAGATAAATTAGGAAAATACAATGCTGACAACTTTAGTTTTAGGTTTTTTTTTTTTTTAAAGCCTTGAGGGTTATATAACTCTTGAATATCAAATATCACTTACTCATACCAGATGCCCAAATATGCAAAAGTTAAGTTTGGCGAAGGAAAAGAAAAACCATTTAGTGGAAGCCTTTCCTTAAAAGGAGTACTTTCTGTATATGACTTGTTGCATTTAGCATGTATCTCTTCTAGGGTAAATATTAATGATTCATTAGGGAACACATCCAGCAAAATTAAATAGCTACAAAATTCTATAACATATATTAGGATATTTTCTAGAGGAAAAAACAAGCATTTACTTTTATTTGCGAGGAATTTTATTTTATTTGCAAGAAATAACCTTACAAATAAAAGATCATTTATACAGCACTTGAGATTTCAGAACTACATTTTTCTACATATGTGTCACATTACTTGTTATTTTCCTTGAGAAAATGTTTACAAAATTCAACACACTTTGAGACATGGCACACTTCACTTTGAGTCTGGGTTCATAGAAAAACAATATGGTGCAATGCTTGAACTGAAGAGTTTTTAAGTACTCATTTTTTCCAATAAAGAAATACAATATAGTAGTCTTGTCACAGAGACAAGATACTATTTTTTGCATCTAAATATAAAAGTACCATAAGTAACCAAGTGCTATAACTCTCATATCACGATTACTAAACGGGAAAGAGGATGATTTGTCATGCTATAATAGTTCACTTGTTTGGTGTTTTTTTTTTTTTTTTTTTTTTGTCTTTTTATGATTTTGTCTTTTTTTTTTTTTTTTTTTTTTTTTTTCTGGTGCTGAGGACCGAACCCAGGGCCTTGTGCTTGCTAGGCAAGTGCTCATCCACTGAGCTAAATCCCCAACCCCATTGTCATGCTATAATAGAAATACATATAAAGCATTAGAATAGAAATGAAAAACATCTGTTTTCATTATACAAAGAAATGACTTCCTGGAGTTTGTAACTTGTTGCTTTATGGCACTTTCCATTCTCTAAGAGCCTTAAACTGATGTTTACAACATATGAAGGTAAAATAACCTCAGAGATTTCCTGTGTATGATTGTAATAGCTGTAAAAATGCACCTCCTACATATGAAGTCTGATTAATGTTTCTAATTTTGCCTTCATTAATGGGAAACCATATATATCAGATAAATAAAACAATAAAATTTTACAGTTCATAAATTCTTATAGTGAACATTGCAATCTAGGTACATGCTATAGAGATAAGAAAATAATTTTGGTCATTTTTATGTTTTCCAAATTCAGGAACTATCATAAAGGGTACCAAAGGAATCAGATTTGTTAATTGTCCCTAATTTCTATGAAGTGTGAGTAACAGTTTTCATTCACAATTTATATTTTTGAATGAAGCTTCTACCAGTTAGTGACTGTTGACTGTATTCCCTCCCTTCAGTGTTTCTACCTCTTTGAAATTCTTTTCTCTGGATGAAAAGAGAATTCAAATCTTTCACCAATAAAATATTATCTGTGCAAAATCAGAAAGTCACTGATCATGAATACTGTTTCTAAAATATATTCTTGGGTTCAAAGAGAAAGTAGAAAATCTCAGAGCAATACAAGTTTTATAAACCATAGCATACTGTGCTGAATTTCAAGAATTGTATGCCATTTTCTATGAATCATTCCATTAAAATGCTTACATTTTCTGTTTTACACTAAATTTAATTACTTTATTTACATTATTAAAGTCTAATTAACATTAAATTACTTGCTAACTTTTGAAATTTAGCACTATGAAAAATATGGCATGCAAATTTCAATTATACCACATTTTATCTAAATGAAGATAAATTTGGTAATGAAACATAGGACAAGAATTATCTATTTAGTTTTCCTTGTGTCTGTGGTGTGGTGTATGGTATGTGTGAATTGGGTGTGTGCATGTGTTTGTACATCAGGGGAACCCCAGGATCTCATCTATAGTGGGAGGTGCGGAACATTAGATGTCCTACTCCATCACTTCTTTGCTCTTCTGAGCATGATTCCTCTTTGATCTGGAATCTCCTACTGATATGTGGGCTTATTGTTTTTCTTTTACTGCAAGCTCACATGATTATCTGGTCTTTGTTTTGCTACAGGGCTGAATTTATAGTTACTTGTGTTTACGTGGGTTCTGGAGATGCAAATTCCAGTGGTTCAAGCCCCTTAGGCTTCATGTGTGTAGGAAGTGCACCTAACTACTAAGCTATTTCTTTAGCCCAGGGAAAGATTTCTTAATATGTCATTACAACTAAAATATAAAATTTAGAAAACCTAAGCACCACCATGTAAGCATTTATATTTTTTATGATATATATTATTTATATCATGAATAAATATTAAAAAATTATTTAAAATAATGACATGTATAATCAAATATTTGCATATGCAAGTAATAAAAGTGTAATGGGAAATTTAAGAGAGTAAAAGACAAAAGGCCAATATATGACTACATAAGTGTAAAGTTGTGTACCAAAGAACACATGATAAACTGATAGAAGCAAGTCTTCTAAGGCATTTGAGAATGGTTATATTAAAGCAGCTTTTTAAAATGGTCACACAATACTTATAGAAAAATATAAATCAAATTAGACATACCACATGGGATTTGTTATAAAAGAACATATTGTATTTTATTGCCTTAAATATAATATTTCAGCAGTAGTGTTGAATCCCTACTTTGTATCTGGGATGAAATAAGATGTACTGTGGAGGTAGTTTCTGAAGTGCATAGGGAAAGCTCTGAGAAAACACTACTCTAACTAATTCTCAAGAGCAAAATCCAGACTAATGTGTACTGTTTCAAAGTTTCCTGTTTGCCTTTTCTGTCTTTTCCTATGAAGCTTAGGAGTCCAGCATTTGAACTTCATAGGCCTTTGGATTCTCAGGCAGCTCAACATCCAACCCACCCTGAGCAAAAAGTCTTAGCCTTTCAATGGAGAAGAGAGTAAGAAAAATCTGTTTTAGAAACAATTTAATACCAAACTATCCCCAAGTGAAATTCACAATGTATTGAGAACACTATGCAAACATTTTCTGGAATTTATCAACTAGACAGATGAAGAAACAGTAAAACAGCCTTCTATTCAGGGTGCATGATTCCAACCTAGAGCAGATGACTAACAACTTTGTGTTTAGTAGAGAAGTAGGACTTGACAAGCCTAATTGAAGGTTATTGCAAAGATGCAGACATCATTGTAGAAATACTTAGATCATAATGACAATGATGAGAATGACAGAATACTGCTGATTGGATGAAAACATGTATCTTCCATTATCTGAAGAAAATGTGGTAGTCTGATTCAGGTGTCCTGCATAAACTTAGGTGTTCTGAATTGTAGGTTTCCAGCTGATGGCAATTTGGGAATTAAGGCCTCCTGGAGGCAGTGCATAGTTGGGGGCAGACTTTTGGGTGTTATAGCCAACTTCCTGTTGCCAATGTTTGGCACACTCTACTGTTGTTGTTTTCCATCTGATTTTGGCCAGAAGGTAATATCCACCCTCTGCTCATGCCATCGTTTCCCCTGGCATCATGGAACTTCCCCTCAAGTTTGTAAGCCAAAATAAAGCCCCCTTTCCCCACAAGCTGCTCTTGGTTGGGTGTTTTCTGCCAGCAATGTGAACCTGACTGCAACACATAGATTTTCCAACTTTTATCTTTACAGTACCATATTGGAACAGATACTAACACTACATTTTTTTCTTCTTTTACTCCCCTGCTCCCTTCCTCTCACTGTCACTCAAGTTGGCCACAAATCCTTGCTTTAGTTGCTCCAAGGAGCTAGGTCTTAAAATTCTAGGGTTACTCCTTTTGCAATGATAAATTCCCAAACCAAAGACAGGTGAGGTAACTTTCCCAAAGTCACATGGCTAGCTTATATGTGAGAACATATGAGCATTCAGACAGGCTGATTGTAAAACGTATGATCTCTCTGAAATATTTATACTTAGGTCACTTTCTATTTAATACTTACTAAAGCTGACAATCATTTTTTAGCATGTCTTTGAAAGTTTTGCATTGAAAATCACCATTAATACCAATGACACAACTAGTCATGGGTGGCTTGGGAATTGAACTCTGGTTGATAGTTCAGCTTTGCAAGCAAGTTCCTTTTATACCTGAGCCATCTTGCCGGATCCCAGTATGATGACATCTTAATCAAGAAGCTAAATATCTGACTTAAAAATATATGATCAAGAGAGATGGCTTAGTGGATAAGGCACTTGCCTATAAAGCTAAAGGACCCAAGTTCAATTCCCAAAGACACACATAAGCAGATGCATAAGGGCTTACATATGTCTGGAGTTTGTTTGCAGCAGTTGGAGGTCCTGGTGCACCTATTCTCTCTCTCAAATAAATAAATAAAATATGATATTATATATATATATATATATATATATATATATATACATAAAATCATACTTTTGACATCTGAAACATAACTTGAAAAAAAATATGATTTCATTCCTAAAAATAAATAGTAATATCAGAATGCTTAAAGCAATCATTAAAATAGAGGAGGTAATAAATTTGTCTTAAAATGATTTTAGTTCATTTAAAAGCAGGCTCGTTACTTCTTGTTGATGGAATTCATTAATATTTACAAAGGAATTTTACAAACTAGAGAATTTCAAGTTCTTACTGATTTGAAAACAACCATACTTCCCTTTCCTAATAAACTTTAGACCTTTTAGTCGTATGAGCTTAGTTTTATTGAAGCAAAACCATGTAAGCTAAATGAGATCTGAGCTGGGTGGTACTACATTCTTTTCCAAAAAGTTCACATTTCTCAAGTAAAGAGGGGGCAGAGGCTAGAACCAGGAGTGATTTGATAACAATATACCAGGAGTTCTGGAGTGGTATAGAACTCTGTTATCAATGTCTAGGAGCCCAAAAAAATTAGGGGAATTGAGACTTTTGTTGAGATCTTGACAGGACCCTTTCATACTACATTGGGGTTTTGTAAGAAATGACACATTCAAGTGCTATCAAATTGTAGAATAAGCAAATTTGGGGATAATAGGCACATCTCTTTAATTAACAGTGATTTTGCATAAATTTCACCTTATTCAAGAAAAAAAATATATAGAAGATAAATTTTCAAAAGAAAACAACTAAAAGCAATTACGATAAGAAAAAAAATTGGGTACTGCATTTCATATTTAAATCCAGGAGATAATTTGCCAGTGACAGTAATGTAACCCGAATTAGAGAAGGAATAAGAGCAATACATAAAATTCACTTCAGGGCTGAATTTTTTTAATTTTTTAAAATTTTTTTAATTTTTATTAACATTTTTCAAGATTATAAAACTATCCCATGGTAAATCCCTCCCTCCCTCCCCCAACACCTAAGTGCTAATTTATTTATTTATTTATTTATTTATTTATTTATTTTTTTATTTGACAATGTGGATTTTATTTTTGAGATTGAAATAAACAGAAAATGAAAGTACTTTCCTTTTCAATACAGTGCTGAATTTTAAGAGGCAGGTAGAGTTTTCCCATTTTCTTCTCTAACTTGTCTTTGGAAATAGATCTTTGGCAGTTCCATGTAATAGAAGATTAATGAAACACTCTCATCTGAATTCCCATTTGGTGGAAGGCTACTATATTACCAAAACCTTTTAACTGAACACTGTTCAAAGAGAATTCACATCTTATTGCTTGAAATTTTCTAAATTAGAAATGTATTAATGAAACTAATGATATAATAGCCAACAAAAGTGAATTGAGAGGTAAAATGGTTCTATGAAAAATGTCATTAGTCAAAATAAATGGACATTATGCTAAAGAACTATTATAAGAAATACCTCTGGAATAAAAATAAAAAATTAAAATAGTGGACTACTGGCCAAGATGGCGACTGCCTAACTGCGCCACTCATCCCCAGGAAAGAAAGGCAAGACATTGAGAGTTCACTGGGTCTTTTAGGGGAGAACAAACTCAAGTAGGTTGCCAGTGGAAGAGCACAGAGGGGGAAAAAACAGGGAATCGTTGATTCCTTGGTGAGAGGGCAGCTCACCCCTCCCCCCAAGCAGCTGCTGTACCCACAGTACCAGCTTCAGGAAACTCCCTCACTTACTGTAGGAAATGTTTCCCAGGCAAATATACTTCCACTTGCCTCACTGCACAGAGGCGATCATCCTGTTAACCCTGCCCATGAGTGACCTTGGTCAGCCTATACCTGCTGGCCCATTTGAGCTCAGGCTCTTTTTATCAACTTGCCCACCAAACTCACACCGCCACACCAATCCCTGCTTGTGCAAGCTTAGCCTGCTCGGCCCATTTGCTCACTTACTGCTCCAGCCTCCACACATTCACACACGAGCTCAGGCTCATTACAAATGCCCACATGAGCTCAGACTGTCTCTCTGTCCCTTGCGCCAGCTCAGGTGCCAGCCCCTCCTTGTCTGCCATGCCGGCTGCCATTGTCCTGTTGCAGGGGAGCACAGACTGCTTCCAGGTCCCAGTGTTCCCTCACACCAGAGTTAGGGCTGCTTCGGTGATTGGTGCCTCAGTGTCCCTCCTAGGGTGAGCACAGGCAGCTTTGGCACACTACCATGAGAGCTCAGGCAACTTTGGTGCCCTTGCCAGGCAGGAGCTCAGGCAGCTTTGGCAAGTGAGAGCCAAAGCCTAGACAGCTTGGCAACTGCCTCAGGTTGCTTCAGCTTCCCACACTGCACTTGAGCCCAGGCTGATCCACCCAACTATGTCCCCATACACTGTGATGGGCAGACCACAGTGCAAAGGAAATAACATGAAAAATAAAATGCAAGAAAATCCAGTTAGATCATGCAGTCAAAACATAGAAGAGCCATTAGGATCAGAACACCAAAATGAAGCTATGAGTAATGCAACCCTGACCAACCTACTGGTAGAACTTTCAGAAAAGCAAGAAAAGACTGATAATCGTGTCGATGCTGCCATCACTAGACTAGAGCTAATAGCTCAGAAAATAAAAGGAGTTCAAAGATAGTTAAGAGATATGAGGGAGAGTGAAAAAAAAGAGGACCTCAAAAATCAGCTTGCAATGCTAAATGAAGACATAAAGAAATGCAATGATGAATTCCAAGAAGCATCAAGAAAATCAGAAAATGATGTGAAAAGGGAGCTTGACAGAGGGATGGAAATTATACACAGAAAAGTGATAGAAAATGCAAACCTAATTGAACAAGTCCAAAACTCTCTAGAAGCTCGCAAGAATAGAGTCAGCCATGTGGAGGATAGAAACTTTGATCTGGAAGACAGGATGGAAGAAACAGTTTGAGAGTTCAAAAATTTCAGTAAGTTCAAAAGCTTATGTGAACAGAACATGAAGGAATAGTGGGATACACTTAAACGTCCTAATATCAGGATCATTGGAATACCAGAAGGAGAAGAATTTCAGACCAAAGGCATAGAGAACTTATTTAACAAAATAATTGAAGAAAACTTCTCCAGTCTCTTAAAAGAAAGGCCCATCAAATTACAAGAAGCTAATGGAACTCCAAACAAACTGGACAAAAGGAGAAACTCTCTAAGTCATATTGCCATTAAGACTCTAAACATTGACACCAAAGAGAAAATTTTAAAGGGAGCTAGGGAGAAACAGCACACCACTTTTAAATCTAACCCCATCAGAATTACTTCAGACTTCTTAATGGAAACCCTGAAAGCTAGAAGGGCCTGTAATGAAATACTGCAAACTCTAAGAACCTATGGCTTCCAACCCAAACGATTCTACACAGCAAAATTTTCCCTTATAATAGAAGGTGAAAGAAAAACTTTCCATGACAAAACTCAACTTTACAATTATATGAACACAAAACCAAACCTGCAGACAGTATTTCAGGAAATTCTACACAGAGAAGAATCAAATAATCAAACTCAAATGCCTACAAGAAGCTAAGCACAAGAACCAAACATAGAGAAGGCACAAAATTCTTCAAAGTCCATGAAAACACCAAACCACATATACCATCACAATATGGCAGGGATCAAATCAAATCTCACAGTTATTACCCTAAATATTAATGGCCTTAATTCACCCATCAAGAGACACAAGCTAACAGGAAGGATCAAAAAATTAGACCCCTCAATCTGTTGTCTTCAAGAAACTCACCTCACCACTAAAGACAGACAACTCTTCAGGGTGGAAAACAATATTCTAAGCAAATGGGAATAAGAATCAAGCAGGCATAGCTATATTAGTATTGGATAAAATAGACTTCAAACCAAAAATAATCAAAAAAGACAAAGAAGGTCACTTCATACATATCAAGGGAACGATCCATCAAATGGATATTATAATCACAAATCTGTATGCACCAAACACAGAGGCACCACAGTACATAAAACAAAACCTATTTGACAACAAAACAGAAATAAGCACCAACACCATCATAGTTGGGGACTTCAATGCACCATTTTCAGTATTAGATCATCCTAACAGAAACTCAACAGGAAAGTAAGAGACTTCAACAAAACCATAGATCACTTAGACCTAACAGACATCTACAGAACTTTCCATCTCAAATCCACAGACTACACATTCTTCTCAGCAGCACATGGAACATCCTCTAAAATAGATCATGCACTGGGTCACAAAGCCTGCCTCCACATATTTAGGAAGATTGTCATACTTCCCTGCATGATATCAGATCACAATGCTATATTGCTAGAAATTAACAACAAAAGACCCACCAAGAATCCCAAGAGCATGTGGCAACTGAACAGCACACTTTTAAACAATAAATGGATAGTGGATGAAATAAAAAATGAAACTACAAAATTTTTAGAAATGAATGATGATGAAAACACACCGTACCAAAACTTATTGGACACAATGAAAGCAGTCCTCAGGGGAAAATTCATAACACTCAATACCTTCATAACAAAGACAGAGAGATCCCAAATCAATGACCTAACCATCCACCTGAAGGCACTGGAAAAACAAGAAAAATACAACTCAAAAGGCTCCAGAAGGAAAGAAATAATTAAAATCAGAGCAGAAATTAATTAAGTGGAAACTAAGAAAACAAGACAATTGACAAAACAAAAAGCTGGTTCTCTGAAAAAATAAACAAGATTGACAAACCTCTGGCCAATTTGATCAACAAAAAAAAAAAAGATGCTTCAAATTAACATAATTCAAAATGAAAATGGAAAGATCACAACCTGCATAAGTGAAATTGGGAGAATCATCAGGACTTATTTCAAAAACCTTTACTCCACAAAACTGGATAATGTGGAGAAGGATAAATTCCTGGATGCATACAATCTATGAACACTAAACACAGAGCGGATTAATCTCCTAAACAAATCTATCACACTCACTGAGATTGAAAAAGTAATGAAAAGCCTCCCCAAAAGAAGTCTCCAGGACCACATGGCTTCTCAGCTGAATTCTATCAAACCTTCATAGAAGAACTCAAACCAATCTTCCTCAAACTGTGCCACACAATTGGAGAACAGAGAAGGCTTCCCAACTCCTTTTATGCAGCTAGTATCACCCTAATTCCACAACCAGGCAGAGATGCCACTACCAGCCTATTTCTCTGATGAACTTAGATGCAAAGATCCTGAACAAAATCCTTGCAAACCAAATCCAACGACACATCAAAAGCATTATCCAACTTGACCAAGGGTATGATGAAGACTGACGTTAATCTTCTACAGCCTCTCTCTTTTCTCTCTAACTCTTTTATATTAGTTATCTTTTTCCCCCCTTTTCTTAGTGGGCACTGACCTGTAACTCCCAGTACCAGAATGTGGCTATCATGTACAATGAGCTTTTGATCAGAGAGACCTACAAGGTTTCCTAACTGAAAGACAGATTTCTGTCAGAGTATTTGATGACACACCAAAGGTTAGTGGTAAGACACTACTGCTGAAGACACCTTATGTGGTTGACACGTAAAATGGAATGTCAGGGCTGGAAGCTGGAAGAGAGTTAGTCTCCAGGACATTCAGCACATCTAGTGTCAGAAGGTGCTAAATGGGCAACTAGGGGAAAATGACTAATATCTGTCCAAGCAACTCATGGGTTAACCTACTTAACAGCAAATGAATTGTGATGCTCACACAAGTGCAATAGTGGCACACAGCCATGGTGGGAAACCAGCTGCTCTTGATTTGGCTAGCTGATCCCCTAGGTGGTACGGGACCCATAGCTGGACCTGGGAAACATGTTATAACTATATCCAAACATAAGCCTGCTCTCCATTATCAAGCTACCACCAATCATAGTCTACAAGAGGGCCTATACCTATTAAATTCTCTATAAATTGTAAGGGTTATCTCATTTGTCTGGTGCTATCTTACTCTCCATTGGAGAACCTGCTTTTCTTTTTCAGGTAGACATAGATCCTAAGGAGAGAGCCACCCCATCATACCTCAAAGGGGACCTGGCTGAAACTAAAAACAATTGGCGAAACAAGCAAAGGTTTTCTTGGTGAACCAGGTACCAGAACAAGGGTGAAGGAGATCAACACAGAGAAAAATCACCTCCTACCAAATCAGATATCCAGAGAACCATAGGCCCCCAACACCTCATCACTGAAGCAGACCAAAAATGAACCCAACATGGCTCAGGGAAATTTTGCAAAAGAGGGGGTGGGAGGAATGTCAGAGCCACATGTTTGGTCATGATATGCAGAGACATTTATCCTACCCATAACTGTGGGCTAAGTCCAGAATGCATGACCCATATACCTCTACAAGGAGGGGCCAGGGGGAGGGGGTAGGTCATGGATGAGCCTAACAACAATACCAAATTGTATTTGCTGAGTACAAAACTAATTAATAATAAATAAATAAATAAATAATGGGGCTCACTACTCAAAAAATTAAAATATTTAAAATATTTATTATTTTATTTATTATATATTATAAAGTAAGAAGATATGGAGGCTGGATAGATTGCTTAGTGGTTAAGGTACATGCCTGCAAAGCCTCAGGACTCAGGTTCCACTCTCCAGGTCCCACGTAAGACAGAAGCACATGGTGGTACATGTGTCTAGAGTTCGTTTGCAGTGGCTACAGGCACTGGCATGCCCATTCTCTCCCTCTCTCTCTTCCCTATCCATGTCGCTAATGACTAACTAAATAAATAAAAATAAATCTTATAAAAAAAAAGAGATACAAACACTATTCTTTAAAATAGTATTTATTTGTGAGAAAGGAGAGAAAGAAGGAAGGAAGAAAGATAGATAGATAGAAAGAAAGAAAGAAAGAAAGAAAGAAAGAAAGAAAGAAAGAAAGAAGATACAGAGAGACAAAATGGGCATGCCAGGGCCTCTAGCCATTGCAAATTAACTCCAAAATCATGTGCCATCTTGTGCATCTAGCATACCTAGGTACTGGGAAATAGAACCCAGGTCTTTAGGCCTCACAGGCAAGTGTCTTGATTGCAAAGCGATCTCTTCAGTACAAAACCACTATTTTTAATAATAGAATAAATCACACAAGAAAATATCTTTAAACATAATGATACAATAAAATGAAATGGGTATAGACTAAACATACAAAAAAAAAAAAATCCAGTTCCAAACACAAAGCATCAACACTGTAAAAATACAGTGAAATTAGAAGTTACACCAGCTTGAGACCCCTCTGACAGAAAAGTCTAATATGAACAAGAGAAACAGAAGATTACATGCACAGCACACAGAGAGAAATTAATGAAAAAAGTTACTGACGATTACTGAAGACAGATTAGTAGCATTATTTTGATCTCTACAATTAACATGTGCTTACATTACCAAAAGTTATTAAAACATCAAACAAAATAAGAAATTTAAGCATAACCAAAGAAAAAGCACTTATAAAATAGAAATCCAATGACCAATCTGTTACTTTACATCATGCTATTTCCATAGGAAGAAGTTGTCCGGGATATAAGATCTTAGAAAAATACCATCAATTTTCCTTTCTTAAGAAAATTATTTTAACATGCTGTACAGAATAAATCTAGAAAATTGGCTGTCAATTACAGAAATATATTGATGTGGTCTCTTCCTGGCATAAGTCATTGCAGTTTTTACCAGGAGTTACATATAAAAAAAAAAAAAAAATTGAAACAATGACATTCTCCACAGTAAAGGAAAACTATGAAAATAATTGCAATACCCAATAAAAGGAGATATTTTTAGAGGAAATACTACATAGTTTTCTTATTATAAGATTGGTTATATTTACTTTGTAAAATAATGTGACTACTGAAAATTGAAGAATATAATATTCAATATCCACCACACATTATATTTTGTAAAACATGGAAAATCAGACAGAGAAATTGCAATTGAGAAAATTACTAACAAAATTTTTAAATAATCTTGATTTTATAATACTTATCAACTAAGTCTATTTTAAAATGTCAAAACATCAGAGTATAAAAATTAAGTCCAGAAATTATACAATTTTCCTCAAGTTTCAGGATCTCACTGCAAGCCAGGCTAACCTGGAGTTCATTCTGCAATCACAGATTGGCCTTGAAATCACAGCAATCCTCCTACCTCTCCCCCCTAAGTGCTGGGATTAAGGTGTACACCACTATTCCTGGCATATACTGATACATTTTTATAATTATTGGATTTGGACATCTGCTTCATATAAAACTGTTCTGATTATTTAGATTATTTTTAATTAAAAAGCATGTCACAAAATATTGTAAAATTAGATAATTTAGAAGTAGATGAAGTTGCAGGAGTATAATAAAAGATGCAGGGATTTTTATCAGCAAACTCTTCATGGGAAAGTATTCTGATAATTGCTGCTTCACCATTCTCATCATAATTCAGCTCAGATATAAATATTATAAACAAATACACTATATCTTTGAAGAATTATTACTCTAAAGCAAACAAATTTGTAAAAAGTATCACTTTTGTTGTATTAAATAATTGAAGAGTATTCATTTAAAATACTCTTGCTAAACCAATGAATATCTTACTTATATTTATATGACTCATAGATTTAGAAATTCTTTCCCTTTTTCAAATTTGTCCATACATCATTATTTACCTATTAATTTTAAGAAATGTTCCTATTACAAAACAGAAAACATAAGTTGGCATCCATCTAACCACTCCGCATCTCCTGGGGAAGGAAAGACAAGACATTAAGGGCTCACTGGGTCTTTTAGGGGAGAGCAGTCCTTAATAGACCACCAGTGGGAGGGCGAGGAGGGGCAGGAAAGGGAATCGGCTGATTCCCTCACTCTTGGCTGGCCCACCAGTTCACCAGTCCTCCCAAGTAGCCATCCTAGCCACAGTCCCAGCCTTAGGATATTCCCACACTAACTACAGTCAAGGGGACACAGGCCAGCATAGTTCCACCTGCGCTTTGTGCTTAGGCCTGCATGTGACCTCAGGCAGGCCTGCTCCACCCACCCATCAACCTGCCCACAGGCCCCTGAGCAACATATCTAAACTCAAAGCAGTTTAATCTTCTAAACAAACCTATCACATCCATTGAGATTGAAAAGGTAATAAAAAGCTGGGTGTGGTGGCCCTCGCCTTTAATCCCAGCACTCGGAAATCCAGACTAGGAGGATCATCACCAAGAGTTGGAGGCCACCCTCAGACTGCATAGTGAATTCCAGGTCAGCATGAGCTAGAGTGAGACACTACTTTGAAAAACCAAAAAAGGGCTGGAGAGATGGCTTAGCGGTTAAGCGATTGCTTGTGAAGCCTAAGGACTCTGGTTCGAGGCTCGATTCCCCAGGACCCATTTTAGCCAGATGCACAAGGGGCACATACACCAGGAGTTTGTTTGCAGTGGCTTGAGGCCCTGGCATGCCCATTCTCTCTCTCTCTCTCTCTCTCTCTCTCTCTCTCTGCCTCTTTCTCTCTGTCCCTCTCAAATAAATAAATAAACAATTTTTTTTTAAAAAAAGGTAATAAAAAAAAACCTTCCCAAAATGAAGATGGCTTCTCAGCTGAATTCTATCAAACCTTCATAGAAGAAGTGAATCCAAACTTTCTCAAATGATGCCACATAATTGAAGAACAGATAAAGCTCCCCAACTCCTTCTATGAAGCTAGTGTCACCCTCATACAAAATGCAAGCAGAGATGCCACAAGAAAAGAATACTACAGGCCAATTGCCCTGATGAACTTGGACACAGAGATCCTGAACAAAATCCTTGCAAACCAAATCCAACAACAGATCAAAAGTATTATCAACCTTGATCAAATGGGATTAAGCCCAGGAATGCAGGGGTGGTTCAATATGCAGAAATTGGTCAATGTAACATACCACATAAACCATGTTAAACACAAAAACCACATGATCATTTTGATAGATGCAGAAAATTCCTTTGATAAAACACAACATCACTTCATGATCAAAACACTGGAGAGAATTGGCATGGTTGGTTCATATCATAACACAATAAAGGCTGCATATAAAGCTCCTAAAGCCCAAATAATACTTAATGGAGAGAGACTGGAGGAATTCCCATTGAGATCAGGAACAAGACAGGGTTGTCCACTCTCACCTCTGCTCTTCAATATAGTACGGGAAGTCCTAGCTCAAGTAATAACACAGGTGAAAAAATAAGTAAAAAGGGATACAATTTGGAAAGGAAAAAGTTAACTTAGCTTTATTCACAGAAGACATGATTCTATACATAAAAGACCCAAAAAATTCCATTCCAAAACACTTGAAAGTGATTAACTCCTTCAGCAAAGTACAAGGATATGAAATCAATGCACAAAAATCAATAGCCTTTCTATATGCAAATGACAAAGATACAGAGAGAAATAAATGACATTGTCCCATTTTCAATAGCAACAACAACAACAAGAAATACTTTGGAATAACATTAACCAAGGATGTGAAAGATCTAAACAATGAATGCATAAAAACACTCAAAAAAGAAATTGAGGAGGACTTGAGTAAGCAGAAAGGTCTCTCATGCTCCTGGATGGGCAGAATTAACATTGTAAAAATGGCAATACTACCACAGGCAATATACAGATTCAGTGCAATTCCAATCAAAATTCCAACATTATTCTTCACAGAGATAGAAAAAATGATCTCAAAATTCTTATAGAAAGGCAGAAATCCTTGGATATCCAAACATATACTCAGCAAAAGAAACACCTCTGGAGGCATCACCATACCTTATCTAAAGCTATATTACAAAGCCATAGTAATATAAACAGTATAGTTCTGGCATAAAGACAGGGGTATAGACCAACGGAATAGAATTGAGGACCTAGACTTTGGGTCAAGTAACTACAGCTACTTGGTATTTGACAAAAGGCCCAAACAATATAGGCTGGAAAAAAGACAGCATCTACAACAAATGGTGCTGGACAAACTGGATAACCATATGTAAGAAATTGAAACTTGATCCACACATCTCACCATATACAATACTCAAGCCCAAATGGATCAAAGATCTTTATATAAGACCAGAAACTGAGCTACTAATGGAAGAAAATATAGGAGGAACTTTCCATTATATAGGATTGGAAAATGACTTCCTGAACAAAACCCCAGTAGCACAGGAACTTAAGTAATCACTCAACCTATGGGATCACACAAGGTTGAAAAGTTTCTTCATAGACAAGCATACAATAAGCAAAGCCAATAGATTACCCACAGAATGGGAGAAAATATTTGCTAAATATCCAACTGACAGAGGACTAATTTCTAGAACTCAAAAACCTCAACAATAGAAAGCCAAACAACCCACTCACAAAATGGGGCAAAGAATTGGATAGGAAGTTCTCAGAGAAAGAAATGCAAATGGCAAACACACACTTAAGAAAATGTTCATCATCACTAATCATCAGGGAAATGAAAATTAAAACAATTATGAGATTTCTGCTTATCTCAGTGAGGATAACAAACATTAAAAAATAAATGAAAATAAATTCTGGCAAGGATGTGGAGAAATAGGAACCCTTATCCACTGTTGTTGGGGATGTAAGATGGTACAACCACTTTGGAAAGAAATATGGAGACTCCTATAAAAGCTTATAGAGTAAAGAACAGACCCAGTTATTCCCTTATTGGGCATGTATCCTAAAAGCTACACACCTCAGTCCAGAGAGATTTGCTCAACCGTGTTTATAGCTCTCAATTCATATAGCTAAGGTATCTATCATTAGACAAATGGATAACTAAGATGTGGTATACCTATACAATGGCATTCTACACAGGAGTAAGGAAAAATGACACAATGAAGTTTAAAGAAAAATGGTAGAACCTGGAACCTATCATTCTCACTGAACACACCCAATCACAGAAAGACAATCACTGCATAGTCTCACTCATCTACAGCTACTGACCTGAATCTACCCAAGCTACCAACATAGCTAGCAAGCATCTCAAGGACTGGACAATAGTGTAGGTGGGAGGGGGGCAAGGGAGGGGGTGGAGGACACAAAACTGGATCCACACTGCAATGGTACCATATAATTCTACATCCTAAAAGATAGATCAAATGGTTGAACCTCCACCAGGTCCTTGGAGGGAATACTTGACCACAAGGCCCTGGAGAGGGTATATGGAAGATTGACATTAATCTTCTCCTTTTTCTATTTCTCTTTCTTGCTCTCCCTCTTCTCTTTCATCTCTCTGTCTCTTTTATAATACATATCTTTTTCTTCCCTCTCTTCTTGGGTGCTGACCTTTAACTCCCAGTACCAGCAGGGGCCTATCATCTACAATGAGCTTTTGATCAGAGAGACCTACAAAATTTCCCAAAAGAAGATATATTTCTCTTGGGGTACTTGAATACCCACAAAAGGTTAGTGGTAAGACCCTACTGCTGAAGACACCATATGCTATTGCCATGTAACATGGAGTGACATGGATGGAAGGTGAAAAAGAGTCAGTCCCCATACAGGGAATCTAGTGCCAGAAGGTGCTACATGAGCAGCTGGGGGAAAATGACCAATATCTGTTTAAGAATTTCATGGTCTAACATACTTAGCAGCAAACAACCTGATGCGATGCTCAAACAAGTGCAATAGTGGCATACAGCCATGGTGGAAAACCAACTGCTCTTGATTTGGCTAACTGATCCCCTCAGTGGAATGGAACTCATAGCTGGAGCTGGAAAACAAATCAGAACCATATTCAATAATGAGTCTGCTGTCCATCATCAAGCTCCTACCTATTGTCAGCTAAAAGAGAGCCTACAGCTATTAAATTCTCTCTAAGAAAGTAATGATTATCCCATTTATATTGTGCTAACTTTATTCTCTGTTGGAGAATCTGCTTCTCTTTCTCAGATACATGCAGATCCTAAAGAGAGAACCACTCCATCATACCTCAAAAGGGCCCCAGCTTCAACTAAGAATAATTGGAGAAACAAGCAAGAGTGCTGTTTTCTTGGTGAACCTGGTACCAGCACAAGGGTGAAGGAGATAGACACAGAGAACAATCAACTCCTACCAAACCAGATATCCAGAGACACAGACACTACCAAGACCTCATCACTAAAGCAGACCTAAAATGAACCCAACATAGCTCAGGGAAATTTGCAGAAGAGGGGTCAGAAAGAATGTCAGAGCCACATGTTGGGTCATGATACACAGAGATATTTCCTCCTACCCATAACTGATGGCTAATCCCACAATGCACAGCCCATATTCCTCAATGAGGAGAGTCCCTGGAACAGGGAGGACAGGGAGGAGGCTAACAGTGGTGCCAACTTGACTGTATACACTGAGTACAAAACTAATTAAAAAAAAAAAAAAAACAGAAAACAAAAAAGCAAAATTTCAACATTCTGTAGAGTTTTGCAGCAACATCAATGCTCTCATTTGAAGTTGAGGAAGTTATATGATGGGAACGTATTTCCATAAGAAAATAATGTGCAGTCAGAACACTTATTTCTAAGGATTAGGAGGGAAAATGCCTTTTAAGATACGTATGAACATTTACGAAATGTGACAGACTTGAATGATGACATAATACTCTCTTCTCTTGGGATGGCGACAAATAATTGAAAAGGACACAAATCTGTCAGTCTTTTTGTTTATCTTGTATGTGAGATTAATAAAACAAGGAAGGTGATGGGCAGCACATTGACTCAGACACTGACTGGGCATACAGTTGTGCTTTTTATGTTTATATAAACGTATTGTACTGGTGGTATTAAATATGTCTTCTTTAATATAAAACTTAATAAAGGTTTTATGCCCTGATTACATATATTATATATTAATATGTACTTTTCAGTAAAGGATGTAGTTTTACATATTATATGTGCATTTATGTGTGTGCAAATATATATTTATAAAGAGAAAGTAAGTCAGTTCTCATAAAATGAACAAAAAATAAGGATACATTGAAAAAGAAGGAAAGTACAACCTCTAGAATATAAATTATTTTCCTAATACATATTCTCCAGGTACATAAATTATTAAATAAAATATTCAAACTGAATATGTATAGAGGAAGTTTGAAATGAGTGGTAAGTGTCTGTACTGATTTTGAAGAGCTTGCAATTTATTTGGAGGAGATTAAACGTACAGATATAAAATACGTAAGTGATAATTGCAAAGCAACATGCAAGCAAGTGAGTGATAATGTGCTATAAAATTCATAAATCAGCACTGTGATGGAAAGTAATTAAATAATAATCTAGTGAATCAAGAAACTTGTTTTGGTGACTGAATGTGGAGGTAGGTCATGGCTGACTAATAAAAGCAGAAGGAGATTAAAGGTCAGATAATTAGCTCCATCAAAGAAAGAATGGAGTTCCTATGAGTGGGTAAGTACAGAGAAGGCATATGGAATTCGACATAGGCAAATCTACTCTGGTTTCTTCCTACTCCAGTTTGTGTTTTCTTTTTCTGCAAAATTCAAGTTGTTCTTTTCTGATTTCAGCAAAACTTGTCCACTTTTTGGCCTTTGTTTCCGTGGCTGCCTCTATTTGATATACTATGTTGAAGCCCACTGTTCCAAATCATATTTGTTTCCCAAAGCGATCTCTTCACAGATATTTGCATGGAAATGAAGCCCCAAACTCCCATCAAGATGTGATATTTTATTCACTAAGTACACTTATCTACTGGCATTTGTCAGTCTGTGATGATCATTGCTACCCAGGCTGATATAAATTCCATTACAGCATAATATGAATATATCTACCTCACAGCTCATGTAAAAATAATTAAAAAATGGACATAGCTACATCTATTAGAAAATATTTTTATATTATCATTTGTCACAAAATCCTTTCCACATTTAAGTATAAAATATTCAAAAAGATTTTTTTTTTTCTGTACAAGCTGATATTACAAACTGGGAAGTAATTTTTTTTTTTATCCTATTTCATCTAATTCCCTAAACACATACCCTATTAAAAAGTCAATCAGAGCCAGGCCTAGTGGTATAAGCCTTTAATCCCAGCACTCCAGAGGCAGAGATAGGAGGATTTGCTGAGAGTTCGATGCCAAGCTGAGAGTATGTAGTAAATTGCAGGCTAACCTGAGACCTACCTTGAAAATAAATAAGTAAGTAAACAAAGAAACACAAACAGATGTCATAAAGATTCGAAAAAAAACAAAGATGAGTAGTTGGTATTTAATTTGATACATTTATTATAAGACATTACAAGAATACAAACATAACAAAAACACATTAAAAAAATACAAAGTCAAACATTGGTAAACAAGTCATAGGTCTGCATAGCCTCACCCCTGAAGCTTACTGCTAGAAATAAAAGTAATTGGAAGGTTCCAACATACACAGTAAGATCACAGATACAAATTCTCAGAGTCAGGACCTTAAGTAAGCTTCCTTAACTTTGATAAAGTTGAAAATAAAACTCCCTCATGGGAACCATGGCTACAGGTAGCTTGAAGATCTCAAAACAGATGACATATTCAAGATTGATATCACAAATTCTTTGATGCCCTCTCTGACTTGATCATCACACCCTAAAATGATCCCATAAAAATGGAGTATCTAGGCTGATTAATCTAGATTGATGACTATTAAGGAATAAAAATAACACGCCTACCTCAAGAAAAGCATAAGTGATCCCAAAATTGTATTAGTGGTAGATGGAATTAAAACAGAATGGGAGGCAGTAAAATCTTACAAAAATTACTCAAAATAAACCACATAACTGTGATTTCACATATCAGTTGAATGAAAGTAATAAGGTGTAGAGGTTATAGATACATACAGAAATAAGTGAAGGAATAATTTCCACTAAAAACAATGAAATAACAATAATAAAATATTAAAATCAAAAAAGCAAAGTAAATAATCTCAGAAAATAGAGCCACTAAGTTTAACCTGAAATGGATAAATTTGCATCTGCTCCAATGAACTGAATGACAACACAGAAACACTAATATTGACACACATACTGCATGTATAAATGTACACACATCACCTATATATCTATGTTTATGAATAATAGAGAGATATGTCTCAATATATCACAACATAATAGCAAAATAAATTGAGAGCATTTGGCATATTCCTGGGAGTATATACAAAGGAATTTTAAAGGGAAATCTCAGAAATATTAATGCAATAATTAATAATATAATTAACATACTAAATATACTAATATAGTAAATTTGGTATAAATTCAGCAAGTAGACTCATTGTCATGTGTAAAGGAAAGTTTAAACAAATTGATTTTGGTTTCTTTCAGTAAAAAAAGGAACTTTATAATTAAAGAAATCAATCCCTATATTTTTGTCAAAAAAAGGTTCAAGGGCTGGAGAGATGGTTTAGAGGTTAAGCGCTTGCCTGTGAAGTGTAAGGACCCTGGTTTGAGGATTGATTCCCCAGAACCCACGTTAGCCAGATGCACAAGGGGGTACACACATCTGGAGTTCGTTTGCAGTGGCTGGAAGCCCTGGCGTGCGACATTCTCTCTTTCGCTCTCTGCCTGCCTGCCCATCCCTCTCCCTCTCCCTCTCCCTCTCCCTCTCCCTCTCCCTCTCCCTCTCCCTCTCCCTCTCCCTCTCCCTCTCCCTCTCCCTCTCCCTCTCCCTCTCCCTCTCCCTCTCCCTCTCTCTCTCTCTCTCTCTCTCTGTCACTATCAAATAAATAAATAAAAAATAAACAAAAAAAATTTAAAAAAGGTTCAAAACTCATATTTGTTTCAAAAGGTGCATACAATTTTCAAACATTAATAACAATCACAGTGAAATCCATAGGACATTGGAGAATGGAAATTGATAATTTCTTCTGAAAATTACCGATTTGTTCATGGTCCTATTTCCTTGACTTTTATCCAACGATCTCTCCTTTAGTGAGTCTCAGTGATTGTGTGGCAAAAAGGATTGCGACATCTGTCTACATTCTATTCATCTGGCTTTGTGACCTCCAACTCACAACTTTTCACTCACTGCCCAAGTTCCTTAAATCTAAGCAGAACTACTTACTCTTGAATGTTGCCCACTTTCATTGCCACCCACTTTCATTGCTGGCCATGTCTTCTCTTGCAATTTAATTCTGCCTAGGTTTCAGTCCCTTAGGAAAGTTTATTCAGGCACCAAAGATGTCATACTAAATGCTACTTGTCACTTTTGCTATATTCACAACTAAGTTGAATCACTGAATACCTTATATTCACTTTTACCTTCCTTACCTCTTCTTATGTCATAGTTTCATGTTAATATCATACTTGAATGAAGTTGGATTATGTTTTCCTTCCTAGTCTTTTTTAGACAATACATGTAAAATTGCTGCATCATGTCTCATAGATTGAATTCCATCAATATTCTGAAAACCCTCATATTATCATATCTATCCTAGACCACATTTTTCTTTTATTTTTTTATATTTTATTTATTTATTTATTTGAGAGTGACAGACACAGAGAGAAAGACAGATAGAGGGAGAGAAAGAGAATGGGGGCGCCAGGGCTTCCAGCTTCTGCAAACGAACTCCAGACATGTGCGCCCCCTTGTGCATCTGGCTAACGTGGGACCTGGGGAACCGAGCCTCGAACCGGGGTCCTTAGGCTTCACAGGCAAGCGCTTAACCGCTAAGCTATCTCTCCAGCCCCTAGACCACATTTTTGAGCCATGTTACATGTTTTCATGCACAGGACAATTGTACTGAATGTACAAAAGAGATTACTGTCAGTACACACAGAGTTCCTGGTTCTGATTTATTCATAACAGCTCATTTAGTCTTTCACATCTCACTAGAAGCACCAGGTCACCAAATTCTGGAAGAAAATTTCTATTGACTTCTTCTCACACTTCCCCTTTTTACCCATTATGCATGAGGTCAGCAAAAGTTAGCAGCTGTATATTCCAAAAATTTCCCAATTTCACGACTTCATACTGCTCCTACTGTTTTTCTTAGAACCAAGCCATCTTTATCTCTCACTTTGACAAACCTGTGCTCATCCTGTATTAACTATGTCAGGCTCATCCAAAATAATCTATAGAAAATAGACACATGTCAAGTTATTCCTATGTACATTTTATGTATGTAAATCCCTCTATCACTCTTATGCAGCAATATATTAGCTAAAAATAAGGCACATGTTATGGTTACTATGTTACTATAAATAAACATTGACAAAATCATTCTTTTCCCCTTGGAAAATGATATTGTCATTGTTGCCTATAATGTAGACTGCTTTGGCAAAGCTCTGGAGTACTCTAAAATACAGCTCAAATTACTGTGACTCAAAAACTATTTTTAAGTTTCTACTTCAATGGTATGTAGTTTAGAGCAAAGAGGAAGCCACACTGTTTGTAATTATCTAGTTTGAAAGAGTTCCGTATGCTGCTGGCATTGTTATTATAAAGTTATACTTTTTATTAGCTTTCAGAAGAAAAACAGAAACAATTACAAACAGAACAATTTATATCTTAATTGGAAGGACCATAATGGATAGTATTTTACTTTGAAATAAAAACAGTGAAAGAAAATTATTTCCAAAGACTTGACATCATTAATGAAAAAAGTTTTAATAATAAAATACATAGGATGATGATCAGAGTTATTTCTCTGACTAAAATGAAAATATCTCGGACATGTGATGAATAACTTATACAATTATATTTTTCTCATGTCATTTTCTAATGAAAACTTCTGAAGTTGTATGTTATAGTATAGTGGGTGGACAGATAAAAGAAATGTTAAAATGTGTGATCAATGAAGTTCATATGTGTACATTCTTGATAATATACTAGGATATCATATATTAAATATTTTTTCAAGTTACATTGAATTATTTATGGGATTATCAGCTTTGAATTATTATAAGTTATTAGAAGAAATGTAAATGATGGCAAGGATGAACCAGTCTATCCCCTCCAATATAAGTTAAATTGGATAAGCTCATGGTCTAAAGTATCATGGTAATCATTGCATCTCACCACCTGACAAACACACATTTATTTAGTTAAATTTATCTAATTGCTGTCATCATTGATGAATATGTGAGTAAAACATCACTACATATCCTTGTGAATACTTAACCATTAAATTGAGAATGCAAATCTGCTTCCTATCCACAGACTCTAACCTCCACAGATAATAGCCTGCTGCCCTGATTAATTTTAATTCTAAAAGGCACTTCCAGTTTAAGATATTAAAAAAAACAAATTCTGATGTTCCTCACCAAATCTCTTCTAAAACCTCTCTATCTCGTTTCATTTCAAATCTTTGGTAACTCAAGCCCACAGCCATGAAATCATCATTAACTCTATAGTCCATTCTGACTGACGTCCCTGACAACAAATGCTTTCACCTCTATCTCCCATTATATTCTAGGAACCTGATTGCCACACCATGCAATCTACAAACACCTTCTCCAGGATTAAAGAGTCTTACCTACCTCAGGTTATACTCGAGTCTAAATACAACCGCCAGAGTGATGCTCTCAAATCAGGTCAGTCCATCTTTACAAGACATATGACACGCCCACTCATCTCCCACCCTACTAGTATCTCAAGGTCAAAATATCTTACAATGGTGCTGGAGTGGCTTAGCGGTTATGGTGCTTGTCTGCAAAGCCTCAGGACCAATGGCTGAGGCCATGGCATGCCAATTCTCTATCTCTTACAGTGGTTCATTAAGATGCCTCCTTCATGAGTGATCTCATATCACTCATCCCCTCTTGCTGGCCTCATGGATACAATGAAGTTCCTTGCTTACACCAGCCCATGTTCTCTCCTCATGGCATCTGGACTTCCTGTTTGTCCATTGTGTGAGGTATTGTATTGAATTAAAAAAAAAACTAATTCTCTCATGCACTTTAGTACTGTTCTTGTTATCCTATTTTCTATGGTCTGAAAGTTTGTATCTATCCAAAATTCTTATGTGGAAAGGCTGAACTCAAAAGTAGGGCCACTGGGAAGGGAGCAGATCCTGAGGTTGACCATTTTTTAATGGGATTAGAGCCTTTGCAGCATCAAAACAAAGAAATCCTCACATCTCTCTTTCCTGTGAAGGACTAGTATGTAGTTGATATCTATAAACCTAATAGTGAATTCTCTCCAGATTTCCAATCTCTAAGTCCCTTGATCTCGGACCTGTCAACTTCCCAAACTATATAAAATAAATGCATCTTTTAGGTCAATCTAGCTTATGATATGTTCTTATGGTAGCCCAAATAGGTCTAAGATGGTATTTGAAATTAAAATAACATAGAGCTACCTTACTCCTACATATTATTTTATTTTTCTTTTTAGAACAAATTGCCATGTAACATGATATAAATATTACTTTTTTAAAAGCATACTTTTAATTTTATTTATTTGTAAGGAGAGTGAGAGAGAGAGAGAGAGAGAGAGCCTTTCGCTGCTGCAAATGAACTCCAGATTCATGCATCTCTTTTTGTGTTGGGCTTTAGATGGATACTGGGGAATCAAACCTAGGCCATTAGGCCTTACAATGTAGCACCTAATGGCTGAGCCATCTCTCCAGCTGCATATATTTCTATCATTGCATCTCTTTGAATAGTCTGTATACTCCATGTAGTCTATATTTTTTTTTTCAAATTTTGAGTTGATATAGCATATGTGTGGAGTGGCATATTACATGTGATATGTACATGTGTGTGCAGATGTGTGCACCAGGTGCATGAGTGCAGAGGCCAGAAAATTCCATGTGATGTAATGGATTGCTCATCCATGTACTTCCCTGAGACAGGGTACCTCTCAACCTCAGGATGCTGCTTTTCTCAGTCAGTGAGCTCTAGTGATTTATGGGTTTTTTTCCCCACCCCTGTAGTCCAGCATTAAAGACATGCATGACCCTGTCCAGCTTTTTATGTTTGTTCTAGTTAAGAGGAACACCTGTGATCTCAGATGCTTCAAGACCCTATAATTAAGTAGCAAGCACTATTAATCTCCTGACCATCTCAATAGAATCTTACTATATTTTAACTTAATAAACGAAATGATAGATTTCATTATATTTCTCTCATACATGTAGAGCTTTATAGTTTTTGTTATTTACTCTCTCTTTCATTTACTTTTCCAATCTCAATGCCTTCTTCATTTGGGACAACATCTTCCTTAATAGTCATCCCTTTTGCTTCTACCACACATGATTTTATTATCCTCTCATTTTCCATTCTCACCGATTTTTATAATTTTTAAAATTGTCTTTCATTGTCCCTTTTCTACTTTTATGTTATGTTAATTTTTTTTAAGGTACAGTCACCCTGTAGTTCAAACTTATCTGGAATTCACTATGTAGTCTCAGGCTGACCACAAACCTATAAACTAACAGCAATGCTCCTAGCTCTCCTTTCCCAGTGCTGGGATAAAGGCACGTGCCACTATACATGGCCCACTTTCTATTTTCATCATATACTTAAACACACACACACACTTAAACACACACACACACATTAATACCATGCCTTTATGTGATAGAAAGCATACAGTATTTGTTATTCCAAATTTTCTTTTTTTTTTCCTTTTTTTTTTTTTTTTGAGAGTGACAGACACAGAGAAAGACAGATAGAGGGGAGAGAGAGGGAATGGGCACGCCAGGGCTTCCAGCCTCTGCAAACGAACTCCAGATGTGTGCGCCCCTTGTGCATCTGGCTATCGTGGGACCTGGGGAACTGAGCCTCGAACTGGGGTCCTTAGGCTTCACAGGCAAGCGCTTAACTGCTAAGCCATCTCTCCAGCCCCCAAGTTTTCTTTTGTTTAACATAATGATCTCCACTTCTATCTATTTTCCTTTGAATGTCATAATTGTTTGTTCTTCATAGATGAAAATATACCATTGTGTAAGTATGCATAATCTTCTCCATTCATTTGTTGATGGGCATCTAAGCTGGTTCTATTTCTTAGGTAGTGTGTGTAGTGCATTAATCACCATAGATATGCTAGTAGTCCTATGGTAGGCTGATGTAGAGCTTTTTGATTTTTAATTTTTTGGTATCTATTCAATTGTGGTATAGCTGGGTCATGAAGTAGTTCTATTTTTTCTTTACTTTTTTTGATGGAACAGCCATATTGACTTTCATAGATGCTGTACCAGTTTAGATTGCCACCAGTAGTATACACAAGAGCTTCCCTTTCCCCACATCCACATAAGCATCAGGTGTCATTTTATTTTTATGGTAGTCATGATGACTAGAGTGAAATAGAATCATAAAGCAGTTTTAAGTGCACCTCCCTGAAGGCTAACCATATTACTTGCTTTTTCAAATATTTACAGATCATTCATGTTTTTATTTTAAGAAATATCTATGCAATTAATTATCACATTTATTGATTAGATTATTTGAATTTTTTTGTGTTAAAGTATTATTATTCTTTATTTTTTCTAGATAGTAATCCTTCTCCCTCTAATGTACAGTTGGCAAACCCCCTTCACTCTGTAGTTTATATTTTCTTTTTTTAGTTAAAAGTGGAAGTTATTAATAAAAATATAAAAAATCACATTGAAAGAACAGAATGAACAATTACTCCTTCCTGCCATAGGGTAGAATGACCATAAAAAATGTTTATTACCATGTTGTATTTTATGGCTAGAAAATAAGCAATGGACAATAACAATTTTTAAAGTTACTAAATAATATATTATCCAAGCTCTTGAAGTTGCTCATAAATACACATTAATAAGGACATGATATGAATAACTATGTTCAGTCCAGAGATTCTTAAACAACAAAGTAACTAGGAAGAATAGCCTTTGTTTGAAAATTCCATTATTGGCCATATTTCTAAATATCATAGTCAGTTACTGTAGTTTGTATTTTCACCTTGCTTCCCTTAGCTGTGCATAAGCTTTTGGATTTCATGAAATCTACTTTGCCATTTTGTGGCTTCTTTGTAGGCCTCTTCAGTATTTCCTTGACTATGCTTATAATTTAAAGGGTTTTATCTATGTTTTCTTTTAATAGTTTTTTTTTAAATATTTTATTTATTTATTTGAGAGTGACAGAGACAGAGAGAAAGACAGATAGAGGGAGAGAGAGAGAAAGAATGGGCACGCCAGGGTTTCCAGCCTCTGCAAACGAACTCCAGACGCGTGTGCCCCTTTGTGCATTTGGCTAATGTGGGACCTGGGGAACCGAGCCTCGAACTGGGGTCCTTAGGCTTCACAGGCAAGCGCTTAACCGCTAAGCCATCTCTCCAGCCCTCTTTTAATAGTTTTAAATAGTTTTAATAGTTTTAAAAGTATTAAGTGTTGATCCATTTTTGAGTTGTTTTCTATATGTTGAGCTATAGAGATCTTGCTTTATACCTCTTCATATAGATAACCACTTTTCCATTTTTTATCCATTTGTTGAAAGGGATGTTTTATTTTGTGACAGTACCATAAAGCTTTTTTACAATGGTTCTGTGATATAATTTGAGATCAAGAATCATGCTACTTTCATCACTACTCTTCTTATTTAGCATTTCATTGACTACTCTTTTTATGTGTGCTTTCATATGAATGGTAGTGCTCTAATTCCGATAAGAATTTTATTAGAATTTTAATGTGGATTATGTAGAATCTATAGCTCCATTTGGTAACATAATTATTATGACCATATTGATTCAGCCAATCCATGAAAAAGGGGTCTTCCCATCTTCTATTATCTTCTTCAATTTATTTTACATTGTTGAAAATGATTTTTAGTACATATAAGAATTGTTAATCATGTTGGAATGATTGAATGCACTTTCTCTTAAAAATATATTATACAAACATATCTCTTTATTATATTGCATTCAAATAAATAATAAATATCCAGTAAATTTCACAATACAACAACCTAAACCAGATATCTTTCTAATCATTATTTAAAATTATTTAGCATATTATTTTTTATTGTAATAACTGGGCTGGAGGGATGGCTTAATGGTTAAGACGTTTACCTTCCAAGCCAAAGGACCCTGGTTTTATACCCCAGGACCCATGTAAGCCCGATGCACAAGGTGGCACATGTGTCTGTAGTTTGTTTGCAGTGGCTAGAGGCCCTGGTACTCCCATTCTCTCTGCCTCTCTCTCTCTCTCTCTCTCTCTCTCTTTCTTTCTGTCTTTTTCTGACTCTCTCAAATAAATAAAACTTAAAACATAAAAAAAAATGTAAGAACTTCATGAATATAATGGGAATGAAATTGAATGGATTTCCCCAATATAGACTATGAATATTACAAGTAGAACTATTTTCATTAATTAGTTTGTAAGTTTACCATAATTCTAGCCAAAGTACTTTGATTTATTTCTAAAATTTATGAAAAAAAAATATTAAACAAACAGAAATAAGTTCTGTAGAACAAAGTTTTGAGGTGCTGTGAGTGCGTTTAGTGAGGATAACTGCCCTGACAAGGTAAGTCATGAAAGCTCTCTCGTGAGAAGATAAGTTTGGCTTGGGACGATAAAGAGCCAACAGGGCAGAACTGTTTGGTAATAAAGAATGGTATTTGGGGAGAGGAATTTGTGGATCTTGATGACACCTTTGTGTAATTTAGTGAGAATACAAAACAATTACTATATGTTCCTAATTTTTCTTACAAGAAAACCAACTCTATTTTAACAGTTGGGACCAATCTAAGAGATGGATTGTAAATAATGTTTTCATTATACCTATACCTCTTAAATATAATACAAAGAGTTTGTTCTTTTACTATTACATACAAATGTGATTATATTTAAGCATTTGCCTAAGACTTTCAAATACATTCTTCTTATTCATATCTTTTTCAAACAAAATGCAGCTAACCTCTAGTCATTTCATTAGCAGGATCATCCACCTATTTATTAAACTTTCAAATTGCCATTTTAGTTATTTTTCTGTTTATCACCAGCTTTGGCACAATGATGAATGTTTGAACACTGAGGTGCTGTGGTGGCCTTTGACATTGTGTTGTTAAAGGCAAAGTCAGCAGAGTCCAGCAATGTGCATTTACCAATCTTATAAAAATACAATATCAACTGTTGACTTGCCAGTACATATAGCATCAAGTAAAGCATAATTGTATTCCACTCACGTCTTTCAGGTAATAACAGAGCAGTTTATTACCATTGCAGGTGTGGAAACCTGCCAACACTCCAACCATCTGGGCTTCCTCGGGGCAGTAGGAAAGTAAAATATGTGAAAGAAATATGTGAGTTGCATTCAGTTTTATTCTCTTCATCTGCTATAGGCTGGATCACAACTATTTTATATGTTAAGAAATTTTTGAGTGTGCAGTTACTTTAGAAAGCCATCAACTTTTCTAAGTTTTGCTCATCATTATTCTCAGTTAAATGCTTTTTCTTTAATTGATGACATTGAATGTTTTGATGCCATTTTACAATATGGGAATTTTGTTAAATGTAATAGAATTGAATTTACAAAGTTAGAATTTTTCATGGGTTAAATAATAATTAACCTATCATGTGACATTGGTGCAATTTTGAGACTAATTTTCTCTTCATTAGCAATGAAGCCTCTACATTCACAATGGAGGATGGAGTCATTTTGGCCTTTCCTGGCTACAGACAGAATGTGAGGCTCTAAATTACAATTCTACAAGTATACCAAGGTTCTTGCACAATGAATTGTCATATTGTTTTTCCTGCTAGCAAAATCTAAGTACAATATGAGGAAGAAAAGTTAATACTACAGTTAGTAATCTTCTCTTATCCTTTGCATTTTGTAACTCATTACCTAAAAGCATCTAGAATGAAGCAAATACATTAACTTTTTATTTTATTTTGTTTGGGCTGAAAATTCAAGTGTCAATGAACAAATGTATTTTTTAATCTTTTTTTAAACCAGCATGGTTGGGTGGTGGCACAATGAAAAAAATAAATTTAATTTATTTTCATAATGAAGGAAACAATAATACTTCACATGAAACTATGTTCCTACATGTTGTTGTGTGGGAATTCTATTACAAGCATGGATTTTACCTTCTCAGTTTCTGTTTCTGTTTTTTTTTTCTTATATTTCTTTAAATAAACAAGAATATTTTGACAAATATGCTTAGGAATGACAAAAGTGAACATAAGGTGATCATGGATTGTACATAATAGGAATGAGTATCATTCTTCAACATCCTGCAGATTTTTCATGCTAAATCCATCATACCCCAACTATTCCCTGCTTCTTAGTCATCTAGCTTCTTGGTTTACTTACTTTTCCCTGTGTTTGATCTCAATTTCTCATTGAATTGAATGGTTGTATTGCCTCAAATTCACATGTTGTTACTGGATGGTTGAGCTTTTGAGATGCAATTAGGTTCTCAGGGTAAATGCTCATTAATGTGATTGGTATTCCATGAAGCAGTGCATACAGAGCTCACTTGCACTCATTTTTCCATGTGAGGATACAATGAGAATCTATCAAGTGTGAAAGTCAGGAAGAGAGCCTTCATAATAACCCAACTTTGATGATGCCATAATGGCAGGCACTCAACTTCCAGACCAGGAGGAAATAAACTTCAGTTGTTTGCAAGTCACATAATCCACAGTGCATAGTTACAGAAGTCTGAACTAAAATAAGACTCTTTCAAAGTTTTCTTAAATTGTTTTGCTCCCTCCACAAAGAAATAGCCTTGCTCATCCTACTCTAACACCAGAAGGACAAATTAATGTTTACTTATTTCCCAGGCATTCACTTTCCATTTATCCTAAATGTGACTTATAGGTAAAACCTTCAGCTTCTACTTTTTGTAGATACTAACAAAATGAGAAAGTTCTCATTTGAGAATATATGCATTTCAAAGATTAATCAAATTGAGCTTTTTATACAGCTAGATTATTTAATATCAAAACATTAATCATTTCAAGAGGTGCATCATGCTATATCCATATAATTTATCTTTAAATATAAAATATTGATGCTGGCAATTCTTCAATATGTTTCAGATAATAAGTTAATGGTATAGAACACAAAAGTTAGAACATGATAAATATGTTATGGTGCCATGTAGATAGCGATGGATACCATATATTTTGAACAAATCCAGGACTATGGAAATAGTGCTCAATAAATATATGTAACTAAAGATAGCATGTTTCTAACAGTTTATAACTATTAACCAAAATTCAAAAGCATTAGTGAAATAAAGCAGTTTTATACTGAATGGATTTTTTTGCCTTTATAATACTTATAGAATTGAAGATGAGCAATTGAATATTCAGAGATAAAATGGAATCACAGAGTCCTTGAAAAAAGGTACAAAAATATTAATGGAATTATAGGCTTATATTTTATATCAAAGATATACAATTTTTACAATATTCATTCAGCTAAAACTGTACAATATTCATTATTCCTTCCAATGACTTCTAAACCTGTCAAAGAAAATATTTATTACTAAACTTCATGAATTCTTAGAATAGTAAGAAGTTAAGTATAACCAAGATTACACTGTCATCATGTAACCATTGTGATTATTTTCTTAACTTTTAAGTGGTAAATGATTGCTTGAGATTAAACTCTTTCAATCATATTTCAAAAATCAAAATATAGAATATTTTGTGTACTTCTTCTTGAATATCTTCCTCTATAAAAATTCGAAAGTTAGGGCTCATTATGATAGATACCAAATTATCATACTCTGGAACTTAATATGAAGTGGCAAATTTTAAAAGGAGAAGCAAAACACTCATCATGGAGTATCATGTGCATGTTTTATTTGATGGAACTATCTCTTAGCAATACTGATAAAGAACGTGATAAGGCTCCTTTGAAATGCACAGCTCTTCAAACTCTAGTTTGGACAATAGCTTGCGGTGAGCAGAGACCCAAGGACAAACTTGAGAAGCCACAGGAGCTGAATTTGCTGTATTCTACTGAGGATCTTCCCTATGTTGTGCCTCAGCCCTTGTTGTTAGGCAAAAAAAAAAAAAAAAAATTAGCTTGGGTGGGAAGGAAATCCAAGTAGTGAAGTTCAATTTGTGTAATAAAGGAGAGGAAATGGATAGTTAGCAGAGAGTAGAAGGGAAGTCTGAAGAAAGATTTTTATGGAAGTTAGGGGATTTTAGATGCAGTCTAAGGAAAGTTTCCATTAGAATCACCTTGAGATTCTAATCTGGGAATGACTGCTACTGATTTTCTACATTGGACTCATGCTAACTGTGAGCAGCATCATTCCATGGGCTGGTGTCTCTGATTCAAAACAAGGGGAAGTTGAGCTCAGTAGGAAGAGCCAAAACTGTCTGTTCCCTACCGTGGGCTAAAGGTGATCAGTTTCCAAAACTCTGCTGTCATGTGGTCCTCACCATGAAATACTATAAACTGAAATGAACCTTTATTGCCTTAACTTTATTCTTTTCATGTATTTTGTCGCCACCATGATAAATTAACTAATAGACACTTTATTTTTTAAAGCACATTCAGAAGACTTACAATATAATGTCTTCAAACAAAACCTTAACCTATTATCAACCTTTGTGCTAAGTAGGCTAAATAAGAAAGTAAATGTAGCCGGGTGTGGTGGCGCACGCCTTTAATCCCAGCACTCGGGAGGCAGAGGTAGGAGGATTGACATGAGTTCAAGGCCACCCTGAGATGACAGAGTTAATTCCAGGTCAGCCTGGACCACAGTGAGACCCTACCTTGAAAAACAAACAAACAAAAAAAAAGCAAATGTATTCTCTAGGGTTTTTTTTGGTGGGGGGTAGGGGAAGTTGATGGTGTTTGATTTAATTTTCCACAGTACGGCAGTATGATCATATACTACTCTACCCTGGACACTAAGTAGTTTTGAGTAAGTTCACCTCATATGCATTGGTGTCTTCTCGAGATTGTAAGATGTTTAATGAGTATTGACACACACAGCATTTAGGATGGTATCTTCTGTATTTCTGCAACTACTAACATGTACATAAAATGAAGAGGATGGCTTCTTGAAAAGTCAGCCTTAAGCTAGTTGGGATGGTATATATCTTTAACTCCCATATTTTGGAGGCTGTGGCATTGGAAAAAAAAAATGCAAGTTTGAGCCTAGATTGGGCAACAGAGTAAGTTATAAGTCTGTCTGAGTTAAACTGAGACTGACTCAAAAAAAGTAAGTGAGCCCCAGAGCAAGGCCATAGTGAAGTCTATTTTTTTCTAATTTTTTGGAGGTTTTTCAAATAATTTATTTGTTACAGAATTGAGTCCACCAATGACCTAGACAGAGGATTTCTAGGCTTAAAAGGATTTTGGTCACTTTTTTTTTTACAATTCATGCAACACATAAACTTTTTTTTTTCCTTTTTCTGGGAGTAGAAGATGAACCATTTATCATATCTAGGAGAGGTTAGCAAAAGAATGTATAGATGTCTAAAACTAGGGGGAAACAAAATAGAATGTTCTAAAATTCCTCCCTTAAAAGGACCTGAGTTAAAATTACATTCATTTGTGAAAAGAGCCTAAAAATTTTATACTATATATATATATATATATATATATATATATATATATATATTTATTTATTTCTAACAACACTATGCATTATTCTACTGTCCCTTTCATTGAAAGCTTTTATTAAAAATGCAAAAAGATGGCATACTCTGTAACTTCTCATGTTTTTTTTTCACACAATTATATAAGTAATCCTTTGAACCTTGTGAAATTCTTCCTAATGTTGGTTTAACTAAAGAAATATTTCATAATTTTTAACTGTTGTCTTCTCCTTTTTTATTTTATTATTATTTATTTATTAGAGAAAGAGAGAGAGAGAGAAAGACAAACAGAAATAGGCAGGTAGAGAAAAAGGGAGAGAGAGAGAGAGAGAGAGAGAGAGAGAGAGAGAGAGAGAGAGAAAGAGTGAGGGAGAGAGGGAGAGGGAGAGAGGAGAGAGAATGGGTGCACCAGGACCTCCAGCCACTGCAAATGAACTCCAGATGTGTGTGCTCTGTTATGCTTCTGTCTTATGTGGGTCCTGGGGAGTTGAACCAGGTTCTTTTGGCTTTGTAGGCAAGCACCTTAACTGCTAAGCAATCTCTCCAGCCAGAAATATTCCTTATTTAAGTAAATTGCTTTTTCTCTCATGTTCCCTCTGCTTGGGCATATTGCATATTTACATGTGGGTTAAAAGGAAAGAAGCCATGCATGTCAAGACCATTTTAATCAAGTGATTCTGACAACTTAGTAAGCCACAAGGGTAAGAAAATTATCTAATTTATGCTCTATAATTTAATGATATTAAGGCTTTAATATATTTGCTAAATTGTGCATAGTCTTAGATCTATTAAAATATTACTTTTGTTTTCTGTTTCCCTTATTATTTTATTTTTTGTTGCTTTTCCTGTTACTCCCTATGGCCCCCAGTGCCTCTTTCAATACCTATATAATTGATTATGTTGAAAATGTAAATTCCTTCCTGTCCAGGATGCTTAATTGCTCTTTCTCAGCTGTGCAGTCATCTAGAACTTCCACTTATGGTTTTAATTACTGCTAATGTGCTAATGACAATGCTGGTTGAGAAAGGCTATCTTTAAAGACAGAATTGTTAAAATTATATTTACTGGTCCAGCTGGGGTTTTCAAAAAGATGTTCCCTTGATCTAGGTCTTTACATTAAGCTTGTAAGTTCTAGAAATTCATACATAGTCCATAATTTTTTAAAATGAGTTCTATATAAATAATGATTCTTTTAGATTGGAAAAGACCAATAATTGGCAATAAACATCTATAAGTTTTTCCAGGGACAAACACCAGTTTTGATTGAATGCTAGGTGTCAGGTGCTAGAACGCTAGGTTAAATGATGCTGCTGTAATCAAAGTGCTCTGGGACAGGGAAATGTTATCTGTAAACACATCATCAGCACACAAAGTGCTCAATGTTGTCTGAATTATATGCAATATGTGAGAATAATTGTATCTTTTATCCTAAACAAATGTCATAAGGTATAATTTTAGTTACAGAAGTATAATAAGTCTGTTTCTTTGTTTTTAACTGCCTAACATTGTCACTTCAAGGATTCATATATTTTTCTATATCCTTATTCTTGTTCCTGTATATTGACATAATTTTCATTAAAATCCTTATGAAATAAGAAAGAATTTATAATGTGACTTTTTGCAGACAAATTTTGGAAAAGTTTCAGCATATCCAGGTATCTGCATTTATTTAATGTGCATTAGCCTATTTGGGACACCTTATAAAAGAACTGAGAAAAGATTTAAATAACATCCTCTTCTGAAATATGCCTTAAGTCTCTGGAGAAAGAAATACAATATTCATGTTTCATTGGAGTCTCCAGTCTATTTACATACATCCATTGGCATACACAATAAACATGTATTGTGTGCCTATTATGTACTAAAATTATGTATTAAAATAATAATACCCCATTTACACAAACACAACATATAGGTATTACATATATTAAGTAAACTAACACAGAAAGCACTCCATGCTCTTTAGACAGATCAAATGATAATACAACTTATCACAGGAGGTCCGGAAGATGACATGTGGAAGAAACAATCCATTGTTTTGTAGGCAAGACTGCAGAGTTGTCCAGAAGTGACTCAGGCCTCAAGACTCATGGGGTTGCATTAACTTGTCACAAATCAAAAACGGAGACACTTAAACCACTTCCCTATTCAGTTTTTTCTTCACCCTTCCTCCTCCTTTGCACATGTCTATTTTCCTTCATTATCCATTTAAGTAGCACCTTTATCAATCTATGCTGCTCTAGCTATAGTTTCTGGATAACTTTTTCTTCACTACTTGTAGATACAAAGTTTTAGAATCTATTTGAAAACTCTTTTTGATTCTGTCCAATTCTTTTTATCTGCTGCGACTCGGCTTGAAATTTAGCCACTTACTGGTCTCTGACAAATTTCATTTATGGGTGATAAATAGGTGTACTGCATGTACACCACAACACCCAACATGATGACATCTTTGATTTTCTGTCATCTATGCTAAACTGTGCTTACTATAGGAACAGAATTTATGAAAAAATTTAAAGCATCTAGAACGATAGAATAGAAATATATTTGTTTCCTGTTTTTAAAAGTGGAATGAGATTTTGTACCTAAAACTATACTGGTTCTTAAGAAGATATGTTCAATTTTGGAACATTGTAGGTGGCTAAACTTTCAACCTTGTTTGTAAAATGATTTTACACAAAAAGACAAATAGCAGAAAAACTGTGAGTATTTAAAAAAGATCACTCCAACAGAGAAGTCACAGCTGGAAAGAATCTTCACCTTCCTATGCTCATTTCAATTAATCATGGGGAACAATTGAAAAATGTCACAACTGTCCTCTCAACTCTAATTTTACCACTGCGTAGACAGCTGACTCAATTATGAATTTTCTTGTACAAAATAGCCCAAACTATAATTTTACTCTAATCAGACCTGATCAAAATGTAGTATATGCTATGAAATATTGAACATAAAATAGCTAGACGTTTGCAAAGAAGAGGAGACTTTGTATATTTTGCTAGAAGTGTGATATGCTTTTGTTTTTGTAAAAGAGAGGAAAGAAGTGCCCCCCTTAACTGTAGAGGGTATGCTTATCATAGTTTGTATCTGAAGTATCCCTCATAAAGGATCTTGTGTTGAATGTTTGGTGTCAAGATAGTAAAATTAATTATTGAAAGGTGACTGATCACAAAGCACCTGGCTGCATCAGTGGGCTAATCTATTGATGGATTTGCAATTTGATTTCATAATGCCTTATATGCAGAATATGTGATCTGTGTGGAGAAAGTCCATCACTGGGTTCTTGCCTTGGATGGAAAACTGTCTCAGACCCTCTTTCTCCCTTTATTTTTATCACCTCCTAAAAGTAGGCAGAAATAATCACATTCTCCTGCTACAAACATAGCAAATGGTCTCACTAGACTTTGACTTAAAATACCTGCTACCATGACCCTAAAGATATCTTCTACTTTGAGTTTTTTTCCTGAGGTATTTTTTCATAGTAATGAGAATCTAACATAATATTCTAAAATACATCTATCTCTCATGGCAGTCTGGTCTATTATGAATCCCCATGTTTACTGGTATGCTTTTGTATTTTTTTTCCGTATTAAAAATTTTCACTCTTTCACTTAAAGGAGGAATTGACCTCTTCTGTATGACATATCCTAATAGCATAATTTCCTTGTGGCTTATGCCAATACCAGAACTCTACACTTTAAGACACACAATGTGATACCCTGGCTTATGTGTTAACTGAGATAGCCTGTCTGTGGCTGGGTGTATAAAGTGTGATACTCATTACTAAGGAATGATTCATATCCTGGAAGTGAAGATAATGTATAATATTTCAACATGCTATTAAATTTAACACTTACCCATTATTTATTTATAGAATCTTGTATTTAGTACTTAGAACCATTTGAGACAATAGGTAAATGAAACCACAGAAGATAAAACCACGTATCAGGGGAGATGACTTTATTCAGAACTCAAAGAAAAATAAGTCCCATTCCCCCGAAAGAAGGCTCTGAATGCTCCCTGTCTTTGGTATAGTGTGTTCAGCTTTTTTTCTTATTGTTCTGAATGCTGAAATAATTCAGAGAAACATGTAACAACACAGTGCATTCTTGTAGCAACAAGGAGAATGGCACTATTAATGACAGAGTAGTGACATTCAAATCAGATTAGACATATAACCAGTACTGGACTCTACCATTGTTGCCTGGTATTGCATAACTTGCTCCCCTGTGACTGATATTCATAGTGATACTAATTTCCTGAGATCTGTATCACCCAGTCCTCTGCGTTATTTCCTTAACTTTTTTCTTTTTCTGTATCTATGTGTGTGTGTGTGTGTGTGTGTGTGTGTGTGTATTGATATTGTTTCTTATATGTGCCAAGGCATACAAATATGTGGGACTCTCTGAGCTAATGCACAGTAAAGTAAAATATGATACTTATGGATTTGTGTGTCCTGAATGTTTCTTGATGGTATCTTATATTAAAATCATCTTCAATTACACTGGCATATCTTACTATGTCCAAAGTTGAAACATCCACCTGTTAAGCCATCTTCTTGGTGAGCCTGGGTGTAAAAGAGTACCTCACAGCTTTCTCTGAAATCTGTGTTTAATAAATTCAGGTACATTCTTAAATTTTGTATTTCACAAATTTTGGCTTATCTTCCAGGGAAGGTTTATAAAAGTTGAGCCCAAAGATATTCCACAAAAAGAAAGGAAATCAAATGTATAATTGTGACAGTTTATACATCCTAATGCTAAATGCTTAAAGTACAGTTGTTGGATCCTCAAAAATGGGGTGCTTAGTATGAGTCCAACTGCTAAGAAACAGAGAACTGAATTACGAGGCTTTTATTTTATTTCTTTTTAGGACCTCACTCTAATCCAAGCTCACCTGAAAATCACTCTGTAGTTATAGGCTGGCCTCAAACTCACAGTGACCTTCCTATCTCTGCCGCCTGGGATAAAAGGTGTATATCACCACACCTGGCCAAGAGGGATTATTTTTAACTAAATATTCTCTGTGTTACATTAATATATTAAATTTGTTCATTGCTAAACTGAGATGCTATAATTATTTTCTGCAAAATTATTTTGAAACTTTCGCTATGTTTAATATGACAAATAGGCTGATTTCAATTAAGAACTCTTTTTTTGTGTGTTTGTTTGTTTTTGTTGTTGTTGTTGTTGTTGTGTTTTTGTTTTTCAAAGTAGGGTTTCACTATAGTCCAAGGTGACCTGGAATTCACTATGTAGTCTCAGGCTGGCCTCCTACCTTTGCCTCCCAAGTGATGGGATTAAAGGTGTGCTCCACCACACCTGGCTTAAGAACTCATTTTTGTTTAAAAAGAACTCAAAAAATAGAAGAGAATAAACAATACAGAGCATAAACTAAGTAAAATAAAAAACATCTAGCAAAATATTTGTCAGGCCACCCCATAACCTCTGTTCTATAAGTGTGTAGATAAACTTTAATGTATCAAAGAGTGATCATATGTTTTTGTATGTTGGTTGGTTTCACAAGGTAGGGTTGTTCTCTAGGCCAGGCTGAACTGGAATTAGTTTTACAGTCTCAGGATGGTCTTGACCTTACCATGACCCTCCTACCTCTGCCTCCTGAGTGCTGTTGGGAGTAAGGGCATGTACCACCACACCAAGGGGGGGATATATAGATAGATAGATAGAGATAGATAGATAGATAGATAGATAGATAGATAGATAGATAGATAGATGATAGATAAAGAGAGGTAGATATAGATATAGATGATATAGATATAGATGATGATATAGATATAGATGATATAGATATAGATATAGATATAGATATAGATGATATAGATATAGATATAGATATAGATATAGATATAGATATAGATAGGTATAGGTATAGGTATAGGTATAGGTATAGGTATAGGTATAGGTATAGATATAGATATAGATATAGATATAGATATAGATATAGATATAGATATAGATATAGGTATAGGTATAGGTATAGGTATAGGTATAGATATAGATAGATATATGCATGCAGAGATACAGAGAAGAGAGACAAAGAAAGAGAATGGGCATGACAGGGCCTTTAGACACTGCAAACAAACTCCATATGTATGCACTTCTTTATTCATCTGGCTTTACATGGAAACAAATCATACTGCCTAGGCTTTGCAGGCAAGCACATTAACCACTAAGTCATATTTCCAGCCAAGTGACAATAATTTTGATAAATAAATTTTTTGTTTGTAATAAAATTACCTAAGAGATTTTTTTTTCTTTTTTATCTACTCATATTTATTTTTATGGTGTCAGAATAGCTCTATTATTCATGGCTAATATGTAATTAGGAAAAATGTTTCTTAGAAGATACAGTCATAATTTGATCAAAATTGTTTGTCATGGGTGTAAAAAGGAAATTTACTATTGTGTTATAGGAATTTATTGATTCCATGTAGAAAATAACCAAAGTGGTAATTATGTGCTTATTCTGACTTTAACAGGGCACTGATAAAGTAGTATAGGACATCCTAAACTGAAAAAAGAAAAAAAAAAGTGTAAAGAAAATGAGTGAAACAGAACTATGGAGCCAAGATGAGGAAAGAAGTATACTTGTTTGAATAACATGTAATCAATAACATAAACCTTCACTTATCATAAGCGATGCCCAAAAACAAATTCACAGATTTTTTTTTTTTTTTTAAGGGGCTGGAGAGATGGCTAGATTGTTAAGGCACTTGTCTGCAAATCCTAATACCCATGTAAAACCTGATGCAGAAAGTGTCACATGTGTCTGAAATTGGCTTGCAGTGGCTGCAGGCCCTGATACGCCCATTCTCTCTCTCTCTCTTTCTCTCTGTCAAATAAATAACATTTTTAAAAAATCCTTTTTTTTTTAAGTTAAAAAAGTACACAGTATTTCTAATGTTGGCCTGAAAATTCTGTGATCACTATAAAAATGGGATTAAAATCTTTGGTTGCCCTAGTCACAGGCCACTTTAACAAACATATAACTTTTGTAAATCTTAAACATAAGTTAACCTTTAAAAGTAGTTCTTATAAACAGTAACCTTATAACTGACCTGAAGCACATAAAGGTAAAAGAAAGGGAGAAGAAATATTCAAACACTAAAAGCAAGTCTTCAAAGAGCTTCCTCATCAGATGTCATTTGATCTCTGACTACGTGATTTCTACTCAGGCCTGGTCCTATTCTACTGATATAGAGCTTCCAAAATAAGCTTCCTTGGCATCAAGTGTTATTTGACTTGTCTTTTGAATGGATCAGACCAAAAGAAGAAAATTATAGAGAGGCTAGAAAACTAAGGCCACCCAAGAACTCAAATATTCCAAGTAATAGATACAGAAAGAAAGACACACATAACTATTAAAATTATACACAGTATACACATATTGACGGTACTAATACACTAACATCTCCAAGAATACTAGCCCCTCTGATTAACTGAATATTACTTACATTTGTTTATCAAATACTGTTTTATAATTATATATGAAAAAACAAGTTTCCTTAAATATCAATGAAGACAATATATTTCAAGATGCCTTTTAATTATTTCATTTAAGTATGACTGAAAAGAGATGCATATGTGTTTTCAGTAAAGTACTTGCCATTTCTTTTTGTTCTACATTAGGAGTGTGTCTAATAATCCTCTTAAAGCTAGGACAAAACTATATGGCTTTTGAATTTTTCATGGTTTCTATTACTTATTTATGTATTTTTTGATTCTGGGTATGCGTGTTCGTGGTATGCAGGCATGAATGTATGTGCATGTGGAGGCCAGAGGTCAACATGAGGCGTCTTCCTCCATCGCTATCCACTCTTTGTTTTTTGTTTTTTTTTTTCTTTTTTTTTTTGAGACAGAGTCTCTCACTGAACTTAGAGCTCACCAACCAACGCAGCAAGACAAGCTGGCCCACAAGCACCAGCGGTGCTCCTGTCTCTGCCTCCCCAGGCATTTGTTGCCACATTCAGCTTTTATGTGGCTTGTAGAGCTTCAAACTCATTTCCTCTTATTTGTACAACAAGCTCTTTAGCCAGTGCACTACTTCCCTAGCCTCTGTCTTCTATTAATTTTGAAAATACATTGTGTTCAGCTTTATTTCAAGAGAGATGCAAATGGAAATCATATTACTAAAATGTGTCAAAGATTATCCACATATGTAGAACTCTAAATCCATCCATCCAATATTCTATAAACTTACTCAGAATAAAAAAAATCCAATGAATGTTTTTACTTATCTACCCTTCTTTTATATGTAGAAAAAAAATTGTCTGTGGCCCAGAAATCCCTGCATAGGAATTATCCCCTATATTATATTCAATATCTCCATGAGGATCTTTATAATTCTTATCTACTTTGGTCAGAAGAGGAAACTAGAGTTGAGAAAATTTCAGTATTTGTAATATGCAGCTATGCCATTTCTGGGGCTGGACCATAGAGTCCACTTATAGAATCTGATTTTTTCAACTCTTTTCTAGGATATTAGACAACTAACAATATCTAATGTAAGAGTATCAGGCATATTAAAAATTATCTACACACACACACACACACACACACACACACACACACAAGTACATCATTATTTTTTGCAAAGATTTATAATAGAAACTTTTCCCCAAGAGTAACATTTGGAATGTCTGAGAGTAATTGAGGTGATATTCACACACAATGCTGGGATTGGGAGGGGAGCCAACTTAAACATCCATTAGTTAGTTACATAGTTAATATTTCCCTTCCTTTAAAACTATAAACACATTTTATTCACATTTAATTAAACAGATGAGAGGTCATCAACATGAGCATTTATAACTTTGAAAAATGGAGATAATAGAGTGGTTAGAAAACCAACAAGAAGATTATACAATAATGTATTTTAAATAAAATAATAAAATTTTAAATAAAACAATACACTATTATTTTTAAATGTGCAACTTTTTATGTTATATGTTAAATAAGTTTTATATGTTTTTATTTTGTTGTAAATTGCAATGAGAGAGAATTGTATTCTATATATACTAATAGTTAAGGATATTTATTATTAATTTAGGATGAAGAGATAATTATTCTATTACTTAGATCAATATACTTAAAGCCAGCAAAGAAAATATAACACAAGCTGAAGCAGAAGGATTCCAGTGGGCTAGTCTGAAACCAGTAAGAAGGGTCCTGTCTTTAAAAAGCAAAGCAGAACAAAACAAAAAGTTAGACATGAAAAAGACATTGTCTAAGAAGATATACATATACATATATATATATATATATATATATATATATATATGTATGTATATATACAGATATACATGGAGAGAGAGAATCTCAATATCATAAATACAAACTAAATATAATGACAAAATTCCCTAATTCTGTTATTATTCCATATTTTTTCTAAATATATTTTTCAAAAGATGCATCTACTGTACTTATACTCCATTCAACTTCCATAACCATAATGCCATAATGATGCTTTTATTCAGACATAGTTTTGTGCTTTACTCTATTTCTAGTGTAATTGAACATGGCTACTAATAATACATAATTATGTACTTACACTTGCTGTAACAGATAGTACCTGTAATAGGCTCTTATATGAATGCTCATAATTAGTTATCTATTCTCTATTTTTATTCTGATGTCTAATATATAGAGACCACTGCAAAATAATTCTGTGTACAGTCTACTAAGTTTTGAATATTATTTCTCATAAATTGATCTGATCTCATTCTGAGACACTATAGCAGCTAGATAGTTCCCTCGGCTTGGTAGATAGGTTAAGAAAAGGGCCTGTGGTAGGCAGCAATATTCTGAAGTGATCCAAAAGGTGACTGTTGCAGTCAGTTTCCCATTGCTGGTAGAAATCACTGAACCAGGAGCAGCTTGTGGGAAAAAGAAAAGGAATACTTTGGTTTACAGGCTCAAGGGGAAGCTCCACGATGGCAGGGGAAAATTATGGCATGAGCAGAGAGAAGATGGACATCACCCCCTGGCCCACATAAGATGGACAACAGGAACAGGAGAGTGTGCCAAACACTGGCATGAGGAAACTGGCTATAACACCCATAAACCCACCCCCAACAATACACTGCCTCCAGGAGGTGTTAATTCCCAAATTTCCATCAGCTGGGAACCTAGCATTCAGAACACTTAAGTTTATGGTGGGACACCTGAATCAAACCACCATATTCTGACCCTGGCCCCCATAACAGTTAACCATCCATGTTATAAAATGCAATGCATTCAGTCCAACTTTCAAAGTACCCATAGATTTTTTTTTTTTAATCAATTTCAATGATGTTCATTCATCCTCATAATCCAAGGCCTTTTAACTGAGCTATAATACCAAAAAACTAACCTTAAAATTCCATTATGGTATAGAATAAACATTCACACACCAAAATGATATCATTGGGCATAGCAAAGAAATATTCAGCAAAGTTTAAAAAAAAAAAAATCAGGGCAAACATCAAACTCTGTAGCTTCAAGTCCAACAACTCTAGTCAGTAACAAACCTCCCAGTCCCATAATTCTAACCAGCAACCAGTCTCTGGAGTTCCAATTTCACCCCTCCAGCTAGGCTCCTCACAGTTCTACAAAACTTCATCTGGGACTGGCAGCTTTCCTTGGCAGTCATCTCGTGGTCCTGGCATCTCCACTGGGTCTCCACTGTAACCCAAGGTACATCCTTATGGCCTCCATGGGTTCTCCATGCAGGCATCCAGCAAAACTGCCTCACATTTCCCATGGCCATTTCCAAAACAAAAGACTACGTTTCAAACCCGATGACCCTCTCTTTCCTGCATTCTTATACTCCATAATACCAGGTGGGGTGTCAATTTGTTAATCCTGGGGTGGGGGGGATAAAGCAGATGTTGAAGAAGGGGAAACTCCTTGAGCACTCAGGCCTCGTCAGAAAGAGTCTGCATTCTTCCTGTTGCCACAGTGCAGGTCAGCTGGCCCAATCTCAAAGGTTGTAATCTCTCAATTGCAGCCGAACCAGCAGCAGTTCACCCAAAGATTTATTTATTTATTTATTTTTTCTGTGTCATATCCCTCTACTCACACCAGTTCATTTATACACAAAGCAACCCTGCACAACTTCTCAGGACTCAGGCATAATAGCAAGCTTCTCACACAATTTGCTAGGCCAATACAAGCAAAGCTCTTTCTCACCCTCATAAGCCAAACCTCACAGTCCATGTATTCAGGTCTTTCACCTCTGACCAGAAGAGTCCATCAAGCTGTACTTACAGCACTGGAAAGTGTCTCTTAGGCAATGGTTTCAAATCCTTCCACATTCCTTATGAAAATCAGCTCCAAAAAGCCAAAGCCACACAGTCAGGTGTCTAGCAGCAATCTCACTCCTCCTATCACTTTACTGTTTCAGTCAGTAGCTGGTAGAAATCACCCAACCAAGAGCAGCTTGTGGACAAAGAGGTTTATTTTGGCTTGCACGCTCCAGTGGAAGCTCCACAATGGTGCGGGAAAATGATAGCATGAGCAGAGGGCGGACATCACCCCCTGGCCCACATCAGGTAGACAACAGAGACAGGAGAGTGAGTCAAACACTGGCAAGGGGAAACTGGCTATCATACCCATAAGCTCGCTCCCAACAATGCACTCACTCCAGGAGGCGCTAAGACCCAAATCTCTATCAGCTGGAACCCAGTATTTAGAACTCTTAATTTTCTTGGGGTGGGGGAGGGGTAGGACATCTGAGTCAAAGCACCACAGTAACCAAAGTGTCCAGAGGAAGCTCAATTTCTGGTTGGTCTGCCTCAGAGCAAAGAAGTCAGCAGCAAACTTTTCCAGCCTATGGGCTTTCTGGGACTTGCACAATGCTGGCCTTTCCAGGACCAACCAGCGCCTTCATCTTTGTTTAAGATGACCAATGGCAGACTTTGTGGGATGGTTTCCTCATTCAAGAAGAGCCTGCCTTGTACTGAGGTATGGGGTAAGGTAGGTGTTGCCGATTCCTGTTTTGGATTCTCTCAAGTGAAGAGTCGGTGGCTCTCTGCCTTTTTGCTTCTGAATAAGCTATGCACCATTTTTTACCTTTAAACTGTGTCCCTGCCTTGTAATTTTTTTTTTTTTAATTCTACAGAGAAAAAAAAAAAATTAGACACTAAACAATACTACTGACTCCTACAGGAAGTAAACAGTAAGGGCAAAATCACGAAGTCAATAACACGTAAATGTGGATGACATCTGCTCATCTTCGTTAGCTTTTCAGGAACGTCTGCAGAAAAGAAAGGGGTTACAGAGATGTGTTTACTCTGATTTGCAGTTTTGCCAAGAAGGCGTGCCTTTCAGCTTTCGGAAAGGCGTTTAGGTTTCAGATAGCTCTGAGGAAGTTAGTTGACCCAGGAAGATAGATCTGATTGATCCACAGCTAGTTTTCTTCCCACAAAGCACTGACAAAAAAAATAGCTTGTGTCCTGGTCTGAAAGGGCAGCATTTTTTAAAAAAGAAGGTTGAGGAAACAGGCAAATGTAGCTTGCATTCAAGCAGAACATTTTATTTTCTCCATCACTTCGGCTGTGGCTCCTCATCTCCAGAGGCCTTCCGACAGCCATTTGGGAAGCCGCAAAGGATCTATTGTAGTCAGCCCTCTGGTGGGGAATAGGTCATTACACCAGCAGTGTGGGACTTCCCAGACCAGATTTTCCTCCTACTGCTAATTTGTTTTTCTCTGGAGCAATGCGCAGAGGAACTAATCACGGGGATTCATTGTGAACGTCTTCTTGGTAGATTTTTTAACCTCTGTTGCAGTTGCAGGATTGGGAAATGTGTACATGAAGAATTAAGCTCTAAAAAATATAAGAGGCATAGCATAACAGTGATGTGTGCATGATAGGGTATATTATAGAAAATAAGCATATATTAACATTATCTACATGACAGAAACTATGATTTCACAAACCACATGCCCTAAAATTTTCCCAACAATATCATACAAGTTTTTTGTTTGTTTGTTTTTGTGTGTGTACATATATATATATATATATATATATATATATATATATATATATATATGTATACACATATATATGGTGTCTCATAGAACTTAGGGATTGGAGTCATTGGAAAAATCAATAAAAGAAAGATAGGATAAATTCTATAATTCTCTGTTCTAGCTGGTCGTGGTGGTGCGCGCCTTTAATCCTGGCACTGAGGAGGCAGAGATAGGAGGATTGCCATGAGTTCGAGGCCATCCTGAGACTCCATAGTGAATTCCAGGTCAGCCTGGGCTAGAGTGAGACCCTACCTTGAAAAACCAATATATATATATATATATATTTATTTATTTCTCTGTCTTAATGTGAAGCAAGGAACATTTTCTATGCACTTTGGCCACAACAACTTTATTATGCTGCTGTGGTGAATAAGATGTAAATTTAAACAGTTACTTTATTATTAAAACCTAAAATATGTGGGCCAGAATCATGGCTTTTAACATCACTACCACCCCAATAACAACCACTGCAGACTCACTAGATAGAATGAGAAGACAAGGGTGAGACACTGCAGACTCACTAGATAGAATGAGAAGACAAGGGTGAGACTAACACATTTACTGACTCCAGTCCGGATCTTAAATATCAAGACCAACACAAGATGGCATGTCACCATTGGATATTTCCTTTGATGGGAATTATTGAAACAAGGTTGAACAAGCATTTGTGAAACAATTTAGGATTGAAGGTAATACAAACAAAGTAAATGACAAGATGAAGGTTAAATTCTTCCAAAGGCACTAAAGATTTCTTAGGAAGGCACACCAAAGCTCTGTGACACTGGGTTTACGGACGCTTTTCCTCTCTGTACCACTCTTGTCTCACCAAAACTCTGCCTCCCCATTTCATCCCATGTATATTTTAGCCTGGAACATAAAAATACCTGTAAATTTATACTATTATCTATAATACTAAAATTAAAATTTTTACTATTGTCAATGTATGTTCTGAGGTATTGAATATAATCTATTTTGTAATTAAGCATTTACATTTCTTCTGCTGAATTCTAGTAATTCTGAAGTATTATTATATTATCATGTCACAATGTGAATTGCAATATTGAATATTCTAAGCAAATTTAAAATCATTGAGATATGAAGGTCAAGACTCAACAGCAGTAAAAATAAAAATGTATTCACAGGTGGTTGCAAATAATCTGTTTGGGAGGTTGCTTGTAATAAGAAATTGAGGGTCTGGAGATATGGTTCAGTTGTGAAAGACACTTGCATGCAAAACTTCTGACCTGAGTTTGCTCCTCCTGGCTACCAGATAAAATTGATTGCACAATGGCACATGAACCTGTGCCAAGAGAATACACTTGTGGACCAGCTAGACTGACACAGGTGACAAGAGAAACATTGTCTCAAAAAGGAGATGGAAGGAGAGGACAGAAACCTTGATGCTGTTCTCTGGCCTCCATGTGCATAACTTGACATGTGTGTACTCACAAACTCTTTGTGTATGCTCACACGTGTGCACATACGTGCACACACATATAGACATACTAATTTTAAAAAAGAAATGACAAGTTTGAAATCTTTAAATGTGCCTAAATTATAGATGTAGCCAGATAAATACCAGGTTTTTTTTTTCAATTTTTAGTGCAAATGTGTGTATATGCATAACCATATGTTTGTAGGCATACATAGGTGTATTATGCCAACCTATGTATGCATATGCATGTGGAGGGTAAGAGGTCAGTGTTAGTGTCTTGCTCAGTTTTTCTCCACCTTATTCTATGAGGCAGGGTATCTTGTTGAATCTGGTGCTCAGCAATTTGGCAAGGCTAGTTAGCCAGTGAGCCTCATGGATCCTGTCTTTGCCACCTCCTCTCAAGCTCTGGAGGTACAGGCATTTGCTTCCATGTAGGTTCTGGGGATCCAGACTCAGGTCTTTACTTCTGCACAGCACTCACTTTACCCACTGAGCCAGTCCTCAGTGTTCATTTTTATACAGCATGTAATGTAAATTTTTAAATAATACAATATATGTCTAATGCTTTATACAGTATTATTGAATTAGATATAACACACTATATTATATAATGTAGCCAATATAACTGTAGTTTTATATGCAAGTAAACATAATCAGTGTTTAATTATAAGTAAAATTATGAATATATTGTATATATAAACATTTATGACTATTTATTTTAAATTTATGAAAAATAGTTTTGGAGGTATTTCATTGAGGATCACCAGTTAGTTCTCTAAGCAAAAATAGACACGGGTTTCTGAAAAGTAAATACAAATGTTATGTATCATATAATTGAATACATGAAGTTCAAATTAGTTTCTATAATTGAATTGATGGACCAATTAGAATCCTACTTGTTTTCAATAAATCATTTGGCCTTTATAGAAATAAAAATTAATTATACTGTGTATTTTAAATAATCAGAAGGAATTGTAATTATATGAGAACTTGACAACATTCCTGATGTAAATGAACAGGCTGCAAGTTATGATGATTTGGTATTGGAAGTCTCTGTAAGGGCTGGTGTTCACAGTAAGTTGTAAGTCATGTTTGTTCTCACAGAAACAAAGAAAGGGGTGTTGTCATTTTGTTACAAAAAATGGAAAGTAAAACAGAAACAAGTTCCAAAAACTAATTAAACTTGCTGCAACAGAAATGAAAGCATTTTGGTGCAACTTATTAAAGGGAAAATGCTGTGAAATTAACAGTAATCAAAAGCTAATTAAGGTTGAAGCAATAGGAACATTGAAAGAATGCTTGATAGCATTTATTGAACTACACAGACATGGCTGTCAAAAAGGACACTTGTGGAATAAAATTCATGTAATTACAGAAAAAAAGTGAGACAGGATGAACTGGTTTATCACCAGTTCATAAAGATAAATTTGAAAATGATAACTCCTAAACAATATCGATTTGAATTCATGAACATGAGTTCATGAGAACTATTAGATGGCAAGAAAGTGATACTTTTTGAATGTCAATTATTTTCTCTTATTTTGTGTAATACTCAAACAGCAATGATACAGTGATTATATTTCATGGAAGCAATGATTTTATAAAATCTCTTAAGGGTATATAGCCATTTATTTAATCTAAAATATGGTAACTAACATCAGTATTTTTTTCCTGAGTGAGTAATATAAAGATATAGGATTTTGATGTTTTCATTACTGTGAAAACATGAGTGACCCTGACTTCCACATTTGCAGCAAGGAGATACAATTGCTGTTTCAGTCTTGCTTTCCTTCATCTTCATAAATGTCAATTAGATAGACAGTTGAGTCTTATGCCACATGAATTTTCATACACAGAGTTCCCTAACATAGAAGGTGGAATCCCAAGGTTAAAACAGAAAATAAATTATACCATAGTTGTATTGTTTATCATTATGTGTTGTTACGTATTTCATAAAACCCAGGCACAGAGGAGAAAAAAAAAATGCCTCACCAATGAAAGTAATTATTACAAATATTACTGAATGAGAAGGAGGCAAGGGTATAAATAATAGCAGTTTGTATTTAATGAAGAGTAATCATGTTTAACTGAACAGAGAGGCTGTTGGGCTATTTCAGAAATGAAAATTAGGATTGATGCTCCTAGAGAAGCAAAATAAAATAGATAACAAAGTCAAGACCAGGCTTTTTTCCACCCAGACACAGAGCTGCAGGGTTAGTCAGCCGCCAGGAGAGCAAGACTGTTAATTAGGGACACCAGACTTGGCTGTTAGATTTGCTCGAGGAAAGAAAAGCTTTGAACTTGCATGTGCATACATGTTCCTGGGGCAGAGATTGGTACAGCACATGTTTGGGGCCTGCCCCATTGGTTTTGATTGTGTAGGTCAGGCTGAGTTCAAGGCATTCAGAATTTTAGCAAGCATGCCCAAGTGTTTGCAATAGGTGCCTTTCAATTTTATTCTGAGCAGTAGGTTATATGTTCCTTGAAGGCAATGACTGTTTCTTCAACTTTGGACCAAATGAGCCAACTATACAATCCCATTTTATCATTGTATCTGGGCAAAAATAAATACTTATATAAATAAGTTAGACTATGAAGGATATTTTAGATATTTTTATGTGACTGTGTGTATGTTTGTATATGTATGTATGTCTATATATGTAGTAGGTGTTTGACATGCTGTGTGTAGTATGTGGTATATTCACATGTGTGTGCAGATTCACATGCCCTATGCATGTGTGAAGTGGTCAGAAGATAGGTCCAGTATCTGTTTATATTGCTCATCCACATATTATCTGGGTCTCTCCTTATCCTCAGCTGTATATATTCTAAATATATGAAAACGTTCTTGTGGCTAGAGAGATGGCTTAGCATTCATTTAAGGTGCTTGCCTGTGAAGCCTGAGGACCCAAATTTGATTCCCCAGTAAAACCACGTAAGCCAGATGCACAAGGTCGTACATGCATTTGGAGTTCATTTGCAGTGGCTGGAGGCCCTGGCACACCCATTCTCTCATAAACATTCTCTTTCTCTCTCTCTCTCAAATAAAAAATAAAGTAAGTAATAAAATAAATAAATAAAATATTTAAAAAGTATTCTTCAGAGACAAAAAGAGATAATTTAGTTGCATGTGGTATCTAAAGTCCCCCTTCTCTTTCAGTATATATACTCTCTCTGTGTCAAATAAATAAATAAACAAAAATAAAATATTAAAACATTGCAGTTTTATGATATTTTATTTTTCAGTGTGGTTTGCGTTTTTATACATCAATATACCCATCATCTTAATTATTCTGCTTTATAGTCTCCTTGCTGAAAATATGAATATTTTAGGTAACATGTTTAAATTAAAGCTAGAGCATGCTGAATTTGCCTGTATACTCACTTTTACTAATTAGTTTTATACCTTGAATATTTGTTTTTCACCACCCATTGATGTTTTATTCTTTCATATGAAGAAATCCCTTCAGTAGTTTTTCTTTGTAGAGCTGATAAAAACATGTTACCTGAACTTTGGTTTGAATGGTTTTAACTTTCCTTTACTTCTTAATAATCACTTTTCTGAGTGTAGAACACTGGGTCAGAGGATTTGGGGCTTCATTACTGTTAACATCTCATGTATTCTCCCCTAGTTTGTAAGGATTACACTGACAAATGGGCCATCAGGCTAATTGGTGTCAATTAGGTTATTTTTTTTTCTTTATTCTTGCTACCTTGATACATTTCTTTTTATCTTTCGTTTTGGTGAACTAGAGTATATTGTCTATCCTAGCTTGATTAAGTCAGATAATCTCCAGACACCTGCTACTGACTTGAGACACCCAAAAGCATTTACAGCCTGGTAAATTGGTCCAGCATATTATAATGTCGTAAGAGTGGAGACCATTAGTTTCTGCCCAGTCTTAGATCTGACAGTGAATTTAACTGCAAACCCCCATGCTTATCAGCCCATTATTCTCACCAGTGATTGAAGTCATCTTCCATAATTTTGCCTGAAGTCAGTAACGAGTCAATAATGATAGTCCATTGGCTACCAAGCTGATGCTAAGCTGGTTTGCAACAAAGTCTTATTGCCACAAAAGCCTGTGTGGCATTGGGGATGGACCCAGATCCATGATACATTTGAAAATTATGCAGGGCTACAGAGAAGGCTCTTTCTCAAAAAGAAAGAAAAAACTGGTCTTTAAACTTATTTAAATCACTAAATTATTCTTCTGGCTCACCTATGTTAATAGCAGTGTATCAATGAACAGTCATCCATGTCTCTTACAACAGTAGCACATGTAATATTAGAATGAAAGGATGTGGACACTTAATCATCAAGGAGAAAATTCATTTAATATTTTATTTATTTAGAGAGAGAGAGGGAGACAGAGAAAATGGACATGCAAAGGTCATTAGCCACTTGCCAACAAACTCCAGACACATGTGCCACCATGTGCATTTGTCTTACATGGGTATTGGGGAATTGAACCTGGATCATTAGGCTCTACAGGCAAGCACCTTAAACACTAAGAAATCTCAGAAAATTCATTTTATTATTTCACTTATCCCAGAATCTCAGGAAAATAGTTTCCTATTGTAACATAAGCTAGGTAAACACACTTTGGTTCTCATTAGGAACTTCCACGGGTGTCTGATTTCAGAAGTTGTAAATTATTGTGAAAGTAAATGATAAAATACCTGCAAAATATCAGCAGAGTAGAGCCCTTTAGTAAAATACCCCATTGTTTAGTAGAGTTAACTAGATAAAGAAAATATTTTTATTGAAGCTAAAGAGTCTCATGTGCCTTGAACCTTGCATATCAGTCAGTCTCAATTGACACACTTTGTAAAAATCTGTAAATTCAACTGCCTTTGGTAATATATATATATATATTTATTTATTTATTTTTATTTATTTGAGAGAAACAGACAGAGAGAGAAAGACGGAGAGAGAGAGAGAGAGAGAGAGAGAGAGAGAGAGAGAGAGAGAGAAAGAATGGGCACATCAGGGCCTCCAGCCACTGCAAATGAACTCCATTCACATGTGCCCCTTGTGCATCTGGTTAACATGGGTCCTTGGGAATCAAGCCTCGAACCAGGGTCCTTAGGCTTCACAGGCAAGCGCTTAACCATTAAGCCTTCTCTCCAGCCCTCCATATACATATTGTGCTAACCCTAATTCTGTCACTTTAAGTCCACCATCATGAAATATTTCTCATTGAGGTTTAAAAATTTATCTATAGGGCTGGAGAGATGGCTTAGTGGTTAAGCACTTGCCTGTGAAGCCTAAGGACCCCGGTTCGAGGCTTGGTTCCCCAGGTCCCACGTTAGCCAGATGCACAAGGGGGCACACTACAATCCACAATGAGCTTTTGATCAGAGAAACCTACAAGGTTTCCCAAAACAATGACAGACTTCTGTCAGAGTAATTGATGACCCACCAAAGGCCAGTGGTAAGACCCTATTGCTGAAGACTCCATACGCAGCTGACACGTAAAATGGAATGACATGGCTGGAAGCCAGGAGAGAGTCAGTCCCCAGACAGTCAGCGTGTCTAGTGCCAGAAGGCGCTACATAGGCGACTGGGGGAAGTGACCAAGATCTGTCCAAGCAACACATTGTTTAACCTAAGTAGCAACAATTAACCGGATGTGATACCCACACAAGTGCAATAGTGGTACACAGCCATGGTGAGGAATCGATTGCTCTTGATTTGGCTAACTGATCCACTCAGTGGTACTAGACCCTTAGCTGGAGCTGGGAAACAAGTCAGAACCATACCCAAACACAAGCCCACTCTACAATATCAAGCTACCATCAATCACGGGGTATAAGAGGACCTACACCTATCAAACTGTCTATCAAAAAAGTAAGTGTTATCTCAATTTTCTGGGTGCTAACTTACTCTCCGTTGGAGAATCTGCTTCTCTTTTCCAGATAGATGCAGATCCTAAGAAGAGAGCTGCCCCAACATACCTCAGAAGGGGCCCAACTGAAACTAAGGACAACTGGCGAAATAAGCAAGGGTGATGTTTTCCTGTGAACTGGATACCAGCACAAAGGGGAAGGAGATCAATGCAGAGAAAAATCAACTCCTACCAAATCAGAGAGCCAGAGCCTCAGAGGCCCCCAACACCTCAGCACTGAAGCAGACCAAAAATGAACCCAACATGGCTCAGGGAAATCTTGCGGAAGAGGGGGAGGAAAGAATGTCAGAGTTACATGTTGGGTCATGATTTTCAGAGACATTTATCATACTAATAACTGGGGGATAACTCCACAATGCACGACCCATTTTCAATAATAAGGAGGGTCTAGTGGGAGGGGGTAGATCACAGATGAGCCTAAATAATGGTACCAAACTGCCTGTATTTACTGAAAAGAAAACTAATAAATTAAATTTAAAAAAAAAAAAAAGCAAACTACAAACATTGCTGGTAGGAATATAAAATGGTTCAAGCCTTTTACAAAACAGTTCATCAGTCCCTCAAAATGAAATGAAATAAAAACATGTATCAACAAAAAAAAAATTATCTATAACTATAAACTTATATGTATAACTATATATAAAAGAAATTTTTTTTCCTAATGGAAATTTAGGCAGGAGTAAAATGATCCATATCTATTAATATTTCAATCTCTTAAGATGATTGAAAAATGCTAAGATTGGTTTCTGTTTCAGAATCAGGAAAATACTGCACTATGCATATAAGCATCACCCTTAACTTTAACTTTATTTTAGATGCACTAAAATAGTGACAATGTCCCAAATTTAATTTAATAAAGAAAATTGCATATAGATGTTAACCACACCAATTTCACTATTGTCATTAAAAGAATGAAGGATATTCTAAACAAAAGAATTGACTCTAAGACATATTTCAGATAATGAAGTACTCCCTCATCATCTAATCCAATGACACTATTTTTAGTTCACAGAGCTGGCCTTATAGAAGCTGAGACCTTCATTTTAGAGCAAAAGATGATAGTCATTTCTATGCTAAGCATACTCAGTAAGTTAAAATTCATTCTCAAATAGAGAGATAGAGAAGTCGCCTGAAATGACTTTGCCTATTATCTGAACTGTTTGTCCCTTAGTAAGTTTTTCTTTTTTTTCTTTTTCTTTTTTTTTTTTTTGGTCATTGAGGCTATATTGATGCCACTGTGCTTATATGAAAATCTTTAAATCTTTAAACTCTAGAACCAATATATTGGAAGTGAGTTTTGTTTAAGAGGAAGGTAGCTTTAAAATGTGTATTCAGTTATAATCATGCAGAAGTGAATGTTTTTAGAGTTTCTCTGGCCATCTTCTTCATTTACAATATAAATTACTACAATTCATTTTCTCTTTCCCTCTATTTCAGTCCCATTAATACTTTTCCAAATAGATGTCAGACACATACAGTGAAATTCGAGGCCCCCCCCCCCTTTTTTATCATATAGTTAATGGTACCATATACTGCTCTCAAACATGGAGAGTAATTTCCACATTTTAAAGCAACAAATTAATCCTGACCTCCACTGTTGCCTCTTGATAAAGGAGCCTGACCTTCTAGGCCTTGATCAGTCTGTCTCTAAAATTTTCTCATTATTGTTAGCAGTTAGCAGAAGGATACAAAACCAGAACCTGAAGCCACATGTGACACATTACCTTATTTTCTTCCACTGGAATAAAGTAGTATCTCTATCAATAGCAAATAGTCATTTTTATAATCATGCCTTTTGGGCTTTTCCATTTGACAATTCTCAGTTCACTACACTAATGAAAAAGTGCTGTTTGCCAGGAGTTACTCTACTTTCAAAGGGAGTTTTCTCTTCTCCTTAAACCCCAAGAAAACTATTTACATAAGTGATGAGATATGGGCAGGAGTTATCAGAATACTTCAGTCCATTCATTAGAAGTCAACATCATTATTTACATTCCACTTGCCACATTAAAACTAAAATTCTTTTGTAATTCTGAATATTTGTGAGCATCAACTTGAATGGAAGTAATAGGAAAATGTTTTGTTATTTTTTTTCTCATTAAGGGTTTTTAAACATGTACACTACCTTATAACAAAGAATTAAACAGAATTGTGGTGACTTATAGAGGGTCCCTTTGGAGGGGGGCGGGCAGGGAGGAAGCTAAAGATGGTACCAATGTGGTTGTATACACACCATGTATATAACTAACAAAAACAAACAAACAAAAAAAGGAAAGTAGCATGAAAAAGGAAGTAGCATGAAAAGATCTAATTAAAGTAAAAATTCATAGTTTATGGTACTTTAATATGAGAATAAGATGTAGCTAAGTCAGTCTCTATTGCACCTGTCTTATGTTAGTAATAGTTATTTATATACAATAATTGCTATAAAAGCAAGATCTCTAAGATTTCCATTGCCAATTTAATTGCAGGTTTCTTCCCAAGAAAGCAATAAAGCGTAAAAAGTCTGCTATGCCAAATAACATATATATAAGGAAAGAAAAATAACATATATATAAGGAACAAAAGTTTTGTGCTTCTTTACAACATACGTGATGTATAAGGAATGAAAAAAAATTGTAAATTCTAAGTAAACCTTTTTGTAATTCTGCTTCACCTACAGATTTACAGTGCCTGGCAAATCTAAAATTTCCAAAAGAAAAATGCCGCTTTGAGTTCTACTTCCAGGCAATCTTTGATTACTTCTTCACAACTTGAAATAAACAATGTTTAACATAACAAGGCCAACAAGTATGAAAAGAAATAAAGTTAAAACTGTTATTACAGCAGGTACTGCTCACACATGTCAATTTTTAAAATGTGGGTTTCTAAAAGCTATCAAAATATGTCTATAGAAACCTTTTTCTCAAGTACTTGAAAAAAATGTTATCCTGACAAAACTATTGGATCTTTGGGCAGAGTGAGGTGTTTTGAATTCACTTTCATTTAATTGTCCACTGAGGGTTTTACAAATTTTAAGGAGTTAAATATTTCATTAATCATAACTCTTATCACCTCAAGGAGATTAATAAACCATCACACTGATAGGCCCACACTCTTATAAGCATGTTCCTGCACATGTGTATGAAACTGAAACCTAAGTAAGTAATTTTAATTTCTGGCCTAATATAACTAGACTTCATTTAATTAATTAATTTCTGTTAATATGAGTTATGAGCTCTGTAGTCATTAACAAGTTCCTTAGCTTTGATAGACTTTTGATATACAGTAGTCTTTTATCCAATGGAAAACCTTTCAAGATTCACTCTATCATCCACTTAGACACACAGATTCCTGAAAGAACAGAACCAAACTTATATAAACCTACAACAGTTGACCTGATAAACAGTTTGATTAAGTGACTGTCGGATAGGTGGTCCATATAGCAGTGACTCAGTTGACAAAGTGGTCAGTGAATATTTAACTTACATTTTTTTAACATTTGTAATTCCTTAGGGATGATAGTGTACTGTGTAAATATCAAAGACTTATTGTAAATGTGTAATACAAATTTCTTTCACTTTAAATAGTAAAATGGAAAACTGTAACTAAATTGTTCTGGTATGGGAAAAATGTGAACAATATTTGTGGGAATAGAAATGGATAGCCGTATGAAGAAAATTGATATGTAGTTCATAAAAATATCATATTTCCAGCATTCATACAGCCACAGGAAACAAAATCATTATGTAGAAAAGTACCTTTATGCCTATATTCATTACAGCATTATTTGCAATGTCCAAGGTAAGGAAAAAACCAAAGTGAAAAATGGCTGATGAAGAGATCATGGAAATATAGTTTATATACATATGGGAAAGTATTTATATTAATAACAATTGAATTCCTACCACATTTGACATCTTGTATATGACTGGATGAGATTATTTTAAGTTATAGTCACATAAAAAATGGTACACATATCTCCTGTACAAAGAATCTAAAAACAGTTGATCTCTAAAAAGATAGAATATGGTTAGCAAGGACTAGGAGAATGGAGAAAGAAGTGAGAAATTAACCAAAAGTTATAAAATTTCCATTATACAACAAAGTTTGTGGATTTACCATAATACATGAGTACCACTGGATGCATTTTAATTATGTAACCATTACATAGTGTGTATGTAAAATAATAATATAATAATAATAATATTATGTACCTTGAAAACATGCAATCTTTAAAAACAAACAGTGGAAATGCATACAGCTTTCTTCCTATAGTTGAATAGATTTTTTTGAAAATACATCACAAAAATATTCATTATTTTTCTAAATGTTTTATCAAAATAAGCTGCAAGAAGAATTTTTGAAGTCTTTCAAGTGAGTATTTCTGATGAATCGGTTGTTTAGAAGCTTGTGGTTTGATTTCTACATGAAATATAAAACAAGGTAATACTGAAGAAGCTTTGTGTAAACAGGTTAATCCCTTAATACAAATTTACCGAGACTCGCTTGAATTCCTTTGTTTCATAATTTGATTCTCAAATTATTCACATCTAAAAAACTAGACTAATTGTACTAGTTGCCACAGCCCAGTACATAGTGCAGCAACATATATACTATTTACATGTACGTGAAAAGGAATAAAATGCTTATTGTTCAAAATGCACGAAAACCTAGGCAGCCATTATAATTTTCATACAGATTAAAATCTGCGGACTGGAGGTAAGGCTTAGTGGTTAAGGTGTTTTCCTGCAAAGCCAAAGGGCCCAGGTTCAAATCCCCAGGACCCACGTTAGCCCAATACACAGCGGGGCACATATACTTGGAGTTCATTTGTAGTGGCTGGAGGCCCTGGTGCACCCATTCTCTCTCTCTCTCCCCCCCTTTCTCTCCTTCTTTCTCTGTCCAATAAATAAATTAAAATAAAATATTTTTAAAATATCTGCTATAGCATTTCTAAAAGATTGGTTTCTGCAAGCACTGCTGTAGGGCTACCAAATTTTTGTGTTCATACATTTTCAGTTTGTTTTAAAATGATTATTCATTTACTTAAATGTTCAATTTTACTCAATAAAAATGATCCCAATAAAGCCTATTATGAATTCCTTAATTCTCTCATTGTAACATCATTGAAAGTGAAGGTATTAACATTCTTTTGAGTATCTTTGCTGTAATTTCTAGCCTTCATGAGACCCTTCATGTTAAGGTCAATTTGCTAACAGTGAAATTAAAATTTCCATAGTAATCTCTGGGTCACAGAGAATGCAATGGTTCCTAACCACATTCATGATGTGATCAAAACATAACACTTCATCAATTCTTACTCCCACCTGATTTGTCATAGTATTGACAGTTCTTCAGAAGGAGTTGCAGTTTTCACATAGAAGCCCTATTCTCCAAATGGGCTAAACATAGCTTTCTACTTAACAATCATAAAACTTTTAGTATTCATTTTGAGGAGGGTTAATTGTCTTTTTCAGTCAGATGTTCACACTGTGAATATCTTTCTACCATCTGAGTAATCAATGAGCCAAAATGATTGTAAAACTTCCAAAATCCCCCAAGTTTCAATTCAAAGAAAATGTTTATCCATCTTTTCTCTTTTCTCCCTCATTTCTCCACAATCATTTGGTAGCTGTAGGGGGAATCTTTTATTCTTACTATTAGCAAAGAGAGGAAGTATTTCACTTTTTTTTTTAGCAATTTTTTCCTTTAAAAACAATCCCTATAATTTGCATTTCTGCTAATCGTGAAAGAATAAGTGATACCAAAAATGTTTGGAACAAAAAGAACTATAAAAAGCCTACAATCAGGAAAACCATTAATTTTGTTACTGTTGTTGTAATGATTGAAATGTGAACATGTGATTTGTCATTATTTTAGCAAAAGCAGAGTGCAAAGTAATTATTAAGTTGAAGTGCATTTGTTCATTAAATGGTACATTGAAAGCACTTTGTAAGAAGTAAAGAGTCAAGCTTGCCAATAATTGCACATATCTAATGATTAACTCATTGGTACCATATAATGTTTCAAGTAAAGTGATTGATAATATACTTTATAACTATATAATAAATAATTCTTATAGAGTGAGAAAGGATTCTATAATTGTGCTGAATGTCTTTATGTGATAATATGAAAGGTCAGTAATTATATGAACATGATACAATTATACAACTAGTCTTAGCTTCATGATTTTAGCAGTAAGATATACTACTAAAATCATGAATCCTGGCAACCAGTCCCTAAAATTCTCCTTTATAGAAAAATTTCCCAATATTTTGCATGTTTCTGGAAAATGAATGTGATGTTTGAAGTACACTGCATTGAGAGTAAGCTTTCATATCTGACCTCATAGCTACAATATTTGTATATAGTGACTTGAAAACTACAATAAAATTCATATTTCCATTCATAAATATAACCCTTTCCAGGTCATCCAGTGAATACATTTATTATTTGACAGTGGTTTTTGTCATACTTTGCCATTTCCTGCTTTTGTACTCTAAATTAGCTACTCTATAATCTGTTAAGGTGACTATACAAGACTTTTCCCCATAACCCCTTGTCCTTGGTTGACAGTCAAGCTCAGCCAAACAATGATCAGAGACTACAAAATGTAAAGGCTTAAATGTAGAGGTTTTTATTTTATTTTATTTATTCTTTTGCAGTTAACAGTGGCTGTATGTTTTGGTTTAGGTGAACTTGTGTGTCTTACTCTGCTTATGAGGATGAAGTAATGTTGGTGTATGTTTCACTCACCTTTCATGAGTTCCTTCAGCTTTCCCACATGGTCATTAGATTCTCTGACTTGAGTCATTTCACGTTACTGTATGCTTTCTATTGTCAATGGATGACAGACTGCCATGACGGTTTTCTTTAAACATTTATCACCTTTATATTGTGTTTATACACCCAGGCCAATACTACCTCAGCTTACATAATACATGAATGTCAATTGTAATTTTTCAAAAAGTACATTCTTTTTTGAAGGTATTCAAAAATATGCAATATATTTGGAATAATTTAAACCTTTTCACATTCTGACCCTTCTTAAGCCCAGATTTTCTTATTTTAAAAAATCATATTCTTAGAGGTTTAGATCTGAGTGATCACTATCACTGAACCTACTCATGTTTTCCATAATTAGGTATCTACCATTATGAATTGAAAAGTCCTAGCTTTTCTTTTGTTTGCTTTTTTTTCTTTCTTATCCCATATCCTAATTTTGTTCCTTACTGGTTCTCAATTTATCTGAACTTTGCTCAAATAAGAAATTCTGCCACTTCACTCACCATTCGTATATCCAGTAGCTGCTATGGCAGGAATATGTAACTATTCCTTCACTAGCTCTCTTCTCACACATAGGAATCATTTTATAAACTTTCAAGCATTTTGAATACAAATGATTTTCACTTGAAAATTTCATTCATGAGTCTCTACCCTGAATCCACTCTTGGTTCTCCACCCTATTTAGTTACAGTTCCAGTTTCTCATGCCCAACAGTGTGTACTGGACCCTTCAATGATGGGACAATCAGGCCTCTTTCCTTCAGTCTGTCACCTTCACAAGTCACCTGTTTACCCAAAGTCAGCTTGCCAGCTTACTGAATTCCTTTTGGAAATACACTCCAGCTATCTACTACCTTTATTTTATCAATTCACTTTAACCGTATCATTTTTGTTTTTTAGGCAAGCCCAACAGACTGGCCTGTTCTTTATGAGAGAGAGAGGAGAGAGATTTGGCCTGGAGCTGCAGACACAGCAATTGAATTCCAGAATCATGTGCCCCCTTGTGTGTGTGTATGACATTGTGCACTTGCATCACTGTGCTGTCAGGATCATGTGGAACCTGGAGGGTCGAACCTGCATTCTAAGGCTTCTCAGGCAAGCGCCTTAACTGCTAAACCATCTCTCCAGTCCTAACATTACCTTCTAAACACGCATTCCTGCTCATAAGACACCACCATGATATGGGGATAAGCAAAGGCTATGGGCTGTGAGGCAATGTTGCCTAGCATCCTCTGCTTCAACCACCTCAGATATTGCAGACTTAAGGATGTTGAAGCATTTCTCATTCAGTATTCTTATAAGTAAAACTCCATATAGCAATACCACCATTGTGAACACTGTGAGATAATGCTTTGTAAGCACTATCAGCTGTTTACCAATATCATAGGCACATTCTGTGTGGGTAAAAAAAAAAGGTCTCAGATGGGAATATAAAATCAGAATGCATTGTACCAGTGATTTACTTTTATTGTTGGATCTAAATACTTGAAAATAAGCTGAATATGAAAGTAAAGGCTTGTTTCAATTTACAGTTCCAATGAAGTATCCATTAAGGCAGGAGAGGCCTGGAAGGACCAAACGCCAGCATAAACATCAGTAGGTAGGAGTTACAGAGAGGTACAAGCTGAGCTGAGGAGTAATCTTTCAAAGCCTCTCCCTTGATACACTTCTTCCTGCAAGGCTCTACCTCTTAAAGGTTCCACAACCTTTCCCAAACAGCTCCACTTCCTGGGTATTAAGTATTCAAATGCACGAGTGCTTGGGAGATTTTACTTATAAACTAGCACATAAATAGAAAGTTTTCAGCATTGTGTAAAGCTCACCAAATTGTTCGGCCATCTTTATTTTTTTATTTTTTTATTTTTGCCCCATTTTAAAGTCTGCCAACTTTTTTTTGTTGTGGTTGTTGTTGTCATTGTTTTTTTTTTTTTTTTCTGTTGACTAATTTGTTCTATTTTTCTACATATAGAACCATCCTTTTCTAGTATTTTGTTAGTGTTTCCTATAGGAAATACTTCTTATAATTCTATGTGAACAACTTTATATATCTAAGTATAGATCCATAGTTATAGGAAGATAGATATTTCTTCACAATGCTTTCTCTTTTCCTATAAGGCAGTGTGTTTTGTTTGCTTATTTATTTATTTATTATTGGTTTTTCGAAGTAGGGTCTCACTCTGGTCCAGGCTGACCTGGAATTACCTCTGTCATCTCAGGGTGGCCTTGAACTCATGGCAATCCTCCTACCTCTGCCTCCCGAGTGCTGGGATTAAAGGTGTGTGCCACCACACCTGGCATTGTTTATTTTTTAAAAAGAAGATTTGCTTGAAACAAACTAATAATGTATACGAATTTTAAACTTATCAAGTTCCTGACAGGCCATTCTTTGATAAATATGTGTACACTCCATCCTTCTTTATTTATTCAATACTCTTAGTATATTTAATGATCTTACCTTGTTCAAGAAAGAAGCATAGTACATTTTGAAATGGTAAGAGCAAAGCTTGAGAGGGTGGAAAGATTTTTAAGAGCCATAGGTTGCGATGTCATGCTCAGAAGCATTGCCTTTCCCCAAATACTGACTGCTGCTCCCACAATGCATAACTCACAATCCCATGGGGAATACCTGCAACCCTACTGAGGAGGGTCCCCAGCAGAATGGGGACAGGGACAGGGGAAAAGAGGATACCAACATATAATGTATCCATACAAAATATTTTAATAATAATAAAAATTAAAAAAAAGTTAGAAACACAAAAGAATAGTTTCTACAATTATTTATTATATGATCACTGTATGTTCAGTACATTTATCAGTGAAATTGATATGATCTTAATATTTTCCTTTTGTGAAAGGTTACAGCATAGTACAGTATTTTGAATTTTAGATTTCTCAGGAAAAAAAATTAGCATGAAAAAATTCATGGATCCTGCATTGGCTGTGTTTCCCTGCCAGTTTATAAAATAAATACATCAAATGGCTTCCTAACATTGGACTGAAGATAAATCTTGAAAATGTAGCAAAATTTGCCTCTTTTTGTATAAAAGTTTTAAATGAGTACCCTAAACTTGCTGAAATCACTTCAAATTCTTCTGTTCCTGTCAATGCATTTGCCTGATACTTAGTTTTATAAACTGACTTCTATTAATATAAGACATAGAGATAGATCAGTTTATATGTTCTTTCCTTCAAGAAATGTTACTGTCAATGCAGAGACTAGAGAAATAAACCAGCACGAAAAAGCACACATGCCATATTAACATTTACATCATTAATATGTACGATGTTCATTTAAGTATGAATGTAAACAATTACTGTTTCATAACTTTTTATTTGTGATTGCACAATAAAATACAAGTTTAATTACAGTTGCCTTTATTATTTCTTCTTGTATATGTTTGCAAAAACTAATAATAAAACACTGGTGAATGAGGATAGAAGAAAGCTAGCTTTTTCTTTTTTTAGGCAGCTTCAGTTAGGGACTGAGGCTCAAAGAGAGAGTCAGGAGATAGCACCGTGCATGCCATCTCGCTCTAACAGGACATGGAACTTGGCAGAAATGGAACTTGGGTCTGATGGAGACAGATCTACAGCATCCCCTACTGCCCAGTCTAGTACACTACCTAGACTGAGAACCCCTGGGTGGGCTGGCCCAGGGATCCATCCAGTATACTGACCAATGGGCTGTCCTCTAAAGGCTCTGTCTTCTTCCTGTTGAGCACTCTGCATGCATTTCAGCCCTGCTCCACTCAGCTCAGCTCTGCTTGGCCTGCCAATACCTCCCTTCACTAGGACTGCAAGGATAGTGACACTGGCTTCCCTCCTCACCCAGGCAGGCTGGGTGATGAAACTGTTTCTTTGGATGTTTTTTCTGTCTGTCTTTGCTTCATAGTTTGGGGTAAATTCTCTCTTTAATTACATACATGATTTTCCTCTGGTTTCTGAATGTACACAAGCTCTTAGATTGTACTTTCTACTCGCCAGCAACTTTATTCTATTTTCTCTTTAAAGCCTCAACTTCTTTTCAGACTTGTGGCTCTACTCAAGTTTCTTCCCCCAAAACTCAATTTCTCCTGGAGGAACCTTATAAATCATGCAGTGTTTCCATATGAAAGCATGTTTCCAAACCCCAAAATTTATGATTGCTAAACAAACCACATAATAATGTGATTTTTCCTCTCAATAAACTTTATAATTCATCATTTGTCCCTCTTGAGCCCATCTTTGTCAATTCTTTGTTACAGGTAAGACAAAACCCAAAACTTGGGGTTCATAAATTCTGGGAGACATGTGAAACCCAAGATCCTTTATCAAAGGACTTGCATTTTGTGTGTCTTTTTTTTTATTCTTTGTATTTTGTTGTCTAATAATTTATCCTTATTTACCTTTTTAAAATTATTGTGTGTACTGCACTGGTTAAAAACAAAAAATATAGCCCTAGATTATTTATGTGGTTTTGACCAAGCTCCATGAAAAACGTTACTTTGTCATGGTCATTATCACAGCTTCACAGTTAGGATCTTGCTCAGAAAAGGGCAAGAAAGTAAAAACCAGAACTGATAAAAAATTTGGTTCTCTCTCTATATATGTATATATATATATGAAACTGTCTTTGCATGCAAAGATAAACCCAGACATCTATCCTCTTTGCTAACCCCAGATTGAAAGCTATGTTAACCTAAGGGAGAACTAACCACCATGGTGTTTTATTTTGTTTATGGTTGTTCGCAATCTCACTTTGTTTTCTTCAGGTATAAAAGGAGTCATTCTTTAATTTAGGAGTAAAGCACAGAGGAATCAGACTCATAGTAACTTAGAAATGTGCTTGAAGTCTTCCCGGGATGCCCCAGACAGATATAGGACTATACTTCTTCCTTCCAATCTGATGGCCTTGGTATAAATGCCATTTTTCTACTAGGGTCACTGATGTCTGAACATTCAGTCTCTGCTGTTGCTAACTCTTTCCATGGGAAAGTATATGGAAAGGCATATATTTTAGGGAGAGAACTTCATCTTAAAAAGTTACAGTTGTGAGAAAGCATACTCTAGACACAGATCCACAATTGGATTTATCACCATCATCATCATTATTATTAATTATCATTTGATGGTCAAGGTAAAATTAACTTGCCAAAGGAAAAGTAAGTATCTTTGGAAAGTATGAACATCAGCAGCTTTACAACTTGTATATTTCAGGACCAATGTTATTCAGGATACAGTCTAGCATTGATTTTTTCTTTTTTTTAAGGCAAACAATGCCAAAACACAGAGAAAGGTTCTTTAGATCCAAAGACAAAATTGAAGAGTATCTCAGGAAGTCCTAATTTGAGTTCTAATTCCCATGAATTTCCTAATCTATCATCGAAAGCATAATACTTAAACTGCTTCTCTTTAGATTTCCTTGCCATAGACACAGATTCAGATATCACTTATCTGTTTTATGTTTAAGTTATTTGAGTTTAATCAATCCCAAATTCTAGAACATTTTACTGAATTTTACTACTATATAATGTCTTCTTGTGTGTCAATAAGTCCAGATGAATAGGAACAAATCAAAATTTCGCATCAAAAATTCACAACTGCCACCTGCTATAAACTCTTCTATGTCCTTTACAAATTTATTCAGGTAAAAAGCTATGAAGTCACACACAACTCTTATTTCACACTATATCCAGCAACTTTTTTTACTTTCATATACACCAAAAATCCAATCCATTCTTGTCATCACTATTGCTGCATCTCTGACTGGAAAGAGCTTCTTTTATGAATTATTACAACGACTACCTACCTGGTATCCTTCTTTTACATTTTCCTTCCTCCCTCATAATTTATTCTATCTATGACAACCAGAATGATACTGTAAAAATATTCATAAGATTACTTCACTTCTTGGATCAATATCCTCCAACAGTTTCTTGTCTTAATCAGAGAAAAAGCCAACATTTTTCAATGACTGTCAAGGCCCATCTGTTCTGTTTCCTCACCCACTCATTGCCTTTATTTCCACTTTTCCTCTACTTTCATTTGGACAAGTATCAGGGTTTCCCTTCCAGCATGTTCTGAGCACCCATGCCAGACTGCTATCCTGATGGACTTCCTGCCTTTAAAGACAGTCACTCTTTCAGCTCTCTGCTCACCAAGGAATCTCTGCTTCGATATTACCTCAAAAGGCTTCCCTAGCATCTTATTTAAAATTCCATTTCTACTCACACAGAATGTATCACTTTCAGACACAATGTACTTATTTTTCATTTTGTCAGCTTATTCCCATTTGGATATAGGCTGTTTGAGATCAGAGTTCTCTATGGTTTGTCCTCTGTTAAATTCCAGCTGGACATAACAATATCTGGCATAAAGATCAATCATGTATAAAGGAATAACTATTTGTCATTCTAACATGCATATAGTATTAAAATGTAAATGAACATGTTGACTAACCTTGGAATTTATAATCTTAGGATTTCTTAGAATACCAGAATTATGACTGATTTCTTTGGTCACACCTTGACATACACGGATATGTAGGAAAATACATGAAGACCTAATAACAACATCAATACATTGTATGGAGACTCATAATTAAAGTTAGGCAAAGTTTCTCCACATTTACAAAATGGTAATTAGATCCTATTTTTAAGTTTAGCTAACTCAAATTATGGGTGCTCTAGATGTCACTACTTCACACAGTAACTGCTTACAGTGGTTTTTGTTTTCCTTTCTATTTTTTTTATGAGTATAGCCTCTTTTCCATAGCTGCACAAACATTAAATAAGTTTCTTTTAACCCTTTAACTTTTAAGCAACTTGTATCATGGATAATAAGTAAAGAGAACAAAGCTAGAGCTATAAATAACAGAAGCAAGGTTACTGTGGACAGTACAGAGTGCTCTAAAGAGAAACCGAGATTAGTGACAAACACTGCTAGAACCTGTAAAGAGGGAACATTGATGATAAAGTCATTCACAAAATCACAAGAGAGTTAAAGATGGAGGGAACTATTTCCTCTTCATGGAGGTCCTCATCTCCAGAGCCTTTATGTTAGCAAATCCATCTCCAATTTAGAAACTCTGCCTTCATTTTCACATTTAGTACACTTATTGCCCCTAGTAAACTGTGGGACAACCTGCAGCTATTTAAGTACCGTGTTACTTTATGTTCACTTAATGAAAAAGTCAATTTCAAGAATTTATTGGTAGCAGCCAATTTTAGCCTCAAGTGTATAAAATCACAACTTCTTATTAGGTAAGTAATGCTTACAACCTTTGATGGCTATGTTATGATTTGTGTACTGTTCATTGTGTGTGATGTGATGTTGAATTTTGAGTTTTAAAAACCTCAAAACAACTCCATTGAGAGTTGGCCTGTGCACCTAGACATAAAACATGTCCTCATAGCTATTTTCAAAAGTCACTGAGATCAACTCATGCTATCAGTCCAGTCAGTTCAAGAGTATAAGTCAATCCATGGCTGGACTGGGATTCAATTAAAGTTCCCTTGACTATAAAGTATACAGTCTTCAACCAATCAACTCATCTATAATGCTAGAAAAAATTTAAAAGCTAGGATTTTAACTTATAAATCCTTGTATAGCTAATAAACACCAACTATAGCACACAGAGAGGGCTAGAGGGAAAGGGCTAGAGGCATGGCTTAGTGGTTAAGGCATTTGCCTGCAAAGCCAAAGGACCCAGGTTTAATTCCCCAGGATCCACATTAGCCAGACTCACAATGGGTGCATGCATCTGGAGTTCGGTTACAGTGGCTGGATGCCCTGGTGTGCCCATTCTCTTTCTCTCTAGCTCCCTCCCTCCCTCTTTCTCTGTCAAATAAATAAATAAATAAATAAAAATTGAAAAAAAAAGAATAGAGAGAGTTACTAATATATGAAGCATTTTTTGGGGTGTTTTTTATGAGAAAGAGAATGGGTGAGAGTGAGAACAAGAGAGAAAGAAAGAGAATTGGTGCACCAGGGTCAGAGCTGCAACTACTTGTAAAATGAACAGAAAATTATACAAGTTTTAAAGTAAATTATATTACAACTGAAAATCAGATACAACAAAATACTAGTTTATGCACAATATATTTTGCTGGCTACTTTTTCTGTTTATCCTTTCTGATCCACATTTGTTGCCATGATGTACTAATACACACAGGAAACCTCCACCTGCAGATTCTAAATGTGCTCATCTCAGGGAAGACACTGACAAAGAACAGAGGATGACAGGAAGGAGATGAGACTGGACAGATTTTCACACACTGTCCACTTTTCAAGTGGTTGCAGCTCCTCACCACAACCAAGATACATCTCCCTCATCCTCTTCAGGCCCCAACACTGAACACTGGATAATTTCCTCTGACAAATATGTGCCTTATGCTCTTTCATCTGCTCTTTACCCTAATTAACATCTCACTCCTGTATATAGTCTTTACTTTCTCCTTTATTTCATTTGTGCCATATATTTCCTAATTGCAACTTGGCATCAACTTACTCGATGTATGTATTTTGAGAAGATTTTCTAGGACATGTGAAATTATTGCCATGTGGTAAGGTTGGTCCATGATATAACGCATACTGAAGGAATAAATAACAATGAAAGTAACTGGAATATAGCCTGTAAAAAGCAACAGAAACATAATAAAAAGACAACAAATTGAAGTCCCTGTGTCAATAACATGTCATACATGGTAGACAAAATAAAACTTAGGTCTCATCTACATTTCCTGTGGTATGGTTCACATTCTTAAAATTGGTAAATGCTACTTTTTTTGTGAAAAATGAGAAAGGTTTCTGTATATATAGCTTAGAATATTTAATTATTATACAGTGGTGTGTAAATGTAAGCTATTATTAATTTTATCTTTATTGTGTGCACACTAAATAGCTGAGGTTTTTGAGGTAAACAAAATACAAGTTAATACATTCCATTTTGATATCTGCTATATCCAGCTTATCTTTAATATTTTAAGCCTGTCAAGGTGATTGATGCTTAGTGTATGGATAGATACCTTTAGTTGGCATTGATTGGTATGGAGCCAGGAGAAATATTACTTTCATTTAAAATTCATCTGACTTTACTTCCTTTTATCTATCTTTGTTTTAGGACATGTTATTCAAGTTCTTTTTCTCCCCCTGTCCTTACTATTAAAGTAAACTTATCAGTAACACATTTGGTTAATAAATACTAGTGATGTGTAGCATTGTACTTAATAAGTTTTTATTTTTATTCCTTGGGGAAATTTGTGAGAATCACTGAATACTTTTTCTTAAAAAAGACAAACATTTTGTGAAGTAAAGTATCACATACAGTAATGGTTTTTCCATTTTTATATGAAAATGAGTACAAACACACAGAGAAGTGTCTGTTGAATGTGTTCACTGTTTGCTCCTGGAGATGTCTGTACGAAGTACTCTTTGTAAATAATAGGAAAGAATTAAAGTGTTCTTCCCTGAGAATTAAGTGATCAGATTTTGCTACTTCAATTGTTTTCTTCCTTGCCTGCAGAGAAATAGGCACTATGATCTAATTGGTTTTCTATTTCTATTGCCAAATACCACACAGCATTCATGCAGAGTTACAATGACCTATACTTCCTATTTTCTCTGTATCCCCATACCTGCACTATTCTGCCTGCTTACTAACTATTTGTAACAGTGGGGATGTGGTTTGTATAAAAAGGAAAATAAGAGGATCCTAATAAGTGAATACTTCCTTAGCTACACATGCTGGTAATTTCTTTAACTCATGTGGGCTTCTAAATTTTCAGCTTGATTTTGTTTTCTATTTATTCTTTACTAAATTCTTAAGTGCTAAAGAAAAAGACTTCTTCCATAAGCTATGCAAAAATATATAATTACCATTGGATTTCTGCTTCAAAGGCTAATGATTTTTGCCTTTCAGTTATGTACAAAACAGATAGGGAACTGTTAAATTGTCATTCTGACATAGTAGTGTGTCAAAGAGCAGCTTTTATTAGCCTGTCATTGGTATCAGAAGCAGGATTTACGTCAGATCTGACTCCATGTGCACTATTTCATGATGCCTCCTTTAGAGCTATATAACTGAAAGAGCAATATTTCATTTGTTTAAGGTTTGGTATATGTTTGTGTCATAGCTATGGTTAGAAAGTGTATTCTACTAGCCAAAACTGTAATTCAAAAATATGTAATAATCTAAGTGAAGAATAAATTTGCATCAAGACACATGTTCCCCAAAATGTGACCATTAGCTGCACCACACTTCATATGTGATTAGTGTCACTGATGTTAGGTCAGGACAGACTCCCAAGATGGAATCACCAGGGTTAGCAAAATGGTGACAGAGGCATAAGAAAGTGGATTATCCACATACTTGAAGAAACCAAGTCATTATCTCCTCCTTACATGATAATGCCCCAGGTCATTTCCTGCCTCCTTATCTCAAATGTCACCTGGTCACTGTTCTGGTGTCACTCCCTACTGATTTTTAAAAGGTTAATATAGAGTCGGGAGTGATGGCACATGCCTTTAATCCCAGCACTTGGGAGGCAGAGGTAGGGAGATCACTGTGAGTTTGAGGCCACCCTGAGACTACATAGTGACTTCCAGGTCAGCCTGGACTAGAGTGAGACCCTATCTCAAAATAAATAAATAAATAAATAAATAAATAAATAAATAAATAAATAAAAAAAATAAATAAAATAAAAATAAATAAACAAAAGGTTAATGTAATGATATCCCCTAAAGGAACTTTTCTATACAACTTAACAAACAAGTTCTTTTTTTTTTCCTTCCTTACCTTCCCACAACTGAAAAAGCCCTATAAAGCCCACTAACTGAAAACTCAGCTTTTCTGTGCTCCTCTCTTGTGAGTCAGCCCTGACAGTTTGTGTTTTTCCTGAGCTTTCATTTCTGCCTCAGAGTGGTTTGTATGGTCTTTGGTCACTCCCAAACCTTACATCCGGGGCTGTGACTCAGAAGGGAGGGTCCCAGTTACCCCCTGTTGGGTGGCCAGACCTCCTTTCCCTAACCAGACCACCCAGCTTCCACTGACCCTCTGAAGGCTTTGGACCATCTGCCAGGTACAGGTTCCTCCACTCACCACAACTTAGCTACACTCTTCTCTGTTCCTTCATCTTCAAACTCTTTCTTGGTAAGTGTCCCCCTTGGGTTGGCCTGCTTTTGAGTTTATTCCCTTCTCATATAAGCCATTCCCGCATGCAAGGCTACACCCCTCACCCACATTTGGGCCCCAATCCCAGGCCTCAAGAATGATGCACCCTTGACAACTTGTGTCTCTAGCTCTCCAATCTATTGTACCCTAAGTGGTGCCTTTTGGTTTGGTTCCATAGGTCTCGGGACACTTCCTTTCCCTCTCACTTCTCCCTCTACCTCATCTATCACTGTCAACTGCTTACCTCATCAAGAGCACAGATGCCTGCCTTGCCCACTAACAGACTAAGTAGCTGAGAGTTGTGACCTGTACAGTCTCTGTCCATGTGGGAGTCACAGGCCCCATTCACCCTAACCGGCCAAGGGATCCTATTGGTGTTCTAGGTAAACCCAGCTTAAGCCCTGATTCATTTCTCTCACCCTTGTTTTGATCCTTAAGAACTTACAGCCTCTACAACTCTTGGACGACATCAAACCTCATTGTCTTACCTTTCTCTGAAACTGCATGGCCACAGTATAAGCTGGACAATGGGTCAAAATGGCCTGAAAATAGTACTTTTTATTTTCAAGGTCTCACTGATTTAGAAAACTTCTGCCAACATACAGGCAGGTGGTCTGAAATACCCTACATTCATGCACTTTTCACATAGCATGTACAGCCTTTTCTCTCTGCTCTTCCTGCTCTTCTCACCAGGTCCTTCAAGCCAAGGTTTCAGGAATGCTATCTAATTCAACCCCTTCCCCATACTCATCCTCACCTTCTGCTTTTGACCTGAATGCCATATATGACCTGTTCTCAACAGCTGCTCCAGATCACCAGCTCCCTCAGCCTCTCCTGAACCCTTGTCTGATAGCCACACTCCTCCTCTTTCCCATGTTCAGTCTCCTATTCTAGCTCCATGCCCCTCTCCACCACCATCTCCCATCTCCTCTCCTCCTCTTTATCCTCCTGCCCAATGTACTCATTCTCACAGGGCAAAATGTACCCTTTATTTGTTTATTTATTTATTTTGGTTTTTCGAGGTAGGGTCTCACTCTAGCCCAGGCTGACCTGGAATTCACTACAGAGACTCAAGGTGGCCTCGAACTCACAGTGATCCTCCTACCTCTGCCTCCCGGGTCCTGGGATTAAAGGCATGCACCACCACGCCCGGTGCAAAGTGTACCCTTTATGTGGGGTCACAGGTGCTGAAGGAATTGTTCACAATCATGTTCCTTTTACCACATTTGATTTGTCCCAGGTTCCGAAATGCCTAGGATCTCCACTGGTCCAACATGCTATAACAAAGAATATGGCTACTTCACCCAGGCCTATGACCTAACCTGACACAATCTCTTTGTAGTTCTTTCCTCCACTTTCACACCTGATGAGCAAGAACGTGTCTGGGTGGCTGTTTAGGCCCATGCTGATGAGGTTCACTTAACTGATAACACTTTCCCAGTGGGGACGCATGCTGTCCCCAGAGAGGACCCTAACTGAAAATACCATGCTCCCACTAACACTCTCAGATGGGTGGCCTTTGATAGGATGGTTCTTTGCCTCCTGGCTGGTCTCCAAATCATCCCATAAGTTTGTCAATTTAAAAAAAAATCTTTGGATGCCTACCCAGAGGCCTAATAAAAGTCCAGCTGAGCTTATGGTATGCCTAATTGAGACACTGACACAATGCACTCGCCTCATCCCTGCTTCCCAAAAGGTCATTATAGTTCTCAATATCCATTTCCTTCCCAATCTTCCCATGACATCATAAGAAATCAACCCCTCCCCCCAAAAAAACTTGAATGCCTAAAAAAGGGCCCTCAAATCCCTCAGGGCGATCTACTTGACATGGCATTTGAACTTTTTTATTTTCTTTAAATTTTTTTTTCTTCATTTATTTATTTATTTACTTGAGAGCAACAGACAGAGAAAGAGGCAGAGAGAGAGAGAAAGAGAGAGAGAGAGGGAGGGAGGGAGGGAGGGAGAGAGAGAGAGAGAGAGAGAGAGAGAGAGAGAGAGAGAGAGAGAGAGAGAGAATGGGCACACCAGGGCCTCCAACCATTGAAAACGAACTCCAGATACATGCACCCCTTGTGAATCTGGCTAACGTCGGTCCTGGGGAATCTAACCGGGGTCCTTAGGCTTCATAGGCAAGTGCTTAACCACTAAGCCATCTCTCCGGCCCAACATTTGAACTTTTTAATAACAGAGAGGACCAAGAATGGACTGAGAGGGTGATCAGAGAAAGAGCAGTTCCAGTTCCTGACTGCAACCCTGAGGTCTCCTTCAAAGAAGAAAGTGGAGCCACAGTGCTCACCATCAGAACCCTGCTTCAAGTTTGGCCACACTAGTCACTGTAGCAAAGGCCTGCTACAACTTTTGCCCACTGCCGGGTCCCGGTCCTAATGTGTATTTGCTGGACACTGGAAGGTTGACTGTCCTTCTTTGCCTCGACAAGGTAAGCTATCCCCTTTCCCTTGTCCCCCACAAGAGGCAGTAGCTCATCTTCTGGGCATGGAGGCTGAAGATTGATGGTGCCTTCAGACATCAGGCCCCACCAACACTCTCCATATCAGAATGGAGGAGCCCAGTCCAGCATCTGAGAAGGACAGTCTAATTTGTTATGGGGGGCAGTTAGTCAGTCCTGTAATCTTACTCTGGAAAGACTTTTCCCTTGCAGATCTCTGTGTTGGGAATTGACAGCCTATTCCATTCCCCATGCATCACCCACTCTTACTCTGTGTAGTCTGAGATACTCCCCTCTTCCATTAATTTCTCATCATACCCTCTTTTCCTATTCCCCTCCTGGGTCAAGATCTTATGCACAAAACTTTCTCTCTCTCCCTCTCTCTGACTTACCACTTACGCTCTGTCTTTCTCCTCATGCTAGACCTCTTCCTTCAGGTTCCGTGTTTCCCCTTTCCAGTCTCTGAGGTTGATCCCAGGGTGTGGAACACTTCCTTACTGTCACTAGCCCCTAGCTACATGCCTATCATCATCAGACTCAAAGACCCCATGCCCTTTCCCTACCATCTTCAATACCCAATGTCACTTAAACATCACCAAGAACTCAAACCCTTTATTTCTTCAAGCCGCCCTCTTCTATGCCACTCATTCCCCTTGCCTGTTATCAAACCTGATGGGACCTACCACTTAGCCCAAGATTTGTACCTAGTTAATAATGCTGTTATGCCCATTCATACAGTAGTCCCAACCCCTATGCTTTCCTCTTTTATATTCCCTCCTCCACTACTCATTTTTTCACTTCTTGACTACAAAGATACCTTCTTTTCCATCCTCCTCCACCCTGATTCCTATGATCTCTTTGGCTTACTCTGGAAGGACCCTGATACCCATAGTGTCTGTCAACTCACTTGGACTGTACTTCCCCATGGTTTTAGAGACAGTCCCCACCTAGATCCCCCTATCACAGCTAAAGAGAGTCAATTTACTTCCATCATACCCTACTTCATCTAGGGACAAGTACAACTCCACCTCAATGGCTCTCTCAAACTTAAACTCTCTTGAGTTCTTACTCTTCCCCTGATCCCAGAATGTACCTCTTGAATACACTGATGCCTCTCTGCCTCCTTTCTCTTGCTCCAAGCCCTCTCTCCCTCTACTCTGAGTGCTCAGCCCCCTCCCCTCCCTCCTTGCACCTGGCACTTTAATGTCATTGCTGTTGACAAGGATAACAAGCTCCTTAATTCTTCCTTCTGTCCTCTCACAGAGTGTGCACAGTGCATCTCCCTCACCATCTCTATACAGATGTCATCCACTGCCCTGAGGGACTACCTTCAACAGGGATGGTATGAGAAACATTTCTGTTTCACTCAGGACTACGTCATAACAACACTCCACACTGGCACTGTTGGGGTGTGCTCACTGTCAATCTCACCACTCTGTCACCTCTACACACCCTGGAACTGCCTCCTCATCACCTGCCCTCAAGGGAGACTCATTGACCACATTAATCAGACTCTCCCATAAGAACTCATTGCCCCTATGGTCAGTATGCAGACATTATAAAAGGGAGACCATGGTCCCTTACCATTAAACAAAAGGCTGGAATGTTCGGTCAGGACAGGCTCCCAAGAAGGTGACACTATTGTCAGCAGAATGGTAATGGAGGCGTGGGAAAGTGGACAATTCACATTCGTCAAAAGACGCCCCCCTCCCAAGTCATTTTCCCCTCCTTGTTTCAATGCCCCAGGTCACGGTTTCCTGTCCCCTTATTATGCAAGTTCACTGTTCACTGTTCTGGTGTCACGCCCTAGTTAATTTAAATGGTTAATGTAATGATCTCCCCGAAGGGAACTTTTCTATTCAACTTAACAAATGAGTTTTTTTTTTTTTCCTCCTCACCTTCTCCCAACTGACAAAGCCATATAAAGCCCACTACCTGAAAACTCAGGTTGGCTGTGCTCCTCTCTTGTGAGTCAGCCCTGTCAGCTTGTGATTTTCTCTAATAACAGCTTTCATCTTTGCTTCATAGTGGTTTGCATGGTCTTGGTCACTCTCAAAACTTAACACTGATCAATTAAATTTTTAATGATTAATTTTAATTAGCTTAAGTATACATATTTGTATGTGGCTGTTGCTCCCAAATCAGTTTAGGCATGGGACATTTTGATGATCATGAAATACTCTGCTGGCATTATTGTTGCAATAGATTATTCTTTTTTATTTCATGTAAATCTAAGAAATGGCAGTTCTTTAAGGAAAAAGCAGCTACCAAAGAGGTTGACACAAGGGGACCAAGAATACAGGGTTATCCTCACCAACTAGGGAGCTTCATGTCAGCATGGGCATTATGAGGCAATGTCTCAAAAAAAAAAAAAAGCAACAAACCCATTTTTTCATGAAAAAAAAATAAAAGAAAGCAATAATAAAAATATTAAGGGTAGATATTTATTGTTGTCATACCTAATGTGACTTTGGCTTCTACCTATGACTTTCTTAAGGTATTTCCTGTTTTTATTAGTTTAATTTAATTTTTTTAAAAGCTGACTATTCCCAAATTCAATTCCTTTTACTAACATCATTAGATTAATGTCTGTGAGAAACTTCCCTTAAGACAGGAAAGCTATTTATTCCATCAGGCATGCTAAAACATATCAAATGTCTAAATTTGTATTTTACCTAATAAATGAAGCCATGCAAGTTTAATATTAACTAGTACTCTTGCTTACTACCTATGTTCTTCTGAAGACACTTCTTTTTTTTTTTTTTTTTTTTTTTTTGGTTTTTCGAGGTAGGGTCTCACTCTGGCTCAAGCTGACCGCTGACCTGGAATTCACTATGTAGTCTCAGGGTGGCCTCGAACTCACAGTGATCCTCCTACCTCTGCCTCCCAAGTGCTGGGATTAAAGACGTGCGCCACCACGCCCGGCTTTGAAGACACTTCTTGATATTCAAATTGAACCCCATCTGACAGACACTCCCAACAAAAATGCATAGTGTAATTCTCCTTTAGCTGATCATTCTTTGCTACATCTCCGTGTGCTTTACTTCCAATAATAATTTCAGGTGAAGGTAGCTTTTCTGATTCTAATATGACCATTGGACCAATGTCCTCAATTCTTTGTTCATTACCTTATTATAGTAAGGTACTTTGGGGACTTACCTATCCATGTAAGTCCATGTTCAAACTTGACTCACTTCTCAGAGTGGCATTTTGGCAATCACAGTGGCAGTTATAATGGCAATGAGTTACAAGCAAACTTGTTCTATTCTGCTGATCAAATACCCTTCCTTTTTACCTTGCCTCCCTCTTTCTCTCTCTTCTATTCTTTCAGCTTTTCTTTTCCCTAACCTATTACATTGTATATATCTAAGCTTAAGGGTGCAGAGCACTTGTGAGTAATGACTTGCTTAATCTGAAAATTTCAACTTCAACTCTGCCCATAGTCACTTAAAGTTTTAAAGTATTTGGATGATACACACCTCTGAAAGATTCAATTTGGTAAGCACCTTAGATGATTTCACAAGGTAGTTAATGCTAAAAACTACTGGCTACATATTCTGAGAAAGAAATAAAATAGGGTTAATGCAGAACTTTTAAAATCAGTAGATATGCATATTAACTCTAACCAGGAACACTGTTAACAGTAGGCATGGTTTCTTTCATCTGTGTCACATAACTAGGCATGTTTCTTGATTCAAGGTAAATATAATTATCTTCAGAAAAAAGACAAGATACATAGATTAAAGATGGTATGGGAAAAGTTGTGACATTAAATCTTTAAAAATACCTTCATTTCCAATGCCTATATTATATATATATATATATATATATATATATATATATATATATATATATATATATATATATATATGTGTGTGTGTGTGTGTGTGTATTATATATTATTCCTTCAACTAATATGTCACATAGAGTGGCTCCACTGACAGGTAAGGCAATACAAGTTTGATTTGCATTGATGAAAGCCTTTGTTGGCAAACTTCTTTCCATAATTTATTATTTCGTGAATATAACACCAGAACAGAATAAGAAAAAGTCTAATCCCCATTTTATAATAAAAGAGAGAATTTCTAAGTTATTATTTAAGAAAAGACAATTGAAGTAAGTGAATAGGAATTAATTTCATCAGATCCGTTTGGTATTTTATGTCAGTGGAAAGATGCAAGAAGACATTGCTTGACAAGAGTTTGATCTCCCCACTTAGCTATCCTGTAGAAAGAAGAGGGTTGCCGTATTTACAACTGCAGATTTTCTATTACACGGGACTCTATTCACTTCTGGAAAGATCTATGGACATAGGAAAACTCATAATCAATTCCACTTTTAGAAGCTCTGTAAAGGATAACTTATAGAGTGACTGAGAGAAGCAAGGACATTTAATATAGATTTTGTCTTTGTGCCTGAGGGTTTGACCTCTCAATGGTAGATGTCACTGTAAACATGTCTTTCAATGATCTCCTTATGAAGAAGTACAGAGTTTGTTGGGAATAAAATGGAGATTGTTATTGTACACTTGTGGAGTAGTAGAAAAATAATAGTGTTCAAACACTGTAACGTTCATGGCTACGGACCAAGACAAATTTCTTATTGAAATGAAGAAATATTGTTTTATAAAATTCAGGGGTAGGTAAATTTAAAACACTATTTCTAAATTAATGCATTTAATTTTAGCTAATATTTATATATGTACATATAAATTAAATTAATAGCATGACTCTATAGCAATATAACTGTGAGCAATATTAAGTAAACAGTAGACTGCTGGTAACAGAGATCTCAAGATGTGAAACTGTAGTGTTTGATACTGCTCATGGTTTTGGCTATTGATTCTGGATCATGTGGCTCGAGAATAAGGCTCATTGTTGTATTCACATGTTTGGTGAAACACTAGTTACGATGTTATAGTGAGGTCAATATTGAAGTAGTAGAGTTTTACTAAAGGAAGTTGCTCTCCATAATGCAAATTTGTCTTATTCAACCAGTGGAAGGCCATGACAGAAAGAGTGAGGTCTCCTAAGTAACAGGCACCTCTACCTCCAGTTTTCTTTTGCCTGTGTGACGACAAGTGGCGCACGCCTTTAATCCCAGCACTCGGGAGGCAGAGGTAGGAGGATCGTATGAGTTCAAGGCCACCCTGAGACTACATAGTGGATTCCAGATCAGCCTGAGCTAGAGTGAGACCCTGCCTTGAAAATCACACACACACACACACACACACACACACACACACACACACACAAAAGAAAAAAAAAAAACAACAGTTGTTCTGTGTTACTCTTACTCACCTGCATGTCCTCACAGATTTCTAATCCTCTTGCACAACAGTGACTTGATCCAGGATCACAAAATAAAATCTATTTATTCTCTCATCTATCTCTCAGTTCCTTTTCTCTGCAGAACTAACTCCTAACTAACATTCTGAACTCTTCACCCATGCTTTCATGTAGGGTATGTTTCTTACCACACATGTGTATTTTTATTCATTTGTTTATTTTCTGTGCTAGAATCGGAACTCTGAAATGTGTAAGACAGATTTTTGCCTTTCTGTCACTGATTCTTGTGAAAAGGAACATTTAATAAATATTTGCTGAACCAATTAACTATCTACTTAATCAATCCTACGGTACCTTGCTTTAATATTTAAAACTAAATGAAGAACTATTTTTGAGAGTATTTTTTTAATCAAAAGAGGGAAAACACCACCAGCACAAAAAGTATGGTGAGCATATATTTTTGGTGGACTGGGGAAAAATATTAGACTTACAAAATTTTAATATATCTAAAAGTGAAATAACATTTAAATTATCTTATTGCTATCTATTGAGACATACAAAAGATGTTAAAACTACTTTAAATAGGTAACATATAAATAATTATCTTATCCTATGTGATTTAAATTTATTTAACATTATATATAATTCCATGTTCTTGTTATAGTTTATCATCCCACTTTTACATCCAAGTTTATAGCATTGGGTAAAATATTAAAGATTTGGTATATATTATTAGATATATGCTTGAATTGTCTTTGTGGATGTACTTACACCTAAATAAATGTAACCAAAATCTACCTTATATCTAATCAGAAACCCAAATTAAGTGCAGCTTGAAATTCCTTCTAAGCATGCACATATACAGCCTCTTCGTAAAATTCAGGTTAAAAATGAATATAATTATTCTTATTATAGTAATCATTTCTATAACTTATACTTGCAGACCCAATTTAAGAAAATATAATCACTAAACTCTTAAAAGTCATGTAGCAGCTTGTAAATAGGTAAATTTAAGTATAATGAAAATAGCAATATGCTACCAGGCATAAGAAAAATATTCATTCTATAAACAAGGCAGCTAGGAGAATGAATGTATACGGTATGGAAAAATAAGATGGTTATTTCAAGAAGGCATGATTTTTTTTTCAAATAGAATTAGAACTGTTTATTTTATTAAAAAGTTGACACAGGTTATCTTTGGTGTTTATGACTTGCAAACTAAAGTATTTAATATTTAGCATGTTTAAATACAAGCAGCAGCCGTTTGGTAATCAAAAGGAATAATTTGAATCATCTCAGGAAAATAAATTCATGATAATTAAGATATTTCAGAATATGTTTAAAACATTGAGAAGGAAATGTATTCACCTTTCTTGTCATCGAAGTACAGAGTCTGTTGAGCTGGATTTGACCACTGGAGGGAGGTGTTATCATTTTGATCAACCCTGCAGGTCAAAATTGCAGTTCCACCTTCAACAACTGTTACATTCTGTGTTAGTGGAAACTGCCCTTGGCTGCCTAAAAGGAGATTAAAGAGAATGATGATTAAAATGAAAGTTATAAAATGATTAACTTCCCAAGATGTACATTTGGCTTCATTTCTTATTTAAAAGGATATTTAGACCAACAAACCAACAAAACTATATATCATAAAAGACACAGAAGTAATTAAATATTCTTAACCAGAGGACAGTTCAATTGATACACGGTGAGAACTCAGGTATGCTCTCTTATGTGTTCCCAGATGCTTTTTTCTCTTAGGCACACATGAAGATTTCTATTCTAATAGTGACACAATAATCATTAATTTCCCCTGACCTTGCACTGCTTGTGTCCTGCTAGATTGGGTCACTGTGAAAAGTAAGGCAGTGAATAAGTTTGGTTGAATTGAATTGTTTGCAGGAGATAAGAAACACATAAACTTTTTCCTTGGTAGCTATTATAATGCAGAATACAATCTAGGAAACATAAAAACTAGAACTTTAGGAGATGGAGAGATGGCTCAGCAGTTAAATGCACTTGCTTGCAAAGCCTGATGGCCTGGGTTTGATTCCCTAGTACCCACATAAAGCCAGATGCACAAAGTGACATGGCATCTGGATTTTGTTTGCCGAGGCAGCAGACCTTGGCATACCCATTCACATTCATTTTCTCTCAAATAAATATTTATAAAAAAAAAAAACCTTGTACTGGAGCAGGAGAGATGGCTCAGTATCATGCCTGCAAAGCCAATGGACCCAGGTTCAATTCCCCAGGACCCACATAAACCAGATGCACAAGGGGGTGCCTGTATCTGGAGTTTGTCTGCAGTGGTCTGAGGTCCTAAAGTGCTGATTCTCTTTCTCTCTACTGCCTATTTCTCTCTCTCCCAAATAATTAAAAAAATATTTTAATAAAATAAAAGTCTAGTACTTTACATTGAATAACAGTGAATGTTTGATTAAGAAAAATCGACAATAAATCCTATTTTACTAAGATTTATTAGAAATGTGGGCTGGAGAGATGGCTTAGTGGTTAAGTGCTTGCCTATGAAGCCTAAGGACCCCGGTTCGAGGCTCTATTCCCTAAGACCCACGTTAGCCAGATGCACAAGGGGGTGCACGCATCTGGAGTTCCTTAGCAGTGGCTGGAAGCCCTGGCACGCCAATTCTCTCTCACTCTCTGTCACAGTCAAATAAATAAATAAAAATGATCCAAAAGTTAAAAATAAAAAGAAATGTAGCTATTTTGGACATACAGAGGAGGTTGGAGAAAATAATGAGAATATTCTTTAAAATGCATTCATTATACATAATATTCATCAGAATGTATTAAAAATGAGGTGCTTTGGCATGCACTCATTAACTCTACTTGGGCACCAAGGCAGGCAGGATCGCTTTAACCCAGGAGCCTGAGGCCACTCTGATCAACAATAATGACATTCTGTTTCCAGAACAATAGTGAGAGCAACAACAACAACAATACTACACACACACACACACACACACACACACACACAAAACTTGTGTAGAAACTTACAAAGTGACCAATGAGGAAATATCTTTATAGTTACCTTGATAATAAACATATTCCATAATCAGGAAACTACCTACTCTTGAACTTTTTAAATGGCCCCTGTCAATTTGGATTTTATTACTATATAATGAAGATTTTAGTCTTCTTATATATTATTAAAGAAATCTAAACAAGAAGCTTAATAAATGCACTGTTGACAAAACAAAATTCACGCCTGAAGAAAAATAATGCATAAATTTCACCTCTGCAAGATTATATGGAGATAAGCTCTGTCAAGTCTGGTCAGGATCAACAGGGGTAAAATGACTTTCTAGAGCCAGTTTAAAATACTATTATGTGAGTAAGGTAGTAGATTAAGTCAAAGATAATTTACATATGCACGGCCATTAGGATGGCTTAATCATACCCATGAAATGTACTTCCCCTTCTTCAGATTTTTCTTTGTTTTTAAGTCCCCCCCTGTACCCCAGGTAGGGTCTCACTCTAGCCTAGGCTGACCTGGAATTCACTTTCACTATGTAGTCTCAGGGTGGCCTTGAACTCATGGTAATCCTCCTACCTCGGCCACCAGAGTGCTAGGATTAAAGGCCTGTACCACCACACCCGGCTCTCCTCTTTAGTTTTATAATGATTTTTGCCATTACTAGGCTCTGTGGTAGCTATTTCCATAAAGAATCTTATTACCAAAATCCCTATTGGTTGACACCATGAGATCCAGAAGACCCTGAAGGAAAACACGTCTTTCCAGGCCTAAAGGATGGAAGTGCAGAGCATCATGACCATGTTAGATAGTTAAGCCTCTCAGGTATAAAGATCTGATATCAAAGGCTTCAACAACTCCTGTAATCTTTAAGATGGAGTCGGAGTGGCTTCAGTTTGCCATCAGCTCAGAGGTGACCTCTAGCGAGGACAAATGGGAACTATCACTCTTGTGAAGTGGGCTGAGGCAGAAAAAAACTACACATCAGACAATGCATTGGGAGTACTCAGACAGAAAAACGGAATAATGACCAAGGATCGACAGATGTTAAGCCTGAAGCTTAAGATAATTTAAAGCTATCTTTTTGTTACCAAATACTGGCGGGGGGGGGTGAGTCTTCAAATAATAAACTGCACACAACTGTTAATAAATTCACGTGGTTCAAAGTAGATGACATTTAGACTAGTATCCCGTGGTACATTTAAAAATGCTATCTGCCTCTTTAAAAAAACTAGGAAAAGATCGGTGGTGCTTGCAATGTTTTTATTTACTATATTTGCAACATAATTTTTTAAACATCCCCATAAGAAAATATTATCCTTCTCATTTTACAGATGGGTAAACTGACACTAGGAGGTTAAGTGATTTTTTTTTCCATTGTGAAACAAAGTCAGTGAAGTGTATGGAGATTGTTCTGAAAGTTCAACATTTTTATTCTTATTCTTTCCACAAGGGAAGCTGGATCATAATGGCTAAATCACTACTGGTCTAAATGTGAGTTAGACAGCATGATGAGAGAAAAATGAATAGTCATTTATACAGTGAAATTTAAACTTATAAATTCAGATAAAAGGAGATGTCAAGATAAACTGCTATTACATTTCCTGTGACATAGAGAATCAAATTTTGGTAATTATTACATGTCATTATAGTCCCAGTGATGAAAGAAGGTAGGGGTCTTCTATATGTCCAGTATGTGCATATGTCAGCACACCTGGCTCTTCCAGGGAGGATATTAGGAGAGTGTCTCTACCCCTTCTTCCACATGGTTTCTGACTTTAAAGTAGTATGACTTCTGTTCCCTGACTCTTGCAGCTAGAAATCCCTGCAGTCAAATAATTTAGTTTTTCCCAATAGAGAGAAAATTCATGTGGAGAATCTACTAATCCTAAATACCCTTAGGGTATGTGGTTTCCAAAATCAATTTAAAAGCCTGCTTTGCAGGCAGTCAAACTTCTTCTCAGAGGTCTGAATTGCCTTTTCTTCTGGTTATAAGCTGGAGAGAACATGGAGTTGTCTGTGACTTTTCTCTTTTAACTCCTTATGACTCAACTTTGCCTTCCAATTTCAGAAAGTCCCAAGACATTTTCCCAATTAAAAAAAAAAAAAAGATTAGTATACTATCTAATTGATTATTCATTCTTGGCTCATCAATTTATGTGTATTTTATAGGACATGCTACATGCCTATTCTTATGTAAGTCAATATAATTTTTAGAGCTCTAAGATTTATTTATTAAAGCATTATCATTGTGAAAGTTGAAAAAAAGAGATTTCTGAGTTTAGTTTATTTTGTTTTAATTTTTGGTATCATGGAGAGAGGCTTACTGAGACCACATAATCAGTGATGTCAAGAAAGATGATCTGGTGTTGGACAGTACTTGATTTTTGTCTTCATGGATTTCTAAGATGCATGTGTCATACTGATATATTATTTGAACATATTTCTTGGTCTGTTTAAACTCACTGGATCCTAGTTTTCAGAGGAGTCATTTTTGTCAAGATGTAGCTGATTCCTAGATGGCATGCCTCTGCTACCACACTCTTATTTACTATAGAATTAAGTGGTGGAGCTCATATGTAAATAATAAAAGAAATTCAGCACATGGAGAAGCAGGATGAATGTGCTGAACTTCTAAATTGCATAACATACTGTATATTAAATGGAAATTCTCAGTAGGTGTTCATCACACAAAGTAAATGTATCATTTGAAGAGGGATTTGCAATGGCAGAATGACCAGAGTAGTTCAGATTTGCAGAATCTGCTCAAAATGAAATAAAAGAATAGAAGCATAGACTAATTTCTCTTTGGGGAAAAAAATGGGAATATTGAACCAGAAAGTCTTTATTAGGCATATCAGGATAACATTGTAAGGCATTTAATTTTTTTTGTTTGTTTATTTTTATTTATTTATTTGAGAGTGACAGACACAGAGAGAAAGAGGCAAATAGACAGAGGGAGAGAGAGAGAATGGGCACTCCAGGGATTCCAGCCACTACAAAGGAACTCCATATGCGTGAGCCCCCTTAGCATCTGGCTAACATGGGTCCTGGGGAATCTAGTCTCAAACTGGGGTCCTTAGGCTTCACAGGCAAGAGTTTAACTGCTAAGTCATCTCTCCAGCCCTATAAGGCTTTTTTTTTTTTTTTTTTTTTTTTAATTTGACATAGAAATAGGGAGAGAGTAAGAGAATGGGTGTGCCAGGGCCTCCAGCCACTGCAAATAAACTCAAGAGGCATGCGCCCCCTTGTGATTCTGGCTAATGTGGGTCCTGCTGAATCAAACCTGGGTCCTTTGGCTTTGCAGGCAAATGTCTTAACTGCTAAGCCATTCCTCTAGCCCTGTAAGGTACTTTTAATATATGAGGACTATATGTAAGAATACATAACTCATGGTGACTGAGAACAAATGTCAGTCCCCCAAATGGGACAGAAATAAAATATATGTGCAAAATTTATTCACTTAAAAGGAGAAAACAGGATATAATACTATTTCTTAGTAATTAAGTCAACTACCGCTTTGAGCCCTGTGGACAAATGGACTGTCTTCTGTCTATTTTCTCTTCTTTCAACAGCCATCTGATTCCCTTTCCATTACTGGCTCATTCTTCAACCATCACTAAGACAGATAGTTGCAGTTTGCAAGGCATTTAGTTGCAATTCTTGGTAGAGTCTTTGTATCAATAATTCAATCTGCCATGCCCATCTTGCCATCATGTGCACCTTGAAGCTTAGGGTGACTGATGCACAGAGCCTTAAAGCATATGTCCCAGCCACATGACTGGTGAGCCTAACAGCCAGATTTTCAATGTTGCATCCTGTTTTTAAAATGTTATTTACTTAATCACAGTGTGGCTATGAAAATAAACGGAATTTAACTGTGCTTGCCTCAGATTTAAAACAGAGCATATGGGCTAGAAGGATGGCTTAGTGGTTAAGGCATTTGCCTGCAAAGCCAAGGACCAAGGTTCAATTCTCCAGGACCCACGGTTAAGCCAGATGCGCAAGGGGGTGCATGCCTCTGGAGTTCGTTTTGCAGTGGCTGGAGACCCTGGCACACCCATTCTATGACTCTCTCTCTCTCTCTTTCCCTCCCGCCCTCCTTCTTTCTCTGTCAAATAAGTAATTAAAAATAAAATATTTTCTGGGTGTGGTGGTGCACGCCTTTAATCCCAGCACTCGGGAGGCAGAGGTAGGAGGATCGCCGAGAGTTCGAGGCCACCCTGAGACTACATAGTGAATTCCAGGTCAGCCTGAGCCAGAGTGAGACCCTACCTCGAAAAACCAAAATAAAATAAAATAAAATAAAATATTTTTAAAAAAGCAGAGCATAACAAACAGTGGAGCATGTCCAAGATGTATTTTGACCCTTACATCACTCTTGAACTAATGAAAGTTCATTTGAAATTCAAGCACAGGCATAGTGTGTGTGAGCTGGCTCATCACAGCAGCTTCTGAGTTCCCACTGAAGGGAACTCTTCCCACTCTGAGCTCAGTGACATAAGTTAGTAGCTTGAAATTGACCACAGAGGGAGTATTTTGACCATGGAACTTGGCAACAACTATGGACCACTGATTTTCCCCACAGAGCAAGTAGTTAAATATTTACAGCACACCATTGAAAGTCATCCTTTATGTCTCTTGTTGGAACTGATGCATACTCTTTTGGTGTTTCCTTTCTTTCTTTTTTTTTTTTTTTCTCCTGCTGAACCATCATTCTTCCAAAGAAAAATTTTCAAACAGGCTTAGATTTTCCTTCAACTGTGTACAGCAGAGTTGAAGTGACAGGTTTTCGTTTCCCAGTTTATGTCTATCTAAACTAGCAACCGTAGCTATCAGAAATCACTTCATAATATATTGCCGAGAGACACGCTTTCATGAAAAGCAATGGCTTGATAACATACAAAGATAATCCTTCTGGCCTTATGTTTAGACAGGAGAAGCATTTTCTGTTATTTCTTTGGTGTGGTTATTTGCCATATAATTATAGAGAAAATACCTAAAACCTTTCCTTCTCGACAATGGAATCACTCCAGGTTTAAAAGGAAGTTATCTGAGTCTTGAATGCTATAGACTATAGTGAGATAAAAGCTATTCTACCTTCACAAATTTGGTGCCTGCCTTTACTGTCTAACCACATGAAATCTGTCCAGCATGGCAAAGCCAATTTTAAGATTACTGACACCCAAACTTTGATGAGAGGCTGTGATGTACGAGGGGTAAAAATAAAACAATAAGCAAAACTGGTTAAGAAAGGTTTTAGAAACCAGCAGTAGAGTGGAAAGAGAGCAGTCAGATGAAGACCCATGTTTTACCTCTAATCTGAAAGCATAGCCTGTACAAAAACAGTACCAACCGAGCCTTACTATCTCTTTAATGGATGAATGAAACCCATGGTTTTCTCCATATCTCTGCCTGACCTTATGCTTAAACATGGGCCGCACCAGTGGACCAGTGCACTGCGTGCATGATTGCTTTCTCACTGAGAGCAATAGCTGTCCGTGGTACAGATAGGCACAGGGGCAGAAGCCGTGGCTTTGTATGGCCCAGAGGAAGGATGTAACCGTGAGAATTTTTTCAGGAAAAATGGTCAAATTTTGTGGGATATTTAACAGGAACTGAGTCACTCCCATTATATTTTCTTTCCTGAAAATGATCAAAAGTCTTTGGATGAAGGAACTAGATACTTAAAAAACATGGAGAATAAAACAAATAAAAGTAAAAACTAAACATGAAGATTTGCAAGCATATTGATTTCCAAAAAGAATGTGTAAAATTCTGCTGAGGTTAAAAAAAATGCCATGTAATGGGACACTTTCTTTGTGGGCTTATGTATGTATTTTAAATGCTATTAACTTATTCGTACAATTCTCCAATTTAACACCACTGCTACTGGAATCAAATAGAGTAACTAATGTTTGGGTTTAGTTTTGAAACTTTTTTTCATTCTCTCAAGTACCTATTTAAATGCAAAAACTGTCCTTATATTAAAGCTTTATTTTTTATCTTGGCTATGAAAAGCATAAGTGCCAACTTGGCCAGTAGATGCAAAATACAGTAATTGTTATTATATAAAAGCCAATGAGCAATGACATAAATAGGCAACATATTTTTAAATAAAATACAAAGTTGGACTGCTGTTATTCCTTATGTCTACCTCTTCTCTGTCTCTCTGTCTTCCATATTTGTGTTCTCTATGTTTTTATCCCCCAGTTTCACTTATCTATTCCATCAACTAGTTTAGGGTGTTTACACAAAAATCTTGCATCTTAGAGAGTTCAAGATCATTCATGTCGCCTAAATGAGAGTCTAAAAATATATCTAAGTGCACACACAGCATGTTATTACTTCCACTAAATTACTGAAGGCATTCTAAACAAATAACCTTCTAATGTGAAAGTTGTGGCTCAGTAGTTGTGTAGACGAAAACATGTTTTGCATACTAAAGCCTATTAAATTGAAAAGCACAAATGCCATTAATACAGTTTTCCAATTCCCCCGAGAATGACAATGGATGCTCTATCATGTGAAAAAGCAAATTGGAGGAAAAATTAAGAAAGATAACTAATAACCAACAGTTTCTAATTTTGGACTCTCTCTCTCTTTTCACATAGTTAGAATTTGCCAATCATTTATGTCCTTTCAATGCATTGTAGCTCTTAGGAATTGCCTAAACACTTTTCTGGTCTGTACAATATTACTTTATTGTTCTTTTAGCCTACTTTCTCCTTTTTGTATTCATCCTGCTTATAGAGCAGAACACCTGGTCTCTCCCGGCTGCACCACTCCCCTGGACCAGCCACTATGGAGGATGGCCATCAGACTAGTGCTGGTTGCCAGTTTCCATGGAGACAGAAACAGGTTGGAGACCCATGTTCCATCACAAGTGCCAGACCAAAGCAGGGAAGAGACAAAGCTGGCGGGCAGTGGGTCTTGCAAGGCCAGAAAAGGTTGGAAGGGCTTTCTCTTCCTGATATGAGAGTACAGCACTGCCAAGTTAGCAGCTTCAGGAGTTACAATCCTGTAGACCAGATCTCGGTGTTCACAGTGGCAATTGTGAGCATCACATTCTGCTACCAACTCAGAGCACAGAAGCTCATGTGTACCCAAAGCTTGGCCCCTGTCCTTCCTTGGCTTCTGATCCATGACAAAAGGCACTTTCAGATTTACAGTGACACCCACAGCTCCTGACCCACAGCATAATAATTCTGTAAAAAAATTCATGTTTCTCTCTTTCCTAGAATGGGATAATAGTTTTCTAGGCCACTCACTGCTGGCCAGGGGACTTCCAAAATAACTACTGGGTTGTTTCCAGTTGACCTGTGTACTGACCCTGTATGGTTGACCCAGTAAACTACAAAACATGATAATGAAGCTAGCTACTATCCTCTGTGTCTGATGGAATTTATAATTACAGTGAAAGGTGATTGTCAGAATGAGTGCTGGCCTTGCAGGAATTTGTAAGTTTCTTCAATTCAAAAATGATATTATCACATTCCTCAGTCTTCTGTAAAATTCCCAGTAAGATTTTTACACAAAATCACTTTCCATATTTTTAATTAATTTTATATTAGTCTGCCTTTATCTAAATTTATGATTTTTCACTAAGAACATTTTTTTTGTAATTTTCAGAGATGATGAATCCCTAGTACATTGGTACATGGCTTTATGTTACATGGCTTCGCAACACAGCTTCACATTCTTTCCTACAAGTTATATTAGTGTGCTTTTGAATAGTATCTGATTGTTGTAAAATCTAAATCAACCTAAAAAATAAAATCTCAACTTTATTACAGCTTGTATCTATACCAAACTTTTTGTTATAATTCTTAGATTGTCTATCTGCTCACTATGTGTCAACATGCAAAATAAATATATATTTACATAAAATGGACTTGCTAACATTTATAGATAGATACTTTCTACATTTTTATTCACCATACTAGTTTGTTTCCTATACAAATACATTTGGAAGACTCCAAAGCAATGGAAATAATTTAAAAATGAAACACAATCTTTAGATCTCTCAAAGCAATATAAAAAATAGGAGAGTTTAAAAGTTATTTCTATAACTTCAAAACAGGCTTACATGGCAATTATCTTGAGTGCATAGTTGTTTTGTCTTTCTAGATGATTGTTTTCAGGGTGATTGAGTAAGACCTAGAAGTGACTAGTTTCACTTTCTAACTGATGAACATTAGAGAGGCAGCCTTCCAGAGAAAAGAAATTTATGACCACAATCACAGTCTGGTTCACAGTGAAGCTCAATCACATAACTAAATTCAAAAGTGAGATGTCAACCTGGAAGAAATTCTCTGGAAAGGAACACAGATGGTCAGACTCTCCTGAAGGCAGGCTGAGGAATATAGTGCTGAGAGGACAGTAATCAATCTTCAGCAAAGAAAAAGTGAACAGGTAAGAATGACTTTAAAAGTGTAGTCCCAGGGCTGGAAAGATGGCTTAGTGGTTAAGGTGATTGCCTGCAAAGTCTAAGGATCTAGGTTCATTGCCCCAGGACCCATGTAAACCAGATGCACAAGGGGCACGTGTATCTGGAGTTTGTTTGCAGTGGCTGAAGACCCTGGCATACCCATTCTCTCTCTCTTTCTCTAACCCTCTCTCTCTCAAATAAACAAATAATTAAATAAATAAATAAAATGTAGTTGGGCTGGAGAGATGGCTTAGCGGTTAAGCGCTTGCCTGTGAAGCCTAAGGACCCCAGTTAGAGGCTCGATTCCCTGGGACCTACGTTAGCCAGATGCACAAGGGGGCACACACATCTGGAGTTTGTTTGCAGTGGCTGGAAGCCCTGACATGCCCATTCTCTCTCTCTCCTCCTCCTCCTCCTCTCTGTCACTCTCAAATAAATAAAAATAAACAAAAAAATAAAATAAAATGTATTTAAAACTGCAGTTCCTTGGGGGGGGGATCAACTGGGATAGAGAGAAATGACATATATTTTTGTGTCATCTGGTCAGTCCCAGAAATAAAATGATAATGCTAAATTTAATATTTTTAAATAGAAAATCCCTCAGTTAAAAATTAATTGCCAATAAAACAAAAAGAAAAATTTTAAAGTCTAAGAAAATGGCACAAGTGTCATTAACATCTTCACTGAGAAGAGATAGCAATGTAGATTTCACAGATATATGAAATACAATTTTGCAATGTAAGATAACGATTATGATACAGCCAGGCATGGTGGCACACACCTTTAATCCCAGCACTCAGAGGCACAGATGGAAGGATTGCCATGAGTTTGAGGCCACCCTGAGACAACGTAGTGAATTTGAGGATGGCCTGGGCTAGACTGAGACCCTAGCTCAAAAAACAAAACCAGAAAACAGAAAGATTATGATAAATTATAAACTGAGAAGGTAGTAGGACTTGAACCTGCTTTAATGCTGGTTTTCTCAAAATTTAAATTAAAAATTATGGCTACTCTAATTACTTTTTCCTGATTTGGTTGCTGATTACTTGATTTAGTATTGTATATTTAGGGACCACATTTATTATGGGTTGTGAAAACATATATATGTACTAAAACCACATATAATGACTATTGGATTTTTTGTTATTCTCTGCAGTAATCCCTTTGATTACAATGATATCTTGAATTTGAACAACCAATTGATATCTATTCATGAAAGGAACTATGAATATTACTATTTGTTTTATTACAGATCTATAAATTATGCAATGGAATGAAGCTTGAAATAACATAGGTTCATAATATGTACAAATATAAACTTTAATAAATAATTTAAACACATATATTAGGCAGATATCTATAAGGCTTTTTCAAGTTCTCTTTGATATATTAATGAATTTTTGTCAATAAAAATTTTCACTGATACTTAATTTATTTCACAAACGCATGCTTGATGCTTGGAATATGTTCACCATGGTGTACAGTGAAGGTGTAATTTGATGAGCTAGACCTAATTGTTGCTCACTCAAAACATAGGTTGATAAAGTGAAACCAAAACCTAGAAACTACACACACACACACACACACACACACACACACACACACACACACACACAGAGGAATGTACCAGTGAATAAGGTGGTAAAATTTAACCACAATTCTATAATGCTAGAGAAGGTAAGGTCCTTCAATATAGCCTCAGGACAAGGACAGGAGGCATTCAGCCAGTATTCCTAAAAGTAGCCAATGCAAAATTCATTAGCCAGAAGCAAGAAACAAGTCTGGCTGTTGAAGTAGTAGAATGGAAAATAAACAAGCCAACAATCCAAAGCCAAACAAATCTAAATAAAAGCAAAACAAAAAAAAATAAATAAATAAACAGAAAAACTAAATTAGTGCAGAGAATGTGATATTGGGTGCAAGATGAGATAGGCAAGAAGACCAAGGCCAGATCCTACAGACATTTTGTGTTATGACAATCTTGCCATCACTTTTGAGATTACATCTATGCAATAGCAACTATTGTGCATGACTCAGTTTATATTCTTAGAACATAATGTCTTTATACTTAAAAGATTTTCAACCTTTTACATGAATCATGGTAAAAATTATATATACAATTAAGAACTTAATTGACAACGTTTCAAAGAATCCATTACAACCTCATACATTTTTCTCTGTAAAGATTACAATTCTATGAGTTTTTAAATTTTATACCATAAATAACTTTCTAACAAATGTAGCCTCATCTTTTATTGACTTGAGCTGGTATTAAATAGAAGTATTAACTTCTCTGTTCATCCATTCCTCACTGTTTGATAGATAACCAAATTTTTATTTACACTCTAAAATGTCATTCACTGGGTAAGTTTCCTTTTATTAATAATGGTGGGTTTTCACTTTATTGTTTATTTAAAAGCTGCAGCAATTATCTTGGAGGAAGCAAACTATTTCTTGGTGACTACTTCAAGATATAAGTGGTGTATATAAGACAGTTTTCTTTGTCAAAGACATATTTCCATGAGAAGAGAAAAACACTACCTGCTCAAATAATGTGTTCTAAAGATACAAAAAATAAAATAAAATGACAAAGTTTTTAGTTTTTCTCCCTACATGAGTACATTATATAAATTTTATAAATAAAAATTAGTTCTTTGATTAATTAGAGTAGATTACATATATATGTATATATACATACATATATGTATGTATATGTATATATACATATATATATATATTATATACACACATACATATATATATATGTATATATATGCTTTTCATTCCCTGATAAACCCACAATATTGCCTCAGCAATCATGAAGCTGTAGTTCTGAAAACATGAGCATGTTGTTCAGATAATACCTACCTTAATTATTTAAGTGGAAATCGATATGTAGTAACATGTGAATCAACTATGATGTTCCCTAAGGAACAAGCTCTCTTTCGGAAAAAAAAAATGTAATAACACACTGGTTAATAAGATGTATTTTGCACTGTTTGATCATTTCTGAATGCACAAAGATTTCATTAATGTTGATTTCACCCATCTTGTCCCTGTTTACATGCTTTGATGTGCAAGCCCTTTGTAGTGCCACATTAGATCTAGGGGAACATTACCCTATGAGAGCAAGTGCAAGCTGCTGTGGGATAATGTTAAAATGAAAGTTGATATTTTGTATAGATTTGTACAGATAAATCAGCTCAAAGAATTATACTTTTGATAAAGCCAGGAAGGAATGAAGACTATCTTCTCAGTCTTTTAATGGGATGGGGGTTACTATGCTTCAAATGTATTAGTGAGAAATTATAATTAGCTGATTTCTTTTTTCCTAAGTGCCTGTCTTAAGCACTGCTCTCCTTAAGAAGTATATTAACAAATTTGTTATAGTGAACTCCAAGTCCATTTCCTAGAATAAAATAGTAAGGTGGGATTTAAAATTTTTCAGGGCCAAAGAGATAGCTTAGTAGTTAATATGCTTGCCTGCTATGCCTAAGGACTCACGTTCAATTCCCCAGTACCCATGTAAGCCAGATACACAAGGTGTCACATGTGTCTGGAGTCTGCAGTGGTTAGAGACCCTGGAATACCCATTCTCCCCCCACCCCTGCTGCATCATTCTCAAATAAATAAATAAATGAAAAGATATAATTCTTAAAAATTTAGTAATCTAGTTCTGGAGATAGAAGAAAAATGAGCACCCATAAAATGTGTCCATTGCAAAACTAGTGGTTACAAACTAATGTTGGAAGGAAGGGGATAACACAGGATTCATGAAACTTTTTCTTTTCTTTCTTTCCCTTTTAAACTTTCAAGAACTGAACATGTTGAGTTTTGTAATTCAAGAAATTCGTAGAGTTATACTGATAGAAAATGGGCAGTGGAATAGAGAGTGGCTCAGTGGACAAAGTGCTCACATCTCAATCCTGAGAACCAGAGTTCTATCTTCAGGCCAAACTCAACATGCTGAAAAGTGTGAGTGGGGTTCTGTAATCTTGGCATGGTGATAACAAGATGGAGGCAGTAACATGGGAACAAGCACAGCAATGATCACCCGTGGCATAAAATGAGAAAAAAAGGGGAAGACTGACCTAAAAGTTGACCTTTGACCTCCATATGCACACCACCTCCTCGCTTTCTCTGTCTCCCTCCCACTTTCTGTCCTTCTCTTTCTCTCTCTCACAGGCAAACCCACATACATGTACATACACACAAAAAGTTAATAAAATGGGAACTGAAAAGGTTGTTTGGTACCTGATTAAGTGTTTCAATGTCATTGTTAAGATTATTTAGTAAACATAATTTTTCAATATTATTATAAGTAGGTGTATTAGATAAGGATACTGCTAACAAAGTTTGAAGAGGCTGGGTGATGTGCAAGCATAAAAGTTGAAGGTGCTGGAGAGATGGCTTAGCAGTTAAGGCACTTGCCTGCAAAGCCAAAGGACCCATATTTGACTCTCTAGGTCCCACATAAGTCAGACACACAAAGGTGAGGCAACAAAGGTGAGGCAAGTGCCAAAAGTTGCACATGTGCACAAGGTGGCATTCATATCTGAAGTTCCAGTACAATGGCTTGATGCCATGGCAAGCCAATTCTCTGGTGTGCCCATTCCCTCCCTCTCTCTCTCTCTTTTTCTTCCTCTCTCATATTAATAAAAAAGAAAAAAAAAGTTGAAGAGGTCGCAGGGCAGATGATTTTCTACAGTTGAGGTAGCTCATGCAGACCCAGCCCACTTTAAAGGGAGCAATAGCATCTGATGTCCATGGAAATCTGTGCTGTATTAGCCTATAACTTTGGATCAGCTTGGTATTGGGAAGGTTGGTGTTATTCATGGGGTGTGATTGCTCAATCTATGAAGCCAAGAACTGTGTGTGTGCCTTACAAAAACAAGCACTGCCATCATATCAGATTAAGAACCCCACAGTGGAGTTCCACGGGGCTGGCTGAAGAATCACCTCTTTCAGTATTAGCAAATTAGTCACATAACTCCTACTCTGTGCTGTTCTGACTTGTTTTGTCTCCTCTATGCATTACATGGAACAAAGTACATTCAACATAATCCATGATGTGTAGGTATCAAAAGGTTTCTAACACTGCACAAAACTGGATAGATAAGCAATAGATGACAGATCAGTCAATAGGTAGATAATAGATTTAGTGTCTTTCTCTAAACTACAATTATATATAAACAGTAGTCAATATTCTCTTTAAATTTACACATTTCCTTATTTTTAGTGCTTTCAATTCAGTTCATGAGATCACAACCCAGTTGACATTAATAATATTCATCTCACAAAAATTCTAGCTGGAAAGTAGTAATATTGTTTCATTGTTACCCCTATTTATAATTAAAAAAATTATCTCGTGGGCTGGAGAGATGGATTAGTGGTTAAGGTGCTTATCTACAAAGCCTAAGCACAAAGGTTTGATTCCCTTCACCCGCATAAACCAGACACATCAAGTGGTGGATGCATTTGGAGTTCATTTGAAGTGAGAAGAGGCACATGCCATTCTATCCCCCTCCCTTTATGCCTCTCTGTCTCTGTCTCTCTCTCATTTTCATAAATAAATAAATAAAGCATATGTAAAATGCATCTCTTTTTAAAAGTGACATTTGGTTGCTTATAAAAATTTTAATGAATTCCTGGAAGACATAATGTATCAAATATAGGTCAATAAATGTAATAAACAAAGCTTCAGAATGCAGTGGCAAACAGTTCCAGTGTCCAGATAATTGGCAGTGATATGATATTCAGGAGACAATTTCGTACATAACTAGATTTTAAATGACAAATGTTTACATATTAAAATCAATACTAATATTTATTAATAATTTGTTAAACTAATATGTGATATTATAATCCCTGAGTACACTATAGAAATCATCCAACAGTTAACATTAAAATAACCAACAAAATGACAAAAAAGTGATACATGTTTATCTGATGAATGTCTCAGCAGAGAAACAAAAGCCCACTCTACGTTCTCTTAACCCCATTTCCAGAAGTCCAGTGTACTCTTCATTGCTCCCCAGAACCTATCAGCATATGCCTAAATGCATAGAATGTATAATTAATAAAAATTATCCAAAACTAATAACACAATTGTTATTCATAAGAACTGAATTTTACTAATATTAACTTCATAACTTATTATATCATGACACTTCTTTAAATGCATACAACATCATTTAATGAGAGAATTTTGACACATAACCTTCCTTTTTTTTAATTAGCTGTGTATCCTCAGGGCACAGGAAATACTGACTCATGTGGCAAGGTTGATGAGCATCCCCTCTCCCTACAGACTTGGGCCAGCAAGCTGCTTATGAATCCAGCAGATGTTTCTACTGTCTGGGCCAATGGGAACCTTATGGACCTTTTTTTCCTTCATGTCCTCCCAGGAGCAAATGTTGACACAGCAGAAATTTGGATGTGTGCCAAATGAGAAACACAAGGGTTGGTGAGAGTGCAGGGTACACTCTTATCTATAAATAGTGGTCATCAGTGGTTTGAATAGACTATTAAGCCATTTTAATGGCTTTTTTGTGCATTTGCCACTTCATTTAACCAAATCTCTATAATCCCTGCTGCTGTTACATAACAACACTTATCCTAACTGTATAAAGCTAGTCTTTGAATATGCTAGATTTTTCAATAAAGAGTTTGAATATCCACAGTAAGGAAACTGCCTACCTAGTCACAAATTGGCAGAGTAACACATTTAATACAAATTTTGTAATTGTATAACGATTGCATGTTGTATTTTTTAAAAAGTTATTTGATTTTTTTTAAGTTTTAGAGAGATTTTATTATATTAAGAGGAGAAAATACAAGAGACTATGAAGAGCTCCTTTGAATGAGAAGCAGGAGGAAATAGAGTATATAAAAGTCTAAGAAAATGTTTTGAAAGTCTAGATACCAGTCTTTACTGAATATCATTCTTTTTGTTTGTTTGTTTGTTTGTTTTATGAGGTAGGGTCTCACTTTAGCTCAGGCTGACCTGGAATTCTCTATGTAGTCTCAGGGTGGCCTCGAACTCATAGCGATCCTCCTACCTCTGCCTTCCGAGTGCTTGGATTAAAGGAGTGTGCCACCACGCCTGGCTCTGAATATCATTCTTTTCAGTCAAATTTTATGGGCATTTTCTGAGAAAAGTGATCGGATTAAATAAATGTGTCTATTTACTATCTGTTCCTCTCTCCCCAACCCTGACATGCTGATAGAATGGACATGTAATAAGAGTTAAATTTTAATTGCTTATATCTAATTTCTTTATTGTAAAATCCTATGTTCCCTATAGGTAAGTTTTCTATCAAGCCTACATACTCATATAAAGGGACAAAAGGTATTCAAAGAGGTGCATGTTTTGTGACTCTCACATGACAAATCCCCCTGTTTATTGTATAAGGTAAGGTACACTTTCTTTCAACAAAGCAGCAAAAATAAAATAATGTTTAAATTTTTCATGTATTCTAATATTATGTGTTGAACCCTTACTATGATTGAGGAACAGTAACTTCAAATCAAAGATTAACAGTAAACATGTTTGCATACATAGTATCATATGGATAGGCATTGTCTTATTAAGGTCAGCATTCATGATGTTTGGTAATACACTATCAACTCCAAAAGCTATGGTGAGTGGCTACTGGGGAAAAGCCTGGTTCTTGTTTGTTTCCATAATTACTTTAGAGAATGCATGTTGTTTTGAAGAAACTAGCAAAGCACAAATGGCTAAAAACCATCAACAGAATATTAGAATCCTTTATGCACATAGGGTTTATGAAACATAGTCAAATGTTTTTCAAATCCAAACATTTTCTTTTTCTTCCATGTGTTCTAATTATCAGAAACTTGCTTTGAAACTTCTTCAGAGATTGCAATAATATAACTTAGCTTTGTAAGTAAGAACAAAAATTCTCATTTAGAAAGCAAATACCCATGTCACTGAGACAGAGGCACAGTGAAGATTTAATTTCCACAGAAATATTCATTGCAGGAAGTACAAAATGTTAAATGGGAATATCAGGATCAGAGTGATCCTTTTGCATTTTCTGTATTAACTTTATAAACTAATCTAAAATGGACATTCAGAAAGCTTCAAGTTAATTAGGCAAAAGATATTTAAAATATTAATAATAGTATTAATAAATAAAAGGATTAATAATAAGCCCTCAACTATGCTCATGGTATATTTATCTAACTTAGGCAATAAAGATACTACATGATAAAAGAGACAAAAATTATAGAAGCTAAATGAATGAATAATTTTATCTTTAATTATGAGCTTACTAATTTGAATTTGTTTCCGGTAAACAGAAGCATAAATTATGTGCAGAAACCAATTCCTTAAAAATCAAAATAATTTCATTTAAAAATAGTAGCATAATTCAATGAAAGGAAAGGCACACTTGAACGGAAACCATAAATAATCTCAAGTGATTGAATACATGCTGTGGCCACTTACTAAGGTAGGGACCCAATATATAATTTATTCTGATTGTGCTGTTTAGTGAATAGTCCAAAATATTATGCTTATATAAGCAACCTTCTGTAGTTCCCTGGTGTGCAGTTGAGCTTGGTCTCTATTGTGAAGTTCTCATATTGGTGCATCTCCCTTACCTCTGTGTTCAGCTGTTGGTCACCTATTTCTGAAACCTTTGCTTCTGGGAATATACTAACCTTAAGCTGAGGTAAAATGTTGTGATTGGTCATACCTCCACATCCCCGAGAATTACTAGCACATGGCCTCTCATAAAATACTTTACTTATTCTGGTTATTCTTTGTAGCTGTTCCATTGGATAAACAAAAGTTATCTGCTCAAGCCCAGTCTACATGGAAAAAATGAGTAGTAAAGGGACAAATATATGGACTCATGACCAAAGTGACAGATAATGGAGGGGGAAGACAGAATTACTTGATTATTGACAAAGAATAAGTTACCAAGAGTCATGAAAATAAGAAGTATTGTTATAGCATATGTTGAGGGAAAGTTAGGTTTATAAATTTCAAAAATACACCCATGTAAACTACTCAAACCATGCCAAGGGGTTATTGCTATGGATAAATTCATGAAAATAATAAATAAAAAAGAGAAAGTAGGATGTAGTGTCTCAAGGAGTAAATGAGAAATAACCAAATAAACATCTCAACTATAAGCACACTTAAAAAAAAAAAAAAAACTTGTCATGGGGGGATTGTATAGCTTAAAGAGGATTGTATTGCTTTGTTTTCATCAAAGATCTCAGGTCTGAGAATGTATACCTCCAGTGACTCAGTTGCTATCACCTGATTCTATCAGTTTTATGATCAGCATTTGCCGTGGTCATTATTGTTGATGCTACAACTGGGACTAACACCTCCAGTTCTTACCATTTTAGGAGAGAGCACCGCAAAACTGATATCGTGTTCTCACAACACGTCTTTTATTAGTTAACTTATTGCTGCTGAGACAAAATAACTGACAAAAATCAGTTTAGGGGACCGTGGGTTTATTTCATTATACAGTTCCCAGTTACAGCCCATCATGGCAGTGAAGACACAGAAACAAGAGCATGAAACAGTTGGACTTAGAGCAGTGAAAAGGCAGAATGTGAAGAATGAACCTCTTCAGCCAGGTCAGGTCTCCTGTTTATACAGTCTAGGACCCTGCCTGGCCATGGAGTGACACTGCCCACAATTCATGTGAGTCTTTTCACTTCAGTTAACAACATCAAATTAATCCCTTACAGGTGTGCCCATAAACTAACCTATTCAAAGTAATCTCTCACAGATGAGTCTAAAGCTTTATATTAAATATGCTTATTTTAATTTAATTAATTTTAAAATGATTTAATCTCTTAAATTGTCCTCATCATTCTTGTTTTTTTTTTTTTTTGTTTGTTTGTTTGTTTTTTGTTTTTTGGTTTTTGGTTTTTAGAGGTAGGGTTTTAAGCTAGTCCAGGCTGACCTAGAATTCACTATGTAGTCTCAAGGTGGCCTCAAACTCATGGTGATACTGCTATCTTTGCTTCCTAAATGCTGGGATTAAAGGTGTATGCCAAAATGCCCAGCTTGTCCTTATTATACTTACAGTGACTTTTTCACCATCAAGAGTTGTAGTGGTTAAATAAACATTTCCTTTTCTCTTTATACAATGCTGATTACATGATAGTGGACCATAGTATGTGACTTATTCTTTTAACAAGTTACTAGTCCAATCATGGCTAAGCTGCCTATTGTTATTTTCTATTGTTCTTGAACTGGACTTAGGTATATCTAGCAGAAAATATAAAGAAACAAACCTAACTAAGCTTCTCATGGATTGATAGTAGCAATATACAATTTTTTTTTTTTTTTTGGTTTTTCAAGGTAGGGTCTCACTCTGGTCCAGGCTGACCTGGAATTAACTCTGTCATCTCAGGGTGGCCTTGAACTTATGGCAATCCTCCTACTTCTGCCTCCCGAGTGCTGGGATTAAAGGCGTGCGCCACCACGCCCGGCGCAATATACAATTTATATTTATTTTTCTATACATTATGGATATGTGTTATTGACAGGTGTATAACATGTAGAGAATAATGTAAATGTGCACAGATGCATAAAGTTAGGTATGGTGTAACTATTTCCAAGTGTAGATTTAATGTTAAGCCAAGTAAAATAAACACTATTTAATTGACTGCTGACATTTTAGTCATTTCAATAACTTCAAAATAACCTTAATTATCTTGGAAGAATATAATCTCACCTCTCAGCAAAAGTATTATACATAGAGATTCATGAGCAAAAAATGTTTAGAAGCATCCTTAAGTATTAACCATAAAACAATCCCAAATATATGAAATGGGTAAGAGTAAATTTTCATAGACCTATTTAACACTGATTAAATCTATTCATATCCCAATATTTTGTGGTAGTTAGATATAGTGTGACTGTGACAATACACCTGAGATAAAACACTGAAGGAGGGAAAAACTTAAGTAGTTCATAGTTTCCAGGGTTTCAGTGTATCACAGTTGGTGTGTCTGGCTGAGCAGAGTGATCCACATCATGCCATCCAGGAAGGAGAGAGGAGAAGGGGAGGGGGAACAGGAGGAATCTGGACACTCTAGTTGTTTCCTTTTACTAAGTCCTCTTATTTCCCTGAGCCTCTGTCTATGAGGTACTGCTGCTTCCCTTCAGGATGGGTGCTGCCCACTTATCTAATCTTTTCAAAAAATGTTTTAAAAAGTGCAAGCAGAGTTTACAGATCTAGATGTTCTCATTTCTATCAAGTTGACATATGAGATTATCCACCTCAGTCTTCTTGTTCTGAGGGAAAAGAAGCTATATCATGTGCAGTTGGCAAAGTGGATATAGTAGTTCGTAGCTCACATCCAATAAACCATTGTGCATTACCCAGGGATCATAAAGTATATGAAAAGTTGGTCTTAGAACATACTTTAAAGTTTCTGGTTATACAGGAAGACATAGCTAAATGGGCAAGGAAAACAGTCTAGTGAGCCTCAGGAAAAATGGTGAAGCTAAATGAGCTTGGGACATGCAATGACTAATAAAAAATGTCTTTGTTATACTCATAATGGTTAAGTAATATCTGTTAGCATTTTGAATTATGAATATAGTCATATATAAATACCCAAATATTCCTAGCTGCAGGAAGTATGGCTTTTTAAAAATACCAAACTAATATGAGCATACTAACAAACCAGTTCCCTCCACTTCAACTAGTGGCTTTTTAAAGATTTCCTTGGGCTGAAGAAACGGCTTAGCGGTTAAGCGCTTGCCTGTGAAGCCTAAGGACCCCGGTTCAAGGCTCCATACCCCAGGACCCCTGTAAGCCAGATGCACAAGGGGGTGCATGCGTCTGGAATTTGTAGTGGTTGGGGGCCCTGGTGTTCCCCTTCTCTCTCTCTGCCTCTTTCTTTCTCTGTCTCTCTCAAATAAATAAATAACAACAACAACAACAAAAGATTTCCTCATGTTACCATAACTTAGAAAACAACCCAAATCAGTTCCTGTTTACATGAATATGTTAATTAGATCAACATTTTGCTTTCAGGGGGAAATCAGTCAGGACATTCCCACTGGCTGTGCAGAGAAAGGTACCATCTACTTACGCACACCTTCCATATCTGTGCAGATTACAACAAGGCAAGTGTCATGTCTAAGAATTCATCCACTGTGAATATTAGTTGGCTTCAGGGAGATTGTTCACTTTCTCTCATGGTCTAGAGGGTCTTCTATCTCTGCATTGAATTGGACCCTTAAAAAGCTTTACTGTAGCTTATTTCTCCTATCCTTTACACAGTTTCAGAGAAAGAACTTGCTAAAAATTAAGATCACACACGTCTACTAAATAATGTAAGTTGTGGGAAAACACTTCACAGATGGAAGTTATTTTAAATTGAGTATATTGGGAAGGATAAGAAAAAGAACTGTGCAGGGATATAAGAAAAAGAAAAAAAAAACAAGTATAGCAAACATATTCTATATAGCTAGATATATTAGAATGCCAAGGGAAGAATTTCAAAAAGAATTTATTTAAGGAAATTATAATGCTAAAATATAAAGGGAGGAATTTGGGTAAATAGATGAAAGGAATATATGCATATTTATGTACATTTTAGAAAATGATAAATAATGGATTTGAAATGGTTTATAAGAAAAGTGAATAAATGATGCATAAACTTATACGAGGGGAACAAATAAGCAGGAATGAATGAGATTGTGATTGAAAGACTATCAAATCAAGCCCTATTACCTATTTGGGCTTTCAGACAATAGATAGATCTATTCTTTTCTTCCTATCATATGAAACAAATCTATTTCTCTTTCTAGTTAACATCCTCTCTCTCTTCTCTCTCCTCTGTATGTCTGTGTAATCTCTACTTCACTCAGTTCTTTGCATGTTCATAATATATAAAAGCACTAATTTTAAATTCCTAAATATGGAGCTACTAAGTTTTTCTCATTAGATAGCAACATTTGTTTTTCTCTCAATCTTGGAATGAGTCGAATAAGCAACTTATTTTCCTCATTTGCAACTTTTCATTGGTTATAAATTAATATCAATGAGCAACAGAAACGATAGAATAATTATGACCTGAATCTAAAAGATTCTTATGTATTTTCATCATATAAATAAGAAGAGAATCTGGAGATTATTTTAATTACAGAAATATAAGCAACTGGCTTGGATATTGATATGTGCATTAAAGTAATTTTCTAGATCAGTGAATTCATGTTAGAAATGGTTCTTGTACTAAAAGTATATTTCTTCTTGTGCTCTAAAAGTCCTTTAATAAGAATCTTCTACTTTTTAAATTACTGAATTATTTTAAAGGTAATTTAGTACCTAATAACATGAAGACACAAGTGGGTTTATCTGCACATCAGTGGTGTGTTGGAGCATGGTTTTCTCATAAAGGAGAGCATAATTCGTTTTGTATGTCAGCGAGTAAGCTTATTTTATCAGTTTGTATGCAGTGGAAATAATGGAAGATCAACTGCTAGTGATCTTGTAAAACACAGATGACCTTAATGTAGTACCAAATCTATTTGATAGCTTGAATTTGGAAGATGCAAAAAATATTTAACTCCTAACTAATATTAACATAAAATAAAAAAAAATATACTATTCTAAATGAAAATGAACAAGTTTAAGTAAATTTTATTTTTTCGGTTATATAGCTACATTTGATTATTACAATGTGTGTTGTATTATGCAAATTGCCTGAACCGTATTTTGAAGAAATTAGCTGCATACTCATATATTATTAGCTTCTTTATTAATAAAACCAACAATTACAGTTAGCATATTACCATATTATTCTATGGTAGACACTTTATGTGTATATTGTTTGTGTCTGTGTCTAGGTGTGTGCATGTTTGTGTGTGCAGTACATATAATGAGCATGAGTGTGAAGTCCAGAGGACAACCTCAGCTTTTGATCCTCAGGGAAACGATACACCTTTGCTGAGACAGGTTCTCTAATTGGCCTAAAGCATGCCTACAAGGTAGTGTGGCTTGTTAGTAAGGCTCAGGGATCCCATTTTCTCTGTTTTCCCATTGTAGATTATGCTGGCATGTCACCCGGCCCAGTTGTTTTCTATGTGTTCGGGGGCTGGAACCTAATTCCTCAAGCCTTCACCACAATCTCTTTTCCAACTAAGCCATTTCGGTGAGGCAAAAGCCTTCCAAGGTGAGGTAATTTGAATTGTTTCAAAGGCATGCAAATGTACTCCTAATTTTAGTATTTGAAATAAAAATAAACAATGTAAAACAAGTCTAATAAATACAAGTTCAAAGTATGGAATTCAAATTGTAGTTGATTGTAAAGTTTCTACTGCTTTAGGCAGGTGTTCAGTATAGCCACATCAGTATATTAAACATTAATTTTCTTAATAATCTTCACTGTTGTCAAAACCTTATTTATATAGTGGGCTTACAGAATCACATTAAAATGTCACAGTAAAGATTCATCTTTGGGCTGGAGAGATGGCTTAGCAGTTAAGCGCTTGCCTGTGAAGCCTAAGGACCCCAGTTTGAGGCTTGATTCCCCAGGATCCATGTTAGCCAGATGCACAAGGGGGCGCACGCGTCTGGAGTTTGTTTGCAGTGGCTGGAGGCCCTGGCGCACCCATTCTCTCTCTCTCTCTCTCTGCCTCTTTCTTTCTCTGTCTGTCACTATCAAATAAATACATTAAAAAAAGATTCATCTTCATTATAGTGTGTGGGTATGCGTATATGCACATGTATATATTCTTACCTAATTCATCTGTGTACATATGAATTGTTTCTACATTCAGGCTTAACACTACCTATTTAGAGACAAAGAAATTGATTAGAAATAAGAATTACTTTTATGTTTGCTCAATATTTAATAAAACACTGATCTGGTAGTACTGTGGGTTAATAAGCAGAAAGCAACTATGCACTTGTGTTATTCTCCTAGTGTTCTCCTTGTATTTCCAAACATGAAAAAAATGACTAATTTTACCCCGTGACACATGATATTAAGTTTATGTTATGTATAATGATCATTAGTATAGTAGGTTCCATTATCTTTCATTTAACTAAAGATAAAACTCAAGTCTTATAAAACTTCTAATTTTTATAAGCCCATAATTTATCAGTACTAAAATATAAATAAGAAAAAGAAAACAGAAATAAAATAATACTAATCTTTCAGGTTGTAAGACACTAATCAGAAATTTTTATGAGGTTTATATTTTTATAACTGGAGGTACAAAGAATAGTCATTAGATAAAGTATGTCATGAAATTTCTTTTATAAACATAAAAATCTATTTCTTGAATATCATTATATTCAAATATGAATGTTGTTTTTCATAAGAAAACTGCCAGTATAATTAACATTTTGCAGTATATTCTTCTCTAAACTGCTGAAAATAATCACCTTTCAGTTATTAATTGCTTTTTGTCTTCAGTTATAAAATATTCCAATGTGAATAATGTTGGATAAGATGTGTTTGGGCAATCCACATTAAATATATGAACGCCAATATATGTTGTCTCTTCTATTTAAACCAGATGATTATACATTTGTTTGTTGGGAACCATCTATCATAAGTATTTCTAGATATCTTTCAGCTAGTCTTTACTTGGAGATTCACAAAACCTATAGTTTGGAGAAAGTAATTATGTATGTAAGAAATGATGGTATTAGAGTAAAAGCTGAAAAGTCTAATGTAACTACAAAAGTTACATATTAAGAGTAATGAGAAGTAAGTTCTCCAAGTACAAACTAATATTTGATTCCTGGATTCTTGTTATTTTCCTTATTTATATACACACATTTAGATACACATACATATATGCATAAATATATGTATAAATATATAATAAGTAAATACATATATGTTTGTGGGTATTTTTGTGTATGTGTAGGTATGTATATCCTGTCTTTTCTTCATGTTAAGTAGGAAATATCCAGTATACTGAAGTTAATGATTTAATTGTTTCATAAATAGTATTGAACTGTCACATCAACATCATCTTTTTAATTCATCTTTTTAATTCAACACACATTATCATATTAGACAATTTAGTAGGTATTATGAAAAATATTAATATTAAAGATCAGAAATAATTGACATAGACTCTAGCCCTCACTAAATTTACAGAGGGAAAACTTTGAGAACATTAATCAATAATCAGACATACCTTGCCATTTTCTAAGATACACTATGTATTGATTAAATTTCAAATGTTTTCCTGAGAACAGTATTCGAAGCATGAGTTAAAAACAATTTTATGACTAAAGGATTTCGCATTTGTTATTAACTAATGAATTTAATGCTGAGTAGAGTTAAAATTGATATATTGAATATATTAAATGATTAAAACACGACTTATGTGGCCATTTGTTTCACCCGAAAACAATGACTTGGAGATAAGGATGCTTGAGTACAGGGTGAGATGAAGCATTATTAGCATTTTAGTTTCTGCTTCTTTGTAGTGGGACATTTACGTTACAGAAATGTATTCTTTCACAGCTAGATTGCTTTTCCCATGTTATTTTTTATGAAAGGTTGTTATATGGATAAACCACAAATGAACCCAAAGACACCTTTTGAATTTTTTGTAGCCTAGATTTTGTACCACCTGCCCATGCTTATCTGAAAGGCATTCTAATGGAAATTTTTGATTTACCAAATCCTATGAGGGGAATTTATCTATTCATTTGTATTGTATATTTTTTATTATTTTATTTTTGTGAGAGCAAAAGAGAAAGAGAAAGAGAGAGAGAAAGAGAGAGAGAGAAAATGGATGTGCCAAGGTCTTTCAGCTATGGTAAACCAATTCCAGATGCGTGTGCCCCCTTGGGCATGTGTGCGGCATTTTATGCTTACGTCACTGTGCATCTGACTATATGGAACCTGGAGACTTGAACATGCTTTACAGGCAGGTGCCTTACCCACTAGTCATCTCTTCAGTTCTATTTATTCTTTTTAAAAATGATTTTTATTTCTTATTAACTATGAACTTTACTGTATGAACAAATCACATTTTGGTGATATTCCCTTTGGCTTATCCTCTTATAGCCCCTCTCCTTCATCCCCATTCCAGTGAAGGTCCTTTATGCTGGAATTAGTCGTATTCACCATGGGTTTATAAGTGCACCAATCAATATCTACATGGGGGACTGCCTCAGGGCTGTCCTTCCTACCCTGTGGCTCTTTCTGCTCCTCTTCTGCAATGTTTCTTAGCCTTGGTAGGCATATTGTAAGTCTCCTTTAATGTTGAGCTCTCTGCAATCTCTGGGTGTTTACTTTAATGAGTTTTGTGTGCCCTTGGTGTCTATGGTCATCTCTCTAGAGATAGTTGTCAGACTATCAGTGAGAGTAGCATTATTTTTTAACAAACAGCTATAACCTGATTGTTAATAATATATAAACAAGGAGAAATCAATTTTTTAAGCCAGCATACAACCTATTTTAATCTGTTCCAGCACCCAATGTTACATAATCAATATATTTATCAGAAAAAAATCATGCAGAAAAGGCATCACAATTTTACCTGGAAATAGAACATGAAGAGGAGAGAAATGAAAACTAGAACAGAAAGTAAAGTACAATTTTTTTTTTTTTTTTTTTTTTTTTGGTTTTTCGAGGTAGGGTCTCACTCTGGTCCAGGCTGACCTGGAATTAGCTCTGTGGTCTCAGGGTGGCCTTGAACTCACGGCGATCCTCCTACCTCTGCCTCCCAAGTGCTGGGATTAAAGGCGTGTGCCACCACACCCGGCTTTTAGTAAAGTACAATTTAACCTGAGTTGCTGAATAAGGTAATTCTAAGGCAATGTGAGGAGAATGCAGACTTTTCTCAAGACTAAGGCAAATAGAAGTACAATGTAGACAAAAGCTTGTTGATTGTCATTAATATTTTAAATTTGGAAGTTTTTTTAAATATATACTGAACTTAAATGTAACTCCTTATATTCAAATGTCCTGGTTGATGGAAATAAAAAGGATCAATATTAACTTTTGAGCACTACTTATTAATATATTCTATGAAATTCTTTTGTGAATCAAATATTTTCTATAGATCAACACAAAATAAATGATATTGTATAAAAAAATACATAACTCTTTCTTGTGGCTGAGAATCAGTATTTATCCTAATGCAAGGACTATATGCAAAATTTAAGTATTCCCAAAATGCTGTAGAGAAAAAGACAGTGCAGGAATGCTATCCTTATAAACACACATAATAGTAAGTCAAAGAAAATTTCAGGTTTGAGGCATACAACTTCTAAAACTAAAATGATTGGAAAAAGCTTTGAAGAATGTGTGATGATATAAGAGTTTTTTTTTTTTTCTTTCTTTGAATCCATGTGAAGATCTTATCCTCTTCAGTTTTAAAGTGGCCTCAGTCATTTTATGTTTCATAAATGCTCTGGATAGGAGTGATCCTGCTAACCTCAACTTCTTTCTCTCCCTATGATATTTCCATTTGCCTCCAATAGTGTCAAAGGTTCACAGATTCTTTTATCAATACATTTTATACACACCAAAAAATGTAATACTATACCAGCTTGTAAAGTTTCAGCATATTTGCTATTCCTTTTGGTAAGCAAAACTTCACCTTTTTTGATTTGTGTGCTACATTCTGGTTCAACTTGGAAAGAAATGGAAGCAGTTCTTTCTGATCATTGGCAAAATACTCAGGAAAGAGAAAAACTCTTTCTTCAGTTTATTACAGATATTCCATGTAGAGAGATGGAACATGAAAAAAAAAACTGTATGTATTTTTAAGGGAATAAAAGTGTTTTTTGAAGTAATTCTTTCAACATGTCACAAACATTTGGTGTGAGCACCATTTCTTTTTTTCCTTAGGCACTTGAATTTTGTATGTGTCCATGTTCCTCTGTCATCTGCATTTCCCCCACATATCGTCATTAAATATATCCAAAATATTTAAAAGTATGCAACCAGAATTTGACTCCTCAAAACTAAAATAAATCTTAAAATATTAACATAGGAAAAATATATTTTTATGTAGGCACATTTTTATTTAGCAATTTATGATGCTCTAAAGCAAGCTATATTTTCTCCATCCATATAGTACAAAAATATGGTATTCTAGAACCTTTTTGAGAAGCTTTACTGTTCATTCTAAGTTAAGTTAGTAAATGCACATTCTGTTAATGCATTCATGGGGACATTAACTTTTATCTCACTTCTCTGAAGAGAGCTATGGATTAATTCTTGGATTGACCAATGAATTTAAGAAGTTCAAGAAGTGCTTTTATCCTCACATGATAATTATTCAATGTTACTGAACCAATGAACTGTAGCCCATGCTTCACTGAACAAAATGCCTATGGCCTAATTTAGATTGATAAAGTGCTCAATTCCAGGGCTAACATGCCTTTACTAGAAGAATTATTGTTTGGTTGTACATAAAAGTAAGAGGGCTGCCATAATCCATATAAGAGAAGGGTTAACAAAGTCAAAAAGGTACACCTTGTAAATTACATACATCAAAGGACACATGGTAAGTGGTATCTATTGCAGACCATGAAGTCCAAGTGTTAAATCATTATTACTTTGCTAGATATTAAAGTGAAGAACATTCTTGTAGGGAAGCAATTATGTAAGCATATGGAAATGCATTCTGGATTTAAAGGAGTGGGAAAATATTTTCCTGTCCTTAAATCAGAGCATGAAAAAAGAAGGAAATAATCCTGATTCACTGAAAATACAGAATGCATAGCCATGTTCCAGAAAATACATGTCTTCTGTTGTATATTTCCCTATCTTCAATTCTTATGCACATTAACCTAGACAGGCCTCTTACACATATCTAGAATTATAATATTTTTAAATACTTTATTTATTTGAGAAATCAAGAAGGAGAGAGAGAGGCAGTTGGAGAGAAAATGGGCACTCCAAGGCTTCTAGCCATTGTAAACAAACTGCAGATGTAGGCACCTTGTGCGTCTGTCTTTACATGGGTACTGAGGAATCAAACCTGGGTCTTTTGGCTTTTCTTGTGTCTTACCTGCTAAGCTATCTCTCCAGCCCTATAATTATTATCTTGTATCTACCTACATGTTTAAATACCTGTTCTCAAGCTTCCTATATTTAAATGTTAGTTGTGTTTCATTGCTAAAGGATTTAAAACAAATTGAATAGCTTAATAGTTTAGCCTTCCCTCACATATACACATCTGGCAAACTTCTTGGCTCTAGATACTGAATCTTTAGTACCTTTAAGATACTGAAAGTTGTGAGATTTTCGCTTGTCATCTACCATTTGAGATCCCCAATTCCTAGACCACTGAAATGATTGCTATCTTAGCCCAGCTAGATGAATAGGTGGCAGACTGCGATTCTTGCTGACCCATCCTATTGAAAATGGGATTGGGTTGCCAAATGCCTTTATAAATGAATTGCATACACAATTGTAATGAGCTAGTACAAAACATTTGAGCTTACTTACTTGTGGCATCAAGATTTTTATGTTTTATTCACCATCAAAGTCTCAAACAATATTATTTGCTGTTTTTCTTCTCCTTACCTAATCACTGTAATATGGATATTGCAATGTAGATGTCACAAAATACCAACTCTTTATTATTATAATAAGACATAATCAAGAATTATCATCTCTTAACATAACTGAATCCTGTACATCTGTAGAAGAACAAGCTATGTAAAGAAAACATGAGATTTTTTTTTCCTAATACAGACTTTAGAATGTGTCTCAGAGGATAATTAATAATCTGACCTAAGACTATAATCAGAGGGAAACACGTAACACAAATAAATATTTTAGTAGATTCCATCAATAATATGCTATCTAGAAATAATCTACAAACTAAGAATTATTATTATATATCATTATACTTGTGATTATTATCAATTATTACTAGTTTAGTCACAATATTTAGCTCTATAAAAATTGATCCCAGCTATAAATTTAAAGAAAATTCTTTTATAACTCCAATGAAACCCAATTTAGTTTAGTACACTAATAAAATATGTAAAGTCTTCTTATCCTAGGTTTCAGCTTTGACTTATGATACTTTACTGATCTAAATGGCATGTAAATGAAATCTGTGTACCTTAGTAATAAAATTCATTTTAAGTAAATGTCCATATGACCTTAAACTTATTAGAGATTTTGTGGTAAAGGAAAGAATGTGAGCTTTAACTGACCTGTTACCATAGAAACTATTCTGTGTAAGACATAACTTAAAACTCCAGGATATATGTTCCCTGGGTCAATATTAAAATTATACTGCAAGGCAATAAGAATAATACATATAACAATTTTATTTTCTGGCTATGTAGATGTATTAAGATAAACATATACAAAAGTTTAGATAATATGCCAAAGTTTAGAAAGATCAATTAAAATATATTCTGAAAATATTTCAGCCATTCCCAAATGCAAAGGCAGAGTAAATTTTCATGAATTAAATTCATGATAATTTTGCACATTATTTTCTTAGTATTAATAAAAATAGGTAATTTTTATACTGTGTACAAACTTACCATAATTAAATCATGAGTTTGAAGGCACAGTTTTATGTCTTAATACTTTTTGGTCATTATCTTTTTACTAAGACTTTGTGGCAACCACACAGGTCATATGTACATTAGAAGCAGTATCATACTGTCTCATGACTGGTATTGCTATTCAGCCTTCAATAAGTTAGAAGGACAACTCAATGCATTCAGTCATATGTTCATTTATAGATCTAAATATGCTTCAGCTCTTTTATATCAGAAGTAAATATGATAATTAGAATTTCACTTTAAGATATATTGGTACTTGTTACAAGCAGAAAAGTATCTTTTGTGTACTCATTAGGGTAGGGTTTAACATATTTCAAGCAAGTTAAAAAACATAATACTTTAGTGTGTTTTCAATATAAAGTTTTCTTGAATTTATTTTTTTTTTATGTCCTGTAGGTGTTGGTAATTTATGACAAAATGTCATGGAAAATATTGAATTCAAATGTGATAAGTTCAATACATAAAATTTAACATGGAGTAGATTTCAACATATGGTTAAAGACACATGTAATTGAATTGAGTAAAATAGTAACAGAAATTTAAATAAATTTGACTAGTACTGTCTCATTCACTTTTTCTCAACATCTGAAGAAATTAATATGAAGACAAAAAAAGCGAAAAACATCACAGACATATAAATTGGATATTATCAGTACAACACAAAGATTTCAGGAAAATCACTGTGATCTAAAATATTTTTAAAGAGTGACAATGAAAATTTCATTTTCCATTCACATAATTATGTTTTCACAATCACAGCATTAAAATGTGTCTAAGAATTTCTTCATGACTTCGAATGCCCGTGCCTGTGCCACTCAGCAAGCCAATTGTTCTCCCACTTCATATTATGTAACATTTCAATGAACAGACTCTGTGATCTACCTATTACATTCTGGGATATGATGCTGTTGCAGTCAGGTTCACATTTCTGCCAGAAAATACCTGAGCAAGAGCAGCATATAGGGGAAAAAAAAAAAAAGTTTTATTTTGGCTTACAGACTTGAGTGGAAGCTGCATCATGGCAGGGGAGAACGATGGCACGAGCAGAGGATGGATATCACCCTCTGGCTAATATCAGGTAGACAACAGGAGCAGGAGAGTGTGTCAAACACTGGCAAGGGGACACTGGCTATAATACTCATAAACCCGCCCCAACAATACACTGCTTCCAAGAGGTGTTAATCCCCAAATCTCCATCAGCTTGGAACACTTAAGTTTAGGGGGGACCCCTGAATCAAACCACCACAATTGCTTTCCTATGTCCTTTCCAATGATCTAAAAGTTGGGAGTTGTGCTCCTACTTTTTCTGGGATAATAGTAAGTACATACCAGTGTCCTTACATAACTGTAAAAGAAAACACTTTTAATCTCATAGTTTCCCTCTGTGGACTCTAACTGGTTGCTTATCTCACTTAGAACATATATGCTCTACATACATCCCACAGTGGGTTTTGTAGGTAAAAACAAACTTATGTAGGAAGAAAATTATAACATTTTAAGCTAAAATACACATCATGAATTTGGGCATTATCCTTGTGATTATTGGATATAATTCTTGTCCAGGTATACCTGCAGTTGGGGTTTCAGGCCATACAACGCAAAGTGTGGAAAAATGTACCTTTATTTGATGTGCATATAGTAATTGTGTACTTACTAGGCAGTAGAAATGATTTCAGGAGCTCTGTCGAACTTCTACCTCATATTTGGACATAAGAAAAATTCTATTGAAAAGTGGAATCCATGAACTCTCAGTACACTATTGGAAAATATAAAGAGAATATAAAATTCCCTGATTCGTGAATAAATAAACAGAAACAAAAACCTAGTGTGGAACATTGTCATGAATAGTTATTAATCTGTAGGTGAGGCTTTCATAGTAGTATACTCAACAGGCCCCAAGAACGCTGAATTAAATAGATGAGAATAGTTGAGAAGGAAGAATGAACAAAAGAAAAAAAAAAGCAAAACAAAATCATATGAAAACGAAACTGTATGAAATAAAATAAATAAAAGGGAATTAATAATATATTGGAAATCTGAAATATGATAAGGAGATGCTAGAGGTGAAGCTGTTTTTGGGAGTTTGTGCAGGGCCCTGGGTTCAATCTCTGCCACATACACACTTGCATGCACGCATGCATGCACACATGCATGTGTACACACACACACACACACACACACACACACACACACACACAGTACTGCCTCCACATACACCTGATGTGGAAGTAATAAAATGTCTCACTGATACTAGAAGCGAAGTAAAGTAGAAGAAATAGTGAAACTCTCTTGAAGACAAGATAGAAGAGAATTGATACAGTGGGCTGCATGAGTTAGTATAGGCCTGTTGTCTCAGAAACCTGTAGGTAGAGAAATCAAGGATAAGTGAGAGAGGTAGGAATATCAGGAAATTGAGGACAGCTTTGGTCACCTAAGTTATATTTGCTCTCAGCAACAGCAAGAACAACAAAATGTTTGGCAAGATGATGCCAGTTGTAGTAGTAGAGGTTGGGGATGAAGTGTGGAATATTAGGGGGGAAATCAATGTACTGGAACTCTGATGACTAACTATAAATATGGAAATTAAAATGCACTTTGCATGAAGACTAACTGTTCCCATAACCTCAAACACAACAGTAATGAACTCTCAAAGTGGAGCTTACAAAATTGCCTGAAGAAAGTACGGTAATAGTTCTAAGCTGAGGAGATGCTTTATATCTATGGGCTTTGTGTGTTGGAGGCTATACTCCTGGCATTGCAGAACACACACCCAGCCACCAGAAAGGGAATAAATGTTAAGAATTCAGTCTTCTACATTGTCAGTGTTTCATACCAAAGCTTACTTCCCTAACATTAATTTAAAAACGATTTAAAAGAAAAATATGAATTTAAAGTACATGTTTGTTATTATCTACTAACTGCACCATCTTTACTATACCACTCAGCATCTCAGACTTGGTATATCCATTCATAAATATAATGATTGTAATACTGCTTTGTAGCTTTGTTGGGCACATAAAAGGAAATAAATAAATTGAAAGTAATCTTGAAACATTTTTGCTATATAATACACAGTGTATAATGATGCTCAATTATTCAGGGATTTTATCATGTCTTTAGGAGGAACAAATGTCTTTTCCCTATTTCTTTCTGGAAAAATCCTTAATCCTAATATATTGATATCCGTTAATGAAGAACAAATTGTAAACTTTATACATATTTTATGTAGAAAATGTTTCTTGTTGACTTTTTCAATGCTAATTTTAGATTTGGTTATAAAACAACAAATGTACATAGTTTATGGTAAAGTAATTGCAAAGTGGCCCCTATAAGATCCTTGTGTTTGAATACTTGATGACCTTGGTGGTGTTATGAGGAAAAGTTATAGAACCTTTAGGGAGTGGAGCTTTCCTGAAGCAAGTATGTCACTGGGGTGAGCTTTGATAACCAGCCCTGCTTTCTTTTGCTCTGTTCATGTCCTCCTTGCTGCTGTGACACTGACCATGCTTTACCAATCATGATGGAGTTTTTACTAAAAACTGTAAGCTAAAAATAAGCCTGTTCCTTCCATAGTCTGATTCTAGTGAGATATTTAGTTGCAATACTGAGAGATTAACTTACACAATATTAAAAACTTGGCTTAAATATATTCTGTCTGATTTTACCCTATGGACATATCAACTTGCTCATATACACAACATGTTCATTCACCATGTTTGTTTGCTTCATCAATTTAGGCTCATGTGCAAATTCTTTGTGGGCATTTTTAGTCCTGTTACTGATTTCATTTTAAAATTATTCTTATTTTGGGGGGACATTGAAGTAGTATCTCATTCTAGTCCAGGATCACCTGGAATTTCCTATGTAGTCTCAGGGTAGCTTTGAACTCACAGAGATCCTCTTACCTCTGCCTCCAGAGTGCTGGGATAAAAGGCATGTACCACCACACTTGGCTTAAGTTACTTTTTAAAATATTTTGTTTATGTGTGTGAGAGAGAGACAAGAGAGAGAGAGAGAGAGAGAGAGAGAGAGAGAGAGAGAGAGAGAGAATGAATTGGCATGCAAGAGCCTCCAACCCTGCAAAGAAATTCCAGATGCATGTGTCACCTTGTGCATCTGGCTTACATAAGTACTGGGGAATTGAACCTGGCTCACAGGCAAGCCAGCTCTCCATCCCTAAATTATTTTTAATACAGTAGAAATACCCATAACGTATTCCTTATTTTCTTCTGAAAACAAATGTTTTATATAAGCATTTTTAGTATCTGAAAATTTCTTATTACATAATACACAGTAAAACATATTACATTTACAGAGAAGGTCAAGACCAATTTTTTAAAATATTTTACATATGTAACAAACATATGACAAGATAAAGTTATATATCCCCATGAGAATAACATTCTTTTTTCCATTCTTTTTTCCTTTTGATTATTTCCCCTTCTCTCTTAGGTTATTTAATATTAATAATAGACATTTTCCAAAGGAAGGAAAACATCTTGTATAGCAAGACAGAGATTGCAATAAGTGGAAAGGAAGTCCAGGTAGGCCAAGTTAGAGAAGAAAGAAAGATGTGTTTTGTAAAATTTCCAGGCAGAATATATAAGAACATAGGTAACAATCGAGAACACAAATTATCCACACTCTCATGAAAAGTTTTGGTACACACACTGACATTCTCCTGCCTGGTGTCTGGAGTATCAAACTATAGGGAAACAAATGAGCAAGGAATCCCAGTCAAAACAATGGTAGTCAAAGATCATTCTTTTTATATTTCATTTATTTTCAAGCAGAGAAGAGCACAGAGAGAGGGATAGAGAAAGAGAAAGAGAGGGACTGAGAATGTGAATGGACTGCTAGGGCCTCCAGCCACTGTAAGTGAACTCCAGATGCATGCACCACTTTATACATCAGGCTTTATGTGAATACTAAGGATTCATGCCTGGGTTGTTAGGCTCTGTGGGCAAATACATTAACTGCTGAACCATCTTTCCAGCCTCTAAATATTTTACTAAACTTTTAAAATTTTTATTTCCTTTTGTTTTATTTGCAAGTAGAGAGAGAGAGAGAGAGAGAGAAGGAATGGGCACTCCAGGGCCTCTAGCCACTGCCAACCAACTCAAGATGCATATGACACTTTGTGCCTCTGGCTTCATAATGGGTACTGGGGAACTGCACTCAGGTATGCAGTGCATTAGGTTTTGCAAGCAAGTGCCTTAACCAGTGAGTCATCTCTCCAGCTTCCAAAGACCATTTTTGGTAGTTGCAGATTACTAACAGATTCTAGGAGGGCAGCAGGAAGAACAAGCAAGAACTGTGTAGTGATGTGAATGAGAAATGGCCACATCACAGACCTGTTGGCAACTGAAAGAGATGTGACCTGGAGATGCAGATGAATGGAGAGATCCTTTTCTCACTATGTAAATGTTGGTGAGATTTCAACAAATCATGGGATTTTACTTCTACAAAAGAGCCAATGGAAGGGTAGTAATTGTAAGCCAATTATATAGAGATACTGATGACATATTTTCAAGCAAGGGTAGCATTGTGACTCTTTGAGTAAAATGGGATACATCACTTCAATGGAATAACACAGAATAAATAAGTATTATATGATTTAAAAATTGCACCATAACCATAATTGACATAGCTTACATGTGCATGACTAAGAGAGGCATGGTAGAGAAGAAACAGAAATGGGAGCTTAAGGATAAAAGAAGTAGAAGTTGGAAAAAAGGAAAATAAAAATGAAGATTAAGAAAACTTGTGAAATTAGTGTTGCTTCCACTAAATCTTAAGCAGGTAGGAAACTGGAAATTCTACCCCTCTTACAAAAACTATGGAGAAGATATGCTGTGGTTCCATCATGGTCCTTGTGGGTGACAGTGATTTCTCTAGTAACACTTTTCCCCCCTTTTTTTCTATCATTTTTTTCTCTTTTTTTTTTTTTTTTGTATATGTCTCTGTGTGGGTTCATGCATGCAGAAGTAATATGTTAAGAGTTAAGTGTCTGGTGTCTACATCTGGTCTAATCCCAATCACTCTTAACTTGAGTTTTATTTATTGATTGATTGATTGATTGATTGATTGATTGATTGATTGAGACAGGGTCATTCAGTGTACCTAGATCTCACCAATTGGACTAGATTAGGCAGCAAGCACCAGGAATCCTCCTGTCTCTTCTTCCCTAGGACTGTGATTACTACTGAGTGCCACCATGTCCAGATTTTGTGGGTGCCAGGGACTCAAATTCATGCTTCCATGCTTACACTGCAAGCACTTTATGCACTGAGCCTTCTGTGTGCCCCTAATGAGCTTATATATTGGCATTTTTGTATGCCAGCATAACATTATCATCTCAGTCACACATTGCTTCCTGATTCTTTGACTATGCTACTGAATTCCATTAGCTTTTATAATTATATTGTAGTGGATTGGAGAGATGCTTCACTGGCTAAAGCACTAGCTAGTACAAGTGTGAGTACCTGAGTGAGGGACAAGAACCCATATAAAAAGCTATGAACTGTGGCTGGTGCTTGTAATCCCAGGGTGCTATGGAGAGAAGGGAGGCAGTGATAGGGTCCCTAAATTAAAGTCTCAGCTTCAAAGAAAAGGTGGGGAACAATGGAAAACCCTGCCTCAAACAAGGGAAAAGGTGAGACAGATACCTGAAAGTTGTCCTATGGTCTTCACACACATGCCCACAATCACACACAAACATGTACACACATCAACACACCATCATACATACACACACATAAATAATAATGATCTATGCTAGCTAAACAATCTTTGTAGCCAATATCAAGAAACATTTCTCCTTTTAGTTAGCGTTTCCTCAAGACCAAGCCATTCATCTAGAACTTGGAATCTTAAAGCGAAACAGAAGTGATGCTCCTAAGCTTCCGTCAGACCTGAGGTGCTCATTTACCATCCCTGCTATTTAGCTGCACTCCTTCAAAAAGAGAAAGTTGCTTGCCAGTGTCACACTCCTTTCCTGAGGTGTCAGTATCTCGAAAGAGGACATCTTTCAAAATCTTTGAAGTTCTAAAGCTCCTGGAAAGGTCAGTGGAGACAGTTTTCCTGACTCCATCACTAATATTCCTTCTGATCCCCGGTGTTTAGTTCATATTTAGATCTCTTAGTTCCTTTCTTCTGAAGAATATCACCTAAGACCCTGGGCATTTTTTTTTTATTGATTCTTTCTATGTGGACATATAAATTTAGAATTCTTTTTTTTTTAATTTTTATTTATTTATTTGAGAGTGACAGACACAGAGAAAGACAGATAGAGGGAGAAAGAGAGAGTGAATGGGCGCGCCAGGGCTTCCAGCCTCTGCAAACGAACTCCAGATGCGTGCAACCCCTTGTGCATCCGGCTAACATGGGACCTGGGGAACCGAGCCTCGAACCGGGGTCCTTAGGCTTCACAGACAAGCGCTTAACCGCTAAGCCATCTCTCCAGCCCTAAATTTAGAATTCTTGTTGCACTGTCCTTGTCTAACATTTATTTCATGAATACTCATTCCCAAACTCTTTCCTGGGAATGTAAAATAAAGCCACTCTATTTGTAAGTAGACAGATTTATTTGCCCAACAAAAACCTGTTAAACACCATAAGGTTGTTGAGGACAAAATTTATAAACTAAGACTTTTCTGTATGGAACAGAGGATAGATAAGATGTGACTAATAGACACATGTGAAACCATTTGTTTATTCAATACTTGAATTCATTATTGTATTATTTATAAAACATCATTCCTTTCATTTTTTTCTGTATATCAACATCTTATTGATAGGTGTTTTACTTGTATTCAAAGCAAGTTCATTGTCTATCTACCTATTTGTTTAACTAACTATTATATATCTATTATCTATCATCTATTTTACCTTCCATTTCTATGATATCAATGGACTTTGTATCCTCATGTATAACTTATTTGTAAAAAAGATTTCATTCTTATAAAAATATTAAAATATTTTAATTGTCATTACTCCCTAAACAGTGCAGTACCATTATTTTTATTAGTAATTTAGATGTTACAATGTATATGGGAACATATGCAGTAGTTGTCCATACTCTTTAATGAGCTGGACAATTTTATTATATGAAAATACTTATTGTGTTTTAGACTTTGTAGAAAAATTATTCGTGGGGCTGGAAGGATGACTTAGCAATAAAAACACTTGCCTGCAAAGCCAAAGAGGCCAAGTTCAATTCCTCAAGACCCAAGTAAGCCATAAGTACAAGGTGAAACATGATTCTGGAGTTCTTTTGCAGCGCTGATGGCCCTGGCCTGCCCATTTTCTTATTTCTCTTTCTCTCCCCCCTTTCTTTCTGTCAAATAAGTAAAGAAAATAAAAAGTTATTTTTTAGAAAAGGAAATTAATGCCTATTTATTCTCATATTCCAAAAGGAGGGGAACAGAAAAGTCCAGATAATGTTGTGACTCAGTCAACAGTTTGTGGAATGGATTGTGGCCATGAATGTTTCACAATGTTTTTGTAGGCTATCCTTACATTCTCTTTCTTTCTTTCCTTGTACAAAATCTAACTAAAGGAAATGGCTAAAAGCACTAGTACTGAATATGTATTGCCTGAAGAAGTTGTGCATGATAAAAATTTTCCATTTCTTAGGAAATGACAACTCTTTTTGACATGATACAAAACTAGATAAAAATCATCTTACTAATTTTGAAAGGGAGTATATCCTTTTAATGTTTTGTTGAATCTTAATGTACTACTTATTTTAAAAACACTCTTTTTAGAAACTTGGGTAAAAGCACTATAACTTTTCTTCTAAGGGAAAGTGTGAAAAATTAATATAATATAATATAAAACATAACCTGGTAATAAAATCTTTTATATCATTTATTCATGTATTATTTAAGAAACATTATCAAACAGCTGCAAAGAAATAAGAAAATCTTTATTATGATCCCTAAAACTTACTAGTTGATTCATGTAAACAATGTATAGAGAAGGTTTATTTTTCCCACTGCTAATACTGCAGAGTATCCACGGGTGAAAAGTGACTTCCAAATGCCTCATGTTCTTTATAATGAATTATGCAGAGCTCCATTCCAAAACTATGCTAAGGTTCTCAGGTTCATGTCTCTGTGATTCATACAGATGCAGTGGACAAGCAGCTATATTTTCTTTATACATAAGCCCAATATTTCCTGTAGAATAAATGCCACCTGTGCACAAATGGAATGAATTGAAAAGCTCAGATAAAATGATTTTCTTAAAGGAAACATCAACATTCATCTTTCAAAGATGAAGCTGGGGAGAAATTTCAAAGTAACGTGCTGTGCATGTTATGCCTGCAAATCTCATTAACCATGATGGAATTTTGAATATAACAGCTAGCATATTGATTTGAACATTTCCAAGCATGTACACTTTATTTTTAGAAAAAGTAAGCCTTATCTCAGACTTGTGAGAGTTCAGAAAACTTGGTGTTTTTAGTGAGTCCAATATGTGAGTCCAAATATATTGGTAAGTCTAAAAATATTTATATGGACATTTTCTTTATAAAATGAAAGATACAGAGACAGTCCAAAAGAGACCAGACATGGTTTTGTCAATATTTTGTAAATATTTTATGGAAGAGCAAAGCAGTGAGGATATAACTACTGTTCTTATAATTTTATACATTCTCCATTTTTAAGATAAATTCTTTTTTCTCAAAAATTATATTTATAAATGAACATGGAGCATTTGAGGATGAAATGTTTTCAAATTCTGATGTTCAATAACTAGGAAAGGAAGGACTGGGAAGACTGCTTAGTGGTTAAAATCATTTGATGCAATGGCACAGGATTAAATTTGCATATCACACACATGAGCCAAACACAAAAAGTGGTGCAACCATCTGGTATTCATTGGCCATGAAAGAGGCCTTGTACACCCTCTCACATGCACAGAAACACAAATAAGCAAAACAAACAAACAAAAAATACAACCAAAAAATGCATCTAAGTAGAAAGAGGAAAAATCTAATATAGTACAACCAGAGAATTCTCATAATTTTCTGTATTCCTTCTGTTCCATTAGGTGCAAGTTATTTGTGTACTGGTTTTACAAGCTCATATTTAAGAGAATTTGGACTATGAAGGTATTTGTACAATGTTGGGAATGATAAAAAACAAACAAACAAACAAACAAAAAACTATGGGTACTTTTATATTTTGACTGAATGCATTTTCCATCTTGAAATGGCTAAGAGTCTATGAAGCCAGAGGTGGAATATGATGGTTTGAATCGCAGGTACCCCATGAACTTACATGTTCTGAATGCTTAGAAGTACTCAGATGATGGCACTTTTGGAGGCGGAGCCTTGATGGTGAAGATGTGTTTTTGTTAGTGGGCTTTGGGCGATATAATCGGTTTCTCCTTGACAGAGCTCAGCTCAATCTCGTGGTGGTCTTTTCATCCTACTGTGTCAGGGAGGTGATGTCCAACCTGTACTCATGCCATGTCTTTCCCTACCATCATGAAGGTTCCCCTTGAGACTGTAGCCTTTTGTGTTTTGCCCCAGACATGAGAAGGTAACTGTGGCATATACAATAAAGACTATTTCCATACTTTCTTTGCATATAGGCATACAATGTGATTAAATTATGGTCAAGCAAAAAAAAAAATAAGCCAATGTCTTACATAATGACTTATGAATAAAGTACATTTCAATCTCTCTCCTATCTTTTGGTTCTTTCTGCATGTTAAACTTAAAATAAAAAGGTTCTCTTGGGAGGCAGAGGTAGGTGGATCGCCATGAGTTCAAGGCCACCCTGAGACTACATACTGAGTTCCAAGTCAGCCTGGACTAGAGTTAGACCCTACCTCAAAAACTACAAAAAAAAAAAAAAAAAAAAAAGGCGTCTCAACATATGAAATGGTAGCATTGAAACAGACAAGTTCTGGAAAGCAATATTCATTTTGAAATTAAATATTATTTATTCAATTATTTATTTGTAAGAAGAAAGAGATAGAGAAGAGAGACAGAGAATGGGCTAGCCAGGGCCTCTGGCCACTGTAAATGAACTCCAGATGCATGTGCCACTGTGTGCATCTGGCTTTTTGTGGGTACTTGGGAATTGAACCAGGCTTAGACTTTGCAGGAAAGAGGCTTAACCACTAAGCCATCTCTCCAGCCTGAGAGCAATATTCTTTTTTATTTTTTTGAGGTAGGGTCTTACTCTAGCCAAGGCTGACCTGGAACTCACTATGTAATCTCAGAGTGGCCTCGAACTCATGGTGATACTCCTACCTCTGCCTCCCAAGTGCTGGAACTAAAGGTGTGTGCCACCATGCCCAGTGAGAGCAATATTTTTAAATAACCAGTAGAAGTCTTATTGTGTTTATAAAACAGCTTTATTTCATTGTGCTTTATTATACATTGCATTGGGATATATTGTGTTTCTTAATATATGAAATGTGTACCTATTAAATTTTATTCCACAGGTCAAACATTAAAACATTTTAATTTTGTTTTGCCTCCTCTTTATTTGCCAGACATTTAATAACTTGAGTAGAAAGGCAAGTTTGGAAAAATTGGAGCAATTCAGAAAACATAAGAACAGTAATATTATTGAGGGTATTAGCCAGTGCCTCCCATCTTCATAAAAGAACTTCTAATCACAAAGTAAGGGATGATAACAGAGCACTAATTATGTATTGGAGTAATTATTATTATTATTTAATATTTTATTTATTTATTTTATAGAGAAAGAGGGAGAGGAGAGAGAGAGACAGAAAGAGAATGAGCGCACCAGTGTTTCCAGCCACTCTAAACGAACTCCAGATGTGTGCGTCCCCTTGTGCATCTGGCTAACATGGGTCCTGGGAAATTGAACCTGTGTCCTTTGGCTTTGCAGGCAAACAAATGCCTTAACCACTAAGCAATCTCTCCAGCCTTGAAGTAATTATTTTAATATCAACGAAATCTTAAACACGGTAATCCAGACTCAAAAGCTAAACATTGCATGCTCTGTCTCATATATAAATAATTGTTTTTAATGAAACTAGAAAGGGGATCACAAGAAAGGGCAAAAGCTTATTGATGAAAGGGGGTAGCAATAGAATATATGCTACACAAAAGCAGAAAGGATGTTTCTGTGGGTAAAAATGATGATGACAGAGTGGTGGGGGACAAGAGGGAAGGAGGAGGAAGACCAAGAACAGACTATGCTTAAAAATGTTATATCAGGGGCTGGAGAGATGGCTTAGTGGTTAAGCGCTTGCCTGTGAAGCCTAAGGCCCCGGGTTTGAGGCTCGATTCCCATGTTAGCCAGATGCACAGGGGGCACACACGTCTGAAGTTCATTTGCAGTGGCTGGAAGCCCTGGCTTGCCCATTCTCTCTTTCTGCCTCTTTCTCTCTCTATCGCTCTCAAATAAATAAATAAAATAAACGAAAAAAATTAAAAAAAAAAACTATTATAACAGGGGCTGCAGAGATTGCTTAGAGGTTAAGGCACTGCTTACAAAACCTAAGACTGCATGGTCAAATCTCCAGGTCCCACATAGCTAAAAACAGAATGATGCAAGTACACAATGTTGCACATGCGGAGAATGGGGCCCACGCATCTGGAGTTCATTCAGGGTGGCTGAAAGGCCCTGGAACACCCATTCTTTCTCTCTCTACCCCCACTGTCTCTCTCCCTCTCTCTCTCCCTCTCCCTTTCTCTCTCTCTCTCTCTCTCTTTGTTTCTCTTTCTTTCTCTCAAAAATAAAATAATAAGAAGAAATTAAAAATGTTTTACAGTGCTGGCAAGATGGCTTAGTGATTAAGGTATTTGTGAGCAAAGCCAAAAGACCCAGGTTAGGATCCAGGTACGATTCCCCAGCGCCAATGTAAAACAAGATGCACAAGGTGGGCATGTATCTGGAGTTCGTTTGCAGAGGCTAGAGGCCCTGGTGTACCCATTTTCTCTCTCTGCATATTTCCTCTCACCCTTTCTCAAATAAGTAAATAAATAAATCATTTAAAAATATTACAACAAAACCTGACACTCTGTATCTTAATTAAAATAATCAATAAAACAATGAAATATGTCTCTAAGTACCTTCTCAAAATCTGACAGCAAATGACAGTCCAAAAATATAACCTTAGATATATTGACAATAGAAATATATACTCTCATCAAAATTGGCTTTATTTACCAAGTCTATCATATATAACAAAGTTATTTGAGATTTTATTTTTCTTTCTTTACTTCTATTCTTACTATGGACAAAGTACTAAAAGTTATATTTGCATTTTTTCCTCTAATAGTGTAATAAATATGCAGACACAGTGAAGCAAGAATACTGAGTCTTCTAGTTTCAAAAATATGAGGAATTAATGTGATGTTGACAAGGTTAAATGAATTTGGTGACATAAAAGCCAAGGAGATTTTTTGTGGATTATGTTACTGCTACTTTAAAAGCCACACTCCTGCTTAGTAATATTTGCCTTTAACTTTAGTGGATTACATACTTAAGCTTTTATTCCTAATAAAATAAACGAAATATTGATTTGTCAGGAGTATGCAAAGCTGATGCATTTCACTGGAAACAGAACATAATATGTAAATAAATCAGTCTCAGTTTTAAAAATTAAATATAGTAATTAAGAGTATGTGAGGGTCCAGAGGATGGACAAAATGTTTTCTTCACAAGGCATTTTTAAGTAGCAATTATGAGCCTCTCAGTGTTTTCTGGAAAGACTGGCTTACATGGAGAAGAATGCTAGTCATGATTCTTGCTGAACTGATAATTACCATCAACAAATATTGTTTTGACTCCGCTCTGCTCATGGTGGTGGGGTACTAATGATCTGCACCACTGATCACCATCTAGATGTCCAATGCTAAATAAAGTTTCTCTGATTTATGTTCATTGCTTTATGTGTGCCCTGGCTCATCTGGTCTTACAACCTGCTTCCACCAAAAAATTATGTGACAGTAGCAACCTGGTACTAATTTACTGAACACCATGATAACAAAAAAATATATCCCAGTTCATACACACACACATGTGTGTATGTGTGTGTGTGTGTGTGTGTGTGTGTGTAAAATCATTGCCAAGTATTGTCATTCTACCTGCCTTTCTCTCTAAGAACACTGCCAAGCCACTAATATATTGAGTAATTAAAAAACAAATAAAGCAACTGAACTTTACACTTCTCCATCTGTTAGTCTATAGTAGTTTGTATCCTTTTTATATTCTGGTGAATATATAAAGCTTCTGTTCAGTTGGTAAGTTAAGTCATCCTGGGGTAAGGTAATAATACACTGTCCCATTAACACTGAAAATCTTTTCAAATATAAATTTGAAGATGGCAGTCACTAAGTTCCTATGATGACTCTCAATGATTAAATGCAAAAATTCTTCATTAGTGTCTAAGTCACCTGCTACTTTCCTGCCTTATCTTCCAACACTCCCATCTCTTGACCATATGCTCCAGTCATCAAACTGTGAAATTTCTAGAATCTACAATGCCATGATTCCATTGAATAGATTTCTGTGCACTATCCCCTCTCTTCAGTATCTGACTTAATTTCCCTTAACAGTTCAAAACTCAGATATTGTTACTTAAATTATCTAGTTTATGGTATCTTTTTAAAACTTATGTCTTCAGGGATTCAGGAAATGAAACAATGTAGGTTAGACATCAAGTCATCCTCAGAATTCCAATCTCCCTCAGAGCTTCTATTGATCTCTATTCTTTCCCCTCATTTTCTGACAAGGAGATTCACAGAAAACAGAGCCACTTTTCCCCAAATCCACCCCAGTATAAAAAAAAGGAAAACTACATTTTCTAACATTATTTCTGGGATAGTTTTCCATGAGTTATTTTTTTCTAGTCATATTTCTATATAGCTGTCCTAAAACCTAGGTGTGGAGATAGATAGACTGCCCTGGGCCTTTAGATATTTAATCTGACAGCCTCTGTGTCACATAAAACTATGATCAAAAAAGATTTCTACTTTCCTCTTGTTAACTTATTGTCTTTGAGATATGGCTGTCATCTGTGACCTTTTATCATAGGCAAGAAGAAGACAGACATGTGGTCTGTACCTGAAGTTGCCATATCATCCAGTAAGCATGCATTACTTTTAACAATATATGTATTTGTTTGATGAGATGGTGTGCTTGTGTAATTTTATTTATTTATTTTGAAGTACAGGTTTGTGGTATGCACAGGAAGGGAACAAGAGGCTGAGTGATAGAGCATTACTTGTAGCAGAGTATGTTCCACTCAAAGAAAAGGACTGTGGGGCTGGAGAGATGGCTTAGCAGTTAAGTGCTTGCCAGTGAAGCCTAAGGACCCTGGTTTGAGGCTTGATTCCCCAAGATCCACGTTAGCCAGATGCACAAGGGGCGCACGCGTCTGGAGTACATTTGCAGTGGCTGGAGGCCCTGTCGTGCCCATTCTCTCTCTCTCTCTCTCTCTCTCTCTCTCTCTCTGCCTCTTTCTCTCTGTTTCTCTCAAATAAATAAATAAAAATAAACAAAAAATTTTTAAAAAAAAGGACCGTGGTCTTAGTGTGCTTCCAACTGCAAGCTCCTTAAGTATATGAACTATGATTATATTTCTACATCAAACGAATTTTTAAAAAGTATTTCTTTTAATAATGTAGTGGTTCAATGCATAAATGTATTGGAATACATTAATAAATAAATGCACAAATATGCATTTGTGAACCCAATTCTGATCATCCTTCTAATAACCTTCCTAAGGCATTAAAATGTTAATTTCTTATCATAGTTGTTATGAAATTCAACCTCATGTATATGATGAATTTTGTAAGTAGCTATCCTTGATATGAATATTTTATCAGACCATAAAACAGCCAATCTTCAGTGACTTTTACCTAAGATAGTATTCCTTTCATGGGGCCTGACAGCCCAAATGGAGATAAGTAAATTGTTTGAAATGTCTGCTTCTCTGTACTAAAAATTAGAATGATTTCTATTACACCATTTTGCCATTCCATTTTTACTTCTATGCCAGAGATTCAATTACATAATTTTTCCACATCCTGAATTTTGAACTTCTGAAGATAATCTTGTCAGCGTTTCTTAAATTCATATTGTTGAAGTTGCAAATATAATGACAGTCCATTTTCTGTCACAGTGAACTATTCAATATTGCTCAAACTGGAACAAGACACAATGAAGAAGTTAATAATTATCTGTGCTGACATGATTTCAAAGGAATTGCTCTGGTAAATAATTTACAACTTAGTATGGTATCTATCTACCTCTCAGTTATCATGTATCTATTTATTATCTATCTTCTATCTATCTATCAATCATACATGTATCTGAAGAATAAATATAATAACTACATTGTAACCATAAAAGAATCTCAAAGCAATTACCTTTCAAAAGGTTTTGTCTTGGATGTGACATGAAGTATTCAAGTGGTATGACAGAGGAATCAAAAAACTTTATTTATTTGCCTACTTGATAAGTAATCACTTAAAACATCTTATATAATCTATTATAATAATGTCAATTTGGAATAACTAAGTCTTCTTATTTGTAAGTTGTGGTATAAAAAATCATAGCTTACTATGTTCTGCCCAAATTTTCTGAAATCTAATCTTAAAAAATAAAAACAGTTAATATTATCTAATATATTATCACAAGGTAGAAGATTCAAGGATACACAAAAGGATTCACTTTATAAACCTACATATTTTTCAAATGTGAAAATCAGTCAACTTTCTTAAACTCCCTTAAAATAACAAATAAGAAATGCTATATTCTGAGTTGACAATGGCTGTGTGCTGTTTATTCAACTATTACAATAAAATAATGACTTTTTTGAAGCTATGGGTAATTAGTTTTCTAATTTTAAAGCATTGCCTAAAATTGGAGAAAAATGCCTTAGTCTTGGAATTAAAGCCAGCAGATACTTAGTATCAGTACCTATTTCTATGAAGACATTTAAAATTTTGTGAGAAGAGAGAATTTTAGAAGCAATAAACATACTTCTTGTGTATTTTTTAATAAAAATAACAATAAGAGAATTGCTAAAATATTTATTCTCAGTAATATTTAATGACTAAATCTAAACTCCATGCTGTACTGCTTCTCCAGTGTGTCAAGTTCGACATTGCGCCCAGTACCTTGTTATTACCATCACTTCTCCATGAAAAATGTATTGGAACAAAATACCCAGACAACCAAAGCAGAGTTTTTCAGAATCTCACTTTCTTGAAAAGAGAAGAGTGAGTGGGAGTGAAAAGCCAATCACTTATTTCTGATTCCTTCCACTTAAAGGTGAACCTAAGTCCCCAGAGACCCAAAACTCAGAGTATCTATTCCCTATAAAATGACATTGACCCCTGAAGAGTAACAAAACTCACACAGGCAATATTTTGTTTTCAGGAACTCATGTAAGCATGTGTGCACACACGCACACACACACACACAAATATACTGTATAAATACACAAACACAAAGTAGGAAAGATTGGAGGAAATAGTGCAAGGATGTGTGAAAGAGACAATGTAATTAAGGAAGGGAGAGTGTATACTCATTCTGACACTGGGAAAATCACCACTCAGGCATGTATGTAGATAAATAGAGTCCATAATCAGAACTCATTATTGTCTAATAAGGCCAAAGACCATCTAAGAATATAGCCAAGTTAGAATTACATAAAGACAAGTGATGATAAGTAGATAAAATTATGATATTGTGTTTTTACATCAAATTAAGTTGAAAGTTAGTATCATTATTATAGATATTTAAGTCAATAAATTCTTTTATATAGTGTGATATATAATTAAATGACATATCAGATACATAGATGAGGGAGAGCAAGAACAAGAGAGAGAGAGGTGGAGGAGAAAGAGAAAGACTTTGTCTTTTGTCTTTTTTTCTGGCTAATTCTAAATTTCAAACACCCTTCAGTTTTCCTATGTGAATAGCAGGTCTTTATTATTCATGAATACTTTGTCCCATACTTGAGTTCATTCCAATAAGATAGCCCACCAAGCAATTTGGGCTTGGAACATATTATAATGTAATTGTTCATACATAAATAGGAAAGCCTAAATAAAAGTCATAAACATAAAATCCCAGGAACACTTTTGATTCCTGTAATCCTAGGGGAGATGGAGGAAGGATGATTCCTGGAGCTCCTGGCTAAAGAGGCTAGGCTAATTGGCAATCTAAGGCAAATAGTAGACCCTATTTCAAAGAAAGTGAATTGTGTCCTTGAAGATGACACCCAGAGTTGTAATCTGTGTGACAACACATGTGCGTATGACACATGTGCGTATACACACACACACACACACACACACACACACACACACACAGAAAGAGAGAGAGATAAAACAAAACAAAATAAATAAGTACATCAATAAATGATGTGTGATGGTCAATCTCTGAGTATCAGCTTTAAAAGGATTTAGTCTTACCATGGAAACAAATCTTTGAAAGTGTCAATCAAAGCTTCTAGAGTAGTTTAATTGGGTGGGAGGACCCCCCCCATACTGAGGACAGTGCCATTCTAGTGCTGGTGTGCCAGAATGAGTACGAAGGAGAAAGACAGTTAAGCAGCAGCATTGAGGACTCTTACATTCTCACAGTACACTGCATGTGGTCAGATGCTTCAAGCTTCAGCTACCACGTTTTCCTCCTCGAGGGGCTATAGCCACATACTATGAGCAAACATAAACTTTCCCCTTATTAATTGCTTCTTGCCATGCATTGGTCATAGCAGCAAAATAATGACCAGTACTGTTGATAATCCAGGAATGGCCAAATCCAGTACACCCCAAAGCAATGCATGGTAAGTGGCATATAACTAAGTGCACACAATGCACCAAAACTAGTGATGTGTTTGGCCATCCTGCGAGCCTCAAGAATGTCACTCAACACTGTAACCGTGGTTAGGCATCAAATTCAACTCCTTGTGGTTGTGAAGCGAGCATTTTACCCACTAACCTATCCCTAGTCTCTTGGTTATTCTTTTTTTAATTTTTTTTTGTTCATTTTTATTTACTTATTTGAGAGAGAGAGGCAGAGAGAGAGAGAGAGAATGTGTGCACCAGGGCTTCCAGCCACTGTAAACAAACTCCAGACTTGTGGGTCCCTTTGTGTGTCTGGCTAATGTGGGTCCTGGAGAATCGAGCCTTGAACAGGGGTCCTTAGGCCTCACAGGCAAGTGCTTAATCGCTAAGCCATCTCTCCAGCCCGTCACCTGGTTATTCTTTAAAAGAAAACTATAATCCCAGGGCTTCTGAGTTCTGTTAGTCCTTCTTAACTAATTTTCTAACCTGTGGAAAGATAGTTGGAGGGTTTAAATTTTAATCAGCCAGAGAGAAGTTTGGGTAACTTGGGGAATTACTAAGAAACAACACTGACATTGAAATGGAGTCAGGGTTGTGTGACTGATGCCTAAAGTGTGTTTATGCTAATTTCATGTACTGCAAGACTTTAATTAAATAATGAGTTAGAAAGTTGGTGTCAGAGATTTAGTGCTGAAAACTCCATACATATCTAATCTTTAAAAATTGGTCATCTAGGGCTGGAGAGATGGCTTAGTGGTCGTTGCTTGCCCATGAAGCCTAAGGACCCAGGTTTGATTCACCAGTGACCACATAAGGTCACAAATGTACCTGGAGGTTGTTTGCAGTGGCTAGAGGCCCTGGCATGCCCATTGATATTCTCTGTCTGTGTCTCTCTCTTTCCTTACATCTCTATCTCATAAATAAATAAATACATAAATATAAATAAAACATTAAAAAATTGGGCATCTAGTTCAGAAATAAAAGTAATCTGCCTTTTTGTCATTGATTGTTTACTGTTAATTTTAGCATTTTTGGCTCCTGTATATATTTCCATTTCAAACTTCTGTAAAATGGGATCATTTTATAAGTTCTTCTGGAATTAAAATATTAGCACTCTATAATTCTATATTTAACTTGATTTATGAATTATAAACTTTACTGTATAAACAACTTGTGGGATGGCCACATCTCCCTCAGGTTTATCTTATATCTCTTTCTCTGAGGCTCCTCCTCATTGGGGGTAGTTGTGTTTACTTTATTTACAAAACTTTATGGTAAGTTGATTTGTATGGCTTTGTAAATCAAGCAGAAAAAGTAGCCAAACTGAGGAGTCTGTCACATGTACCTAAAGAGGCTAGTATTTCATAAAGGGTTATATGGAACGAATGAGAAAGTCCGTAATGATCATGGGGGAAGAGAGTCCTCAGGTCCATGGGGATCCAGGTAAGGCTCTTTCAAGAAATGGAGTGGCAAAATCCTAAATGCAGACATTCCGCATTCCCACAGCCCTTGTTTTTTCCGTGATACTAACTAGGCATTTTTGTATTCATTGCTCCTCTTTCTTTCCTCTGTTCCAGCTGATCATAGCTGGTCCCAGATCATGAACACAGAAGAAGCTGGGATAACAAATAAGAAGGTAACCCAGAGAGATACATTTTATATAATGCACAGTGTAAGTGCTTTGTATGTAAATGAATGTGTGTGTTTTCATGGTAACATTGGTTGTTATGAAAGAAAAGAAAAACGTGTCTTGCTAGGATTATATGAAGACATAAAGTATGTTAGCCTGGTGTTTGATTTCTTTTTCCCTTTTATAACTGCTTTCTTATCCTTTCCCACTTATTATACTCTCTGTCTGAAGATTGGCTTCTCCTTAAGCATTACCTCACTTGTATCTTCACTGCTTCCTCCTACATTCCTTTGCATCCACCACCATGACTTTCTAGTGTCCTTTCTTGTGGCTTCACATGAAGAACTATCTTGCCACTTTTCTGATAATGCTCTAGCACTGGGGAAGCATTTAATATGTCTGAACATTATAAACACATAATAATTTGCTATACAAGGAATAGCTACTGATATCTCTGGTGAGCACAGTTGTTTTATTTTGTTGTTGTTTTTCTTTTTTAACAAATACGTCATGTTGGAAGAAAAAACAGTACCATCAATCACTAGAAGCAAATCTGTCAACCTTCACAGCTGCATAACAAAAATAGCCCCATGAACATCTTTTATTTGTACCTATCAAGTCAGAGAAGAATTCACCATATACTACAGGCAATTCTTCTTTGTGTGTCTTTCTCTTGAGGTGCTTTGTTTGCTCATCTCTGCTTTAGATGTTCATTTCTTTCCCACACCTTTGTCTGCCCACAGTCTCAAGATTCCTGTTTATATTCCAGGACCGAATGACTAAAGCCTTCTGAAAATTAATTCTGTTACCTTAGCCTTACATTTAAACGACAGTCCTTTACTTCCATGTAGGATAAAAATGCAGGACTCTCTGTCTTTGTACAAAAAGCGATATGGACATTAATGTTTGGGTTTGGACAGTGACTGTCCGTGATTTATAAGACAAGTGGCATGAAGTGGATGCTCTGTTAGGAAGGAAGGATTTTGCATTGTCTCTTCCTACCAAGTCAAAATATAACCTTGCAAACAGAATCCTAATCTAACCCACATGTTGATGGATTATGGAAAAGCCTTGTGTGTGTGTGTGTTGTGGGTAATGAAAAGAAGAAATAAGAAGAGAAATGAGAACTCATTTCCTGGAAGTATGTTGCTTGTTCAGATGTACACCCTAATTTAATTATTGTCATCTGTTCCTGCTCTTGGTGCCTGACATACCCAATGAACATTTTTTTGTTTTAGCCTCTGCTTATGTTAGACTATTGTGGAGCCTTTTCAGGAGATCATAGGGAGAAAAGAGAGGGCGTTCTGGTGGGTCATGTTAAGGTGCCAGTTTTTCAGTTTGGAAGATGGTATTTTCTACTTGGAAATCATGATGCCCTTTTATTTCTTCAGATTGGCAGCCGGTAATAGATCCCGCTGACATAGAGCACTGCCCCTTGCGATCTTCCTATGGCCTTCATATTTATCTGTAAAGTGTTTCTTTGTTCTGTTTGAGTCACCTCACTTCCTGCTCTGACCTTTATGGATTAGGTCCATTTAAAGTCATTTTTAATGTTTTATTCATTTATTTGCAAGCATAGAGAGAATAAATGAGAAAGGGGGAAAATAGGTGTGCCAGTCTTTTGCCACTGCATACAAACTCCAGACATGTATCATTTTTTGTATTTGGATTTACATGGGTACTGGGGAATCAAACCCAGGCCCACAGGCTTTGCAAGCAAGTGCTTTTAACTGCTGAGCCATCTATGAAGTCCCAGAGTCATTTTTCAAAAGTTACTATAGATATTAATATTTATGAATGACCTCACACTTTTACCACTTAAGACATTTACCAAATTACTTCATTTAATGATAGACATGACACTTGAAAAGGCACTAGATATAATCTTTGCAAACTGAAAATAAAAATATACAGCATTTGACATGGGTGTAGTTGGAAACATATGTTATCAAATACTTCAAAGATTAGTTAAGAAATATAAAACTAAATTAATTAATATTAATTAAATAATTAAATGGAAATTAAATAATTCCTATGCATAGATGATAAATAGCAAGTAGCTATTGGGTTTGCAACGTCATTCTAAATTCTATTATCATTCACAACTTAAAAGGATTGATAATGAACAGACATTGAGAGTGATATGAAGATATACTCTGGAAATATGTTAAATGTCCAATATGTGGCTTTTTAATTATTTATTTATTTGCAAGCAGATACAGTGAAAAAAGTGAGACAAAGAGAGAGCAATAGAGAGAGAGAAAGAGAGAGAATGGACACATCAGGACCCTCAGCCACTGTAAACAAACTCCAGACGCATGTACCACTTTTTGTATCTGGCTTTACATGGGTACTAGGTAATGACCCCCAGGTCATTAGTCCTTGTAGGTAAGTACATTAACTGCTGAGCCATCTCTACAGCCCTCAACATGTGGATATATATATTTTTTAATTGTTAACTTTTTATTTATGTATTTGAGAGAAACAGACAGAGAGAGAGAGAGAGAGAGAGAGAGAGAGAATGGGCATGCCAGGGCCTCCAGCTACTGCAAATGAACTCCAGATGTGTGCGCCCCCTTGTGCATCTGGAAAACTGGGTCCTGGGGAATCAATCCTCCAACAGGGGTCCTTAGGCTTCACAGGCAAGTGCTTAATCACTAAGCCATCTCTCCAGCCCTAGCATGTGGCTTTTTTGATGGCAAGCAACTATGCTGTCAAAGATACATGTGAGATCTTTGAATAAAACTTCCATGAATTATGAAAGAAGAAATAAAACACAACTTATTAATCCATGTATCTTCTAAAATATAGCATTTCAAATATATATGTAATCAAAATAATAAAGCATATGATATGGATTTATTTCACCTGTCAAAATTACCCTCTAACTGTTCCTGCTTCAAATTTCTGAAATAAGGTGAAAGTTTTCTTTGGAGGAAAAACAGCTCACTTTGCCAGTAGTTTATTTTCATGCACAGGAGCTTCCTTTCTCTAGCGCATATTCTTTGTCAAGGATGTTTATGCTTTCTGCATTTTGCCCTAGATGGCATTCCATCACTTCTTACCCATCACTGCCACTGCCCTTTCAGACTCAGCACTCAGGTCCTCCCAAACAAAAGACCTCATGTTTCACTTCCTCCTACTTTAACCCACCTTCTCTCATTCATAATGTCAAGGCTCCTGACTATTACTTCCGGAAAATGTTCTTTCATGCTCATTTTAGTTAATATTAAATTCCTCTTTTATTTAAATTCCAGATCCAATGCTTATATCTAATTTTCCAGTGAACCTTCTAAGGAGAAAAGTTGTGAATATTTACTTTTCATAATCAAGTTCTTACCAAAGTTGCTCAGGTCTAAGATGTGGCAAATGGTATTTCGTGTGAAGTGACACTTGTGTCCCTTTGGGTTACCTGCTCATAGCATGGAGGACAGACGCTTAATACACTAGCAAAAATGATAACAATGTTAACAACATAGCTTTTTCTCTGTGTGTCCTATCAACATTAAACATTCAAAATGCTAATTATGCTCTGCTATGGCATTTTAAATTTTCATCCTTTAAATGACTTCTTCATCCAATTTTTAATGTGTATTTAAGAAAGATAAACATTAAATTTTAAAAAAATGAATACATTCTCCAAATCTGATGCTTTCATTCTGAGAACTTTTCACAGAATTTTTCAACATGGTAAGAGACCTAGAGGAAGTCCATGCTTTTAGTTGTGCTAGTTATAACAACTTAACTTGCCCCAGTTTTGAAATACACATTAATGACAGATGGACAAAAGGGATTTTTTTTTAAATGGTGGAAAGATGACCTTAGAAAATAAGGAATGAACTTTTCATCTTTTAGTGACCTATAATGCTAACCAAGATGTCAAAATAAATCAATCCAAAATAAAATCACATCCCAAACAATGTGAAACTAGTAAAAATATAAAAAGTTTGCTGTGTATTTTCTACAAAATACAAATTCATAATCAGGTGAGCATGTGATCCCAACTCTCAGGAGGCAGAGGCACGGTGACCTTTGATAGTTCAAGAAAAGCCTTTCCTACATAGTGAGTTTCAAGCCAGCCAAGATTACAGGATGACAACTTGGTGCAAAAAGCACATACACACATACACAAAAGAAGCAAAGTTGAAAACACCTTGATGCGTGGTTGAACTCGAAGAGTATAAAAAGTTTAAGAAAATTGCCTTAGCACAGTTCAATAAACTTCTTAGACTAATAGTGTTTACTACAAATATATATAGTACAATGACAAGATTAATTCATTAGGGAAAAACAGCGACCTATAAGCTGAAAGTAAAAGGTTTGTACAATCCTTCTGACCATCAGTTAACAAAGCCATTCTGAACAGGTGTGCACAACTTAAACAAAATAAACTGGTACCATATACAAAGGAAACAGTAGCAACAATACTATGAAATGATGTCACATTTATCTCCAACTTTTAACAACTAAGTATTAGTACATGAACATGAAAGAAAGTCATAGGAGAATCATAGCATATTTACTATGTTTAAATCTTTATTCAATACAAAGGAATTTGTTCATAAAATATTCTAGTCTTTCTGATCTGTGGTAGTTTGATACAGGTGCCTCCCATAAACTTAGAAGTTCTGAATGCTAGGATCCCAGCTGATGGAGATTTGGGAGTTAATGCCTTGCAGGATTGGGGGTGGACTTATGGACTTTACAGCCAGGTTCCCCTTGCCAGTGTTTTGTACACTCTCTTTTTGCTGTTGTGCATATGTTGTTGGCAAGGAGGTGATGTCCACCCTCTGCTCATTCCATTGTTTATCTTTGCCATCAAGAAGATTTTCCTCAAGTATGTAAGCTCAAATCAACCTTTTTCCCCACAAACTGCTCTTAGTCAGGTGATTTCTGCCAGTAATGTGAACCTGACTGCAATAGAAAAGTTGGTACAGAAAAGTTGACTATTCTGGTCAGAGTTGAAAGACCTGAATGCATTAATAAGTATAGACTGTGAGGTTTGGCTTGTGAGGGTGAGAAAAAGCTTTGTCTGAACTGGTCTAAATGCAGTTGTGTGAGAAGCTTGCTGTTATGCCCATGTCCTGAGAACTTGGGCAGGGTTGAATTGGGTAGAAATGGACTGGTGCATGTAGAGGGATATGGTGCAGAAAGAAATCTTTGTGCTGAAACTTCTGCCTGTTGAGCTGCAATTGTTTGAGATATTATAACCATTGAGATTGGGCCAGCTGACCTGCAATGGGATAACAGAAAGAATGTAGTCTTTTGAAGGGGCCTGAATGCTGAAGGAAGGAGTGTCCTGTTCTTAAAAGTCTTATTTACCACCCCCCCCCACACCAGATTAACAAATTGATACCCCACCTCCTATTGTGGAGTATAAAAAATGCAGGAAAGAGTGGATCATTGAATTTGCAACATAGTCTTATATTTTGTAAACAGCCATGGGCAGTGTGAAGCAGGTTTGATGGATTGCATGGAGACCCTATGGAACTGTGAAGATCCACTGCAGGTTGCAGTGGAGACCCAGTGGAGATGCTAGGACCACACGATGGCTGCAAGAAGAGCTTCTGACCACAGATAAAGTTTACCAGGATTGTGAGTAGCCTAGTTGAAGAGGAGGAATTTGAACTCCAAAGACTTATTTCTGTTTAGAATTATCTGACTTATAGACTTGTCACTGACTAGAGTTGTTGTGGGGGCCAGAGACAGAGTGCAGTGGTTGGATTCAGGTGTCCCCTATAAACTTAGGTGTTCTAAATGGTGGGTTCACAACTGATGGAAATTTGGCAATTAAGACCTCTTGGAGGCATTGTGTTGTTGGGCGTGGGCTTATGGGTTTTATATCCAGTTTCCCTTTCCTGGTGTTTGGCACAGTCTCCTGTGCTGTTGTCCACCTGATGTTGGCGAGGAGGTGATGTCCACCTTCTGTTCTTGTCATTGTTTACTCCTGCCATTATGGAGCTACCCTTGACCTGTAAGACAAAATATACCCTTTTTTTTTCCCCCACAAGCTGCTCTTGGTCAGATGATTTCTGTCAGCAATGCAAACCTGACTGCAAAATGATCATAATGATACCACTATGCATGTCTCCTCTATAATCACACAACATAAATAAATAACATATGACTCTTTTCACAACATATCCTCCCTACCAGCAGTGTTTGGAATATTTTACAAAATGTAACCTAAAGTTGATCTATTTTAGAGTATACCATAGTCTTCCTTTATTGCCAATTTATAATAAGGTTTATCTCCACGTCATTAAAGCATTTAATAACATCAAGGCAAATAAAAACTCTGGGTTAAATCAGGAAATTGAAAATATCAGAATAATCATTATGCAAATTTTATATCACTGAGACCTATAACAACTATATTTTCACTTTGACTAATAAATACAAAATGAGACAAAATAGAAAATGCTTTCCAAAGCACTTTCATGTATCAATTATCCCATAAGAACTTTCTATTTTTATTTTCATAAATACTACTTTAATTTTTTTTATTTTTATAGCACGCCATGGGTTGTCTCAATATGTGTAGCATCAAACATTCAAAATAATTAATTTATTTCACAGACACATTGAATTACAGAGGACTATGCATAATATTAGTGACTAGTAAATTTTCTCATACTTAAGAAGGTAAAGGGACCCTACAATAAAGATAATTGTGTATTTTAAATGCTATGAGATACATATATAAGGAAACATAAGACATTGCCTACAGGAAGGGTACCGAAATGGGGCTTAGGATGAAAGCAGCTATGGAAAGGCAAGTAAAGTGTGTGTGTGTGTGTGTGTGTGTGGTGGTGGGGATTTTCAGATTATATGAAACTCAGACATGTGTAGTGTGTTTAACACACAAATCTCTCTTTTCTCATCTTCACCATCGCATTTGCATGTGGGCTCTGTTTTGTTTGGCCTCTGATAAGAAGCATCAGCAGAAGTAGAGTTCCTGAAAACCACAGAGGCAATCAGAAAGCTGGGCAGAGAAATGTACTGACTGGGAAGGAGAAACAAGGTCAAGGTCAGTTCAGGCTCCACTGTCCGCTTACCTATAACTTTGGCAATGCTTCATGCCTTTTTTTTTGGTTGTTGTTCATTTTTTATTTATTTATTTGAGAGCGACAGACATAGAGAGAAAGACAGATGGAGGGAAAGAGAGAGAGAATGGGTGTGCCAGGGCTTCCAGCCACTGCAGACGAACTCCAGACGCGTGCGCCCCCTTGTACATCTGGCTAACGTGGGACCTGGGGAACCGAGCCTCGAACCGGGGTCCTTAGGCTTCACAGGCAAGCGCTTAACTGCTAAGCCATCTCTCCAGCCCCTTCATGCCTTTTTTAAAAAATTTATTTTATTTTATCTTATTTGGTGTTGCTATATAGCCACAAAAAGATAAAATTAATTATAAGAATATAAATAAGGGCTGGAGAGATGGCTTAGCGGTTAAGCACTTGCCTGTGAAGCCTAAGAACCCCGGTTCGAGGCTTGGTTCCCCAGGTCCCACGTTAGCCAGATGCACAAGGGGGCACACGCGTCTGGAGTTCGTTTGCAGAGGCTGGAAGCCCTGGCACGCCCATTCTCTCTCTCTCTCTCTATCTGTCTTTCTCTCCGTGTCTGTCGCTCTCAAATAAATAAATAAATAAATAAATAAATAAATTTAAAAAAAGAATATAAATGAACTTTTTTTTGTTGTTTTTTTTTATTTATTTATTTGACAGTGACAGAGGAAGAGACGAGAGAGAGAGAGAGAGAGAGCGAGAGAGAGAGAGAGAGAGAGAGATAAAGAGAGAATGGACACGCCAGGGCTTCCAGCCACTGCAAACAAACTCCAGACGTGTGCGCCCCCTTGTGCATCTGGCTAACGTGGGTCCTGGAGAATGGAGCCTTGAACCCGGGTCCTTAGGCTTCACAGGCAAGCGCTTAACCGCTAAGCCATCTCTCCAGCCCATAAATGAACTTTTCAATGCATTTGCTTTAAAAGCCACCAACACTGAGGCCTAATAATATTAAAATTTGAGAAAGACTTTGATGTGTAGAGAAGAATTTTCTTGAAGATTTGATAGAGAAAACAAATCTGTCTAAAAGTCTTTTTCTCTTCTAATGATGATTACAGTTGGTGGGGCAATTCTAAAGTTTTTTGTTATGCATTTTCATACACATACTTTTGTTTTTACAAAAACATGGAAACTACCTTGTTAGCAACCTTTCCTCAATTCTAGTGTCATATCAAATTGTAAAAAAGAAGTGAACGAGTTGTTAAATTTTAAGAAATATACAAAGCTTTTCTTCCATTTTAACTGCCAAAAGTCTGCATTGTAAATGTGGGAATGCCAGTTTATATTGTTTACTTTACTGTTACTATTGTATGAATTTAACATTGTCTTTTCATATATAAGTGACTAAAATATCACATGAGGCTACAGGCTTTCCATTTCCCTTAAAACAGCTTAGTTAAGACAAGCTGTTTTTCTCTGCTACACAGATATTGCCTGTACTTTCTATGGTCTCCCAACTATCTCTCTTCATTTTGTACAGGTATTGTATTCACCTTTTCCTTCTAGGTGGAGGTGGCACTTACCACTATTAATGGACAAATGTGTAAGGATGTGTGAAGTGGAAAATAACTTTTCATGGTACATGAAGATCTTTGTCTCTGTAATGTACTACTATTTATTCATAGGAGATCTGAAAACAAATTGCTTACTGTCCTTAAATCTCACATTCTTCATCTAGAAATCTATTATCACACAGATTTGTGCAAAGGACTATTCTTTAAAATATAAGAGATATTGCTTGGTAAACAAAAGAGTCAAAGGCCAGAAGAATATAGAAAGTTATTTTTACTGGCTGTTGTGGTGGTCATTGTAATGTGGTGGTTTATTTTTCAATAATCATAGCCAGCATAACTCAATTTACTCTGCTTTCCTTTATTGAACTATGCTGCACCTGGTATGAAGTGTAGATTTTTAAACAAGTTCAATCTTTCTATCCACTCTAGAAAATAACATGCATATCAGGACCATTTTTTAAGTTCCGGTGTTATCCTTTTCAGTAATACATTTCCTATGTAGTATGTAACAGTTCTTAGATATAATGTTATTACATAGTTAGTAGACTTCAGGACCAAATAAGCATCTATTCTGTTTTGTTTTTTCCAACTTGGAAACCAAAATTTCAGTGACATGTTATCTTATGATTCATTTTATTGCAGTTGTCTGAACCTACAGTCTCAGCTGTGCCCATGTGTTTCCTGCCCAGTTTTCTTGGTGTAGGAAAGTATTCCCTTCTCTTCATGGTGCTCAATCCTCTAAATCAAGCAATTGTCTGTTCAGGGTCATAATGTTAGACAAAGTACATATCAGAAATTATATGAAAATGGAATCTTAGTTTTTGTGTTTTAAAAGCCTACCATGTAAGAAGCCTTTAGAGTCTATAAAATTAGGAAAGAAATACAGCACAAGTTGGGTGAAGCGATGAGTCACACTGATTCTCATACCAAAGATCCCCATAGAGCAGAGAGGCTGTGGGTGGAGGGAGTCTAACTCCCAGTGGTTCTAAGGGATTCTGTTTTTTTTGCTGTTGCTGTTCATTTCTATTTATTTATTTGAGATTGACAGAGAGAGAGAAAGAGGGAGAGAGAGAGAGAGAGAGAGAAAGAATGGGCGTGCCAGGGCCTACAGCCACTGCCAACGAACTCCAGATGCTTGCGCCCCCTTGTGCATCTGGGAATCGAGACTCCAACTGGGGTCCTTAGGCCTCACAGGCAAGCGCTTAAACCGCTAAGCCATCTCTCCAGCCCTGAGGGATTTTTTTTTTTAATTTTTATTTATTTATTTGAGAGCGACAGACACAGAGAGAAAGACAGATAGAGGGAGAGAGAGAGAATGGGCGCGCCAGGGCTTCCAGCCTCTGCAAACGAACTCAAGACGCATGCGCCCCCTTGTGCATCTGGCTAACGTGGGATCTGGGGAACCGAGCCTCGAACCGGGTTCTTTAGGCTTCACAGGCAAGCGCTTAACCGCTAAGCCATCTCTCCAGCCCCTGAGGGATTCTTGTAGATGCTACTCAGGTAGATCTCTGCCTTGGAGAAGTCCTTCATGCAGAATGTGGACAAATCATTGCACAGAGAAACAACTGTTAAAAGTCCAAGCTTCACCCTCATTTTCAATAACAATCTCCTTGAGTGCCCAGGATTCATAAAGTATCTTCCTTTTTTATTTAAAATATTTTAGTTTATTTATTTGAGAAAGAGATAAATAACTAGGCAGGTAAAGAAACAGAGAGAGAGAGAGAGAGAGAGAGAGAGAGAGAGAGAGAGAGAGAGAGAGAGAGAGAGAAATAGAGAACGGGCATGCCAGGGCCTCCAACCACTGCCAAGGAACTCCAGATGCATGTGGCCCCTTGTGCATGTGGCTTATGTGGGAGTTGAACCTGGCTTTACAGGGAAGCATCTTAACTGCTAATCCATTTCTGCAGCACTAAAGTATCTTTCAGTGGTGTCTATATAACAAATCAGTAATCCTAATCATGCTAATTATCTATTAGAAATCATTTTTCTAGAAACTGGAAAGAAGTAAAAAAAACCTGAATTGCTATTGCCCAAGTAACCTCTACTTCAATGGCATCTGGTGCTATCAGTCAAAGTCCACACGTCCATTTAATGTCCAAGTCTACCTTTTGGGTAGATTTTAATAAAAGAAATACATATATATCCCTTCACACACACACATGTGTAAGAATCATGTGTATGTATGTTACTGAAAAACTCCTTAGTTTGCCATTGTATTTTTTTTATAATTTGTATTTATTTATTTATTTGAGAGCAACAGACACAGAGAGAAAGACAGATAGAGGGAGAGAGAGAGAATGGGCGCGCCAGGGCTTCCAGCCTCTGCAAACGAACTCCAGACACGTGCGCCCCCTTGTGCATCTGGCTAACGTGGGACCTGGGGAACCGAGCCTCGAACCGGGGTCCTTAGGCTTCACAGGCAAGCGCTTAACCACTAAGCCATCTCTCCAGCCCTGCCATTGTATTTTTAATACCTCCTTGTGTTTTTATGTTTTCTAAGTGACTTGGATTGATAATGGATGTTATTGACCTTTGCATTTAGTTTGAGCGAGGCAGGTTGATTTAATGAGTCTATATCCCAAGATGAAAGTAAACAAATGGAAAAAAAATTAAATATACATATAAGATGAAGATGGGAATGAGTAATAATTAAAGAGGAATTTAATAAAACAGCATGCAAAACTCTATTTTTTCATAGCATTGATTTTGTATGAATTGATATAATTTTTTAAATGGTTAGAGAAATTTGAGATCAAGTATTACAACTCCTAGTCAAACAAAGGACAAAAGTAAGATTGCGATCTCATATCACTATCACATTGAAATTTATTTTTAGATGATTTTATATAATAGTGACTAAAATTAAGGAAACTGAACATTTATATTGGTGATGGTGCATTGATAATGAAATTTGGGGCTGGAGGGATGGCTTAGCAGATAAGGCACTCACCTGCAAAGCCAAAGAACCCAGGTTTGACTCCCTAGGACCTATGTAAGCCAGATGCACAAGGTAGCACATGCTTCTGGAGTTCATTAGCAGTGGCTGAATGCCCTAGCATGCCCATTCTCTCTCTCTCTCATAAATAAAATAAAAAAATCACAAAAAAGTGTGAATTTCAAGCACTATATTTGTAATTTATCTGAAAAAAACATAAGAACATTTTTCTTTAGAATGAACATTTAATCTAGCATTCTTAGATCTTGGTAGTTACCTTAAGGAAATGAATAATAATAACATTAAATTATATTTAAAATAGATGTTCTTTATATATTATATCATAGTTACTATATATCACTAATACCTATACCATATGTGATGCAGTTATTTGACTCAGGTATAGAGATTATATGTAAACAATGTTTTTTTTCTCATGTATTTGCCCATTATAATTTTTGTTGGGAGGCATTCTGAAAAATGGAGTGGACCTCAAAAGTGCTAGGCATGTACTGTACATCCAAGAACACCCAGACCCTGAACATTCTTTCTTATAGTTTTCTCTATCCCACTTAATAAGAAATGGCATGCCTTCAGGGAATGTGTCATTTGATATAGGACAAATTCTCAATGACACAGTGGACTCTTTTCTTTCTCTGTATTGTTGCCTCACTGCAATGAAATTTCATTGGCTACTCTTTCACATCAAATGTAGTAGTTTTGTTATATTTTCTTTTACCAAATGTGGATGATAAAAAGTGCCCAATAAACATCCTTGATAGAACAGACAGATATACACAAAGACACACAAACACACACACACACACACACACACACACATACCCTTAACAAAATCTCCAGCTCCTACGAGCACAGCTCCTATAGTGATTAAACCAACTCATGAATAGAACATGTGGATTCTATACTGGCACACTGCACTAGAGCAAAGGAAGAACCCATATAGTTTCTAGTTGGCAACCAGGCACTGAAACCCTGTCAATTCACCTCCTCTCTTCCTTTCTTTCCTGCCTCACTATGATTCATACAACCAAACTTCTTGTGTCTTATGCCTACCCAAATGACTCCTGCCTCAGGGCCTTGAACTTGTTTGAATCTGTATTCATGTTACTTTTCCCCTGTATCCTCAAGACCACCCCATCTCACCTCCATTTTGAACAGTGTTAGTTCTCAACGAGGTCTCATTCTGGCAGTTCTACTCACAATAGCAATCTTCTCACATCCAGGCATGTCCCAACTCACTATTCCATGGTTTCATATAGTATCAATCACTTTTAGGTATAAAAACATTTACTTATATTTTCTGTGATTTGTCTTCCCTCCCTAGAATACAGGTTCCATAGGGCTGGAGATTTTGTTTGATGGGTCACTTATAAACACAAAAGAAACAGAAGCATCTGGAGCATGGCTTAGCATAAAGTAGGTGTATAGTTATTATTTTCAGGTTGATAAATGATCATGGAATCTAAGTTGTTTGCTCATATGTTCATGAGAATACTTTTGACATTGTGTCTTCTGAGTTAAAGTACTTTTTTCCTTCATCAGCCTATTGTAGGAAGGTTATCTTAAATTCTTCTAAATCTCTATTCAGGAGATTTTAACCTTTTTCCTTAAAATGCTGCTTCTCCTAACCTGCCTTTTCTATTCAGTGTATGAATTCCTGTGTTTGAGTTTGAGAGAATAAGGCTTGTAGAATATTTCACCACATATGGAGGAGGTTCTGAATTCCTTTTATACCAAGATCAATAACCATCTGAATTGGACAGATTAAATTAGCTACAGACCAGTTTGGAGGCAGGAGAATATAAGGACAGTTTCTGTGAGTCTCTTGTCATTCTATACAAAGTTTTTGTTAAAGTTTCAATGAAAGAAAAAAAAAAAACTAAAATGCAAAGGTAAACACAGTGCTTTATAGTGATAGAGTCAAGTGGTCTCATACAACACAGGCCCTTCAGAGATGGTATAGATCATCTGCATTATGTTTTTGTGTTGCCTGTGAAAGGATGTGTGGAGAAAGGCACTACTTGGAATTCAATACATATATCATGTTGGTTGAAGAAATGTGCTTCTCAGTAAATCCAAGAAAACACTCTGACATTTTCAGAGTGCATCTGATGCATTTCAATAATTAATTCTTAAGTTAAGGAAGAGTCGAAGCATGTGAGGAAGAAGCACAGGAGGCTGAACATTGCCAGTGGGAAGGAAAGGAAAAAAAAAGTCAGCAATAGATAGAACCTTTTCAAGCTGAAAAGAGGTCAGTGGGATACCACTGGGAACAGAAATGACGCTTCAAGGGTTTTTATTATTGTTATTTACATAAACCACCCAGAGAGTAATGCAAGATGTTCAGTTCAAACTTTGCAGAAATAGATGGAGTTAGAAAAACGAAAGTGCAATCACATCATTGGAAGAACTAGATCAATGAAGTACTTATATAATAAGCAGTCAGAGAAGAAGTATCTCAGAAAATGATATATTCTCCCTTTAAAGAAAAGATGGTGGGATATTGGTGCTGGATAAAAATTTAAGAATCCAGACAGTTATCCCAGGCATGGTGGTATGTGGCTGCATTCTTAGCATTCAAGAGGCTTAGGCAAGAGGATTTTTTGAGTTCAATGGCAGCCAGGACTATATACTAAGTAATTAGTCAGACAGGGTTATATAGCAAAATCTATCTCAAATAAGAAAACCATTGTCCCAGCAAGCTCCATCAGCAAGGTTTATCTACAGTCTGCAGATATCATTTTTCCTTGTGTAAGATGGCTATTTCAAGATTACTACCAGAAGCCCTAGACTTATATTAGTAAATTAATATTTTGATTGTAAAAAAGGTACATTTATTTAAAGCATATATGCCATTCATTGCAGTGTTTTGTTGTTGTTGTTGTTTGTTTGTTTTTTGTTTTTCCAGATAGGGTATCATTCTAGCTCAGACTGACCTGGAATTTACTCCCGGTGGCCTCAAATTCATGGCCATCCTCCTTCCTCTGCTTCTCAAGTACTGGGATTACAGGCATGCACCACCAAACCCAGCTGAAGTATATGTGATATTCATAACAATTCTTGAAAGAAATTGACATCATCCCAAAGGATCTGTTTGCAAAAATAATACATTTAATGATTTCTCTGGTGATGCACTTATTTTGCTCATAACTAAGTATTATCATCAAGAATAGCAAGGAAACTAAATTGTGTAATTGAAAACACTGATAGTTAACTAAAAACAGTTCAACTTAACATTTCTCTTGTAAATGTGTATGTTGTGTTTTATATGACAGACATAAGACTGTAGTGATAGACATTTCACATCACTATAATTAATGATCTATGCGGAATTCTTTGCAGTGGCTTTTGATATAAGGTGTAAGGAAAGGTCAATGCATTCAGAAGGATATGTGTACATAAAACTATAGCGTGGTTTGTGAGGTAAAATATACTCACTGACTGTAAAGGATTATCACTACAGGAAATTGCCCACTGTGGTGGTTTGATTCAGGTGTCCCCCATAAACTTAGGTGTTCTGAATGCTGGGTTCCCAGCTGATGGATATTTGGGAATTAATGCCTCCTGGAGGGAGTGTATTGTTGGGGGCGGGCTTATGGGTATTAAAGCCAGTTTCCCCTTGCCAGTGTTTGGCACACCCTCCTGTTGCTGTAGTCCACCTTATGTTGGCCAGGGGGTGATGTCCACCCTCTGCTCATGCCATCGTTTTCCCCTGCCATCGTGGAGCTTCCCCTCGAGCCTATAAGCCAAAATAATTCTCTTTTTCCCAGAAGCTGCTCTTGGTTGGGTGATTTCTAACAGCAATGCGACCCAGACTGCAACAGTAAAGTGGTACCGAGGAGTGGGGTTGCTGATAGACACCTGACTGTGTGGCTTCGGCCTTTTGGAGCTGATTTTCAAGAGGAATGTGGAAGGAGTTGAAACCTTGGCCTAAGAGATGCCTTGCAGTGCTGTAAGTACAGCTTAATGGACTATTCTGGTCTGAGCTGAAAGACCTGAAGGCAGTAAGAACTATGGACTGTGAGGTTTGGCTTATGAGGGTGTGAAAGAGCTGTGCCTGGACTGGGCTAACAGTTTGTGTGAGAAGCTTGCTCTTGTGCCCATGTCCTGAGAAGTTGTGCAGGGTTGCTTTGCGTAGAAATGAACTGGTGTGAGCAGAGGAATATGGCACAGAAAGAAAAATCTTTGGGTGAATTGTTGCCTGTTCAGCTAAACTGATAGATTATGACCTTTGAGACTGGGCTAGCTGACCTGCGCTGGGGCAACAAGAAGAATGTAGACTCTTTAGAAGGGGCCTGAGTGCTCAAGGAGTGTTCTGTTCTTCAAAGTCTGCTTTATTCCCCCCTGGATTAACAAATTGGCACCCTACCTGGTATCCTGGAGTATAAGAAATGCTGGAAAGAGGGTCATTGAGTTTGCAACATGGTCTTGTGTTTTGGAAATGGCCATGGGCAGTGTGAAGCAGGTTTGCTGGTTGCCTGCATAGACACCCCATGGGGCCATGAGGATGAGCCGTGGTTTGCAGTGGAGACCCAGTGGAGATGCCCGGACCATTTGATGGCTGCCAAGGAGCTGCCGGCCCCGGTGAAGTTTCCCAGGACTGTGAGTAGCCTAGCTGGAGGGGCAGAATTGGAATGCCAGAGACTTGTTGAAGTTTAGAATTATCGGACTTGAAGATTTGTCACTGGTTTGAGTTGCTGGACTTGAAGCTACAGAGTTTGATGTTTGCCCTGGTTGTTTTAAATCTTGTATTGGTTGAATGTTTCTTTGCTATGCCCAATGCCATCTATTGCAGTGTGAATATTTATTCTGTGCCATTCTGGGTTTTTTTGAGGTTATATTTTGGTATTATGGCTCAGTTAAAAGATCTTGAACTATGGGGATGTATGAACATCATTGAGATTGATAAAAACTATGGGGACTTTTAAAGTCAGACTGAATGCATTGTATTTTATATCATGTATGGATATCAGTTTATGGGGGCCAGGGGTGGAATGTGGTGGTTTGATTCAGGTGTCCCCCATAAACTTAGGTGTTCTGAATGCTGGGTTCCCAGCTGATGGATATTTGGGAATTAATGCCTCCTGGAGGGAGTGTATTGTTGGGGGCGGGCTTATGGGTATTAAAGCCAGTTTCCCCTTGCCAGTGTTTGGCACACCCTCCTGTTGCTGTAGTCCACCTTATGTTGGCCAGGGGGTGATGTCCACCCTCTGCTCATGCCATCGTTTTCCCCTGCCATCGTGGAGCTTCCCCTCGAGCCTAAAAGCCAAAATAATTCTCTTTTTCCCAGAAGCTGCTCTTGGTTGGGTGATTTCTAACAGCAATGCGACCCAGACTGCAACACCCACCAACCTGGAATAAGAAATAAACTTTTGTTTTCTTGTATCTATAGCTCATAATCAGTGACTCTACTAAGGAAAAGGAAATTAATATGATAGACCAATAAATGTATTAAAATACTATAAAAGAATACCTACTTGTATTCTATAAATATAGAGAAAAGACTTGAAAATGTGAGATTTTGCTGGGGAAATTCTTATATATATAGCTGAAAGATTAGTGCTCAGTACATAGCAGGTCCTCTAGTTCCTTGCAAAATAATCTACAGCCTTGTAATATTTTCATGCAAATTGCAATGCATTAAAAAAGATTCATCTGAAAAAATGTATTATATAAATTCTTATTATTCTAATGACTTATGAAACAATAGATTCTGCTTGTCTCTGTGCACCACATAAGAATGGTTTGGAAATGAAGACAAGTATTTGTACTTTAGCTTCAATTTCAGTTGTTGAGTAAATGAAAGAGTAAAGCATACCCCTTAACTGGAAGGAGTAGCAAGTGCATTTCCTTTGTAACCTCACTGTAAATAATGCAAGGTAGCCCTGGTACAGACAGGGAATTTTCCTTTCATAAGAGATGGTAGAGCTGTAGAGACAGGGAATATTTCTTTTATAATATGAGGTGCTCCTGGAAGAGACAGGGACTTTTATAAGACAAATTGTTATTTGGCAACAAAATACCAAGTGTTGCTATTTTATTTTCCTCCTAGGGAGAAATAAATCATCAAAGACAGGAGCAAGTGACTTTGCCCTAATGCACTTTGCAATTATACAGAGGTTTCAGAAACCATTGGTTGATGTTGGATCACCTTATGCTGAAATAGAAAATATCTAAACAACTTAGATGCTCAATCAAATGGGTACAGAAATTCAAATTCCTTTGTTTGCCCAGTGCACTGTGAATGCTTTACTTGTGAACAATGCTCATAACACAATTCAGTTTAGTCATATAGGAGATACTAGGGGTCACACTCAATGGGTCTTGGAGAGCTTTCCAGAAATGTAAAGATGATGCCTGTCAACTTGGATAAAGATGAAAGTAAACACTTGATCTGGACAAGAACGACCTGTGTTTACTTGGCCTGTCCAGAACAAAGCTACTGGGTCAGGTGAGGTCAAAGCTGAGCTCTAAATGTACAGACTATGTTTTAAACGTGAACAATTGCTTTAATACCAGTGTGAGGAATTCAGCAAAGCAGAAGAACTGCAGACAAGCCACAGACTTCCTCAGGAGTGTCAGAAGCAAGTGCCAAGTTCTTTGAGAGAAGTATTAAAGGCAGATTCTTCTGAAAGAAAGAAATAATCAGTTGAAGACATTCAACTCTTATTCTAAAGACAGGATTCTTTTTGTTAAGGATAATGCTTATCGGGTTTTAAAACCCTGAGGGATCTGGAGATAAACTGCAGGTATGCACGAAAAGGATGATTAGAGCTTCATATTTCTTATAGCTGTAGGAAGGTCAACAGTAGAACAGAAAAAGAAAGAGAAGGAGAGATAAAAGGAAGACAAAGAGAAAAAGAAAGAGGAAACTGTCAATGGTTAATGCTAACATACAGTAAAACCCAAAACCTTGGTAAAGTTGAGTATTTAGTCACTTTAGATATAAATTATGGTACAAAAGAAAACATTGAAATGAAAGTTGGAGAGTATAAGTCTTATATGTCCAAATTGTTACAATGAATCCATTACACCTGATGGGTTATCCAAACTGCCAGGCCAAGTTATTATCGTCTTGGTTGAGGAAAAGCACGTGACCAGGTAATACAATCATTTAGTTTACCTAAACACCAGTATGTGAAATTAAATGAGAAGTGTTTCTCTGTATCCACACAGGCTTATTTGCCAAATGAAATGTAATGTTCTCATTCATTCCAGCTAGGGTTCAAAAAAGTGTATGTAATTAATTCCCTTGTCTTGATTTAAGTTGTTTGATCCTAATACTAATTACATGTGGCTACTCCATTTCTTCTAATTTGCTTTTCATAATAGAATATATTTTCCGAAGTAAAATTAGCTGATAAACCTGAATCACTTTTCCAAAGTAAAAGTTGAATATTTCATATTATATCTCCCTTGTACATAGGATTTTTCAACTTGAGTAATTGTGATAAGTGTATACCTGAATATTGTATCACAGGATTCCAAAATAAGATCCATTATAGACTAGCCCATCTCCCTATCTTCTCTTAGATCCAATAAGTAATATAGTGACATCTTAAAACTTAATGTTCATATTCAAATGTTTAAATTCACCCTAAAATATTACTAATGTTAATTGTTTCTTTTAAAGAAGATAGAAATTATTCATCATTAAAAGCAGCACCACCTTACTTTCTCAAAGTTTATTTTGGTATGCAAATCAGAACAGGTCAAAGTTTAAAACACACTACAAAACTAATAATGAAAGCTTCCATTATATTATGCTTTAGGAATTCACTGATAAAAGGCATGCTGTTAAATGATGTGGTAATGGTAATTACCTTGTAGCAATTTTGGCATAAATGTCACAGAAATCTTTTTTTCAGTTAGATTAAACATATCCAGGTTAGAAGCTACATACAGATTATTCTAAGTCATAGAAACTAAAATTTAGGATTTGATTTCAAAATACAAAATATAGCTATATTCTTGTCTAGGGCTTAACAGTAAAAATATTTAGATAATGATTAATGAATAATTAAGTCTGAGTGAATTGCTGTGATACTAAATGATTAGTTTGATTTTAAAATAGAAAGATTGCAGTTTATAAGAAATACTGTATTTAGTGTAGTTCTTACTTGGTTGTGATTATAAATATTTTGTTTTATTTTAAGATATGTCCTTTAAATTATTTTTTTTAATTTCAGATTTTTCAATCTTCCCATATTATTATAAGAAAAGAAAAGATGAGGAAAAGAACAAAGTAATGACTGAGAAAATTTATGATTGCTAAAATAGCAATATAAAAATATTCACTAAACACATATCTTGTTTTGATAAATATGGAGTTTTATGTGTAATGCAAAATATGACCTATTGGCTGTCCATTCAATTGTATAAGTATTAAATAACATTGTAACATGAAAAAATGACAAAGCATCTGTTAACACTTTTCAAAAAGCATGGAATGAGTTTTACAATCTACCTTTTCCCTCAGCTATATTTCACCTCAATCTAAATTATTACCCCAGTTTTGTAGGGAAGAAAACATTTCATGGATGAGGAGTAATTTTGTGTTTGCTGACAAGAAAATTTCAAGTCTTCACAGAATCTAGCATCAGATTACATAGAAGCACAGGTCTCTCTAGGGGAAGCATCTTCTCTTATACAGATAGTAGTTCCTTACTTCCCTGTTTCAATTTGAATATGCTATCAAAAACTCATTGTGTCGGCCATTGTAAACATATATTTCTAAGATTCACAAACTCTCACTAAGCTTAAAGAATTACAGTCTTTAGATGAATTTTGGCTATGGTGGAAGAAAACAACATCATAAACTACTTAATGATTATTAAGAAAAAAAAAAAAAAAGAGGCAGTGTCCGTGCCTTGTATCTGAACAACGTGCTGATCAATGAAGTCAGTACCTAATGTATGGTTATTCTATCTCAACAGATCTCATGAAAATGACTTGGAATGCTGTTCTACCTTTAGTGATAGGAAGAACATTGATAGCCATAAAATATTGATTTTTTTTTTTTTTTTGGTTTGTTATTTTGAGGTAGGGTCTCATTATAGCCCACACTGACCTGGCATTCACTCTGTAGTGTTAGCTAAGGTAGCCTTGTGGCAAACCTCCTACCTCTGCCTGCCTGGTGCTGGGATTAAAGTCATGAGTCACCATGCCTGGCAAAATGGCCTTTTTTTTTTTTTTTTATTATCTATGTCACCTGGCTTAGTGCTGCTTTCATGCCAGCAAAATAACCACTTACTGAATTATAGCCTAGAATCAAAGTATGACCAGCATAAGGTATAATTAAAATACCCATGTTTTTTAAAAAGAACATTGAATATGATCTCTAAATATGACAAATTATTTTTACAATGGTATCCTTCTAACTGTGATATACTACTACTTGAATTATGATAAATGGAATATCTTATTTAGCTCATCAGGAGAATCAAAATTATAGAAAAGTAAATATTTCATGGAGAGACATAGCTGGGTTTTTTGTTGTCGTTGTTGTTTGTTCCTTTGTTTGTTTTGTTTTTCAAGGTAAGGTCTCACTCTAGTCCAGGCTGACCTGTAACTCACTCTGTAATTCCAAGCTGGCCCTGAACTCAAAGAAATCCTTCTACCTCTGCCCCCCAAATACTGGGATTAAAGGTATCAGCCATCACACCCAACTGATTTTTTAAATAATAGAATTTATATTTTTGTACTCCTTCATTTGTGTCCCAAATTACCACATAAATCTGCTTTTTCTGTAGGCTAGCATGTTAGCAGTATGAAGAATAAAATTTAGATTTCTAGAATTGGATCTTTAGTGATGATGACAATTAAGAGACCGACAATAGAATAACTCATTTACAACTATTTAAAAAATTTTTACTTGAGTCATGTTCACTTTTTGTTCATGGATAGTTTATTTAGCTATATTCTTTTTTGTTATATTTTTTATTCATTTATTTGTAAGCATAAAGGGAGAGAGGATGACAGATAAAGAGAAAAAAAATCAGAGAGAGAGAGAGAAAAAGAGAGACAGAGAAACAGAGAGGGGTGGATGGACATTCCATGGTTTTCTACTATTGCAAATGAACTCCAGATGCATGTGCCTCTTTGTGCATCAAGCTTTATAAGCAAGCACTTATAACCACTGTACCATATGTCCTGACCTCAGCTATATTGTTAAAAGTATGGTGCATGCCTTTAATCCCAGCACTTGGGTGGCATAGGTAGGAGGATTTCTGTGAGTTTGAGGCCACCCTGAGATTACATAGTGAATTCCAGGTCAGCCTGAGCTAGAGTGAGACTCAACCCCCCCCCCAAAAAAAAAAAATCATGGTTTATTTTCATATCTACCTTTTTCTCTCTAATAACAATGACCAAACTAGATCTTCTTTACAAACTTCCCACATGAAAAAAAATGTGTTTTTAAAGAACTTATGGATAAGGAACTATTAATTTTTATTCCTGGGAGCAACAAGTTAAGAAACTTAACTTATCTCTATGTCATCGAAGGACAGTTCTTTGGCTGGAGATGGCTTAACAGTTAAGGCACTTGCCTGCACAACGAAAGGACCCATGTTTGATTCTCCAGGACCTATGTAAGCCAGATGTGCAAATAGTACATGTCTCTGGAGTTTCTTTGCAGTGGCTAGAACACCCAATTTCTCTCTCTCTCTCTCTCTCTCTCTCTTCCTCCCTCTTTCTGTCTCTCAAATAAATACATAAATAAAATTTAAGAAATAACAAAATTAGAGTTAGTTCTTAAAATTTGGTCTTCATGAAGAACTTGTAATGTCTTTCAAAGCAGGTGAGAATATCACACCTGTGTCTTTCATAAATACAGTCATCTTTTTCAGTGATATTTAGAATAACAAAAAACAAAAATAAATAATAAAACATGCAAGGTCAAAGCACTTTCATTTTACCCTTGGCTTTCATGGATTCCTGAATTGATATTTCATTGCTCTCTTTGAAATGTGGCTGCTAGTTCTCTGGCTTGGAATATCCTGTGTCTTCACAGCCTCATTAGCTCTATCTACTTCTTTAATTTTGGCTTATGTTTGTTAGGATTGTATTGTTATGACAAGATACCTTAACTAACTTAAAAAATAGGAGAAAGGTCAACATTAACTCACAGCTTCAGAGTTTCAGAATCTGGTCACTTGCCACTCACTTTCAGCCTGTGATGAGGCTGGAATATCTTGTTGGGGATTGCATGTTGGAGCAAAGCTGCTGGCATTGTGGTGACTGGGAAGGAAAATGAAGAGGCAGAAAGAGATAGATCCCCCACTGGTGTTCCTCCCTCCTATTAGGTCTATAAATTATACAATCTACCCTTTATTTGATATTTACTTCTAGGGAGCAGACTCTGCTAGATATAACTTCATTTTTATTGTTTTGACAAAAAAAATTAGCTTTCATTTTTGAAAACATCTCATTGTGGTCTGTTCTTAACAGAGATATCAAACTAATTCTGTTGAAAATAAATCAGTGTCTTCTCTTGCTCAAACTTTAACCATCTCTTGGTGGAAAACGAATACCTTTAAATTAATTATTTCTGGATTTCCTTCACTTTTATTTTTTCTTCCTCTTACATGCTCATGCATCTCTAGGCAGTCATGTCCTCTGAGTAATATAACCTTCCTCATAAGGCCTTTACTTTCTTTCTTTCTTTTTAATATGGAAAAGTTGCTCCCAAGAATAAAAATTAATTGTTCCCTATTCACAAATTCTCTGCCCAAATGCTTATTCATTTTTTTAAAATTCTATCTGTCCTTTACTCAATTGCTATGTCTTGGGACTAACTACCTTTCTTTCTTTCTCTCTTTCTTTCTTTCTTTCTTTCTTTCTTTCTTTCTTTCTTTCTTTCTTTTTTCTTTTTTTGTTTTTCAAAGGTAAGGTATCACTGTAGCCCAGAATAAACTAGAATTCAATACATAGTCGCAGAGCAGCCTCAAATTTACAGTGATCCTCCTACCTCTGCCTCCTAAGAGCTTGGATTAAAGGCATGCATGAACACACCCAGCTACCTTTATCAATTTTCAATTCAAATTTTAATTTTCAATTTGAAATGTCTTATCACAATATAACCATAAAGTATATAATGATATTTTTCAGTGGTGTATTTCACATCAGTGATCAATAAGAGAATCAATGAATCAATAACTGGAAGAATGAATGAATGAATAAAAGAATGAATGAATGAATGAATAAAAGAATGAATGAATGAGTGATAGAAGCTTCATATAACAATGAAGAAGGGAAAATAAGTGAAAATTTATAGTCCTTCACAATGTATCTTCATATTGTGAGTTATTCTACATAAGTGTGTGTCCTACATAATTCATATGTTGACATTTGGTTACTAGTTTGATGACATAGGGATGTAGAGCTTTTGAGAGATGGTTATCAATGGTTTCTTGATATTGTTTACTTTAGAAGTGGCTCCAGTGGGCCGCACTGCACTTCCCCCATGAGGACACAGAAAGAAGGTGGCATCTCACAACCAAAAAGTCATCACTCATAAGACAGAGAACAGTCTCAGCTTGATATTAGATGTCTTGTTTTCAAAGATAGAGAAAAATAATTTATAATTGTCTCTAATTATCTAGTTATTGACTTACCATAATTCAGAAAGAATGGACTAACATACACAGAACAATATATCAATACAAATTTATTAAATGAAGGGACATGTTTTTAACTGACTTTCTAAAAGTATATAGTAAGAAAAAGCATTGAAAGGACTTCATTTTTATAAAACCGTCCATGATTTTCTATGATTGACATGGACTCACTTCAGGGGTCAAATTTTATTCATCACTGAAAATCAGGTTCTTATCTCCATAATTTATCCTGCTTTTTATTTTTATTTTATTAAGCTTTTAAAGCATTGTTTTATGCCATTATAAATCTATAAGGTATGATATTAATAATTTTGTTACTATTTTAGAGATGGCTGAAAGAAGAACATAATTTTAATAACATTTTAGTGATAGCTTATAAGAGGATTTTTTCTACCAAAACAGGTAACCATATCTTCATCATAATTGAAGTATAAAATGACATTTGTTTTAGTGTAATTTAACATCTGTCCTAGTTTTGGGCCTTCCACATATTCTTAAATTCCTTACTGACTCTAAAAATTGATAGGACTATTTCTTCAAATTATAGGCATTTAAATTTAGAATCTTATAACGACCACAAGTCTTGGGATTTTAATCACAGACTCTCTAAACCTGCACACAGCTTTGTAGAAATAAGTAAATAATAATTTATTGGTATGAAAGAATGACTTGAATTGTCTGAAATTGAATCCAAGAAGGTTGTGCTTTTTGGATCAGATGTGTTTAGACAGCATAAAAAGTATTACAATCATTTATTTATGGTGAACATGAAGATATGAAGTAGATACACTTAAACTACTTTCCTATGCTATACAAAGTTTTGCCCTATTTTTTGTGTCAGAATCCATCGTATTCATCCCTATGATTGTAGTAAAGCTCAAGAAGATGAGAGTCAGGGGAATGAAGTTCCCTAACTGACATGAAATACAATATTCCATTAGACTTGCAAATGGCATGGATATCTCAAGAGAGTTTCCTGGACTGTCCTGTCCTGGGCTTCATATTGGAGAATAGTATATAATAGAAATAAGTGAGATATTCCAAAGAGGAAACCACATGCCAAAATCACTCTCATGCAACAAAACCTAAAAAATATAAATCAGATTGAATAAGGCTTGTCTTTAAGTTAAAACACTTAGAATTATTTATATCTTGACCCACTGAGTAATCTTATAATTAAATTTTCATAAACACACTTAACCCTGTTTCCATCTTCTGAACTCAGCATTTAACCATGCCTGAAATGTTTCCAGAATATTACTCATTTTATTGAGAAAGTACATTCTCGCTTTCCCACAGGGATATAGTGAGGTCAACATACGGTGAGTGAACAAGAGACACACAAAAAACAGAATAATAATAAAATTATAAATAAGAAGTCTTCATGGGTAACTGTTTGGATGATCTCCCCCCAGAATGCATGACCCATATACCTCAACAAGGAGGGGCCAAGGGGTGAGGGAAGGTCATGGATGAGCCTAATAATGGTACCAAACTGACTGTATTTGCTGAGTTCAAAACTAATTAATAAAAAAAATAAATTAAATTAAATAAGTCTTCATGTAGTGTATTTTCCTAGCACTGTTCCATCAAAGCAGTTGTAATGAACAATTAATAAACATCCTCAAATCTAATTATATGTATAAAAAACCTAAGTAAATTTTGAATAAATATGATTTGTGTAAACTGTTTCTATAATTAGTAATGTATCCCTAGAGATTTTTGTTTGTTTGTTTGTTTTCTGTTTGTTTGTTTTTTGGTTTTACAAGGTAAGGTCTTACTCTAGGCCAGGCTGATCTGGAATTCACTATGGAGTCTCAGAGTAGCCTTGAACTTATGGCAATCCTCCTACCTTTGCCTCCAGAGTGCTGGGATTAAAAGCATGTGCCACCACACCTGGCTCCCTAGTTTTTAACAGATTAAACTTTTGTAGTGAGTCAGTGGTCAGTATATCTGATTTGGATTCTCTGTCTTGCCTCATTCATTTTGAAAACTTACAGAAATGTCTTAGACCTTTGTTCTCATTTTCCATAATATGAAAAAGGGAATAGCAATAGCATCTCTCTCAGAATGATTTGTGAGGGTAGAAGTAGAAAACAAATGTAAAATTCCTAGTGTAAGACCTGACACACTGCAACATTAAATCGTGATTAGCTTTCAATATTAGTACATTTTTCTTCAATTTATAAGATAATTTAACATTAAATTCTACTTATAACAACATGATTTTATTAATTTATTAATATCCTAATAATATTTTCAGTAATTTTCTTAGAGATGGAGATGTGAGATGATGTAGCAGGCAGAAAAAGAAAGTAGTTTCCTTAATAGTCCCATCACATGTCTTTTACCTAGAGCCCTCAGTGAATACAAACTATAACAGCATAATATGCTTTTAATGTCTCTACTATGCCCTTATTTCTCAATTTCTCACTGGTATAAAAACAACATAATTTAATATGTAAATTGTTATATAAGCCCATCTAAAACTTTTTTTATTCCTCCCTTTCTTTTGTGATTCTGTTGAAATTCTTTAAAAAATATTAGTGTTCAGCAGTTAAAGCACTTGCCTGAAAAGTCTAAGAACCCTGGTTCAATAAAGGCAGATGGGTTCACGTGTCTGGACTTTGTTCATTCGCAGTGCTATAGACCCTGGTGTGCCCATTCTCTCTATCTGCCTTTTTCTCTCTTTCACTTTCTTTCAAGTAAAAGAAATAATAATAATAATCTGTTTAAATACTTTTGTTTGTAACAACGGGAATGATGAAAGATAAAGCTATATGCCTAGTGAATCATTCACATTCTATTTTCAGTGCTCATTTTATGTAATGATGACTATAAGCAAATGAGTGCCATTTATGAAGATGAAATTTAAGTGATACTCAAAGAGAAACTTGTTTTCATATGTGCGCACTTCCTTTACAGACATCATTTAAACTGCAGCAATCATAATAGTAATAAATAAAATTTACCAAGAGATTCCTTTGGTCCATCTTCTAGGCTAATCCCACTTAATTTATTACCCATAAAATTGCTATAATAAATGTGTGATGTATAGTAAAATTTTTCCAATTTTCAAATATAGGATATTTCAAAAGCTAGGATTTAACCCATGACATACTTGGAAATGAACATCTTATTAAGAGAATGAACATTTTTATTTTATTTTACTTTTTATTTTTGAGAGAGCATGCACCCATGAGAGAAAGAAAGAGAGAGAGAACTGGTGAGCCATGGCCTCAGTCACTGCAACCAAACTCCCGATGCTTGCACCACCTAGTGGATATATGCAAATTTGTGCTTGCCTCACCTTTGTGCATTTGGGTAATGCGGGATATGGAGAGTCAAACATGGGTCCTTAGGCTTTGCAGGCAAGTGCCTTAACTGCTAAGCCGTCTCTCCAGCCCTAGAATGAACTTTATAAAACAAACTAAAACATTGGAGTCAAACCTAATATAAAATATCTGATAAAAATTTTTTTTTTATTATTTTACTTTTGAGAGAGAGAAAGAGGCAGAGAGAGAGAATGAGAGAAAGAGAGAGAGAATGGGCATGTCAGGGCCTTTCAGCTGCTATGAACGAACTCCAGATGTGTGCTTCCCTCTTGTGCATGTGTGACATTGCAAGCTTGCCTCCCTTTTTTAAAATTAATTAATTTTGTGCTCAGTGAATACAGTTAAGTTGGTCCCATTGCTAGCCTCCTCCCTGTCCTCCCCCCTCCCCCTGGCCCCTCCTTGTTTAGGTATATGGGTCAAGCATTATGGAGTTGGCCCACAGTTATGTGTAGGAGGAATATTTCTGTGTATCATGACCCAACTTGTGGCTCTGACATTCTTTCCACCCCCTCTTCCACAAATTTCCCTGAGCCATGTTGGGTTCATTTTTAGGTCTGCTTCAGTGCTGAGGTCTTGGGGGCCTCTGTGTCTCTGGATATCTGGTTTGGTAGGAGTTGATTGTTCTCTATGTTGATCTCCTTCACCCTTGTGCTGTATCACTTTTGTGTCTGGCTACTATGTGGGACGTGGAGATTTGAATAGCTTTCTTAGGCTTCATAGGCAAGTGCCTCAACTTTTGAATCATCTCTCCAGTCCAATATCTGATACTTTTAAAGTAATACATCAACTTCAATTTCTCATGTGCCTTGCAAGTCACTCTGACATGTCATATTTTGGCTTAAAAGCAGATAATCTATACCATCATATCATGGATAAGTATTAGTTAACAAACCTAATAAATTTTAATATTGATTCCACTTATTCCTTCAAACCACATATACATTTCAATTTTGATAGCTGAGAAGTTTGCATTTACTTTTAATTGTTATGCAAAGCCAGAATAATTATGCTAATTTTTGTGTGAGCATTGAATAATTTGGTAATAATTGGTAATTTGATCTTAAGAGTTAAGATGTTAACTTTGAAAATTATAGCTAAAGCCTGGTATTGTAGAAAAGATATGAAATGTTACACTATTGAAATCATATTTGAATGCAAAATGAGGATTAGAGTTTAAAATATTCTTGTGAGATTAAAAGCCTTTCTGTTTTGGGGGGCAAGGGAGATGGCTCAGTGGATAATATATTTGTTGTACAAGTGTGAGGACTGGGCTTCAAGCCTGCAACATCCATGTAAATGCTGAGTAATTATGGTAGCCTGCCAGTAATCCCATCGCTCTAGAGGCAGAGACAAGAACTCTGGGGTAAACTTGGTAACTAAACTAGATGACTGTGAACGCTGGGCTCAAATGACTGAAAACTGATCAAGAAATAAAGAGAACAGTGATTGAGAAAGACATATGAAGTTGATATCTGGCCTGTACATGCACAGACATACATGTGTGTGTTCCATCACACCTATCTTTAACCAAATTCATACACATACCACATAAACATAACATATATTAAAAAGTATGAGTTTGAAATATATTAATCATTAAGATACATTTAGTCACTTCTGATAACTTTATAATAGAGTGAAATAAAATCATGTTACACAAAGTCATTTCATGAATACTCCAAAATGCCTTTTTACTGTCTTCCTGAGTGGCAAAGCATTGATGATCTTATAGAAAATTCAGTATGATATACAAATGTAGAGTAGATTGAATAGTATAATTAAAACAAGCAACTAGTTAAAATCATTTAATGACTAATTGCCTATGAGGGATATCTGAGAGGAGAAGTGAAAGATGCTTCAGTTTTAAACATGGGTCATTAGAGACATTCATGTCATAAAGGACATAGTAAGCTCATAGCAATCATATTTGCAAGACAAAATATTAAAATGGAAGTTTTTAGCATGATATTGGGAACATCAGTGCAGTACATAAGATCAAACCCTGAAACGTGATTATAGTCAATGAAAGAATCTTTAGATTCTTTAGACAATTATATTAATTAGCTGTGTTTTCATTGCAAACAAGAGAAAACCTTGTACAGAGCTTAATTAAAAGACAGCCTTGTCATCTACCCAAAAGACAGGTAAAGCTTTAGAAATATATTAGAACAGAGGACTTACGTGGCATCAAGGGACTCTCTCACTTTCTGAATATCCCACTGTATATCAAATTCTCTTTTCTGGACTTGCCCCCCAAGTTTTTGTTTTTGTTTTGTGTTTTTGATTTTCAGCGTAGGGTTTTGCTCTAGCCCAGGCTATCCTGGAATTTACTACATAGTCTCAAGGTGGCCTCAAACTCACAGCAATCCTCCTATCTCATATCCTTTTTAAAACCATATACAAAATGGATGCTCATGAAGAGTAGCCTAAGTGTCTGCAGCTTAATTGTGTTGTGTCTCACTTTCCAAGTCTTTCCCTATTCCAAGTTCTAAGATTTCAAATAATCAATTAGACTGGATCATTAGCTTATCCTTGACAGTCAACAATCACAAGACCTATGAGTAACTAGAAAATAGATGATCCCTGTATATTATAGGAACTGAAGTTCAACTCTCAAAGTATCAGTGGAAAGCTAGGGAAGGCTACAAGAGATCATTTCCTCAAGGCCATATCATATCATGGCTTTGTGTTTAGTGTGTGTGTGTGTGTGTGTGTGTGTGTGTGTGTGTGTGTGTGTGTCCATCATTCCATGTCTCTTGTCTAGAGGATATGTTTTGAGTTTCAGACCTGGTCTTCCAACTCCTTTGAGTCCCAGATTGTTCACCACTGCTTTTTCATAAGGCTAATTGTCCCCTAAGCTTCCAGGAAATTTTTCTGTTCCCCACTCCCTTCATGCTTATATGGCTGGGATTGCAAATGCCTGCTACAACATCTGGCTTTCTACATAGGTGCTGAGGATTAGAAATAAAGTACTCATGCATGCACAGTACATGTTTACCCACTGAGCCATCTCTCTGGAACAAATTTCTTATATTGAAATCTTTATCCTTTGAAATATAATTCCACTTAGTTTTGAGAATTATTAAAAGACATAGACCTAGCTGGGTGCGGTGGCACATGCCTTTAATCCTAGGACTTGGGAGGCAGAGGTAAGAGGATCACTGTGAATTCAAGGCCACTCTGAGATTCTATAGTGAATTCCACGTCAGTCTAGACTAGTGTGAGACCCTGACTCAAAAAAACAAACAAAAAGAAAAAAGACATAGATATGATCATATGTAGCAATGATCACTCACAATTACTCCACTGCCTACTGTATCATTTTCAAGTTTGTTTCCTTCCACTTTCTTTCAAAATCACAGGGCTTCATTCAAAAGGTTTTCTCACTATAGTTGTAGATTGTACCCAATCCTGTTTCCTGAGTTGAACTTACCCTCCTTCCTTTATGGCTTATATTTTTATGTATATTTTATTCATATTCCATCAACCACATAAGCACATTAGAACTTGTTTTCTTTCTTCATAGTCATTCTCTGTCCTACATTAGTAGACTATCATGAATTGTTCTTAATTCCTCATTTGTAAAATCACACTTTGTATCCTTTTGTTACATAAACACATTATTTACATGAGGTATCAAATAATTTCTTAATTATTTTGTGTATGGATTTTGTTGTGACCAGAAAGAAGTTTACTGTAGCAGACTTTATTAATTCTTTTACCACATTTATTGGAATAAGAAAGAAACTAGGAGTGAGGAGATTAAGAAAACAATTATGACAATAATTTCCATCTTGTCCTTTATATCTATAGTATCTAGAAACAGATATGTATCGAGGAAAATGATTGCAAAATAAATGCCTGGCCTTATTAATAACAAATAAAAATTAAAGGTGAGCCATTTATTTATTTATTATTTTTTTTATTTATTAGAGGTAGAATCTATTTATTTATTATTTTTTCGTGATAGATTTTTGAGGTTCTTGAAATTGAACACATGTTCTCACATAGGCTAGGCAAACATTTTGCAATTGTGCCATATTTCTGGCCCCTAAAATTTTAGTTTATAGGTTATACATGGGAATGTGAGAATGAAATGAGCAAACTATTAATCTATTACTCACTAACATGCATATATGTGATTTTTCTCAAACTCATAGATGGATAAACCTCTTGAGCCATAAGTATTTATTCATTCAAGACCATAGCTTGATTATTGAATAATTGTATTCCTTTTCATTAAAACATACTTTCATATTTCTAGCACATTCTCATCACTCATATCTTATGATTTTCAACTTTTATAATATTCAGTTTTCTTTTCATGTAGTTATAGGAAGGTAAGCACTGTTTTGAGACATATCAACTTTATGCTATATTTTGTTAAGTTTTTCATTTCATCATGAAAGCTAAAGATATCAACAAAACTTTAGCAAATTTTTTAGTCAAGTGAAAATTTTTAGTAAATAATAAACAAAGCATTCATGCAAGCACAGACATAAAGCTGAAAATGAACACTGAAAGGATGGACTTTTATACTTAAAAATTACATATATATATATGAAAAAAAATCCAACAGAAAACAACAACCTCTCCAACAAAAGAGATTCCATCATTTAATAAATCTGGGAAGACTGAGCAGACCACGAACCACCATGAATCATGCAGTATAGAAGGAAACTAACCTTTAACTTTATTCTTTGAAGCAGCCGCTGGGACCAAGGAAAGGTTGCACAAAGAAACAGATACAGTACATATTAGACAGAACCTCCAACAATTAAGCAGAGATGTTATTACTATTAGTTACAATCACGTGATCAACACATTTAAAATGAACTGAACCATTGACAAAGCAAACTATAATTGTTATATTCTGTTAGTATATGATTAAAAATCCTTGTATTATAGTGGGATGGACAGAAAACACATGTTGTAAATTCCAAACATAGTAAAATCATGTAATGTACTCATAAATGGATAAATTATATTAAGTATTATTTAGAAATTAGAATGCAATTAAAAACTGTGAATACTTTCCTTAAATAATCTACATAATAAGGAAAATATGGACAAGTTATGTTGACCATGTTCATAGAGGTGGAAACTTGATCTTAGAAAGTACCAATTACCTGCTGAAGCTTACTGAGTGAGTAAGAAACAGTTTGTTGTTTATCGTTGGCTTATATGACTCCACACACTGAAATTAAGATCCTACTTTATGAAATTGGATTTAAGGAACTTAGTGCCACCTGAATAGCAATCATCACTTCTACAAGGCTCAACACAAACCAGAAGACTCCTGTAGCTGCACTTGCTTTGGTTCCCTTTCCTTAAGGAGCTATGACACTTGAAATTTTCATCACTTTAATTGATATGATTCCCTCAAGGAGTAAAATTTAAGTTTATTTATATCTGACAGAAAACAGTATTTGGGGCAGAAGTAAATTTAATGAGGAAATTAAATTAATTAATCCTATAGGACAGTCTCTCACTCAAAGGATGACTCCTAGTGAAAATGCTTAATTAGGTACCTCTAAACACTTTTGAAGTGATAGAATCTACTTTGATTAGATATGATTTGAAGATGAAAATTGAAAGAGGAGGGGGATTTTCCACACCCTCTATTAGTGTTGAAGATTAAGCAGCCCATTTGCTAATTGTGAAATATTCGGTCTCTAGTTCAGTAGATTAACCTTTAGTGAAATTTAATTTAAGTTTTAGATCTAGCCTTCAGGAAACATATGGAAAAGCTTAATTTACACTTCATTCTTCATGTGATTTATACCTGAAAAATATTCAAGAAAGTTTAGCTAAATGTTGGGTTATTTGCAGGAAGTTTAATTTTTTTCATTGTCTTCTTCAATAAGAGCCTTTATACAAAGCAAAAAATACTAAATATAAACAAATTGTATTTTAGTATCCTCTAATTCACTGATTTCCTAAAATTGACTCAAACTGTGTTGCTCTATAACTTTAATGTGGAGATGATGATGAAGGAGCTTGAATTATCAGAATATTGTGGCATTTTTTAAACAGCAGTCTAACTTAACAATCTGAATTTGAAATACTTATTGTTTGTGATTAATTTGCTAATCTTGATGGCATAATTTATAAGAAAATAAAACAGTTATCACTAGCATATTTAGTTTTAAGTCTAAAGTTTTTCCATTTATTTTTGACAAGAAATGAACTTATTTCAAATTGATGATAGGTTTCTTCTCCATTGCTCAAGTACAAATGAAATATAACAAAAATATGTAGCTCCAGGGGCTGGTGAGATTGCCGAGACATTAATGGGCTTGCCTATGAATGTTCTATTCTCCAGATCCAATGTTAGCCAGATGCACAAAGGTGAGGCAAGCACATGGTCATATATGCCCACTAGGTGGCAGAAGTGTTTGGAGCTTGATTGCGGTGACTGAAGACCTGGTACACCAATCCTTTCTGTCTCTCTCTCTCTCAAAAATAATACTAATACTAATAACAAATTTGCAGCTCAATGGTAAGTATTGGACTAGCATGCACCACCCCTGAATTCAATACCCAAAAACAAATAAGAAAAATCTAGAAATGATAGCAGAAAATCAAGAATATTTCCTCTACATTAGTTTCTGAAATAGCTAATGTAAAGTTTTTGTATCAAATTCTCAGCATATGAATGAAATTATTACCATTTTAAATATCAAATGTGAAAAATGCAGTTATAAAATAACCAAAATATGTATTTTCTGTATTCAATTTTCATAGATAATATCTCAAAAAACCAAGCACATTTGCAGCTTTTTTCCTTCTTACTGTCCAGGGCAATACACAGTTCTTATTGATTTAATTTTAATAAGTGTATATTTTCTATAGTTGATATGAAGTAGAAGACTGTCCTGATATAAGCTGCTAGTAAAGCTGGAAAGATCAGTAATTAAAGGAGCTTTCTTGATATAGACTATTCATACTATATTTGTCCTGATAACAGCAATTCTGTAACATGCATCCTTACAGTATATTCTTTATTTACTGCACTTATGGATATGCTTCCATATAATAAATTTCCAGACTGTTGTCATGTATCTATGCAGACAACAACAAAGATAAGAAAAAAAATAATTCAGAAGATTGAATGTTTGGGAATAAATGGAAAGAAAAGGTGCTTGTGTAGAGTACTACAAAGTAAGAGGAAACTAGAAAAAGAATGAAAAAATATGAAGAAAAAAAGCCAAATAACTTGAGTAGTTGGTACCCTAAATCTCTTAGCTATTTAAACCAATTATTTTTCATTAATTTTCATGATATTTGTTTTTTAATCACATCTTAGAACCAAAGTTTGTAACAATTATCATCCTTTCATTTACATTTTACATTGTTTTTAAAATTATACAAAACAAAATTTTTATTTCTATATTATTTGTAAGTACTTGCTCAAATTTCAAATAAAACATTTCACTATGCTGATACCTTAATTTGTTCAAGAGAAATTTTACTCTGAATACAAACTCATCATTTTATTATGTGATCACAGAAAAATTATTAAAACAACCCCTTGAGCTATTGAGGCAAGCTAGTGACAGAACCAACCAACATTTTTTAAGAATTCATTTTATTAAAATAGTGATATCAATTAAGAAAAGAACTGTTTATATATATTTGTGAAAAAATAGATGAATTATCAAAAGTTCTCACATATTACATAAAGGAAGAGGGGATTTTATTTTTAGATTCTTGGGCAAATATCAAAATAAAATAGAAAGGAAAACAAAACCTCTATTCCTGTTTTTGTGTGTGTTCAGGCAGCTAACACTAGACCAAGCTGGGTAATGTAATTGGAAAGAGGCCAGGGTACAAGGCTTGTTAGCCCAATTATAATTCTCTGCATTTTCAATAAAAGAAGCCAGGATGACAGCAATACTGTCATGAATGTCATGTTCAATACTTGTAAGATTTTCCATTGTCAGCAAAGTCCAATTAGAAGTCAATTGTAAAGTGCACATTGCATACCACCCAAAACTGATTGAAAATTACCTTAAAATGCAATTTAACTATGCATAGCTTAAAGGAAAAAGAAAAAAAAAGGTGTTTTGATGACAGAAAAGTTTTAGCTATGATGTCAACATTAATTCACTTTTATAACAAAAAGAGCAACTTAAAATTATGACAATAAAAGCTGTTCACATTAACTTTTTATAAAAGATTTATGGTGCTGAATTTGTAAATTAAAATAATTATAATATAAACACACATATGGTAAAGAATAATAATTTGAGTAAAATGTAGCATTCTATATAAATTCTGAGAAATTATTTGATATCATTCATTATACCAATGATACTAATCCCTGAAATTCTTATTTCAAAAAGTAAAAAGTCATATTACAAACTTGGTTAGTTAATGCTAGTGAAGGAGATAGATATTTGCCTGGTAACATGGAAGAATTACTTATTTAGTGGGTAGTGTCACAATATCCTCCTTCAGAGTGTTTACAAGGTCTATATATGTAGCCTGATAAGAATGATTAGATAGTTTTCCAAATCCAAAACTTGTCATACCTACTTATATTTCTCCTATACTTTCAATTTCCTTATATTCATCTTTATTGTCATATCTATCTGTAAGTGCAATACATGTGTAATGTATAACTGACTGGTTTTATTTGTGCCTTAGGACAGTTTGTTAAAACATTTAGTTATGAAGGAAACATACTAAATAGCAATGATATGACTCATGTTTATTCAATAAGTCAAAGGTAAAGCATAAATGATCTTTTTATTTTAAGATTATATAGTTGATATTGACATGTTTTGTTTCATGTTTTGATTTTTTTCTTAGTAAACACACAATTATTTCTAGGAAGGAAAACAAAATAATTTGAAGTTACACTTTCTAACAAACTATTTTCTGAAAGCTATGACTTCATTTCAGCTATATTGGACTTTTTCCTTGTCACTAATATATTTTCAATGATGCAAAATAAAACATTGCCATAATCAGAATCTGTACAACAAATATTTTAAAATATAAATTATTACTTTGAAATATGAGGTTCAAATTATACAATTAAAAACAGTAATATTGTATCTACCTTTTAAAGGGAAATCAATAAAGATAGTTAAAATTTTACAAGTCCATTATTGAATTATGGATAAATAGTATCATAAAACTTTGCAAAAGTAAATTCACAAACAACAATCCACATTGGATGAGAATATGCATTTTAAATCTACTAAGTCAATTGTAATAATTTGTTATAATAGGGCATAGAAGTACTAATCTGCACCATGTGATTTTGAATTCTTTTTACAAAGAATAAAATTAGGCTCACCTTGTATACCATATTGTGGCTAGTACATGAGAGTGCAACACTCGTGTGAGTCTATACTAACCCCTGTATTCCACACATTACTCTTTTGCTTGCCATGTACACCATGGTGCTGCTGTATGTGAGTCCACCACTAAAGGCATTTCCCTCAGTGTGTGTCTCTCCTTCCTCTCCCCTGCGCATTTTGTAGCCATGTATGTGAGACCACCACTCTGTACAAACCTCCCACTCTACTCACCCTTCTGCTCACTCTGTCATCCCTGCTCCAAGTGAGTTCTGTAAGCACCTTCCCATTATGCTCACTAACCCCCCTGCCTATATGGCTGACTGTGAGTCCGGGGTCCCAGACCAAGGCTGATATAGTATCTTCACATGGGCAAATCCTAATGCAAAACATATCACAGGGGGGAAAAATATGTGTCTTCTAAAGAAGTTCATGTTGGTAGAGGTCTCCCGTGCAACCATCATGGAGAAAATTCTAGACAACTTCTACAGAGTAATTATACACGTGTATCAAACACATGAATAAATGGCTGGATTAACTTTGAGAGAAAGCAAATAAACAGCTAACTGAAATAAGGAAACAAACCAAGATATGAAATTTTAATTCAGTGAAATTATAGAACTGCTGAATAAAAGCTGAAATGAAAATCGAAACAAGTCTAATAGAAAACCTCAGGAGAAGGGGGTTGAAGAGATTGCTAAGTAGTTAAGGTGCTTGCCTGTGAAGTCTAAGAACCCAGCTTCATTTCCCCAGAACCCACTTAAGATGGATGCATATGATGGCAAATCTAATTGAATTCATTTGCAGTGGCTGGAAGCCAAGATGGGCCCATATTCTTCCTGTTTGTCTCAAATAAATAAACAAGTAAATAAACATTTTCTTAAAAATAGGGAAAAGTTTCAAAGCCTACAAAAATAAGTGACCATTCAAGGTCAAGAATTATACAAAACATCAAACATACAGAACAAGAAGAGAAACTCCAAACATCACAATATAGTCAAAATATTCAATACACTGAAAAAAAGCCACTGAAAGCCACATGAGAGAAACATCAAGTCACATATTAAGGTAGGCTGGCCTATCAGAAGAACAACAGATTTTTCAATGGAAACTAAAAACCAGAAGAGTTTGCAAAGATATAGTTAAGGTATTGAGACATCAAAGATATCAAACCAAACTACTGTTCTCAAAAAAAAAAAAAAATCCATCAAAATAGAATGAAAATAGCATAAAAAAGCAAAAATAAATCCATGGTAAAAACAGGATAAAATAAATTATCAGTACTAAACAAGCTCTACAGTCGATACTATAAGTCATATGTCTGACTAAAGAGGAGAATGAACCCATTCAAGAGGTTAGAGATTAAATATAATAATTAAGATTAGATTACTTATTATGCAAATAAAATGAGGAAAGCATCAAACATCACAAAATAATCAACATGATAGGAATTAGCTGAAACCCGTCAACATCTTCTCAGTATCAATAGTCTCAATTCCAAAATGAAATAACATAGACTATCTGAGGATCAGATAAGGATCAAAAAAGATCAAGAAACTTTCCTAAGTATCACAGATAACCTATCTGTGGCAAGTTTTAGTGTAATGTGCCTCCCCTTGGCACATGTGTTTGAAAAATTTATCCCTAGTTTGTGGTACTCCTTGGGAGAAATGTGAAATCTCTGATGATGCCAGTGTAAGTGTACTACTGTGTGAAGGATAGGAGGCTTTTTTTTTTTTTCTTTTAATCCTTGGAAGGCATGCGTTTCATTCTCATTCTCTCTCTTTCCTTCGTCTTCACTTAAGTGATGATATATGCTTCCTGCTTCTACCATAATTTTCTCTCCATGAATGACTTTTAATTGAAACTGTAAGCCTAAAGATATATATATATATTTTCCCAGCCCTGAGAAAGTAACTGATACACTATTTTAGGGTGGAAGGATAGAAAAATTATTTAAAAAAAAAGGAGATGGACCTAAGAAGTAAAGAGTTGATACCACTATTCTAATACCTGACAAAATAGACCTCAAACCAAAACTAGTCAGAAGTGCTAAAGAAATACATTTCATTTTGACTAAGGGAGAAATCTACAAAGAGGGCACTGCAATCCTAAATACACAAGCACTGAACACACCTACTGACCTAGAAACAGCTAATTTCATAAAACAAATATACTAGACATGAAGTCACAGACTAACCTCAACACAGTTATAGTAGACAACTTCAACACACCATATTTGCATATACAATAATGAAACAATTATCAGTAATTTTGTGTGGAACGTTAAATAAATATGATTTGAAAATGGTTTTAACTAGTGAATCAAAATATCATGTAAAATCTATTTATTGATGAAAACATTGCCACATTCATTATGAGGGATGGTTGGAATGTCTACTTGAAACTTAGAAAGACCACAAATGATACAAGGGTAAATAGCATCAGCTTAAAGAGGATGATAATAAGAGGTAAGACAAGGAACAGAAATAGATTCAAATAAAGTAGTAAACAGAGACAAGATGAGAAATAGTCAAGCTTTGAGAGTGTGAAACTATATCAAGAGAAGTATAAAACTGAAGACCATGTGCTGAACAGGCCTCTCAAGTTTAAGTAAATGACCATAAAGGAAGCATAAAATCAATGTTCCTAAACTTCTAATGACAAGATAATGAATTAATGCTGGGGAATCTGTACAAAGTATTTACTTTGCTGACCTGTTAAAACTCATCACATAAAAAGGGAACTACTTGGGCTGGAGAGATGGCTTAGCGGTTAAGCGCTTGCCTGTGAAGCCTAAGGACCCTGGTTCGAGGCTCGGTTCCCCAGGTCCCACGTTAGCCAGATGCACAAGGGGGCGCACGCATCTGGAGTTTGTTTGCAGAGGCTGGAAGCCCTAGCGCACCCATCCTCTCTCTCTCTCCCTCTATCTGTCTTTCTCTCTGTGTCTGTCACTCTCAAATAAATAAATAAAAAGGAACTACTTTATGTAGCCAGGTTTTGCTCTACCACACATCACCATGTATTATACCATTTGGATTCAACTCTGGCATTAACTCAAACCCCAAGGTAAAACTAAAGCAAAATCATCAATGCCATGTCCAAAATGGTTTATAGTAACACTGAGCCATCTGTCTGATCTCAATATAATTTAAAATTCAGGTCTAGTCTTAGTTCCCAAACTTAAGTCATCTACACTAAAATGGCTCAAGCATGAGGGACACACACACACACACACACACACACACACACACACACACACAAGCACAATATTTAAGGAAACCTAAACTATGAAAAAATTGGATCCCTATTTCTTATCCATTGATCTTCCATAAACAAAATGAATTATGCATCCAGAAACAATTTTTCAAATCTGTTATCAGGATATCCATTTACTTCTATTATTAAAATCTATATTGGGGGCTGGAGAAATGGATTAGTGGTTAATCACTTGCCTGTGAAGCCTAAGGACCCCAGTTCAAGGCGAGATTCACCAGGACCCATGTAAGCCAGATGCACAAGGGAGCGCATGCATCTGGAGTTCGTTTGCTGTGGATGAAGGCCCTGGCATTCCCATTCTCTCTCTTTCTTTCTATCTCCCTCTTTCTGTTTCTGTCTGTCACTCTCAGTAAAAATGAATAAAAATTAAAAAATATATATATTGGGCTAGAAAGATTCCTCAACAATTAAGGGGCTTAACTGCAAAACCTACAGACCTAGGTTAAATTCCCTGGTACCCAGCTAAAGCCAAATACACAAGTGGTACATGTGTCTGGAGTTCATTTGCAGTGGCTAGAGTCCCTGACATGCCCATTCCTTCCCCCTCTCTGTCATAAATACATAATTTTAAAATATTCTTAAAATAAGGATTTAGGACACATAGATATCGTACTATTTGAAGTCTTAACAGGTGATAGGAGAAGAAATGCTATCTAACTCAAGTATAAATAGGTTCAGAAGTAGAGAAATATTGATATTTTCTTTCCAGCCAGCCATAATCATTTGAAAATTTTCAGTGGCTTTTTCTTTGACTATTCCTCTCCATCCTATTTATCATCTTTAATATCTCTCAGAATTTTTATAATTAATTAATACAATTAATATATATTTCATAGTAGATAAAATTTGTTATTTCAGTTTTCAATAGCTCATTGTGCTATGTAGCTCTTTGTGTTGACAGGAATTATTCTATGTTGATTAACATATTAGCATTTATTATTACATACTTTTATGGTTATAGACAATGATTGGACAATGTCATCAAAAGTTCACTTGAAGCATAACAAATATTTGACAATTAAGTATCCCCTATAATTATGTATCCTTGTGATAAGCAAGAAATGTATAATAAAGTGAAACAATGTAGGCGTGTGACTTCTATATCCCCCATAGGCTCTCATGTTTGAACCCCTGATCTCCAGCCTGCAGAGCTGTTTGTGTAGCTTGGTTAATTACTGGAAGGCAGGGCCTTGCTGGAAGAAGTGGGTCACAAGTGGTGAGCTTTGAAGTTGTACCTCCTAGCCGCCCATGTTGCTCACTGTGCTTCCTGCTGCCATATGACTATCCTCCAGCCTGGCCCACTTCTTGCTCACTCTGCTTCCTGCATCTATGTGACTATCCTCCTCAGTATCTTGCCTCTGCCTTCCAGGTATAAAGAACTTCATCCTTCCAAGTGACAGCCACAAGAAACCTTTATTATTATCACTGTTGTTATTATTATTATTATTATTATTATTATTATTATTATTTTGGATTTCTGGAGTAGGGTCTCACTCTAGTTCAGGCTGACCTGAAATTAACTATTTTGTCTCAGAGTTGCCTTGAACTCACAGCAATCCTCCCAAATGCTGGGATTAAAGGCATGCAATACCATGCCTGGCTTAATTTGTCCCCCACCTTTTTTTTTTTTTTTAAGAAACCATTTTTTTTTTCTTAACTTTTCCCTGTCAAGTACTTGGTAAAGAAATGTCACTAAGATAGAAGGTAACAACTATATTTCAAGACATGTAAAAAATTCACTAAATATCTCATAGTTTACTCAAAAATATAATACATTTTAGGGTAGTCAAAAGTTATTTTTAAGGAAATGTTAGTGACTAGGTAGCTCCCAATTATGCATATTCCTGTGCCAAATATTGTGCTAAATAATATAAACAGTAATTGGAGGAAGTACTTAAATATGATCTGGAACATGCATATTTTAATTACTCCCATATTCTACATGGAACATGCTTTACAACACTATTGCGGTATCTCTAACGACAGGGAAGCCTAGCATAATCATCCTTGGGTGGTAAATTCCAGTTGAGTCATACAGAAATAAAATGGAACATAACCTTACACTATGAAAGATTTATACAATCCGAAGATAAATCAGACTATGGAACATGGCCTTAAGAGTTCATCTTCAGGAAAACATTTGGTAACATAACAAAATATTCTGTATACAGGGGCTATGGAAAAGTTCTTTGGCTGTTCATTACTATACTTACTAAGGAAAACAACAACAACAAAAACACTTGGGGGACAGTTGCTTCATAGTGTCCACTATTATAATATGATGACAAAACTATAGAAGGATTGCAAAAAATAGCTAAAATCTCTTTTAATTCTAAATTACGTAATTAAAATGTAATTAATAAGACTGTTTTCATTTACATATGAAACCAAATTAGGCCACAAGCTTGGAACAAGCTCGAACTAAGAGGTCTCCTATTTCTAGAACAGTACATATAGATTACAAGAAAGATTAGACAAAAACATTTATGACTACAAAGCAACACAATTTACTCAAGAGAGTAGATATTATATTTTTACATTTATATTACATTCAGGTAGCTTGAAATTAAACTTAAAATTCTTCTGAATGGACTTTTTTTTAAATTTTTTTTTTTTACTAAAGAGATGGACAAGTTAGTCTAATCAATACAAATAAATGATGTAGAAATAAAGCCCAAACTTTAATTTTCCCAGTATCACTGAAGGCTATTGTAAGCAGGCAGGACAATTGCGTTTGGCTGTGCTATGAGTAATTTAGAAGCTATTGTTACATTACGAAGTTATTGTATTCATTTAGTTAATCATGTACTATATATAGGGATAAGATAAAAATATAAATTTAGGGCTGGAGAGATGGCTTAGCGGTTAAGTGCTTGCCTGTGAAGCCAAAGGACCCCGGTTCGAGGCTCAGTTCCCCACGTCCCACGTTAGCCAGATGCACAAGGGGGCGCACGCGTCTGGAGTTTGTTTGCAGAGGCTGGAAGCCCTGGCACACCCATCCTCTCTCTCTCTCCCTCTATCTGTCTTTCTCTCTGTGTCTGTCACTCTCAAATAAATAAAAAAAAATTAAAAAAATTAAAATATATATATATATAAATTTAATTATATAGATAATCATGAGAAGCAACAGTACATATTTTAATTAAATTCCTGGCCCTAAACAATATAAAGCATGATTATTTTGCTGGTGTTCTATTCTGTTTATGTTGGTGCTCTTTTTAAGCTGATACATCCAACTTTGAGTTGAATCTGTAAAAGGTACATGCATAATTAAAAGTGACAATAATTTTTGCATTATTTTCCTGTCATTACATGATGATCAACATATATGATCTAACATGTGTTTCTGAACACAAACATACCCAGAATAACCAACAAGTTCACAAATCTTACTCAAAATGAATGTGTAAAATTGCATGTTTCCTTCAAAAAATGTTCATATTCTAGATTTTCTAAATTGGCAATTTATTACTAATTTTTAACATTTCCATACTTACTATTGCATTCAGAGGTTGTTAATTTCAATCTACATATGAGGACATGAGGTCCATTTAAATAATGATAAACTTTATGTTACTTAGGTATTCAGATGACCCAGCACATCAAACTTCTCTCCCATACTTCTCTTGCATTTCAGTATCCTTGTTCTGGTACACCAGATCCATGGATCCCATAATACATCAAACTCGGCAATAAATGTGTCCCACAATAATTGTGAAAACCACACTAAATGTACTAAATGTCCCAATTGTTTATAGAAAACAAATATATTTAAATGGAAAGGAAGATGTAATCAGTTCTCTGGAATTTTAAATAGTGAAATTAAGTTACATTTAAAACTTATATTAAAAAATTTAAAAAAAAAACTTATATTAATCCTGCAATTACATCTGGGATGCTTTCAGATAATCAGAAAAATTCAGTTGGGAGGTACTGATAAGGATTATGTAGTCTTACTTTGCAGCATATGTTATGTAATACAAACCACCACGAAGTGATGGGCCAAGACAGCAATTCATCAGTATAAACTGTAAATGTTCAATCATTTAAAAATATATTGCCTAAAAATTCAAGTGATCAAATTAATATTGAGCATTCCTTCTCACTCTCTGAAAACCATGAGTGAACATGAGTCACACCGCTCTCAGCCAAAGGCAACACAACACCTATAAACAGGAAAGGTTTTTCAAGCATTCTAACATTAAGCTTTCCGCAGTGTTTCAAATGAGGAAGTAATTTGGAAGTAACATTCTTTGGTCTAAATAGGAAGCAATATAAAGCACTTCCATGGTTCCATTTGAGAGATACAATTTGAGGGTGATTTAAGTTAATCTAACAGCCATTTACCAAACATGCATTACAATTACACAAATAATGACATGTGTGGGCAAAGAGTATGATTAACATACACCTCTGTCACCAGAGATTTGACTGTGCAGAAAAGAAAACAAATATACAAGCAAGTAACTCGAAATGAACCAAAGTGTAAAATTAGGATTGAGAGATTGGTGGGGGCACAGTCTTGAAAAATCATTTCCTAGGCTAAACAAAGCTATCTGGAAATGTGGCCCAAGAAGAGACTTTCCATACAACAGCTCTGGTGCAAAAGCATGGAGAGAAAATGGATTGTGGTGTTTGTAGTAAGGCAGGCGTTTCTCTTGTACTTCTGTGAAGTTCAGAGCTGGTCCTGCAGTTATGCACTACCTGCTTCCATCCATCCTCCATAGACAGAACTCCCACTGTGCTAGTCACTTCTTCATATGGTGCAGTCTGACAAAGGAAGTAAAGGAATTCTGTGTCTGAAGAGCTGCAAGAATAACTTGCTAGCACAGACGGCTCACCCACTTCCCAGGCTATGGAAGACTTAACATTTAAAGCAAGTGTTCATACACAGGCTGCCACTTATAACATACACTGAAGTTGGCAACATGACTATGACTTCTCTTCCTTAAAACCTCATAAATTTTCCTCTTCAAAGAGATTTATGAATAATGTGAACTAAATAATTCATGGGATTGCAGATGCCAGCCCAAATAGCCTCTTCTTTTCTGAGGTTTTGGTTTGTAGAACTGTGATCAAAAGCCTTCATCAGTCATGATAGTGGCATTTGTCCTCACTCCAAACAAACCATATTTGCATGTGAATGTTTTTCATTGAAATGAGACATATAATATGCCAGCCAAAGCCCAACTAAAAGGCATTTTATGCCATTTAAATTCAGTCAAATTAAAGGCTGAATGCAAGCTAAAAGGTCTACTCTCAGAACAGTAATTTGACACATCATAAATAAGAACCATTTTTTGTTAGCATAGGTTCAGCACTTGTCACTGCTGTATTAACAAAGTGCTGCCTCTCAGGGGAAAATAAACTATAAGGAAAATCTCGTGTGTAAAGCAACAAAATGCACAAACAAATATTGTGCTGCTGGTTCAAAGTTGACATTTTTCACTGACATTTACAGAAGAGCACAGAAAATATTTTATCCTACTTAACTGCTAGGAGAAATGTTCAAATATAACTTCTGTTGAACATTTAAAGCACAAATCGTGTTGAAGAATTTCTCAACATTCAGTTTAATAAAATTGCCTTTTAACTTAGCTTGTTTTGGGGACTTTGACCTAGAACCATGGGGGACATTATAAAGCTAAAATCTAAAGTTGAAGCATTGCAAAAACTTGGAAAAGGTAAAATATCCTCTTGAGGACTTCAATGCCATTAATCTACATTTTTATTGAATATTATAAACATTTTATCACTAAACATTAGTTTGTCTTTACTAAAATTAAATACCAATACTAATTGTACTAAGTCAAAGATGAAACCACAGGACAGGGAGGAGCTGTAAAACATAGAACAGACAAAAGGCTCTCAGTTATCTGAATTGTCCCATGCATTCCCCTTTATTAAAAAAAAAAAAATCCTTTCATTCATCCTCTGTATATAGTTTTAGCAAATCTGTTAATTTTCTCCAGTTGTTCCTTCTTACTTTGGTTTTGTTATTGGCATTAAAAACCAAACAATAACAATGAGAATAAACAAGAGTACACATTGTCAAGGAAATGTCTCATAGTGGCTATAAGAACTAATCTTTTTGTATCTGTACCCTTCTTATCTCCTAAAAAGAATTAGATACTTCTAATACAGGAAATACTTAACACTCTAGTACTAGAGAAAAAATTCTAGACATTAAATTTCAACACCTAAATTCTCTTTACAGGCTCATAGTCCTGAGCTTGTCTGATATTGAAAAGGCAGAAACACTTCTCTAACTATCTCAGCCTTCTCTTAGGTGGTGAAAGAGCACTGAAAATTTAAGAAATTATTTCTAAAACTGTCCATTATGAGAAATAGAAAAGCTGTTGAAGAATACTATCATATCTGGTAATAGGGATGTTTATGATACATTCCACTTAATAGGAAGAAATGGCAAGCAAGAGGAAGATGTGGATTACTGATACTTACGATCTAATTCTTCAAATCCATCTACTGCAAAGATTAAAAATAAATGGAAAGTAACAAGTCTTATACTTAAGAAGATAAATCATACTAAGGGACATTTAAAAAAAAATACCCTAATGGAAGGTATATTTCTGCTCCCTGAAATGTGTGCGAAAGTTTAGAGATCTGAAAGTCTGCAAGGTAGCTCAGGGTGATTTTATTGCACTGTATAGGATTAAATTCATGTGTGTAATATCAAAATATGCTTTCCTATATTCTGTGAATGTAAGTTTTCAATAAGCTGACATATTTTTGGATGAAAGAGGAAATTAGATAAAAAATTGTTAAATAACAGAGTCACATGCAAATATAATGGTAAATTTTATTTTGTTGAAAATTTCAACCTATGTCAAGTATGTTTCAGAAGAATCTTTTATAATAAATCATAATCACAATGAAGTTTTATAAGAAAATTTACATATTGATGATTCCAGAAAATACACAAACATGCATTCATGCACACACACACACACACACACACACACACACACACTCTCCCCCTCCCTCCCTCTCTCTCTCTCTCTCTCTCTCTCTCTCTCTCTCTCTTTCTCTCTCTCTCTCTAACTAACATATTTCAGGTATATCAGTTCTAACTCAAGAAAAAGAAAAATAACAGTTCCATAAATTTTTCAAAATTTCCACTGTTTGATTTTGTCATTTAAGTGGCAGTTATTTGGTAAGGTAAAAATACTAAATATGAATATAAATTAATAGAATATAAAAAGTTATAAATATACATAATTAAAAGCATATCTATAAATGTTTAAGTACATATTCAGATACATAATATAATCACAAGTATATCAACTTAAAATAAGTTTGCATCAGAATATATTGAATATGATAAATAATCCAAATGACTTTTGACTTGCATTTATTTAACAAATTATACATATATTTTAATAGGCTTCAGATTTTTGTAGTAATAGAAATAAAGAAAGTAACAAGGACATTGGTGTGATGACTCAGATTTTGTTGTCTCCTTATAACAACTTCCAAGTTACTTATTGTAATCTTGGGAAATTATGCATTTTCACATTTCATTTATAGATTTCGTCTGTTCCAAAGAAGATGCATCCATATGTGAATAAATTATCATAAGCAAGTCAATATAGAGAAAGTATCAAATATGCTAGGGAAATTAGGACAATTGTGGTTCAAAGGTACCAACATTATAGGAAAACAGCAAGGAATGGCTTGTGGCAGAGAAACATAATATGTTAGTAGGAATGTATATGTTAATGTGAGGAAGACAAGGGGTGGGGATACAGTGATGTACATTGCAAGCATCCACTATGAGGGCAGATATAAAAAAATGATTATCAACTTTAGACCCCTAGAGCAACATGAATGAAATCATATCTCTGTGTTCTGGGAAATAAAACAAGCAACTTGGCTAGAAATAAAGAGAGGCTTTAATTATCTAAAAGTAGATTAGGAGCAACCCATTTTAATACTGAAGTGGGGTTATTATAGAACACAATGTAGAGTTAATTCAGAAATCAGTGTCTTCAAAAACTTCAACAGCTGAGTTTAATAATGGATACAATGAATCAGATATGAATAAAATCTTTAGATAGAAGATTATCTGAGCAACTGTAACCATATCATTAAATTTACTGAGGAAAATGAAATGACAAGGAACCTAAAAATGTGCTTATTTGTAATTGTATAGTTTGTAGAATTTTTTTTTTTTGAGAAATGAATCAGACATTACAATAACAGGTCACATACATATTTCATGTATACTATGCAGGTCTTATGCCAAAATGAACAAATCATATGAATAAGAGGGAATTCACTATAAATAATAAAAAATAAATGGTTGACAGGAAAATCATTTTGGAAGTAGAAAGTATACTTCTCCACATTTAAATTATAAACCATTTAGCTTCTTTTTAAAATTTTTTTATTTATTTTTTTGTGATTGAGGAGGAGGGAGAAAGGGAAGAAGATTGAGGGGGGTCTTCCAGCCACTATGAACAAACTCCAGAAGCATATGCCACCTTGTGCATCTGGCTTATGTGGGTTCTGGAGAATTGAACCTGAGTCTTTAGGCTTCACAGATAAATGCCTTAACTACTAAGCCATCTCTCCAGCACCAGCTTCATTTTTCTGAGGACTTTTTACTATGCAGTTTTGAGTGCAAGATATGGGACTCTAGCCTGGGAACAAAGATTTAGTGAGCTATAGTTCCCACTGGCAGAGGTTCTGTAAAACAAGGTCTCCTTGAATATCTCAACATGAACAGTTCAGAAGCCTGTATAATGAAGGCCCATCAAATGTTTTTTTATTTATAGCTGAGTCATTGTACACATATTGCTGACTGAAGAACCATCATGGAAACAATGAAAAAGGTAGGAGAAGCTTTCTGTAGAAGATCTGTATACTTTCTATGAACTCAGGCTCCTTTTTCTTGGTCATATTACATATCTCCCCAAATGCACATCTGAAAGCAGGTTGGTAATAGCAGCCCCATCATGTACCAATGTGAACACAATATACCATCTCTCTGTTTCTCTAAAATGGGGATGATAGTCATTCCTTACATAAGATCATAATAAAGATATAGATGAGTCTACAAATGTGACATGCAAGAAAAGAGGACTGGTATGGAGTAAGTTGCTATGGACTGAATATTTATGCTACTCGAAAAAAAAAAATCCATCCATTACATTCTCACTTGCAGGATGGTATCAGAAGAGAAAGATACAAATTTAATTAAACCATATAATTGTCCTGTAGCTATCATATATTACATTACTTAGTTATTTTTCTACATCCACCACACTGTCATTTGCAGAAGATTCTAAGATCTGAGTGAGATCCCTGCTGAGTGGTCCTGTTCCTGTTTGTATCATAATGTTCCTTCAATCAGCTCCTGGGGCATTGCCACACTTATGTCTAATGTGAATCCCATGCTTTGTAATGGACAAAACATATACTCCTCAATATATATATAAATGTATAAGTAAGGAATTGTGCACAATAAAAAACCTGAAGCAGAAGTACATATATGTACACATCTAAAGCCAAACTAGAAAGGTAATAAATCTATATTCCAAAGGCAAAAGGAAGATGATCAGAGTCTCTTGGGTACCCTGATATGTCCTTCCACATACAAAATTCCTTGGACTTCCATTTAATGTGAGTAAGCCTCCTTTTCCTAGAACTAAACACTCTAAATGTTTATACTACATATAAATTGGAAAGATCCAAAATTTGGAATCTGTATGTATATTCATCCTGAAAACATGATTTTGTCTTAAATAACAAATATGGGGCTGGAGAGATGGCATAGCGGTTAAGCGCTTGCCTGTGAAGTCTAAGGACCCCGGTTCGAGGCTCGGTTCCCCAGGTCCCACGTTAGCCAGATGCACAAGGGGGCGCACGCGTCTGGAGTTCGTTTGCAGGGGCTGGAAGCCCTGGCGCGCCAATTCAATCTCTCTGTGTCTGTCGCTTTCATATAAATAAATAAATAAATAATTTTTAAAAATGTATAAGCATATAGAAGTATGTGTCTGTGTGTATGTGTTTATCTTCCAGAAATCTTAGGTACAGAAGAGAGCATGGTATAATTGAAGAACTATATTTTTCCAAAGCAAAAAATTCTGTATTTTCTTCTAGTAAAAGAAAACAAGGCTTCTTGAATAAATACCTCCTAGGAGCAAATAAATAGATACCCAGAAATCTAGAGGCCATTTGAACCTATAAGTTTTGTGTCAGATGAGCTAAAGAAGACTTCACTGATCAAATATGTCTCCATCTTGGTAATGACTCTTAAAGATGAAAACACAATGTGTGCTTAAATTTCTGAGCATGTGTGGTGATGGAACAAAAGAAAGCAAACATATAAACAAAACATAATCAAAAATTTACCCTATAGTTCTTACATGAATAATACTTCAGGGTAAAATTAATTAATGAAATTTTGATATAGAAGTATTTAATGTTAAAAAAGAAAAGGAAATGATAGAAATAACATAGTTTGTCTCATAAAAGTGGACATCACAGAAATGAAGTCTGATTGACAAGGGGTTGAAAATTTTAGTCAAGTCATGGCAACACATGAGTTTATTTCAACCTTTTAATAATATTCTTCATGAATTTCTATTTGTAAATCAGATAAAAAAGAAATAAAGGAGAATGAGACAACTTGAAAATGAATAGTTTATTCTAATAGGGACAGCAGTATAAGCTTGAGAAGAGAAAAGGGAATATAAAAATGAAAAAAATAAAAATAAAAAGAACTGCTGAAAGTTACTGACTGTCAATCTTCCTGGTTGCTCATAAGTATAGGTAAAAAATGGCAGATAAGAATAGATATAAGGAATGACTTGGGACTGGAAAAGAAATTCTTCACATTCTTTAAATATATTTATTTATTTAACAGAGAGAAAGAGGGAAAGAGAGAGAAAATAGGCATGGCAGAGCCTCCAGCTATTGCAAATGAACTTCAGGCACATGTGCCACCTTGTGCATCTGGCTAATGTTGGTCCTCAGGAATCAAACCTGGGTCCCTTGGCTTTGCAAGAAAATGTCTTAACCACTAAGCAATCCCTCCAGCCCCACATTCTTTAAGAATGAAGGCAAAATAAGCATGTGGAACAAACCCTCATACTTAAAGCACCAGATGAGGCGTAGGTCAAGATATTCTAGCTAATGATAGAAGAAATAGTTGATATAGACTGTCTGGTATTTCTCAATAGAAAACTCATTCATTTATACACAGTGTTGAGCAGTGGCCAAAACTCCCCTCCCCCCCAAAGAAAATGAACACAGAATGTCTATTTATCTCAAACCTCCTTATGGTTGGTTCCTAGTAGAATTTACTACTTTAGCATCTTAAATACAAGTAATCCAAGGAAAAATGAAAAAGTTGCTGCTCTGCACAATTTATGAAATGACTCTGCAAAAGGGAAGTATATATTTCCACTCTTAGGTTGTAGTGGTAGTAGTAGCACATGGCTGTGGATTCTTTGGCATTCTTATTGATAGATAGGTCTATGCAACTTTCTCCTGAATCTGGGCTGATAACATCTTTACTCAATAGGGCACAAGAAAGTAGATGCCACACCATGTCCTCAGGTAACAAGACCAAGTAGCTTCTGCTTGTCCACATAAGGCTTACAAGGTGGGAACTCATAAGACTTGAGGTGATATTTAATGCTATAGATGAAATGTACCATGCCTGTTTTTATATGGAAAAAAATTCAAGCCCAATACACAGTTTTTCTGCTAGCTGAATATCAATTGGTGACTGTCATTCATGGAGGAAGTATGAGAATTATTCAATAGGGACCTGACTTAAAGTGTGATTCTCAGATTTTGGTATATAGTAAAATGACTATGGTTTTAAATCTCCAAGTTTAAGGCACATTACTAGTGTAGCCAGGGTTATGTGATCTAATCAATGAGAATATTGAATTTAATCTGACTTTAATTGATACTAATTTATATTTTCATATGTGAATAACTGACTCAATGATAGTAATGAATGGACAAACAAAGCTCTCCAATATTCAGTTAATTCTTCAGTAAAAGACTCACTTCACAGTTAGTGAGTGTCATAGGGTGGAAGTACAAAGAATCCACTGTCTGCTTTTTTCTTAACATAAGTTTTAAAGCATAATATTTGAAGTATAATATAACATATGCATACATTTATATCAGTTATAAAGTATTATAAAATAATCAAAAATAATAGTGAAGCAATCCCACTAACAGAATATTACCAATAATTGGAATCTGATCATCAGCTTCACACTAATTCCATTATCCTGATCTCCATGCTGCTTGCATTGCTAGAGGAAGAGAAGCCAAGTGTACCCCCACTTATTACTACACAGAGGAGTCATAACAGCTTATAGCCAACAATTACATAGCAAAGGAAGCATAGCAAAACAAAGTTCCTCAGTCTCCCTACCCATTGTTTTTAAGCATTATTTCACACATGTTTAAATATTCCCTTACTGCTATATAAAGATCTTTAGCACAACTATGATTAAGATAAGTAAATGAATTGGGATTGAATAACTTAAATTTTATTGTATATCTATCTTAACAAATGCCTGACATTTTTCTGTTAGGAATGTTTTGCTATGGAGTCATTGTGAGGTTAACTACCTGCATGTGACTGTATACATGTCAGTTAAATCTCTAGGTTTATTAAGCTTTCTGCAGAATTGTGGATCGAGAGAACTATGAATTAATCACAAGGTTAAAAAATACATTGATTAAATCTGTGACAGTTATAATCCAGCTGCAATGTTGTTCATTATATTGCAGAATAGCTAAAGGAACCTTTCAAAATTTGCAACAGAAGCCAACCAATTTCTATCACAGAAGCCTAGACAGAGTTCTGTAAAGTCAATGTTTCAAACATCTGACTTGTAACCACAAATACATCTTAAAAATGCTGCTAGTTTTGGAACTATATCACAGAAATAAAACTCTATAACACAAAATGCATTTCTTAAGTTTCTGAAAGGACATGACACATTTTGAAACTAGAATCCGTATTTTATTGGCCTCTCTAGTTGTCACGAGGTAACTATGTTGCAGTGCATCTCAATTTAAGTATATACAAAATTTTGTAATGATTAATAAGCAGTGTATATAATAAGCTAAAAAAGTCCAAAAGCAACTATAGGATAAATATCATCTTAAATTTTAATAAATATTCTACCAGATGCTCATGCTTTTTTTTTTTTTTTTTTTTTTTTGGTTTTTTTAGGTAGGGTCTCACTCTAGCCCAGGTTGACCTGGAATTCACTATGGAGTCTCAGGGTGGCCTTGAATTCACAGCGATCCTCCTACCTCTGCCTCCCAAGTGCTGGGATTAAAGGCATGTGCCACCACGCCCGGCGCTCATGCTTTTTATCCTAGCCTTTCATAGGCTCAAATAGAAGGGTGGTCATGAGTTTAGGTCTGCTGGACTACAGAGTGAGTTCCAGGTTAGCAGCCAGTACTAGAATAACACCCTGACTCAAAAAACTTTATACATATAGAAAAAAAAAAGAAAATAGCATTATTAATAATGTATAATGTATAAATATTGATCAAAAGGAATTTCAATAATTACAAATGGGGAAACTACACATTTTTACCTTGTTAGTAAAACCCTACCTAAAAAGTAGCTTAATATTTCCATATTTAAAATGCATTCTATTTTATGTGCAAAGTTACCCTTGAAAATACATTTTTTTTACCTTAAGGCTAATTTATGAATCATCTAACATCCATTTTCTAATTTCATTTCTCAGAAGCAAAACTATCTTCAAGCATCATCTATTCACCATGGGGATCATGACTGGCATTGTGGTGTGCTGCGGTAGCTGTAACTATGTTAAAGGCTGCATGAATGGATCAAGTGTGAAGAGAAATTTGCTTTCACTAGAGGATTCAGGTATAAAAGAAGGTGCTACGAATGTTCAAGTTTTGAAATTACAAAGCATCTCAGTAAATAGAAATGAAGTTGGAGCTCATTTAAGGAATCATTATGTCCACAAGCTAATAAATGGAAGATTTGGAATGAGCTACTGCATGCATGAGGACTTTGCAAGGGAGATAAAACCTAAGCCACAATTGTAGTACTATCAATTTTCTATAACTATTATTTTTGAGGATTATAGAAATAGTTTATTTAAGCATCAATACTATGAGAGCTACAAGACTTTTCAATTTGTGTCAATCAAATATGAAGAAAGTCAAACCCATTAAGATGTCATTTTTTAATTTCAGACAATGTATGATGGAGTAGTGAAATAAGTGATAGTATGGGAAGTATCCATAACAATATCAAAGATTCTTCATCATGATGGACATGTCACATTGTTTAGGTTAAATCCAATTTAGTAAAAAAAAAGAATAGAATTTATTACAAACCTCAAACATTGAAAGCACAACAAAAGGACAAAAAGGATAGTGTGATGTTTGTCATCATCATCATCATAATAATAATTATTATTATTATATATATATATATATATTTTTTTTGGTTTTTCGAGGTAGGGTCTCACTCTGGTCCAGGCTGACCTGGAATTAACTCTGTAGTCTCAGGGTGGCCTTGAACTCATGGCGATCCTCCTACCTCTGCCTCCCGAGTGCTGGGAGTAAAGGCGTGTGCCACCATGCCCGGCATCATTATTATCATTTATTTGTGATGTGGTAGGATTCCATTAAATTAGTAGTGCCAACACAACAAGATTAGTAATTTTATATGATAAAAATAAGAATAAAATAAGAAATAGAATCAGAGAATATAGAATTACAAAACTGAATTAAAGATAACAAAGATAGAGGCAGAATGCTATAAAAGAGAAATGTAAAAAGAAACCTGAATGAGTGGACAGTGACAAAGTGTTAATCTAAGAAAGTTCTTTAGTGGATGATTACACCTCTACTTTTGCATGGGTGTGTGATTGTGTGATTTACTTGTGTTTGTGTGTGTCAGTGTACGTATGTGTGTGGGTGAGGTTGTACATATTTGATGGTGATGGCCAGAGGTGAACATTGAGTTTCATTCTCAGCCACTCACCACCTCATTTAGGAGGGGCATAGATTTTCACTGAAAACAGGACTCACTGATTTGGCAAGACTAGCTAGCCAGAAACACCATGGATCGTACTCTTTCCACTTCCCTTCCACACTGCTTATATTTAGGTGCTAGGGATCTGAATTCAGGTCCTCATATTTGCATGGGCAGCACTTTACCAAGTGAGCAACCTCCTTAATGCCACATTAAACCTCTGTTTCTGCCTTTCTTCCTACCTCAAATATGCAGTGATATTTTACATATACATCCATGGTTTCTAAAATGACCTTATTAATTGAAGAAATGGTATCCATTAAAAAGCATAGAACTTTGTCAATTAATAGGATTAACATTAGGTGTAAAATTATATAATCTTCAACAAAAACTACAAACATACAAGTTATTATTTAAATGTATTTTATGGGATGGAGTAGTATAAATCTAGTAGTGAGCTCTTTCAACATAGAAAGAATTAGTGAAGAATAGAAAGTTTTAACTACAGGGTCAGCCAGATCTACTGGCATGAATCTTACATTATTTACAGTTGGATATGGTAGGAGCCCATGTAATGAATCAAGCTTTCTCTTAACTTCTTGAGGACATAGGCTGGTACCATCAACAGGGATATCTGAGATCCTTGTACCACAAGGGTACACTATAAATACTCTATGAAATTAACCAAGGGAAAAAAAATAAAAATGAACATTGTGTTAGTGGTCAGAAGAGTATACAGTAATCTGAGCTACCAGAATATCCTATCTCAGCTGGAGGGATTAAACAAAATTAACTTATTTTATGAAAGTTCTTCAGACCACTTATCCAAGATGTATGTTGAAAGAACTTTGGCCTTTCCTGGGACCTATCTCTGGCTAGCAAACACCTATGCTTTGAGTACTAATTTATCTTCCTATTCTCCACTTGCCATCCTGTTTCTTCCATTCTTAAAATTATCAGTCCTGTTTCTTAGAGCCTTACCCTTGTGATCTGATTCCACCTAAACTTCCTCCTTTGAAAGCCCTGTCTAAAATGTCGGCCATACTGTATAATACAAGTTTAGATTTCAAAAGCGGGGAGTAGAATTTAATTTCTAAAATATGTTTTTTGTTGTGTTTATATTTTATCAATTTATTTGAGGGGGAGAGAAAGAAACAAACAGAACGAGAAAGTAAGAAAAAAAAATGGGTGTGCCAGTGCTACTGTAAATGAACACCAGACACATGAGCCGTCTTGTATGTCTGGCTTTAATTAAGTACTGGGGAAATGAAATGGCACCTTTGGTTTTGCTGGCAAGTGCCTTAACTGCTAAGCCATCTCTCCAGCCCTTGTTATGATTATTATTTCAATTTATTCTTGATGTTATTAGTTTTTGAATAGGTGATAACAAAAACTATCCCTGGGTCAAAAATGATTACCTTTGAAAGCATTAAAATATTCAAGAGTATGAAAAATTGTATAAGTTCATAAAACAATAAGAAAACAGTCATTCTTCTAACATTATTTTCTAAATAAAATAAAAACCTGCCTTTTATTCAACTGTTTCTTTGGAGTTCACAAGAAGTAAAGTAGAAGAAAAAGAATTATCCTCTCATTCAGCTGTATCAAGGTCTGCCTAATAAGTTTCCTTTGGGGAAAATAAATTAGAATTTTGGCCAATACTGAAGCAGGAATTCACACTCAATAATACTTATGAGAGTTAAGAAAACCATAAGGGCCTGAGATCATTAATAAAGAAAATAGCATATGATGAGTGACTAGGAAGAAAGTCACTACAATCACTGAGTCATTAATAGCATGTCTTAGATCTATGAAGAGTTAAATTGGTGATTTCACCAGAGTAAACTTACAAACAAAAACAAATTCAATAATGCAAAAGTAAGTTTAAAATGCAATGCAAAAGTAGACTAATATCAACAGAAACAACAGACTATTTGGAAAGAAGAAGGGGTGCTGGGGAGAGGGAATAGGAGATGGGGGACAACGGAGAGTTGTGAGAGAGAATTAGGATAAGCATACATTGTGTATATGGCTGGAACTTGTGAATTAAACGTTAAAAATTTTCAGAGCTTTTCACACTCTCCAGGCCAGACTCCTGTGAAGAAAATTAGGCTATTCAGTATACAGCTAGGAAATAGATTGTTCTATTCATATACCTACCAAATAATGAATGAATAATAAAGATGTGGGCCATATACACACTGTAATACTACTAAGAGATAAGGAAAAGAAGGAAAAATAAAATTATGAAATTGGAAGGAAAGAAGATGGATACTCTTGGAAAAAAAAATATACTAAATGAAGTTACCAAGGCTCTGAAAGACAAAAACCACATGTTCTCTCTCATATGCAGATCCTAACATGAAATTTCTTTATAAACTGTGGTAAATATCAATAATACTGGCTAGGAAGCTAGAATGAAGCATGGAGAAAGGAAAAGTGGGAAGTGATCAGAGAGTAGTAGACAGGCAAGAGGAGAGACAGATCACACAGGGTGGAGGTGTGAGGAAGGGAAGGGAGAAAGACACACATGATGAATGATGGTATGAATCAGTACCATAGAACAAACACTTTCCTATCTAATTAAAAGAAATAACTTTTAGATTATGGATAGATGATAGATAATAGTTGAATAAATAATACATGAGAGAGATAATTCATGAGGGAAGGAGAGAGAAAGGGAGATGGGAGGGAGAGAAAGAGAGAGAGTTAGAATACTGTGTGCATAGAAACAGCTTTACACTAATCTTCAACAAAATCTTCAAATCCAAAGTATTGGTTTTGGTACAGCCCAGGTACCAGAACTGGACTACTGCCCTTCAGTGAACTGTTAGCAGGGAGGCAGAAGTGGCCCTCAACACAATACATACAAATTCCAAATCATTTGGTTACCCACCCAAACTAAATAATAGGACACTATTGCTGAAGACACCACGTGCTGAGAAATCAAGCTGGAATTGAGACATAGATAGATCAAGCTGGAACTCCCTTCTGGCTAGCTGTCATAGTGTTAGAAAGCCCAAAGCAAACTGCTGGGTGATAATAGTCACCAACAGCATGAAGAGGCAGTGGATCCTACAAGCTACAAAAGCACACAGCCAGCCAAGATATATATCCACTGGTGCAATAGTCACACATAGATTATGGGGCTAATCAATTGCTCTCTGATTGGATATGATGCCTACTTAGCGGGGAGGATTCATACTTTGTGCTGAGAACCAAGGGAGAAGGGTATGACTTGAAAGGTCATAAACCATATAGGGAAGATTTTCCACTATTCGACATGTCTATGGCTATTGATCCATGATGCTCTCAGTTTTGAAGAATCTGCTTTCTATAGGTGATTACAAATACTGGAAAGACACAAAACCCACCAAAAAGAAATGAAAACAACCTGCCTATCAGGAGAAGACTTACCTTAATTACACCTATCAAGGGGCAGGAAATATTACAGATGAAGTGGCTGATTACATATGAGTGCTGCTCTTACTGTTAGCCTGAGAAGCTTCCCCACAGGGAGCTGGCAGCAGACCCTGAGGGGACTCAGAACTCATAAAAGCAGAAAATTAGAAGCTGCTAAGAGCTCAACAGTACAAGAGACATTTCAGCAGAGGGTAGGAAAAATATAAGAGCCATAGGATGGGAAGGTGTACATTCTGAGGAATTGTCCCCTCCACAGGGAATAACTGGTACATTCATGATCCCATAGTGAATATCAACATCACCCCTGAGGAGAGCACTCAGAAGAATGTAGATGGAGGAGAGTGTATGACTGGAAGGGAATATGACCAATTTGTAATATATTCACATATTAAAGTTCTCAATAAAATTTATTTTGAAAAAGTTAGAAACAACTCACAATAATAATTATATTACAGTGACTGAGGCAAAAGTACTAAAATCAACATTGAAATTTATAACATGTTTATACTTTTTTCAGTTGACTTTGTATCCAACTGCTTTTTTGGCTAAAACACTTTCTTTTGTATTACAAAGTAAAGATTTCCTATAACTTGTTCCTGAAAATGATCTTTATGTATCAAAAAACAAAAAAAAAGTTCTGCAAGAAAGGTCTTAGATATTCAACCTATACTGGGTCTGCACAGCAAGGTGCTGACCCTGGGCTTTGCAGAGTCTGTGAACAACTTGCTTTTATGCTTTCCAATGTCACAGTCCCTTGGTCAACCATTTCCTTAACAATCTGAACTAACCCACAAAGTGTGGCTAATTTGTAATATGTTCTATAGCTGGCATTGTTGCATTGAATTTAAATGGCACTGACAGCACCAGATTCTTTTGTTGTTTTGGGTGAATGTATGTGTGTGTGTGTGTGTGTGTGTGTGTGTGTGTGTGTGTGTGTTTGTGTGTGTTTGTAAATTGATTGTCAAAAACATTATCTAATATCCCAGGAAAATTTCCCTGTACAATTGAGCTCTACTGTTTTGATCATGGCGGCCAGGACACACTCAGTGATTATTCTCTGGCATCGCTCCTTCAGGGAAAAGGTGTTCTGACATTGCATTGTCACTCTGCCCTTACTATGTTCATTTTCTTTCTGCTGTGTGCTTTATTCATTATATTTTAAATGTGACGTTTATTTTGAATCATATTATTACCTGTGCTTTTGGAACAACACTCACTGAGTTTATTTTACCTTTGACTACTTTGTGCTCCACTGTCAACTACATAAATCTTTAGTGTCCAAATATGGTAAAACTTTGCCAAATTTTAGTTGCTTTCCCTTCCTGAAGCCTCCTTTACTTACATTCTACTCCACAAAAACTGCTTTGGTTACAGTGGTTTTACTTGATATGCATTCAATCTGTGCCTCACAAGTAGGTGGTCACTGAGGTCCACTGTTGGCTGAGAACCCTTCTGATTCTCTCCATCAGTAATTTATCTATCTAAGCCCAAGAAACCTCTCCTGTGACCTTTCCCATGGTTAAAGATCATGAAAGGTCTCAAGTTGAATCAGCTGTCTTATTCTGTGTATTTTCACAGAAACCTTTAGCATGAGGCTTCAAAGACCTTGCCTTCTCCATCTCATAGAAACAGTCATAATTCTAATTCTTTACTGTCCAATTATTTTGAAGAATTTTCATTGTTTGTTTTGTATTTCTTTTGTCCATATCAGAAAGTTTCTATTGCTTCACTGGTAACTAAAACTTGTATTTCATATTTTCTAAATTTTTTGTTTATTTTATTTATATTTATTTGGGAGCTACAGACAGAGAAGGTGGGGGGAGAATGGGCACACCAGGGCTTCCAGCCACTGCAAACGAACTCCAGACACGTGTGTCCCCCCTTGTGCATCTGGCTAACGTGGGTCCTAGGGAATGGAGCCTTGAACCAGGGTCCTTCAGCTTCACAGGCAAGCTCTTAACCACTAAGCCATCTCTCCAGCCCTCATATTTTCTTTTAGAGAAAGCAAACATACATAATTCTTCCTCTGACCTATAGTAATTACCTGTAGATATAGTTTGATTACATTAGCTTTGCTTACACCTTGACTATTGGCTGTTAAATGATCTTTTCTACTATGTCTTTGAAGCCAAATACATACCACAAATTTAGAAATCCCTAAAAATTCTGCTCTGTTTACATCATGATCCAGATATTCCTCTTTATTTTTATTTTAATATATAATCCATATTTTTTCTGAATATATCCTTAGATTTAATTCATCTCTCAATCACTCTTGACAACTCGTGACCCTGCTAAGGATCCTAAACTTTGCCTCATCCATCCTGCAAAACTCATAGACACAGACAGATAATATACATTCAGAATATGTTGATAGGTTTTTGTTTCTTTGTCCTTGCATTAGTGTCTGGCATTTTATAATCTTTGGAAAATAGCTGTATTGAGATGAAAATCGCATGCAGTAAATTGTACATATAGTTTGATCTAATTTGCTTGTCTCAGTCTGATCTTTCCTATGGTTCTTGCCCACCTGCAATCACAGTGATCACATATTTCTTACTATTTTCACTCAGTTTGTTCTTTCTAGAATGTTATAGATACATACCATATTTCTATTGCTTCACTGGATGCTTTGACTTAAGAAGTTTGAGTTTCATAATTGTTGCTGCATGGATTAACTGTTCTCTCCTTTGTATTGTTGAAGAGTATTCCAGTGTATAGTGTAGCCCAATTTACCTAGCTATTCAGGTCTTGCTAGGCATTTAGAATGCTTTGTCCTTATTTGGCTGGTGTTGGTTGTTTTTTTTTTTTTTTTTTTTTTTTTGAAAGCTTGGAAAATATCAAGTTTACCTTGGTAGATACAGATTTTTGAATTCTAACCAATAATCTGTATCAACACAATGAGGTCTACTACTTTTTCTTTAGATAACATATGAGTTATGTAGTAGTACTTTATTGTAACTTTATTTACACTTAACTCCTGAATAATGTCAAGCACCATTGTGATATTTCTTTCTTTGCTATCTACATGTTTTCTTTGAAACACTGACAGACCATAACTATTGCATAGTTACAAATGCAGTTAGTTGTCTAATAAATGAATTTTGCCTATATATATAGTGCCTATTTTAGGCAAATGGCTATTATTTCCCTATGACTCATAACTGGTAGTTTCTGTGAAATCAACCTGAGGCGGAGGATATGTGAACCATAGATATTCCCAGGTAGATCAGCTGAGAAAGAGGAACTTTGGGTATTTATGCCCTCAATACTTTCACACTTACTCAGTGAAATGTCTTCCTCTTCTAGTTACAAGTAGAAGGTAATGAAACATAAAATATTGCTTAATATTCCATCATGATTCATTTCCTGATTTCTTTCTAAAAAATGGGGGACATTTCACATCCAAAGCACAATAGTGAATAATCATGATTTATAAGGTAAAATGTTATTGCTCTAATTAAAAATAATTATTATTTTAAATGTTACATGATATTATTAAATTCAGCTAAAATAAGTGTATATGTGCAGTAGATATCTGATTAAAATAAATTCTTGAAATAACAAGTTGACATTAAATGAAGATGATATAAAATTAAAATGGAAGTTATTTATAGAAATTAAATATTTTATATAAGTATAATAGTCCGTAAGCTATTTTAAGGTAAATCTTACTAGCACCATAATATTAATTCTCCTTGAGATATAAATCAATATTTCTCACCCAACATAGTGTCAACGTTAATTTCAAAGTGCATTGTTCAAAATATATACCTCAATATTCACTAGTAATTGCACTAACATTTTGAGATGTCCACTACTGTTATTTTATATGTATGTGTATATGTGTGCACACATATGTATGTTATTGGGTATTGAAACCATGACCTTGTATTTGGTTGACATTTTACCAAGAAGCCATGAACCTCACCTCAAGTGTTTCACCTCTTTTTTTTAGAACTTGGGTTAGAAGCTGGGACATTGCACAGATGAGGCAAGTGATCTACCCTGCTATATACGCAAACTGCATTTATTTTCATTTCAACACAGGTTCTCATTAAATTGATCAGACTGGCTTTGAACATACTCAATATCTCTGGAAGGCTTTGACTACATATATTCCTCACTTAGCCTCCCAATTAGCTCAGATAATTAGCCTCTACCACCAGGCCTGACTAACTATTTTTGAAAGTTCACATCAGTTGTCTGAGATATCAAATATGTCATTTTTAAAAATTATGTATGTGATTAAAATTTCCCAGAAGTAAATAGTGACTCAGTAAATTCAAAGAGCTAATAGCAAAATATTTATGGAATCATCATTGTTAGAAACCAAATATATTAAACAGAAGGAATGATGTTATTGTCTGAATTCATGAATTAGGCATTTGATCTAATATCAGCAACTGCTTGTATGCTTTTTGTGTCTTCTATGTACATTTACATGGATAATAGTGATCTGAACTTTTGCCTTTACACAGAGGGCATCGAAGCAGTGGGAAACACTAATCTAGACCCAAACAGCAATGTTACCATAAAATTCTACTTCCTAAAGATGGATGGGAGGTCGGGGAGGGAATCAAAGGGTGGAAAACAGTAATCTGGACACAAACGGCAATGGTACCATAAAATTCTACTTCCTAAAAGACAGACCAAATGGCTGAACCTTCACTAGACCCTTACAGGAAACACCTGAACCACAAGACACTGGAGAGGGTAGGATCAAAACTGACCTAAATCTCCTACATCTTCCCTCCCTCCCTCTCCCCCTCTCCCCTCTATCTCTCTCCTCTCTAACTCTTGTATATTAGTTATCTTTTTCCTCAATTTCTTAGTGGACACTGACCTGTAACCCACACTTCCAGCTTGGGCCTACCATCCACAATGAGCTTTTGATCAGAGAAACCTACAAGGGTTCCCAAAACAATGACAGACTTCTGTCAGAGTCCTTGATGACCCACCAAAGGCCAGTGGTAATACCCTATTGCTGAAGACTCTATACACAGCTGACGCATAAAATGGAATGGCATGGCTGGAAGCCAGGAGAGAGTCAGTCCCCAGACAGTCAGCGTGTCTAGCGCCAGAAGGCACTACATAGGCGACTGGGGGAAATGACCAAGATCTGTCCAAGCAACACATTGTTTAACCTAATTAGCAACAAATAACCGGATGTGATGCCCACACAAGTGCAATAGTGGTACACAGCCATGGTGAGGAATCAATTGCTCTTGATTTGGCTAACTGATCCACTCAGTGGTACTAGACCCATAGCTGGAGCTGGGAAACAAGTCAGAACCATACCCAAACACAAGCCCACTCTACAATATCAAGCTACCATCAATCACGGGGTATAAGAGGGCCTAAACCTACCATACTGTTTATCAAAAAAGTAAGTCTTATCTCAATTTTCCAGGTGCTAACTTACTCTCCGTTGGAGAATCTGCTTCTCTTTTCCAGATAGATGCAGATCCTAAGAAGAGAGCTGCCCCAACATACCTCAAAAGGGGCCCAACTGAAACTAAGGACAACTGGCGAAATAAACAAGGGTGATGTTTTCCTGTGAACCGGATACCAGCACAAAGGGGAAGGAGACCAACACAGAGAAAAATCAACTCCTACCAAATCAGAGAGCCAGAGCCTCAGAGGCCCCCAACACCTCAGCACTGAAGCAGACCAAAAATGAACCCAACATGGCTCAGGGATATTTTGCGGAAGAGGGGGCAGAAAGAATGTCAGAGTCACATGTTGGGTCATGATTTGCAGAGACATTTATCATACCAATAACTGGGGGCTAACTCCACAATGCACGACCCATTTTCATTACCAAGGAGGGTCTAATGGGAAGGGGTAGATCACAGATGAGCCTAAATAATGGTACCAAACTGCCTGTATTTACTGAAAAGAAAACTAACAAATTAAATTTTAAAAAAAATTCTACTTCCTAAAAGGCAGAACGAATGGCTGAACCTCCACCAGGCCCTTACAGGAAACACCTGAACCACAAGACACTGGAGAGGATGGGATCAAGTCTAACTTAAATCCTCTACATCTTCCCTCCCTCCCTCTCCCTCTCCTTCTCTCTCTGTCCTCTCTAAATCCTAAACAAATAAAATCATGTGACTGCTTAAAATGAGGTTCCTATAAAAAGCACTGTTCCAGGCTGGAGGGATGGCCTAATGGCTAAGCACTTGCCTGTAAAGCCTAAGGACCCTAGTTCAAGACTGGATTCCCCAGGACCCAGGTTAGCCATATGCACAAAGGGGTGCATGCATCTGGAGTTCGTTTGCAATGGCTAGAGGCCCTGGCACATCCATTCTCTCTCTCTCTCTCTCTATCTGCCTCTTTCTCTCTCTGTCTGTCACTTTCAAATAAATAAAAATAAACAAAAAAATTTTAAAAATCACTGTTCCTTATTGCTATATTATAGGATACTTCACAAGCACAATGCATTTGCATTATTTTATTAGAACATATCACTTATTTCAACCTTTGTTGGAACACTTATAGCTTCATTGAAAAACTGAAAGTGCAAAAATTTTCAGTATGCCTGTCCCATGCAGACGTAGAGTCCTCCATCACTAATGTTTCCATTAAAACATATAGTCTGCATTTTTATTCAGAACTAAGTACATATCTTAGTCCGTAGATTTATGATACCACAGAGACAAGACTATGAGAGACCAAGGAGTTGTATAGATCTGTTGTCTTTAACACCCATCCCTGTATCTTGTAGACCATGGGTTTCAAACATTAATACTCACTAACCACTAAAAGATTTCATTGGAGAGTTTTAGGAAGTTACTTAGAATTCCATGTTTCTAATATGATTTTCTATTTTAATAATGCAATTTCTAGGGTCTCAAAGCTATGGTCTATAGTCATAAGACCTTAGAACTTCATCCAAATGACTAAGAAAGTTCAGAATCCACCTAAGTCTGTTTCCTTGAGAATTATAGTTTGCTTCCTGCTAAGTCCGTAGTCAGTTATTTTCTGGAGATAGATGTAGTATGGTTATAATATTTAGGATGTTCGTACATATAAAAATACTTTTATCACATAAGATTTAATCTGAGATGCAAACAGAAACATTGAGGGACCAGTGCCCACCTCTATGTAAATCACAATAGTAAGCAAGAAGAAAGATCATAAGAAGTTTTAAAAAAAGAATTCTAAATTAGAATCACTCCTGCCAGCTCATTAGAGAGATAAATTTCTCAAGGCATCGGCATTGAATGTATTTTAATGTATACACTTAAGGATGATTTGTACTTTGAAACATTAATAGATATCATGTGTAAGCTTCCATTAGATTTTTCCCACATACTGCAAATGACTATCCCAATATGTCAACTGGAATAATCACATTATACTCTTTAGTTACAGTCATATCCAGCAGAAGCCATTGCTAAGGCTTAGTGGGGAGTGGCAAGATCTAGGCTACAGGATTATACAGACACAAATATATAGAAAGACAAATAGATATGGTGCATGTAATATTTTCACTTTTCAATGACTATAGTAGTTACTAATCTACAAGGTTTATTCTATAAGTATCATTTTGTAGGAACAGAAAATAGATGTAAAATCAAGGTGTCGAAACTTTGCTTACCCTTCACTGTTTTCTTTGTAGCAGAGTGTAATAAGAATACAATATCAAGTACAAATGAAAATTTTCCTTCATTCACCTGGTAAATTCATTAGTATGTTTGATAATTTGAGCATTATTTTTCAAATTAAGTACTACTATAATGATTCAGTCAAAATAATTTGCCCTTCAACATTACAAAGGATAGATCTTGGACAGTTTGGAAGGCAAACTATAACTTTGTTTGCTTTTTATATCATTATGAATATTTGTGATTCTTTAATATTAAAAGCATATGTAAGGTATGGTTAGTATTTTATGTTCAAAGATATTAGATTTCCCCTAGGGGTTATACTCATCAAAAAGGTCCAAACAACCCTATTGCATTCACTCTTCTTTGCATTATGCCACAGAATGATATGGGCAAATCAGACAAGCGTCAAGAACAACATCCTGCTGGGGTACTGTGGAATAAACATGTTAAGAAGCTTTGAGGTCTTTGAATGAAATAATGAGCTAGCAATCCATCTCCCCCAAACATATTCTCTCTTGTGGGAGAGTAAGGAAAGCTTAATAATTTAAGATATAACTATTTATATGATATACTTATGTGAGCTCATATACTAATTATCTAGGCAGATCTCACAGGAAAAAATATTTTCATTCTGTTCACATTATTTCATTCAGATGCTGCATACCTATGCTAGGATAATAAACCCTGCAGCTCCTTTGAAATGACTCCTTTCTTTATTCATAAAGTGGAGAAAGTGGTGGCACATATTCAATAAGACATGAGATTAGTTTTACCTTTGGGCATGTTATTCACACCAACTACAATCTTCTAGGATCTAAAGACACATTTATTTCCTCATAAATCCACTCTGATTGTGGATATTAAAAAAAAAAGTAAGGAACACAGAAGTCATTGTACTGTCCTCAAACAATAATATAGAAAGAAATACAAAAAAAATATTTTATTAGGGCTGAAACCAGGTCCTTGGTTGGTTGTATACCAGAGAGAATACTAATATGGCTTTTATTTTTACAATGAAGATTTGCAATCATCATTTCAGAAATTGTTACAACATGTCTAACAAAAAAATAAAAAATAAAGATTCTTGTAATTTTAACTACATGAAATATATTTTCAGCTATGCAAAATGATTTATTAACCTAGCTAAATTTCATCTGACAATGCACATTCAAGAACTCTCTCTTTTTGACTTTAATTTGTTGTGGCACTTTAAATCATTACTCTTCGCATAGTGTCTGTCTCTGCATTGTAGATGGGTTACAGAAGTATAGAAAAGTTCCAGTGAATTCTATCATCAGATTGAAATCTAGAGAGATAGCCAGGTATTGTGGCACTTGCCTTTAATCCCAGCACTTGGGAGGCCAAGGTAGGAAGATCATTATGAGTTTGAATTCCAGGTCACCCTGGTCTAGAGTGCGACCCTACCTTGAAAAATAAAAATAAAAACAATAAAATTATAAAAAGTACAGAGATAAACTAATAGATTACCTGAAAAGAACAAATTTTTCTGATTACATAGGAAGAGACTAGAGATAGGATATAGTTTAAAATATATTTCTCTTATTTGTTAATTAATTAATTAATTGAGTTCTTTATAAGAGAGTGAGAAAGGGAAAAAAGAAAAGGTACACCAGGGCCTTTAGCCACTGCAAATGAACTCCAGGCACTTGGGCCACATCTTGCCTCTGAATTTACTTGGGTACTGAGAAATCAAACTCCGGTCCTTAGTCTTTGCAAGCAAGCACATTAAGTTTTGAGCCAATTCTCCAGCCGCGATTTCTCATATACTTAATCCCACCTCCCAGCATAGCTAACAGTAGCAAATAGTGCTGGGGAAAGAAGAGAAACATTCTTCAGTGGTGTAGTCCCTCCCTGGTCCAGCTCAATGCTCCTAAACATGATCATTCAAGCTGTCCTTGTTTAACTCAGTAGTGTCCCCCCAAAGGCATAAAGTGTGATGGTAATTATGTGGAAAGAAGGTATTTAGTGAGAGGATGGTAAGAGAGACTAATTGAGGGAGGATAAATAAAATAAAAGCCATATATGTGTCAAGTGTCAAAACTCAATCAAAGTTGAAAAATTCATTTCACTGATCAAATTAGTGATGGATTCCCAGCCTATTTTTCTCACAAATACTCCATCAGTTCCTTCTTCTGTTCTGTTTTTTTGTTTTTTTGTTTGTTTGTTTGTTTGTTTGTTTGTTTGTTTGTTTGTTCTTTCAGTGTCACTGGCTCCTGTCATGGCAAGTTGGTATTTGCACTGACTATGACTTAGCTGTACCATTTAATTTTTCAACTGAGTGTTAGGCAATAAATCTGTTGTCAGCCTGTCTATTTGTGTCACTGTGAGACACATGAGGAAAGGAGCTGTGAGAAATCCAGAAATCCACAGGAAAGCACGTTCTCTCCTTCATGGCAAACAGCAACAAATCAACAGCTAAATCCGAACACTTGTCTCTAACACATTTGCAAAATGCATGTGGAACTCTTTAGCACATTTGTATCTACTTCCACAAGCTACCTGCATGAAGCAAAACAGACATTTGCATTAACCAGCAGGTTTTGTGATGATTTTTAACCTGAAAATTACTCACTGTATAACTACTAAAAAGTAATGAACCAAAACTTAATTGTGAATTGCATAAGCAAGAGTATGCTATCTATATTTATTTTCCTCCAAGATAATAAAATGCGAAGTGTATTTGTAGGCTAGGACAAATAGTGGTAAGACCGTTTAGGGTTTTGTCATGAAAATTTGCAAAATGATTTCATTCTACCAGTGTTAGTTTCAGTGCCTGCAGAATGAAGCCAGCACTTTTCCAGGATATCTGAGTTCCCTTTCAGCACCCACATGTTATAGCCCTGTAACATCACAAATCACACGGCGCCTTTCATTCACAAATATTCACAAAAATATGACTTAAGATGACTATCGTTTAGAAAAGGCTCCATGTTTAAGGAATGTCAAGAACTCTGCAGTGTAACTCAGTATGCTCATTAAATTTTATTACAGATAGGAATTTAACATTACCGGAAGCACTAGGTTTAGAGATTAAGCAGAAAGTACTTCCCAAAATACACTTGCAAATCTGATGCTCCTCTTCTTATCTTGCTTATATTAATTTAATTCAGGATTCAATCAGCATGCCTAATGAACTGTGAGCCTCACACCTGCTCCTGCACCCTATATGCTAACGTCATCACTTGGTGCATCTTCCCTTCCATGCGTTTTGTTGTTAGTGTTAATTATTTAGTAATACTGGCTACTCATGGAAAACACTCAACATTTAGGCCCCTATGTGACAAACTAGATTATTGTATGCAGTGCTAAGAGTTTTTGTGATATACTGAGTATTTATTTACCAAGGTTGTCCAGCATCTAAAAGCAGTCTGTTAACACAAACAAGACTTCAGTTTCCTTCATTTACTGTCTGATGAAGATCGAAGAACAATGTGCATGCCAACGAAGGCCATGAATTTTTCATATATTTTCTTCCCTTTCACGCCTTTAAACAAGGATATTCACTGAAGTGATTATAAAGTCTTCTAATGAGAACTTTATCCCCTGACTGGCAAGAGGCCAAAGGAACATGAGCCTGAACTGACCTTTTGATAAGTCTGACTGTGCCATTTCTGCAGCCTTATAGGAGGCATATCGGGCTAACTCCAGAAAGTAAGCAATTTGTGAGTCAAGAGAACAGAAAAGATCAAAATGCTAATTAGAGAAGTATTTTGAATTCTTCTCTATTTAACACTGTCAGGACAATGTTCTGTTGCAAGAATATAAAAAGGCTCTCTACAAGTATATAAATACACATCAATGTACTTATATGTATATATGCACATATAAGTATATATGTATACATATATGTATTTATATATGTATATATTTTAATATTTATTTATTCCTCTCCTCATTCAAAATTATTCAATATTCTCTTTTCTAATGCATGCATGAAAGAGAGAGAGAGAGAGCATGAACAAGCATTGGTCTGCCAGAGCATCCCGTCACTGAAGTAAAACTCCAGATGCATATGCCTCCTTGTGTGCATGTGTGACTGTGAGGTTTGATTCAGCTGTCCCCCATAAACTTAGGAGTTCTGGGTGCTAGGTTCCCAGCTGATGGAGATTTGTCAATTAGCACCTCCTGGAGGCAGTGCATTGTTGGAGGTGGGCTTATGGGTGTTAAAGCCAGCTACCCCTTGCCAGTAAGCATTTGGCACACTCTCCTGTGGCTATTGCTCACCTTATGTTGGCCAGGGGGTGATGTCCATCTTCTTCTCATGCTATCGTTTCCCCCTGCCATGATGGAGCTACTCCTTGAGTCTGTGAGCCAAAAGAAAACTTTTGCTTTCCTACAAGCTGCTCTTGGTCAGGTCATTTCTGTCAGCAATGCAAACCTGACTGCAACAGTGACCTTGCACACTTGTGTCAATGTGTGTCTGGCTGTCTTTGGACCTGAAGACTTGAACATGAGTGTTTACGATTTGCAAGAATGCACCTTAACAACTAAACCATCTTTCCAGCTCTCAATATTCTTAAAATAGCCATTATATAATAATCATAATATAATATAATAAGCACATAATGTACCTTTATAGCAAACATGTTCAGAAAAAATGATGAATGTAATCTAATTGAATATTAAGCTCATATATTTAACTTTATAGCCTAGAAAAATATTTGGCAGATACTTTGCCTACCGATTACTATAAGAATGGTTTAATATTATTTTCTTCTAAGGAAAATATAACCAAAATTCCACCAGGTCAAATATGATTTTCTTATTGTATTGAAATTTATATTTTATGCATTAATAATAAATTCATACAAATAGGAATAATTCATACTTTCCCAGATGTAAATTAATACACTTACTTTAGAAAAGAAAATACAAAGTTTCAGTGTTTAGTATGAATCAAATAAACTCTATAAAATATATTCCTTTACCCAGTAAGTCAGCAAGCTTTAAAATGCAATGTCTTAAGTTAATTATAATTGGAATGCTTTCCAAAGAGGACCTCAGGTTCGGGAGGGCATTTATAACATGAGTATATGCTAGAATATCTTATGACTTTTTTTTTTCGAGGTAAGGTCTCATTCTGGTGCAGGCTGACCTGGAATTCACTATGTAGTCTCAGGATAGCCTTAAACTCTCAGCGATCCTCCTAATTCTTCTTCCCGAGTGCTGGGATTAAAGGTGTGCGCCACCACGCATGTCTTTCTTATGACTACTTTTATTGTTTTATTCTTGGTATTAAATATATTGTGCTAAATCTCAATTCTTCATATAGGTAAGTGATTATTTACCCTACTATTTAAAAAAAAATACAAAGAGCCCATAGAGAGTAAAACAGTATTTAGCACTCTTTCTTCAGGAAGAATAACATATATGGAGTTTTATCCAAATTTCAAACCACAGCCAGCTGACAACCAATTTACTAATACCAGTTATACGAAAGTGTAGCTCAGCCCCAGACAGCCTGCGGCCACCTTAGCTACCTGAAAAATGACAGCACACAGGCTTGGCCTGAGAGTGGAAGCAATCTTAGAATTAATCGGAAAGATTGTCAAATGCACTATGATTCCCTGAAAGTGGAAACAGGCATAATGTAACCTAAAAATTGGATTCCTTAAAAAATGCATAAGTCAAGTTATCAAGAAGTTACTGTGTACCTACTATGTCCCAAAATTGTTAAAATTTCCCCATGGGAAAGAAAATAAATACTGTATTTGTCAAGCTCATCCATGGGAGTCTGCGACCTTCTTAGAGACAAAAAAATTCATATACACATAACAATCAGAGCTCAGCTTCTTCTCTTACCCTACACACCCTAGTTCACCCATCTATTCTTACTACTTTTCCTCTACTCATTGTACAGCAATGTTTCCCTCCTCAGACCTTCTGCACACACTTGGCTTTCAGAATACTTGTTACTTTTTTTTTCGATTAGATTATATTTTAAATACTGCTTTCTTAAAAAGGTATTCTAGGTACTTTTATTTAAAAGAATAGGAATCCCTCAAGTTTTATTCCTTCAAAACACCATGTATTTTTTTTCTTTCTTCAATTTGTCACGTTTAATGCCTTTTTATTTAATTTTGTGGTTATTGATTTTTATCTGACTTCTATCTCACAACACAGGATCTATAGAGTGGAGGCTGTCTGCTTTGTTAGGCATTTCTTAACCTTACACCAAGGTTTTGTCAACCTCATCCCTATTGACAAGAAAGACCATACCATCCTTCACACTGAGAGGCTGCTGTATGGGTGGCACGTTGTTGGATGTCATTCCTGCTATCTTACCAACAAATGCCAATAGCCATGTGATTCAGATGTGAGGTATATATATATATATTGCTTCCAGAAATTACGAATGGGGAAAATGGCCATCTTCTTACATGAGACATACTACAGTAAATCCCTAGCACATATCGGGCACCAATTGAATAACAATAAATAACTTGACAAATGTTACCATATCTTTAAATCTGTGTGCTTATGTCACACCATGAATGACAATCTTTAATTATGCATTTCATAACTTATATGAGGATTAAATGAAATGATACTTGCAAATTTTAAGCTTAGTTTTTCAGCATGCTATTTGTAAAATCTTCCATAAATACTTGTTATCAATTTGTAAGACAGAGGCAAGTGAATTCCAGGCTCTGAGCAGCAGGCATGTCTACTGACCTCACTATAGACTCTTCAATAAACGAGTTATGCTTGAAAGCACAACTTTTTGATTGTTTAATTTTTTGACAAGTACTCCTAACTATGTACATCCCAAGCTGTCCTAGAACTATCTATTTAGCCCTGTGTGTACTTGAATATGTGATCCTCCAACCTCAGCCTTCCAACAGCACTAAGATTTCTGGCATGCAAAGATTTGACATCAGCACAATGAAAAGATTAGTCTGTTGTGATATGTGTGGTACTATGAGTTTGAATCCCCAAAACTGGTATCAGTGGCATACTAAAAATCTAAGACCAAAAAGCAGTCAGCCTGAAATTGGAACTGGAGCCAGAAAAAAATTCTAGAATAGCCAAATAGAATGAGTAAGTGCTTGAAGAGAAGTCATATGCCATTAAAGACGGCCCTTTCAACCTCTTTCATTCTCAATTCATTATGGTTACACAGTTCACAGCTTCCTGAAAATCTCTCCTAGACAATTTATCTAACTCTACTTTGCCTTCATAGTAGTGGAATTCCGTACTCCTGGCTGATTTGTATGTCTGAGAAACCTGAATGATATTCATCAGTGCCACATTGTAGATAGATCATCATTAGCACTCATCATTTTCTAAGCCATGATGAACATAAACTTTCTCCTCATATCTCCAATATTTCATAACTATAATTGTAGATCTAGGGAATGTTGATAGTCTTTGCTTGTTAAGTCATGAGATACTAAATATAGAAATAATATAGAGTTTAAGTAGAACAGCTAGAAAGAAAAGCATGAATCTTCACAATATTAACCAGAGATATGATGACTTGATATAGCTTAACTTTCTAAATCATAGTCATGAGATATTATAAATATTGAGCAATGGGATGGAGCAATTGCTTAGTGGATAAGGCACTTGTCTGCAAAGTCTAATACCCAGGTTCAATTCCCTACTACCCATATACATAAGCCAGATTCACAAGGTGACATGTGTGTCTGGAATATTTTTGCAGTGGCTAGAGGCCCTGGAATACCTATTCTCTCTCTATTTGCCTGCCTCTCTCTTTTTCTTTCTCTAATATATATTTTAAACTTTAAAAATATAAAAAAGAAATGTTGAGCAAAAATATGACCAGTTGTCTATTTTTCCTATTTTTTGGGCATAATTTAAAAATAACTCTACTCAAGAAAGAAAATAAACTGAACAAAATTGTTCTCCAGACTCATAAATGGTAACCATTTTTTACAAAACAGAAATTCACTAAAAATGAACCTTGGCATCTCTGTTTTATTCATATGAATGCACAATAGTAGGGATGTTTCACTAGATAAAGAGTGCTAGTATGTTTGGAAAGTTTTATGAGCATAGTCTCAGGCGAGTCAAGACAAATCATTCAATGAGATAAAATTAAAAACCCTGATGCTGTGAAATTGGGACATCTTTACTACTGACAAATCATGAGATCTATGTTAATCACAAATACATCCATGATTTTTCTCTTTCTATTTAAATGATCTCACTTTAATATTTCAAAGCAGCCATCATAAGAAGAAAGCTAAATTTAAATATAAGAGGATTAAACACGCTAGAGCATAAGTAGTTCTCTAAAAATTTTCTTTCTTTGACTTATTTATGTTTCTGATGTCATTTTTTCCAAGACACCTCAGAGATTTTAATAAATTTCTATTTAGCCAATTGTATTTATTATAGCTTAAAATAATTCACTCTCCCATAAGGATATCTGAGAAAAATAATAAGTTTAAAAAGATTATTTGAATCCAAAACACAATATCAGATTATTAAAGTATAAGATACTAAATTGGGTATAGTGAATAATTTTATTTTACATTTACATTACATTTTGTAATGTGCATGATTTTTAAATATTGGTTTTTGTATGTGAATCATTTAACTATATGTTGTTCTGATCTCTTTAAAGTACAAGTCTAGAAATTTCAGAATATCATGTTCCAAATAATTTTTGGTAAAATACCAGATTTTTATTAAATAAATAACATATTTTAGGTAGTTGAGTGTATAATGTCATAGCACTTTAAAATATTTTTTGAGCCGGACGTGGTGGCACACACCTTTAATCCCAGCACTTGGGAGGCAGAGGTAGGAGGATTGCCATGAGTTCAAGGCCACCCTGAGATGACAGAGTTAATTCCAGGTCAGCCTGGACCAGAGTGAGACCCCACCTCGAAAAACCAAAAAAAATAAAATAAAATAAAAAATAAAAAATAAATTTTTTTTGAAGGATGGCAAGATAACTCAGTAGTTGAGGGTGCTTGCTTATAAGGCCTGATGGCCCAAGTTCAATTTCTCAGTACTCACATAAAGCCAGACATACAAAATGGTGCATGCGTCTGGAATTTAATTGCAGAGGTAGGAGTTCTTGGAATTCTCATCTCCTCTCTCTTCTCTCCTTCCTCTTTCCTCTCTCTCTTTCCCTCAAATAAATAATTTAAAACATTTCATAAAATTAAAATAAAGCCACAGATCAACCACTGGGACCTCATAAAATTACAAACCTTTGTATAGCAAAGGACACTGTGAATAGAGCAAAGAGGCAACCTACAGAATGGAAAAAAAAAAAAAAATCTTTGCTAGCTATATATCTGACAGAGGATATCCATGATGTACAAACAGTTCAAACAACCAACCCCATTAAAGCTGTGCTATGAAACTAAGTAGAGAGTTATCAAAAGAAGAAATACTGGTGGCATATAAACTTCTAAAAAATGTTCTAAATGCTTAGCAAGCAGGGAAATACAAATTAAAAGTACTTTGAGATTCCATCACTCCTGTCAGAATGGCTACCATCATGAAAACAAATGACAATAAATGCTGCCAAGGATGCAGACAAAGAAGAATCCTTCTACACTGTTGGTGGGAATGCAATGTGGTTCAGCCATTGTGTAAATCACCTGTGTTTATTGCTTGACTTCTATGTGAGTTGTAATAAATTTATATATATATGTGTGTGTGTGTATATATATATATATATATATATATATATATATATATATATATATATATATAAATGTAGAAGAACAGATTAATGGAGGTGGAAAGCCTAAGTTAGGTCAGAGGAAGAGACTGAACAAAGGAAAATTGGGGGGAGTGCCAATCCAAATTTTACAGGTTATGAATAAGTAATATAGAAACTTGCTTTGTTGGACAACAGCACACCCATAGAAGACATAGATTTTAACTAGAAAATATTCAGTGCCAGGGATGGGATATTTTCCAGGGAGTTGTTGACCAGGGAGGTTCCTGATACTCCCAAGACATTGCAGGCCATTGTTGATGCTCTTGGTTTCCCATCAGGAATAGATGGTAAGACCATATTGTTGAAGACTTCACAGTCACTTTGGAGCAAAATCTCTGTGAAATCCTGCTGAAGTTGATCTGAAAACACCCTCTGTGTAAATGAGCTGGCAGAAATCTGGAAAAAGCTATGTGGATCCATGGTAGAGAATGAGATCACCAGTGGAGATGAACAACAGTGTACACTGCAAGCCTTAAATTTGGCTAATGAGGCCAAATTAGCCAACAGGTGCAATAGTGGAATGTGTATTATGGGAGAAACCAACCACTCTCTAATTGGACTGGAGACCTGCTCCACAGGAAGGAATACATGTCTGTTACTGAAAACCTATGATGGGGGAAGTCATGTGCCCTAGGAGTATAACATCTGTTGTTGTCTCATTTAATGTATATATTATGCTTACCAAACTGCCCAGTAAACACTTCTTTTAATGTTTACACCCATATATTAATGCCACTCTCACTTTTCGTTAGAGAAGCTTCTCTTTTCAGATGGCAGTGACCTCTGAGATGACTTAAAAGGCATCATAGTGCTGTGAAAAAGTGACAGAAAAGTGACCAGCACTGAAACATCTGTATCACACCTTCCAAGGCTCAGGATCCATTCCGGAAGAGGTGGCAAAAAGAATGTAAGAACCAAAGGAAAGATAGGACTGCTTATATGTAGTGCACTCTTCCAGACACAAAATGGCCTGGTTATCCACAGCCTTGCAGTGCCTGACTACCTACACAAGACAATCATAATAAGAGAAAAGATGACGACATAAAAATAAAAGAGACACTGAGAGGGCAAAGGGGCATGATGGGAAATGAAATTACAAAGGAAAGTGGGGGAGGAGGGAATGACCATGTTTTGTTGTCTTTTAATTATGGAAGCTGTCAATAAAATAATAATAATAATAAAATAAATAAAAATAAATAAGGAAGAAAGAGAAAAGAAGGAAGGAAGGAAGGAAGGAAGGAAGGAAGGAAGGAAGGAAGGAAGGAAGGAAGGAAGGAAGGAAGGAAGGAAGGAAGGGAAGGAAGGAAGAAGGAGGGAAGGAAGGAAATCATTTTTGAAAAATACCACCACATGTCTTTGGTTGGATATTCTTCCTGCAGTGTTTAGTGTTTGGTGGAAAATAAAAGTTCTGCTCCTGGTACTATTGCTGTCTTCTCCCTACATCTAGCCACAGACCACCATTTCTCTGAGATGTAGGTCTCTTCCAAAGTTAGGGCTCACATTCTGCCCCTGCCTTACCTCTGAATGCAAAGCTTCTACTGCCTTTGTCTGTCTATTTCTCACACACCCTTCTATTCTCCCTGCAGAATGCATATCACATCTTTAGTACAGTTTGCCCTGATTTTTAAGTCTAGTAGATCAATTTCAATAGAGATTATCTTTGTCACCCTAATTTCCAGTAGTGTTTATGTTTATATTTATATACATTTTCTCTGACTATTCACATTTATTTCATGGATTTTTAAATGTGCTAAGTCTTTATTAATATCTGCCTGCCTTACTCAAATGTATTCATAAGGGTAGTCATTTTCCAGCTTTGTGGAGTGTTGCTTTCCAAATTTACCACAGTACCTACTTCTAAGAGGTGTTCATGAAGTTAATGAATGTCTCAGAATCATAGCACTGACTTGGCTTCCAGATGAGCTACTCATATGATCTTATATGGAAAGCATGCCATGAATTTTTCACTTATAATTTCCTGTGTAAAGTATTTTTTTTTTATTTCTAATTCTGAAACTTATGTAAAAAATGACCCAGGACCACTCATTTAGCATCCCCAATCCCACACATTCTAAAAGTAAAGCTCATAGGAAAAGTAATTTGAATTTAAATGAGGCAGCAATCTACGGTATGTGTAATTTCTTACTAGTTTTTTCTCTGTTCTTCTGTTCATACTTTCTCCCTTTTTTTTCTCCTTTTATCCAATCCTGTTAACAACACTAATATGGGATCTGAAGAAACAGAAGTATGATCTTCTGCATCTAATAATTTTGTTGAGATTAGCATTTTTTAGGAAGTTCCTTTTCATACCTAATGGAAAAGATTTTAGCGTTGGAGAAAGATTTTTTTTTTTTTTTCATCAGCCCTGTCTCTCAGTAATCTACATTAAATGGCAGGCAAGCACATTGTAACCCTCATGAATTTATCTATGTGAATACTCCCATAAGCTTGAAATTAGAATTCCCTGAAGACTACTTTAGTTTTCCTTCTTAAACAGACTTTTTGGTGAATATTCAGTGTCTTCGAACTGAGCATACAGCATTTGCAAGCTGAACGTAGGCTCATAGAATTCACTCATGCTATCAAGAGAAATTGTGACTTAGTGAAAATGAGATTTTTATTTAGGTGCTATTGTAGTCTTTACTCTCTATCTGGAGGAGGGCTTAGTTATGGGTTGAGTTTGAGGAACACTTGTCACTTGATGCTGTTTCTGAGTCCTTAGGTCAGGAGACACACAATTTGCGTTACCTTAATTGACATTTCTTTTTTTTATATATTTTTTTTAAATTTTTATTTATTTATTTGAAAGTGACAAGCAAAGAGAGAAAGAGGCAGATAGAGAGAGGGAGAGAGAATAAGTGTGCCAGGGCCTCCAGCCACTGCAAACAAACTCCAGATGTGTGTGCCGCCTTGTACATCTGGCTAACGTGGGTCCGGGAGAATCAAGCCTCAACCAGGGTCCTTAGGCTTCACAGGCAAGCTCTTAACCACTGAACTATCTCTCCAGCCCTTAATTGACATTTCTTATAGTGAAAGGTTACCAGCTTAATCCCAGGAAGAATAAACCCAACATCCTTTGGTAAACAAGCTGGCAAGAAATACTTACATGCACTCAAGGGAAACATTACAAAAAAATCTAAGGTATTACAACACTATATGCAATATAATTTTATTAGGCTTTTAAAACCTATATGAACTTGCAAAATGTGGTTTAATTTAGATGATTAAATAAAGAATAAAAATCTGCACATTCTGTAAATACCTGAGAAGTGCTATTAATTTAGTATTTCTACATATAAAATAGAATTACTGTTAATACTTCAAAAATGAGGGGCATTTACAACCATATATTTGTTACATACTTTTAAGCAATTAAAAAAATCTAGTGTGTAAGGACTAGCTGATTTGTATGTATAATTAATTAAGTTATTTGCAATGTGAGGGATTAAAACCAGCTATAGCAAAATGATACACAACTGAACTACACCCACTGATCACATCATCAAATATTTGTTAATAGAAATGATAAGATTTGAAAGCATTGTATCTTTTCCACATAGTTGCTTATTGATGAAAATGAGATGTCACTTTCAGAACTATTAATATTTAAATAAAAATTTTATTATAAGTACATACTGTAATGTTATCATAATGCCTTCAGATTAACCTCTTTTTCCCAATGCACCCCTATTCCATGGAACCCCCTCCTCTTTGCCAGCAGTCCTTCTTATGTCTGATGTTTCATTCTTTTTAAAAGTCATACCATCCAACCTTTATATCAAAATGTTGATGTACAGGTCTTATGGAGGTAACCTTTACATCAATGTTTAAGTATCTAGAGTCCTATTTTAGCCAAGCTACTGAGTAGGAATAATCTCAAGACTATCTTTATGTCTATTACTAAGATAACCAAGTCACAACGTTTTACATTGTGTAAATCTTATTCATGAGTTCATTTGTTACTACATTTCTGATTAGTGAACTCTTGCAGACTTCCAAGGTATTTTTTTCCACACTAACTGTGCTTTATTCAGTGAATGTTTGGTGGTATCAATTCTATGACATACACTACAATAGACTCTTTGGATGATCTTGTGAACAGAAGAGATAGAATTTCTCCCTTCCTGAAATTTCTTTTATGCAAATAATACTTATGAAGTAGTAAAGAACACCAAATATTGTATAATATCAGACAATATAAGTGTTAAAGACTAAAAAAAAAAAAAAAGAAGAAATGCTGAGTGACAGAGTGTAATGGACAGTGTTAACTGAAAATAAGGAATTAAAGAATGTACATATAGCCAGGCAAGTATAGTGGCACACACCTTTAATCCCACTACTCTGGAGGCAAAGGTAGAGGGATCACTGTGAGTTTAAGGCCAGCCTGAGATTATATAGTGAATTCCAGGCCAGCCTGGTATAGAGTAAGACCCTACCTCAAAAACAACAAAGAACGTACAGATTAGGACTTAGTATACCAGTGGCATGAAGAATTGAGAGTCAACCACATGTATAATTAGTGGAATATTTTATAGGCATAGAGGGCAGAAGGGGCAGAGAACCTGAGGTGAATGGTTCATTTGATATTTTTACAAGATAAGGAGAAAAACTGTTGTGGCTCCGTCAATTGAAGAGAGTTTGGCAAGAAGAGAAATGTGTGTCTCAAAGATGGAAAAGCAGTAGGGGGCAGTGGAAAGAGGGGCAGGTGGTGGGTTATCTCGGTTTTGCTTCCAATTCCAATCACTTGCAGTTGTTTTACCATATACAATTATGAAATATGACAAAATGCTTCAAAATTAGAAAAATAAAGTCCAAACATTATGAATGAAAGTTAAATTTCTGTTGGCAAATAGGTTCAATGTACTGCTATCATGTTCAATCAATGAGAATTATCAGGGGAAGAAACATAGAGCCAATTCTCCTCCAACCTCCATCCCAGAGTACATAACCATTGAAGTCAACCACACTGTAGTTTTTTGTTTGTTTGTTTGTTTTTGTTTTTTCTGTTGGCCTGCATGATTACAAGTTTCAGAGTTGATGTGTGTTACTCCAAGTGATAGGAGATTGTTCCTGAAGAAAAGGAAAAGTCAAATTTAACTGAAACACTGAAGGTTCTTACTTGTATGGGAAAGCCTGATCTGGCTCAATGCACTGAAACCCTTTGTTCCAAACAGCACTTCAGTGGCCACCTTGGCTATGGACAGCCAACCACCCTGAAGATTTAGCCTAAATAGAGCTCTTTGGTAAAAGATAGCTGAGTGCCAACATGCATCGCATTGTGTCATTCCTGTCACAATATGAGAGAAAGACTGTGAGAGGTAACCAACCAGTCTATGGGTGAAACCAGCTCAGGCAACTTAACTTGGGAAGTGTAGTAACAGAGGATGGAAGAGAAAGAACAGAGCCTGTGGCAGAACTCAGTGCAGCCACTCCAGTGTTCTGCCACGAGCAGCAACTGCAGGCCTCTGCCCTGACAACTAAACCTCCTTATATGCCATATATCTCAGTTTCAGAATGAACACTACACTAGATTTCAGATCATACATGGCCTTCACAGTGAACTCCGTTCATACCTATATCTCAAATTTAGATTTCATTGTGATTAAAATGTACAAGCTTAGTGTTTTGCTTTTACATATTGTTGTGAAATTGTGTCTTGGACTAGATTTGCACTTTGAAGAAAAATTTTATTATAGAAAAATAAACTGCAGTAAGTAAGAAGGAAGGGCCCTTGAATTCCATCAGCAGAACATGCAGGAATTTTAAAATCATGGTTAAGGAACCCTGGATATAACTCTTTTAGCAAAAGACTTTGAGGTTCCTGAGATTGAGAAACAACAACAGCAAAACACTTAAGATATATTTCCTACTTCTTGATAGGATAAAAGGAATAGAAAAGCTTCTGGTGATTCTTTTCTACTTAGTTATATTCTAGGAAGCAACCAAAGAATATGGCTTTATTTTCATTAGAACAATACTTCGTATGAGAACAGGAATGAGAGAGAGCATATAATTAGTACTGCTCATTCATCATTCATTATCCACTGAGGCCGTGTTTGTAGATTCTGAATCCTTTTCACTGAGACAACAAGGAAGTTTGCAATATTAAATATAACTGTGGAATGGACACCATGGAAGATATCATAGAAATCACAGAATCCAATTCTTTAATTTTACAGATGAGGATATAAAAACCCAAGGAGAGACATTAAAGTATGGAGAGCACACAGTCTAGTCAGTATAACAAAAAAAAGAACTTAGGATTCCTCAGATGCAGAGTAGTGTTTTTACTGTGCCACGCAGTCTCTTTATAACAATGGATTGTTGTTTCTACAAAAAAAAAAAATATATATATATATATATATATATATATATATATATGTAATATATATGTGCATATATGTAGTCTACAAGTGTTTCCTGTTAAATATATATATATACATATTATATATGTATATGTATATATATATATGAAGAGAGAGAGAAATTTTTATTGTAGAAATGAATTCAACAAAGAGCTCATGTTTTTATACCATCTTATTTGTCTTTTATATACTATCATTGACCTAATGTCCCTCTATAATTTAAGTGCTCTAAAAGTCTTAATCATTCACAATGAGTTGAGTTTCTTCCAGGAAGAAATAAGATATCACTCTTCATTCTGTTGCAATGGCATGTACTTGACTGGCAATCATTCAGGTTTAAGAACACATGTAAAATTATGTTCCCCTTTTCCAAAGTTGTATACCTGCATTACAGTGGCTGGGATGGCTCTTTTTGCTCCAGACCATTTACAAAATGCCCTTTGCCTGCTCTTTCCATGGAGGGCAATGCGACAAACATTTTTCACATGTGCCAGTTTAACTTCTTTGTGATGTCAGAGATAATTGTTTTGGCCTCAGGGAAGGAATGTGCTCTCCACTGCAAATGATAGCTGCTGAACCATCTTAGTAAAATATGAAATGAGCATGAAGTCTTAGATTTCTTTATCTTATCAATTATTGAAGAAAGAAACTTTGTGTGACAGATGGAGATAAAATGATGGGAAATGAATCAGAAGGGAGTAATGAGTACAATAAGCAAGTTGGAAGGCAACAAGCTCATTAGTAAATGGGATAGATAATGTGTTAGGCATATTTATATTTTACAGGTAAAATTATTTCTGTTTTTAAAGATATGAAAAGTAAAATAAAATTTTGTTGTCAGGAAAAATGTTGATCAAGTTTATCAACTTTAAAAACTATGTTTGCTTATTTATTTGAAAAAATATTTGGCTATTAGTAAATGGAGAATAACCAAAGATATCACATGTTTCTCTGCAAAGCTGAAGGATCCCAATTCAATTCTCCAGGACCCATGTAAAGCAGATACACAAGGGGGAGCATGCATCTGGAATTTATTTGCAGTGGCTGGAGGTCCTTCTTGCCCATTCTCTCTCTCTTTCTCTCTCTCTCCTCTTTTTTTCAAAGAAATAAATAAAGAAAAATACTTTTAGGATGGCTTGGTTAAGGCACTTGCCTGTGAAGCCTAAGGACCCAGGTTCCATTCTCCAGTTCCCATGTAAGCCAGACGCACAAAGTGGTGCATGCGTCTTGAGTTCATTTGCAGTAGTTAGAGGCCCTAGCTTGCCCATTCTCATGCATGCTCTCTCCCTCTCTCTCTCTCTCTCTCTCTCTCTCTCTCTCCTCTTTTTCTCAAACAAATTAATAAAGAAAAATATTTTTAGGATGGCTTGGTTGAGGCACTTTCCTGTGAAGCTTAAGGACTCAGGTTTGATTCCCTAGTACCCAGGTAATCCAGATGCACAACATGACATTAGCATGTGTATTTAATTTGCAGTGGCTGGAGTCCTGGCATGCCAATTTTTTATCTTCTTCTCTATCTGCTTCTCTCTCTTTAATAACTAAGATGTTCAAAAACACTTTAATAAGTATATGAATCTAATGTTTTAGCATTTTTTTCTGAAGGGGATGAGATATCAACTATGTTCATTTAAAAAGGCAATGATTTATTATATCCATTTTAAAACAATAGGTTTTCTTCAACTCATTTGCTTAAGTGCCATAAAAATGTAAATATTTTTTCCCATTCTTATGTTAGATATTGGTAAGTCTGGTTATTTGATTTATTTTCTGAGATTTTGCAATAAGATGGGTAAAGACAATGGTGAAAAAAAAATATACCTCTGGCTCTGCCTGTACATCATATAAATGCTTATCTTCTAAGATTATAAAATCTTCTAATATATAATATATATATATATAATTTGCAGTAAAATACTTTATATTTAAGCCAAGTGTTGCACTTCACACCTCTTCTCCTAGTTAGTGAAACATGAGATTATCATATACACAGAAAACCTTTTCTGACAAAGACAAAATAATTTTCATATTTAATTTCTGAGCACTTTTTAGAAGCAAATTTTGTTGCAGATATACAATGAGCCAATATTATAAATTTTTAAGTGTCTGTAGTAAAATGGACTTGAAATATAGAAGAATAGATAAGAGTTAGAAAATCTTTACATGTCTATTTTTTGTGTGTATGTGTGTGGCACATAAACATACATATATTTATATACAGGCACACATATGTGAGATGCATGTTATATATGTGTGGATGTGTGGAGACCAAAATTAGCTTATCACCAATACCAGGACCATCCTGTCTCTTCATGCCCGGTGTTAGAATTGCATGTGTGAGCCACCAGCTTTCACATGAGTTCTGGGGATTCAAATTGAAGTTCTCATGTTTGTGTAGCAAGTACTTTCCCCACTGAGCCATCATAAAAGGCATAGACATTTATTAACCCACAATTACTTAAGTACTTACGAAGATGGTATGCTGCTTTTATGTTGCATGTTTTATTTCAATAACAATTCTATGAAAAATGTTATGATCCTTATATTATGCATGATGAAATGGAAACTTCAGAGCATCAGACAAGGGTACCTGACCATACAAATTCCTTTCATGGCCTTAGGATAGGTTACTTTAGAAAAATAGAAATTCTAAAAGTGCTAGCATTCTGTCAGTTGTCACTTTGCCCCACTGAAAGGAAATTCCAAAATTGAGAGTTGGGTTAGGCTGAAGTCTCCTTAGAATTACCCTTGGTTGTTCTCTAGACCTGCACATTATGTTTTCTAGTACAAGACGACAATTCATTCTCATCACTCTATCTATCTTGAAATAGTCTCTTCTATAAACAACCACTGGCTACTTAGGGCAATTGATCACCTGAACTAACTCAGATTTAATATATTATAAATAGAGAAGCATATTGGATTTTGAAGATTTAGTAGTGGCAACATAATAAATTAATCAATGTTTCTCATATTGTTTTTAATTTGAAATAACATATGGATATATTCAAATATATTACCAACACAAAAGATGCCAAAGCAGCTAAAGGCTCTTATTTATGAAGCCTAACGATCCTACTTTGATCCCCACCCCTCTACCCATAAAATCTAGATAAACAACGTGGCACTGCACATGGAGTTCATTGGCAGTGGTAAGAGTACCTGACTAGTGCTCTCTCTTTCTCTCTCTCTCTCTCTCTCTCTCTCTCCTACTTTTTCTGTCTCAAATAAAGAAATAAAATAGGGCTGGGAAAATGGCTACACAGTTAAAGACACTTGCTTGCAAAGCCTAACAGCATGGGTTTGATTCCCTCTTACCTGTGAAAAGCCAGATGCATAAAGTGTGCATGCGTCTGGAGTTTCATTGCAGTGCAGAGGCTAATTTTTGTTTTTCAAACATATTTTAGGGTACTTCTGAATAAAACATACAGTAGTTACTAAGAAGCTTTTAGTTGCATGATTCTCCTCTTCATTCTCTTGAACAATGCTGATCTAATGTGCCTTCCTCAGGAAGCTTTCCATTTAGAAGAAATTTTCTGAGCTATATTTCTTGTTTCATCTTAAAAACTAGAGCTCTTTACTAGACTCATGTGCTGTAAGCATTTGAATGGTCATATTTTGCCTCATTTATATTGCATCTTCCTCTGTTTCCTTCCTAGAAATAGTAGCACACTGCTCATGAAAAAATATATATATATTAGGGTTTTATTTTAGAAAGATAGTAGAAGACAGCATGGAAGCTACCTTTCCAGCACAAATGGTGTTTAGGAATATCTAAACAAGATAGAGCATTATGGAATGTGAACAGACAGAAGCGCTGGGGTGACTTTCACCACTTGGCTGCATTTCCCCAATTCCAGCATGATGACCACCCAGACAGCAGTGCCCTGCCCTTGACCATGAAGGAAAAAGTCACAGAGAAACAAATTTTGTAAAGTCCCTCCAGTTAATGGTTATTAGGTTCTACTTTTCTACCTCCCATATGCTGTTGTCAAGACTCCTTGTAAAATAGCTTTCCTGGGAATTTGGCTTACCCTTTCTGAAATGTTCTACATCAAGTAAAATGCACTAAATTTAATAATTATTCCTCTCATTAGTATAATGTTGTTATACTAGTCTCAGAGGAATATTGTAATAGTGAGAAAATGATATTTTTATCTCTCAAATATAGCGAGAGAGAGAGAGAGAGAGAGAGAGAGAGAGAGAGAGAGAGAGAGAGGGATCTGAAGCAGGCCAGATGAATCCCACAAGTTGCTTAATGACAGACCAGAGAATGTAGGCATAATGTGGAAATCTGATTTTAAAAAGGGAGATTAGATATCATAGTTCTTGGACATCAACTTTGATAGATTAAGTAAGGTTGAAACCACTCAACCTCAGATATTAATATTGAGAAACTTAACATTGAACAGTGTCACCTCAAACTAGTTTATGAAAGCAAACACTGCCTCATCATTAGCTATGGGTCGCAATCCATAATTAGAATTTCAAAGACGCTTGGGAGGAGGTAGAGCTAAGGTAAATCTTAGGATAGCTTATGAAAATGAGAAGTATGAAAAATTTATGGTGGAGAAAGATGTATAATATTACCAAAAGCTTGACAGAAAATTTAACATTGCTATTGAAACAATGGAAAATGTTCAACTACCAAAGAACAAAAATATGATTATTATTTCTTAAAGAAACAAAAGACCCTATTGAAAATTATCAAATAATTTGGTAAAGGTTCCCTCTGTTTTCATCAATCACTATTGGCAGCAATATAATGGAGTGACAGAGTTTAGAAGATAGAGTTAAATTCCTCCCATTCTCTTTCATTTGAAAGAAGAAAACTACAGCCAAAGTAATATATTGTTAGCAGTCTATTTTCAATAGCAAGTAACTTCTTATTCCTGAAAAAAAAAAAACAGTATAATTAAAGGCAAGCTATGTCCATTTTCTGTGCCCATTGAGAGTGTCTTTAGAATAATCAAAAACCTATATGTAGAAAAAATATAAAGTAAAATGTATTTAAACATTTTAAAAATCACCAATGCATGATGATGCACTGATGATTTTTACAATTATTGAGCAATTGAGAATGTGTTATCTGGACCTGCACAGCATTCAAATGGAAAGTAATAACATTACGAGTTCTACTACTTGTTAAATTATTTCTAAATACTGAACAAGAACCTGCTACAATTCAGACTGAATTCTTTATGATTCTGAGAATTTAGCAGTAAATAAATCAAACAAAAAAATCTATCATTTCATGGAGCTTACATCTAGTTTACAGAGAGAGAAAAAAAACAATTAATATATGAAAATATCCTGTCTAATGGTGACAAATGGTGACAAAAATATATATACATATATATATTAATTATAATTATAATTAATATATATATTTAAATAGGGTCTCACTCTACCTCAGGATGACCTGGAATTCACTATGTATTCTCAGACTGGCCTCAGATTCACAGCAATACTCCTACCTCTGCCTCTTGAGTGCTGGGATTTAAAGTGTGCACTACCATGCCAGGGACTGTAAAAGATAAATTTGAAATGGAAGGTAGGAATGTCATTGGGGAATATGTGTCCTAGGGAATAAGGAAACAGGCAGAATAAGTATCTCAACTATAGCCTCTGGCCTTTACTCCTCAAGAGACAAGAAGGGAACTATGGGATAAGAGTAAAAAATGTGAATTTCCTACTTAACACATACTCTGCTTGCTTTAAGAAAAGTGTATGGAAGACAGAGATCAGTTGGAAGCTATGGCAAAGGCATGATATGATGATGGCTTGTTCTCTGGGAAGGTGATAAGTGCTGTGGTAGTTTGTGTTATTTAAGGAAGGTAGAACCAACAAGAATTATGTTGCTACATCTGTCAGATGAATGAGACTTTGAGGAGGACATGAAGAAACTAGAAAGATTGGCTATGATCTAAAGCATATAAAGTTATGAAAAGTATATTTAGATGGTAAAAATGGAGGAATTGGGGAAGTATTAATTTGAAAGTGCATTTAGACATAGAAAGAGTGACTATATGGGTCTGAGGTTCAGAGGAGATGACTTCTGTAGAGAGTCCTTTGAAGGCATCAGCACGTGGATGACTTTTAGAAGCAGGAGACTGAGCTGTGTCTTCTGTCAAATGGAAATTAAAAGGCACAAGAAGTCTAGGGGGTGTGCCAGCATTTAGAGTTTTAGAAGTTAAGTAGGAGCAATCCAAGGGGGGCAAAGCAGATAATTTTAAAAGAAATGAGGGAGGCTGGGGAGATAGCTCAGTGGTTAAGGCACCTGCCTACAAAGCCTAATGACCCAAGCTGGATTCCCCAGTACACATGTAAAGCCAGATGCACAAAGTGGTTCCTGCATCTGGAGTTTATTTGTAGTGGCTACAGGCTCTGGCATGCCTATTCTCTCTCTCTCTCTCTGTCTCTCACTGAAAATAAATAAATAAAAATATTTAAAAAAGAAATGAGAGAGATAAAATCCTGGAATTAAGGTAAGTGAATATGTAGGATGTTTTCAGAAGCAGTCAGAATTAATGTGTGCAACAATACTTCTGCTTCATTGGGAAATTATTGTTCCAATAAATCTTCCAGAAAATTTCTGATGGAAATTTAATCCTCATATTCATATGTTGATGGTATTTTGTGTTCACACCTTTGGGAAGCAATTAGAATAATATGAGATTAGGAATGCAGGACCACATGATAGAATGAATGAATTTTGATGACAAGAAGAGAAAGGTGACCTCACATATTCCCTCACACCATTTGTTATCCTCACTGCTTTCTAGCCTCCAGAATGATTAGGGTTTTATTTTTAATTACACTTTTTGTGATATTCGGTTAGAATAGCAGAGATTGCTTCATAGTTAAGGAATTTGCCTGAAAAGCCTAAGGACCCACGTTGGACTCCTCAGATCCCATGTAAGCCAGACACACGGACACATGTGACACATGCATAAAGCCATGCATGCACACAAAATAACATATGCATGTGGAGTTGGATTCCAGTGGCTGGAGGCCCTGGTGCACCAACTGTCACTCTCTCACACTCACTCATTCATAAAAAAATTTAAAAAAGAATAGCAGAAAACAGACTAAGGTGCTCAAAAATAACAGACACGTACAGGAATCAGAGACTGCTTCATGAGGCAATTTCTGAAACATAAAAGTGTAGGACTGTGGTTCAAAAGGAAAGTTTTATACTTCATATGTTCTAATGTAAGAGAGAAGGGTCAGTTCCTTGGGATTTGCAACAGCTTCAGATGAGAGAAGATTGAATCCACACACAAATGAAGGTGATCTTTGCTCACAGTAGGTGAATTTCACAGCAAAAGCAAAGGAAGAATACATAAGAACAGAGGTTGGTAGATGGAACGGTGTACCTAGTTCAATTCTCATTTGTTTTAAGGACACAGGAAGTAAAATTATCAGATGGATGTAAGAATCAAATGCATTAGTGATGATGATAGATAACTAAAATGGCCAATGGATGAAAATACAATCAAATTAGGAATTTAGTCAGTTAGTGGGAAACCATGAAAGCTCATGGGACTTAATACAACCACTACCAAACAGAGAACTAATTTGCATCTTTGTTTTGCTTCAAAGTTTCACCCTATGAACTAAGTCCAGATGCCAATATCATTATAGATTTAAAGAAGTGCAGGGACACAGAGTCTAAAGAAATTCCATAATATCATTAATAAGTGTTGTCTCTGGATTCAAATCTGTAAATACAAGTTTAGGGGTTCCATTATAGGCAGTGAGTTTAACTAGGGAAGACCAAGATGGATTTTAAAGGGGAGAGGCCTTAGACTATCATACCGTCGCCACAACAGATTCAGACCATGTCAGATCCTACCATGCCATTGGGTGAAGAGTTCTGGGAGGGAATCACAAGTTTTTCATGGTTGGTGAGGATTATGCCCATTACCATCTTTGTAATTATTTTGTTAATATTTGGCCTTTGGCCCTTGTATACTCAACTGCTGTTTTGGCTTTTCTTTCTGCTCTCTTACAGGTAGTCCACACCCATATGGTTACACAGCAGTCAACTTCCATCGACATGGGCTCACTTGAACACCTGCTGAGAGTGTAACACTCACCACTTCTGACAGGGCTACTTACTCCCTCTACCTCACTGTGCTAGACACCACCGTCTCTGAGATAGCACCCGGCACTTATGTGACTAATGTTTATACTTTTTGTACCAGGCCAAAAAGTTGTTAAGTGGTGTGGTATCTGACTGGGACTGTAGAAGTGTTCTCTCTGAGAAACACTCTAACTTCCATAACTCTACCCTGTTCAGCCTTAAGGACTTCAAGATCTGATGCCATCGTTCCCTTTCTTCTCACAGCACTTAAGAGTGTTATCTTATGAGAGCGGGAAATGTGGGCGGCTCCACTGTAGTCACTAGTTTAACTAGGTAGAACCAGGACGGCCCTTATAGGGGACAGACCTGGCTGGAGAGATGGCTTGGCGGTTGGGCGTATGCCTGTGAAGCCTAAGGACCCTTGTTCAAGGCTCGATTCCCCAGGACCCACGTTAGCACAAGGGGGTGCACGCATCTGGAGTTTGTCTGCAGTGGCTGGGAGCTTGGGCACGCCCATTCTCTCTCTCTCTCTCTCTCTCTCTCTCTCTCTCTCTCTCTCTCTCTCTCTCTCTCTCCTTCTTTCTCCGTCTGTAACTCTCAAATAAATAAATAAAAATAAACCAAAAGAAAATTTAAAAAAAAAACAAAAAACGGGGACAGACCTTAGAATGTGACACCCTTGATATGACTGTCCCTGTTGGCCTCGCCTATAGCATCTCATCCTACCTGCTTCCGTTGGGGGATTCAGTGTTGGCCCATTTCACTCCAATAGATCTATTTTGAGCGTGCACCTTGCCTCAGTGTGGGTATATTTATCCTCTAAGCCCAGGCCAGTTGGCTGGGACACTTGGGGTAGGTGTGTCCAGTGTGCTATGGAGAACAAATTTTAAAATGTTTGTACCCTAACCCACGGCGAGACAACTCCGTTTCCTTTTTCTCTGGTACTGTGGCAGCAACATTCTTAGGTCCTTTTACTGGAAAGCTCTCTCTCTCTCTCCCACCCCAGATGCCATGCCAGGGTGGGAAGAGAAACTTTTTAGTTTTTATTGCTGTCTTCACTTTTAACCTTTTTGGATGCTTGTTCTTACATGGGCCTCTTGGGTCTACCTGGCGTAGACTGGCCACTAGTGACCACAATCTTCCTTCCCCCACTTTCCCTTCCCATCTTGAGCCCTTTTCCCTTCAATATCTGAATAAACTGTGGTATTTTAAATATCATTGTCTTGAATCTGGAATTTCCAGTTCTTTGCAGATATGAACTCAGGGCTTGCAGTACCAAGAAGCACCCCAGAATCCCAAATTACCCCATGACAAGTTGACGTGAGATTTGAGATTTTCAAGAAAAAAAGAAAGCATAATCATAATATTCCTATTTTCAGCAGAAACAATGGCACTGCAAACATCACAGTGAACCAGGGTAAGTATTATAATTGATCACTGGAGTTACAAAAAGGAGGTGTTAAAGACCTATGGGGGAGGTGAGAAGAAATGATGTAAACACACACTTCCCAGATGGCAAAATGGTCAGGCAGATTCTTGAGACTGAAAACAAAGTCCACAGTCTGAGAAAAGCTTTAAAACTGGATGAAAAGAATATATTGGAAAGGGTCCAACAATGTTCCAATTGGGAGGCTAGAGGAAGTAAAGGCTGAGTATGTAGAAAAGGTGGGGTGGACACAGCTGGAGAATTATTCAAAAGTCATAAAATATCATGAGAAGATTGACATTTGTGAAGAAAATATTAGACTTAACTTGGAGGATATATTATAATGAAAGTGGGAGGCATATTTAAGGCAACAAAGATGAGTTTAGTACTTCCCAAAAACCGAGAACAGGAACTGGAATGATGCCACATGGATGGATTTCTAAGTATCAAAATATATGGATTTTGTATTTTAGGTTTCTAACTTTCTAGTCTCAATATAGCTTGGACCAAGTAATGATCACCTTGATTCTCAGCCTTTTGTTAACTAAAAGAAAAGGACATACCTACAAATAATTAATAAGAATATATCAAAGTTCATACTCACTAAGCTCAGTAGCACACACCTTTAATCCCAGCACCCAGAAGGTCAAGAGAGGAGGATCACTGTGAATTTGAGAGCATCCTAAGACTGCACAATGAATTACAGGTCAGCCTGGGCTAGAGCAAGACCCTACCTTAAAAAAACTTTTTTTTTTATTAGCCCTTTATGGTTTATTCAGTTCAATTTTTGAATTCATAAAACAAGAACATGGAGGCTACTGACTCAGGGAAGTTTTGTGTGTTCATGATAGTCCAACACCCTAACTTTTGGGTTAAAGTGCAACCAAGAACAAGAAAGTCTCTGATATTTGAAAAGGTACCCTAGACCCCATATCAATACTCATGCAAGTGCATGCTTCAATACCTGGCTTTATTTTATTTTATTTTTTTTAATATTTTTTTGTTGTTCATTTATTATTTATTTATTTGAGAGCGACAGACACAGAGAGAAAGGCAGATAGAGGGAGAGAGAGAGAATGGGCGCACCAGGGCTTCCAGCCTCTGCAAACGAACTCCAGACGCGTGCGCCCCCTTGTGCATCTGGCTAACGTGGGTCCTGGGGAACCGAGCCTCGAACCGGGGTCCTTAGGCTTCACAGGCAAGCGCTTAACCGCCAAGCCATCTCTCCAGCCCAATACCTGGCTTTATATGTCAGTGCTACAGATCCAAACTCAGGTCCTAAGGCTTAAGATCTATATTTTGGAATGCCAAAACTTAGAAAATAGCTTGCAATGGTTTCATAATTGTGATGATTAATCTTGTCAACATGACTGGACTTATAACTCAGGAGAAATTTATGGTCATGCCTTTTAGTCTATTTCCAGAAAGGTGCAACTAAGAACAGATGACCCATTCTGAATTTGGGAAGCCACATGGGATAGAATCTCATACCAAGTAAGAAGTTGGAGAGAGAGAGAAGAGCTCCAGCATTTATCTCTCTCTCCTTTCTGACTATGAAAGTACTGTGATCACATACTTCATGATCCTATCAGCATATGTTCTTACCATAATGAACTGCTTCCCCTCATACTGAAAATGAAAAATAATTCTTTCCTTGCTTAAATTGCTTTGGTCAGGCATTTTTGTGACAGCAATGAGAAAATTAAATAATTCAAATGGGGTTGTATATTTTAATCAATAAAGCTTCCTGAATTTTTTTTTCCCAATAAAATTCTCTTCATTTTACCATTTTCTCTAGTAGTTATTTATTTATTTTAATTGAGAACTTCATTGTGTGAACATCTTTCAAATTGGTTGTAGTCCCATCAGGTTAAACCCTTATGTTCCTTCTCTCTTACTAATATTCCTCTGAGGTCCCTCCTCTGTAGAGTTACCAGTATTTACTATGGGATTTTGGATACACCAGTCAGTCTCTGACTAGGGGACAATGTCTCACAATACACCTTCCTACTTTGTAGCTCTTCCTTGCTTCCCACTATGATTTCACAATGCTCCCTAAGACTTGGAGGGTATGTTATAAGTCAACTTCATTGTTGAGCAATCTCTATTTTACTGCTTTGATGAGTTTTGAGTCTCCTCAATATCTACTCTCATATACTTGAAAAAGGTTCTCAGGCTGACAGAGAAGCATTCATATTTAATGTGCCATTTCCTCTGTAATGTTTCCTGGGCTCTGGCAGATGTGATAAAGATAACTTGTCTCAAGCTAGGCAGTTGGCTTTCTTTTCTTGTCATACTTATTTATCTAGGGTCTCCATAGTATTTGCTGCCATCTGTACAAAAGACAATTTTCTAGCCAAAAGTGAGAGTAGTGTTATCAAACATAGAAATAGGGATAAACATAGACAATTTAAAGAACTGTTTGATGGGCATTTACTCTTATTTAGCCAAGAAACAATGGGATCTTCCCTGTAGTTTCTATGTCCTTCCACACCACAGGTTTGGTTTTCAGTACTATGAATGTCCCTGATATCCAATTAGAGAGAAGTTAATTATTGTGGGGATCCACAATCTGTGTGTCACTATTTCATCAGGGGATACATCTTGTTTGGCTGATTGATTTTGTAGGTTACAGGTCCACTGCTATCCCACAGCAGCTTGCAAAGTACTTTCAGCACTATGAGACCACCCAGCAGTAGTTGGCTTCCATCTCAGATCTAGCATGATTTCTCAATATCTTGTGACAGCAGCTTAAGAGGTCTCTAGCAATAGACTCTTGCAATTTAGATCTGGTGGATAACAAGTGGTTGGTCAGGAAGGATCATGACCTTCAACCCCCCCCCCCGCCCAAATCAGTGCAGACTTAGTAGCACCATTCCCTCTCAACTGAAATGAAACAAAAAAAAAAAAAACATAAAAACCAAAAATACACCAAAAAAAAAAAAAAGAACAAGTAAAGCTTTGTCAGTTAAATTAATGTTATGAAGAGCTACAGGCAATGTTTCTCTCAAATAACTATAGAAAACAGCGGACTGGCTTCATAAGAATCAGAAATCAGGATCCAAGAAGATCTGATATGAATGAGAGCAGTGCTATCCCATGGAATAGAGTCCAGAATGAGGGAAAAGTAAAAACGAAGCACATTTGTCTAGCCATACTAAGTTCACTTTTGTATCATCTTCTATACATACAGTTTTATTTCACATTGAAAATCAGTAAATATATTTAAGTTGTGATAATTCACATCATCTTATTTACCTAAAAATTAAAAACATCCACACTCATTTCAGGCATAGTGACTCATCTCTATAACCATCAGCACTCAGGAGGCTGAGGTAGGCGAATCACTGTGATTTCTACACAAGGTTGGGCCACAGACTGAGTTCCATGTCAGCATCCGATAGGGTGAGACTTTGTCTCAAAAAACAAACAAATAAAAATCCCCAAAGAGTGTTCATACCCAGAAAGCACTCCCCAGTTCCTTAGATCTTAAAAGGAAACAGGTCTTTAGCAAGAATGTTGTAAATTCCTGTGAAGCATCTTCAACTCTCCTTCTAAGAAAAGGTCAGTGTGCCAGTGTTCATTGATTACATCAGAAGCTATGCTAGTTCTCCTGAATTAGAGCTATAAATCCATAAAGTGCTCATCTCTAAGGGGTGGATGGGTAACTCAACTTCACAGCAATAGTTTAAAATGCTGTATGTAATACTATTCAATATTTTCCCCCAAAGCACTGAATTCTTAAAAATCTCACCGAACAGCCCTAACCTTCTTTCTGTAAGTGGTGTTTGCTCAGTAAATGAAAGTTGTAATTGAGAAGCTTCACCTTTGGCTTCCCTTTTTATTTTTCTATTTTTTAAAAAGGTGTTTGATAATAGTTTTTAATAATCTAAGAACTGAAATTCACAATATTAAAGAATGAAAGACAGAGAGAGAGAGAAAGAGAGCGTGCAAAAAAGTGTACTATGCATGCTGGTCAGCTTCCCCTTTGGAAATATCTGATCTCATTCTGTGTCAAACTCCATCTGTCCATGATGCTATTTTTAAAACTTGAAGAAGGAGGAAAGTCATTGATCTTAAATGATTTCTAAAAACCTATTTCCCCCCATACTTTGCCCATTATAAACTATAGGGATCAACCTACCCCCTGCTGATAAATGCCATAGTTTGAAAACACTAATCAAACAAGATAGTGAAATGATCAAAGCGTAGTAGTCTGATTCCCCCATTCAGTGTAGGACATATCTGTGAACTGAAGGAGAACAGGAGATTTCAAATAAAGACTAAAAGAACACTTTTAAAGCATTTCTTTTGTACTTGAAAATTTGTTCATTTTGAGCTATAAAAAATAAAATAAAATAAAATAAAACAGGGGAGCTAAAAGCCTCATAAATTCCTTTGATCTGGACATGGCAAGTTCTTAAAGAGAAAGTCTAAAAGGTTGCAGACTGTCTGCTGTTTTCTGAAAATTAGAAACCAATGAACCATCACCTCATGCTCCCCCTGCCTCCTCCCTACCACCTCCCACATGCTATGTATCCAATATATTTGAAGAAAAATAGACACTAGTATAAATGACTAAAGTGAGATCTAAACCCACTCAAATATTTCAACCAAGTATACAGGAATGTCTTATTCTTTGCCACTGTCAGACACATAGCTCTCCTGCTGAGCCTCTACTGGAAACATCCACATAAGTCAATGAGATCACTTCCTATGAATGGAAGGAATCTACGAATAGGCACAGCAACATTATCGGTGGTGGGGGGGGGAGGGGTGTAGCTACATGGCAGAAAGCTTCCCTCCCTTGTTGAAGCCTTGGATTCCATTCTGTACACAGGAACAAAAGAAGGCAACCTCAAATATTCCCTGCAGGCAAGAAGATAATATAAATTCATGAATGTGCTGAGTTTGAAGGAACAAAAGACTGGGTAGATAGGAGCATGTGGACCATTAAAGTACATACTAAGGCATTTAAATTCATTTAGAAATGTTAGAACTCTCTGCTGCTTAAACCAAATATGGCCAAAGCTAGACTTGATTGATATTTTCTTTCCTGTTTTAATTTGTCATTATCAAAATGAGATCCTTACACAAGCTTCAATAGTTTTATCTTTGAACTTGCCTCAAATACTTAATTATGGATACTGTCCTACCTGTAGTCTATTAAAAAAAAAATCTGCCTTTTAATACATCCTGGGTAACATGGACACACCACATTTTTGAGCAACATTTTAAATTCTAATTCTGAGCCATGAATTGTTATATTAGTAAATAAAAAGGCTACAATCGTTTTTATAGAGAACATTATCTGGAAATCTAAAAAGATCATAAAGTTCCAATAGCATCTCTCCCAAAAAAGTGCAGTTTTCTTTGTATTTTTACACCTTTCTGTGTCTGTGGTTCTGCATTAATTTTGCCTTGTTATTACCTCTTGAATTTAAAATTAACTATATTCGAGTACCTTTTACAAATATTACTGTTGTATAACATGTTTTAATAGGGGGGATATATAAGCTATCAACAAATAGCCCATATCCAAAAGTTAAAAAAAAATGTTAGCAGAATACTAGAATACACTTCATAACAAATTTATAGTGGATACCAAGTGTAATAGGCAAAAGTAACATTTTAGATTAGCACAAGGGAAGTGACAAAGAGAGTAGTAGCCACATTCAAGTAAGATTTCGTACTTTCATAAAACAAGCACCACTCCCAACAGATGTAATTGTATTGAAGATTCCATCCACCATTCTTTGAGTGGTATATAGGACACAGACAGGCAAATCCCAGGACCATGTCTTCAACACTGGATGATACTACTCTGTAGCAACTGATTTAGCAGGGTTTATCTAAAACTTACATGAACTTTTCAAGTTCTTTTGAAAGTGGACATTTTAGAAATTCAAGAAAATAATAATCTCAGAGACATATACATGACACATGGAAAAAATCATAAATTAATACATAAATATGTATATACACACATATATAATATATATCCACTATATCTGTAAATAGGAAAATTAAGGGCTGAATGGTAGATAATCTTTCATATACACTGTTAATATGAAGGCTTAGTAAGTGTTGGGTGTTATTTAGTTATAGACTGATTTCCCCTCTGCATTATGTTCTTGGATCCAAATTTCCACTACTTTCTTTAAAGGATGTAAATTATACAGATTTATGGTTGTGGCCCACTCCACTATGAACTCACCTTTGCTGATTGTGATAGAAATTAGCCATTTCCAAATAAAGACATACTGGAAGCACTAGGTGTTACAATCCAACTCATAGCTCTAACACAAAAATACATGCATATCATTCACATGTACACACATATATGCATATGCATGTATATACATTTGCAGTTATGTTGTTTTTAATAACGTAAATATCCATCACTAAGTGCATGAATACAATAAGCCTCCAGAGAATGAATGAAGTTGTTAAGCAAGGAGTAGAAGCATAGATTCATAATCCAAGCACTCAGGGTATTGAAACAAGAAGATGGCAAGTTTGAGCCAGCCTGGGATACTTAGCTCAAGTGTGTTAACAAAGGAACAATAAAATCACCTCCATCATGAACGCCAGTGATAAAAAGAAACAACTCTGAAACTATGACATAATCTGATCACTTTCTACACTGGCTCTATTCTAAGTTATTGAAACATTATTTATTTTTTTTCTCTCAAGGTTGATTGAGTGAGCTTTCTGTAACTTACCATTTGAAGAGTCCTGGTAATTATCAAAAGTAACATTTACTCCAAACCTTCAAGGTTAGAGGAGAAAGTTGGGATCTGTTAAATGCATAACTAAATTCAATCCCTGCAATGCTTCTATGACATAAATATTCTCAGTTTATTAATTGGAAATCAATGTATAGCAGAGTTTAATTAATTAAGAAATAATTAAGAAAGTTCAGGCTGTAACCCCCTGAAATGCTCTATGAGGAAAATTAGCATTTCTATAATCAGGTCTCAGAAAATCCACCTAACCAGAAGTAAACAAAAACCTAAGAAGTAAACAAAAACCTACCAAGATGAAATTTGTGATATTAAACAATAAATGGATAATGGATGAAATAAAAAATGAACTTGCAAAATTCCTGGAATTGAATGACAATGAGAACACATCATACCAAAACTTATGGGACACAATGAAGGCGGTCCTCAGGGGAAAATTCATATCATTCAATTCCTTCATAAAAAAGACAGAAAGATCCCAAATCAATAACCTAACCATCCACTTAAAGGCACTGGAAAAACAAGAAAAATCCAACCCAAACAGCTCCAGAAGGAAAGAAATAATTAAAATCAGAGCAGAAATTAATGAAATGGAAATCAAGGAAACAATTAAGACAATTGATAAAACAAAGAGCTGGTTCTTTGAAAAAATAAACAAGATTGACAAACCCCTGTCCAATTTGATCAAGAAAGAAAAAAAAAAGGAGAAGCTTCAAATTGACAATTCAAAATGAAAATGGAGAGATCACAACAGACAAAAGTGAAATTGGGAGAATCATCAGGAATTATTTATTTTTTTTTTAATTTTTTGTTCATTTTTTATTTAGTTATTTGAGAGCGACAGACAGAGAGAGAGAAAGACAGATAGAGGGAGAGAGAGAAAATGGGCGCGCCAGGGCTTCCAGCCTCTGCAAACGAACTCCAAACGTGTGCGCCCCTTGTGCATCTGGCTAACGTGGGACCTGGGGAACCAAGCCTCGAACCGGGGTCCTTAGGCTTCACAGGCAAGCGCTTAACCGCTAAGCCATCTCTCCAGCCCTCATCAGGAATTATTTTAAAAACTTCTACTCCATACAACTGGATAATGTGGAGGAGATGGATAAATGCCTGGATGCATACCATCTATCAAAGCTAAACTCAGAGCAGATTAATCACCTCAATGAACCCATCACACTCATGGAGATTGAAAAAGTAATAAAAAACCTCCCCCCAAAAAATGGCTTCTCAGATGGCTTCTCAGCTGAATTCTATCAAACCTTCATGGAAGAAATCAAACCAATCTTCCTAAAACTGTGCCACACAATTGATGAACAGGGAAAGCTACCCAACTCCTTTTATGAAGCTAGTATCACCCTAATTCCAAAACAAGGCAGAGATGCCACAAGAAAAGAATACTACCAGCCTATTTCCCTGATGAACTTAGATGCAAAGATCCTGAACAAAATACTCGCAAACCGAATCCAACTACACATCTAAAGCATTATCCACCTTGACCAAGTGGGATTCATCCCAGGAACACAGGGGTGGTTCAACATATGGAAATCTGTCAATGTAATACACCACATAAACAAGGCTAAACATAAAAACCACATGATCATTTTGACAGATACAGAAAAGGCCTTTGACAAGATACAACATCACTTCATGATCAAAACACTGGAAAGCATGGTTGGTTCACATCTTAATATAATAAAGGCAATATACAAAGCTCCAAAGGCCCAAATAATACTTAATGGAGAGAGACTGGAGGAATTCCCATTGAGATTAGGAGCAAGACAGGGTTGTCCTCTCTCACCTCTGCTTTTCAATATAATACTGGAAATCCTAGCTCAAGCAATAAGACAGGAGAAGGAAATAAAAGGGATATCATTTGGAAAGGAAGAAGTTAAGTTAGCTCTATTCACCGATGATGTGATTGTATATGTAAGAGACCCAAGAGACTCCATCCCAAAACTCCTGAAGGTGATTAACTCCTATAGTAAAGTAGCAGGATACAAAATCAATGCACAAAAATCAGTAGCATTTCTACATGCAAATGACAAAGATACAGAGAAAGAAATAAAGGACATAGTCCCATTTTCGATAGCAACAACAACAACAAAAATACCCTGGAATAACATTAACCAAGGAAGTGAAAGATCTATACAACGAAAACATCTTAACCAAATGGAAGTAGTAAAATTTCAAAAATCTGGCACTACTATTAAAAAAATTTTTTTTCTATCATTTTCTATGGACAATAGAAAATTACTAATGTATGGACAGAGTTAGAAGTACCAAATCTTTTTTGAAACAGATTTTGAAAACCAGACTAAATCAATTAGTTGATATATTGTATATCTCTAATTCAAAGATGTTCATTTTGGACTTAAGTCATTAGGTAAGAGAATTAATTGAAAAATCTAGAGCTGATTCATGAATTGATGCAATTTCCCTTTACAGTCATTGAATAAGATGTCATTATTAAGAAGTCTAGTTTGATTACAAGTAGAGGGTAGTGGCTGGACTCAGGTGTCCTCCATAAACATAGGTGTTCTGAATGCTAGGTTCCCAGCTGATGGAGATTTGGGAATTAACACCTCCAGGAGGCAGTGTATTGTTGAGGGTGGACTTATGGGTGTTATAGCCAGTTTCCCCTTGCCAATATTTGACATACTCTCCTGATTCTATTATCCACCTTATGTTGGCCAGGGGGTGATGTCCATCCTCTGCTCATGCCATTGTTTTGCCCTGCCATCATGGGGCTTCCCCCTTGAGTCTGTAAGCCAAAATAAATCTATTTTTTACCACAAGCTGCTATTGGTTGGGTGATTTCTACCAGCAATGCAAACCTTACTGCAACAGTAAAGTACCGAGAGTGGCATTACTGCTAGACACTTGACTGTGTAGTTTTGACCTTTTGGAGCTGAGTTTCAAGAGGAATGTGAAAGGATTTGAAACCTTGGCCTAAGAGATTCCTTGCAGTGCTATAAGTACAGATTGATGGACTCTTCTGGTCAGTGTTGAAAGACCTGAATGCAGTAAGAACTATGGACTGTGAGGTTTGGCTTATGAAGGTAAGAAAGAACTTTGACTGGACTGGTCTAGAAGCAGTTTGTGTGAGAGGCTTGATGTTATGCCTATGTCCTGAAAACTTGTGCAGGGTTGCTTTGTGTAGAAATAGAATGGAGTGAGCAGAGGGATATGGCACAGAAATAAAATCTTTGGTCTCAAAATTTTATCCATTCAGCTGCAATTATATGCAAGATTACTACCACTGAGATTGGGCCAGCTGACCTACATTGGGACAACAGAAAAAATGCACAGTCTCAAAGGGGCCTGAATGCTCAAGGAGTGTCCTGTTCTTCACAGTGTGCTTTATTTCCCCCTGGGTTTACAAATTGGGACCCTACCTTTTATTATGGAGTATTAAATTGCAGGAAAGGGATAATTATTGAGTTGCAATGTGGTTTTGTATTTCGAAATGGACATGGGCAGTGTGAAGCAGGTTTTCTGGATACCTGCATGCAGACCCAGTGGAGCCATGAGGATGAACCTTGGGTTGCAGTGGATAACCAATGGAGATGCTGAGACTATGAGATGGCTGCCAAGGATAGTTGTCAGCCTGGATAAAATTTTCTAGGACTGTGAGTAGTCTAGCTGGAGGGGCATAAGTGGAAATACAGAGTCTTATTGCTGGTTATTAGTATCAGACTTGGAAACTTGTCACTCACTGACTAGACTTGTTGGAGCTACAGAGTTTGATGTTTGCCCTGGTTGTTTTAAATCTTATATTGGTTGAATATATCTTTACTATGCTCAATGTCATCTTTTGCAGTTTTTTGTTTTTTTTTTTTTTAATCACAAAAAAGTCTCATAGTATTTTAAGTCAGGAATAGCTTTGTGTTGGGTGGCAAATCTATCTTTACCATCTGCTAGCAGGACTTGATTTTACAAGGCATAAATGACTTTCTCATCCAAACTCTAGCCCCAGATTTACTACTTCCTGTATGGTAATCATGAATTCTAATTTTCCTAAGGAAAAGATATTCAGAAAAGAATTTTTATGACTTTTCCCCATGCATTGTCATTCTCATATGCTCTGCTTAATTTGAATTGAAATATGAGAATAAAACCAATATACCTTTTCTAGGGTCTATGTTACTTTTGGGTTCCTAGTTCCCCTCTCCTCCTGCCTAATCAAGATTACCATTATATGGGCTAGAGAGATGGTTTAAGGTGCTTACTTGCAAAGCCTAAGGACCCAGGTTTGATTTTCCAGGGCCCACATAAGCCAGACATACATGGTGGTCATGCATCTGGAGTTTGTTTGCAGTGGCTAAGATAACCTAGCATGCCAAATTTTCTCTCTCTCTCCCCCATCTCTCTCACTAATCAATAAATAAAAATAAGTTTATAAAAGATTACTATTCCAGTAATTAACACCTTTAAACACTTTACTATTCATTTCCCTTTAGTACTTTATATAGCACATTACTCTTTCTTCTGTCTGAAAAGTTCATTCTCTTGACTTTAATTCCAGCTTTTCTATTCCATTTACATGGAAATCTCTTTGGTTTATGCATTGTGGGAGCAGCAGTCAGTTCCTTTTGGGGGTGGGAACACCTCTGGGCATGGTATCTCAACCTGTGGCTCTTACAATCTTTCTGCCCCCTCTTCTACAAAATTCTCTTAGCTGTGGTGGATGAGTTTTAAGTCTACATAAGTGATGAGCTCTTAGGAGCCTCTGGATCTATGCTGTGATTGGTGGTGAGTATCCTGAGGGTTTGTCTCTTACAACCTGAGGCTGACTATGAGGTTCAGCATAGCAGCAGCACTCTTGCTAGCCTTCTCAACTCCTCTGTGGCTCCAGCTGTGGCTTGGCTGAAGTGTGAAGGGTAGTTTATTAACTTTTTTATTCTATAAAATAATGAAGAATTATCATTAAAGTAGCCTGCAAAATATTTTAGTAACTGATGAGTACATATAATTATTTGCTCTTAAAATATGAAAAAAAAAAAAGAAATTTATGAAAAAAAAATGTAGTTGAGTTGGGCCTGCTGACTCACACCTGTAATCCCAGCACTCTGGAGGCAGAGGTAGAAGGAACACCACGAGTTCAAGGCCATCCTGAGACTACATAATACATTTCAGGTTAGCCTGGGCTAGAGTGAGATCCTTCCTCAAAAACACAAACAAACAACAACAATAGCAACAACAAAACAATGTAGCTTGGAGCTGGAGAGATGGCTTAGCAGTTAAGCGCTTGCCTGTGAAACCTAAGGACCCTGGTTCATTGCTCAATTTCCCAGGACCCATGTTAGCCAGATGCACAAGGGGGCATATGCATCTGGAGTTCATTTGCAGTGGCTGGAGGCCCTGAAGCACCCATTCTTTCTCTCTCTCTGCCTCTTTCTCTCTCTCTGTCTGTCACTTTAAAATAAATAAACAAAAATATTTTAAAAAATAAAATAAAATAAAATAAAGACGTAGCTTGATGAAAAAGTACAGAATACTGTTGAAATGGCCATTATATTTTAAATAATAAAGGTAATATCTTCTTTTAGGAGGGAGTAGCATGTTCTGAATTCAAATAACGTTTGGTAATATACTTATTCAATTGTTTTAATAATTGCTTTAAAATAGCTTATTTAAAATTATCTTAGTTTCCATACATAAAATATACTGTAAAAATAATTTCTCTAAGTACCATGATTGATGTTATCTTTTGATTAGAGGGCAAATAGAATAATATGCATAAATATAAATCATCAAAACATCAACTTCCTTCTAATTCATTTATATGTGACATCAAACCCACCCTTTGATTAAAAAGACAGAGGAGGTTTTTGATGATTTTGAACTTATGAGTGAAATTATAAGAACTTAAACTATTATTCTTAACGAATAGTTCATTTTAATGAATATTACATAGCTTTCAAGAAAACTAAAATTCAAAAGCACATCAAAAGAAGAGATAGGAACACTTTTACAAGGCATATATATGCCTCTATTTATGTTGGTGTAACACTAAGTCTTCCAGATGAAATTGCCAGTTGATTTCTTTTACTCTAAATGATTATATCTCTCACTGTATACATGTTGTTTAAACAAAAATATTTGGCATATAGATTTCAGATTATTTTAAGCAATCTGGTTTTAAGCCAATGTTTCAGCTGCCACACTGTAATGAGAGGAATCAAATTATTATTGTTTTGGTCCTTTGTTTACACTTAACATTTTCTGGTTCTAAGGCAGAGATATTGTGATGGTTTGATTCAGGTGTGAGTAGAGGGATATGGAACAAAAATGAAATCTTTGGGCTCAAACTTGTGCCTGTTCAGCTGCATTTATATGAGAGATTATAACAATTGAGGTTGGGCCTGCTGGCCTGCATTAGGACAACATAAATAATGCAGTCTTTTGAAGGGGCCTGAATGCCCAAATGAATGCCTGTTCTTAAAAGTCTGCTATATTCTCCCCCAAGCCCCCAGGATTAACAAATTAGCACCATACTTGGTATTATGAAGCTTAAGAAATACAGGAAAGGGTCACTGAGTTTGCAATATGGTCTTGTGTTTTGGAAGTGGCTATGGACAGTGTAAAGCAGGTTTGCTGGGTGGCCCACATGGAGACCTAGTGGAGTCGTGAGGATGAACCATGGGTTGCAGTTAAGACCCAGTGGAGATGCTGGGACCACACCGCAGCTACTAAGGAGAGCTGCCAGCCTCAGATGAATTTTGCCAAGACTGTATGTAGCCTGGCTGGAGGGGCAGAATTGGAACTCTAGAGACTTGTTCCTGGTTAGAATTATCAGACTTAGAGACCTGTCACTGGCTAGAGTTGTTGGACTTGAAGCTACAGAGCTTGATGTTTGCCCTGGTTGTTTTAAATCTTGTATTAGTTGAATATTTCTTTGCTATACCCAATGCCATCTTTTGCAGTGTGAGTGTTTATTCTGTGCCATTAGGTGTTCTTAGGAGATTTTTTGATATTATGGCTCAGTTAAAATATCTTAGACTATGGGAGTGTTTTAACATCACTAGGACTAATAACAATTATGGAGACTTTTAAAATTGGACTGAATTCCTTACATTTTATGTCATGTATGATTATCAGTTTATGGGGGCCAGTGGCAGAATTTGGTGGTTTGATTCAGGTGTCCCCTATAAACTTAGGTTTTGAATGTTAGGTTCCCAGCTGATGGAGCCTTACAAATTAACACCTCCTGGAGGCAATGTATTGTTGGGGATGGGCTTATGAGTATTATAACCAGATTTTCCTTTCCATTGTTGAGCACACTCTCCTGTTGCTATCGTCTACCTGAAGTTGGCCAGGAGGTGATGTTCATCCTCTGCTTATGTTGTTATTTTCCCCTGCCATCATGAAGCTTTCCCCTTAGTCTGTATGCCAAAATAAACATTTTTCCCACAAGCTGCTCCTGGTCATGTGTTTTCTGTCAGCAAATTGAACCTGAGTGCAACAGATAGTTTTTAAAGAATTAACATTCAAGAACAAATATAACTTGCTCCAGAAAAGTCTAGTAAGTACTAACTACATTACTCAGCTGTCCAAAGTGAAGAACTAAAACATCAAAATAGTATCTACTTAAAGACTATGATAATAATTATTTATTTGACAAACTATCATAACCTATGAAGTAAAAATATGTTATATCAATAAAACCAACCTGAAGTGATGGAAATATTTAATTAGCTTTCTGAACTGTATTTGTGTCTGTCAATTACTTCAGTTATACCACAGAAACATGAAAACAAATCGGTATTCAAGTTCAGCCCACAGTACTATGAAACAAGCTATTCATAAGCAAGGGATAAATTATTTAAATTGGATATAAAAGACAGAGACAAATAAAAATTTTAAAATATTTTTAGTATTTTATTTATTTATTTTTATTGGTGAAAGAGAGATAAAGGCAGGCAGGTAAAGAGAATGGGTGTGCCAGGTTCTTGAGCTACTACAAATGAACTCCAGAGGCATGAACCATCTTGCATATCTGGCTTACATGGGCACTGGTGAATAAAACCCGGGTCCTTAGGTGTTACAGGCAAGCATTGTAACTTCTAAGCAATCTCTGAGGCTCCACAGATGATATTAATAATAGTTCAAAGTAGACAAAGGAGAAATATATATAGGATACTCTGAGAATCATAAAGACAGATGGGATTAAAGCCAGGAAGAGTGTATTGGTACAAGAATGTTCATCAACTCCATGTATAAATCAGGTCCTGACTGTGAGTTTATTTTCCAGTAGAATATGTTTTATAAATGATATTCAACAACTTAATTGATGTCTATTAGGCTTCCAAGCTTTCAATCTCTTATATAAATAAAGGTCGTAGAAATATCCTTTGACTATATTTAAATATATTTACAAAATAAAACTTTTATTTATAAAATAAGATATTTCATTTTTGCCTTTTCTAATATATGCAAATATAATATGAGTCCTATTTAAATAGGAATTTAGAAATCAATTGGTAAAAAATATGTGTTTTGTCCTCAAATATTCAAAATCATAAATGTAATCATTTTAAGAACATATATTTTCTTAAATTTTCTAAAATGAATAAACACAGGATATTGTAAGCATTGTACTTACAATTATCTTAATATTTTCAGAATTTCTAGATCCATTGTTCTAATGTGATATGTTATTGGTGTCTTGTATAAATGGAGCAATATTGTAGGCATGAGGAAATATGCAAGGGAGAGTCTTAAGCTAAAGGAAGACTGAGATAATGCCCAGTTATTAGAAACAAAGAATGTTTCTCCTTCTGTACTATAGGCAATACGTGGGTGATGCAATATTGGAGAAATACAAAAAGAAGATATGAAATTTTTCTCTTCATGTCTTCCATAGGGGTGTGGTGGGAAATGGGTGGGATTAAGGACTTTATTCTTCAATTTACCAGCCACAGTCTAATTCAATGATCCTCATACTAAATATGTAGACACAAAAGGCTCAATTATGAAAAGATAGAAGTCTAATATCGGACTTATTTTAGAAAATCCTATATAGTATAATTTACTGATTACTGTAGCCATCTGATGCATGTAGAAAGGAGACTTACACCATGTTTGATGCTTCAACATTGACCAAAAATACAGTCACAGTCTAAACATCTGGTATCTACTTTAGTGTGTTAAATTGTGACAACATAGATTAGACAGAATAAAAAAAAATAGAAGCCAATATGAAAGATGTTATAATTCTAATCTAACATTTCAACTTTAAAACTGTCTGAGCTTTCAAATAATGTTACCATTATGTTGTTGTTTGAGGAAGAAATGGTATGATTAGTTTCCAAACAACTTCCTTGTATAATACATCCTGTGAAAAAAATTATATTGCTTTCCCTGGGTCTTTAAGACATTTTATGATTTATATGCAGCATATATTCTTAAAATATAACTATACTTGGGAGAGAACCTATTTTATTTTTAATTAGATAAACTTATGATTAACATCTGGTATGATTTTGTGAGAGATAGATTGGAAAGGTGATTTCCTCTACTGATTTGGAAAACAAAGTGAAATTAAAGACATGTTCCAGGTTTTATGACTATATTTAGTTGTAAAAGACAAGACCTCTTTTGATGAAAATACCATGTTTTAAACTTGGAATATGTTGTTTTCATTTCTATTTGATGATGATCTAATTCACTATCAGTTACCTTAGTTATGTTTTGAGGATTTTTGAGTAAGATTTTTGAACATGTAAATTTGATATTGAACATACTTTTATTTCAAGTATAAATGGTAATGACTGATAGTGATAAATTACAGTTCAACCTGGGACAAAGTCCTATAATTGAGCAGGACAATGGACTAAAAAAAAAAAAAAAAAAGATGGAGGCTGAAAATATGGCTCAGCAATTAAGTCAATTGCCTGCAAAGCCTAAGGATCCAGGTTCAATTCCCCACTATAAACATAAGCAAAGATATGCATGGTGGAACATTTGTCTAGAGTTCATTTGAATTGGCTAAAGGCCATGTTCCACCCATTCTCTCTACCCCCCTCTCTCTTCCTCTTTAAAAAATAAAATAAAAAATAAAAATGCAGAAGATGGAATATTAATCTACTGATATAGATTCTTCATTTTCTTAGCTCAAGAGGGCTGGCAGTTCACATACATACACGATGATCTTAAGGAGTGATTTTCTAATCTATTACTTTAATTTTAAAGTATTTTAAATTGGGTTTTAACAAGCCCAGTGCTCTACATTTTTATTTATTTGTTTTATTTATTTGACAGAGAAAGAGGGAGAGAGAGAGCATACAAATGAATGGATGTATCAGGGCCTCCAGTCACTGCAAACAAACTCCAGATGCATGCGTCCTGTTATGCATCTGGCTAATATGGATCCTGGGGAATTGAACCTGGGTCCTTTGGCTTTGCAGGCAAAGGCCTTAATCAGTAAGCCATCTCTGCAGCCCCCAATGCTCTACTTTTAAAAATAAGCAATTTTCTTTTTTAAAATATGCTTTCATATCTGATTATTTTTACATAAAGTTTATTTGTTTCTCATCATTCTTAAAATAAAAAATACATTGCAAAAATATTATTTACATTTTATTTCCAATATTTGTTTTTAGAATGTCAATTCTAAGTCTGAACAATGTTACACATGTTTAAGCCCTGAACTTTGAAAGCAGTGACAGGAGGATTGCCACAAATTTAAGAGTGGCCTGACCAAAAAAGATCAGCCAGGACTACCCAGGAAAACCTTTCATCAAAAAAAATATATATATATATCATTTCAAAAAACACTTATTATTCTTTTACTTCTAATAATAATTTTGTAAGGGAATATTAACATAATATAGTTTAGGTTTATCACATTTGTTCCAAGCATTATTTTCAGTAAATGCACCTTGACAGATACCTGAAAATCATTCAAATTCTTTGTCTTATTTATACTTATTTCCAGTCAAATTACCAGCAGGGACCATTAGAGCAAAGCTGCATCTATTTCATGTAGTAAAGAAAATGACAAAATAAACTAGACTCAAATATCCAGTGTTTGCCTCAAAATCTATTATGTTTGAATTTTTTATCTTTTATTTTTATTTATTTATTTGAGAGAGAGAATGAGAGAGAATGGTCGTGCCAGGGCGTCCAGCCACTGCAAACAAACTCCAGATGCTTGTGCCCCCTTGTGCATCTGCCTTATGTGGTTCCTGGGGAATCAAACCAGGGTTCTTTGGCTTTGCAGGCAAGCACCTTAACTGCTAAGCTATTTCTCCAGCCCTTAAAATTATTTTTTGAATGCTATCTTGGATAATTAGAGGTTTCTATAATTTTATTACTTTACATGCTTCAAATAAAGACAGCTGTTGACTTCATTTAAAATGTAGCTAGTTATAACATTTTTAAAAGTTGGGTTATATTTCTTAATTTTATTTGTGTTACAAATACCTAGTTTGAAAGAATATACAAAGTTTTACATGTGAAAAAAGTAGAATTATTTAACATCAAATAATAATAAATTATAATTTTAGTATGTGTATATAATTGATGCCTAAAACTATCTAATTATTTCTAGTTGCAAGATTGAAAGGAATATGCTTATAAACAAGTTTTAGAAAACAGAAATAAATTATAAATCACATCCAACATATAATACTTATAAAACAAAAACAAGCAAAACATTAAAAAAAATTCTCAAGGAACATTTCCATATAATGGTGCTTCTATGCCTGTGGAATCAGAGCAAGTTCATTCCAGGTAAATGAACAACTTTCTGAGGCTTCTGGCTTGCCTGGTAAGACAAGATGACTAAGACGCCAAAAGGATAACCAATAGACAATAAAAGCTTCTGGCCTGAAAATGCTCAGCATTTCAAAATTACAGAAGTGTATACAATGTGTGACTCACAACATCTCCCACAGTTATAGCACCACATACATAATGGTGGACCTGTAAGAGCTCATCAGGTAGTGATGTCACAGCTACGGTAAGTACACTCCTTTATTCTCTCACAATGACAAAATGGCCTGATGACTCATTTCTCAAATGTGGTCCCAATGATGAGTGGCACCTGAAGGAGAGTCACTTAAGCCAGTGTCTAAAGCTGGCTAAGTGCTTTCACGTGTAATTTGGAGCAAGGGGTTGACATCAGCCATCAAAGTACCCTGTCCATGTGTTTGATCTTTGGAAGGACTTTGCAGTTCTTTCTGATTTCTTACAAATAGGTGACGTGGATACTTCAGGCTCTGAGTCCTGCCCACTCCCTGCTGCTGCTGGGCACTGAAGTTTGCTGGGCAGTAATGGTCACTTCTCTTGTCGTCTTTGTTTCTTTTCTTAAATTTGTTTTGCATAGGAACATAGATTATTGCTTGCTTTGGACAAAAAGGCTTCAAGCATGCTGTTTATGTTCTAGCAAGGATATTTAGCCTCAGCTCTGGGAATATTAACATACAAAACTGTTCAGTGTAGGTAACTATTCCTTACAAGTCTTATATATGCAGACATTTAAAAAAAAATCCTGGATACAGCTGATTCCAACAATGAAAAAAATGACTCTGTATAGATTAGAATTGATCCTTAAAAAGGTAAAACAGCAGAGTATGGTGGTGCATGCCTTTAATCCCAGCACTCGGGAGTCAGAAGTGGGAGGATTGCCATGAGTTAAAGGCCATGCTGAGACTACGCAGTGAATTCTAGGTTAGCCTGAGCTAGAGGAGAGCCTACCTCTAAAGTCCCCCCACCAAAAAAAGGAAAAACATATCACTATATATATGTATCTATATAATTTGTTGTTGTGTTTTTAAATTTATTTATTTGAGAGCAATAGACAGAGAGAGAGAGAATGGGCATGCCAAGGCCTCCATCCACTGCAGAGGAACTCCAGACGCGTGCGCCCCCTTGTCCATCTGGCTAATGTGGGTCCTGAGTAATTGAGCCTCGAACCCAGGTCCTTAGGCTTAAGCACTTAATGGCTAAGCCATTTCTCCAGCCCCACTTTATATTTTATGTAAAGTTATAGAATGATTATCTTGCAGAAAATAAAAAATAAGAGGCTGATGTGTAATAAAGAACTATTACAAATAACTAAAGAAGCATTATCAGCTGTAGAAATACTTAAAGCAGTGAGCATCCCTTCTGCCTCAATGTAGTGTTATATCCAGAGTACAGTCAAGTCCCCTCCCCCATTATTTAAACTGTATAAACTATAATTTTAGTAAATCAAGCAAAGAGCTAATCAAGTTTTGATTTGCTAATTACTTCTCAATTTGATTAGAGCTGGCAGCTAATCACCTGTGGAAGCTTAAAGTCAATCTTTCACTCACATTTGCAAATCAAGACTTCAATGTAGAACAAAATTGGGAGTATAACATAGAAGTTCTTTGTGTGATAACAAATAATTAATTTCTCCTTGTTGCCTCTGTTTAAAAGGAAAATTTTTTCTTACATGCTTCAACAAGTTGAATAATGCATGCAGTGTACCATCCTATCCTGGAGGAGAAAAAACAAGCTAGTTTCATACAATTTTGTGAAACAGCCCATGTTATGCCAAGAAAGCATGCATGCTACATTAAGCAAGCAAAATATAATTCAAAATCACAATTCTGATTTTATGGTCAGCAATAGTTTGCAGAAGAACTATCTAACAAGAAATTGAAACACAAATAATCAATATAATTGTTTACAATCAAAACCAATTTTCTACAATATATTTAAAAATCATTATATACCTAAGACAATATCTCCTTGAAAAATATGCCAAGATAGGGCCAAAGATTCCATAGTCATTTAAACTCCACAAGGGAAAACATCATGATGAAACATTATGAGAAGAAAAATGAGTCAGATGACTTGGTTCTAATTTCAGAGAAAATGTCTTTCACAGTCACTTCCCCAATACTATATTTAAATTATATTGTGTTACAGAGTTCTGTCTATCTTTGTCATTTTTCTGCTCCTGTCACAATTATGCAACTTGAAACTTGCTTGAATATTCTACATAGAATAATGAGTCATCTTTTCTATGAGCAGTTTCATTATTACTAAAACCTTATTAATAGTATTTCCGAGCACTATTTTCACAGATAGAGTCCTATGAAAGTTTGTTGCAATTATCTTGTGAAGTAAGGTTTTGTGATCATACAATGGATTTTTTTTCTAAAAACTTTGCCAACATAATTGATTGAATTTTTACTTTTTCCATATTCATCTAATTTCAATGAAAAGCAACATCAGTCTTTGTCTGAGAAGATTTTTCTATCAGATTATTTTTCCTGTGTGATTCTTTGATAGTCCAGTTACTAATTTTAGTAGCAGTATTATTCATCTAATGCATCAGAACACTGGGTACACAGCAATAGTAAGGGTAGCACCGTTCTCACTGATCTTGGGCAAAGTCACAGATGACTTCTTCTATAATAGTTTTTGTCTATCCTTCCATTTATATCTGAGCCCGTAAAATGGATTTCTAAGTTCTATTTTGAAGGTCAAACAGATGGCATTCTCCAGAACTGCACTGAGTCAAAATGCTTCATTTATACATACACTCAAGCCTTCACAACTGGCATCTTTTCCAAATGAAGTTCAAAGGAAACAAGTAATTTCTGATATTATACCTGATATTTCTAAACAACTCTAGCCTATTTTTTTTTTCTCTCCCAAATAAAATTTATGGAAAGAACAGCACAGGAAACCTAAGAATGTAGGCTGTTTCAATTGATTTTAATTTTGTTTTAAAATGTCTAGATCTCACTATTCCCTCTTTTACAGGAAAACTATGAAACTATATAACTTACTCCAAAGGCCAAAATAAGATGGCATTTTTCCCTATAATTCTATAGTTCTGTGTTTTGTGATGCTAGAAAGTAGACAAAAAATACAGAGGTGCTTACATACATACATGAAAAAACATCCATAAATCTCTATGTGTCTCTATCTCTATAGATATGATGATAATCAACTGACTTGCTTAAACAATATTTTATTTTTAAGGAGAGATAAAGTATGAGCTCAGCAGAGCCATTCAGACAGACATCATTGACAATAATCCCCTTTGCCCCATGCATCCATTTTGGCACTTGGATAATGATGATCCATCATTTTACCAGAGTTTCCTCTGTTGACACCTTGATATCTTTAGAAAACATTCAATTTCTTCAATCTGTTGGTTGGGCTACGATTAATTTGGCACAGTCTTGCTCCAACTAACAAGTTCTAGCCTCCAGACACACTAAATACTTTGTTCTTCTCTATAGAGGCTGTGCTGTAGGATATTTTGTAGTCTCTATGCTGTGTGGAACACTGATCATACTTCTTCAGCCGTCATGCTCTAAGTGGCAATAATCAACTAAATGCCATCTCCTCTATATAATCACTTAGGGGAACTTGGCATGTGGTTTTGTATAATTTTCATTCACTTATGTTTTGAAGGGTGGCACCTAATTATAGAAGAACCCTTGGTTCTGGAATAATACCTTCAACCAATTTCTCTCAACCATTTTTTTCTCTTTTTATTCATTCAACATTCGTAAAGCTGTGAAAGTTATGACATCTTACTTAGAAGCATGCATATAAAAATGAGATTTGTGATGTGCACTCTCATGGTATATAAATAACAAAGTAAGTAGATAATGACAATACTTGTTCTTGAGTATTATGGTAGTGAAACACATAGTATTCCAAGGGCAGGAAAATAGCAGAAGACCAACAAATGGTGCAGAGCATTGAAGTTCACAGTCTTTCCACAGGTGCTAAGACACTGCCTGATCCTTAGACTCTTGTTAAACATGTCTTAAATTAATCGATGATTGAACTAATGGAAGAATGCTAATCTGGATACATAGTCCCATTTTCTGTAAAATATTTTGTTTTTGCTATCTTCAAAGATTCTCTTTTCAGTATTTTATCATTTTCTCATGACTTGTTTTGGGTTATATGCATCTTTTAACACTTGCTTGTCTTAGTCAAAACTTTGACGCCCTGCCTATGCTAGGAAATATTCCTTATTCAAGACTTCATTTACTTCCATGTCAATGTCTACTCCAAAAACGTTTTTCAATTACATACCTAATGTGAAGTTAAGACAGTTTCCAGTTTCCAGGAGAGAAAGAAGATTGAAGAACATGTTCAAATTCCATGAAATATAGTAATATAAATAATATTTGTGAAATTCTGTATATACCAACTGAACTTATGACCTGGCAATGCTAATGAGAATAAAAGGAGAAAACTTCTCAGCAGACTATGATTTTTTCCCTGGATGGATGTCTTTTTTCACTGTGGGGTCAGGAAGGCTTCAGTCACTGTGGGATAGCTGGGGTACCATGCCTCAGGATAGTCCTACCCATTCTGTGGCCCTTATAATTTTTTCTGTTTCCTCTTTTCCAATGATCCTTATACCAATAGCTAGAAAATTTTAAATTCATATACTTGCAATTATATTAATAATTACAAAATATTTTTCATATTTAATAATTTCTTAGAGAAGTGTAATATGCTATGTGTTATAATTCATTGAAAATATGAGTCTTGTCCCTAGGCACTTCATCATAGTATCTTATTCTCTACATTCCAGTCATCTCAGCTAGAAACATGTCTATGTGATAGTAGCTTCCTCATGGAAACTCAAAAATATCTGAAAGTTTGAGTAAATGGTATCTGTTTTTTCTTCAGATATTATTCCAAGAGTCGGTTGTGCAGTTCCACAAATTCTTTGTTCCAGACTTAAGCTCAATTAAAATTTCACCTCATCCCTTGTTGCCAAAAGTAAGATAAAGCCAAAGATAATAGTACAAACAGTATTCATTGTATTTTTATCTACTCACTTGTGAAAGTCATTTCTTGTCATACTGCATAAAATCAACTTAAAGTAAAACATTTCATTTTCCTTTTTAAAAATATTTTCTTTGCTTGAAAAATATGTTTTCTATACATAATCATTGGTTTTATAATAGTAAAGACTATGTTATGCTACAAATAGCAGAACTACATACAATTGTGTTCCTTAACCTTGAATGTATATTAGAAACTTCTTGGCATTTAAAAAAATTCTGGTTCACAGTTTATTCCCTTAAAACTTTGATTTCAATTTATATGTGCTGGTTTTTAAACATTATAATTTATTCCAGTGTCCTCCTGATAATATTAAACTCAGAGCCTCACTGAAAGAGTCACTGGCAAATTCATACAGCTCAAGAAGTGGCTTACTGGAGCTGGAGACATGGCTTAGTGGCTAAGTGCACAATGGGGTGCATGTGTCTGGAGTTTGTTTGCAGTGGCTGGAAGCCCTGACACCCATTCCCTCTCTCTCTCTTTCTCTCTCTCTCTCTTTCACTTTCAAATAAATAAATAAAAATTAAAAAAAAATATTTAAAAAAAGAAGTGGCTTACTGTCTCCTCCAAGACACTGTGTTTCAAAGTATTCAGATACAGTATCAGTGTCTCAACTTTTCAAATTAGTAAATGGGTAAGAAATGGGTCTCTGCACATCAGTGACTTCATTTTCATAATGGACTATGTCACTAAGGAGGATCATTTTCAGATGTGTAAACTCCAAATTTCATCAATGAAAGACATGTTATCTTCAGCAAGCTAATCTTACAAATGTCAGAATATAACAATCCTAAGGGAAAGTATTCAATGAATTTGTAGTTCTAAAGCCAGAAACAACATTATGAAGCTATATTTTCTTTTGCTTCAATTTTTATAACTCACAAAATAGTAAATAATAATAACATTCATCCATAAATATTGTTCAATCATCAACATTATATTTAATCAGGATTTTCACCTCTAAAGAAATTTAGTAATTTGGAAGTATTGACATTTCCCTTGGTGCTGAAATTTTATATATTTATTGTCAATAGATATGATGAATAGCATACACACATGACAATATTTTCTGTATTGAATTCTTAAAGTTTCTGATAGTTTGAGCATCCAAGAATTATCATTTTAATAAAATAACCTTTTAACAATAATATTCAAGTTATTCTATTTTCTGTTAGTTTTTTAAAATCTAAAATGTATGATAGCTCACATTAAATTTTCATATAAACACCACATTATAACCTTAAAACATATAATTTTTAGACAGCACTCTATAGAGAGAAGTAGTGTCCCTACTGTGACTATAAACAAATTGACTGCACTTGAGCTTATTACATACACTGGAAAATTCCCAAAATACTCACAAAATGCACCATAATGGGAGTAATGAAAATAGGACATTTACCTCATGGGATTTGTTGAATTGGAAACTGTAATGTACACAGTCTAAATTTAGCTCTTTGTAATTTATACACTTATGCCTGATGTTATCAACCATGTTGTGATAAGGAGAATTAGCCATAGAATTATGAATCAGTTAAAATTGGTTGTTTAGTTCTTTTGACATGAACTTCTTTCCATAAAGTTACTCCACATCAGACAGCTCATAAAATATAATTTTATGGTTATCTTGGTACTATTGCTTATTAGTTTAATTCATATTTGAAATCATCCAAATTTTGGGGGAAAATGCATAAAAACAAACAAGCAAAGCTATAAAAATAAATTTTTCAATAGTGCTGAAAAATCTATGTTCTAATTAAGTTTTTGGTAATTAGAAAAATTGAATAACTTGATCTGTTTTTTCCCCATTTTTCACAAACACTATATGTCTTCTCTGTATAGGGACATTTATGCTTTCTATTTTAAGTTATATATATATATATATATATATATATATATATATATGTATATAAATTAATTTCAGGCTATTATCAACTCTATTTATATCATGTTTCAGCTAGAACATCATGTCCTTTAGAAAGCTTGTCTTGATATTCTGCCTTAAGGACAACCAATTCCTCTAGCATTTCTGATCTTCAAGGTACCCCCAAACATGTCTAGCACATTTGAATCACCCAACCCATGATTATTCACTAGGAATGTATTGGAAGCAACTTAATTTTATAAGGCTAAAATATCCATTGTTATTATCCTATGGCCTTCACAATACAATAAAAATATTTACATTCATATACTGAAATAAATGTTTCACCAATTTGAAAAGGACAATTAAGACCATAAGAACTTCTTCTTTAGAAAGGTAATAGAGGAAATTAATCAAGAGATATGTTTGATATATTAAGGCATATCTATAATTGATATGTAGAGAGTGAATTTACATGCAAAACGTATTAAAGGTAAGGCCTAATTGGTGAAACCTAACTAGAATTTAGATTTTAAAAGATGAATGATTAATATCATTTTTTTTAGTAAATTTGTGTTTAATGTTACACACTGTATGAATTGAGTTATTCCAAAGTAGGATTTTTTTTTTCTTTTATCTCTCAGGGTCCTGAGCAATAAATTCAGGGGGTGAGGATATGTCACTTAGCTGCAGCCTAACCCTTCATGGACATTTTAGGTTTCACAATAAAATGAATTTTCAAAATCACTGCCCTATAAGTGTCTAGGAGTAAATTTGTGTCTGTTGTTATGAGCAACTTTATGCAGGCTACTGTGCAACAACACATCCTTTTTACCTACAATTTGCAGGTGAAACCAGCTTATATAGTTTTAATATTTTAAAAATAGTTATTTATTCATTTATTTATATGTTTGTTTGAATGACACAGAGAGGAGATGGAAAGATAGATAGATGTTAGATAAATTAGATAGATAGATAGATAGATAGATAGATAGATAGATAGATAGATAGATAGATAGATAGATAATAGATGGTGGGTGGATAGATAGATAGAAAGACAAATTGATAGATAATGCCAGAGCCTCATGCTGTTGCAAATGAACTCCAGATTCATTTGTCACTTTGTGCATCTGGCTTTACATAGGCATTGGGGAATTCAACCCCAACCATCGGGCATTGTAGTCAAGTGTTATAAACACCTGAGCCATCTGTCTAGCCCCCAGTTATAATTATTTTATGTGCTGTTTATGCACATGAACTTTTGGCTACCATAATTCTTACAAGGCATAACTGTACACTAGAGAGGTCAATAATGCTAGTGAGGCTTCTCAGTGACAAGTAACTTTGACTGAGACAGCAATGACCAGCCCAGGAGTGCCAACTGGAAGAGGATAAGGAAATCAGGCCCATGAAACAAAACCTATGATTAAGCCATATCAAGTATGCATCCAGATACAAAATTTTCATGATGAGGTCTCAGGATTGCAAAGAAGGTGGGGGGTGGGGTGGAGAAAATAATTAGCCAGGGGAATATTCAAACATCCTAAATACATGAACATGCAGAGAATATCCAGGGTCAGTTCCTAGCTTACCAGCAACACTCTAATAAGTAACAGAAGATAAAATAGAATAGAAATAATTCTGTCACAATATCTGGAATGGGTAAACAATGTTTTTTTCTGTTTTGTTTTTATTTGTTGGGATATTTCAGGTCATAAGTAGATCCTACAAACACTAAACATTGGTGATTTAAAACCCACAAACACAAAGCAATGGCTTGAAGGACTCATTTAAATCTGAACTTAGCAGTGAATCCATTAAGTTGGTGTGTTTATTATTCCAGCATTTTATAAAAAAGAGAATTTTAATGAAATGAAATTTTGTAACCAATCTGTTCACACTAAACAATTTTACTATGCTATTTCCAAGCCTGCTGTAGGTAAATATGGTAACGTTGGGTATTGAAATTGGCTAGTCCTCGAATGACCACAGGTTTCTAATATGTATAAGTTTCCCAATGTAAATTTGTTTCTTCTTATATGTCAAGAGGATTTTTTGTGATGTTAACTTCATTTTGGGGATAATTAAATGATAAAATATGTGAAAGCCACCTAACACCACACCTGAAACCTACAAGGATATCAGTAATCACCATTGTATTTAATTACATATTTTCTAGTTGATAATAATTCACCTCATTCAACGATAGATTTTAACCAATTTAAACATTATTTGGTTCATATTATTTTATTAGTTATGTTTTTAAATTTATTTTATTTATGAGAGAGAAGGAGAGAATAGAGAGAATGGGCATGCCAGCACCTCCAGCCACTGCAAAAGAACTCCAGATGCATGTACCCCCTTGTGCATCTGGCTTATGTGAGTCCTGGAGAATCAAACCTGGGTCCTTTGGCTTTGCAGGCAAATTCCTTAACTGCAAAGCCATCTCTCTAGCCCCAGTTCATAATTCTTCTTTGTGTCATTTCTGAGTCTGTCTACTGTGTCCCTTTATGTTCTGATTCTTTCCTGTGATGTTGCTTATGATTTTGTTGCTTATGCTTCTGTATCAGAAACTTGTTGCCCAGTTACAGACTAAGCCAACTTTTTATTTTATTTGAAGAAAAAGAGATAAAATGGCATATATAGAGAGATGTTATATATATATATATATATATATATATATATATATATATATATATATATATAGAGAGAGAGAGAGAGAGAGAGAGAGAGAGAGAGAGAGAGAGAGAGAGAGGAGAGAGAGAGAATGGTCACACCAAGGTCTCTAGCCACTGTGAATGAATACCACATGTATGGTCCACCTTGTGTACCTTGTTTTATGAGTATTGGGGAAATTGAACCTGGGATTTTTGACTTTGCAGACAAGTGCCTTATCTGCCAAGAAATCTCTCCAGACCTTTTGTCATCTTTTCTATGATAAAAATATTATCCACAAAGTATTGAAAAGTATCTTAGATATATTACTTAATAGTTTATAAGTGATTCTATAACAAAGTTGTATATTTCATATGCCAACTTAAGTTCAAAGAAAGTACATGAATGCAAGTTAGCTAATGTATGTGTTTGAATTTTAAAACTAACTGCAACATTTATTGAAAAAAATCACCATCCTCTTGTGTAAAACAGATGATCATCTTATTTCAAATTTTCTTCACTATAATGTAATCACAACTAATGCACTTTTATACTGCCTTAACAGATTTCTCTAATTACCTGGTACTGAAGGTACATCAATTCTATAATTGAAAATTTAGGAAATTGAGAGAAATTGATATGTCAATGAAGAAGAATAAATTTAGAGAGGTTACTTAAAACTCTTTTTTTCTTCCTGCTATAGGACTGACCTGACGAATATGACAACACAGACATTTTTACCCTTAACTTATACAGCTATCCTATAGCTACAAGATTGGGAATGAGATACTGTAAAAATACTAGATATTATAGACATCTCTGATTTACAAATTAAGCTTGCCTTGGAGAATTAGGAGTTAAGATGCTGAAATTCTAAGTAGATTGCAGAAGGGAAGTATATGCCAATATATTTTCTGCTTAGCAGTAGAACAGAAATAAAGAGAACATAAAAGTCTTGGGTTTGATTGATATAGCAACATGATGACTAAACAGACTTGGGAGTAACAGCTGTAAATAACATCAGGTACTCCTGAAGCAGAGGCACCTTCCGCAAAAGCAGAATTATTATGTAATTATATCCACTTTTCCAAGTTACAAACTATTCCCTGGCAGGGATCCTCTTCTTCATTCATTACAATTCAATATAATTTGAGCTAAGGTAAAGTGTCTCCCGGCAGGAGGCTGCAAATGAATCCTGCTGATGCTTTTATTACTACAGATTCATACTGCTCGGCCCTACATTCAACAACTCCAGTGTTCAGGGACGCGTTTGCAAGTGGTTATTTTGAAATAAAGCAGAGAACTTCATCAGGATTGGCAAATCCAGGGAACATGGCCTGAGTCATAGTAAAATGCTATCAGTTTGCTTTGAATTTTTACCAGCTTTGATTGCTCACAATCCTCCCATTTTCTCACTAGCTCATATCTTCAATAAGAACTTCAAAATTCACTTCCAACCAAAATGGGAAGTGAACTGTTGCTGGGCTGATGTTTTTTTTTGGTGTTTCTTACACATTTTGGGCTGTTATTTTTCTTGCTTTCTTTTGCTTTTGTTTTTGTGTTTCTTTTATAACAACTATAATTGAACAGAATGTAAGAATTTTGGCGAATGAAAAAGTGTAAATTACCTTTATTTGATAATTTGTGGAGAAATTCCGTCAGATAATTTGTGCTCGACAGTTGGACATTTTCACAGACTTATGATACAGGAAGTTCTGGTAGTTAAATCACTGTGATTCAAGCATCTATTTTCTGGGCCTAAGAGACAGCTCCCTGGTTAAAGGTACCGACTTGCAAGACCTCCTTTCAATTCCTCATTAATCAATGTAAAACCAATTGCACCTGAAGCTTCTCTTCACTTGCAGAAGGCCCTGGTATGCTCTCTCTCCTTTCCTTTCTCTCTCTCTCTCTCCCTCTGTCTCAATCTTTGACTCTCTCTTTCACAAATAAGTAAATAAAATTTTTTTTAACAATAAGTAAATGCCTGATTTTCCCCTTATATACTTATAAAATTATAATTTTTACCTACCTATACATAATTTTACTATGATTACATATGGATACTGACATATATGTCACTGTATGCACATATCAACTATTCCATAAAGGATAAAAACTACAAACACAAATTCTAAGTTAGTGGTATTTAATGTGTATCTCTGTAAGGAAGATTTTTTTTTTTTTTTTCATTTTTCGAGGTAGGGTCTCACTTTAGCTCAGTCTGACCTGGAATTCTCTATGTTGTCTCAGGGTAGCCTTGAACTCACAGTGATCCTCCTACCTCTGCCTCCCGAGTGCTGGGTTTAAATGGGTTTAAATGCGAGTGCCACCACACCTGGCTTAGGAAGATTATTTTTTTTTTTTAAGACAATTAGAAGCCAGAGTATGGAGGGAGGTGTTAACTATTCTAGAGTGTGGGCTATTGCCAGCAAAAGAAAGCCACTTTAATCATCTTATGAACGTTAAGCTTAGTTTCCAAAGACTCACAAAATAATTCAGGTATTTACTAAAACATATTTTAATGAAATTTTACTTAATTGCTATTATTTCCAAGAGGTATACACATCTATACTGTTCTAAGACAAACAACATTTTGTCCCCATGGTTTCTGCAAAGCATGTGAATAATTAGGACCTTTAACTCTGACAGTTAAGTATTCATCCACCCTAATGGGTTTCATTGCCAACCTCTATGATTGAAGCCATGCTATACACTGAACTACTCTACCAGCAGGCAATTTCAACTTCTCTTTCATGTACATATAACTACTTCTGAGAAAAGAGTGAAAAATGAAGGATCATTAACATTAGAATCCACAATGCTAAAGGTTAGAAAAAAATATATTCATCGTGGTAATTACAGTTCCTGCAGTTTATAGATTTTGAGGAAATAATTGATATTTTCCTATTACACAATAAACTATCAGCTATCAATAGTAACTGACAAAGTAATTGTGGTTATATTGACAATGTTTAAAAAAAATCAGGTGAAATCATAACAAAATTCTAAATTGTACCTAAAAATAGTTCTAAGATATTACTCAGTCACAGATGAATTTCTTTTTTGAGGTAAAGGAAAGATAATTACCCTTCATGGGTGAGACATTTGATTTATTCTTCTGAGATTCATTTCATTTCATTGTAAATTAAGCTGTTTAATTTAATATTTCTCACACTACCTGCAGCTGAAGGGACTTCAGTGATGACTAGCAGCACATTGATGGATCAGCTGTGTCATATAGGATGTTTTTAATTATTGTCATATGGTGTGCTGTTACCATGATATCATTTAATCATTTTCCTTTCTTATGACCTTTCAATTAAAAAAAAAAAACAAAGCACTCTGCAGAATCAAACTGTATAAAGAGATGCACTATGAAAATAAGTCACTTTAATTCATTTTTGAAATAAGTTGGCAATAAATGAGTAATTTCTAAGAATCTGTTATAAATCTGACAGGAATTTATTCCTGTTAACATGCAATATTGAGTGTTATAATTTTCCCTTATGTGTTTAAGTAGTATAATTTTAAGGAATCTTGACTTACATAAAGTCTTATAAAAATAAATAATAGTGCCCATCTATAACACATTGCCACTAGAACAGTTATGTGTTACTATAGGCAAGTAACTCGAGAGTTTTAGAACCAAGTAGGTAAGTTTAGAGGAATGATATGAAGACTACTGTAATCATGTAAAGTTGGAAAATATAAACATTAAGAAATGAAGTCATGGGGTTTAGGCTAGGGATTATTGAAGAGAAAAATATATTATTGAAGAACAAATCTTCAGAGGATAAATCAACTATGACAATTTTCTAAAATTATTTGTCAAATTTGATATGATAACTTTATGTAGAAAATGAAAATGAGGAAAACTGACCCAGGATGTAAGAAAATGTAAAACAAATTTATTAAGTTCATAGATTTCTTTATATTCTTCTAGAAAGTAGCTGACAATTGCAATTACTTTTATTAGCAACCTTAGTTTGAAATGTTAACTTGAAAATTTTCAGTGCATAGAGAATAATATTGATGCCCACACAAGTGCAATAGAGCACACAGACTTGGTGGGGTACCAACTGCTCTTGATTTGGCTAACTGATCCCCTCAGTGGTATGGGATCCATCGCTGGAGCTGGGAAACAAGTCAGAACCACATCCAAACATAAGCCCACTCTCCAATATCAAGCTACCATCAATCATGGGGTACAAGAGGGCCTACACCTATTAAACTCTCTGTAAGAAAAAAGTAAGGGTTATCTCATATGTCCTGGTGCTAACTTAGATTTCTAATGAATTTTATTAGCACATCATGAATTAGGATTCTATTACATTTCAAACAAAGCTTGTTTTTATTTTTTCCTTTCCTTCTTTCTTCCTTATTGCGCCCATCCCCTCAGTCAAATAAATAAATAACAATTTAAACAAAGTAGGAACGGTAGAGAAAAAAAAAAAGTACAGTATCTTTTTTTAAATTTAAATATAAACCTTTGCTCTAATGGTTCTTTAAAAATATTTTATTCATTTTTTTGAATGAGAAGGAGGGAGGAGAGAGAGAGAGAGAGATAAATAGAGAATTAGTGCACCAGGGCCTCCATCCACTACAACTGAACACCAGGTGTATGTACCACCTTGTTCATCTGGCTTACATGTGTCCTGGGGAATCAAACCTGGGTCCTTAGCCTTCACAGGCAAGAGTCTTAACTGCTAAACTATCTCTCCAGCCCATCTTATGTTTCATTATAACACCTAAAATTTTAGATACAATTCAATGATGTGCAAAAATAAAGCAAAAGTTCCCTTTCATGCACAGGGTGCACCAGGGCTACAGCCACTGCAAACGAACCCCTTACTGCATCTAGCTAATGTGGGTCCTGGGGAATTGAACCTGGGTCCTTTCTCTTCTCAGGCAAACGCCTTAACCACTAAGCCATTCCTTCAGTACCCCGCCCCCCCCCACCCCCGTGGTTTCTTCTTTGAAAAAAAAAATAAAACTTTCAAAGTATTACTTAGAGTGGTAAGGGGAGAATATAACTTTAAATATTTCATTTGTTATAATGGCTACACTTTTCTATCCATTGGTAACCGTGTGAAATGAGATAGTCTGTCACATAAAGTAAGCAATTGGTTGAAGTTAGAACTCTCTATACTTACTGATTTATGTGTACTTGAATTTCATTATCAAATTTAAATTACATAATTTGAACTAGCAAGTTAGCTTCACATTAAAAGTGCTTGCTTGCAAAGCCTGTCAGCCTGCATTTGATTCCCTATACCCATGTACATACAGCCAGATGCACAAAGTGGCATGCACATCTGGAGTTACTTTGTGGTGGCAGGAAGTCCTGGAATTATAATTCTCTCTCTCTCATATTTTTTTTTTTTTTTGAGTAGAGTATTACTCTACCCTAGGCTGACATGGGATTTATTTCATCATCTCAGGCTGGCCTGAAACACATGACATACCTCTTACCACTGCCTCCTTAGTGCTAGGATTAAAGACATATGCCATCACACCTAGCTCTCTGTCTCATTTGCTCTCGCGCTCAAATAAATGAACAAAATATTTAAAAAATAAAATTTGTAGTTGAAGTATGAAACATTAATCCTTTGAGAATATAATTAATTGCTTATGAGGGGGTCTCTTGTTTTGTTGCTGAGTAGTGTTCACTCATTTTCTACTTGCTATTGACAAAACAGGAAAATGCCTAAGAAGAAATCATATTTTTGTTTGGTAAGTTGTCATAAGCATAATGCTGATTTTGTGATTTCTTGATGTGCCAAAAACATTTCAAAGGATTTTTTTTTTAAATCTTAAAACCTCATGCCCCTTATTCAAATCATATATTTATGGATTCCCAAGGAAAAGTGTTACAGTGATATATTTAGCAGAAATGAGTCATTGCTCAGAATATGCTTGAATGCATTTTACAGATGTTAATAGTTGTGACAAAGAGCAATTTTATCTAACAAAGAAGTGATTTTATAATGCATGATAAATTATTTCTAATATTTATATGGAAAAATTATCTAATAATTGCACTGATGTTTCAAAGTAAGCTATTGTTTTTAATAGGTTAAATGCTTATAATTATAAAAAAGAAAGTATATGCTATCCTTTTAGAATTACTTTCTCTTGTTCCTTTAAAGTATCTACTCACAGAGCAGATATTATTGTATTATATATATTAAAATGAAGCAACTGAGAACATTTTTTTAATTCTTTAATTTTTTTTTTAAACTGAGAACATTTTTGAAAGTAAAGCAAAACAAAAACTTATTTGCAGAGCTTAAGGGGACAGAAGACAGAGGTACTATAAAACAGGAGGGATCCCCAGTAGATAATTGAACAACCCAGATTTTGAAATAGCTCCTATTTGCTCCTTAGTATCAATATCTCAGAAAAGATTAGGTGAGGACACACATGCTTGTAAACCGTGTGTGTGTGTGTGTGTGTGTGTGTGTGTGTGTGTGTGTGTGTGTCAGGGAATGGAGACAGAAAAATCCAAGTCAGTCAGTTTGACCGGAAGAAAAACAAACAATTTAGGGTTCATTGAAAGAATCTGCCTAAGACACAATACAATGTGGAAAAGAACAGAAGAAATCACCCAACATTCTACTCTGTCCAACACAAATGTGAATGTATGGCACACCCATCTAAACATGCATATGCATACACTAGACATACATACCACACACACTACACTCAGATGCATATGTATATATGCATATGAAAACATAATACTATGAAGCACATTTTACGTGATTATGAAGCTTTTTGAGCATTAAATTAGAATACATACTTTTGACTACCTGACAGATATTACTCATGTATTCAGTTTTATTAAAATGGCACTAGAAAGTAATCCCTGGTATTGTGGTGCACATCTTTAATCCCAGCACTCAGAGTCAGAGATAGAAGGATCTCCATGAGTTCAAGGCCATTGTGAGAATACAGAGTAAATTCCAGTTCAGCCTGAGCTAGAACAAGCCCCCACCTTGAAAAATGAAAAACAAATAAACAAAAATGGCCTCTACATAATTTAGTTTATTACTAAGTGACTGTACTCTGTTGTTTGAAGCTGCAAACATTGTTGAAAAACAATTTTAAAAGATACTCTTTATGTTTTAAAGATTAAATAAAAGAAATAATAGAAAATAAGCAAAGGTGACCTCACATAAGACAAGAGTCACTGTGAAGTTAATTTCAACAGCAACAAAAAAAAAAAAACAAAACAATTTTGAACCTCTCCACTAATTCAGACAGGTGGACACTCCTAAGCAATTTCCAACAAGATATTAGATACAATTTACCAAAGTTACCATTCTTCCATCCATACTCTACATGAACTTCTGATAGCAACAGAAAAAAAATAGAAATGACAAATAATCTTCAGAAGTTGTATGTGCCATAATAACTCAGAATTATGGCATTTGTGGCATTCTTATTAACATCATGCCATTGTTAAGAACTTGTCTTGAGAATTTTATGAATGTCTAAAGTTAATTTATAACCGTATTTTGTTGTACTTAATATTTGTAAACAATACTTGCTGAAGCTAAGAAAAATGGATAATTAGGAATTAAATATTTATGGATTTGGGAAATCACACACTTGTAGAGCACTCGTCTAGTAAGTGTGAAGTTTGAACCTCAATAAGCCTCATGAATGAATTAATAAAGACTCATTGTTCGTAACTGAACTTAGGTGTAGTTTTTAAAGATACTTGAATAAATTTTATTATTTCTCTTGAAATATATTTAATATTATATCTTGGTCATATTACACTTGGATGTATATGTGGTTGATTATTTTATGCAAAACTTTGTAACTACAACTCTCTGGTGAGATAAATGCCAAAAATAAAGCTAACTTATATGATTAAATTGAATATTCTATATTATTTGTATATGCTAGACTAGTTCTATTTCTTTATTCTAATATCATTTCTTTAAATTTAATGCAATTCAAGGTGAATGCATCACTCTGCAATCCAGCAACTTGTCAAAGGAGAGAATATTGGGCTACTGGACACAAATCAATACAAGTTTCCAATTGCTTGAAGCTTTGGCACTTTGCTCACAGTTTGTACTCATATGTTTGAGCACAATGATTATTTTCATGAAAATAAACTTAATCACACTTTGTACTTGTATAATTGACTGTAACATGTGTGGTATCTATTTATGTGTTAGTTTGCATTTATCCTTTTTGAAGTTCTGACAGTGTAGGATTTGGGGGACTTAGTCATAAATTTTCTTTGTACATAAACAATGATATACTGCATTATTCACTGACATGGCCTGACAAAAGGGAACAGATTGTTATAGAATTCTTCCTTTAAGATAAAGTGCAAGACACACTCTCTTAACTTGACTTTCATAGAATGAAAAGAATTTTAAGAGCCTCCTCTTGAGAATAAAGGAACACATTTGTGAAAAGACATAGGTTAGGAATAATAGTGCTCTTTGAGCTATCATAATTCTCATATGTCCTTGGGTACCAACAATGAAAGTAACACTGATGCAGATAAGCCAGGTTCTCTCCTTAGAGAGCCTATAATCCAAAACCCAAGCAAAGCTCAGCATCAAATATCAAGTGGCAGGTAGCATATCTACTGACAGGCTTGGTCTCCACAGACCAGATGATTTTAGAAGTGAGAGGGCAAGAGTAGCTTTAAAAGGAGGATGAGTCTGTTGTTAAGCATAAGTTATTTTATTCTTCCCTTCCCTCATTCATTCTCCATTGTTTTATCTTGTTTTCTTTCCTACTTGATAACATAATGCTCAATCATATATATACAGCAAATCAGTTTCCAGTGAGAAAATATATCTAAAATAAAGCATTGGTAATGGATTGTTTTTGCTTAATTTTAAGAAACAAATTGGATGAAATGATGCTAATATTTCGTCTTAAATAAATAATTTCATTTCTTAATTAATTAATTCTAAAATGCTTAGTGTCTAAAGTATCAGTTCTCATTTGTCATTTATATGTCTATATCCCTATTGTGGACTGCTTCTAACATTTAGAGTTTTTATCATTGTCTTTCAATGCTTTAAGCTGACATTTGGTTTCCTTTCACACCTAAATACTTCTAAGAACTTACATCTTGTTTTCATTCCCATTTACAACTTACCAAAGTGTCAGCAACATTTAGAGACTAGTTGTTTCATTCAGTTATTATTTATTTAATGAGGTGCAGGTCTATGTGTGGGAAAATAATAATTGCTAACATTATTGAGGACTTCATGTCAGGTACTCTTATGCATGACTCCATTACCATTATCATCTAACCAAGTAGGAAAACAGAAAGAGGTTAAATAAATTACCTCAAGTTAACAACTTATAAATAGAATAGCACTCTGTCATAATTACTGTAGTGCATGCTTTCAACCATTGTGTTTAATGCAAAAATGTGTGATTTAATGAGTGGCTAGTATTCACATCACACCACAGAGAGAATGGGAACTGATAGTTTCTATGCATAATAAAAAAGACAATCTGCATTTAAGAATTGGACTGGCTCTGTCAGAAGATTTCAAGACCTTCTCAGTTGTACAAGAATCCCATTCTCCTAACTTAATCTCTGTTCAGAATATAAAGAACAATAATATAAAAAACAGAACAGAAACTATCTAGAAAATATTTTTCCTTATTCAATTACTTTCATAATAAAAGTATCAGTCTGGTAAAAGTTAAAAGAGATGGCTTAGCAGTTAAGACGCACGTCTGCAAAACCTAAGGACTCATGTTCAACTCTCCAGGTCCCAGGTAAGCCAGATGCAGTGACAAAAGTGCTCAAGGTTGCACATGTGCACAAGGGGGTACACTCATCTGGAGTTCAGTTGCAGTGGCTAGATGCCATGGCATGCCAATTCTCTCTCTACCTCACTTTTGATCTCTTGCATTAAAAAAAAAAAGCCAGTCTGTAGGACTTGTCTCAAAAAAAAGAAAGAAAGAAAAGAAAAGAAAGAAAAAGTTATGTTAACAGTATAGTAACCTTAAAAGCATATAACAGAGTTAAAAGTAAAATACAATATTTCTTCCAATATTTAAAACACTACCCTTTTTCTTTTTTTTTTTTTTTTAAATTTTTTATTTACTTATTTGAGAGTGACAGACACAGAGAGAAAGACAGATAGAGGGAGAGAGAGAGAATGGGCGCTCCAGGGCTTCCAGCCTCTGCAAACGAACTCCAGACGCATGCGCCCCCTTGTGCATCTGGCTAACGTGGGACCTGGGGAACCGAGCCTCGAACCGGGGTCCTTAGGCTTCACAGGCAAGCACTTAACCGCTAAGCCATCTCTCCAGCCCCCCTTTTTCTTTATATGTAATATTTTAATGTGTTATCATATTTCTGTTTTAAGTTGCTTATTTTATTATTTCACATTGCAGTTAGCTATCACATCCTAGTTACTAAATTAAATATGCCTGTATAATCCCATGACTATTGGTTTTGTTAACGTGTCTGTCAGGTTATGTTTGGGTGATTCAATCTTTGTTATATTTAACAGGTACCTCTGAACTCCACTAATGCCATATTTAGTATTATCCCTGTGATATATATTTATTTTCAACTACAGATAATATAGACCATTTTAGCTAAATATTTAACAGAATATACTAGAATAATGACAAATATTCAGACTTACTGTAACTTTTATTATTGAGAGTATGCATTATTGAATCAGGTTATTTTGAAAGGGATGTTTACTAGAAGATCTGTTGTAGATGGGGCTTGAAAAAAGAATTTTGTTCTTAATTACAAATATCTGTTGAGGAGGAAGAACAATACCAGTAGTTGAAAGATTAAACATGGAAATTTCATCTGACACAGTGAAAAAATTTATAAAGCATCAAATTTAAAAGAAAAAACCATATTGATAACCATTCAATTTAGTCAAAGAGAAATGTTATTGCAAAATTCTTTACATGTGGATAATGTTCAATTTAATATAGCAAGGATCATTCAGTATTTTTACTGTGGCATCATTGTTTATGCTAAGTATATTATGTGCTATGAATTTGCTTTGACAAATAAAATGAAGTTAGATGATTGGATATTAATGTTTACTATTTTGATAAATTTAACTTAAAGAGTATAAATATATGTTATTTTTAACTATTTTAATTTCAGAGCTGATCTATCAGTCAGACTTTAGCACATAACATTACTAAGTAATTTTCAAATTTTACCAGTATTTGAAGTAGATTAGCTCAATAACTAAATGTGTGACAAATGACAATATCACTCAAGACTTCCCCCATATAGAATTTAATTCTAGTCATCAGTTCATAGTAAAAGTCTAACTGTATGTGTACATCCTATTCCTCCATAAAATTGTACTACCTTGTTTTGTTTCTTGAAATCTCCTGAGTCAATGTTTTCTTGAAATTTCTATTTAAAACAATGTCCCTTTTAACATAATCTAAAAAGAGATAACATCAACCAGTTAGTGCATCTTTTAAGTTCCATCAAAGTTCTTTTCAAACTCCTCAGCATGTGCTGTCTGTGAATATTAGGGGATTTTCAGATACATATGTATAGGTAACATCATATGACATTCAGTATAGATACTGCCAATACAACTACATACAACTAAAGTAATTTACATGAGCATAACAATATGTCAGCATTATTTCAGTCCTCAAGAGAAAACAGTTGAAAAAAAGGAAAGAAAATGTAATGGATAAGAAAAAAATATAGTCAATAAGCAATTTGATTCAGTTTATCTAACAAGATTATTTTGCTTAAGGAAATAGTATTTTGTTTTGGATAGTGTTTTTCTTGAAGCTATGATGGGTATTTGTGGATAGTTTAAGGTTTATGAAAAATATGAAAGAAAAGAGTCTTAAAAGACAAAATAGGTTCACCAACATCAAAATGTTTTACTGAAATATAAAATTCCATAGAAAAATACTAGTTTCAGGATTGATGTCTCAGTCTCTCCCTTTGTTTCCAAAGACATGTAGGCTAATAAAGTAAATTAACAACAAGCATGAAATAATCAGTTAGTAAAGAAATTGAAAACAGTTACTGAGACATACATGTGGGGATAAAATCCCATTATATACATTTTAAATATATATATATATGTACATATATATGTAAAGGAATCTCAACATTCAATTAAAAGATTGCTATATCAAAGTCTATAAGTGGATATGGCTATAATTTTGAATGAAAGTAGTAATTTTGTTGTTGTTGTTTGTTTGTTTTGAGGTAGGGTCTCACTCTGGCCCAGGCTGACCTGGAATTCACTATGTAGTCTCAGGGTGGCCTTGAACTCACTGTGATCCTTATACCTCTGCCTGGGATTAAAGGTGTGTGCCACCACACCCAGCTTGAAAGCAGTCATTTTAACATTTATGTGAAAAAACAGAAAGTTCACCTAGAAATTAATAGAAAGGAGAGCAATACACACATGATGCCAACATAATCAAAGCACATCAAAAGAATTCAATGGTCATGCAGCTCTAAATAGATTTCAAGCACCTACATAGTTTTACAAGTAAACTATTTTTTACATGAGGCATTGTATTTTTTTAATATTTATTTATTTGAGAATGAATATGGGCATGACAGGGTCTCTACTCACTGCAAAATCCAGACATATGTGCCACCTTCTACATCTGGTTTTATGTGGGTACATGGTGAATCAAACACAGGATTTTAGGCTTTGCAGGCAAGCACCTTAACTGCTGAGCCATCTCTCCACCCAAGTGATTGTATTTACCTAAACAACCTGTATGTGATATAGATGTATGCCACACCCCAATAGTAGCAAATTGTTGCCATTGATAGTGACAGTTGTAAGGAAGAGTATACACACAATAAGGAATAGTATCAAGGAGAACATGAAAAATATGTGAAAAGATCTAAAGACTTTCCTGTATTTTACTTTTTTTTTAGTTTTATTTATGTTGTATACAAACTTGAACTACTTAAAAAACAAGTTTTAGTTAAGATAATTAAACTCTTTTAACATAAATATGATTATTTTCCCATTCATATATAAGCAGTACATTGTGAATATTTATCCATGTCAAGACATGTACACTTATTTGAATGGTCTGATATTTAGTACATATCTACATTGGTTGCCTTCAGTGTTGAATTGGTATAATAATTTGGCAATAAATATATTTGAAAATAAAATGAATACAAGTTTTAGTAATAGTTGATATGATGAATTATTATCTAATATGCCCCAGCCAAAGATTAAGAAAAATACCTCTTGTACAATTTCAGGGACAGAACCAGTTAGTGAACTTTATATCTTATCTAATGTTCCATAGCTGAGAAGTATTGATATTCTGGTATATTTGTCTCTACTTTATTAAAACTACTTTATTCAAATCAAAATATATGTTACCACAACTTTTTATCATTTATTATTATTGATGTTATAATGACCTGTTACTATTCTATACAGCAATAAAAAAAAATGACACAATGAAATTTGAGGGAAAATGGTTGAACCTGGGAAAAATCATTCTCAGTGAACTTACCTAATCACAGAAAGAAAATCGCTACATAGTCTCACTCATCTACAGCACCTAACCTGAATCTACCCAAGATGCCTTACATACCCAGCAAGTTTCTCGAGGACTAGTCAAATCTGAAGATCATCAAAATTTTGTCACTTGAATTTAGAGTTAGATCATGAAAACTCATTATGTTCCCGAGCAATATTCTAGTTAATTGTATCAACCTGTTGTAGAATTTTAGATCCACATGGCAATAAAGGTGCAGCACTTTCCAGAATACATCATATCCTTTATTAATTATCAGCTTGATTGCTAAATATCAATCTTTATATTAATGTATTGACATGCGTTTCCTGTAAAATAACTGCATTATTAAATTGAAATCAAATCACCTTTTAGATTGTTAACTCGCGCTGTGGCCAGTCATCCTGTTGATTATATGTTGAAATATGGGCCTAAGCAATCATGGAACCTGTCCTTTGCTTTAAATTACACAGAGGGAAGATAGTCTTCACAGGCTGGTTGTGGTTTAATGATAGATTTCACAGTTTGAATAGAAATAGGATATAAACCCACACAGGAATAAGGTAGTTACATGGATTCATGATGTGAAAAGTTCTTTTCTAATGCATACAGATGCATTGATAAATCGAAGGAGAGAATACATAGAGAATGCTAAGTAGTAAGAAAGTCAAATAATAGGATATCCATTGCATCCATCCATACCTTTTGTTTTAAAAGGGTATTGGTATAGTTCAAGTTTAAAATTAGCCCACAGTCATGTAATGTAATATAAGAGTCACATTCTCTACTAACTGAGCTAGCTGGGCATCCCAATTAAAGTAATTTAATAAATAAAAGTATACAATATTATTAATAAAATGTGATTAACAACTTGACATAATTTACAAAACTTATAAAAATATCATATGTATGTATACATAAGTATATTGATTTGTTTTTTTTTTTTTTTACCATTTTCTAAATGAAAGCAAGGTTGCCCTAGTTGTATATAAAAGACTATGACTAAAACTTAATTTTTTCTTCTTGCAGAAATTAATTTTGGTCCCTAGTAGTTTTTTTCTGTTGTTGTTTATTTTATGTATTTATTTGAGAGCAACAGGAAGAGAGAGAGAGACAGAGAGAGAGAGAGAGAGAATAGGCGCATCTGGGCCCCCAGCCATTGCAAATGAACTCCAGATGCCAGTGCCACTTTGTGCATCTGGCTTACATGCATACTGGGGAATCCAGCCTTGAATCAGGGTCCTTGGGCTTCACAGGCAAGTGCTTAACCACTAAGTCATCTCTCCAGCCCAAACCCAAGTAGTTTTAATCTCATGCCTATCTACTCTGACACTTGGCCTCTGGCCCTTTGTTACCTTACACATAGTTTACCACGCATTCATTGATAATGACACACTAATCTGGTCTGCAGTTTGATGTATATATCTCTTCAGCACACATACATTGCCTTATGGTTTCAAGATGTGTGCCTTACAAAATCTCTTCATTCTCTAAGGAAAATGGCCATGCACATTATTTCATGTATTTTTGTGTCTCTTTCCCCTGAACACCATTTTACCTTAAGTGAATTTATTCCCACCTTTCATATTTCTCAGTAATGATAATTCAGTGTAAAATGTACCTACCACAACCCATCATTATCAGGAGAATAATAATTGTAATGAACTTGTATTTCTCAGTGAGACTGTAAACCAAGAGCTGGTATATCTTTCTGTATGGTTGCTGTTAAATTTTTTGGTGAGCATTCCTACAGTTTTGACTAAATAGCAACACACATTTCAGGACAGCATAAACATTATTATAGTATTGCCTAATGTTTATTTTCCATTCATTTAAACCATTTGTTTAATGGTTAATAGAACAAAACTATTTTGTCATTATTTAGAAAGGATTTTCCTCACTATGTAATAATGTACTAGGTATATGACATTAACCCAAATTCCAATGTATTTCAATCTACAATCTACTATGCTTACTGTTTATGGTTGAAATCAAAATATGAGCAGTAATCTGAAAAATCACAGTTCAATATAATATTTTTATAAGCTCACATGTGCTCAATAATGATTATTTAAAATTATATGTGGAGTCTGTTATAACTTTAAGGCCTCAGAGAGCAGGAATTCAGAGTGGATATCTCAAAAAATAAATTTTAAAGAATCTTCTTACAAAATTGCAAAACTTTGGAGCAACTCTTTCATTTGGTAAGCTACCGTTATGTTTTTTGACAAAAATAAGTAAGAATTTTGCTATAGTACAGATAGAAAGTTGTAGTTATGGCAGAGCAGATTTAAAAACAAAGAGGACAGCTGGGAATGGTGGTGTATGCCTTTGATCCCAGCACTCTAAGGAGGCAGGGATAGGATGATCTCTGTGAATTCAAGGCCACCATAAGACAACATAGTGAATTCCATGTCAGCCTGAGCTAGAGTGAGACCCTGCCTCAAAAATAACATAAAATAAAATAAAATAAAATAAAATAAAATAAAATAAAATAAAATAAAACAGAGGATATTTGGGAAACACAGTGTTACTGAAAAATAAATTAATTGAAACAAAATGTGTATGCATATTTGAATCATAATTTAATCCATAATTTATTCAGTATTTTGGAAAACAATTATCTTGAGTCAAACTCAGTCATGATGATGACAACAAAAGAAGCTAACCAAAGAGGCATTTATATTTATGTGTCTATCATTTTTCCAACCTAATTTTGTGCTTGTTTGTTTACTAGATTATTGCTCACTCTAAAGTAACTTCAAATTGAATTTAGCTACTAACAAAACAATAAGAGAAGAGAAAGCAATAAGATAGAACCCAATTATGCTAGAGAGACTTCTATGCTGTATAATTAGTTGATTAGTATAAAATAAGCCTCAACAACTGTTAAATAATAACCCACAACTAAATTACTTTGACTTTTTAAGCTGAGGAATCTAGAATATTTGAATTCTTTATCCCATTTATTTTACAAGGACACCAATCTGTAGCCATTCTGAATTAATAATGTTTTGAAACTCTAGTTGGCTTTCTTGGCTCCATTAGAGTTTAAGAGTCAGAAAATAACATTATTAAAGCATTCCAAAAAACCTAAACCTTAAAATTTTAACAAAGTCATTCTATTAATTCATTATTCAGTCTAACAACATTTACATGAAAAAAAAAATTCTGAGCTGACAAGTTGTTTTAATTGAAAAAAAAAATTACATAGTCTTGTGGCAGGTGAGATGGTTCAATAGTTAGCCATTTGCTCAAATCCCTGTTGGATTGGGTTCAATTCCTGAGCCACAAACCAAAAGATGAGCATTTGTTTGCAGCAATGAGACTCTGGCATGCCCATACAAACATGTGGATGTGGCATGTGCATGTTCAAACACACACATACACAACACACACACACATACACACACACACACACACACATTTCAAAAGATAAACACATTTAAAAAGAAAATATTATTTGGAAAAATACAAGTATACACAATCATTTAAAAAAATATTTATTTATTTATTTGAGAGCAACAGACAGAGAAAGAGGCAGATAGATAGTGAATGGGTACACCAGGGTCTCCAGGCACTGCAAACGAACTCCAGTTGCATGTGCCACCTTGTTCATCTGGTTTATGGGGGTCCTGGGGAATCGAGCCTTGAACTGAGGTCCTTAGGCTTCACAGGCAAGTGCTTTAACAACTAAGCTGTCTCTCCAGCCCCTACACATTTTTTTTTTTTTTTGAGATAGGATATCACTTTAGCCTAGACTGATCTGGAATTCACTCTAGTCTAAGGCTGACCGTGAACTCACAGAGATCTTTCTACCTGTGCCTCCCAAATGCTGGGATTAAAGGCATGTGCCATCATGTCTGTCTCCATATTAATTTTTTAAAATATTTTATTTACTTATTTATTTGAGGAAGGAGATAGAAAGAGGCAGATAGAATGAAAGAGGATAGGCATGCCAGGGCCTCCCTCCTGCTGCTTCAAATGAACTCCAGATGTATGCACCACATTGTACATCTGGCTTTTATGGGCACTGGAGAATCATAACTGGTCCTTAGGCTTCACAGGCAAGCATGTGAAGCCATTCCTCCAGCCCTAATTTTAAACTTATTTATCAAACAATTAGTCCTTTTGAAAGATGTCACCTTAAGTCCACAAAGTTTGAAATAGGATACTGAAAACAATGTACTTTAACACACTTTATGGGTAATAGCTAGAAAGAATTCTACTGTGCAAATTTTTAGTATATTGTTTTTTTTTTGTTTTTTTTTTTGAGAGCAACAGACACAGAGAGAAAGACAGATAGAGGGAGAGAGAGAGAATGGGCGCGCCAGGGCTTCCAGCCTCTGCAAACGAACTCCAGACACGTGCGCCCCCTTGTGCATCTGGCTAACGTGGGACCTGGGGAACCGAGCCTCGAACCGGGATCCTTAGGCTTCACAGGCAAGCGCTTAACCGCTAAGCCATCTCTCCAGCCCTAGCATATTGTTTTAAATATTAGTGTAGAAATAGAAAAATGTATCTGTTTCAAATAAAATAATATTTCCTCACTATCAGTAGTTCTTCATAATTCTTGAGAAATGACTAAAGATCACTGTTTAATCTTGCTCATCCTGTTAACTCCTATTTATTATTATTTCATTAACTTGTATTTCCCCACCCTCAGTACCCAACCAGAGCCTCATCCATTTCCACAATGCCTTTATGAAAGAACAGACATCCTTCAGTTTGCAAGATGACCTAGGCAACATATATTTTATTTAATCATGGGCTAGAAGTAGACTCAAAATCTTGCCTAATTCACTGCCTATTTTTAGTTATATTCCGAGAAATATGGGAAATACCTGTCTTGATGAGCAGTTTTCAGAAGATGCAGAGAATCTGGAAACATGTTAAAAGACAACTGTGTCTCACAGTCTTATGCCTAATTGCTATCCTAGAGCTGTTAAAAGGGGAAGATCATCTGAATCCTGTGGAGTACTGACAAGTAAGCTCCTTTCTTTTGGTTCTGTTTCTAGCCACAGTCCAGGAACAAAGAGACAACTAGCAAATAAAAGACATGACTTTAAGGTTTATTCTGCAGGTCACTATCTATACCATGTAACTCTGTTGAACTTACTCATCCTCAAACAATGGAATTGGACAATAAGTGTTCTTAAATCCTTTTCAAAATTAATGCTTGTTCATTTTCTGATTATGGTGCCTTCGGAAATGACACAAGTTCGTCAAGGCACTTACACACCTTTGTAAACATCCTTCCCTTCTAATCCTATGAATATTTGTTCCATGGATTAATCTTGAGGAATATAAACATGGAGCTGTGCTACTGGAAGAACAAGAGAAATTTGCCTCTCTCAGCTTGTATTGCATCCTTCAGTAGTGCTTTCTCATATTCTTTATAAAGAGTTTATTCTTCTTGCATTTGCTGGGGGCTCTTTAATTTCATCCTTGGGTTGTATACACATATTACTGGTATTTTTAGAAGCACTTTATGAGTACAAAATCTATTCCCTGTGCCCTCATCAATTTGAAATTACCATTTTAAGGCTGATTAAATAAGGATTAGTGCCAATGTTCTACTTATTAGGCTGTGTCTTCAACTGGAACTGATGATGTAGTATTTGTCAATAACTAGTTCACAGCCTTAAATCCCACAAAATGAAACCTTTGCATCAGAGTCCATCTGTCTGAAAATTTTGAGGCAAGCTTCCATGAAGAGAAAAGTCATCTATTATATGATGCCATAAGCATAAACTGGCATGTATCACAGCTGTTTGATGACTGTGGGGAAGATGACTTGGGTTTCCCCTAAGCCCTCTATCAGAATCCAGCAGTGATGGATTGAATTCCCCTTGCTTTAGCATGCTGATGGATTGCATTTAAGAATTGTAGAATCTCTGCAGAAATTAATTAACATCACACAAAATGAGGCAAGCATCGATCTTGGCTGTGATATGAGATTGATCTTAGGAGTTGGTAAAATATCCACGAAACTTTCTGAAAGTAAAAATGACAAGGTATATGTCTGATATTTTTTTGTCCAATAACACTTATTTCATTTTTGTGTAATGTTTAGAAAATTCAAATTTATGTGAGTCAAGTTTCATGAACATATACTCACCATCATTTCTATATGAGTAAACAAAAATGCATATCTTTAAGGATGATTTCAAATACACAATTTCTCTTAGTAGTGTTCAGCATGCATGTGAATAAAGGAAGGTATGAAAAGTCTGCATGGTAGGTAACCTTTGCTAACGCTGCTAAAGTGAGCCTTGGTGAGATCGAAGTTTAGAACTTTCCAGTAGCTATGTGCACAGTGCCTCCAGTGTTTATGTTGTCATCAGCTCAGAAAGTTTTCATAAGTAGTCACAAATATTACATCAAGCAAAATATTTCAATCTGGCAATACATGCAAACACTACATAAACTCAGTTTATGCATATGATTTAATATTTATCATTTCTCTTTTACATATGGTGATTAAGCAGGTGATATAAAAGGACCCAGGAATGAAATAGCATAATATAAGTAAGTTCCTAAGCCCTTTATTGTAAATAAAAATGTTTGTACAAAATATTTAATTTTCAAATTTCAAACTTCAAATTAAAAATCCAAAGAGAAAAATAAAAATGATTACTTTCAAAGAATTTAAATGATATTTTCTTAAAAGTGAAGATTAAAAAGTTAACAAAATGATATTTCTACAAGTTATTGTACTAAAAAGAAGGTTTAGAAAAATCTTTGCCCATTTTCAGTTATATTAATTAACTTAAAAGCCCCATTAAAAAAAAAATAGGGAGCTGGGTATGGTGGCTCCCACCTTTAATCCAAGAACTCAGGAGGGAGATGGAGGTGGATCATCATGAGTTTGAGGCCACTCTGAGACTACATAGTGAATTCCAGATCAGCCTCAGTTAGTGTGAGACCCTACCATGAAAAACCAAAAAAAAAAAAAAAAAGGAATAAAAAATACACACACACATACAGGAATGTTTTTTTAGGAATCTATTTATATATACTGTTTGAAAATTAACTATTCAATGTCAAAGGAAAGCAGATCAAAGCCAAGATGAAACACAGAAAGTACTAACAAAACTAACTGTTTTGGATCTTCTGGAAACAGGTGCTGAGCTAGTAAAGAAGAAAGAATAAATTAAGTCAAAAGAAGTTACTGGGCAACACTAGAAAACTTTTTTTTTTTTTTAACTACTTCCAAAACAAAAGATAATTTAGTTCAGTAACCAAAAGTGGTTTACCAAGGGAATTATCCAAGAAGGCTAATGATCCTGTGAGGTGACACATGATGTTCTTGCAATTGTTGAAAGAGTAAGGTTGATAGTTTGGGAGGAGGGAAGAAAATGAAAAGCAAAAGTCATTTAAGATGCTTTGCTTGTAAAGTCAGTTACACAAATATTGAAAAGCCTGGAGTATACACTTGGTCTTCTATTTTTGCTCAAAGAAGCAACCATCCATAGGAATGTTTCATAAAATGCATTCTGGGAACTGAATGCCAGCCAGATTCTGTTATGTAAGAGACACTTCTACTACCTAATGGGTTCAGGGTTTCATCATACATTTCAGAGCCTCTGTGTACCCGGCATAGGGCTAGGTGCTAAGAAGACACACATAAATAAAATCTCACTTTTCTGGTTTAGTAATGTATTCTCTACAGAAAGGGATACAAAGAAAATAGAAATAGAAAAATGATTAGTGGCACAGTAGTTACTATAACCAGGAACCCAATGGGATCATTGCTTAATTCTGTTTTCTAAGTCACTCTAAGAATGACAAAATGAGGATGAAAATGAGATGATAAGCAAACAAATGCTGGAGAGGTACAAATAGCAATTAGGAGGTGCAAAAGAAACTAGTTTCTTGGAAGCAATGAAATTGAAGCATAATAGAGCATTCACAAAGGTCAAATGCGAATTGCACTACAGGAATAATTTGACTAAATACGTTGGCCAAAATTAATTACGAAATGTCACATTTAAAGCACTTTTGCTAATCTGGATGCTGCTGTTATTGACACTTTTGCCAGTTCCCGTTTGCAACTCCTGCTATTGAAATCAGATGAGTTTACTTCATGGGATTCAAATGTAAGCTTGTATTACATTTTCTTAATTTTAAAACATGTTGAGGCACCAAGCAGAAAGATCTCAGTTGTTACTAGACTTGGAGAGATTGCTCAGAAGTTTAAGACATTTGTTTTCAAGGGCTAATGAGGTAGGTTGGGATCCCCAGTACCTAAGTAAAAAGCCAGATGCACAAAATGGTGAATGGTCTGGAGTTTGTTTGCAGTGGTAGGAGGATCTAGTGTGCCCATGTTCTCTCTCTCTCTCTCTCTCTCTCTCTCTCTCTCTCTCTCTCCAATCTCAGACATAAATGAATAATAATCTTTAAATATGAAATAATTATTTCTGCCCCCACTTTTGCACATTGGGTCATGATACACAGAGACATTTCCTCCTACCCATAACTGATGGCTAACCCTACAATGCACGACCCATATACCCCAACCAGAAGGGTCCCTGTGGAAGGGGGAGTACAGGGAGGTGGCAAACAATGGTACCAACTTGACTGTATTCACTGAGTACAAAACAAAAAAAAAAAAGATGTCAACTGCCAGTCTGCCAGTCCATCATTGGCAGTTAAATGCTGAACCAGACTACAATGGTTCAGTGTATTTTATTTCCTGTAATAAAATCTGTTAATAATGGCAAAAAAAATGAAATAATTGGGCTTGAGAGATTACTTAGCAGTTAAGGCACTTGTCTGTGAAGTTTAAGAAAACAGGTTTGATTCCCCAGTACCCATGTAAGCCAAATGCCAAAGTGGTGCATGCTTTTGGAGTTCGTTTGCAGTAGCTGGAGGGCTGGTGTGCCCATTCGCCCTGTATCTCTTCTCCTAATCTCTTCCTCTCTGTTTGCTAAGAATTAAATAAACATAAAAAATTAAAGTAAAATAGTTTCAAACTCTAGAGAAAATATCAAATCCAGAAAAAGATAATGCTTCAAGTTTTGAAAGGTATGATAGGAGTTTATATTACATTGTTAAAGATTGTCAAACATTCCAATGACCTTTCCTCTTTCTCTCTCAATCAATATTCTGTTTCACTATAAAGTGGCTGATATAACTTCACTGGGCAAAAGCTAGTTAACTTGAATATTCTTTTTTATCCTAAATTATGTTCTTGTATTTCTTAGGGTAATTTCTCACAGAATTTTATAGTAGTCATGCAGATAATTAACTTCTGAATCAGCATCTAACAGTAGGGAGTGTCAGAACATAAATGAAAAGAGTTTTAAATAACCAAATTTTATTTGAATCTCAACTGTACACTCTTAAATAAAATTAGCTTTGTAGCATTAACAGAGTTATATTGCTACATTTTAATAAAAAAAAAACAATCAAAACTGAAAGCCTTTAATCACACCTGTTTTTAATTCCAAGTGAAAGTTGGAATTATGATAGTCGTCACTGGATAGAACACGTTTGAAGTTGCTTCCTGCTGACATATTTAATTTCACTAGCTTTGAATTTCTTTTGGACACTAAAATTTTTGCTGATGGTGCACCAATTTTGCCACACTTCTGCTTAAACAAATTTAAATACACAAATAGAAGATGTGAGGATAACAACAAAATAAAAATAGAAATAGAAAACTTGACACAATTAAGGAGAGAATATGAAAAAAGCCTGAACAGGCTCATGGAAATTACTGAGCCAAGTATGTAACAAATGAATACAACAAAAAATGCAAGAGCCAAAAGAAGGGCAGGACTCCATACAACATGCTCTCTCCAGACACAAAATGTCCTGGATATCCATGGTCTCACAGTGCTTGATAAGACCATCAAACAAGAAGGAAAATAATATCAAGACATCAAAAGTAAAAGAGAGACTGATTGAAATGGGGAAGGGGTATGATAGAGAGTGGAGTTTCAAAGGGGTAAGTGGGAGTAGGGAGGGTATCACCATGGGGTATTTTTTTATAATCATGGAAGTTGTTAATAAAAAATTAAAAAAAAAGAATTCAACATTGGAAGTAAAGAAAATGCACCACTAAACTCTACAGCAAAGAACAAAAGTTTAAAGATGGCAACAAGTGTTAGCACATGAACTCAGATCCCTAGAACCCACAAAATATCCATATGCTGTAGCAGACACCTTCAATTCAGCATGTCCCCAACAAGAGAGGCAGAGGAAAAACTCTACCAGAAGTTCAGACATCACATAACCTAGTGAACAATAGACGTCTGGACTCAAGTGAGGTGCAGGATGATGACTTCCACAAGCAAGCTACCCTCAAACACGTAACATGAACATACACATACAGATGCATCATATGCACACATTAAAAAGTTACAATATATTAAAGAAAAAAAGCTAAATAAAAATACTGTCTACATTAGGATTTTAAATCCTACCTTTATGTTTGAGACAAGATTTCAAATGTCAGGTGGCCTCAAACTCATTATATAGATAGGATAGACTTGAACGTCTTACTCCTTCCTCTATTTCTCATGTACTACAATTACAACATGTGTCATTACCTCTGGATTTATTTGTGTGAAAGTCAAATAACAAAAACAAAACACATTATGAATTTTAAAAGTCATATATGTTATGTTATAAATATCATCAGTTGAAGAGAAGCAATTTAAGTAAAATATGCCATGATTCCAATAGAATGAAGCAGTTTGATTTTTTATAACATAAATGTCATTTGATACCAACTTCTGAACAGTGAAAGAGGACTTATAGGCTTATAAATTAAACAGCATGTCGAGTCTTATTTTCAAAATAGTATTTTCAAATATTTGGTGTGGTAAGACATTATTTATATAATATGCATTTTTATCACACTTCAAAGATAATTGCTATAACTATATGTCTTCTAAGCCTATTGATTAAAATTTTCCACTCATCATGGAAGATATGGAGAGTTTTAGATAATCACTAATGAAATGGTTAAGCTTTACTGTTAACGTCATTGGTTTGGGAGTTGATGGGAGAAGTACCTCTGGTCATGTTTCTGAGGCTTTTCTAGAGAAGTGTGACTGAAGAATGAACACTCACCCCAAATTTTGGGTGGTACGGGATCTTGGGCTAAAAAACAGGGGGAAACATTTAGTTTTCTCAATTTCTGCTTCCTGGTTTACTCCATGGACCAAACCATTACCACCACCATCTTCTTTACCATGTTGGGCAAGTTTCCCCATAGCTGTGAACAAAAATAAACCTTTCTTCCACAAAGTTACTTTTTGTTAGGTATTTCAAAGTAATAAGAAAAATAGCATATACAAAGAAGATGATATATGCATGTATATATCTATGTTGTAAACTGTGAGATAACTATTACTAGGGCCTTCATCTCTCTAGATGTCTGTGCATTCTACTTCTTGTAACCCTATGTCTGAGACAGGATTCAGTCAAGACATACTAAAATTTACATTGATTTCTCTAATCTCACTATCTTTATTTATTCTAATACTTTATTGTTTATATTAAGGAGCGAAAGAAAGGAAAAAGCACAATTTCTGGGTATATAAATGAGTTTTTATTTAAGAAATAATGCAGTAAAAAGATTTGGCCTCGGTTCAAAGTTCCATCTCTATTACCAGCTACCTGTGACCTTGTGTTAGGTGGTTGAGCAGAGTGAAATGATAGGCTAGAACATCATAATCCCTAAGATCCACTGCAGGTTAAAAGACTATAATTCCAACTAAAATATAATGTTATAATTTTGCCTTTCGAAGATCACCAACTCCTAATAGTGGCCTCTTGTCACAGTAATTACCAACCTTGGCTCAGGAACAACTACAACTTTTATATCAAGTAATTCTAAAAGGTAGAGATGAAAAGGATAAAAGAAAATGAATAGGTTACACTGCCAAAAGGAATCCTAAGGTGAATTACAAATCAGGTGTCTGCCCTAAATGCAAGACGACAGCGAAGAAAGGTCAATACTATTATGGGATACAAATAGCAAACGAGACAATAGGTTTCCTATATTCCTCTCTGCGCTTACAGTTAGGATTCAATGACTCTCAGGGGTAGGAATGATTTTGATAACAAAAGCCAGTTAAATGATTGTACATTTCTTTACACATTTTAATATCTAATATGTAATATGTATATATATCTCTGTGTGAGAGTATAAACTTATGTGCATGTACATGTATTGATATGCTATTAAGCAATTTACAAAAGGTAATCACCAGTATATAAGTTACTGAAAGGAGAGATTTTTATTTTCTATTGTATCATTAGCATCAAGAACAGTGGGTATGACACATAATAGATACTGAAAAGCATTTTAGAATGTTGACCAATTAAATAGATTCACAGCAAGGTAGAACCTCTAATAATGTAATATCATGATTTGGTAAAGCAAATTTACTTTATTTTGTTGTCGTTATTGCTTGTTTATTTGAGGTAGGGTCTCACTTTAGTCCAGGCTGACCTGGAATTCCTTGTGTAGTCTCAGGGTGGCCTTGAACTCACAGTGATCCTCCTAACTCTGCCTCCCGAGTGCTGGGATTAAAGGCATGCACTACCACACTCGGCCTTATTTATTTTACTTTTAATCAAAGGTGTTTGTTTCTGTAGAATAGCTTTGAGTACAGGCATATTTGTGCCATGGCATGTACTTTAACGTCTATCCTTGCCTTTCACCTCCTTTGAAGCAGGTTCTCTCTCTGTTCACTGCACCATTTGTCAGCTTCTGAGAAATCCTCCTGCTTTTTCCTTCTTTGCCTAGTATCACTGGAATTATAATTTGAGAGTTTTACTTGGGGTTCTATAAATCATAAGTCTAATACTCCGAGTTGCATAGCAAGCAAATGAGACATCTTCTCAACCTGCAAATTTTAGGTTTAAAGGAAATTTTCCTTGTAAAAGAGACCCAGTAAACTGAGTTGACAATGGATTTTGTAAACAGAGTTATTAATTTATAGAAAATATAGAAAGAAGTCATGTCTAACAATAAGAAGCATTAAGAAACTTACAAATTTTTGTTTCTTTATTTATTTTTAGTTTTTCAAGGTAGGTCTCACTCTAGCCCTGGCTAACCTAAAAAAAAAAAAAAAAGTCATATGCTTACTTACAGAAACATAATACTACAATTTGATTGCAATTATTTCCATATGAGCACACCAGTGGTGAAACTTATCCCATCTTTTATATCATTATTTTATATAAAGAATTTCATGTTATTAAAATTGTCAAATTAAAAAAAAAAAAAAGAAGAATCTTAGGAATTACCGAGATCTTAACTAATGAGAGCCTGAAAAGGGCTTATCATTCAATACATTTCTAGTGTGCTTGAAGTTTCCAAGTCTCCAATCCAGTGTGGAAATGTGGAATCTGGATGGAAATGATGGCACAAGTTTGTAAGCAAGATTTTAATCCAGCATGAAGGCAGAAGTACAACATGGATTAAGTCCTTATAAAACCCTTTCCCAGTGGTGATCTTGTGTTGTTTGTTTTATTGTGCTTTTGGTATGTGAACAAGAGGTGTAAGAAATAACCATATTTATGAATATCAACCTTATTATCAGTGTTAAATCTCTTTAAAGTGAGTACATCTTTACATCTGGGATAACAATGCTTAGAATCCAGATGTAATATAAAATTATAATGGTGCAAAAACACTAGTAGGAATTACAGGTCATTTAGAAACTCACTTGTACAAATATTTTAAAATAAAATGCTTCAGGTTTTCAATGCATACCCCTATTTTTTCCAAACAATATGATGCAAGAATGATTTTGAGGAATATTCAATATATTACATAATATCTTATCATTTGATTTTCAGCAGATAGTGATGAGGCTTATATATTATTATCCAAGAGAAAGAAAATCCTTCTACTCAACCTTGCTGCTTTTATATGTTTTAATTGAAGTCCAATAAATCTTTCTGATAATTTCACATAGTAAGACACACTTTTGACAAAACGTCTCTCATTGTGATTTAAAATAGAACAATCTAGAAGTTTGATTGAGTTCCTGCAGCCTTGTCTTCATTTCAGGAGTGGAAACTAATAATTAATTTTAAAAGCACAGATTTCTAGCTGCTGTAGGTATGAAAACATTTTAATTGCTCTGGCAATTTGTTTTCTACTATCATGCAAGTTCTGGAGAGTTAGAAACTAAAATATGACTGCTCTATAGGCAAGGTACACAGGTAGGATATAAGATGAAACTGATTTTAAAAGAGATTGATGGAGGCTAGAGAGATGTCTTAGCAAGTAAGGCACTTGCCTACAAAACCAAAGTACCTTGGTTCACTTACTCAGGACCCACATAAGCCAGGTGCACAAAGTGGTGCATATATCTGGAGTTCACTTTTAGTGGCTGGAAGCTTCAAGCCCTGCATGCCCCTTCTGTCTCTCTCCCTCTCTGTCTCTTTCTCGCTCTGTCTCTCTCTCTCTCTCTAAAATATACAAATAAATAAAGATAAGTGCATTATATACATGTTTGCATTAATAAACTAAAATAAACCCTTTTCATCCCATCAGCTGTTGCTTTTGGTCTAGTCATTTGTCCTGACAAAACAAAGGCAACTCTAAACAGAAAAATGGGGGGAGTATAAGTCAGAAGAGTCTTGGAAATATTGCGTCTTAATTGGACTTTGATGGTCAAATACTAAATCAAATAAAAAGCACAATGTATAAATAAATAAACAGAAAGTCTAAATTACAGATTCAAATAAGTATCACAATGAATGATATATATTTTATAGGCAATTAAAATATGCTGTAGGCAAAAATATAATTACTGTAAAAGAAATCATATAGCAATAATTTAAATAGCAGTAGAATTTCTGTAAGGTGAGAAATAACCCAAGAGATATTTGGTACAATGTTTTTAAGTATAGTGTTAGTTATACATAATAAATAAACTGACTTTGTTATTTAGTATTTACTGTCATAATTCATATAATTCTCTCTTAGAAATGAAAGTATATTTTCCAACTACCTGATTCTCCTAGACAAAATATTAAGAGTTTAAAATGTCATCAGTGACATTACAATTTTTTTTTTACTAGTTTAACTAAAACAGACATCTGCAAAATACTTTTTTAAAACATTTCATCTTGGTCTATATTTTAAATATTTTATTTTTATTAATTTGTGAGACAGAGAGAGAGAGAGAGAGAGAGAGAGAGAGAGAAAGAGAGAGAATTGGCATGCCAGATCCTCTAGCTACTGTGAATAAACTCCAGAAGCAAGTGCCATCATGTGCATCTCACTAACATGGGTTCTGGGAAATCGAACCTAGGTCCTTAGGCTTCACAGGTCTCCGCAGCCCTTGTTGATCTACTTTTTGATGACATACTCCCTCTTTATCACAAGAAACATTCAGAAAGGGTTTGATGTTCCAGTTTCACATTAGACAGCTACATGATCAATGGGCAATCATAATCCAGAATCTCAATGAACAACCCAGGCAATTCGTGTATTCTCAACCATGTTACAGGCTTATCAAGGAATTCTACACATAGCAATTTGTCCTTTACAGTGCATTGCCAAGAATTAACAAATTCACCAGGAACTACTTTCCCAAAGAACACGTGCCAAATGTAAACATGAGGACTGCTCATCATTGCTACAACTATGAAAATTAATACAACCATGAATTACTTATACAAGCATGGTGTCTTACCCCTTCTATACCAGCACTTGGATGACTAAGGCAGGAAAATTGTCATGAGTTCAAGTATAGCCTGGGCCTTAGATTGAGATTGAGGCTCATCCAGGCTACAGATTAAGGCCATTTCTGATAAATAATAATAATAATAATTAATAATAATAATAACATCAATAACAATAACAGTAAATGCATACCTCATTCTTCAATTTGTATGATTTTCCAGTCTAACCATCCCTCCAGATAGAAAATATTTGATTTATACAAATAATTTTAAAATCAGCTAGTAAATTTAAATAATATGAAGATTCCTACAGGTGGGCTATGGGGGCCTTAACACCCAGCTTCAGCTGCCACAGTAACTAACAAAAGCCTGTGATTTCATCTGTAGCTACTGGTGCTCTATTCAGACCCAAAACAATTTGAATAGACACTTCATTCTCTGAAATTCATTAGTTCCTACTCCAATTTATATTATCAATGAGCAGAATAAATGCATACAAAAGGGCTTGGTGATCCTTGGGAGAGGTACTTATTAAATCTACCTCAAAAGCAGTTTTGAAAATTTACCCCTTTTGAATTTATTTTCCCAGGGTCCTAGTAAATGAAAGCTGGGCTGCTATCCAGGTTTCCAAGCCACCAGAGCCTGATTGTTTTCTATTTGTTTCAGTGTTTAAAGCCAACAAAAGCTGCATTAAAACTGACGATGCCAAGTAGCAACAAGCATACTTTAGGCATAGCTAATGTATGAACCCACAGCTCCAGGTTATAGTATTTCAACAGAGTCTAACAGTTAGCGTCTTTGTTGTTGTGTTTTATGAACAAAACAGTTTTAATAAAGCATGCTTATGAAAATGCAAAAAAAAAATCTCACTAATAATGGTAAAGTAAATGTATCATGTTTTGTTCTCAGTATTTTTATATTTCCAGGTACATATTTATTTTTTATGTCCCTATTTTCTTTCAATGGAAACCTCAATACAAATATACTATCTCTTTCATATTTATTTTATTCCCATAACACAGTCAGTTAGTTCTATTGCTTTCATTCTACCTTTTCAAACATTCTTAAGCATAAGTGTTCATATACCTGTCTGGCTGTTACACTGGGGATAATTAAACCACTCCCTGATGCAATGCCACACCGCCTAAATCATAAAAGATATGGTGGTTATATTTAAAGTGGCAACCTAATTCACTGAAATATCTATTTATATATTTAATTAATTAATTAAGTTGTTTAGAATTCTTAATTTTATTATTCCTAACTTTTTAAAGGCAAAACTGTTACAACCTAAACTCATGAGAATCTACCTTTGGGGCAAGACAAAGTTCTTAATATATATATATATACACACACATACATGTACATATATGTATATAGATGTATATATGTAAATGTATATGTATATATATGTATATATGTATTATACACACACACATATATATCCATTTGTTACACTGAATATGCTTAATTACCTTTGAACTGTCCTCCAATTAGTAATGAAAGAGTTTGAAGAGCCTACATTTTGCAGAACAAGGCAAAGAAATCCTATACTATAACTATTGTTTTTGAGAATTTCCATAAATAAATATGTAACCAAGAAAAGCTAGGATATGAAACGCATCTTTTGGATATTTAACTATAATCTGCTTTGTGTTTCTTCCAACTCCAATGTTAATCTTCAATTAACCTACATTAATTTGTATAATGATTAACAGAAATAAATCTCTATTGTGTTTCTGTAGTTATGCCTCTCTGTGTTCATAATAGGAACAGGGTGAAGTAAGAACTATCTCCATCATTGGAAAGAGTCCTTGACCCAGTTAATATGAATTCTCTCAACAGACTCCCTTCTGCATAGAACCCTAGAATAGATTAATTTAAATGGTTATATAGTATAAAATCACCATCTGAGCATCAAAACATTGGAGAGACACACAAATTTGCTTAATTTTATATAAATACTTATGAAGCTAGTAACATTTAATTAATCACTGCAGTTCCCAGGGCTTGATATATGTTTGCTGGTTTACTCTGCTTACAGAAAGAATGCCTCTTACATATTTGTATTTTCAGGTTACTTGCAATGGCTCTTTGGTTCATACATTTAAAAAAAGCAAACACTCTAAGGCTCTACTGAATCTTCTTATGAAGGTCAAGAATACAACTTCTAAATGTTTCAATAGCAGCCATGTTAACTGTTACCTGACTGTGTTCATTCCATAAATGCAAAACCAAAGCTCTAGAATCTTTATTGGCAGGGTGGGTCTCCAAATTATCTTGGCTTTATTTTCCTTTTCATTTTATTTCCCTGATTTTCAAATAAATAAATTCATATTTGTAAAAAAAAATATCTGTTTAAGATATATATATTTATGTGGAGGGAAAAAATAGAAATACAATGGTCAGGCAGGAGGATTGACATGAGTTCGAAGGCTACTTTGAGTCTACATAGTGAATTCCAGGTAAATAAGCCTGAGCTAGAGCAAGAGCCTACCTCAAATAAACAACAACAACAACAACAAAACTAGGAACAAACATTGTGCAACAAAGGCACTAAATGATACTGACTGGCAATCTGGAAATCAATTGGAGGCAGAGAGATGATAGGGACTTATGAAGTCTCTAAAAAACCAGGACTCATAAAATTCTTATTAAGGCAATTTCTCTTGTTATAGTTTTCCCTAAATCCATGGCTATGAGACTATCATTCTCACCATGATACATGCTTAGATATAAAAGTATTATTGACTCCAAACCATGAGAAACTATTCAATTCTATCCCATAACCTCTGATTCCTGCAGGCCAATTTCTGCTCAGTTACTGGATTTGTGGTTACAGTTTTGTTTTGTTTTTTATCCTTGTATTCACATCATTGCTTGATTGGAAGCAGTCTGGAAAATTTGATTTTCAGCATATGACTGAGATGACTTTCAAATGGACTGATTGTAATTATACTGTTTTTCCTTAGGAATGGATGTAAGATAATGTTACAGGAACAATCAATGGTTTGCATTGTAGAAAATATATTGCAATAACAATTAAAGCACAATCCTATAAACACTGTTCTTCTGCAATCCTCCTTTCTGGATCTGTTTAAAAATGATAATGCATTTTACTAATAATTAATTTTATGCCATTATATTAAATATCCAGCTAATTTATAACTTTCATAACACTATAAATATACATTGCTATAAAAACTTTCTGGTTGGCTGTTAAGTTAATATTTATAAATAGCATTTAAATAATATTTCTTAATTTGGTAAGTTTATTTTTCTACTCAACCTGCGTACATGTAATAATGGATCTAACAAGTACCTGGGTTTTTAACTTTGTTATTTTGAGTAGTTATTTGCTCTTTCTATATCCTTTGCATTGTCATATTGTATGTTTATCCATCAACCTTCTACTTTTTTTTATCCTTTCCATCAAAAATACAGAGATAATTTTCTGTGTAGAGAACTCCTTGGGAACAAAGTGTATTTTACATGTATTATTAGAGCCTCTGCTGTGACTCACTCCCATGCAGATGGCACACATCTGAGAGGCTTGATTCTAGCTAGCACAGATCCAGCTGATGCTCTGAAAAAGTATTCTCTCTTGGTGAAAAGTTAGCTTGCCACTGCCTTCCCTGCTGCATTATTAAACACGAAGGAGTGATTCCCTTAATCCCAACCATCTGCTCTTCCCCTACTAAAAAGTGAAAACATCCCCTTGTGTTTACAAATGTTGCTGCAAAAGCTTCACAAATTATAAAGATGGTTGTGAAATTTCTGTAGATACTACAAGATCAAAACAAAATCCTAGTCACCATAAATCTGTAAAAAATAAACCTAGTTTATATCACAGTATAAACCCAACTGTGTTTTAATGTAATGCAATTATATTTATACTGCAGACTCAGAATGTAAATTATTTTAGCATTTCAAGTATAATATTTGCATTTTAAATATACCCCTACTTGTCCAGACTTCCAAAAGTACATACTCTAAAAATGTGGATCATCTTCAACTCTTCATTTTCACAGATTGTAGTGTGTATACATTTTAGCATCAGCAAAGGTTCAGATTCATTAGAACTAAAGGCAAGAATAAGCATCTAGCTGTTCACATGAACTGCAGACTCAAAACCTCTAACACTGGAAAATGAAGTCAAATGCCTCACATTAAACAGCTGATTTCCAATAAAGTGACTGACATGGGAGGACTGCCATGAAAAACTGTGATTTTACTCCACACCAAACACTTGCTTTCCTCACAAAATATTCTAGAAGCAAGAAACAACCTAGCTTACATGCTTCTAACCTGGCCAAACATTTATTGCTGGGGTGGTCAGAGGCCATACAGGTGAATTTACTACTGACATCTTGCTAAATGGACTTGTAGTAAAATTGCTTCATATATATACTCAAACCCATAAAATGGTGTATTAATGCTTTCAGCCTTAGTCAGAGAAGCATCTTTTAGAAGTGGAAATGGAAGTGGAAGTGGAAGCAGGGAAAGGTTAAAGTCAGACTTAGAACTAAATCAAAGTGCTGAGAATGGCCATTGGCTGCTCAGCTCTCAAGAGGACACCTGTAGGAAGGCCCAGAGAACATCACCAAAGGGCGATGGAAAGATTGTATGAGCTGAAGGATGGGGAGGTGTGTTATGAAGTGTTATCTTCTCAGATACAACATGGCAATTATAATCAGGACCACCTGGTAGCCTTGGCCATCTGTCCACATCTTGTTCAGAATAAGACCTGAATGTCGGAAGGGAGCTACTTGGGTAGAAGGGGGTCAAAAGACGAATAGGAACAACATATGACAATAGGAGATCAATATTATTACAATGCTTTGTTTACATGTATGAAGCTTTCAAAAGGAAAAGTAATAGTTCCAAAATACTAATCAGCACAAACAAGAAAAAAAAAAAACTTTCTACATGTTGTGATTTAATATTATTTTTAAATACCCTACATAGAATAAATTAAAATTTCTCCTATGTCTCTGAATTTGGTATTATGAGGATATTTCAATTTCCAGTTTACTTTGTTAGAGATCAATTGTTTTAGCTTGACTCTAGGACACTGACTTTGTTAGCCAGCTTTTTTTTTCTTTAATTTCATGATTTTTCATTATTTTTTTTTTGTGTTGAGCAAATAATTTCTAATCACTTATGTTCTAGACCTATTTCATACATTATTTCTCAATGCTTTTATATTCTTTTCCTCTACAGTCCTAGACACATGCATTGCAATTTAAAATGGATTTTTAAACTATTTTATTGTATAAACAACTCAGTAACTAATATTATACTTCCTTTGTAAATCTTTCTTCCAAATATTCATTCCATTTATTTTTATCTACCATGTGTTTATTTTTCTAGTCCATTTACCTGTCCTGGAGATTTTCTTGCATTCAGTCTGATCATCTGAATTATTCAGGGAATGAGTTCCTATGGCTAAGTACTGGAAAACACTTGTCTTTTTGCAACTTCCATACCTGTTACGTCAGGACTTCATTCCTTGATATTTATGACAAAGCTATTTTCTGGACATCAGCAAGATCTCGGTGGATATGACAAAGACAAATTCTGTTTGGATGCAACTGTAGAGGTAACTGAGTTACCCAATACCAATGTTAAAAGCCTGGCATGGCCTCACATACCTGTTACTTCAATCCTGTGGGGAACAAAGACAGAAGAATCACCAAGGCATGCTGGAACAGCCAGTTGTAGTGAAAACAACAACTTCCGCTGTAGAGAGAGAGTCACTCAAAATGTAGAAGAGACAGAAGAACATTCTCCCCTGTGTCCTCACACATGGGCATGGAGCACGTGGGCATCCGGACACTCAGGTGCATGTAGTTTACATACACTAAACAACACACCACAAGTACTAATGGCTTCTTGTTGTGTCTTTCTCTTCAGAATACAAAATTATGAGTATTTTTCTTAAATATAATATTCATAAAAAGTCTCTAAGATATAATTTATAGTCTTTCTTTTTGGTTCTCTCTAGTCTTAGAGATCATTGTAGCTACCAATTCTGTGCCTGAGTCTAGGGATATAGCTCAGTTGAATTTTCCCTTAAGTTCTGTATGTTTACATGAAGATTGGTGGCACAGTAATGAACATGTGTATCTTTAGTACTTTTGTTTCCCTTTCACATTTTACTCATTTCTTCCTATGTCATGAATCTGTTCATTAACACTTTGTTTTCACTTTTTATCTGGGTTAATTTTCATTTTATAAATTCTCATTCACATGTCCACCCAAGTTTTATTGAATTTGATCTTAAGATGCATGAGAATTAAATTGATAGTATTTTGCAATATTTTAATCTTATCCATAAGAAGAGTAAAACATATATATTTTAATTTATTTTTCTTCTTGTCACTAGGTTTTCAATATACATATTCAAACATTATTGTATTTTTACACCTCATCCACACAATGGTAGACTGCCCTGAAGGGTATCATTGGCATACAGAGCGTTGGTACCTATGGTACAAGTGTGGTATTTGGAAATAATTTATCAAGGTTAAACATAATGTTTCTGGGCCTGGCCAGTTTGCACAGACCTAAATGGCCATCCTCACAGTGATTTTATCCTTTGCTTAGTGACTTCCAAATGTACCCAAATAACCATATTAGCTGTTTTACTCCTACTGGAAACAGAACTTTAAGCTTTCTGACTTGCCAAGTAGGGCTGCTTAACCACTAGTACGCACAGAGGTAAAGACGATGCAGAGGTTTTCAGATGAAAACAACATTTCACAGATTATCTAACATATTGGCAGTTCTCAAATCACATCTTAAATCAGATGAAATAAGTTTCAGAAAGTTATTTAGCATGAAGAATACATTATTAAATCCAACTTATAAAAAATTAATGTTCATCCACTGTGCTCCTCCCTTTAGACACACTGGAAACACTCTTAGCTGTCGGTGTGGGGTGAGCTTTCTTCTTCCAATCAAGAGCTGCACTGCTTTCTAGACATTATTTCTGCATCCTTAACCTCATTCCGGTCACTTTCCAGATCTGCTGAAATTAAAACTTCAGAGAGTTAGCATGAATTTTTTCTTTATACACCATTAACTGTGATGGGGTTTTTAACCAGTACTTCTATTAATTCATCACCTGAATTTGTATTTTTAAACAACAATTTGGGGTCATTTATGACCAGAGAAGCATGTACCATTTATTACATTTCATTATTGAAACAAGTCAGTGTTACAGTTTTATAAATTACACATTCTTGAGATTTTGGTTTTGAGCTGAGATCCACTCACATGTTTCTATGGATACACTATTTCTTGGAAGTGTGGATGCTCCTGGTAAAAGCACTTCATGAATGTAAAATGATCACATATAGTACAAGCAGTCATTTGGTGGCAGGTGAAAGCAAGCAAGAAAATAGCTCTGCTCACCTGAGGATTCAAGAAACTGGCTGCTTAGTATTACCCATAATTCTAGTACTTATAGTGGCTTATATTTCACCTTTTTATTGTATCCATTTACATGTGTGTGTCTGTGTGTGCATGTCCAGATTTGGGCATGCCAAGGTCTCTTGCTGCTGTAGAAGAATGACCATTCACCTTTAGGTGAATGGCAGGGTACTTGAACACAGGCCAGCTGGTTTTGTAAGTAAGCACTATTAAAAGTTGAGCCATATTAACAGCCCCTATATTGACTTTGATATATGTTCAAAGACTGGTTTCATTAAGGCAAACTTCCTAAGAATGTAATATATGATTTCTGTCCCTAGTATACCTCATTTAGGACCTGGTTGAAGTTCCATATAGCTGATTTCTTTAATCCGTAGAAGAATAAATAACTTGTTGATTCAAAGTAATCTTACAGTAATAAATAAGTTTGTTCTGCACACAGATTTATTTTTTCCACAATAGATTAACAGAATATATCATGTCAGTGGCATGTGACATTCTAGGTTTAATTTATTTTCAGCTTTTGCTCTTTTCATGGAGATATGACTATGGTAGCTTTTGCTGTCTACTCATTTCCCAGAGGACCTCCTCAGCCCTTTTAGTTACTTAAACACTCATTTCACTCCAGAAAGAGTCCCAATAATGTAGATGATACTCCATTCTCTTATATGGTATAAAACTGATGGAAACTTTGGATTAAATTTTTCTTTGTGTGATATTAGAATCTCTTCATCGCAATGAGTTCAACGTGATGCTTGTTATTTATGTTGCTTCCTATATGCTGAAGTTTCCATTTGGCAAGTATGGTACCCTTCATGAAGCCATTCCTAAGCCTTTTGAGGGAAAGTTAAGTCCTGATCTCAAGGAAAAAAAGTCGGTATTTTAGAAAATGTCAGGCTATTTCAAGACACGCATGCCAAAATGTATTTAATAACTATAATTTTTGAACAAAACAAAGTAGTTCATCAGGGATGATACCTGGTATTAGATTTTCAACACAGTTTTACATTTGGATTTAAAAATATTATTTATTCAAATTGTACCAGCCAATAAGACTATCTATAATCTGTTTAGCAGTATCAAATTATATGGGCTTTAACTTATCCTTTGTGTACCTATCTTGCTGCTCATGGTAATTTTCAAAAAAGATATTTACTATAACCACTAAATGTGGAGAGTATCCATTTCTATTTGTTTTTAAAATTACTTTTTTCCACAGAAAATCTAATTGAATAAGAATTCCATTATAAAATATTAGTTTTAAAAATTAAGCCTTTTAATATTATTATTATTATTATTTGTTTTTTTTATTTTTTATTTTTTATTTTTTTTACTTTTCATGGTAGGGTCTCACTCTAGCCAAGGCTGACCTGGAATTCACTATGGAGTCTCAGAGTGGCCTCCTACCTCTGCTTCCCAAATATTGGGATTAAAGGTGTGCCACCATGCCCGGCTCATTATTTATTTATTTATTTGAGAGACAGAAAGAGGCAGATTGATAGAGAAAATGGGCATGTCAGGCTCTCCAGTGACTGCACACGAACTCCAGACACATCTGCCACCTTGTGCATTTGGTTTACATGCATCCTGGTAAATTAAACCTGAGAACTTTGACTATGCAAGCAAACACCTTAACCACTAATCCATCTCTTCAGCCCAAATTTAGCCTTATTAAATTCACATTTACCTTAGGGAAATGGATGACATGAAAAAAATATATATCTTTGCAATGGATATCTATGTGCTGTAGGTTGTGATCTGGTGGTTTTTGATGGTTTTGTATTTTACACTTTTTTTTTTAAACGTAAGCTTTTACAATGAATTGTTTAGAGAGTTTATTTTACCCTAGGTAAATGGAATGTAATTCACCCTGAGAAGACTGTGACGCTGTTTTGTTTCAGCAGAGTCCATTTCGGATGCTCAGCCCAAGCAAGGGGGAGTGAAACACACAATACTATAGCAGACTATGACTGCATATTTCAAATGCTCATGAATTGTTACTGGTAGATGACAGATATGAAAGCTGGACAAGTGTGATCACCAGGAATGTCAGCTTCACTTTGTTCAGTGGTGGCTTCTCAGGAAAGATAATGACATTGTTGGATTCAGAAAACTCTCTCTAAAATATAGTTGTTTTTAAACTTGCTTTAGGTATAATTCCTTAAATAGTGTCATGTCCACAAAACAAATAGTAACATTCATCTTTCCACCAGTAGTTTATCAGGAGTTGTAACACAAGCATGAACTCAGATGATTTTTTCAATGGCACTGGTGGGGTAAAAGAGGTCCTTATTTCCCCCACCCATATTATAGGATTAAAATTCTTAGCTGGGTTGAGTGACTTTACCAACATTGTAATTAAGAGTGGAAGATAATCCCATACTTAAAATCCCCAAATCTCTTAAATATGAGCTTCTACCATTTTTTAAAAATCAATTATGTTCATAACCCTGGTAATACATTTCTTTTGATATATACTTCTTCAAATTCATTCTCCAATATAGTTTAAATGTGACAGAGTAAAAATATAGAGGGCTAGGAGTATAGCTCAGTTATGGTTGCTTTACAATCATGAAAACAAGAGTTCAATTCCCAGAACCACTGTCAATCAAATAAAAATTAATGAATAAATAAAAATAAGACTGTAATGGTTGTAATCATAATGGGCGGGAAACCAAGAATAGCTCTGCATCTCACTCACAAGCCCATCTAGCCTAGTGGGAAATTTCCATATGCTAAATTAGAAAATATTCTAGAAACTCTAAAGTGAATCTTGTTTTGTACTTTATATATATATATATATATTTTTTTTCTGGATAATTAGATTTCTCTTAGGAGACAAATGAATCCCAATCAGAGTCACTAGGTGAGTTATGCTCCTGACTCATAGTAGACATACCCCTTGCTCAAATTCTGATAAAGTCTTTCTAAATTTCACCCTATAGTGGTCTGTGAAATTTAAAATATGAGTTAAAGCTGGGGAAATGCCTCAGAAATTTTAAGCAATTGCTTGCAAAGCAATCTAGCAGTTTATATTGCCCTATACCCATGTAAAACCAGATGAACAAAGTGGCACATGCGTCTGGAGTTTGTGTGTAGTTGTAAGAAGCTTTGATGTACCTGTCCCCCCACCCTCTCTCTCTCCATATATATATGTGTATATATATATATATATATATATATATATATATATATATATATATGAAAGTTATAGATTTCATATGGCATATATACATATATTCATTTGCTATTTATGCAAATATGTGTTGTACAAACAAATAAATAAATAAATACATTCAAAGTCTTAAATCTATGGTCCTTAGAACATTTTATCAAATAAATATCATGACTAAAGTACACTCATATAATTTTTAATTTTGTTGTTTATTTTTATTTATTTATTTGAGAGCAACAGACAGAGAGATAAAGAGAGAGAATGGGTACAACACTGTGAACAAACTCTAGATACATGCACCACCTTGTACATCTAGCTTATGTGGGTCCTGGGGACTTGAGCCTCGTACCGGGGTCCTTAGGCTTCACAGGCAAGCATTTAACCACTAAGCCATCTCTCCAGACTCATATAATTTTTATATACATTAAAGCTAGAAATTCATTAAAATAAGTTTACCTATAATAGAAAGCTACCAAATTATACAATTAAAATCGTATCTGCATAATTTTTTATTGACAAATGAAAACAGAAAATGGGAAGAAAATGTTTTATGATATTTTAATTTTATACACACACACACACACACACAGATACACACACATGAGAATCTAAATAACCTAAATTTAACATATATTAAAGAAATGTAAAATGCTCTTATTAAATAATTGTTAACTTTAATTGTATCTCACAAACCACAGTATTTTTTTCTGTTAATTACTGTTCTCCACAGTACATCTTTTCTAAAACAAATCAGGTCAGGTGAGTATTATTAATTTAAATATGTTAATTTCAAGTGAGTTTTATTTCATGAAAATGATTAAAAATAATGTTATCAGTTCATGTGCTTGCCTTTTCAAGAGGGTAGATTTTATTTTATTTGTCATTTAAAAGCTTATTTTCTGTATCATTACACATTTAAAAATTAGGTCCTAAAAACAATATCTTCCTGCATAATCCTAAGATTATAAGATTTAAAAGATTTAAATATTTAAAACATTACTTTTGGGCTGAAGAGATGCCCTAGAGTTTAAAGTGCTTGCCTGTGAAGGCTAAGGACCCATGTTTGACTCCCCAGATCCGATGAAAGCTCACGGTGACACATGTGCAAAGTCGCACATGAACACAAGGTGGCGCACTATGTCTTGTGTTGATTGAAGTGGCTGAAGGGCCTGGCATGCCTAATTTCTCTCTCTCTCTCTCTCTCTCTCTCTCTCTCTCTCTCTCTCTCTCTCTCTCTCTTTGGCTTTCACTCTGCCTCATAAAAAAGGCCAGTCTGTTGGGCTTGCAATAACAACAGCAACAACAACAAAATTACTTTCAGTCATCTATAATCAAAATGATGCTGAATATGACCTTTCTTCAATGTTTGATGTATCAAAGATTTTCATTCCATATTTATTGTTTCTATAATGATGATCCTTAGAAAAGTACAAAAATGTTTGAACATTCTTTCCTTTGGTCACTTTCTATTTTTAGGAGGCAAGTCATTTTTAGAAAATATATCATTTACTGAAAATTTCATTTCAAAACTATGTGAATCTAGTTTATTTTTACTAGCTGTAATATTATGAGACCATTATAATGTCATTCCAAATCTAGCAAATATCCAACTTCTTAAAGATTACTTATACAAACTGACTATATGAGTAAATGAAGACTTCATTAAGTAAATGGAGCCTCAGATATACAAAACCATACCAAATTCTGATGGTATGAGGGCTCCTTTGGTAACTGCATTTTTTGTGCAACAAACAAACAGAAATAAGAAACAATCTTCCCACTGACTTTCAGAAATTCATTTTAACTCCTAACATATTGTAAATTCACCCCCCCACACGCATATATACCAAGACAAACACACACCCACACGAAATCTACAGACTTTTTTATTCCACACTTCCTATGTGCCTAGTCCTATTCAAAACACTTATAGTAATTTACTTATTGTTTTACTCCTATCAAACACATTCTCCAAATGCCATTACTATTCTTACTATATACCATTCATTCAAATACTTCCCAAAAATGATAGATGATAACTCTCCTTGAAGTATTCCAAGAGGACTGAATTGCATGGTTCCCATATTTGAATTGACAGTTGTGACATTGTTTGTAAAGCAGGACTTTGAGAGATAAATAGTGTTAAGTATCATGAAGCAGATCTCAGTGGAATTAGCAACTTCATCAAAGGTAAAACTTGAGTTTCTTACATTTCATCTGTATGTGATAACATAGGTGTCTACACAACAGGAAGAGGATCCCATCAAAACTCACTGAGTTGACATTCTGATCATAGTAGTAGGCTCTAGAATTGTAAGAAAATACATTCTGTTTTTAAAACCACCTGAACTGATTATATGCTGCCTCCAAAAGTGCACATATCATGTTTTTTCAGGGAATCATTATAAAATTGCATTTTAACCAAGAAGACTAAGTAATGCAGTATAATTTGAAAAAAAAATTAGTGAGATCTTTTTTGGTTCACCTCATTATGATACCTGTTTTTCATACTTTCTTTAAATGTTTTATTTATTTGAAAAGAGAGACAAAAAGAAAGGAAGAAAGAAAGGAAGTAATGAAGGAAGGAAGGAGGGAAAAAAGAAAGATAGAAAAAAGATAAAAGAAAGAGAAAGAGAGAGAGAGAGAGAGAGAGAAAGGAGGGCGGGAGGGAGGAATGGGAATGGTAGGGCCTCTTGCCAGTGTAAAGAATTCCAGATTCTTGCACCACTTTGTGCATTGGGCTTTATATGGGTGCTGAGGACTTGAACCCAAATTGTTAACATAGCACGCAAGAACCTTAACTAATGAGCAATCACTCCAGCCCTCCTGCTTTCTTTAACTGTACTAGATTTTTTTCCAAAATATTACTAAATGATTCTGTAAGAATAACACAAAATTAAATACCATAGTTTAAGGTATGTGATAATCTGGTTATATACTTAAAACCTTTAGTTATCATGCAATTTACCAGGGACTTAAAATGTCTAATATTTTTATTTGTATTCTTTTTTTTTTTTTTTTCCTTTGGTGTTTTGAGGTAGGGTTTCACTCTAACTCAGGCCTCAAACTCACAGCGATCTTCCTACTGCGGCCTCCCAAGGCTGGGATTAGAGGCATGCACCACCACGCCTGGCTTTATCTATTTTTGTCTAGAAAAGTACTAGGTAATTTGGAAGGCACTAGAAGATAAAGACATTTAAACAATCTTTCCTTGTAAAAACAAGTTTATTCATCTCCAGGGATTATTTGGCAATCTCCCAAGTGTTTCAGGGTTCACTTTCAATACCTCGTTAAGTGAAAGTAGTTTAACAGAGCATTGGCCTAATGCTGCAAACACAAAGAAGAAAAAGCCATGCTCATTTTTAGTGACTAGCTATTAAGAGACATAATGCCTTCCAAAAGAGCCTTTCATTTCCTATTTCATACATGTGAAACTGTCCTGCAAGACCTATTCATTAAAACACAATGAACTTCTTTGCTTTGATTTATTCTTTATTCTAATTCTTACATGTCATTTTTCACATATATGATGGAAATGATATTTTATTATTATGAATAATATTTTGAATAACTCTGTCTTTGCTAAAGGATTTGTTATACATATTTATATACAGAACCAGATTTCAGTATATCATAACTATGTTGTCTGTGAGTTGACCTAATGAATGAAACAATGCTAGGAGTGGCTTGGAAAGAATATTCAGATATAAATATGAATTACTAATAAAAAATTTATATATATCATAAGTTCATGTGATTCAATATTTTGCTCAAAATAAATTTATTCTAAATCAAACTCACAAGTTTTAAAGCTGAGAACATTCCAATTAATGACAGTTTATATTTGATACTTTAGTAATTAATTATTAAATATAAAGGCAGATATGGCTTCTAATAAGTGGTTAGTCTTTAACCTGTGCATATATGGAAATTTGTATCTTTGACTACTGGCATGAGTAGACATATAAAATAATATTTTCCATATTCTAAATACTTAGCCTTTGCCAAATCTTATTGTATTGTGTTTCAGACATAGTAAGTTCTCACAATATAACTGCAATATGAAGAAAAGATAATATATATATATATATATATATATATATATATGTATATATATATATATTATAACATTTTGCACAAAGTTTTAGCATAAATTGGAATTTGTTAATGAAATAATATCAAAAAAGATTACTTGACAAGTTTTCAGTCATCAAGTCTTTTATTTGCTACTAAGAAAGATAGCAAAAATAGGTCAATATTTAGGTCAATTAAATCAAGACCCTCCCTGGAATAAATCATATCTATATTTGAAAAAGGAAATTTGATTAGTAATTTATGCAATGCTAATTAGTTTCTAGCCATAAGCCACCTTTACCACCCACATCAACCTTTCATTGCAATACCACTGGGTTAGTTCCAATCTTCTGAAAGTTGTTTAACCTAAAATGTCTTTAGGGGATAATTTTCTAACCACCTTGTAGGCTACCACCCACGATTCTCTCCAAACTGAGATATATCAAAACATAATTTCTTTTCCTTTTTCTCTAATAAAACAAAGGAAATATTCAATTCTATTGAACATTTTGTTATAATACATATAAAATAGGAGAAATTACACGTAAATTATAGGTTGTTTCCATTGTAGTAAATAACTGACATGATCACATATGCCAATAATAAACAACATGCATTTCAAATATACTGAGTTTTAAATGATGTACAACATCTTAATTTCAAATAAATGGCATAAATTGAAAAAAATATGGTATTGATTTCTTTTCACCTGAGCATGTTAGTTATTTAGCTGAGTAAAAATATTTGCCTATTTAAGGTATTTAAAAAACAACCAATCTGAGAAGGGCTTTTTCCTTGTATGGAGATATATATGTCTCTGCTTAAATATACACACATGAAAATGCACACAAACATATGTGTGTGCTTATGCCTACATAAGATAGAGAAAAATATTAAGCTTATTTCTTCATTCCCAGCCTATTATTTTAAATGTTTCAGAAGGTAACAATTGTTTTACATTTTCAGTATCATTGTGTAAATTTTAGGACTTAATTTTGACATTATGTTAAAGAAATCATAAGTTTAATTTCCCAGAATAAATCAATAGTTATTCCATTATATGGCAACAAACTTGACTCTCCTTATTAAGCAACAAGGAGCCATAGTATGAATGGAGTGCTTTTATCTTGGAGACACATGATTCTAATGCCTCTGTAAAGGATGAAATTTCCAGACAAGAGGGCTGTTTTTGAAGGCCTTGGATGCCACAAGTAGAAAAACTCAGTATCCAAACTATGGAAGTGACATGACACTGCACAGGTCGGTGAGGGGAAGGTAGAGGACAGCAAAGAGTCCCAGATTCAATAGGTGGCTGAATTTTGGCAGGCTGAACAGAACATGTGAAAAAAAATCAACTGCGGAAGAATGAAAATTTGAGGGATAATAAATTCCCAGAGTATTGCCATAAAATTGCAAATGAAATATCTTACAAATTAGGCGTGGAAAGATGCCTTAGCAGTTTAGGTGCTTGCCTGTGAAGCCTAAGGACTGTTTTACTTCTTCAGTACCCACATAAGGTAGATATATGCATAATGTGGTGCATGTATCTGCAGTTTGCAGTAGGAAAACCCTGGTGTGCCTCTTTCTCTCTCTATCTGCCTATCCTATCTCTATCTCTTCCTCTCTCAAATAAACAAATCATATGAAGCAGTATATTTTTATATTGTCCAGTTATACAAAGATACCTAGGAAATCTTTTATTATTTATTTATTTATTTTTAAGAGGAAGAAAATAAAACACAACTTAAAATTCCTTCCCCACATTTACAAACTCTATGTTTCAGAAGCCCTGATTATGTTTTAGTCCTTACAAAGTGGTGGCTATTAATTGGAAGTAATTAATTAGAAATCTAGTTAAGGATGTTAAAGTCCTGATAAATACAAAATACAAATAGTATAATGGAACTCTGTAGATGTCTTCACTATATAATCTCAGATGGGAGGATATAAATCTCTCTTCAAGAGGAATATAAATCAGAAAAATAATCACCACTAATTTTAAACAATGATGGCACAGAGAAGAATATTTAATCTGATGTAATTGAAATTTAAATTCATAGTATGCAAAAGAATAAGAACACAATCATGATTTTATCCCTTCTCAACTCTGGCTAGTGGTATCAAAATGCACAATCACATTCGTTTGCAAAGTGTCATGGTGCTATTTCATGAAGAATAGCTAGAGAAATGATGCTGATGAAAAAATTACCACTTAAAGTACTTTAGCTGCATGCAAATTTACCTTATGGAAGTCTGCTCAACAAAAGGACTACAAGATCTTGGTCTATTTAGAGAATTATAAAAAAAATGTATGGTCTTGTTTGTAACCCCATTTAACTCTCATTCTAATACATGTACATTACATCAGTATGAAGTCCTATTTTAAAGGAAAACCCAAAGCCTAAGCTAAAATAAAACCGCCAATCATCTTTTTGTTGCTTTGGTACAGGGTGGAGGGTGAAGGTGTGTCTTCTGATGTACCATGGGAACACATTCTTCGGTGTGCTCAGTATTGTTTTAGAACTATTTCATGATCATCAGTATATATGACAACACAGACGTCCTAGCTGTCAGCATGTGAAATGTTTAAGCACCTTGCTTTCAAACAAGACTAAAAGAAAGCCAAAATATATGTAGCTTGTGAATGGTGATTCTATAATATAGATTGGTGAACTCATTGTAAGCTTTAAAAATAGAGACACAATTCATAAAAGAGATAAGATACACAAAACATTTAGAAAAGACACATATATGTCATTATCTATATAGAAACCTGTCATATCTTTGGTACAAACAAATGTGTTTTCCTAGTCATATGAAGCAGAATTTTGTTAAATCTTTTTATTCAACTGACAATAAAATATCAATTAATTTCTTTTTATAACTCTTATTGGTCAGTCTTAGCGAATACTAACTGCTTATCATGAAATACAAGATTTGATATTTTCTACATTGAGAGGAAAGAAAACAAGATTTAATAATTTTTTATTATTATTTGTTATGAACACAGTGTGTATACAGCCATGTTGATACTATTGCTAGCCTCCAACCAATCCTCCCCCCTCCTCAAGGGCCCTCCTCCTTGGGGAATGAGGGTCTTGCATTATGGAATTAGCCATTAGTTATGGGTAAGAGTCAACATCTCTGTGCATAATGTCCCAGCATGTGGTCTAACAATCATTGCACCCCCTCTCTCACCAACTTCCCTGAGCTATGTTGGGTTCATTTTAGATCTAATAATTTTATGTCAACTGAAATTTTAAGTTTTTCAAAGTTGAAGCAGCCCTTTAAGTCAATTTTTCATTTAAATCTTTGGTATGGGAGAAAAATATTATTTGGAAGAAAATGTAAGAATTAAATAGGACTGTCAAAAAAAATCTCATTTGAAGGTTAGAACCATAAGTTAAAAGTCATAATATACTGTCACTGCATTTTTTTCAAACTTGGTTATACATTTGTGTGTGTGTGTGTATGTGTGTGTGTAAGTGTGAGTGCACGTGCGCACACATGTGTGTTTCATATATTACATCAATTTAAAGGTGAGCTTTCAGAAGCAGTGCCTTATATTCATCTTGGACAAATAAAGTCAGCTTCAGGGTTGTCACATAACTGATATATGGGAGGTACACATTTCATGTGTATAGGAACTGGCAGATATTTTTGATTCTTAAAATTGAATTTGTCTGGTTTGATGAAACTGAGTATTCACTCACTTTGAGGAGGGCCCAGGTCTGACGTATTGCCCCTGGAGGACATCCTTGTACATGTCCTTACACAATTGTAGAAAGGAAACAGAATATTTTTTTTTTCCTCAAAAGAAATAATGGTTTAAAAGACAGGTGTAAGCTTATCTAAATTGTTTCTGTAATATAAATATTATATGTGTAACTGAAAAACCTGAGAAAGTCATACTATGTTTTATATGATTCATTATTTAGATAATGAAAATTAAAACCACATAGGTAAAAAATTTTGGTAAAATGTCCTATGGACAATATTCAAGCTGACAAAATGCTGTAGAAGACTACCATTTTCATGTTAGTAACAAGAGAAAAAAAATTAAAATGTTCAGAGCTTTTTTTCTAAATTGACTTGTAGGCACTTTGAATATCATCTAAAATCCTAAATTCATGTTATGCTAAGTAATTATAAGTTTTCTGAAAATTCTCATTTTATGTATTTATGATTGCGGGTCCCAAATATAATCAGGAGTTAATTAATTTATTTAGATCTGCAGCCACCTAGATAGAGGAGGTGGCACTCTGGGTTGATCCTAGGGTCCAGCCCTAAGGTGTCGGGGAGGATCTGGATTTCCAGTGTAAACATATCCAGAGTGCTTGAGCTCTGCCTGCCATCCCTGCTTGTGCTGGTCATGTGTTGGCTTGTGCTGGTCATGTGTTGGTTTCTCCCTCTCTGCTTGGACCTGTGAAGTGGGCCAGCTTCTTCTTCCATTATGGAACTTCCCCTGGATCTGTAAGCTTCAATAAATATCCCTTCCTCCATAACTGTGCTCTCTGCTACAATGTTTGACATGCATGTTACTTAAAAACAATCTATACTGACTATAGATTGTGTTTCCCTGTTCTCTCTCCCAAGAATTATTATAAATGTATTATCCTAAATTGTTTTTATTTTTATTTTTTTGTGGAAGAAACTTTTCCCTCCCACATGATCCCAAAACCATGTCCTATGATATTTTCTTATGAGGTAATGCTCATTCATTCTTATCCCAGATACTAATATGATTTCCCACTGTCATGCTGAACTATGCAACCTGTCATTTCCATCAGCTTGCATGAAGAACTTTCATACCTAGAAAAAGAAGCTAAAATATTAAGTTATTTTTAACAAGTAGGTTGGTGGCAAATTTAAATAACTTGGATGGACAGTTTTAGTCGAATGTAAGTTAAGCGAAAACACACAAAAAATGACAAGCAACCTATTAATATGTGTATCAAGGAACTCATTATACTAGAATATTGTAACACAGAAGCCCTTCACCTGTCCTTTATATTATCTGTTTTATTGTGAGTTTGGCACTGGCAGGAAAAAATAATGTCCATCAACTATTAAATTTAAATTTAATGAAGGAAATATTAGAAATAATTCCCTTGCTATTCTATGTCATGTCAGGGGGGGACTCTAATCCACTAAATTAGGAGATTTCCATATGAAGAAAGTAACAGGGTTCTGAAACTGTGAACAAAATTTTAATTTCCATGGGCCCACTTAGAATGAGTAAACACAAATTCTTCTATGATTAGATATATTTTGTAAGTTCACATTTTTTAAACACATTATCAGAAGCTGACCATTTTGTTTGGTCTAGGCACCTTGGAACATTTTTTTTTGCTTCTAATGGATATGAAATACCTCTATCTTAGTAATGTCATGGAAAGGGGAACAGCTTGTGGATCTGTGCATGGTTTAGCTTAGGAACTCTTTTCTGTGAATGATCGTTCCCTAGGGATCTACTACAGAGCTGGTCTTGTGACTGAACATCATTTTGCAGAATTGGAAGTGTATAATGGGGCTGACAGCAAGTGGAGCTAAAATGAAGAGCACATACCAAATTTGCTACAGGCAAAGCATATTTGCAGCTGAAAATCCTCATTAGCAGCACAAAGCTAGAAGCCAGTTTTTTTTTTTTCTTCTTCTTTTTTTTTTTTTTTTTAGCTAACTCACCAGCATCCCAGCCAAGGATGCATTAACTAGACATGGAGATAAACACAGTTGCTAAAGTAAATCCATCTTGTGTTTATGATTAGGCATTGAGTGACAGCAATAAGTATCAAGATCCAAGTTTCTATCATCACAGTTACATCAAATAACATCAAGGGGATGTTGAGGCCTAAAACATTTGCCCAGATTGAGGACCAACAATGTTGTGTTTCAAAGGCAATGTTCCAACCAAACACAGAGGCTTCTCTTGAGGCAGAGGAAAGTAGGTGTGGTGGTTTGAATAGATTGCCCCCAATATATACAGTTCTTTATTGCTTGTAGTTTGTGTCTGCAGCCACATGGCTAGAGGCAGTGTGGATCTTAAGGTGTGGTGGTAGGTTTGAGATTTTAATCTAAAGATATGTAAAGTGTGCCTAGCTGGAGTTCCTGAAGTGTGCTGTGCTGTGTGACTTTTGGCTTGTGCTTCTCTCTCTCTGCTTGGTCCTGTGAAGGCAGGCCAATTTCTTCTGCCATTATGGAACTTCCCCTGGAAGCTTCTGGAAGCTTCAATAAATCCCTTCCTCCATAACTGTGCTTGGTCTGGAAGTTCATCTCAGTGAACCTGAAGCTATCTGATATTGTAGGTAAAGTGATGAGGTAGAGGAGTTTAAGAAGAAATACAGTGAAATAATTTATGGGGATTGTATGGTAGATGTAATGGGAAATAAACCTATCTTTATCATGGACAACTGGGACCAATAGAAGCTGAATTTTAAGCTGCTGAATACAACATATGTTGATTATTACAATACACTTAATTGCTATTAGCCATGTGATCAGAATACTAGAGACTAATTTATGTAAATCTTATGTAAAATTTTATATAATAATTTATGTTAATAGGCATTGAAGAAAAATTATTGAATTAAAATTGTAATATATTGTTAGTAACAGGAATCGTATAAAAGGTAATCTTGGGAACTACATTAAATCAAATTATAGACTGTCAGCAAGCTACTTTAAATGAAATATTTTTACTTAAGTATCTTAGAGGTAAACATTAATTTAACTAACTTTATTTTATGGCAAATAATGAGCTTAGTATGAATTACTAATCAAGATATTTGTATGTAACATTACAACCTACATAAAATTCAACAGATTTATAATTTAATGTCTTTAACAATAGTATAACGATGACAGATAATAAAAATGTAGCCAGTGCGAGGCATGGAGGTGCACGACTTTAATCCAAGCACTTGGGAGGCAGAAGTAGGAGAAGCACTGTGAGTTCGAGGCCACCGTGAGACTCCATAGTAAATTCCATGTCAGCCTGGGCTAGAGTGAGACCCTACTTCAAAAAACCAAAAAATAAAACCCAAAAAAAAAAACAAAAAGGAAAATAATGTAGCCAGTAAGGGCACATATTTTAGCTGGGCATGCTACAAAAAGACTATAATTCTAGCAATCAGAAGGCTGAGTCAGGAGGATTCCAAATTTAAAGGTTGTCAAGACTATATAAAGGAACACTGGTCTCCAAAATATTTTTTTAAAAGCTACAGAGCACACATTTTTATATATTATGTTATTATAACATTTCACTGTTCACAATGGAATATTTTTCAATTATTGCAATGAGACCTTTTCTATTAAGCAATTTAATTCATCACTGTAGGACATGGGTAACTGAAGGCTGGGTTTCAGTTATGACAGCCCATACCTCTTCTTGTTTACTCTGTTTCCTTATAACCAATGCAATGCGGCCAGCTGCCTTCTGCTCCTGTCACCATGCCTTCCCCACCATGACGGACTGTATCACTGTTATTACCATGCTCTATAATAATACCTTCCACTTTTATATTGTTTATTGTCAGCAGTTTGTCACAGAAATGAGAAGAAATAGACAAAATAGATTGAAGTAGACTTTTTCATGATGTGGAAATGTTTATCTAATGTTAATAGGTGTGGTTGTCGAGGAAGAATGGTTTTGTCTTGTATGATCACAAGCTCTGTAGACTATTTCTTTAAGTCAACTACTTGTTTATGTGTGAACAATCACTAAAAAGGTGTGTGTGCAGCAAAACATTTCATTAGGAAATACAGCTGTATTAGTACTAGTCAAGTTAGTTAGACAACTATGTTATGCATTGGTCACCACCCAGGAAGGAGACTCCTTTACAAGATTCATGGATATTACATAGATACCTGAAGATCATCTGACACATTCAACTAGTACTAACCAGTAGAAATAAGAACCCTGGGGGCTGGAGAGATGACTCCTCAGATAATGTATTTTTGGTGAAACTTTGAATACCTGAATTCAGGTCCCTAAGTCCCTGTGTGGACTTCTGTATCTCAGGGTACCTACAAGAAGCAAGGAGGTAGGACAGAAGATTTACCTATATGTGTGCCAACAGAGTGGTGAACAATAAGGGACACTGCCTCAAATGAGGTGGAAAGTGAGGACTGACAGGAAAATTGTCCACTGATCTGTATAGGAAGTCATGACATTCATGCATGCATAATGCTGCAACACACAAATTCCCTAGCACAAGTGTGCCTAGACTCATAATCATGAAAACACAGACACATACACATTGAATAAATGAATGAATAATAATTGAAAAATCCAATTTTAACACATTGGGAAAATATATATTAAGTTACATTCCTAACATAGCATGAGAAGAAATGTTTTAGTTTATATTGGCATATAAGAGATCAGTATGTAGGGCTAGAGACATGGCTTAGCGGATAAGCACTTCCCTGTGAAGCCCAAGGATCCTGGTTCGAGGCTCGATTCTATTTTAGGTTAATTTCCTATTAAGTTTATACTACTTTTTATTTTCTGCCATGATCACAAACATTCACAAAGACAACATTTCTACAAATGAGTGACCTACAATATTTCAGCAGTCAAAAATAATAATAAGTAGAAACAGGGCTAGAGAGATGGCTTAGCAGTTAAGGCATTTTCCTGCAAAGCCAAAGGACCCAGGTTCAATTCTGCAGGACCCATATAAGCCATATGCACAAGGGGTCATACACATCTGGAGTTTGTTTGCAGTGGCTAAAAGCTTTGGCATGCCCATTCACTCTCTCTCTACTTTTCTATTTCTACCCCTCTCTCTCTCTTTTCTCTCTCTCTCTCTCTCTCTCTCTCTCTCACACACACACACACACACACACACACACACACACATACAAATAAATAGATAAATAAAACTTAAAAAAAAGGAAGAGTTTGGAGAAATACATTTAAGAGGTATGCTTGAAGTAAGAATCTAGGGCCAAGATTCAATTTCCCTAAACTTTATTACCAACTGACCAAAGTCATTCTGAGGGAAAAACAACCATATTATGAAAATACCTGCCATAAATTAACACTTTGAAAGTGCATTCCTAGTGATATTTTATTAGTTCAGTCTTATTTTGCAAATTTTTGGATAAAATTATGAAAATATGTCAGATGAAAGCCCCTGTATGGAACCTTTGCATGCTGTTCCAGCAGGAAAGAAAGGCCCACATTCAGACCAACTGGCCAGGTTCAAGGTGGGAGATGAGGAACCAGAGGGGCTTATTGGCAGCTTTATGTATGAACCTGTGCTTCACCAGTTTGCATACTTAGGAAGGATAAAGTGACAATGATCATGCCACTAACTTTTAGTTCATTTCTTATGCTGAAATGAGAAAGGGCTTCAATAGAGCTTCTAACATCTCGGTCTACTTTCCCTTTTCTAGGCGGCAGCTTTTACTTTTCACTTGCACTCCACACCTGATTATATTCACACACCATCTCCCTAATGCTCGCCTTGCAAGATGCTGTTAAGATAAATTATCAAGTCATCTTTTACTCTTCCCAAATAAGTTTTATTGATTTTCAGATTTGTGGCGATAGATTTTATCTATAATGGAAGACCCTCAAATTCTATGTTTTCTCTTAGATAATAAGCAAACATTTCTAATAATGTAGGATGTATCCAATCATTGTGCTAGGTTATGCACTTTTCTATACTCTTAAGTTTCAAAATCAGTTTTGAAAAACACTATTCTGGCTCAAAAAATACAGTATGCCTGAAAAAATACATCATATTCTGGAGAACCTTTATTCTGCAGTATAAACAACAATTGTTCTGTGTGTCTTTAAGAGTAAAAGAGTGCATGGTGAGACAGTTTATAGCGGAAAAACTTGTATCAACTCACTTCCTGAATAGCTAATTTTACCCCTTTGGATTCTTTCTATTGATCTCTATGTATTGGAGCTCCACAAACATTATACATGCAACTCACTTGGACAAAAATTCTGCAAATGACAATGCTCATTTAACATGGGATAATGTTTGTTTATAACCTTATTAAAATATTTAATTAATTTATTCATTTACTTAAGAGACAGATAAAGAATGAACTTTTCAAGGCCTTTACCATTGTCAAAAAAACCAAAAAACCAAAAAAACCCTCCAGATACATGTGCCATCTTGTGCATCTGGCCTTACATGGGTACTGGGGAATTGAAGTTGAGCCATCTCTCCAGCCCTGCTTATAATTTTTGTGCATCCATAAATAATATCTATATTACTGAATATAGTTAACATAATGTACTTGCTTTGTGAAAACCTGTAGACAATATTGCATATGGAATAATAACAGGAAGCTAAAATTCTCTACATATTCTGCACAGATGCATTATTAAAATATTTGATATGTGTTTTGTTGAATCCATGGATGTTGAACTGACAGAAAGATTTTATTATACTTCTTTCATAATATTGGGTCATATTCCTTCATTGTGATGGTGAGTTAGGTTTATGCTGTGACCATAAATATTAAGTTCAATTAAAGACCTATTGATATGGTAAATGTGTAAATAGGTAGCTATAAAACATAATAGGGATGCATTGATTTTCTGAAAATTCTGTCAAACATTTTTAGATCATGGGACTTATTGAGCTTTGAATCTGAGTCTGTCAGTTCATTCTATCAATCTACCTGTTTTAGAAATATAGAATGATACTTTAAGACATATCCAGAAATTTCTTAAAAACTTCATATTTATTACAACTAAATGTATTTTACCCACCTACAATATTGAAATATATTTCTTTTATGTACTTTTTTAGCTACTTTACTTTTATTTATTTATTTGAGAGAGAGAAAAATGCAAGGAGACAGAGAGAGAGAGAGGGAGAGAATGGGTGCACCAGGGCCTCCAGCCACTGCAAATGAATTCCAGATTCATGTGCCACCTTGTGCATCTGGCTTATGTGGGTCCTGGGGAATCAAACTGTGGTCCTTTGGTTTTCCACGCTAGCACCTTAACTGCTAAGCCTTCTCTCCAGCCTTTGAAATGTATTTCTAAGTAAAAATTCTGACTAAACTTTTCCCCATTACATTCCATCTTCTGACCTCAACACTGGAAGGTATCTTCTGAAACACTGCATTAATTAATTCATTCACTATTCTAAACCTGTCATGGCTCATTATACACTTATGAGAATGACAAAAACATTTGAATAAAATGATAACACCAAATGTTGGCCATGATAAGGGTATGTGATAACTTACATGACCTGAAGGAACATATAATTGGGCAGCCATTTTATAAAGCAGCTTGATAATTTGTTAAAAAATGAAGCTACTACAAGAATGGAGGACTGATTAAAAAATGTGAGGCAAGCACAAGGTCGCTCATGTGCACTAGGTGGTGCAAGGGCCTGAAGTTTGATTTCAGTGGCTGGGGCCCTGAAACACCAATATTTCTCTCAGTCTTTAAAAAAAATAATAATAAAAATAATACAGTTTAAGTATTATTTGTCTGTGACAATCCACTGAAAATATTTCAGTATGTCATCTGACTATATTTTCTAAAGTTAGGCAAATTTTAATCTTGTTGTGAAGCTGAGGATAGATTTACAGAACAATTATTCTCTCCTAGTTTACAACTCTAATAACTGGTTATTTAAAACTTGAATTTTTAAAAATTCTATTTAGGAACCATAGGATCTAATTCACAAAGAGCAATGGGGATTTTTAACATCTAGACATATTATTTCTAGTGTGAGAAATTGGGATCCATTACATATAATGAGCTTTTTTACACAATAACCAGTTTCATACACTAAAGTGGTTACATTAGTATCATTAATAATTGCCATCATTTCTGTAGTAGAAGAACCCTGAAGGCAATGCATTCTTTCAGCAGACACTATTAGCAAAAGCTACACTGCAGTTTTCTCCATATGTAAACAGAAGCCTCAGGAGACAAAGAAACTTCTCATATGAAAGATAACACACTCTAGATGTCAATCTCTGAACATGCTCTAAACCCTTTTTTAGTCAGTTAATGAAACTGGCCTAAAATATGCTTCAAATTATATTTTCAAATTGTTTTTCCTGCACAACCCATGAATTGGCAGATACACACACAAGGTATAAAGCCAAGCATCTCAGTGAGCAGTCATAAACAGCACTACTCGTGAGCATAAACAGAAGAACTCCATGAGGTATGAGCAGATTGGCATAATACCATCTGCAATTAGGAACACCATAACACAGATAATTGTTTATACTCATAATGGTTGGTGGAGTTCTTGTACAGCTCTTAAGATCACCAGCTGTACCCCCAATTGGCATGTGTAAAATCTACCCATATATTAAGCTTTGAGCTATACACCATGTTTTTACAAGAAGTTTGAAGCACTTTTTTAGTGTACTTTTCTTACATCTTAGTACTATTAAATAGAAAATTTTTTCAACATATAGCTCACAAATATCAAGAAAGCTCACTTTTCAAAGTTATTTTAAATAAATTACTTTTTAATATACTGAAGGAATTTTCATTTGTTTAGTCATGAATTAGTACTGAGCATGTGTCTTTTATATTGTGCTTAATTTTTAGAGTATTATAATACTTTAAGATGTAATTCTAAACATATTTTAAAACATCCATCATTATATTTTCTTGGTTTATAAAAAACAGAAGTACACTTGTTAAAATTATTTCTAATAAGCACACATTATGGAAAGAAATGGAAATAGAAATGTACCATTTCATGCCCCAAAAATACATGTTAGCAAAATGGTGTAAATAAAGATTTAAAATACTTAAAGCTAAAGCCAGATGTGCTGATAATATTAATGGACAGTCAGGGCTGTGGAGCTTTGGGAATGAAAACTCAATTAATTCCACTCTCAAGTGATGGGCCTCAGGAACTCCCATGTGGAACTCTTTGTAGAACTTTCTTCTTGCATATTCCACGTCTAAGATTGCTGACTTGTATCTGTTATCATTAAATTTCAGCTGGTTTAACAGAGAATTTATAGCATAATAATGTCAAAATTGTAAAAATCATTAATTTAATAATATATATAACTTGCTAAATATCTCAAAATGTAAAATGGGGTCAGGAGAGAGAATTTTTCATATTTTGTCAGTTATTTACATGTAAATTTATGTAGTATATGAATTTCTAAAATGAGATCTAAAATTACTTTTAATCTTTTCAGAAAGGTACAGCAATTAAGATTTTTAAATGTAGTTGAAGTAATATTGAGGAAGGCATAGTTAAAATCATCTCAGATGAAATTTAAAAAAATATTAATGAAGGACTAGAGAGATTGCTTAGCAGTTATGGCACATGCTTTAAAAAGTAATGACTATACAGGTCTATATTTGATTGCATAACATGTTCTCTAGCAGAGTAAACACTTGTTTATTAATTAGAAGAGTTATCATTTCTGCAAAGTACCTGACTTGTATGGGGACATGCCAGTCACCATGCATGGCAGGCCTTTGGGACAGATCAGATATTGTTGTGGGAGATTTTTGTCTCTTTATTTAATTTTTAGTTTCTACTTGCCCACTGACCAAATGTGGAATACCATTTTAAAAGCTGTGTTATAATTGCTTTTCTTTCTTCCATGGGTCACAGTAAGGAAAAAGATTGACCCAGAGTCATGAAATTTTATTAATTTATTTAAATTCACAGTAAAATGAGAATTCCATTATTCTTTTGTCCAAAACTTCAGAGTCACACTATCTTACATGAATGCATCAATGCTAATAAAATTAGTGCTTATATGTAGGGAGTGGTACCCTCCTACATACAACTGTGCAATCAGAATTTGGCCTCGATATCCAAGACCTCATAGTGCCTAGCAATACCTACACAAGACCCCCATAATAGAAGAAAAAATATGATGACATCAAATTAAAAGAAAGACTAATGGACAGAGGGAGGAGATATGATGAAGAGCAGAGCTATGAGGGAGAATGTGGGGGATGGAAGGGGAAAGAAATATCATGGTTAGTTGTCTGTAAGTATAGAAGTTGTCAACATATATATATATATATATATATATATATATATATATATATATGAAAAAATAGTGCTTACATATAATACAGCCCTCTGGTGTTTAAATATTTTATTAAAGTGAAACAAAACTAGTGGTTTTCCTCTAACCTAAAATACAGTCAACAATTATAATAACGTTGGCAATGTACTATTAGCACTTGAAAGAATTAACTGTGTTAAAATCCTATTTCAGATTTACTTGACTAATTTCAGTTTGTACTATCTTGCTTTATATTTGTACTTCCTAATTTGGTTATCATTAGAAGTAAATTATATATATATATATATATATATATATATATATATATATATATTTGTGAAATATATATATATTTATATATATATTATATATGTAAATTATATATATAAACATATATTTATATATATTATATATATGTAAATTATATATATAAATATATATATATATATATTTCCCACTAATTATTAATATTATTATTTGTATTTGTGTGTGTATGTGTACCAGTACAAAAGTGTGGACATCAGAGTATAACACTGAGGTGTTAGCATTCTCTTTCCACCTTGTTTTGTGAAAAAGTCACTCTTATTTTTATAGCTGTGAGTGCCAATATACCTAGGCCATATGCCTCAGGATTCTCCTGGATCCACTTTTGTAGCAGTCACCTTCTAGTTTCTGAAACAAAGCACCCGGCCAGAAACACTTTATGGAAGGAAGGGCATGTTGTTACATAACAACACAGAAAACATGACAGAAGTAGTCAGGCCACTGTCATGTGTCCACAGCAGTAGGCCAGGAGTAGAGTGAACGTTGAACACTCAGTAAGGCTACAATAAACCTTAAGACTCATTTCCAGAGACAAATCTCCTCCATGAACTTCAATGTCCCAGATTCTCCAACAGCTTGGCATTAAATATGAGGCTTAGTCACACACACATGAGACCATAGAGAGCATATTATGCACAAAACACCCGCAGCCATATATTATTATAGATGTATTAGGATTACAGACATGTGTGCCATGTTGCATTGGTCTTTATGTGGGTGCTGGATATAGTGTCTTCTGTTGTAAGGTTTGCAGAGTAAGTGTCTTTACCACTGAGCCATTTTCCTAGCTCTAGATGTAAGTTTAAATAGTCTGATGCCTAAAATTTTCTATGACAATAAAAATCAATGGAATATATAATTTCACAATCACTGTGCTTCTTTTATATATATTTTCATCTTCTGATAATTGTGTGACATCAATGGGTTAGTACTTCTTTGTTCATTTGTTACTCTCAAATACTATTTTTCCTTTTACGATGTTTGGAATCATTTTCTAAAACAATAAAAGTCCAAAATGTTGGTATGGGATAGGAAGATAATTGAGTTCAAACAAAATTCTCAATTCAATCTTCTCACTCAGCTCCTCAAAAAATCAGTAATATTTTAAGGCAGGAACGATACCTTATTTTCTTCTCTTAAACTCTATAATAAAATCTCCATAAAATGCATCTCCATGGTCTATATCTTGCATTTGTCTTAACTCATAACTTAAGAACTTGGAGGCCATTGACTCAATGGAAATTTTGTTTGGCTGTGCACATCATGCACCCTAACTTGAAAGCTCCAGTGCTCACAACTACAGCCCAAATTTCCATATCATGATCATCAAATATTTGTATTCATTTTGGAGAAGTTATATTTCCTTTGAATCTGACTAATTTTATATGAAATGGGGGTTCTCTTATATAAGAAATCCTGATAATGGTGTCAAATTAATACTCTTTATCCTAAAGAATCTAAAATAATTTTATTAAGCTAAAAACACTGCCTAATCTTAAATATGGAATCAAGGTGATAAAGAGGACCTCAACAGTATTTTGTTCTGTTTAGTTTTGTTTGAGGCAGATTATCACTCTCATTAAGGCTGACCTGGAACTCTCTCCATGGTACCAGGCTGGCCTTGAACTCATGGTAATCTCCCTACCACTGCCTCTCAAGTATGAGATTAAAGTCATGCACCACCAAGACCTACCTCAACATCGTATTTATTTAAAGACCTCAGTATTGTTTTCAAAAAATAATTCATAGGTGAGGGGATATCAAGTGATTTATTTAATTGTTGTAGAGTCACATGAGTATGCTCTAGCATCTGAATATCCTGAACATAAATAAATCTGAAAACAGTACTGTGATAAAGGAAAATTCTCAAACAGGGTAGTTTATCATTGTGTGAGCTCTCATTCAGCTGAAAATGTAGACTCCCTTTTGTGGAAATTTTATATAGTAGGTACTGCTCTAGGGAATAGATGTGCAACAGTGAAAACAACCACCAATATAAGTTTCTGTTTTGTTTTTCAAAATAGGGTGTTGTGTTATACCAGGCTGATCTAGAATTCACTATGTAGTCTCAGGGTGGTTTTGAACTCAAATACATCCTCTTGCCTCTGCCTCCCAGGTGCTTGGATTAAAAGTGTATGCCAACATGTCCAGCCCATTAATATAAATTTATAATCAATACTGAAGAAAATATAGCAGAACATTTCTATTTGGCACTTGTAAATGTGTTCAGGAATAAATGTAATGTGGTTTTCTGGATGTTTTAAAGCTTATTTATTTTGCACTAACAGGTATTTTCATGACCCTACCCACTGAAAGCTGTTGTAAGAGTAATGAACACAGCTACAGAGATTTGGTGAGTGAATGACAACACTGGTCTTTGAACAAACCAGGAGAGACTGAAAGAAATATCTTAATGAGAAGAATCGAGAAGCAAACAGCCTGCCTCCCACTCAGATATGCATTTGACTTGGCAATCTTTGCTGTCAGTTTCAGCATTGACTTACTCTTCCTTCCAGCTTCCTGCCTCTCCATTATGCCAGCTCTCATGGCCATGCGTTGGCTGGTATTTGGCAGGAGGAAGGTAAGAAGGAAGCCAAGAGCCTGAATCTCTTTCTCTTTTTCATTCTTTCTTTCCTCTATGTTTTTAAAGAGAAATCTCGTATGCCAGCTCATTCCTTGGCAGTTTCTGTCTTGCTTGGACTGGCATCAATAATGGTGTTAACACAAAGTGACCACAGCCAGAAACTAAGGTTGTATGGCACTACTGACTTTGCAGGTCATCTAGCCCAAGCACCTGCTGCTGAGGAACTGTTCCACTATTGATAAAACTATAATCTCCTCATGATTCCTCAGCTTGGCTTTGAAAACAACCCTAGGCATGTAGGAATACTTTGTGGAACTGCTGAAGACATTTCTAGGCATGTTTTCCCCCTACAATCCTCCTTCATCTTTCTAATCCATAAACAATCACTTTTAAGCATCGCAGAACTTGGATGGTGTGATGTAATAATTCTCCGAATTCCGTGACTCAACAAGCCTTTGTGATACACATTCCCTGTCAACATAGGCCTGTATAAATTTCTTAATGGAGACCTATTAAAGTTGTGTAATTACTCTCAGATGGGGGACCATCAACAAACTGGCAAGGGCCTATTCTCTTTATATCATTCAGCTATCACTGAATGGAGGCACCTCCTATGACTTCTAACAAATCCTGGCTGATGTTCAAATTGAAAATAATGAAATTTGAAGTGTCACTTGAGAATTGGGTCTTAGACAGTAAATTTTGTTTCAAGGTATATATATATATGACTTTTGAATTCTTAATGACTATAATAATAAAAAAAAAGAACTCAGCTGGAATAAAGAATTACTAAATAAGTCCTCACCAAATCTCATTTTCATAGGTTTGAGTAATATGGAGTTTAAAGTAACTATCCTGGGGCTGGAGAGATGGCTTAGCGGTTAAGCGCTTGCCTGTGAAGCCTAAGGACACTGGTTCAAGGCTCGGTTCCCCAGGTCCCACGTTAGCCAGATGCACAAGGGGGCGCACGCGTCTGGAGTTCGTTTGCAGAGGCTGGAAGCCCTGGCGCGCCCATTCTCTCTCTCTCCCTCTATCTGTCTTTCTCTCTGTGTCTGTCGCTCTCAAATAAATAAATAAATAAATAAAAATTAAAGTAACTATCCTCATGCTACCATACAATATAGACTGCATTCTATTAAGATGGAAAACTAACAGGAGAGCAGGAATACATCTATTAAGATACTGAAATGATTTAATTTTCCCCTCTACCCTTCCCCTCCCCACAAGTCCTTCCCTCCCTGTTATCAGAGGCTCAAGTTGCCTATCAACTTGGTCTGATGTAGGTTAGGAACCACAGATAAGGGAGGAGATTGTCTTTGTGATTGTGTGAGTTTGCTGAGTATTATCTGTTCCAAGTCTGGCCATTTTTTCTGCAAATTTCATTGTGTTACTTTTTTCTTACTGTGAAGTAGAATTCCATTGTGTAAATGTACTACTGCTTGGTCATCCATTTGTCCAATGATGGGCACCTGGGTTGATTTGAATTCTTAGTTATTGTGAATTGAGGAGCTATAAATATGGTTGAGCAAATATCTCTGTAGTGAAGTGTGAAGCGTTTAGGACAAATGCCCAGTAAAGGAATAACTGGATCTGTTGGCAGATTTATATTCCTTCTTTTCAGGAATTTCCATATTATTTTCCATAGTGGTTGTACAAGCTTACAATCACACAAAAAGGGGCCTGGGGGAAGCACCTCTGAGTAAGGGGACTAGAGAGAGTGGAATGAAGCCTAACCTTAAAATTTTTCTTCTCTCTCTTTTTGCTTCCCTTGTCTCTGGTCTGTAACTCCCAGTAACAGGATGCAGTTACCAATAACAATGAGCTGTTGATTGGCAAGACCGAGGAGGTCCTCTAAACAAGATAGGCTTCTGTCAAAGCACTTGATTACCCACCTGAGGTAAATGTTAAGCCCCTACTGCTGAAGATACCAACCATATGCTGCCTACACAGAATGTGGAGAGATCTGGCTGGAATCCAGAAGATAGCTAATTAGCCCATCTAGGTGCTGGAAGGTGCTACATGAACTACTGAAGAAAAGTAGCTAACCACTTTCTGAGCAACCTGGGGTCTAGCTTCTCAGAAGGAAACACTCTGACATGATGTACACATAAGGGCACATACCCTTGGGTGGGTAACCATTAGCTTTCTGATTGGCTAAGAGTGGAAAGGAACCCATATCTGGAACTGGGAACCAGGTAAGAATCCTATTCAGACAATGCTTTTGCTGTCCAATGTAAGCTTACACTTATCTTGGGCTAAAAGAGGGACTACATCCATCAAATTCTCCCTTAAATATTTAATACTTATCCATTTAACTTGTGCTAACTTAATCCCTGTTGGAAAATCGGCTTCTCTTTTTCATAGGGGAGCAAGACCCAAGAAGAAAAAGTACCCATCGCACTTCAGCCTAGCCGCAGCTGAAACCACAGAGGAATTTGAGAGTCTAGGAAGAGTTCTGTTTCCATAGTGAACCTGAATTTAAACATTTCTAAAAAGAAGTCTGAATCTACATGTAAGTCTTACGTATTATAGAATTAGCATGTGTACCAACAGAAATAAAACAGCAAAAATGAAAATCATTAAATTCAATCTTGATATTCAGTCTTATATAATGAAATGCATACTTTTCAGACTTTGGCCTTTGCAGATGGATTTAGATTGCTGTCTGTTAAAGAAAATCTGTAGTTGGCAAAAATTTTATTCACAAGAGATCTGATTTATTCTCATAAAAAATTAAAATTTAAAGACCACTTCTGTCCATGATTATTTTGGTGCCTTCAAGACTTCCATATGAGGAAAGTGTTTATACATACAGATAGGGTTTAGCAGCCATCTCTTCTTTTTATTGGACCCCAAACATAATAAATATTGAAATGACATTTCAATTAATCTTTTTTCAAACTTAAATGTAAAAATAGATTTGATAGTTGACTAATAAGAACTTAAGTGTTTTTTTAACCATGTAGCTGTTAAGATTATACTATACAAACATTCACACATCAGCATAAAAGATACTCTACAAAATGTTACTTGAGAATACATACCAAGGAGATGATGGGAACCATGAATATAATTTTGTAGTATTAAGAATTAACTGACAGCCAGGCGTGGTGGAACATGCCTTTAATCCCAGCACTCGGGAGGCAGAGGCAAGAGGATTGCCATGTGTATGAGGCTACCCTGAGACTACATAGTGTAGTGAATTCCAGGTTAGCCTGAGCTAGAGCGAGCCCATACCTCAGAAAACAAAACAAACAAACAAACAAAAAACTCATTATAAAAGGAAAGTTAGCATACTTTTATCTATACAGGTTTGAGAGCCCCCCCCACAAAAAAACTAACTCAGTATAAAAGAAAGGTAAGCATAATTTTATCTATACAGGTTTTGAAAATCATTATGAAAAAATTTGCTCTAACAGTTATATCACATAATCAATATGGTCATTACCATATCTTTGATTTTTCCCAACAGACCACTCATAATAGCCATTGTTTTCTCTAAAGCATAAAATTAGTCCTTCTTTCATTTAAGGTAAAAAGAAATGAATATAGGAAAGCAGTACAGACTGTCTTCTTCAATATATACTTATATTGCTTATAATAATTTATTTATATTTAGTGTGCATTACATAAGTATTAAATTTCAACTGTTACTGGATTGAAAAACAAAAGACCATAATAATTCATGTTTTCTATGTATTGCTGTCTTTATTTGTCTCCTTCACATACATACACACACACACACGCACACACACACAGAGTGTTTGTGGTCTCTGTGCTTAAGTTATAATTAGGACTGATTTTATAAGTAAACAAGTAAATCGAAGTGTGCGAGATACCTGTAATCTGCTGTGTTATCTTGAATTTCAAAGGCTTTATTTAATGATTGGCATTGTGCTTACAAAGATAGACTTATGTCTCTGGCACTAAGCATGACTTTCAATTGAGGAATGCCTTCTACTCCTCTTATCATAACAATTGTAGGGTATTTTCCAAAGAAGGATCAAATCTTGAGGTCATGGCACATAGGATATACAGAGAAGAATGCATTCAAAGATTAAAAAAAAAAAAATGTTCTCAAAATACAAAAACATATCAGAATGAGAAGAGTTTTAGTCATTTTACTTTTAAATAGTGCCTCTAAATGAATAATTTTATGTTTCAATGTGTTCAGCACATAAGCACAAAACTGCTGGTGGGAAAGCATGCTTTAACTGGAGTACAATGTTACCTCATGAAAACTGCTGTGGATATTTTGAGTTGTTTAATTATAGAAATGAATTTTAATGTACTTTTATTCCATTCTCAACAATCACAAAATATGAATAACAATAGTAGTAATAGTTTAATTTTATTAGACTTTGCTTAAGTAGTCTTTGTAAGAAAGAGAAAAAGATGTAAAGGGAATAAAATCCAAAGAATAAACACCCACGTAAACTTTTCTATTCTTTTGAAGACCTGAAAGTTTGTTACTTAAGTATTTGCTTATTTTATTGCTATTCCTCATTGCTCTGATTCTACTCCCTTATATAGTAGCAGCTATGACATTAATTGTAGCCAGAATTAGATAGAGGTATCCATCGATGCACCCTGAAAATTGGTTCTCAGAGAGCTAGTAAATACTAAGACATGCATATGCTCAAGTACAATGTTGTATATAATCTGTGAACATTATCCTTTACATTTTAATATTAAGTCACCTGTTTTCTCACAATGCCTACTACAATGTAAATGCTGTTAAACTAGTTGCAATAGTGCATTCCTAATGGAATCATTAGGGCAAGAAAACATTCTGTTCATATTTATTATACATATAATATTTTTGTGAATATTTTAGATGCCATTGGCTGTATTCATGGATGCAAAACCTGCCTCAGTGAAGGGCAGTTGAATATCATAAACAATTTTAAAGTAATTGTTTTCAGCCTAAACTTCAGTTTTTCTTTACATGCTCAGCCCATCCTATAGGTACTTTGAAGTATTGAGACCACTTAGATTGCAATTTAGATTTTTCCCTAACCCCTCTCAAAGAAGAATATATTTAATGCACATATGGATTATTGGCACAGATTCAGTCCCCTGACGATCAAGTTTTTCTTGTTGTTTTTATGTAGTCACAAGGTTACGACAAAGTGACATGAAAATGATATTAAAATAATAAAGCATATAACTCAGAATAAGTGGTCTAGAAGTCCTGCTTGAGTACCTTTCAAATTATCAAATTCCTTATTTTATTGGACTAAATATATTGTCAAAATCTAAAAATTTATTCACTATGTCACTGTGAATTATTTTCTAAGTTTAGTAATTTTGACGTCTGTCCTGATTTGTAAATTGCTGTATATAGTTGCCTAAGCTTGCACAGGACCCACAAATGAATTCCTGTACTGGTGTTCTTAATGAGAGAATATGAAGTAATTTAGAGAGCTACAATTCTCAAATAAATCATACCTCTATTGACTTGGACTAATGTGTACACTATCACTCAAGTAAATGAACAATATCATATTGTTTTGAAATAAACTTCAACACATAAATGCAAGGGATTTCCTATTTTGTTGAGAGCCCACAACTCTTAACACTTATATTAAGAAATGATTGTAGTTAGTCACATGATCTAAGGCAAGCCTAGGAATATATAAAAAATTAAAACATAGTTTTGATGTATTTTGTATCATATAAAATGAAGTCATATAAGTGTATATGAATGTATCTAAAGTATATACAGTCAATATATTATGGTTGAATTTTGAAGCTCAGCCTGGGTTCTAATTTTTTTTTTTGTACATTTTAATTTATTTAGTTGAGAGAGAAAAAGAGAGAATGAGTGCACCAGGGCCTCCAACCACTGCAAACAAACTCCAGACGTGTTCACCCCCCTGTGCATCTGGCTAACGTGGGTCCTGGGAAATCGAGCCTCGAACTGGGGTCCCTAGGCTTCACAGGCAAGCGCTTAACCACTAAGCCATCTCTCCAGCCCTCAGCCTGGGTTTTAATTAAATATACTATGATCTATACAAGTTTCTGAAAGGAAATTAATAAATGAATCTAACTAGTTATGTGTGTATGCATGTGAGTGCACTCATATTTATATACATATAATATATATATGACATATAATTTACATACATACATATACATATACAATTTGTTGATAAAGGAAACAATTTAAATACCAATTCCTTAAACCTACCCAATATATAGCCTTAGAAAATTGATTTCAAATATCTCAAAAACAAAGGAAGAATTCAGGGTGTATTTGACAGGAAACAACAAAACATCACTATGTCTCATATAATTTTGTACTTTAGTGTTAGCAAGCATATTGGACAATTTAAAGGGCTAAGACAGAATTATGATACAAGTCAAATTAATTCCACATTTCAAGATCGACATTTCTTTTTTGCTTTCAGGTATATTACCTCACAACATAATTACTTTGCATTACATACATTATTTTTTTATTATGTCAGTTGCATCACACTGTACAAAAGACAAGAAATTCAGCACACTCATCCTCATTTTCATTTCATTCTTTTTAAATTTTTATTTAATTGGAAGAGAGAGGCAGAGAGAGAGAGAGAGAGAGAGAGAGAGAGAGAGAGAGAGAGAGAGAGGGAAAGAGAGAAACGAGAGAAAATTGTGAGCTACAACCTCTATGCACCGCAAATGAACTCCTGACAAAAGTGCTGCCATGTGCATCTGGCTTTAAGTGTGCCCTGGGAATCAAACCTGAGTCCTTTGGCTTTGCCATCACTAAAACCCATGTTACTATTTTTGTCAGTATTTTAAATTAGTAATAGTTCATTTAAATCACAAAGTACAGCAAATGATTTATGAAGAAAATCTTAACTGGCATACAAGTGCCAACCAAAATACAAAAGTCTGATGGAAGCAACTCATATCTCTAATTGTTTAAAATATCACAACCATTGGCTACTATATGAGACCATGATTATACATTGTAGGTATACTAAAAACTGTCTGTGGTCACTTTTGTAGTACATATGACATTAACATGTTTGGAATAATTGTCATGGTGAAATGGCTTGCCCTAACTCTGCATTCTAATGTTTTTCATTTAATTTTCAGTAACAATTTTAATCATTTTTGTATATAAACACATACATGTGTGCACACATAGGTATGCATATATACATACATATGCATGTGGGTGCATGCCATGGGGTATGTGTGGAAATAAATGTGAACAATTTATAGGTTTCTGTTCTCCAGCTTTTTTGAGGAGGTGTAACTTGCTGCTGTGAATAGCCAGGTAAAACAAAAAACCCAAAACAAAAAAACCTAGCTTGCACTGGAGTTTTGGAATATCCTGGCTCTAACTCTTGTCATTATCATCAAAGGTACTTTGAGATCATAGATGCATGTACTACTTTGTATTCATATTTACAGAGGAGGTGGAGGGTTGAGTCAAAAGTTGAAGATTTCGCAAGCTAACAACTTTATCTGGTAAGGCATATCTCCAGGCCCTAAACATTCTTATCTACAAAGGGACAACAATATTAGACTTGAAAACTTAAAATCAGTCCACTAATCAATAGATTTTAAGTGAGTGACAGCATTAGCAATTATAATTTGAAACACAAATAAGAATAAACATAAATTTTCTCCAAATTATAAGCAAATTAAAATCACCTCATGTATGTTCTCTTTCAAGGGATATTTTTACACATGCGATAGTTTCCCATCCCAGACGCATATTTTTAATGTTCTTTTTTAAGAAAACATAAATAAACTTCTTTTAATCTTCGCTAAACTTTTATCAGATCTAGCGTCTTTTATTGTTATCATAGATGGTGACTTTCATTGTCTCAGTTACTAAGTTCTAGCATCAAAGTGCTTCTTAAAACACTGATATTTATTTTGGAAGTCAAATCAGTGAATCAGTATACTACAATTCAGCACATTGAGTCTGCATGCATTATACCTTTCCCTTTATTCATAGCAAGTATTCCAGAGTCCCATTCCTTAAAAAAAAAAAAAAAAAAAAAAAAAAGCAGCTGAGTGTATAATGTCTTTCCTAAAACTCTTATTGAGGATTCAATTTTTAATGCATTTTCCTGGACAGTAAAACTTTATTACTTTTTTTCACATTCAAATACATTCTTAAAGAGGAGGGCTTTGAAACCACATTTATACCTGGATGTGCATATAATAATGAAGGTCCTGGATCCCTACTGGACCTCATGAGATAGACTATATAAACCTGGCAACAAGCATTCAGATATCATTTTCAAAATGTTCTCCTTAGATTCTTCTTTTCATCCAAATCTACTGCTTTTAAGGAAAATATTATTATAATTAGAATCATGTATATATTTCATACACATCCATTGTTGTATTTAAAAATTTGATGACAAGTTAAATAACTATTCTTAATGACAGTAACAATGCAGCCATGTGCTTTAAGTGGCATTTGCTCAGCTAATCAGGTTTGCTTAAAGAACATTATGGCAGTGACATGGGAAGTCATTATTATGGAAACCCAGTTTCCTGTGTATTGCTTTTAAGAAGATTAGTTCAAGTTTGTTTTTCCTCAGTGGATGGAGCACGATGAATTATCTAATGTCCAGACACCTGGTTTGGTCTATGTGGCCAGGTAGAGAGTCATTCACAGATAGATGCTTTATCATTATTATCAGAGGCATCATGATCCCATCTCCATCTCTGTGATATATATGTACTTCTGTGTTTCCTTTTCTACAAAAATATAACATTTGTTTTATATTCTCAGAATATTTTTTCCAAGAATGAGTTTTTATATGAACACAAATTTTTTTTGAATCTGATCAGTGGTGAGCTTGTTCTCTATCCCTTGAAAGATCCTCTGAGTTAAATATTTGGTTTTTATGAATTCCTTATTCTGATAAAGTATACATGAGTCATATTTAATTTTCAACTGTTGTAATCAAATTTTGTACACATGATATCCATTTTAGTTTATTTCTCCAGTTGTTTGACCTACAGTGACTTCATTGTCACATATGGACTTCCATTCTATCATCCTGAAATTAATGTTTATAATAGTTGGCATTGAAATGATTTGATACTGTTAAAGCTTAAGAGACACAGGTATAAACTTTATCCCTTAATGCATACTGGCTGGGCTAATGTAAAACAATGAAATGAATGCTAAAATATTCAAAGAACAATTGCAGTGCATCTCTACAATAGGGGTTGAAAAAATACAGCATTTTAGGTCAATTTTTTTTTTAACTTTAAAGTAAAACAAAAAGTTTCAGCTGAGAATAGAATATGTTAAGCCAGCAACACAATTATTTGCTCCTAAAATTCTGCATAGAGCTCTAGGAAAGAAAGAGTTTCTTTAATTTGCAATGCTTAATTTACCATGATAGGTGAAAAAGGAGCTTGGAGTTTCTTCATCCACCATTCCCAAGCCCTATGTGTACCATAATCACCCAGGGAGGCCAGAGTTCAAATGTCTACTACAATGTGTGTAAGTTGGGTATAAGAATTTGTACTTCCAGCAAGCTTCTAGTAGGTATTTCACTTGTGTCATTGATTTCAAACAATGAATCATGAGCATCATATGTATCCTTTTTTCTAGGTAACCTTGGGCTACTCATTGAGTACCTGTTACCTCATTAGAAAAAAACCTAGGATAGAATTTGCATCCTAAGACTTTTGCAATTACAACATCAATTAATGTAACCTTTAACATAGTGTAATTCTTGATCTTAGTAAAATATATGCTTGTTAAAATTGTTCTCAAGTTACTCATTTGCTCACCTTGTAGTACAACAAAGACATTAAAATTTCTTCAGTAACTACAGAACATAAAAATAGCCTCTTGTCCTTATAATTTCACTAACCATATAACTAGATCACTTGCTATACTGGCTCTTATATTTTTTCCAAATTATTATTTTTTTTTATTTTATTTACTTATTTTCAAGGATAAAGAGTGGGAAAGACATACAGAGAGAGAAAGAGAGAGGGAGAGAGAGAGAGAGAGAGACAGACAGGCAGACAGACAGACAGAGGGTGTGTCAGGGCCTCTAGCTGCTGCAAAGAACTCAAGAAGCATGAGAATTTTGTGCATCTGGCATTACATGGGTCGTGGGGGAATTGAACCTGCGTTGTTATGTTTTGCAGACCAGTGCTCCAGCCCCCTGCTCTTATTCTTTAATGCTCAACTTCTGACTACTCATTTATTGTGAAGTTATTGCAATGCATTGCTAGGTGGACACTGTGAAGATACCTATAGTCACTGTTATTTTTTCTTATTTATGCAACTGTTTTGAAGTAAATGAACAGTTGAAAATTTACTGCCAAGACCTGTGTGTCATGAATATGTTTCCAGGTGAGTGTTTTCCAGGCTGCTTTAGGGCTACATTCATCCTGTGTTTCTCTATGTTTTAATACTAATTTTTATTCATCATGATTTTCACCCTAATACCTTTGGCTCTGAAGTTTTTCTCTTCCCTTCTCCGTGTTTTCCTGTGTAATTTGATTCCAGCGTCAGAAAATGCATTCCACAGACATGAGCGTGGCATTAACAAAATAGTTCGCACTTGCTCATTACTGACCCCTCTAGACTCTTCCTGCCACTGTCCACTTGCTCATTACACTGAGCGTTTATTGATTATGCTTGTTTGACTTTGTATGGCTAGGGTTTTGTTCAGGTGTTTAATCAATTAATTTGTAGGCATCTATTATGTAGCACTATAAGAAATATCTTTTTCAAACTTAAGCATTCAGTGTGCCTTCATTACTTTTATCTTCTTAGGTAGGAGATGTTCCAAAACAGGGTACTGCAATGCATGATGTGACCTACTTTTAATAAATCCACATTTGCCACTTACTTTATTAGACACCTTTCTCCACAATGTTCACATTTGCCTCTTTAATTATATGCCCTACCAAAGGCTTCTAATACATGAAGGTGATATAGGAAGGGGGGAAGCAAAGCCTCCTCCTTTATTTTTGAGATGCAAACATAAAGACAATAGAAGAAGAAAAAAATAGAACTGCAATTCTAGCAGGATTTGTCTACCTGTGACCTTCAGCCTTGACTCTGCCTGTACGATCCTAGGTTATTTCTAATTTGGGACCTCAAATCATATCCTATGGATTACAGAAAGCCAGAACTAACTCTCTCTCTCTCTCTCTCTCTCTCTCTCTCTCTCTCTCTTTCTCTCTCTCTCTCTTTCTCTCTCTCTCTCCATTATCTTATTATAATTCTGATTGTTTAATGCATTGTAAATGGAAACACTAGGGCTCAAGACTTCTTCTCCCACCCCTTGAAGCCTCTAAATAATTAATAAGACTGTCGAGCTCTCTCTGCTGAAAATTTCCCCTTCATGTTGGCCAAGGTGGCACACATTTATCCTTAGGCAGAGCCACAGGCTATAAGAGTTTCATATTAGCTAAACATCTTAGACTATGCCATGTTATCACTGAGGTCATAACATGACATCCCTCAAACCCAATGAAAGGTGATGGGATCAGTAGAGCTTTCGGATAACTGTGAAGAGAAAATGGGACTTCCAAGCAAGCTGTCAGAAAGTTGAAATCTAAATTGCTTGTGAGTTTACAAGGTGGTATATATTTATTTTAAATAGTGTCACATAGGTCTGCGTCCTGAAGGCTTATACAACAAATTGTCTAACGTGTTCCAAGGGAGCAAAAATAGAATGTGTACCTTATTTCAAGTCCCCTCCAAAATCTCACAAGTGTAAAATCAAAATCCAAATATATTTAAGAATTATTCTCCAGCTCTTATTCAAATGTTTCTAGGTAAAAGATAGAGGCCTGTTTTATATAGTTTTATTCCCACAATACAAAGCAAATGGTGCTGTGTCCCATTCTCAATAGTAGAATGTTATCAGTCTCACTGCAGTGCTACCCCAGAGACTGGAGGAGTATTTGACTGCAGGTTAGTGGCAGTGCCTTTAGGGCAGGCCACAGAGTGAGACCAGAGACATCAGGAGAAGGTGGCTTCTAGGACTGTGTTCTCTGCAGTCTGCTGTTAGACAAAGGGTTCATTTTCCAGCAGTGTCTTAATCTTCTCATGCAGAATTTAAGGTTTGCTGAATGCTAGTCCCTACTCTCTGTACTCTATGCTGTTCTGTGAAACAAAGATAAGCTGTCTGGTCTCACATAAAAAGAACACATAAAGTTTGAGCAAGAGCACACCTACCAGACTAGAGAGTTTACTCTTGAATATTTGTAAAAGTACAAAATGCAAACAAGTGGAATCATGCCAATTCCCCAAGGGAAACAAACAAGCAAACAAGAACATACTAGAAACTCCAAGGATTTAATCTCCCTGGTGGTGTAGCAATCATTTAATGGGTGAAGAGAGGATATGAATTAATTTATCCATGTCATGAACTCAGCTCTTCACAAGTAACACCATAATCATGAATTGTATTAGCCAGCATGCCTGGCAAGTCTTGTGATAGGTCTACTGTGAAGTGTGCTACTACTCTAGTCATTCTGGCATGACCTATTTTCAATGCATTCATAGGCAAACTAGTTCTTGAATAAAGTTGCTGGCTTTGTCTCATAGAGGAAGTGGCAAGGGCTAGTTGACCATTCAAGATAATGTAGCAATAATCAGGTTCATAGTCAAAGCATGTAAGTATATTTTCTCTTACTTACTATATTCTGTGGCAGTTCACCTAATATTCTGTTGTCCCAGGCTTTACTAAGGAATTTTCTTAGGTACCTAATCTTAGGTACTTTGATCAATATGTTGTAGGAGGAAACACCTATCATTGGAAATGGTGTGACCTGTACCCCCAAATCTTTTTTATTTGTATACAAAAAAACTTGGATGGTGTAATTCCTTCTGGGATCCAGAGAGTCTTTGGCTAATACTAAGTGAAAGCACTGCATAGTACTTTGGTTTAAATGGGGATTCAAATTGTCCCTTGCTTATGTTCACGACTGTTAAACACTTATAATGCAATTTTGAACTAGAAAGAACATAAGCACTCATGAATTTTCGATATAAATTCAAAATCTAAAATGAAACCAGATACCACATAGTTTATTTCTTGAGTGGACAGAATAACCCAAGGTTCCTGCTTGCCAGTTTAGATTTCTTTGTATAATGTTACAGTGCTTTCTGTGATTAAAAAAAAATAATAATAATCTAAAGCCAGTCTTTCTGAATTATTCAATGTTGCAAGTGGATTTTCACTATGTAATTATAGCTTAGCCTCTGATTTAATTATTTGGATAATTCACTTCATATTTTCTTGGTTAATTGCTGCCATCCACTGTACAGTATAATTCAAAAAATCATAAATAGTAGCTCCAATTTTATGAAGTCACCATGCCAAAATTTTCAAGTACTTAGCATTGAACAAATATTTGCAAAGAACTATCCATTTGTTAGATAATATAGATTTGCTACCAAGAGCTTGAAAAAAAAATCTAAATCAAATGGAATTTGCATAAGCATAGAAAATACTTAATTTGAATTATTTATGTAATTTTGATACATAATTATTTATGTAATTTGATACATTTGATTCATCAAATTGATATATATTCCTTAAGATATATTTTGTTTGGTTGCTTGAGTCTATACTTCTAGACATTTAAAAATGATAAGGAAAATGAGCTTCATATTTTACATTTTAGCTCTGAAAAGCTCCGAAAATAAAGATAAATACATCATGTAGGCAATGTCAAACATAACATTCTAATAGGATGGTACTTCACAAATTTTATTCCACAAACTCTGCATAGTATAGGGTCTTAAGTTATATGAGTTGAAGTATTTTATCATTCAATACACTGTGGAATATATAAGATCCCATCTGTTTTCTTTGGTCCCATTTTATGAGTATAGTCCTTTTCATTGACTACATTATCTGTACTTCACAGTAAAATGGCAGCCACTAGTAAAAATAAACACATTGAAGCATGTCTTTTCTTTATATTCTGAAACCTGTCAAATATCTTCAGCTGATATCTTCAAGTTCTTCCATTATTTTTGGTTATTTTACTCAATGAATCCTCTTTGTGTATAATTCTCAACTCTGATCAGCTTGGAACACAAACAAATGAGGGTTGGGATGGAAAAGAAGTTAAGTAAAAGTCTACTATGTCTGTCATCATGAGGAAAATTAAATGCAAAATCATGATGAGCTGTTTTACTCTTTTATTTGACTTCCGATTTAAATAAAATTTGGATGTGTTATCAAAGAAGCAACTGAAAATATGAAAATTCCAGCAAAACTTAATATCACTTCGGGTGACTAATTGCCTTAGAAAAAGAAAGCAGTGTCAAGATTGACAAACAACAGGCCTACCCACGATTTGCCCAGCATGTTGCTAGAATTTTGATGAATGTCCTTATCAGATCACCTTCTCAGGTATGGAACAATCTGTATTCCAGGGATTTGGGCATAAAGACTAAGGAGCAGTATAATTTAGAACTTCTCCATGAGTTACTACTGTGTCAGGAGCTGCTATGGTCAGGTGTATTTAAATAATTACATTAGAGCATTCTACAGTATAATACTATCTAATTTAAAGAAAATACTTCTAAAAAGTATCACTTTCCCCAGTACTGAGAAACTGGATGTAAAATAAATTAGATGTAAATTGTGATGTCTGGTGGGATGATACAGAATAAAATAGAGGTCATAGTTCTTTTTACATCAACCTAATCAATTTAAAAAAAATAGTAGCCAAGCTTCTGTCTTTTTTGTTGTTGTTGTTGTTTTTGTTGTTTGTTTGTTTTTGTTCAAAGCAGATCTGTCAGTGCTAACTCATCACAGTTCAGACTCATGTTTGAGACTGGAGCAGAAACTTGAGGTCTGTCTGAAGTAACTTACAAATGCATGCAATGAAGAAAGATATGAAAATCTTCTTAGAAAGGGAGCAGAACCTAGCTGATAAGGGGATGATCTAATGACCAAGGTATAAGACAGAGACATTAAACATTGGCATATATAAGTTTGAAGTAAGAGGCATAGAATTGTTTTCCTAGCATTAATTTTGGAATTATATAGGTATAAATTTCAGGATATTAAAATATTTAAGTCAATATGGAAAACCAGATGAGTATATTTCATATCTCCTAGTGCTGTGAAAATTGAAGGTGATTATGTATGAAATATACTAAATCATGTCTGAAATAGCATAAGTATATGAGAAATGGTCATTAGCATTTCTGATCGCACTACTTGCACATAAATGGTGCCAAGAATTTGTTTATCTTTCGCTATAGGCATAAGCTCCAGAAACCAAATATGTCATGGTTATTCATTGGGTTGGTTTGTAGAAACTTGTCCTCTAGATATGGCATTCTCTTTGCTGTCTTGAAATCAGAACAACTGTGATTCCTTGAAAGGAATGTCCCCATATTAGAACTATAAAATTTCTTTCAAAGAGAAGTCAGATATGAAGGATGTGACACCCTTCCCTGAGGATGTATAGACAGTTAAGAGGTGCTGATGAGAAGTAGGGTTGTCCATTTCTCAGCGTTGTATCTGTCTATTAGTTACCTAAATGGAATTCAGTGGTTCAAGAGACATAATTTTCAATTGTTTCTGTGGGCTACTGTTGCCCTCTCTATCTGAAGTGAAGAAAAATAGTCTTTCCAAGTTTATCATTTTCTTTCACATTGCTGGTACAAAATGCCTGACAAGAAGCAGTTTAGGAAGAAAGGGTTCAGTTATGGGTTATACATTAAAGGGGAAATGCCCACAGTAGTGGGGAGGGCATGGCATGCTAGATCGTATTGTCACATTAGCAAGAAGAAAGTAGAGAGAGCAAATGAGGGTGGGTTATAACACCACAAGACATACCACTAGTGAAGTACTTTCCCTAGCAAGGCTCTATATCCTAAGTGTTCCATGAATTTCTAGAACAGTGCCACTAGCTGGGGATGAAGTCGTCAATACCTGAGGCTGTGGGGTTATGGAGAACATGTATATTCAAACAGCCACACCTAGAAAAGTCATGCAACAATTCAATTAGATATTACTTCATATGAATTATTACTCCCATTAGTAGGCTATGAAAGAACATAACATCACGCCTTCTTGTTACCCTTCTATCCCTTATTGCTTTGATTTTACCCTTTGATTTTGCTTTTGATTTTTTACTCTAGCACTTCCTATCTTCCTTCCCTTCCAATTTCTTTCCTTCCCTTTCTTTTTATCTCCTTTTCCTTCCCTTACTCACTTCCTATATTCCTCTTTCCTTTAATCACCCTTGCCTTCCTACTTCTATGTTCATTAATCTTAAATGTTTCCTTCTTTATCATTGATGTATGTAGGTAGTTGTGTGTGTGTGTGGACATGCCTACTTATCTGCATGTGCATGGTGTATGCTTATATGGGTACTTAGATATGTGCATCCATCACATGTCTACAGAAGTCAGAGGAGAAGGTCAGGTGCCCTTCACCATCACTCCTCTTCCTCCTAATTTCCCTGAGACAGTCACAAAACTTGGAGTTCATACCATTTATATTTATATTTATTTTTATTTTTGTTAGAATGTGTGGCCCAGTCTCTAGTCCCTGAGATGCTAACTGGTAGAAAGTCAACAGGAATGTGTGTCCATCCAGAAATGTTTATATGGGTTCCAGAGGACAAAATTAGGTCCTCCTTGTTGTAAAGTAAGCACTCTTACCTAGTGAGTCATCTTTTCTACCCACTTCAAGACCCTCTTCTTCTTTTTTAACTAGACACATATAATAAAATCAGCAAGTTATACTTTAACCATAAGTTCTGTAAATGCAAATTCTTCTACATTTCATCTATAAGTCCATTTAGGTATTAAGTTATCACAATGGTCATTTTGGTTGCACCCCTCCTCTTTTTCTCTTTCTCTCAATTTTCTTGAGGTTATTTACTTTTTCTTATGAAGTTCTCCAACACAGCAGTTTTTCTACACTTTTGTTTATCTTTTAAACTCATTAGTTAATGTAAGCTAGTTTAATCATCCCTTTTCAACATCTTTCTGCACTTTGACTCCATCTATTGTCTCTACTCTAAATTTTGTCTTTGTCTTCTATGTTTAACCTCAATCAAAACAAAAAAGTAGGACATGGGAAGATGGCTTGAGGTTGAGGTACCAGCACTTCCTGTGCAAGCAGGAGGACCTACGTAAAATCACCTGTACATGTATTGACATTTTGGCATGGATGCATATTCTTGTAATACCACTTCACACGGACTAGGGACAGGATGATTGTTGGGTTTTCATGACAAGGCAGTTTAGCTACAAAATGGTATAAGTTCCAGCTTTGGTGAGAAACCCTCACTCCAGGAAATAAGGTAGAAGACAAAGAGAGTAGGATATCTGACTTGTTCCTCTGGCTTCCACATGCTGGTGCACAGGGCATGTGCATTTTCACACATACAGTCATACAGCATACATCACATGTTATAGAACATCCAACATGAAACAATAGGCTGTTAGCTGTGGGTATTGTATCATTAAAATGGTTAATATTTATAAATATTTCCTATTTCAATTATTCTGTCTCATCCAAAAATATTAAAAAGTTAGAAAAATATTTTAAAATCTTAAGGAAGAAAATAATTAGTTTTTAGAAAGAAATGGATGCTATAAGGTCAAAATTATATTTTAGTGACACATTTTATCTCTGTATTTTATATAATTGGTCAAAGGTTTTAACTGTAGTTTGAGTGTATATACCAGAAGTCATGTACAGATATGTTGTGCCCATTGAGAAAGCTTTTGGAAATTGGCCTAACAGTAGGTGATGGAGTAGTGAGGCCTCGCTCTCATGACCAGATTATATTAAAAGCTAAAGTGACTTGGCTCTTGATTTTCTTCCTTACAGCATGATATTTTGCAACAAGAAAGTTCTTTCTAGATGTTGATGCTTGATGTGAGCCTCCTGTCACAAGAACGATAAGGCATGTTTATTTATTTTTTTATATTTTATAAGTTATGTTGTCCATTCATGGTATTTTGTTACAGTAACATAAAATCAGCTGAGTCAGGGTCCTGCTCCTTACATAAACCTATAAGAGGAAGTATATTGGAACTAACATATGAGCATAGAAGTCATGTACATTTTGAAATTGTTCTCCTTTTCCCAATGTCAAGGTCCATGGCATTTGTTCCCCTTGAGAATATATTTCCTAAAGAAGTACTGGTTTGTGTAGAAAATATTGTGTGAGTTTTTTTTTTTTTTCATTTTATATTACATTTCTACAAGTTCTAAAAATCTACCTCCTTTGGCCTTAAACACAATAAGAACACTTTATAATAATAATAATACTGCTCTTACTTCTAGGAAAATAACCAGCCCTAGGTTGGTGGTGACAAATACTTAGAATAATCAAAACCTATAAAAGCACAAATACAAAGAACACTAATTCAGACTGCCAACAGGCCTGCATGGCTCAAGGAATAATGTGGAGGAGGGGGCAGAAAGATTGTAAGAGCCACAGAGCAGGTGGAAATACCTTGAGGCATGGTCTTCTGTTACCTCACAGGGAGTGAGTGAGGCCTTCATGGTCATGACCACAAAGTATTTACCAAAACCCTACTGAGGAGGACCTCCGAGGTAAAGAAAGTTGGGGCAAAGGGAAAACAGTGTACACACACACACACACACACACACACACACACATTCTTTTTAATTGATGGAGTTTGTTACTACAGAGCATATGATTTCAAGAACCCTGTATTGATTGGCTCTTCCATTTGAAGCAGCTGAGCCATCATCTTTTAAACAACTGAGACATTCGAAGGATGGTGTCATCACTTATTCCTCAGTTGAGGTTATGCCTAATACAATGAGTGTTAAACATATTTTCATTTAAAATAATTTGAACAACAGGGTCGATTGCTTCTAGAACCACTTCTTTTAGAAATAATAAATTAATGTAAGCAATAGCTAGCATGTTTCTCCTTTCCTTTGAGGGACCAGGGGACACAAAAACAATTCTTCAAATAGCTACTTAAACTTAATTTTTTCCCCTTCAATAAATTATGTTTAAGAAAGGTGGATTCCTAGTTGGGAAATGAGATCAGTTCCTTGAGGCAGTGATTATAGGATTCTGTCAGCAAGATATTTATTTTTCCTATGTGGTATGTTCATGCCAGGATAGTTTGTCTTTCCTTAACCATGATATGTATGTTCTAGGGCAAAGTTAACATGTTTTGTGGCACAATGTGTGAAAAGCAGTTTTGCCTCCTGGAAAACATGCCAGAGGCACCCTCAGATTAAAGAAAAGTGACAAAATGTATGAGCTGCCATTATTCCATCAACATATGGGAAGCATAAAATAATCCATCACTCAGGGAGATGATAGATTATATCTTAGAAAAAGCAATTGAATGAAATCACTACACTTCTTGTGAGATTTAGATCGAGATTTAAAAAGCATATTACAAAAACCTTAAAAAATGTACATGCTGTATTATATTTTGTTGACCTTTTTTTCTAATTAGACCTCAGATAACAATATGAGACTCCTTTCAAGTTTTTTGTGGTTGTTATTGTTGCTTCTGGTGTGTTTAAAATTTGAATTGTCAAAGGAAGTTGTTGTGCCTTCTATTATTCTTATGAACATAATATGTATGAATGTGTGTTCACTCATATGTGCTATATATATTTTGTATATATAGTCATACATATTTACATACATAATACCCACACATTTGAAACAAATTTGCAAATTGCAGAACTGAAGACCAAAGTCATGTTTACATTCAACATTCTGTGGCTTTAAAGTGGGATGCATTTACACAAACATTACAGTTGTGGGTGGCAGCAGGCGTGTGTATATTTTCCAACTTTAATCTCCTTGTCAGTTAGTATGTTTTGAGAAATCTCTAAATCTAACATGATAAGACCCTGTCCATAACAATGTCAGCAAGATATTGTAGGATTCTCTGTGAACTTCTTGATTCCACAAAGTAATTTGTAGGTTGACTTTTAATAGGAGGTACTGTTTTGTTAGTTCTTGGAAATTAAGAGTTTCAGGGGCACCTTTTTTGTTGCTACAAATTATATTTAGTTTACCACCACCCATATCGAAAAAGTGTGATAAACATGAATATAATTGTGAGATTTTATGTGTATTTCATGCTAATAAGACTAAGATAGTAATGTGCATTTTTAAAGTGAAATTTCCAATAAGTCACACTTACAGACTACATGTACCATGATGAAACTCCTGAGATTTTTCTCCTAGGCCCTGATCCCTCTTTTCCTATCTCCTTAAATGATAATATCTATTCCATGAATTAGAGTTCATTAGTTCCAATCATCTTCCTTTCTAACTCTAAACTCATATGTTGTTCTTTGTATGGCATTTCTACTTTCAAATCATTGAAGTATTTCACCCACTATTTCTAAAGTTGAAATTTTCATTTTAATCAACTTTCCTATGCACCTTACTTAATTTTATCCTTATTAGAGATGATATTTGTCTATAACTACCTGCTGAATACAAAGTACAAGTTCTCTTTCACTTATCACACTCTGATCAAAAACCTGACTGGAGGAATATTGTGACAATAATCAGTCATTGACCAGAACATGAACTATTTATGAAAATTTGATCATATTATTTAAATGATTGCCAACACAATATAACCAAAGTCATATGAAAGGACTGTAAGAAATTAAAAAGGGATAGAAGCACATCAGCTAGGTGTTACAAGTGAAATACTGTACATAATTTGTTATAAAATTTCAAAAGAAAATCAAAATGATGCTGAAAATCAGGTTATTTCAGGTGATTATAAAATATTTCATAGTAGCTGGGCATGGTGGTGCACACCTTTAATCACAGCACTCAGGAGGCAGAGGTAGGAGGATCGCCATGAGTTCAAGGCCACCCTGAGACTACAGAGTTAATTCCAGGTCAGCCTGGAGCAGAGTGAGACCCTACCTCGAACCCCCCCCGCAAAAAAAGTATAATTTCTTTCTTTAATATAACTTTACATTAGTTCTTTTACTGATAAATTACAGAACTTTGAATTATTGAGAGACATTAACTAATGTGTACTTATGATCAGTCTTTAGTCACATGGATCTATTTTATTTTCATCTGTCAATTAACTTAGCAAAGGCATGACCATAGATATTAAAAATCTGAATAATCTCAGGGTGGGAGACATATTGAGCACTTAAGACATTTGCTTGCAAAGCCAAAGGATTCCTGTTTGACTCTCCAGGACTCATGTAAGCCAGATGCACAAGGGGGTGCCTGCATCTGGAGTTCATTTGCAGTGGCTGGGGGCCCTGACATGCCCATCCTCTTCCTCTCTCTCCCTTTCTCCCTCTTTCTGTCTCTCAAATAAATAAACAAATATTTTTTTTTTAAATTGAACAATCTCATATTTATAAGCACATATACATATATATGCATATATGTATGTGTGTGTTTAAAATAATCATAATAATTTTGAGCCAAATTGTGATTGTAAAAACTCTAATTGTCACCTAAGTCAATGAAATTCAATCCAGATTTCCCGAAAAAGCAAGCAATGTAATTCACAATCTGTATTGTTTGGGAATTTTCCTCACAAATACATTTAGTCTTTAGAAAAACAAAGATACACGCTTTAAATGCTTATGTTTCCCCCTCACCATGCTATATATAGCTCTGCAGTAGAATATATTCAACTCACGACATTATAACTCTTAAAGGTCAGTGTAGCTTATTAGGTACTCATTCCTGCATCCCAGCCATAACCTCTCATAATTCCAATATCAGATTCAAAAGGAAGAAGCCCAAGAACACACAGAAGAATAAAATCTTTCACAGAAACAGTGAATGTGGCATGATTTTGAGACTAAATTTTACCATAAGCAGAATAGAAGTACAACAATTTCCTCACAATACTATTTTTGATAAAATGGTCATACAACACAATGTCTGTAATCCGACCCTGACCTCCATCTATGGCTTTTAACTTTGACATTTTTACAGCATGTCAAAGAATTCAGTACTTTTTTTTTTTTTTCAAGTACAAAACCAAACATGAACAAAGCAGGCTTTGCTTCTTTTCATTCAAGAAAGCAGATTTAGCAAGGTGGAAAGGGCACAGCTACTTTTAAGGCCTGAACCTATGTCTCTGTACAGGTATGCCAAATAAGGAGTGGTAACACCTCACCCTGCATGGCTGCTCTAACAAGACTGCCTGTCATACCACTGTAGGCAGTATGGTTAAAACTGTATGGTTCAAACAGAGCCATGGTCACAAAAGTGGTTCAGACTCACTATATAAAATGTCACACTATTAAAGGTAGAATACTTGCATGAATACTATTTAAAACTATGTCCTATGACATTTTAAACAAAGGTTTCTCACATTTTCTCCTTAGCATTAAACATCTGAAACCTCCATAATATAAGATAATTTTTAAATGTGAATAATATAATAAATATTGCAAATCTTGAGATTTAAGAATAAAATTGAGTGTGAGGGCTGGTGAGATTGCCTAGTTGTTAAGGAGCTTGCTTGTGAAGCCTAAGGACCCATGTTTGACTCTGCAAGTCCCACATAAGCCAGACACACAAGGTGATGAACATGCACAAAGTCACAAATGTGCACAAGGTCGCCCATGCAATTGGAGTTTGATTGTAATGGCTGGAGGCCGTGGTATAGCAATTCTTTCTCTCTCTCTCATAAAAAGTTATAAAAAAGAAAAAAAAATAGCTTGAATCTAATTTATAATACATATATAGTTGATTCATTGATTCATACAGAATATAAATATATTTATACATATTATATGCATATACAATGAAATAGTGATACTGTTACTTATTTGTGACTAATGACATGTTTAAAAAAATCCATTCAATTTTAGAAATCAAAACTTGCTTAGAAATTAAATCTGTGACAAGACTAAAGATATGATGATGACATATATTTTTGGTAATTAGTTTTTATATAGTAACTATTAATATTTTGTAAGAAATCCTAAATATATATATTTTTGGTTATTTTTGAGGTAGGGTCTCACTCTAGCTCAGGCTGACCTGGAATTTACTATGTAGTCTCAGGGTGGCCTTGAACTCATGGTGATTCTCCTACCTCTGCCTCCCGAGTGTTGGGATTAAAGGCGAGCGTCACCCTAAACCTAACCCTAGACAAAATTACTTTTAAAAGTTTGTTTTCTATTTTACCAAAAATGTGATATAAATTTAAATTTTTAATAATCCTGATATGTTAAAATATCTATATGTTATAACTAAGAAAGAAATCATATTTGAGAAGAAACATTCTTATATAAGCACAGAATCATTTACACTTAAATATTCACACAGGCATGCATGCATATTTGTACATTGAACCAATGTCCTTCAGTCTTTTATAGGATGTTAACATATATACTGTTCTATATGCCACAGTATTCTAACATAGAAAATTCTTATTTGATTTTGCTACTTTAATGAATGTTTCAAATCTGCTGATTTCCTGATTAAAAATGCTTTATAAATATGGTAGATAATTCTGTACATACTGAATTTTGAACTTTAAAAATATCCTTTTATAGTCATAGCCTTAGTGATTTCAAACTTCCAATAAGTTAAAATTAGTACAATTGTATTAACTTGGAGCATACGCTGCCCCTTGAGACGTCTGAGAATGACGCATTTGTGTTTGCTCTCACCACACAGCTATTTTATTAAATAAAGATGGAAGAAACAATCCTTAGAAATGTTAAAAGTTATTTAAATAACATTCCCCATAACAAAGTCCTTATGAGAAATGATAGTATTAAAATTTCAAAAGTATAGTCTCAGCAAGTGGTATGTGAGCCACAAAGATAAATCAAATCGTACTTTTCACCACGCTGTGAAAAGGCTGCTGGCTTTTAATCATCCTTGTGTGCCATATGTAAATTCCATCAAGAAAGAAGTTTGGTAAATTTTATATTACAGATCTGCAGGGTGTAGAGCTATTTATAAACATCAATTAACATATATACTGTCATCTAAACTCGTTAATAATATTCTGTTAATCAGGCTGTGTGAGTCTCTCATATATACTAAAACTAGATGTGTTTCTGCTTCCATACACCAATTACTCAAGGTCACTGTAAAGTTTTGCAGTTTAACAAAAACAGAGCAGGCTGGAAAGATGGGTTAGTGGTTCTTTTGCAGTGGCTGGATGCCCTATGCCCCCCCTCCCCCATATCTCTCTCTCTCTCTCTCTCTCTCTCTCTCTCTCTCTCTCTCTCTCTCTATCTCTCTTTCTCCCTCCCTCCCTCCCTCCCTGTTTCTGTATCTCTGTCTCTCTCTCAAATAAATAAATGAATAAATAAAAATAGAATGTTCAAAAACAAGGAGAGAATGAAAAAATCTTATTAAGCAATCCAATCCAAAGTGAAAAATATATATATAAATAAATATAAGTATAAATATTAATATATATATATATATATGTCAGAACAACATCAAAATCAGAAGTTTGTGTGCAAAAATTGCAATTAATGTGAAATAAAAATCAGGAATGAATGAATGTTTCTTCATGTGAAAGTATAGCAGTTATAATTATCTCCAAAATCAAATCTTTAACATGAAAATTTTGAAAAAAGACAAATTCACTGCCAAGGCATTATTAAGCAATTAGCATGATATCTGTTACTTTCCTTTTCATTGCTTTTTTGGTGATCCTTTTGAATTTCCCTTCCCCAGTGAATCTCTGATTGTCAAATAAATACATTTCACTTATCTTCTCTTCAATATTTTTAAAATATATGATTTACTAATCTCTATATTCTGTTCTTAACATTTTCCTTCAAATCAGGGTTTCCATTTTATCAGTTATCCTTTGCAACACAAACACTATTGTTTCCATTCTCTGTTTTCTATCTAAATACTCTTGGACTTCCGAAAAATCAAAGTCTCCCCTAACCCTGTTACCTTTCTCAGGTGTTTCACAGGGCACTGCTGGAACACAGTCCCCACAGATCACCCTTCCTTTATTATGTCATCACGTCCTGCCACATCGACCCCATGAGGACCTAAGTCCACGGCCCTAATACCATCATTCCTCTATGCTCAGTGTATTGTGTGGATGACACATGATTCCACTGCCTTCCTCTGCTTAGGTTTTTGGATTGTTTGTTTCTGTTTCCCCTCTCCATACTCATTTCCCTTCTGTGGCTCTAGGAATACATTCTTGCCTGCAGTGCCATGCTCTACGTTTCCCCTTTCCCTGATGCTGAGTGTCAGTGGACAGAAGTAAGGGAAGCTGCTTTGAAAAGAGGAAATGTGTCGTCTTACCAGGGAGACACACAACCTCCAGTATCTGGGGGGTAGATGACATAATTATCATTCTCCACGACTGGAGGCAGAATGACAAGGGGAAACAGACTGCTTCAAAAGGGATGGCATCGTGTTAGACACAAGGAGTTGCTAGAGGACATACTTATGAGGCTATTTTTATTTATCCTGTGCCTTCCTCAGAATCAGAAAGAGAAATTGTCTAATTCGCAAATGACTTAGTGGCACGTAAAGACTGAAATCAACATTCCCAGGTGTTTAATTTAGATGGGCCATTTTCTTATAAAGAGTTTGTTATTTGGGGCTCATGAAGGGATTGGTAGCTGAGAGTTCCAAATCTCCAATATATTCAGTATTCATAAGTGCATAACATGAATCCTGTCATATCTGTCTTCTCATTATGAGAGATTTAATGCTTCAGCTCTTTGTAGTGTTTGTTGTTTTGTTATAACTGGTGTGTAGATTGAATGGCAGGTGACATTTCATAAGATTTAAATAAGGTAAGAAATTAATCAAATTAACATGCTGCTTTTCTAAAGTATAATGAATCATTTGCATATAAACTACAATCGAGGCTGTAAATACAAAATGAACTTCAAATTACTGAGGAACACTGTGAATTGCATTTGTTTCACATTAAAAATAGAAATAAAAAAATCCAGATATTCCCAACCATAAACTGATTTATGATATATTTTTGGTTGTAATGTTAAGCTAAGTCATTGTATTCCTCGACTATCCCACTATACAGAAGAGAAATTATGACCTCAATTAATACAGACAAGAAAGATAACCACCCCTGGAAGCCATTTTTTTTTATATTGATCTGAAAAAGAACTTAAGCTGTCTCATACCAGAAAATCCCATCAGAAAAATGGCCTTTGAAAAAATAAACCTCAAACATAATTTTACTTAAATATTAAAATGTGAGAATTGGGCTGGAAGGTTGCTTAGCAGTTAAGGTTTGGCCCATGAAGCCTACCGACACATATTAAACTCTCCAGATCTCACATAAGCCAGACACACAAGATGACATAAGCATATAAAGTTGCAAATGCGTACAAGGTGGTGCACACATCTGGAGTTTGACTGCATTGGCTGAAGGCCTTGGTGTGCCAATTCTCTCTCTCTCTCTTGGTCTCTGTCATTAAAAAAAAAAAAATGTGGTAATTACTGTTTGGATCTGTCTATTGCTGATAATGGTGTATTGAAGTCCCCAGCTATGATGGTGTTGGTGGTTATTTCTATTTTATTATCAAGTAGGTTTTGTTTTATGAACTGTGGTGCCCCTGTGTTTGGTGCATTCAAATTTAAGATTGTAATATCCTCTTGATGGATCATTCCTTTGATGAGTAGGAAGTAGCCTTCTTTGTCTTTTTTGATTATTTTTGGTTTGAAGTCTATTTTATCTGATATTAATATAGCTATACCTGCTTGTTTCTTATTCCCATTTGCTTGGAATATTGTCTTCCACACCTTTTCCCTGACAAGGTGTCTGTTTTTAGCGGTGAGGTGGGTTTCTTGAAGGCAACCCATTGAGGTGTCTAATTTTTTGATCCATCCTGTTAGCTGTGTCTCTTGATGGGTGAATTAAGGCCATTAATATTTAGGGTAATGACTGTGCGATTTGATTTGATTCCTGCCATATTGTGGTGGTAGATGTGTGTTGGTGTTTTCATGGGTTTTGAAGTTTTTGTGCCTACTCTGGGTTTGGTTGTTGTGATCTGCTTCTTGTAGGCATCTGAGTTTGATTATCCTAAGGAGAGAGCCACCCCATCATACCTCAAAAGGGCCCTGGCTGAAACTAAAGAAAATTGGTGAAACAAGCAAGGGTGCTGTTTTCCTGATGAACCAGATAACAGCACGCGTCTGGAGTTCGTTTGCAGAGGCTGGAGGCCCTGGCGCGCCCATTCTCTCTCTCCCTCTATCTGTCTTTCTCTCTGTGTCTGTTGCTCTCTAATAAATAAATTTAAAAAAATTTAAAAAAAAATTCACTCCCCTAGAGTCTCTCTCCCTCTCTCTTTCTCTTCATTGTGTTAACTAAGGACAATTGGCGAAACAAGCAAGGGTGATGTTTTCCTGTGAACCAGATACCAGCACAAAGGAGAAGGAGACCAACACAGAGAAAAATCAACTCCTACCAAATCAGAGAGGCAGAACCTCAGAGGCCCCCAAACCTCATCACTGAAGCAGACCAAAAATGAAACCAACATGGCTCAGGGAAATTTTGTGGAAGAGGGGGCAGAAAGAATGTCAGAGCCACATGTTGGGTCATGATACGCAGAGACATTTATCGTACCAATAACTGTGAGCTAACTCCACAATGCATGACCCATATACCTCAACAAGGAGGGGCCAAGGGGGAGGGGTAGGTCATGGATGAGCCTAATAATGGCACCAAACTGCCTGTATTTGCTGAATAGAAAACTAATAAAAAAATAATTTAAAAAGTAAATAAAATGAAAAAATGTGGGAATCAAAAGTTAAGTGTAACTTACTTTCATGGCTATGAATGTTGTATTTTACATAATCTAGATCTGGGTTCAGAATAAATTTGTAAATTCCCAAAGGACTGGAGTATAAATAATTTATAATTTGTCAGAAGATACTGATATGTACTACATTCACTCAATTCTACTTTTGTTGAGAGGAGCAGTCATAGAGAAAACTATAATCAAAGGGTATGGCTACCTTCTAGTAAATCTTTATTCATAACAGCAGTCGTAGGGATGAATTTAAACAAAAGATCACATTTTCCCAACAGCCAACTCAATGATAGTGATGTCCTAACACTACTGTCTGTGATGATAAATTAGTCTGTACTGAGTGGTGGCTATGGAGGATTTAAAATGTGGCTTGTATATCCAAGGAAATGAATATAAATCAATTTTATTTTAACTAAGTTAAATTTACATTTATCTATCCTGTTACCCTCTTGTAGAGTGCAGATGTAGATGGTACTGAGTGATAAGAGGTAAATGATAAGCATTATGGGGAATGTTATTGTTCTAAAAAATTGGACTGCATTAAATAAATCAGACATCACAGATTTCAACAGATACTGTTTAAACAGAATGAATTTGGTATATTCCTAAGTGGATTGTGAACTTCTTTCTTAAGAATACAAAAAGGAAAATATCAACATATGGTGCACATCTGAGTAAATACAGAGATTTCAGATTTGCTGGGGTTGAACAGCAATATGTCATTTTGCATTTGTGTTTCTTTGACAGTGGCATTTCCAAGATGATAGGCTTAGAATATTTTATAATAGTAACAAGATATTTGAAGATATACTCCCAGTCTATCTGTTAAAATGTTTCTGTTTGCATTACAATTTACAGAGTTATTCCAAATTAAATAAAAATCATTGACCAAAATATAAATAAAGTTCCAGTGTCCAGATGGTCTCCATGGTATGTGACTTCTGATCTGGCTAAAGATCAAACTCACCGTCTGCTTCCTGCTCTATTGCTCTGCTAGACCTTGATTATGGCTAATGACTCTCCACTGTAATAACTCTTTAAGTCACTACTCATTCAATATCAGCCTTGATTCACAGAGTTTTACAGCAAGGAAAGTACTTGTAAGAATGACTTTGAAAAGAAAATCTTGATAATTTAGAGAAATGGTATGATTTCATCGTTAAAGCCACAGTTCATTTCAACAAAGTTTATCATATAAGTCAAATTTTCTTTTATGAGCCAAATTTGATAAATCCTCTAGCATTCTGTGTACTGCTAGAACCATACTTTTCATGACAAGAAATGTTTTGAAAAATTAAGTTTTACCTTACAGGTCAAAGTTTGGACATTTCTAAGTGTGTATGCTTCTTAAATAAGTCATTTATCAAGTTCATAATGTAAATCACTACATCATAAAAGCTTACCTCTAGTCTTCATTTGACTTTATAAAACAGGAAGTACATAGTTTACTCATAAAGGAAATAACATAGCCCAATTGCCTTGGTGACTAACTCAGATATAGCTGAATGAATTCAGTTTCTTGCCATTTGCCAGCAAACCATGAGTCTTGTGTTTCATATGTAAAAGTCCATGAGTGCAGAGAACTAGAGTGGAGTGACAATTACCAATCATTGTTCAAAAATTATGATTTTCACTACAAGGTTATTTAAACATATTTAAAATTCAAATACTTTGTGAAATGCATTCAACAATTGAAGGAGAAGAGAAAAGATGAGAATTTTGCTCTCGGCCACAGGTATGGCACACCTGGGCTTACAAAGATACTGCTTTTCTCATTCCCACAAATTTCAAGCCAACATTTAACAAGTCTTTATAATTATTTCAATCTGGACAGGGAAAATGTTGCCTCCATATCTTTCATTATTAAAATCAAAACATCGCATATATTTCTACCTATTCTATTTGTGTCTTTTATATAATATTAATATGTATGTGTGTAACATTTGAAAAATCAAAATAATGCAACAGTTTTAAACAATTAGAGAATTGGTCTATGTGAGAAATATATATTGTGTTGTGTTTGTATTTTTCTGACCTAGTATTTTGTTTTTATAATCCATATATATATATATATATATATATATATATATATATATATATCTCCATATATGATTGGGAAAGGGATTAATATGCAACAAGGAGCAGATACTTTCTTAAACATCTTTATATTTAGATATAACTTTTGAGAGGCTGAGACATAAAACCAGATCAGGATAGTCAGAGTTGCAAAAAAAAAAAAAAAAATAGGAAGAGGGCAAACTTTCTTGGAACTCTTAAGAGAGTTACTTATACTAAAGATCTCCTCCTGTGTAAAATTCTAGTGCTAATCGGCATTATTTTCCAACCTCTTAATCTCTTTGGTTTATGTCTGTAGTTGCTGCTCTTCAAGTGGTAAATCACACTTAGATTACAAAAGCTACTCTCCCCAAATAGTTATTTGAGTTCAGAACGCCAAATTGGGCAAGCTGCATAAAAGTGCTACAATCATCACAACCAAAAAAAGCCACATGATGTCTTCTTGGGGCTCATCCTCAGAGGTGAGAGGAAACTGTAATAATTTTTCTACAATTTACTGAAATCAGGATATTAACAACACATTTAGTGGTGGGGTGGTGAAAAAAAAAGAGCAAAGAATCACAATTATCAATCAGAAGAAAACCAAGAGCTGCTTTTAAAAGTCAATTATGGGCTGGAGAGATGGCTTAGCGGTTAAGCGCTTGCCTGTGAAGCCTAAGGACCCGGTTGGTTCCCCAGGTCCCACGTTAGCCAGATGCACAAGGGGGCGCACGCATCTGGAGTTCGTTTGCAGAGGCTGGAAGCCCTGGAGCGCCCATTCTCTCTCTCTCCCTCTATCTGTTTTTCTCTTTGTGTCTGTCGCTCTCAAATAAATAAAATAATTAATTAATTTTTTAAAAAAAGGCAATTATGACTTTGGCAGGAGTTTGCATAGCTAGTGGAATTCACTTGTCAAAATTGGTACTACATCATTAATGGAAAGAAATCATGACCAATACTTACTGCAGTAACATGTCATAAATGTCCACATAAGCTCATAGGTTGCAAGCTTGTCACCAGCTAGTGGTACTATTGAGAAATGTTTAGAGGAGGCTACATCCTGTGTGGATTTAATCCATTTAAAAATTGAGATCTGCCCTTTCTCTCTCCTTTCCTTTCTCTCTCTCTCTCTCTCTCTCTCTCTCACACACACACACTCACACACACACACACACACAATTAAAAAGTAAAGTAAAATATTTTAGGCTGGAGAAATGGCTTAGTGTTTAAGGCCCATTGCTGCAAAGCCAAAGGACACAGGTTCAATTTCCCAGTACCCACGGAAACCCAGACACACAAGGTGGAACATGCATATGGAGGTATTTGCAGTGACTAGGGGCACTGGCATGCCCATTCTCTGTCTTTTTTTTCTCTCTATCAAATAAAAAATAAATAGATAATTTCATACTTGAATGTACTATTAGGAAATGAGGACAAGTTGGTCTAAGTACCTTATTAGAAGTGCATCTAACTTACTAACTTATAACTTATTTCTGGCCATTTCTTGACTCTGTCTCTGTCTATTCACCACCATGGCATGCTGTGCTGCCTGATGGTTTCCAGCAACTCATGAACTAGGTACACACAGGCTAGACCCTATGAAACTGGGAACAGAATCAACCTCTCCTGCTTGAAGTTGATTACCTCAGGTACTTTGTCATAGCAAAGGAAAAATCTGGTCAAGATGCTCGCCCTTCAAGGAGTGCATACTATGACACTTAAAAATGCCAGGTTTGGGCCTAAGTTTTCATTTCTTTACCTGTGGAAGCAGAAAAGACCAGGCTTGATAACTAGCAGTAACTTTTACTGTACAACTGATTTTATATTTACAAATTCATTTTTTCTCAGAAATAAATTATTTTTTATAATATTAATTTTTCAATAATATTACCTTAAAAAGATAATTAGGTAATTAAATAAAGTAATAAATATAACAGTTGCAGCTCGAAATTATTTTAAAAAGCTATTTTAATAATTTGTAACATAATAGAGTACAATGAAACTCATTCACACATCATCTCATTTTATAAATTTTATAAAGTATACAAAACTGTCCATTCATCTCATTGCCCTTTAAAAATGATGTGTAAAATGTATTTTATAAATAACATATTTTAATAATTTTCAGGATGAAGTCCAAGATCATGTGCTTTAGTATGACATCTAAAAACCTATGTATCGTTAACCTTCGTTCTCACTCATTCCTTTCCCCCATGCCTCTTGCTCCCACTGGCCAGTTCCTTTATTTTCCACACTTAGGCTCCACTCCTATTTGTTTGTTTGTTTGTTTAATTTACCACATATATTCCATTACTTGTTCTTTTCCCCATCCCTTAACATATCTGGCTCCTACCTAATGATCCACTTTTCAGTTTCATGACCTGCACTGACACATATTTAGAAATAGACATATATGCATATATATCATTTTAAATCTAGGTTTTTGCACGTGAGAGAAAACTAGTGGTATTTGTTTCTCTATTTTTTGTTTATTACACTTAACATAAGTATTTTTAGTTAATTAAACCATAAAGACTGGACCATGTCCTCCTCCAAAGAAAGGAAGCAATATATATATAATATACTTGTATATTAAGCAATATAATATACTTGTATATTATAAACATTCAATTGACTGTTTTTCTTGTTTTTTTTTTTGATGTTGTTGTTCTAAATAGAAGACTTTATGACAGGAAAGAGATAGAAAGAATTGGTGAGAACAATGCAGATCTGGATTCACTGCGGGAAAGGTACATGAAATGCATTCACCCAAATCAGCATGCTGCTTGTGTTATGTGTTTGCTCTAATGGGTTCTCATTTTTAACTCCTGACAGTCATAGTCAAGGCCATAGTAATAATACCAGCATCTGCCTGAGCAGCAGTCATAGTTCACAGTTACGTGATATTACATATCATTAGATCTTCTAGTCATATAAGCAGTCATAAGAAACTACATTAACTCTGTGTTAGATTAGTAAGAACACTGAAATGAAAAGCCAGTAAAATTATCAAATGTCACACTTTTTTGAGAGAGAGGTAGAATTTAAACCTATGAAATTTACTTCAGATTCAAGACTTGTAACTCCTGAGCCATAATGTGAATGTCAGATTCAGTTTGCATATTTGTTTAGGTCACACACTGTTTTGCTGCTGTTACTCTAGACTTAACCCCTCTGTGGTTTTCTACTCAGAAATTTGTGGTCAAGTTGATGTGTGGAACTTGGGGCACCTGTGATAATTACAAAAGGAAGATGAGGGTAGCAACTCACTCATAAAGGGAGAAAAGTAAGGAAGGAACAAGAGATGCTTAAAAGTTTGGACAGCGTAGAAAGGTGTTAGCAGTGTGACACAGAGGTGGGCTGCTATGCAGGTGAGATTGTGGCAAACGTGGCATGCCTCTCTGAGGGCAGATGGCAAGCCCAGAATGAGACAGAAATTCAATTGGAAAGATCACATGTGAAAAAATGGACAGTTGGAATATAATAATATTTGACAGGAAGGGAGATCAACTCAAAATAGACTAAAAGAAAAGGTCACATGACAAGAGCATGAAATATAACTATTTAGGAAAGAAAAAGTATAATTCTTGCTATAATAATTTCAAATACTGTTAATGTGAAACGCTTTGTAGTTCCATGAAACAGCAGCATATGGCTCTCAGAGTGGTGATGATGATTGGAGTCCTTCGCAGTACTGCCTTTTTCTTATGACATTGTCAACAGGAAGTATGTGTAAGAAAGTTATAACTAAAATCAGTGGCAATTATTTTCTGAAAAGTATTTTTAATATTTTTCAGCCAAAACAGAGTTTCTTGAGATACACGTAGAATACAATTTTATTTTAAGATTAACAGGGATCAAAAAAGCTCTCATTATTTACAGGTTATGTATAAAATTAATGCCATTGACTTAGGAAAGCAAAATAAAATTGTAGAAAATATGTGAATCAAAGACAAAAGAAATTTGTACTTTATAAAAAAAAAAAAAAAAAAAGCTTCCTTGGGCTGGAGGGATGGCTTAGAGGTTAAGGCATTTGCCTGTAAAGCCAAAGGACCTAGGTTCAATTCCCCAAGACCCACATTAGGCAGATGAACTAGGGGGTGCAAGCATCTGGAATTCATTTGTAGTAGCTGGAGCCCCTGGCATGCCTATTCTCTCTCTCTTTTTCTCTCTCTTTCTCTGTCAAATAAATAATAATTTTTTTTTTTTTTTAGAAAAGCTTCCTCACATTATTCACTTATCATGTATATCAAATAGTATGGATATTTTGGTATTTTGTTGTATCTTTTAATTTTAAACTAGGACTCAGAGTATACATTTATAGTTTTAAAAGGGAAAATTACAATATATGATAAAGTACATATTGAGAATTCAACTTTGTGTGGATTGGTATGGGATCAAACTCATTTTAATGAATAAAACTCACATTTTATAGGATCTAAAATGGGGTATACTGTGTGCCTTATTATGCAGACTTCAGTAAAAACTAGGACTTAGAATTTTTCACTCAGTTTTTCATATAAAGAAATGATTATCAAATAATAGTTTTTAATTTAATGTACAATAGGTGAATTTGAATTTTGATATAGGTCATTTGTTTCCAAATTCAGTATTGTTTCCACTGTATGTCAATGCTGCATATCAAGGAGTATTATGCCCTTAAATCCACTTCCATATTTCCTACTAAATGCAAGCCTGGGATTTGAGGAGTTAATCTCCCTCTCTCTCTCTCTCTCTCTCTCTCTCTCTCTCTCTCTCTCTCTCTCTCTCTCTCTCTGTGTGTGTGTGTGTGTGTGTGAGTGTTTACTATCTCCCTGTGAGTTTCCAAAGTCCTTTTGGTATACTTGTAAAGAACCATTACTTACTCAGAGAATTATGGTACTTTAATTTATTTTAGAAGACCATGGTGTAATAAAGGGGACCAGATTCACCTCTCCACTGACATAAATAAAATATATACAGTGCCATATTGCAAAACATTGTTTATTAGAGAATAAAGAACACTGAGCATGAAAGGTAGAAGACAAATGAGGTCAGCCTTAAAATACTGAACTTGGCTGTACTTGGAAACATTCCAATTCCACCAAAGAACAGGGAGCTGGGGAGAAGTGTGGCTCACTTCTCAGGTGGTTACAGATCTGAAAGCAGAATGCCTGGAGAAGAGATAATTAAATTCTGAACACACAGAACAACAAAACCGTAAGAGGCTAATACATACGTAATGGTGAAACATTCAGCAATAATTGCTGAAAGTTTGGAAGTGATGAAACAGAAGTATGCAATTTTAGGATTTACTTCTCTATGTGAACTGGTGAGTCATGAGAGGATAAACTTATAAGGATAACAAGTTCAATATCTTGATGAACTACAGAATGTGTGCAAGGACAGCAAGAATATCTTAATGAGACCCTGTCTCAAAACTTTAGACATGTAAAATAAATACTAAGTCTCCAAAAAGAGAAATATGGAATCATAAGTCTGACCATTCATTCTAAACATTAGATAAGGCAAATTTGATAAAAATCAATAGAAAACAATTAACATGATAATAGCCCTAAAACTCAGTAATCACATTATTAAAGAATTGCATAAAGGCTTGAGAGATGGCTTAGTGGTTAAGGTGTGAAGCCTAAGGACTCAGATTCAATTCCCGAGCATCTATGTAAACCAGATGCACAAGGTGGCACATGCATCTGGAGTTTTTTTAAAGTGTCTGGAGGTCCTGGCATGCCCATTCTATGTGCCTCTTTCTCTTTCTTTCTCACCCTTTTTAAATAAATAAATAAAATATTACCAAGAAAGAGTTGCATTGCACATATAGCTTCCACTATAAAAATATGTTATAGGGTCAGAATCAATAACTTTCTAAATGCCTACAAAAACATACTTCACATGTAAAGACACCAATCAATGAAAGAAAAAATAAGATATAGCCTGCCAACACTTAGGAAAGTATGAAGGACACATTTGTTGCCAAGAGGGAAAACTGCTTAAAAATCAGTTAGAGGTTAAAATATATATTTTAGTTAATGATCTTCATATTGTATATTAATTTAAAAGAAATACTATCTACAGATTATATAAATAGTGGAGAAAATTGTGCTCCTGGTAGATAAGGATTACATATACAATTTCCACATTGTTTCCATGTATCAAACATGCGAGAATTTATTTAAGCTATTTAATGTAAATTTTTATTTAAAAACTTGAAACATAGCTGGAGAGATGGCTCATCCATTAAGGCACTTGCCTGCAACACCTGATGACCCAGGTTCAATTCCCAATACTTATGTAAACTCAGATGCAGAGTGGCACATGCATGTGGAGTTTCTGTGCAGCAGATGGATTCCATATTTCTCTTTATTTCTGTTTTGGGAGGCTTAATATTTATTCTATATGTCTAAAAGTTTGAGACAGGGTCTCATTAAAGCATTCTTGCTGCCCTTGAACACATTCTGTAGTTCATCAAGATCTTGAACTTGTGATCCTCATAAGCTTACCCACAGTATATGTGATCTTTCCCTGTCTGTCTCCTTTCTATCCCTCTTTTTTTATTTTCAAATAAATAAATAAAACTTTTTAAAAAGTTGAAACAATCAGGAAGTAAGTTAATTTCAGACAAGGTAGATTTAAGAAAAGTTAATATTACTAAGCATTGGGAACCTGATTTCTTTATAGAGTTGTCAGTACATATAGAGTAATTACCTTTCTAAGCATTTAGATAGGTAACTGAGCAAACTTAAGCACATGACTCAAAAGTTGACGAAACTTTAAAGATAAAGAGAAGAGTACAAGAAGTCTCAGATTTCAAATATTTTGTGATAACTGAATATAGAAGACTTACAAATATCAAAATGATGTAGCAGATCATAAGAAAACACTACCCACCAAATTAACCCAACTGATATTTCTGGAACATTCCCCAACAACAGCATATTGCACATTCTTATGTGCTCATAAGACATTTACCAAATTTCAATGTATTATATTCTAAATTTTAAGCAACTTTAAGCATAAAGTCATAAGAAGTATACTTCCAAACAATGAAATTAAGCTATAAATTGGGGATATTAATGTTACTGAACCAAGGGCAATAGTGCACATGTGTCCTACTAGCTGTAGGGAAGCTTTGGTGGAAGGGTGAGTTGAGTAAAGAAGTACACCCTGGGCAGTGCAGTAGGACTGTATCATGAAAATAAGTTACAATGTCTTATTTATAATTTTCAAATTCCACTATCTAAATTTACCTCTAAGAACTTAAATAGGAATGGAAAATAATAATTAACAGCTTTTGGGATGTCACAAAAACAGAACTTATATATATTTTTTGTTGTTGTTTTTTTGTCTGTACCAGAAAGTAAGGAAGCAGATCCATGATGTAAGGTTGCTTCTTACCATATCAAAAAAAAAAAAAATCAAATAAACATAAAGTAAACATCACGTGGGTAATAATGAATATCTCATTGGAAATAAAATAGGATGAAGGCATTAGAAAATGTACTGATGCAAAACTTCATTTTTATGTTAAAAATTGATCAGATTCTAGTAACTTTAGTTTGGGTAAATCACAGAGAAAGTCATTGCTAGTTTGAATGAAAATAGCTTTATTTGGTGATTTATTTATTTATTTTTTATTTTTTATTTTTTTTTTGGTTTTTTGAGGTAGGGTCTCACTCTGGTCCAGGCTGACCAGGAATTAACTCTGTAGTCTCAGGGTGGACTTGAACTCACAGCGATCCTCCTACCTCTGCCTCCCGAGTTCTGGGATTAAAGGCGTGCGCCATCACGCCTGGCTTTATTTGGTGATTTTTATGTTTCATGATTCCCAGATAAACCAGGTGTGCAGCTACACCATTGCACTCATAAGTGAACAGCTTCTTCAACTTACATCTGTCCTCAGCTACCAGTTATGAATAGATTAATTGTATAACTGACATAGCCACTCAATAAAATTCAGTGTAAAATTCCGTTGGGGGCTAAGTGCTCATGCTCACTCTCACACTCTCCCTCTCTATGTGTGTGTGTGTGCATGTGTGTGTGTGTGTGTGTGTGTGTGTGTGTGTGTGTGTGTGTCTTATTTCCTATTTGTCTACAAATGATAAACAAAAATGTACATTGCACTCTAGCCTATGATACCTCACTGTAGCCATACCTTTCTCTATGAAAGATCATAAAATTTCCTATCCACTATTTCACAAATGGATAATAATATGTGCTTCTCATAGACGGTGTAAGACTCTTTTTTTTTACTAATGTCATTTCCCTTACTAAAGATAGTTGCATTTAAAGTTACCAGGAAAAAATCAAGTTAAGCAAACACTTAGATACATAGCCTATGAATAAAAAAGCATCTTGTCAATGAAAATGTGTGTAATTAAACATTTTAATGTGCATTTCATTTATTGATATATATGTATGTATATATATACAATATTAGGCCATTTTTCTATAAAATTATATTTTCAAGATCAATTTACCCAGAGTTATTATTGCTTATTATCCCCAGTTCTCATGTAAGAAATAAGAATGAATGCTTATTTATCTTGCTCTAGCTCAGGTACAAATGATGAATCTTAGATTATATCTAAATATACTGAAATCAAATTTTCCCCCCATGTTGCTCCTTGATAATTGGATTTGGAATGAAAACACATTTTACCATCCATTGTATGATACAGACATTCAGTTCCAAAGATCCAGTGCTTCAATGTAGGAAATAAGCCTGGATGTGTCCTCGAGAGGCCAATAGGCCAGTAGGAAAGTTAATAGACATATGTGTATGGAATGTGTGAGGGTCCAGCTAGAATAAATGTGCATTTATTACTCTTTTTTTCAGTTTCCATCCTTTCCTAGCATAAAATACCCTACAAATTATACAGTATTATGTCATGGTGATGCCTGGGTTATCTACTGAATGCTGGATCTTTAAGTTCATGTACAAAATTCCCAGCATGCATTGTCTTATATTGAGGCATTTTTGTCCCTCTGCTGTCTCCTTCCTGGTGTAGTCCCCACAAACTTGTACTGCTGTGTCAACATCACTTCACAACCCTGATTTGTTTGGATTTGGATTTCTTGACACATGTGCCTTTCCTACTTCAGCCTTCAGAATATAGTAACTACTTTTTTAGTGATACTATATCATGCCACACACTTCTTGAAGGCCAGGGAAGCCACAGGATGTGATCCACCAACAGTTGACATGCATGCTCAACAGCCATGTCCCTCTGGAGCCATTCTCCAGTATCCAGGTTTATTCAGCAACAAAATAAATAACTAAATAATGAAAAATAAATAAAGGCCGGGCGTGGTGGCGCACGCCTTTAATCCCAGCACTTGGGAGGCAGAGGTAGGAGGATCGCCGAGAGTTCGAGGTCACCCTGACACTACATAGTGAATTCCAGGTCAGCCTGAGCCAGAGTGAGACCCTACCTCGAAAAACCAAAAAATAAATAAATAAATAAATAAATAAATAAAGTAGCACGGAATTGCTACATGTACTTCCAATGCATCATTATTAGCTGAATCACATTTTGGCTTCAACATTAACTTCTAAATGGCTGTTTTATGGAAATACCTCTATACTATGAAGAAATGGATATATAGGTAACCATTTTTGTTGTACTTACATTATGAATTATATAATTCATTAAGTATTTTTACAAATATTCTTTATCTACTGGGTTCAAGAGTAACTCAAATGTAGGCAAATTAGTAACAGGTAGATAGCACAATAATTTTGAAGCAGTTTCATATATTATCAAGCTGTTTTATATGTTAATGCATAATACAGTGTAGTGGAATCAAGCAAGTAGACGAGAACATAATGGACTCAACTCTCCTGCCTGTCTTATAACTAATTGGAATGTATGAATGGAAAGTAAAGGGGAAAGGGTGGAATGTATAAAGTATCTACAAATACACAAAAGAGAAAGAAAGAAGTAGTGTCTTACACAAAGGAGATTTATTTGGAAAATCCACAAACATCCACTCAGAGAACTGTGAGCATCATGTAGTGGTAGGGAGCAGTGGCTTCCTCCACCTCTGGTCTCACCCTCCTGAGGGAGGCTTGGAATCCCATCACTACCAGCGGTTCAGGACAGTATTCATTTTCAGGTCCTGAGTATCACCACAGGAGAGTACAGAATAAAAAACAGAAAGTTCCCTGACATTGACTACTTTCTGTGATTTTTGAGTGACCTTCTACAAGTCTCTTAAGCTCTCTGCCAAAATTCTCTCATCTTTTGAATGTGAATAAATTCTCTGAACTCGGTGACTATATAAATTAGCTACAGGGCTTTAAATGCTCTGCAGAAGACTGGTTATCTTAAACACCCAAAGTGCTTTAAAGAATAATTAGAAACTTTAAAAATCCATTTGCCTTCTTTTGGGAATCTTTAACTACAGTTCATTTTCAAAATATTAATTTATCCAAGGAAACTACTTTCGAGTCATAAGTATTAAGCCAAATCAATCCTAAACAAGAACTTGTTTCAATAAACAAGCTCCATGAATTCTGACCTAAATCGTTGCATTTAAATAAAAATAGCAACAATAAACATGTAGCCATAAGCAGCTTATAGGACTGATCATAAAAAAATTTAAAAAATAACTAGTATTTATGAAGTTTTCACGCATGGATACAGTGTTCTTTTGAGAAAAAACTTCATTCTCTAGAAGAGAATATATTTGTTATAATTATTTTAATTAGATTTTACAATGAGTAAGCTTAAAATCATGGGAGAAATATGTCACTATGATTCTTCTAGAACTAAGCAGAAATGATGACAATTCTACACAAACCTGTCCTGAAGTCATCATTGCACTTCAATTTTCTAGATTATTTTGAGGAAGGAAAATTTCATATTGGCTTCTTTTCTAGACAATATTTTCCATTTACTATTGCTTTAGAAAAGTTAATTCATAAGGAAATGTAGACAATGAAAGTACTTCAGCTCACATAGGTATCAGAAGTGTCAGGTACCTTGGTGGTAATAGTTGTTCCTTTCAGAAGTTAGGGTATATTACATTTTGTTCATGTTAAATACCACATCTGAGGGCTAAAGAAATGGTTCAGAAGTTAAAGGCACTGGTTTGCAAAGCTTGCTGACCTAGGACCAAGTCCCCAGCCAACAACATAAACTCAAATTATAATTTATTTATAGTGGCAAGAGACCCTTGAATAAACACACACACACACACACACACACACACACACACACACACACACACACAAATACATATATATATATATATATAAAGAATATATATATATATGTATATATATATATATATATATATATATATATATATATATATATAATTGCACATATGAACTTAACTATCACATAAAAGTCTCTTAATAAGCCATATTGAGAACATATCCATACTAGGTAATATTAATACCTACATCTCAATTTATGAGTTAAAAGTAAAATGAGTTATTGAAATATAAAGATGAATTTATGTTGCCTTGTTTATAAGATACATATTAAAACTTATATCACAATTTTTTATTTAGTGAATTTTTTAACAGTTTACTTAAATAGCTGATTTGTATAGCTTTTTTTCCTATCATAAAAGCAGAGCTACCTACTCAGTTTCCTAGAGAAAATGAGTCTACGCCAAGATCCAAATTGTCAATTCTTCATAATTATCATTCAAATAAAGTAGTGAAGTTATTGTTATTAATAAGATAATTTCAAAAATACATTGTGAGACCTCAGGGCTGGGGATATAACTAAGTGGCACAGTGCTCATACAGCACTTGGGGGTCCCTGAATTCAATGACCAGTACCATACAAAGGAGAGATGACTCAGTGGCTAAAGACATTTGCTTGCAAAGCCTAATGACCCAGGTTTGATTCCTCACTACCCACATAAAACCAGATGCACAAAGTTCATTTTCAGTGGCAAGAAGCCCTAACATGCCCATTCTCTCTCTCTCTCTCTCTCTCTCTCTCTCTCTCTCTCTCTCTCTCTCTCTCTGACTTCTTCTATCTTTCTATCACAAACACAAAAGAATAAATAAATAAAACAAAATATATAATAAAAATCATTGCCTAACTTTGCACCATGTATTTGGAATAGTGACAGAAACTGTGCTCAGAAATATAACTTCTCCTGATTGATAATAGGAAGTTAAAGTCATTGTTAGAAAACGCTAGCTCAGACTCAACACTGTTTCATTGTTTATTCTAAATTTTTGCATTCAGCTTACAAAATCAAGGATGTCATAGTTAGAATGAAGCAAACTAAAAGGGAAAAAAGTTAATCAAAGTAATAAATTATATGCTGTAAAATGTAGGATTATATAGTAAACATATGAGGGAGTTAATATTCCAACCTTAAATGAAGGACAGAAATCTAGTTGCTAGAAGAAACAGTTCTAGAATAAAGGCACTGATTTAAGATTGACATAAAGATACAAATGTGTATTTTTAGAATAATTGTATTTGAGTTGTAATATTTATTTAGGAGTATAATCTAGAATTATTTTTATAGAATATGAAATTTAAAATGACTAAATATTAACTTCAAAGAAAGGGCATTATATAACTGTGGGTTCTTTGTTTATTTTTTGTTTTTTCAAGGTAGGGTCTCACTATAGTCCAGGCTGATCTGGAATTATTAGTCTCAGGTTGGCCTCAAAATCCCAGTGATCCTCCTACCTCTGCCTCCAGAGTGTAGGCATTAAAGGTGTGGGCCACCACATCCAGCTCATGTGTTTATCATATACCTTTCATTTTTCAAAAAAATTACCAAATATCTTTAATTACTACCATTGTTTGCCAAAAGCTAATTCATGTTGATAGTGCTATAATTCTCAGAACCATATTTTCCAATTCAACATGAATATGCACTTGCAATACCTTCTTCATAGATCAACTACTGTCAAGTGAGATTGGCTAAGCATGTAAGAAGTGTTTAGTCAGTCTAGATTATTGTGACATGCTATATGTATTTTATTGTATTCTTATTATGTCATACTCATCAATTATGGAAAACTAATAACATATGCACCATCCTATCATATTCTGAAATTTGTTACATCTTTCTTACTTACAAGAATGTAACAGAATTCCAAAACATACCAGTACTAGGTAGAAAAAAGTTGTCACAAAAGAGTAATGAAGATGTACTTTCCTGAGCATTTCAATGCTACTTTATGAGAAATGGTCTGCTGAGGAAAACCCAAAGATTATATCTGAGGGGATGAAGTTGAGTTTCTGGAGATGGGAGATTATTTTAGAATATCTGGATAGACTTTACACAACACAGGTGTTCTTATAAAAGGGAGAAGAAAACAGGTAGCAGAAAGGCCAGTGGCCATGGTAATATGCATGTAATTGATGTAACTTAAAGCTCTGGTAGGCTAGCAGACAACAGAAATCAAAGGAGGCAAGAGCAGATCCATATCTACAGCTTGTGGACTGACAGGGATACTGCTGGCCCTTTAATTTCCACACAATGATACGAATCCCTGACAAGTCTGGAAGTGTTAACCATGGTGCTTTACAACAAGTTTGTGGGTCTTTGTTACAGTAGAATCACCAACTATTATATATGGGGTACCTGGAAGTAGGTGCTATGGCAACCAAGGAGGGTGGGACATTAACTTTGTAGTTTGATAATGGAAAGAAGGTCTGAGAACTGTGAGATAGTCAATAGATTTTTTTTTCTTCATTTTAAACAGTTGAAAGAAATATGTCTATTACAGCTGCTTTAAAAGAAAGGTAGGGAAAGAGATGTAGGACATGTTAATGGAAACTGAAAGAATGTTGATTTTTATACTGTCAATAGCCAATTCCAAACTATTAAAAGAGATAGTTGCAAGATAAAATTTTGAAAACTTATTTTTGAAAACCTATACTTGTGTGTTAAGATGTTGTTTTCTACAGTTGTTATTTGCCTCATGTATATATGTAAGTGTGTGTGTGTGTGTGTGTGTGTGTGTGTGTGTGTAAAATACTACATGCTGTGGGGAGTATGTAGTCAGAAGACAACCTTGGGTGTCATTCTCGGCTTTCATTTTGTTTAAGTCCATATTTCTTGTTGATTACTGTGCACACCAGTCTAGCTGGCTTGCAAGCCTCTAGATTATCCTTTCTCCACCATGCTATGTTTATATATCTGAGAATATGTATGTTTTAACATATAGTATGAGACTTGATATGCATACAATAGAGAGCTTTTGTCTATTTGACAACTTGACAAATACATACATCAATAACGGTAACAGACATATGCACATGACAAGCACTATACCTACGACAGGGAACTTTCTAGGGAACACGGGACAAGGACCTGAACTCATGCAACTTTCGTAAGAACCACCTGCTTAGCAACAGCCTGAAATCATGAGGATGCCCATGATTGCTATCAAGAGTTTATTCTGAATGAAAATTCCCTGGCTATTTGAAATTTTCAAGTGCTTAATCACTTGCTGCAACACAAGCATTGTTTTCCTTTCTATTATGAGAATGACAAGTTTGTTATTTAAAAATTAAAAGAGCCACCATTTTTAATTACAGAAACACAAACAAAGGCTAAATTACTTACTTTATTTTTAGATTCAGGAAATGGGCATTGTCATTGTCTCCTAACTCCTTAGTGATAGAAGCATTTCATGGAAAAATGTAATTAACTCCATGAAAGTGTCCCGCGGGTACACTTCAGAAGAAAAAGAATATCCAAAAGGTAATGCAAGTGTTGTTAACTTGTTCCATCCTTTCTTTTCTTCAAATTCTAACCTAGGCTGGGATGGTTCCATTTCTTATCAACAGTTTAATTGTGAATAAAGGTTACAGCTTTGCCTTCTAGGCTATTTCTGTAATATATGTTGATCTGCTATTCACAAATGGGCCAAGTTAATAAGAAACTAAAGGCTTTCTATTTTCCATGGAAAAGAAAGATGTCTCTTTCAGTGACAGTGATTAGTAGAATAATGTAAAATAGATGTACTTTGTCATATTAGATTAGTCATGTCTATGGTTGATGAAACTCCCAGAAATTTTGGTCCAATGATAAAAATCATTACTTACTAAAATAAAGGGATACTATTGTGAAGAAAAACAAAGTTAATTTCAAGCTTCAAAAACAATATTGTAGGTAATGGAGTTTAAAATAAACTTGAAACTATGAAAGTAATTAAAGATGCCCCTTTAAGGAATGATGCATGAGAGACTATGATAGCCTTTGGTCAGAATTCTTTAATTCTCATTGTGATTGCTTATGTTTGTCCTAATACCCAATGCCTCCCTATAAACCATGAAACTGTGTAATCAATTATACTTATATTAGATTTGAATTTCTTAGAGCATATGATAAAATGTGAGTAGAGACTCCAATAAATAATAGTATGCTTTGGTATGTTTTCTCATTACAACTCTTTGTATAATGTGACATGTTTGAAATACAATGCCCAACAAAGAAAAATAAACATACTGATGAAGTATATTTTTGTGTTTTTATTAATTCTCCAAGAGCATTCAAATAAAGAATTGCTAATTGAAAAACATGACTCTGAACTCTGTGTCAGTTTATGGAGCAAGCAAATCAAAGACTTCACCCATTGTCATCCTTATAAAAGTTAATGATGTTTGACCTAGTCTGCAGACATTTGTTTGAACAAAGATGCACACAACTGTTAATTCTAATTCCTGTGCCTAAATAGCAATAGTCTTCATCTGCTAAGGTTACATGTCAGGACAGTAAATCAGATTGCATGTTGAATTTCAAGGAAGAGCATATGTTTAGAGTACATTAAACAACAACAGATGTTACTAAATCAAATAGCTATCAATCTTACACTCATAACGTCATTTTTGGCATTCACAGTCAAAGCAGATCCTCGAATGGACAAAGAACATATATCACATGTTCCAGGAAGCTTACATTAGGTAAAGCATCAATTAGCTGGAATCTAAATAACATTTAATACCAAAATATTTACTCCTCAGGGGAAAATGCAAGTGACAATAAAAGAAATTGATGTGTAATATGATTAATGATACGTAATTGGTGTTGGAAATTTTCAGCTTTTATTTACATGTTAGCTTGCTTTTGGAAAAAATGACTGTAAACATATCTTATCATATTTATTTCTTTATTTAAGAGAGATATAGAGGAAAAGGGATATATAGATATATAGATAGAGAGGGGCATGAGCATGCCAGGGCCTCTAGCCACTATAAATGAACTCCAGATATATGCATCAATCAACATGTGCATCTGGCTTACATGGGTACTGGGGAATTGAACCTTGGATCTTAGGCTTTTTAGGCAAGTGCCTTAACGACTGGTCAATCTCTCTAGCCCCATTTCCATCGTTTCTAATTATATCATTTTATGTGATTGAAATTCTTACATGGCATGTCTCATAGTCATCAATGTTGATTCAGTTAAAAGTATAATTATTTAGTTAAACCAAAAATGATTCTAGTAGATTTAAAAAAAATGTCAATAAATCTTTAAATCCCAGTTGCTCTTGGTAAAATTTACTGAAAACTTATTTTCAGTCTTGTGTTTATGCATATGGATTGCAATTTAAAAATATTTAATTGGATTGGAGAGATGGCTAGACTGGAGAGATGGTTTAGGGTGAAAGCACTTGCCTGTAAAGCCATACGACCCTGATTCAATTCCCTAGTCCCCACATAAAGCCAGATACACAAGGTAGCACATGCATCTGGAATTTTCAATGGCTAGAGACCCTAGCGTACCCATTCTCTCTATCTACCTCTTTCTTTCTCAAATAAATAAAATATTTTTAAAAATGCTTTTTAATTCAAAGAGTATATTTTATTGCTTTCTGAAAAAATATCTCATTTGTCTTATGAATGGAACATACTGATAATAATTTTCAAGTTTTTGCTTAATAGACATAATCTGATATGAAATAAAACAATTATTAGAGTTAAATATACTATTTAAAGTAATTTTTAAAAACTGACTCAAAATAGATACTGCTAAGGCTTTTTAGAAAAAACATATACCTGAAAAACATTTAGGATGTTTCATATCCATGTTCATATGGTAAACATTTATTTATTCATACAGAAAAAAAACCAGAAGTGAGTATACTGAGTATTACATCCTGATTTAAGAGAAAAGATAACCCCAACATCAACTAAAAGAGTTGTTTAACAAACTCCCAATGTCTCCCATGAAAAAACAAAGTAACATAAGGAAGTAGCCAAATATTCTTCTCCCTTCTCAATGTCATGCTCCAGAGACTTGGATATATCACATCCACATTAAATTTCTAATATTAAATTAATACCAAGCTATTAAATTCAGAACATAAATTGTCTTTTTAAGCACAATTATACAATAAAAGGGAAATTAAATTTCCCTATTCACTAATGACAAGGCTCAAGTGTTGAGAGGAAAGAGAACATCTTTGCAATATAAATTAGATTATTTACTTGCATAGCCTTATAAGTGAATGATCAAGGCTCTTCCTCTAGTTCAAAACACCCTGTTGTTTCTCTGAAACAGTTAGTTTCCACCTCCTCTTGTAGCCCTGCAAAGACTCAAGTGTACTAAAATGTAAAGCCACATCTGTATCTTGACCATCAATTTGTTTCTTTTGCTTCAAAAGGATCTACTTTTGGTTACATAAATATCTGCCTATACTGAAAAGAATAATAGAATATACCCTACGCAAATTTTAATTCTCCCAGGCAATAAAAGAAAACAAGAAAAATTTAGAGCACTTTTGTTTTTTCCTTAACTTTGGAAGTAGTAGAAATATCCCCTATAATACAGTAAATATTACATATAACTCTAAAATGTGTTAGAACATGTGTTTGTTCATAACTTATTAGATTTGGTCTTTTCTCTTAGTTTTGAATACAAAATTAGCATTTTTCCATGATTTGATTTATTATGTGCAAAGCAGTATTATAAATTTTATAGACCAGCTATATTTCTCCTAAAAGATGATTAATATTCTAAGTATGTTCATTTCCTATATACTTATAACTAATCTTCACAATGATAAACAATATCAATTATTCATTTTTCTTCATTATATGTATGGTATTTACAAACAATGTCCTTTAAAAATAACAGACATAAGAAATATGTTCTAGTATTTAAAATCACCTTCCTTGTTTTATTTCACTTACACATATGCTACAGAAATGTTAATTTGCATATTGATTTAAAAATTACCTTTAAAGCATATTCTGACAGGACAGAGTTGAAAAGAGAACAGTATATAAGAAAATCAGTAGCTATGAGGATTTTAAAAACTGTCTATGATAACAAATATTCAAATATTTAAAGTCAGAGATAGTGGGGGCACAGCAGAACAAATTAAAATATTGGCATTTATTGTTGATATTTTTAGTCATTTAATTTTTTTTAATTTATTTATTTGAGAGCGACAGACATAGAGAGAAAGACAGAGGGAGAGAGAATGGGTGCGCCAGGGCCTCCAGCCTCTGCAGACGAACTCCAGACGCATGTGCCCCCTTGTGCATCTGGCTAACGTGGGACCTGGGGAACCGAGCCTCGAACCGGGGTCCTTAGGCTTCACAGGCAAGCGCTTAACCGCTAAGCCATCTCTCCAGCCCGATATTTTTAGTCTTTTAAAAGGAATTATGAACTTAATAATTTTCCCCAAAAGTTCTTTTGAGTTTACAAATTAAATATTCCTTACACATAATATATTACATATATAATATGTACAAATGAACCAATTCTTCTTGTTTTACCTTGATGAAGACTTATCATACACAGATGATTAATATGCTTACCTAAAAGGAAACAAAAGAAAACAACTTGTTAGTTTCAAAAAGATATTATATTTGAAATTTCTCATTTCATTCTCTGTTTTCCTTGGTTCCCCAGAGACCATAGGAATATGACAAAAATCACATGGAGTAAGTTGTTTCTAAAACTTTGTAAGCAAAGGAACCTCCCAGATGCTTGGAGGCAAATATAGTTTTATTGAGTTGAAAGAAGCTATGTTTGTCAATTCTTTCCTACCACCAGCATTCAATGAATCATATATAAGTTGTCAGCAAAAGGTTTGGTGAAATTAAGTGATTTCCCAGAAGATCTTAGCAACCTCGTGACCACAAATGCATTGTTCCCAGTTCCACTACCGAATCAATCGCACTATCTACATTGGACTGCCCGGGAAACCTGGCAATACAGGTCAGCTTAGAATCAGGCTCGGTAATGATCAAGTGCTTAAAAAATTATGCTGTTGATGAATAATAAACACAATGTTCTGTGCAGGGTGATGCTGGGAATGCTACTCCTTTCCAACTTATGTTAGGAAACTATGAAGTTTCCTACATAATTAAATGCTAACATAGTGGTAAGCTACAGAAATTGTTGCCATCTTTGTAGGAAATAACTGTGATATTTATAAGTGGAGATTATCTTTGCTTTTCACTCACATTTTAATCTATGAATATAGTTATAAGCCATATAAGCCTATGGATGGTGTCTGCTTTTCTCTAATTGTTGTTACTCCTGTTTGTGTTCTGTGGATTACTCCAGAGACTCACAAAGCCAGGCAAGCACTGGACCCCTGAGTTGTCATCAGCACAAGTTGGGGTTGTTAAACAAAGCAGCATAGTCACCTGAAAAATGACATTAGGTATTTTAAAACCTAATGAGTAAAATACCAGTATATTAATTACATATTTTTTATTACAAATAGGAAAAGATGCATTTCAAAATCTAATACAATTAAACTCATAAAATTATTCACTGTATATTCTTAGGAATATATGTTTTATATTAGAAGTTTTACTGTATAGATTATGAACTTCTTTTGCAAGGTATAATATTTATATTACATATGTTACATAAGCTGAATATGTTTGAAAGACAATAATAAATAAGTTAAATAATATTTGAGTTAATCATGGAGAAAAAAAAAACATAGCAGGTAAGCTAATACTCAAGAACATTTAGAAGGGGGAGTGTTGGAGACACTGGTTGCTTGTTCACTGGGTTAAATGGTTATTGTGTTTTCAGTAGGTAAAACTCAGAAAAATACATTAAACATTTTTTTTTTAATTATAGTTGAAAAAAAGCAACAGTGTTTTGTGGTTCAATAAACTTGAATACTGCATCAATAGGACATTAAGGAGCAATTTTTGGCAATTTTAGGCATGTAAAACAACAATTTGAGATTGCTATTTACCAATAAAATTTAATTCATTTTACATAATGTCTCTTTGGAGACATAGAATTTCTAATTGGGATATGCTGATTTTCCAATTAACATGGTTAAGGCAGATTTGCACATTTTAGGTAAATTTCAGTTTGCTTGAGTTGTATTTTTTTCTGAATGCACAGAAAAGGAAAAACAGGTAGTTTCTTTTGTATTGATCTCAAAGGGACTTCTGTAAAATTCTAAGAATGAAAAACAGAGATTCTTAGATACATACACCTTCCTATAAAGAGATCCATGAGCAGCCTATAATTATTTTCTATCATGGTTTTGACCCATCACTTCTCCATCCCCTCATGGACTCAGATGTGGTTATACATATTTATTTTCTTTCTTTGCTCCATTATACATATTTGAAGTAATCTGGGCAGGAAGCCCAGATTGCTTCATTTTTTGTTTATTATTTGCAGACTGTCCTAGTTTCTTGTGAGAGGACACATTTAAATTATTACAATAATTATAGGAAGATTGGCACTCTGTGATATCTTAGTATAAAAAGATTCTGTCATTATTTTATAATAAACTACCACATACTTTTTGGAATATTTCATTATATAGATAAACTATCTTAATTTTGTCCACACTTGAATGTCTAGACTATGTTCAGGACACAGTATGATTTTAACCATTTCAGTCTGTTGTCCAAAGTCATAAGACATTTTATTCATTGACTTGGATACATTTTTGATGTTTATGACATGGTTGGTTAATGAAGTATCACTTTGAAGGCAGAAAAGACTTTCAGTGGCCTCAGAGATAAGAATCACAATTATACTCAAGCTATGAACATGTAATATGATATTTAAAAGCTGCAGACAATTAATGAAACTTGAATTGGTTAAACATGTCCTATGTTATAATAACACCTTCAATTGCAAATGCAGTCATTGGCTGAATAGTTTATGTCAGTTTCCTCAAAAGACCAAAGAATTTCTCAGGATATAAAATGCAATACTGTTTGAATAGTGATAGTGATAGTGTTAGGGATTATATTAACAACATGCTATGTGACCTGCCTCTTGTGCAAACCTAGAGTTAGTAGTTAAAAATGATTTTGATTTTTTAAAAGATGTTTATTTATTTATGAGAGAGATAATGAGTATGCCAGAGACTATAGCCACTGAAAACAAACTCCAGATGCATGTGCCACCATGTGCATCAGACTTACATAGGTTCTAGGGAATTGAACGTGGGTCCTTAAGCTTCTCAGGCAAGTGCCTTAACTGCTAAGCCATCTCTCCGGCCCAACTTCTATTGTTTTTATGGGTTTGTTTATATAAGCCCCTCACTAGATATCCTTATACAATATCGGATGAATATGTACAGACAAACTTTAAAATTGAAGCAAACTAGAAAGCTGGTAAGATGTCTCAGTGGTTAAGGCATGTTGCCTTCAAAGCCTAAAGACCAGAGTTCAATTCACCAGTACCCACATAAAGCCAGACACACTAGGTGAAGCATAGATCTGGAGTGTGTCAGCAGTGGCTAAGAGGACCTGGTGAGCACATTTTCTCTGTTTCTATTTGCCTCTTTCTCTTTCTCACTGTTTCATAAATAAATGTTAATTAACAAAAATAAAATAATTAAAGTGAACTATGGATGTTTTCTACTTCAGATCTTAAAAATGAATTCAAAAAGTAAAAATTAGATTGATGAGCTAGTGTTCAATAAATCTTGATTTCTATTCTAATATTTCCTCACTGTGTTTTATACATCAGTCCAATCTTTTCCCTTTCAAAAGAAGCATATTTTCATTAAAAAGTCAATGAACTTTGATTTAATATATTCATAGCATCCTTATATCATAATTCTGGTATTAAAATTTGACCATAAGGGGCTGACTCATTTAAGAAAGAACTTGTCATGTAAGAGTGAATACCTGAGTTTAGATCCCCATATTCTACATACAAGCCAGCTGCTGAAACAAGTATTGGTAATCCCAGAATACAAAAGGTGAAAATGGAGGTGGAGAGAATTGCCTGGAATATTGCAGCCAGCTAGTCTGGTAAGCAGAACTGTGAACAATTGGAGACCTACATCACACAAAGTAGAAGGTGAAGACAGGCACCCAAAATTGTCCTCTGACCTCTCCAAAATTGCCATGGTACACATATGTAATACAACCAGTGAACATCCACAAACACACACACACACACAGCACACATCACAGACACACAGACACATACAGACACACACACACACAAATATTCTACTCAACTCAGTAATTCTCTTCCTAGTTTGCACTCAAATATTATAACCTAACCTCACAAAACAATATTACTGGGCTGAAACCCCTTAAATTTAAAATGATGACTTCAGTGTGCATCTCTCCATCCAGTTTGCGTGATGGTCTCAACTGAGGACATTCCAGTGGCCCAATCTCAATTTCATTATATTGTTTTATTTTCTCACTTGAACTCTTCCCTATCAGAGAATGTTCTCTGAACTCTAATCAGATTTTTTAGTGTCACTCGCATGCTTCTTATGTCCAATTACAGCAGATATTTAGAGGCAGCTTTTGAAGAAGAAAAAAAGATCTAACTTCATATTTGAGCCTACAAGATAGAGTAAAAGGAAAATAGAAACCTGAAACCTCTACCTCCATTTAGTGTCTGACTCCTATGCTTTAGGGGAGGATGACTGAAAACTCCACACTTTTAATGATGTTAAGCCTACATTGATTGTCTGCCTAAACTTGAATGGTCCTTAGCCTCCTTCAACCCCCTGTGAAGACACAAGCACAAGGGTAACTAAGGGTTCTTCTGTCAGTTCTACAACCAGTGGTCTGTTTCCAGATTCCTGAAAAGATGCCTGAAAGTCTCCACTCACTGTCCTAAGCCAGCTACCCTGTTGGATTCTGGTAGCAGCAGACTTTCAAAAATGGATAACCCAATGATAAGATGCCTCCCACCCCCACCCCCGCCCCAGGCAGGAGCAGTCACTTTTGTTAACCAGATTATCCCCTTAAATTGTCTTCCAGACTATCTGGCAGGAATAGCACTAAGGTCATGAGCAAGGAACCACATTTTCCCAGGCTGACACTGTTGGCATACTTCTCATAACCTTTTTCCAGCCCTTCCTTTATGTATACCCAAACTTCTTGTAAGCACCCCGAAGATATGTAGAAATGATTAAATTCTGGCATCCCCAAATGACCATTTTTTTAAATTTATTTATTTATTTATTTATTTGAGAGCGACAGAGACAGAGAGAAAGACAGATAGAGGGAGAGAGAGAGAGAGAGAATGGGCGCGCCAGGGCTTCCAGCCTCTGCAAACGAACTCCAGACACGTGCGCCCCCTTGTGCATCTGGCTAACGTGGGACCTGGGGAACCGAGCCTCAAACCAGGGTCCTTAGGCTTCACAGGCAAGCACTTAACCACTAAACCATCTATCCAGCCCCCAAATGACCATTTTTGAAGTTCTCATACAGGTATGTACTTTACATCAAGTATAATGTGTCTACATGTATAGATTTCTGGGAGCCCCATCCCTGTCCTCCTCATGAACTCTGTCTTATTAATATACCTTGTTCCCTTCAGGAAACTGTACCTCTTTCATAGCGTATATGCATACAGGATTTTATGTTTCTATGGTAATCTAGGAACCACAGATGTGAGAAAATATATGAAATTTTCTTTCAGAGACTGGCTTAATTCACTTTGTATGATTCTATCCAGCACATCCCTTTACTAAAAACAAAATTTCATTTTTCTTTATGGCTGTAAAGATTCCTTTGTGTATACATACTACATTTGTTTCATTTGGATACCTCAGGTTGGTTTCATAATCGAGCTTTCATGCATAGTGCTAAAATAAGCATGGGTATGTAAGAATCTCTATGTGTGGTAGCTTGAATGGATGCCCCCAATAAATTGAGGAATTTCATTAAAGCTCCTTGGATTTCCAGCTACCTGGATGCAGAAGGTGTTCGTGGAAGGATCCTAGGATGCAGCGCTGAGGTGTTTGTTACTGGGGCAGATGTGAATTCTAGCCTAAATTATGCAGAGTGCTTGAGTTCTGCCCGGAGTTCCTGAAGTGTGCTGGTTTGCATGCGGTAGTGTTTAGCTTTTTTTCTCTCTCTCTGCTTGGTCCTGTGAAACAGGACCAACTGCTTCTACCATTATGGAACTTCCCCTGGATCGACAAGTTTCAATAAATCTCTTCCTTGCGTTCCTGTGCCTGGTTTAGAAATTCATTCCAGAAATTTGTGACTGTTACATTGGGATATGTGTTTAGTTGGAATCCCTGGGAAAATACCCAGGAGTAGTCTAAATGGGTCATACACAAGATACATTTATTGGGGAAAAAATTCCATATTGACTTCCTTTATTACTAACCAGTTTCTAATCCCATCAAGAATGAATATGTGCTCATTTTTCCCCACATCTTTATCAGAATTTGATATCATTTTATTTTCATGATGGCTTTCCTGATTTCAAAGCCATTTTAGTTTACACTTGCCTGGTAGCTAAGAATGTAGACCATCTTTAAGTATATTTATTGGCCATTTGTGTTTCCTCTTTTGAGAACTCTCTGTTTAGCTCCTTGGCCTATCTTTTGAGTTGTTTCCCTGTTCTTTTATTTCTTGAGATATTTTTTTTTCTTGTATCTTCTACATATTAGTACTCTGCTAAATATATAAACAGCATCATTTCCCATTCTGGATATGATCTCTTAAATTAACTGTTTTTTTTTTTTTTTTGATGTACAGAAACTTTATAATTTGATGTAGTCCCAGAAAGCCCTTACCAATAACTTTAAATCTTTCCCCCATGTTTTTGTCTAGCTGTTTCAGAGTTTCTTGCATTAAGATCCTTCATCCATTTGGTATTACACACACACACACACACACACACACACGTGTGTGTGTGTGTGTGTGTGTGTGTGTGTGTAGCAGGGTTAGAAATCGACTTTCATTCTTTTACATGTGGATATTCAATTTTCACCAAAACAACTTGTTAAATGTTCTTTTTCAACTTTATATTTTTATAAAAAGTTAGGGGGCAGTAAGTGTATGAGTACATTTTTGACTCTTCTATTTCATTAGAATATGTGGAATATGTGTTGGCATACTTACAATACCATGCTGGTTTGTATTTTTTTTTTCTTTTCTTTTTTTACTATAGCTTAGTAGTATACCTTGATATAAGTATGGTAATACACTTAGCAGTTTTCTCTTTGCTCAGAATTTTATTGGATACCTGAGAAAAAATGACCATTTTAATTAAAATTCTTCACTCTTTTAAAACATTCCTTTTTTTTTTTAATTTCATATATTGGAATCTCCAGTATTTGGTCTCTGCCTTGGACTCTGGCTAAGAATTAGTAGATGGTTAGATGGTCAAGTAACCAGAAATAGAAATAGGGTTGCTTATTTTCAAGTATTATTTCTTGAAAAATTTTGTCAAGAAACTTGCTTATTTACAGCTAAGCTGCCTATTACTTCATAGAATACATGTTAATTAAAACATGCTGAGAATAAACCAAGGATCAGCAAACTGTTTCTATAAAGGACTATAATTTTCTTACCTCTAACACTGGTTCTTTAGAAGGAAAACCAAAGAAATTCTAATAATATGTAATTTACTAATTATAGTATTATGAATAGTGAGTGAAATAATATTCATATATATTCAAAGGGTATGCAATACTAGACATGCTTTTCTCTCTTTAAAAAAAAAATATATTTTATTTATTTATTTATTCATTTGGGAGAGAAAGAGAGAGAATGGGCATGCCAGGGCCACCAGCCACTGCAAATGAAATCCAGATGTATGTGCCCCTTTTTGCATCTGGCTTATGTGGGTCCTGGAGAGTCAAACTGGAATCCTTTGGCTTTGCAGGCAAAGGCCGTAACTTCTGAGCCATCTCTCCAGCCCATACTTTTCTATCTTTTAAGCCCACTGTTGAGGTAGTCATGAAGACAGCTTTGAAATTTACATCATTGTACTTTTCTCCTGTTAGGGATCAAGGATATATTGTTAAATCATCTCCAAGTACTTTTCATAAAGAGGATGTTGGGAAATACGTGAATGACATCTAAGGCAAATTTCAGAACACATCTATAACTCCAAAATCTCAGGTAAACTGTAACTGACAATTTTAGACAATTTAATTGTAAACATATAAATGAATTATGTCTAAAATTTAATATCTCTTTGATTGTCTTCAAAATACAAATATGCTTATTCACTTTCTTTATTATGGTTTGAGGTTATCTGAAGCAACTGATACACAAATCTGTACATGTAATGGCTAGAGAATGAAAAAATAAGACTAATTTTTTCTTTCTTTCATTGACTCATGATTCATTTACACACCATGTGAAGTCCTGGAGTTACAAAATGCAATATGTTAACTATTATTCTATGATGGAAGACTATTGTATAATTGATGTGTTAGACGTCAACAGTGACTGCTTCATTACCTTCTCAGTTCTGGGAAAAAAACAAAAGCAGCTGATGGTAAGAAAGTGTTTATTTCTAGCTTTCAGTTTTGAGGATTAGTTTCCATCGTGGCCAAAAACACATGGCAAGAGCAAGGAATTGTAAGGTATCAGGGACGAAGTCATCTAAGTACTGGCAAATAAACCTCAATGTCCATCCTTCAAGCCCCATGTGACAAACGTCCTACATTAATGCTATACTTCCAAAGCCTCTGCCAGCTGGGGACTGAGTTTGAGGATTAACCAATAGCATATAAAAGTATGGGAGACACTTTATATCAAACCTGCCATGGTGATATAAATGATATGAATTCTAAATAATGTTTGGCTATAAATAAATCTTCATGAAAATATCATTCATTGTGCTCTGACTAAAAAGTAGTTTATATGTATCTCACAAAAATTAGTAAATTGAAAACCTTCCCTACATAGTATAACTCAAATGTAACCTGGGGCATATATCTCCTTGGTTTACCTTCGTACTTTATTTTTTTAATTAATTAGTTAATTAATTTTGAGGTAGTGTCTCACTTTGGTCCAGGCTGACCTGGAATTAACTCTGTAGTCTCAGGATGGCCTCGAACTCACAACGATCTTCCTGTCTGTGCCTCCCGAGCGCTGTGATTAAAGGCTTGTGCCACCACACTGGCATTTTGTTTTTGTTTTTTGATCGTACTTTATTTTTACTAGTATTTTTAAAGTTTTATTCTTATTGAGTTTGGTTGACAAATTATTGTGTAGTAAAGTAAGGTACCTTAAGAAAAATGCTTAAGTGTCATTGTGCCTATTTTTATATCTCTTATGTTATAAAACACATTTTATCAGTCTAATTTTTGTTGAATAAAATATAATTTGTAATTTCATAATTATTGGAAAGCATTTCAGTATTTGTATTTTGTCCTTCATTATATATATGACAAGGAAAGCATAATTAATTTATTCCAAAAACAATAAACCTTAGGTGAATGCAAAATATGAAACAAAAGATATTTTTTGCAAATTAAAATATAAACATTGACATTATTTATTTTTTGACATTATTTCTTTTAAGATTTGTGTTATGTTCATTTTCTACTTCAATAAGCGTTGCTGCATTTTGACCATTTGTTATGGAAAATAGAACTAAGGCTGGAAAGTTAGTGTTCCATAACTTGGTCCTGCTTACATTTTAAGTAGATGTCAAACTTATTCACATCACTTAGATCTTCTCTGAATTTGACTTTCCACTGACTTTGAGAGTTACATGTGAGAGAGCAGCTCAACTAGGCAGAACCAACAAACAGTACTGAAAGGAGGAAATACTGATGTCCAAGTCAGCCAATTCATTTAGCATGAACTGATCTCTGCAAATTTAGACTGCAAATGTACAAAATTATAAATACTGGCCTGGTGTGGTGGCATACACCTTTAATCCTAGCACTCGGAAGGCAGAGGTAGGAGGATCACTATGAGTTCAAGGCCTCCCTGAGAATACAGAATACAGACTGAATTCCAGGTCAGCCTGGGCTAGAGCGAGACACTGCCAAGAAAACCAAAAAAAAGTAATTTTTTTTTTTAAATTATAAGTGCTGAATGCAAGAGTCAGAAACAAATTCTAGAGAAATTTCGAGTGCTTAATAACCGCACATGGGCATCAAAACCATTTCAAGACACCAGGCCTAGAAATGGGAACCAATAGTTTGGTCCCTGCCCCATCAAGCCAAGGAGGCCCAGAAGATGAGGTGACAGTCCTGAATGGTCCTACAATTCTGGAAAATCATGCATTTTCTTGAGCCAAAAATAAGGCTTCAGGGCTGGAGCGATGGCTTAGCGGTTAAGCGCTTGCCTGTGAAGCCTAAGGACCCCGGTTCAAGGCTCGGTTCCCCAGGTCCCACGTTAGCCAGATGCACAAGGGGGCGCACGCGTCTGGAGTTCGTTTGCAGAGGCTGGAAGCTCTGGCGCGCCCATTCTCTCTCTCCCTCTATCTGTCTTTCTCTCTGTGTCTGTCGCTCTCAAATAAATAAATTTAAAAAAATAAAAAAATATATATTAAAAAAAAATAAGGCTTCAATCACTTCAGCCAATGAAGTCTACAGAAGGAGAGGCATGAAAGGGAGGAAAATCCTCAATGATTTTGAGGGAATCCACAGGGTCAGCATGGCCCGAGTCATTCCAGCAGATGGCACAAGTGCTGCTAAGTTTCATCTACTTGACAAGCTTTATAGGAGCAGGTATGCCAGTCACCACCATTCCATTTGCTGAAAAGCCTTAGAAATGAATTTCTGGAAATCCATCTTACAAGAGAATTGTGGCTATCATTTCTGGTAATAGTAACTGTGATGGTTTGGAAGTGGGGTCCCAATGAACTCATGTGTTCTGAATGCTTGATCTCCAGCTGATAGCAATTTGGGAATTGGAGCCTTACTGGAAGAGGTATGTTACTACTGATGAACCTTAAGGTTTAGTAAGTCCTAGTTTGACAGTGTTAATTGGCTCACCCTCTTGCTGTTGCTTCTGCCTTCTGTGGAGGAAGATGTCCAGCCTCTGCTCACACCATTCTTTTTCCTGCCATCATGGAATTTCCCCTCCAAGTGATAAAATAAACCATTTCCTCCCATTGGCTGCTTTTGGTCTAGTGCTTTTCAACCAGCAATGTAAAGGTAATTGCAACATTAACTCTGCTAATTTTTAGACTTGTGTACTCAGGTGCTGTATTTAACTTTATCTCTGCTTGCTTGCAGTCAGCTCATACCAGAAGAGTCCTGCAACAATCTAAGGCCATCTACCTGGATCCGCTCAATCGAACACCAAGCATGAGAATCTATAAGAACGGGAACCTGAATGTGCTCCTGCTGCAGTACGCTGTGTACCCACTTTTAACTTTCCCCTACTCCTTACCCACTACACCCTTAGCCCCTTGCTTTTATTCTTTCCCCTCAATGTTTTTACCTAGAACTATCTTTGCATAGTATACTAATGTGCTTTGGGGGTCCATAGACCCTCTGGAGAAGTTTCCCCAAGGCCCCACCCAATGACCCCACTGTGCTTAAAAACAGATCAGTCATTGTCCCAATTCCTTAAGGACAATTAGGGTAGTTTCTTCAGAGGAGATTAGGAAGTTTAGGATGACTGAGCATCCTGAAAGTAAAAGTGGGAATATCTTAGCCTGCCCATAAAACTTTTACTTTGCTAGAAGACAGAGAAGGATTTGCCTTCTTATCTTTTTCCTGTCTAAAGGAGTTCCCTACGTCTACTTTTTTCCATAAACAATCTAAGTTTCCTCTCTAGGTAGGAGTTCTCCATTCTTAGAATTAAGATTCTTAGAAGGATTCAAACTGAACTTGGAATTGTTTCTGATTAGCTTAGCACCCAAAACTTGACATCAGGGCTCCTTACATCAGTCTGTATTCAAAACCTACAAATGAGCCCAGTTTGGTTCTCTAGGTAGACTTTACTTCTTCCTCTCTTCTCTCTTCCTCTCTTCTCATGGGCAGAAACTCTGTACCATGGCCTTTACTTTCTCCTGCCTTTTCTTGGTCAGGAACTCTTCATAATCTCTCTTATTTTCTTAATCTAATCAAGTCTCTTGAAACTTCATCTTCAGTCTGTGGATTTCAGTTCTTTGAATTCATAAGACAAGAATCTGGTGATACCTCCAAATTCTTATATCAAAATGGTGAATTGGCATATATTGGTCCATTGGCAAGGAACCCCAAACTTTTAAGTTTCAGTTCTTCCTCTTCTAATTGATTCTACAAATTCCATAGCTATTGAACTAAAAATGTTGCCTCTCATTGCTAATAAAACAAAACAAAACAAAACAAAAAACATAAACAGAAGATGGGGATATACACACTATTGAAACATTTGAATAGAGAGTAAAGCTGTGTTTAAGAGAATTTAAAGATGAAATTATCAACTTAAAATATGGAGAAAAAGAAACAATTATTCCTGGTAGTCCACTTATGTAATCCTAGCACTCAGTTGAATGGGACTGTGGATTAGAGCTAAGGTATAACTTGGTTAAAGAGGACTGAAAATCAGTTATTACAGTCTTTTGATTTTTTTAACTTTATTTAATTTATTTACAGAAAGAGAGAGAGAAGAGCAAAATAGGCAGATAGAGAGAAATAATGGGTGTGCCATGGCTTCCAGCAATTACAAACAAACTAAAGATGCATATGCTACTTTGTGCTTATGTGAGTACTAGCAATCTGAACCTTAGGCCCCATAGGAACACGACTAAATAACAAAGCCTGAATATTATAGTCTTAATATATATTGTTTATCTGCTAATTTTACTACTTGTTCAATGATACTGAGTGCTAAGCCTAAAAATACTTTAAAAACATATAATATAATGTCTACAGTATATTTAAATAAAAAAAAACTTTAGTTTTTTATACCAAATCGCAAGCTTCTTTTAAATTTTTAGTTGTTAATGTATATTGTCACACCCTTTAATAACAATTGTCATAATTCATAAAATAAAATAAGCCAAATCAAATAAGCAAGAATAATCATGAACATCCATAATAATTTCAATTTGATCAAATATCCATAACACCTTTAATCCCAGCACTTAGGTGGCAGAGGTGAGAGGATCTTTGCAAATTCAAGGAAAGCCAAAATTACATTATGAATTTCAGGTCAGTCTTGACTACAGTGGGACTCTAACTTGAAAAATATAATAATAAAAAATATGAAACATATGCACACACATACTTTCACACACACACATGTTACCACATACCAAGTGTTTAACACTTAAATGATTGGAGTTCTCAGGTAGTCCCAAAGAGCAGTATTAGGAAGGACCTTCTGTTGGATGACTCCTTTTTCATCACTGTGTTAATCATGGATTCTCCTATTAACCATAGTAGCATTTTTCCACTAAAGTAATGCTTGTACAATATGACACTGTGAAATTATATGCATGCTAAGAACATATGTGTATGTATTTAACAAAAATTTACACTTTAGCCGGGCGTGGTGGCACATACCTTTAATCCCAGCACTTGGGAGGCAGAGGTAGGAGGATCACCATGAGTTTGAGGCCACCCTGAGACTCCATAGTGAATTCCATGTCAGCCTGGGCTAGAGTGAGACCCTACCTTGAAAAACCAAAAAAATCACACTTTATTAAATAGTCAAAATTCTATAAGCTATTTCATTTTCTATTCTGTCCTTTATTTAATACTGATCATAAACATCTCAATGAATAACAGAACTCTCCTGACAATCTGTTCGAAGAATGCTGCTGTACAACCTATTCACATATATCCATTATAATCTAATATATTATGTTCTAGAATAAATAGTAAAATTCAAGAGAGTATTGCTTGTAGAATCTAAAATATAGTCATTGGTTCTGTTACTTGGGCATATCATATGTCACAACTGAACTTCAGTTTAAAAGTATATTCACCAGGTGGTGGTGATGGTTTTGTTGATAACCTTCCATGCTGTATACTATCTGGATATGCCATACATTTCTGAGAAACAAGAGTTGCAGCACATTAGAAACACAATCCTATATTTCTCCTTTGAGCTTAGAAATTGACTGGCAAATAAGTATATGAAGAAAGAAACAAGGAAATATTGGAAATTATGCAGTTATAAATATATTGTCTCATGGCAGAGTAAAAATAAACCATAGAAAATATAACTCCTAAAAAAGAAGTGGTCCCACAATCATCTAGTTTGTGTTTTATCAAATGAAATATATGAAAAAATATGACTAACAATAAAATCTAACATTTCACCATGAATTTCTAAATTATAATGAAAAGCCTTTGCACTCCATGGTGATTTACTGAAAACTGTAAAACACAAAAGGTGTATTCATGAAGTAATGGCATAACAATTAACACAGCTATTTTGAAAAGGCCTTTGAATTCATGACCACTGTTTCCTTACAGAAACAAGGTAAAGTAAATACAGAAATAACAGCAATAGTTATTTGTTTAAGTGTGCCAAAAGACTTTACTATTTGGTGATTTAAGTATTTGAGAATTTTAGCACGCTCCAAGTTTTCTTGCACTACTTTACAGTTCCATTTTAATACAAAGTCTTGAAAAAGTAAGATTCTTTATACTTGGGATATTGTTCAGTGTGCATGGGTATTGCACGACACAAACTTTGGCTGAAAAAAATTCTTGAGTTTGGCAACTTATGTGATATAAAAAAACAGAAAACATCATCTATGTGATGTATATTCTCCATTTGAATATTGCATTTATTTCTTTATTTGAGGGGGCGAGAGAAGGCGAGAGAGACAGAGAAAGAGAATGGGTTCGTCAGGGCCTCTGGACACTTAAAACGAACTCCATATGCATGTGTCAGCTCATGCTTCTGCTTTACCTGGGCACTCAGATATCAAACCCAGATCCATGGGCTTTTGAGGCAAGCACCTTAACTGCTGAGCCATCTCTCCAGCCCCTTTTAATGTGGCACTTAAATACATTTTTTAAAAGTACTATCATGAGAATATTGAAGTGCTGTTTGTTGTCATAAACATAATTGTTAAGGTTTTCTTGTAAACTTATATACTGATACATTGCACTGAGGATTACAAGTTAGATTTCATTTCCTTTCAACTTTTGCCTCTGGATCAGCTCAAAGATTCCCAGTAAGAAACACTGATCAAGTATATCTGTCAAGTGGGCAAGTATAATAAGGTAATTCATCATAGTCTGTCAGAGTTTTATTCAAGAAAGATTGCTGCATTTTTATCCTGACTTAAAATTTTGTTGTCACTCCTGCTGAAAATTCAGTAGACAATTTGGACATGTTTAAAAGCCCTTCTAAACTGATAGTGGCAGATAATTAAGTTATCAGTGTTCAAAGATGCTCTTCACCTTTTCTACTTTTTTTTTTCCTCTGATATATGTGACATGGTGAACCATGTAGCTAGTTAATGTGACCTAGTCACAAAGCATGAGCCCTGTTCCCTTCCCTTTTTCTCCTAATAATGGCCAATGTCCAGTGTAATTCACAAAGATAAAGGAAGCCTCTTTCAAGAGTGTAATTGAGCAATTTTGTTTTTCTTGGTAAGCCTCAAAATCCACAACAGTCTGAAATTGCTTCACTAAAATAACCAGACATAGTGGCTACAATAAAAACTAGGTGGGCAAGGATTTTTGAAGAGCAAATAAATAAACTGTGCTTAGACATGCCATGGTACATCTCAGTAACATTTCTTGCTTGAATTGTTCACTGCATATGGATCTTTATTGGAGACTTCCAATGAAATTTCATTCTGGTGGAACTGTATTGTATTCTCATACTTCACTCAAAATTTTCTAATTCTGCCTTTAGGAACACTTTATGCATTTAGTCAGATTTAAATTTAAATCTATATTTTTAATACTCCATTTATTTATTCATTCACTTATTTTATTATTGGTAATGTGAGCTGGCCCAGGCTATCCTAGAACTCAGGTTGACTTAAAATCTCTTGTGTCAGTTTCCCCAGAGGTGCAACTTCAAGAATAACCCAACATACCCACAAATCAGTCTTTTATCAATATTATGACAGCATACCTTAAAAGTAGATTTTATTTTTTTTCAAAGACATAAAATGAAACATATAAATATTTAATTATTAAAAACAGATTATTCTTATTTAATATGCATTTAATTTCATTATTATTAAAAAAAAATCTCATTTGAAGCAAAGAATTGCCAAGAAAATTAAACATGAAGCATGTATATGTGTAGGTGTGCAAATATGTGTGTTTGAAAACTAAATGTGATAATGATGTTAGGTAAAGATAAGATGCATATAAATAAAAATGCATAAAACATAAATACATTCAAATTCATATCTAGTAAATGAACTGTGTTATCTGGTTTATATTTCCATCATAAACTCAATGAAATTTGAGAAATCCAACAGCTTTAGTGCTCTGATGGTTCCTTGCTCTCTCATCCCCGAGTATTTATGAAGTGCCTGCTGTGTTCACAGTGCTGCGTTCATCTCAGGAAAACCTCAACCAATCTCTTGAAAAAATATTATGTTTCCCAAATTACAGTACAGTATGTAGACACGACATGGGTAAAAATGGTCCATTCTTTATCAAATAAGCTTTCGCATAGAATCAAAGTGTCAATATTGTCTTATTTATATTTTTTCTCTCGTCATCTAAGAATTAGTAAAGATTTCTAACTTTCGGACAATTGGTATTTAGGATGTGAAATACATACCAAATTAATGTAATCTTCAAATTTACATAAACCTTTTTTTTTCTTTAATCAATTCCTTTAAAGAGTGATATTAATATTAAAAATATCCTAAGGAGAGAGCCACCCCATCATACCACAAAAGGGCCCCAGCTGAAGCTAAGAAAAATTGGTGAAACAAGCAAGGGTGCTGTTTTCCTGTTGAACCGGATACCAGCACAAAGGAGAAGGAGATCAACACAGAGAAAAATCAACTCCTACCAAATCAGAGAGCCAGAGACCCAGAGGCCCCCAACACCTCATCACTGAAGCAGACCAAAAATGAAACCAACATGGCTCAGGGAAATTTTGCTGAAGAGGGGCAGAAAGAATGTCAGAGCCACATGTTGGATCATGATATGCAGAGACATTTATCATACCCATAACTGTGGGCTAACTCGAGAATGCACGTCCCTTATACCTCAACAAGGAGGGGCCAAGGGGAGGGAGTAGGTCACAGATGAGCCTAATAATGGTACCAAACTGACTGTATTTACTGAATACAAAACTAACTAATAAAAAAATAAATTAAAAATAGATAAAAAGGAAAGGAGGCAATGAAACATGTACTTCAGACTTCTGGCCACTCCATGGGACAATGTGGTTTTTTTGTTTGTTTTTTGTAGCATGCTAGAGTAACATAAAATAATAAAATCTTAGAGAACTGGGTGCTCTGTTCCAAGAATGTCTCTGTGACCAAAGTCATCAATCAGTAGAGAATATACAAATTATTTATTTTTTTCCTCAACAAATTATTTGAAAAAAATATGGCCTCAGAGCAAAAAAAAGCATTCACCCATTTTTGAAACTTTAAAAATTTAAATTATATCAACTAAATACTACATATGAAGTTGAAAGCCAACTTAGAATTTACTACATTATGAATGTCACAATACTGATTAATAAAATATAAATCAGATGAATTTTTATCTCCAAGGCTATCACTGAGAATAGGAAAGGTGAATACATTATTTTTTCATCCAGATAAATCTATGAAGGAAGCTTTCAAACTCCTTACACAACAGGAAATCCATGAGTGCTTGAAGTCTCTGTCACACATAAAAGTTCATGGTGCCTAATTAGCTAGCAAAACATGATCTGATCCTAAATTCACTGAAGAGAACTACATTTTTCCTTTGAGAATGGCCCAGCATGAATTGTAACTGTTTTTGATATTTCACCTTTGAAGAAGCACAGGATATTTTCCTTTCTGTCATTGTCTTGATGGCTGTGTATTTTCATTTATAAGAATATTTCAAACTATCTGCTATTTGTTTGATATAATTTTATTCCATAATTATATTTAGTATTTACAGAAAATTTATAAGTAGTAGATACACCATATCAATATGTGTCCAGACTATATGACTGCTGGAATATTTTTAAATCAATAAAAAATCTATAATCCTGACCATAGTGCACATGAAAACACTTAAGTCAATTCTTAAAATGCTAAATACTGCAAAAATGCCAGCTCTTAATACTACTACTTTTAAAGTGGCATATCAGAATTCAATAAAGTAAATACAACTAACCATCTCAGAGAAAAAATACATATATAGTCAGTTCTTATTCACAATAATTATGTTTTAAAAAAGGTCACTGTAAACAATGTAATAATATATACTAAGCTAATATTCTTTTGCAAAATGAAGGGTAAGTTTCCTGTGAGCCTCTGGACCAAAGAATTTTGTAATCCTACAAATGAATGATCTTTTTTTAAATGTGTGTATCTGTGAAAAGCTACCTTACATAATAAGCATTTCTGTAACCAATTTATAGGCTGTGTTTATTAATAATAACTTTCTATCTATAAAAGGTTCAACATTATCTTGAATCTGATCATATTACCAGATATTTCTTGGTCTGACCTTAGCCAGGAATATGTGTGGAGGGAAACTTAATTGTTTTGTACCTATGTTTTAAGTGGCCAAAATATGCCCGGGTATTGATTTGTGGAGAAAAATTATAACAATATCCTTTCTTGACAAATATAAAAAAAGTACTGATACTTGGTGTATGTACATTAGATACAGATAGATATAGCTATAGATGAATAATTGATATAAATAGAAAATAGTTGATTGTCTTAGTAACTAAGCCTAACTTTAAAAAGATAATTTTTGCTGGGGTGTGCTTTTCTAATCAGAGTATTTGCCTTGCATATGTAATCTTCTGTGTTTGATTCTTTATACCAACAAAAACTTTAAAAAGACAATATAAAGTCTAATCATGTTTCTGATCTCTGATCTATCCCACGCCTCCATGATATCTCCTCTATGTTGTCTTTAAGCCATACAAAGAATTTACATAAAAAAAACAGTTTCAGTAAATCCTAGTTGTCTTTAATCACATATATAATGATTGTAAAATATGATTAATTCATTAACTAATCATGAACTTATTACTGTTAAAAGCTTTTAAAGATTATAAAAGTTGTTAAAATAAACTATTTTAGCACTTATAACACCTTCAAAATTAAAATATATTGCATACATTCATTTTTATACATATGAAATTTCATCATTTCAAAATAAAGTCATAAAAATGGTAATTCATGTAATTTTTTTGTTTTCTCAGAACAAAAGAACAACTGTAGTAAAAAAATTTACCATTTTACCAATTATTCTTTAAACTCTGTTCAAAAGTAAATACATTGACTTCTCTCATATACACATAAAATTTTACACTCCTAATTTTTTTGTAAATATTTGATATTTTCATGTAAATTTTATTTTTATTTTTCTATCTAACTAACAATCTTATAAATGATTAGTTATATATTAATGTTGACTGTCCTGGTAGCAAAGATACATGGTCTAAAGACATTCTGCATTTTGGCATAATAAATAAGTGCTAGATATAAGACTACTCATCTCTTCCTCTAAGTCATAAAACATGAAGCCAAGTACAAAGAGAAAAAAATATGATTTAGTCCAAATAATTCAGATGAGCATAAAAAGTCAGTTAACATGTACAGTGGGTTAGTGAATTTGCAAAGCAACACTAGACCATATTTACTTTGCAATGGTGGGAACTTAAATGAATAAAACACATCCCCAAAATCAGAAGTCCCCACAAGCAGAAGAAGGTGTGGGATGAGCAGACAAAAAAAAAAAAAAAGTGACAAGAGTGAAGACAAAGATGCTCAGCACCTGTTTCACATCAGTGTTCCCAAGCAGAATTTCAAAGGGGACAGAGTAGGGGAGGGTAGACTAAATGTATATTTTGATGTTAAAAGTAGAAGTTTACTGATTCTTAGAATGCTCTTTAATTTTGTAGAACAAATTATCTCACCAAATAGTACATGAATTATGAAATTATGATTTTTTTTATAAAACTCATACAGAAAAATCAAAGAATTTCTTTGTGAAGTGGATTTCACATAAGTAGATTTTAAATGTGTTTTTTTAATTAACAAATAAGGAATTTCAGATATTATGAAAATAAACAGCAGTTAAATCAATTTATGCAAGGAATAAGGCAATACAATTATTGTTTCTGTTAGTTCTATATGTGCACAAAAGTATTTTACATTATAAGCAGAAATGAAATATATAATTCATATTTTTATAAATATTTTTAAATGACTTTTTTGACTTAAGTATTGAAATAAGTAGGAAAGTAGTTATAAAAAGTCCTTTAGTGATTGAAAAAAAAAAATCCAACATAAGGGCTGGAGAGATTGCTCCATGATTAAGGCCTGCAAAGCCTAGTGACTGGGGTCCATTTCCCAGTACCAACATAAAGCCAGATATACAAAGTGGTGCATATATCTGGTGTACGTCTGCAGTGGGTAGAAGCTCTGATGTACCCAGTCTCATTCATTCATTCATTCATCTCCTCTCTCTCTCTCTCTCTCTCTCTCTCTCTCTCTCTCTTTCTCTTTCTCTTTCTGTCTCCCCACTTGCAAATAAATAAATAAATAGCATATATTTTTTAAATCCTTCATAGTATGTGAGTTATTACATCAGTACATCTCTGAAGGGTTATATTATAAGACCCTGTCACAAAAACACTAAATGTAGGGCTGGAGAGATGACTTACCTGTTAGCACTTGCAGTGAAGCCTAAGAACCCTGGTTTGAGGCTCAATCACCCAGGACCCACGTTAGCCAGATGCACAAGGGTTGCATGCATCTGGAGCTTGTTTGCAGTGGCAAGAGGCCATGGCATGCCCATTCTCTCTCTCTCTCTCTCTCTCTCTCTCTCTCTCTCTCTCTCTCTCTCTGTCTGTCTTTCTCTGCCTCTTTTTCTCTATCACTCTCAAATAAATAAATAAAAATAAAAACACTAAAACTAAAGACTCTAAGACCCTAGTCGATCCTGTAATTTAACTACACTGAAAGATTCATATGTTGGTACTGTCAAGTGTTTTTGGTCAGTAACTATATGAAAACATTAAATGTTTAGGCTTAAGGAAGGAAAGCAAAGATCAATTTTTTCTGGTGGCAAGTACTTTTAAAAAGTGAAATGTAAATACTAATTAAAGAGTCTTTCAAATAGTGAAAGAAATTTCCTGTGTTAGAATCCAGAGAAATATTTCCTTTTGGTACTCAGTGCTTATGGCCAGAAAAAAAAAAAAAAAAAAAATCACACTAAACTACTGTAAATTACATTTCCTTCAGTTTTAAGGGGAATACTTAAGTCCAAAGTTGTCCAACAAGGGGTGCAACTATTTTTAGAGTTGTGAACACCTTATTGATAGATGAAGAGGAGACAAATTAAGTGGCCTGTGTGTTAGATGATCAGAGAGAATTCCCGCTGTTCACAAGATGACTGGTGACACACCTTCCAAGTTCTTTTTAATTTTATTTTTCTCTTAGTTCATGATTGTCAATATCCAAATAACATTTTAGAAATATCTACATTGCAAAATTTTATTTTTAATAAATGACATTTAATTTTCATACACTTTAGACTTAAAATACATTTTAAGGGAAGTTAGAAAATATCTATAAGTATCACAATGATAATAATAATAATTCTACTTATCTCCTAATTATATTGGTGATAATGAAATAATTTGTGTTGGTTACTCATTGAAAATACACAAATGTTGATCAAAATTACCTCCATTGACTATCAAGAGGCAAAAAGGAAAAAAAAAATACATTTAAATGGATTTTGTCACTTATGAAGAAATAATTGGATTAGAAAATATAGAAAGTTAGGGTTGGGAAGACAGATCAGTGAGTAAAGTGGTTTCTGTACAAGCATGACCCCCAAGTTTGGATCCCATCTCCCACGTAAGAAAGCTGGGAGTTGGGATCCACTTCAATCTCAGCACACAGGAGGAGGAGACAGCAGAAGCCCCTGGGGCTTGATTACTTGCTTGCAAGCTGAATTGCTGAGTTCTGCATTCAGGAAAGATCCCATCTCAAGAAAGTAGCCTGAGAAATGGTAAATACCAAAAATGCTGACCTCTGGCCTTTGCACATAAGCACTCACACCTGCATGTGTGACCAAGCACATACACACTCATGTTCAACACACACACACATACATATACAGTGAAAGAAAATAGGAAATATTTTATGGAAGTTAAAATTATTTTTTCATAAATATATCAAGAACATTTTCTACATACTGTTTTCTATTTCTAAATCCATTGCTATGCAGAACATGATGTTAAAATAAGCATGGAGTAGAAATTAAATCCAAAAACAAAAGCAAAACTTCTAGTCCATGTTGGGACTTAAATTCAAATGTACTCCTTGGACTCCTTATTTAAGCCCTTGTTTCCCAGACAATGGGAATGTTTGAGAAGTTTGAGGACCCTTTAGAAGGAGGATACTTGCTGAAGGAAGTGAGTCAGTGGCAAAGCCCTTGAGCCTCTATAGCCTGGTCCTTCTTCCTATGTGCTCCCTCCCTCCCTCCCTCTCTCTCTCTCTCTCTCTCTCTCTCTCTCTCTTTCTCTTTCTCTCTGTCTCTCTCCTTTTCTCTTTCTCTCTCTTTCTTGCCTTTTCTCTTTCTCTCCATCCTTCCTCTACTGCCATGACCAGTTGGACTCCTGCTTCTAGTCCCAGGCCTTTCCTGTCAGGAAGGACTGTACCCCTCGAAACTGTGGTTAAGAAATGAACTGGGTCTTCTGGTCAGGTTTTTGGTCACAGCAATGAGTAAAGTAACTAATCTACACCCTTATTCCATTTTATTAATTAATACCATTAGTATTCTTACTTTTTATTTAGTAGAAGAAAAAGAAAGCTATCACTTCAATTCACATTAGCCAGCATTTTACTTAATTAAAACAGGATATTTTTTTTTTTTACAAAGAACTTTCTAAGCAGATACTCTATTTTAATAACAGTTCACACAAGAGATATTTTTTAAAAATCTTCCTATATTGGCTAGTTGAAGCTACATCTGTTTTTCAAGATTTTATTAGACTACTAATTGAAGCTCAAAATGAATTTTAAGGTTTTTTTTTTTTATTTTAAACAAATTTTGTTTTTGTTTTTGTTTTTTGAGGTAGGGTTTCATTCTAGAGCTGGCTGTCCTGGAATATGTAGTCTCAGGGTGGCCTCAAACTCACAGTGACCCCTACCTCTGCCTCCTAAATGCTGGGATTAAAGCCATTCACCACTAGGCCTGGCTTAAGTATAGTATGTTTTATGTTATATTTTGCATGAAATATATCAAGGGAGATGTTATTACTTAATGTATGCATTGCAGTTGCTGATGAACTAAATTCCTTACCTATAATACAGTACTTATCAGGTTAATATAATCCAGAAAAATAATTAGGAATAAGCATGCATTAGTTTTTTTTTGGGTGGGGGGGGAGAGGGTTTGAGGTAGGGTCTCCCTCTACTAGCCCATGCTGACCTGGATTCACTGTGTAGTCTTAGGTTGGCCTTGCACTCACAACAATCATCCTACCTCTGTCTTCTGAGTGCTGGGTTAAGGAGTGCACAACCATGTCTGGCAAGATATATATATATATTTTTAGAGACAGAATCATAGTGACCAGAGGCAAAACCTCATAGGTTTGATCTGAATCAATGATCCCAGAATTTTTCTTTTGAACTTGAATTCATTATATAACCTCATAATGCATTTTAGGCAAATTGAGCAATAATCAGAAAGATAACCTTTATGCAGGGTTCATAAGTCCTTGCAAGGTTAAATAAAAATGAGTTTGTTGCCTATTATGTTAAAAAAAAATATGCACCAGGGCTGGATAGATGGCTTAATGGTTAAGGCATTTGCCTGCAAGGCCAAAAGACCCCAGTTCAATTCTCCAGGACCCACATAAAACAGATGCACAAGGGGAAACATGCATCTGGTATTGGTTTGCTGTGGCTGGAGGACCTGGCATGCCCATTTTCTCATTCTCTCTCTCTCTCTCTCTCTCTCTCTCTCTCTCTCATTGTCTCTCAAATAAATGATAATAAAAATGTGCACCATTGATCTCTTTCAAAACTGCTGGTGATAAAACAGTGACTAAATAAAGATATTGAAGGAAGGGCAAAAAATTCACATTAGTTATAACTGAGGAGTCTGCCACTGCCATTGTCTGCTTTACCACGCGATCAGCTGTTTCCTTTAAACTAGTCATACACAATCTAGTAGAAGTTATAATTAGAGGTTCAGTGCTAAAACTCACTTGACTGTCCAAATTAGCAAATTTGGCTGATCATGACATGTAACAACATAGCATGCACAAAAGATGGAATGTGTACAGCACACACACCAGGGAATTATCAGTTAGTAGCTGATGTACATATGAAGAGGACACAATAGGTAAATCAAATAAACAACATACATAATACTCTTTCTCCCTGTTCCCCCTTTGGCTGACTGCCCATTTTCACCAGCTACATGAAATCAGCAGAGACCTTCAAGGGAATTCTAGCAATGCATTTTCCCTGTAGTCACGATTTATACTATAAATTATAAATGTATTATTATGCTGCCACTTTGGTTTTGAAGAGCTGATATTAATTAAAGGCTATGAAAGCACACACACAGCATAATTATTTTTAATTAAGATAAAAATAATTCAGTGTGTCAATACAGCCCTCAATGGAAATGATGGCTTAATGTGTCACCTCATTTTCTTTTCTACGTAATATAGTCAGGTCTAATGCTTGTTTTTAGGTATTTAAACCACAAGGTCACCTTGAGATCAACATTATTCTTAAGATATTGGTGTATGTAGACAATAAGTATTCTACAGTATCTATTGAGTAATTTTTTTAAATAGATTGCAATATGCAAAATGTAAGGTTCAGTGTGGGCTGGGAATATGGTTCTGTGGCCACAAGTGCTTGCTCCATAAGCTTATGAAACAACGGTTTGGATCTGAGCACCTATGGAAAGCTGGACACAAATTGAACACATGCCTGTAACTCCAAGCACCTATGACAATGGGAGGCTGAGTCAGGAGAATTCTAAAGTCAGCTATCATGTGCCATACAAGAGTGACCCTTTCTCAACTAAGGTAGAAGATGAGGCCCAATTCTCCAAGGCTTTCCTCTGACTTGCACATTTAACCCCAAATGCACACATAACAAAAAATAAAATTTAAAAAAAAGAAAATTATTCAGGGCTGGAGAGATGGCTTAACAGTTGAGGCACTTCCATGTAAAGGCAAAGGACCCAGGAAGGTTCAATTCCTCAGGACCCATATAAGCCAGATGCACATGTGTCTGGAGTTTGTTATCAGTGACTAGAGGCCCTGGCATGCCCATTCTCTCTCTCCAAAACAAAAATAAACAAAAAGTATAATACAACTATTCAATGCTTTAGAGTCTTGTGATCATTTCGTTGTTAATAAAATTAATACCTCATGTGAAATAAAATTAGATAAAATAGTATAACCTAAATGAACCCAATTCTCAGAATTATGTTCTAAAACTATATATATCCCAAGTTATTTACTATCTGTTCTTTTAAATGTTTATGAAACTGATTATAATTTAAATGAGTCATATTTTTAAATTTATAATTTTTGTGTCATTTTTATATCTTATTTATTTATTATTATTATTTTTTTTTTTTTTTACAGAGAGGGAGAATGAAGGGGAATGCCACTAGCCACTACAGATGAACTCCACATGTATTTACATCACCTTGCACATCTGGCTTAAGTGGGTACTAGGGAATTGAAACAAGGTCCTTAGGCTTCATAGGCAAGCATCTTAACTGCTAAGCCATGACTCCAACCCTGACTCCCCATTTCTGAGTGAGCATAGTTTATGGTTGAACATTGATTTTCAGTGTATTGTATTTCATACTTTGTAAGCAATCATGCTCAATATCACAGTGCTTCAAGGTGACACACATTTTAATCTTGCAGTTTTCTTCTTGCATGTGACAGTTTATCCATGATATAACTTTTATTGTGTTTAAGTAATGCTTTCAACGAAATAAAATAATAAAGTGTATCCAACTTTCTTAGTTAGGAAAAAGGCCTATTTCATACAGGTTCATGTATAGGCGGTATTTCTTTTTGTTCCAGGAAGAAGCACAAAACTTAGGGCTGACAGAAAATCAAAATGTTTGTCTGAACAGTAAAGTTACACACTTGCAAACAATGAATACACTACTGAGGACAGGTAGAAAAGGTGCTATCCCCAGGTACCTCTCCAGCTGAGTCACTTAGAAGAGCATTCCTCTCCTGACACCTTGTGACTGCTACATTTATTCTATTACATAAACTTAAAAGTAAGGAAGTATGATGAAAAAGTCTTATTGGCAGCTTACTTCATTCTAACTGATAACTTAACACTTGTGCTTGATTAGGTGAAAAAAAATCTATTTTTTTTTAAATGAGACAGTGGTTTTGCATAGATGATGCAAAGAAAATTCCATAACAGTAATGTGCTTTACTACATAAAACATACATTTAAGTAAAGAAGCATATGTATCTTATAGGTGTTGATATGAATGTAACTGTACACTTTTGGGAGGATATAGTCAATAATTACTTACAAACAACAAAATTTTCCAGTGTAGTGGAGAATAATAGTACATTATATTTATATAATAGTACATTATATATATATATGCATTATATAGTACATTATATATATATAATATATATATAATATATAATAGTACATTATATATATAATAGTACATTATATGTATATATATATATATATATACATGCAAGAAAACACAATTTTAATTGCTAATCACTGAAATTCTATTTGAAATATTTGAAAAATCACATGTCTCTTGAAATTAATCTAAGCAGATGACTATTCTTTCCCTTTTTCTTTTTTTCTTTTTCTTTTTGGCTTTTTGAAGTAGGGTCTCACTCTAGCCCAGGCTGACCTGGAATTCACTATGGAGTCTCAGGGTGGCCTCAAACTCATGGCGATCCTCCTACCTTTGCCTCCCTAGTGCTGGGATTAAAGGCATGCGCCACCACGCCCCACGATTATTCTATTTTCTTTGTCTCCTAATGTATTCTTAAATGATACTAAAATAATTATGAGGGACTATTTCTAAACTATAAGGAAGAACACATTTCATCATATCTATTAAAATGGAAAACATGTCTGTCTTTTTCTAGGATGGAATTGTTCTGTGGGTACAGTTTATGGTCACAAACAATGACTTGTTTGCTAGCCAGGGATATATGCATTTACCTTTTATCTATTTAACTTTCATAACCTTTCCTGTCCCCCACTATGTCTTTCTCAGATGCTGACTTCATTTGATTAGCAAATGGAAGATTCTTCTGTACTCTTCATTGTTTTGCAAATGTTTGTTTCCACCCAGCACTGTGTACTACTGGGTGTAGTCCTGGGTGCTACTGCAGTGACAAATGTCATTCTTACTGTATTTACTTACACAGTATCCTCCAGATAATTCTTTTTTTCTTTCACTTTTCTTGAGGTAGAGATTTTCTCTAGTCCAGGCTGACCTGGAACTCATAGTATTCCTCCTACCTCAGCCTTCCCAGTGCTGGGACTAAAGGCATGCACCAGCACTCCTGGCTTAATTCTATTTTAAACGAATTAATGTTTACATCCTCAAAGCCCTGTAAATTAAAAAAGTTTGTTTCTTTTTCCAAAAGAGGAAAGATTACGTAGGGGTGTGGGTGTGTGCGGCGTGTGTGCGCACGCATGCATGCATGCATGTCTGAGTGTTTATGTATGTGGGTGAATATATGAGTGTTGTGTAGAAGAGCAAGAGGTAAGCATCAGGCGTCTCTTCAATTACTTTATACTTTATGCATTCAGGTGGATGAGCTTGCCAATTAGTCCCGAGGACCCTTTGGCAGAGGCCTCCCTAGCATAAGGGTAAGTGTAACCCCAGGTGCTCAGGTGCTGCTTATTTAACTGAGACTCTTTTGCTTTTGAAGTGAGAATTTTACTCATTGATGTCAAATATAGATTTAAATAAACTGTATTCTCTTGGATTTAGTTGTAATTTTTTTTTTTTTTAATCAAAACTATGATTCTAAGCCGGGAGTGGTGGTGCATGCCTTTAATCCCAGCACTCGGGTGGCAGAGGTAGGAGAATTGCTGTGAGTTTGAGGCCACCCTGAGACTCCATAGTGAATTCCAGGTCAGCCTGGGCTAGAGTGAGACCCTACCTCGAAACCCATCCCCCCCAAAAAAATCTGTGATTATAAACAATATGGGAACACATTATTATTCTCAAAATACAAATATCTCTTAATATTTGAGTGAATAAATAAAGAATAAATGGTAAAAGTGCATTTTTTTCTTTCCCATCAATGCTTTAAAAAAAAATTGTCTGTGAGAGAGAAAAAATTGGCATGCCAAGGCCTTTAGACACTGCAAACAAATTTTTTTTTTTAAATTTTTTTTTTGTTCATTTTTTATTTATTTATTTGAGAGCGACAGACAGAGAGAGAAAGACAGATGGAGGGAAAGAGAGAGAGAATGGGCATGCCAGGGCTTCCAGCCTCTGCAAACGAACTCCAGACGCATGCGCCCCCTTGTGCATCTGGCTAACGTGGGACCTGGGGAACCGAGCCTCGAACCGGGGTCCTTAGGCTTCACAGGCAAGCACTGAACCACTAAGCCATCTCTCCAGCCCTGCAAACAAATTTGACATGTGCTGTACCTTGCACACATGTGTCACCTTGTGCACATGCATCACCTGATGCATCTGGCTTGCATGGGATCTGGGGAGTTGGACCTGTGTCCTTAGGCTTCACAGGCAAGCCCTTTAACTGATAAGCCATCTCTCCAACCAACACCCCCTTCTTTTTCTACTAAATGATGACAGTGGAATCTTATAGAAGAAACTTTTAAGTCTGAAAAGTAAGCATATGACCACAGTTGGTATATTGATAAGCAAAGATGAAGCAAGGAAGGAGAAACACTTAAGGTTTTCACATAATTCAAATCAACTTTCTTAAAGGTTTGGAATGCACTTCATTATGTATTTATGTCATGTATGATATCATGATGGGATGATGCATTCCCTGGTTGTTTCTGATGTGATATTTTTTTGAGAAGAAGACTATGAAGAATATTAATTTCCATGTCATAAGGGCACTATGCAATCTCTGCTTGACTTGATACATTTGGTCCATGATTTCCACATCATCACAGTCTGGATATTGAAAATCTTTTGACTGAAACTGACAAACAATAATTTATGTATTTGGAGAAAATTCAGAAAAAATATTTTTTTTTCTTAAATTCCTAAGAATGTCCCTCAAAGAATAATAAAGGCTGTGACTGTTACATGTCGTACACATGGCTACTTTTTGCAGTGTGTGCAACTATCAAAATTCTAACACATTTCTGCTATATTTTTTTTTCCTCTGAGAACCAAAATTTGAGCTCTTCCCTTAGAGAAAACAAACAACATATACATGCATAGTCGTTTGAATGAATGATCCTTGATATTGTCAGTATTTTTATGAAAGTGTGTAATTTGATATGTAGCCATCTGGCTAGAGAAGGTGTCACTGTGAGTGGATACTAAGGTCCAGCCCTAAAGTGTTGGAGTGGATTGGAATTCTAGTCTAACACCTGCACAGGGCTGGAGTTCAGCCTGAAGTTCCTGAAGTATGGTTCTTTACTTTTTGGTGGCAGCTTTTCTTTCTCAGCATGGATCTGTGAAAGTAGGCCTGTTTCAGCCATTATGGATCTACCCCTGAGTATATGAGCTTCAAATAAACCCCTTCTTCCATAACTGTGCCTGTTGTGGGAGTTCATCTCAGTGATGTGAGGCTGACTGCTATAGAATCTTCACTAGAATGTGGAGTTTGGCTGAGATAAATGTGACCATGTGGATTTTGATCTTTTGGAACTTTTGTTTTGGAGGAAAGGGCATGGATTAGGTACTTGTAACTGAAGTTGCCTTCTGGAGCAATAGGTCAAATATTATAAACTTTTCTTATGAGAGTTTGAAAATGCTATGTGCAGAGAAAATTGCATTTGGAAGCTTGTCTTATGAGCTTTCTAAGGGGAAGAAAAGTCTGCAGAGGATTTTGTTGGACCTGGGCTACTGGTATAAGGGCTGGTTGCATTCTGTTGCCCAGGCCCAGAGAGTTTAATCAAGGTTAAATTTGTAATGGACTGATGTGCTTGGCTAAAGCTGTTGGACTTAGAATTTTAAGATTTCAACTTGGAAAAACTCTAGTAAGTTTAAAATTACTGGCACATAGGCTGATTGCTGAAGCTGCTATTGTCAAATGCCTCAATCAACATTTGGAAGGAAAATGGCCCAACTACTTTACATTCAAACAATGGAGATCACACCCAAGGTCATCCCATCCAAGAAAGACTATGAAAGAAATCCAAACTCTTATGGAAAAAGTTGGCTGGAGAAGGAATCTGGTCTTCAATGTCATGATTTATTTCATGCCTGAATTAAGAATATGGGTGTGTGCTGCATACCTGGTATTGATTTTGGAAGCAAGAAAAATGTGTGGAATGGCCATGAAGTGTGCATGGTCCCAGGAGACATTGCTGAGATATGGCATGAGGCAGGGCATAATGACCCTGATAGGCTGGTAAAGCCATTGGTTTGCATGGAGACCCAAAGATGTTTGGGATATGCCATGACTGTGCAAGGGCTACCATGGAGGCTGTTGGCTAGGGATAGAAGTCTCCCTGGTTATCTACCCCAACTAGAGGAAGAAAATTGGAAAATCACAATACTGACAGTCACTTGTTATAATATCGGACTTAAACTGTGCATGTTTGATATTTGCTTGATGGTTATTGAATTTGAATTGTTTCAGTCTCTCCTTGCTATGTCTTATAGCACTTAAAAACTTTTTTTCCCTTTTATGTTAACAGTATATAACTTGCTTAATTTTAGAGGACTTTCAGCTAAGAGCTAATCTTAAATCTCAGATGAGATGTAATACTTTGGAACTAATTTAAGTTGATAAAGACTATGGGAACTTTTGATTTTGGCCATATACAATGTGAGATGTTTATACATCTATTGAGGGTCAGAGGTAGAATGTGGTAGATTAAATGAATGGCCCTCAATATATTCAGGATTTTCGTAAAGTTTGTAATGTATATGTGCAGTCACCAGGCTGGAGGAGGTGCCACTGTAGGTGGATCCTAGGGTATAGACCTAAGGTGTGGGTGTGGATCAGAATTCCAGTCTGAAGGTAGACAAGTGCTGGAGTTCCTGAAACATGCTTGCTGGCTTTTTGGTGGTGGCTTTTTTCTCTCAGCATGGATCTGTGCAAGGGAGCCAGCTTCTTCTGCCATTATGGAACTTTCCCTGGATCTCTAAGTTTCAACTAAACACCTTTTTCTATAACGTACCTTGTTTGGAAGCTCATCTGAGTGACCTGAGGCTGTCTGCTACGGACAAAATTCTAGCACATTTATATGATGTTCTTTTTCCTTTAAAACTAAGAGTTGAGGGCTGAAGAGATGGCTTAGCGGTTAAGCACTTGCCTGTGAAGGACCCCTGTTCGAGGCTCGACCCCACAGGACCCACGTTAGCCAGATGCACAAGGGGGCGCATGCATCTGGAGTTCGTTTGCAGTGGCTGGAGGCCCTGGCGTGCCCATTCTCTTTCCCTCTCTCTAGCTTTCTCTTTCTGTCCCTCTCTGTTTCTCTCGAATAAATAAACAAAAAAAAAATTAAAAATTAAAAAAAAAAAAAAGAACTAAAAGTTGAGCTTTTTCCTTGGAGAAAGAAAACCACATACAAATGCTTTACCTATTCTGAATGGAAAATCCATTCAAATCTTCATGCAACATATCAGAAATAAGAGTGTGACATTTACATATAGATGACTCCTCACTAATCAGAATATTGAGTATAAGAAGCACTGTGATACATTGATTTTAAAAATTCACTTGGGATGAAAAATATTTTTAAAGTTTTTGGAGTCCTGCAAACTATGTCTCCTCAAGAGAAAAATACTTTTGACATTGAATTAAATGAGTTGTCTTTAAGCTTCGGGACACACAGATGATCTTACAACTTTAGACAAATAATGTAGACTATTTGTGTTTGGTTTTTTCTTGTAACAAGAATAGTGTAGCATGAATAGTGACATCAAATTAAACCTTTGAATAAGAAAATACATCAGGAGTGAGTTATTGAAAGCAAATGGTTCAAGGAAAGTAAAACATTCCAAAAGTCTCTGAATAATTTCACTAGCTCTGTGATTAAGAAATATAATAGTTATTATGGTTCATGTTATCAACACACACACACACACACACACACACACACACACACACACACTAATTCAATGATGAAATTGGCATTGCCTAAGTAAAATCTCCTTATCAGCTTGACTTTGTCACATCTTTTCTGACATTTGCATTATATTTTCACCTGCAAAAAAGTTAATTTGATAGGCTCATTCTTATTAATAATTTTGTATAAATTACTAAAACAAATTTAATACGTAGGTTTAAATTTTACAAAATAAAATTTAAGTAGAATGAAAATATAAATTTATCTTACAATTGTACTAAATTAGAAATAGCATAGAAAATTTAATTTAATTGATTTCTTTTTGTAATTTGAAGAATTGAATCCAGGTCCTTCACATGGGGGAAAAAAAAAAAAAAAACAAACCTCTCTAGCCACTTGGCTATATCCAAAAATGTTGACTTATGAGAGAGGGTCCTGCTGCTTGGCTTAGGCTATCCTTGAAATTCTTGAGTAGTCCAAAAAAGCCTGGAATTATCTGTTTCCATCTTCATAACACTGAGTTTTTAAGATTATGCCACTATCCTTGTCTTTCTTGCCATTAACTTACAGTTCTAAAGTATTATATTGTCATGATCCTAATTTAAATATATAAAAATAAAATTACTACCATGTTTTAAAATTTTCATCTTTCTATTAGTCCAACAGTACAAGCAAAAGATTTACTTTTACTTCATCTTTAATTGTATGACAAAACTGTCTAATAGATTATTATGCTTACCAGCTCACATAGGTGCTTTTGTTTATAAGTTTCAAGTTGTAAAAAGTATGTACCTGTTTTAATCCAGTTTATTGAACTATCCATATTTGATACACAGATACAGCCTCATCATCTTCTGGTTCACACTGTAACAGTGAAATAGTAGAAGAGGGCTGGAGAGATGGCTTGGCGGTTAAGTGTTTGCCTGTGAAGCCTAAGGACCCTGGTTCGAGGCTCGGTTCCCCAGGTCCCACGTTAGCCAGATGCACAAGGGGGCGCACACATCTGGAGTTTGTTTGCAGAGGCTGGAGGCCCTGGCGTGCCCATTCTCTCTCTCCCTCTATCTGTCTTTCTCTGTGTGTCTGTTCCTCTCAAATAAATAAATTAAAAAAAAAAAAAAAAAGAAATAGTAGAAGGAATACTCCTCTTAACCAGCTCATAGTTCACAGCAAGGGCTACATGGCACACGAATGAATTACTTACTACTGAAATTCTAGGCATAACTATTACTTTTATAGTATCTTAAGTATTCCAACATCTGTCGTAAAAATACATATTCCTAACCTATATTTTAAAATGTAATTAAATAAAAATCATTTTAAGCCAGATGCAGTGGCAAAATGCCTATAATCCTAGGAATTGGAAGGCAGAGGTAGGAGGATCGTCATGAGTTAGAAGCCACCCTGAGACTAATTTCAGGTCAGCCTGGGCAAGAGAAAAACCTTACTTTGGACAAAAAAACCACCAACCAAACAAAAATAGTCATCTCTATGTATAATCAGAAATAGAAAACATTTTTATATTTAGTTACATAATTTAATTTACATGATTATACATTTTCATTATCCATCAATGTCATATGACTTTTGAGCAAGTCATCCTCAGGTTCAGGAGATTCAACCTCATTTTCCCTGTATTACACATGATATTTACGGAGGAAATGACTCTTATGAATACGGAAAAGTGATATGTACTTATTACTTTTAGAAAAACAATCATTCAAATTCTATTATACTAGATACTTTAAATAATTGTTATATGTATGAGATACTGAGTCATAAGAAAGTTTTTAAAGTAAAACTATTTATGTGAAATTAAATATTTTCTTTGAAGCAAAGTAGAGTGTGGAATTCAGAGCACAATAGCAGCGCTTTCTACAAATCAAGGAAAATGAATGGTAGAGATAAGAATGACCGCTTGTATTTTGAATGAAAAGTCTTCATATTCTATTTACAAAAGAAAAACATAAGCATGTGAGGAGAATACATTCTGACTTTATATATTTTGAATTTGATGTATTATATAGATATTCATGTTTCAGATTAAAGCACTTGTAAACTTCTATTATTTTAGGGTATAGTAAAAGTACCTAACCTGAGACATAGTTCTGTGAGTTTTCTATCTTGAAGCAATCTTTTTCTTTTTCTTTTTCTTTTTCTTTTTTTCCACACATTCCGATCAGCCTCACTAATGTGCACATATATTTAGAGGAAAATAAAACCTGTTGGAAGACTTTTTAATACAAAAAAAAAAAAATGTGAAAGTGTAGGCTACTTTATTGTCAATTGTTGCGGCACAATTTGATCTATAAAATAATAAGAAATTAGAAAACAGAGCCATTCCTTGATAACAGTAAAATATGTCTACTATTTATATATGAAGAGAATAAAATTTAGATAGCATCTACTAATATGGATATATCAGTTAATGTTTCCTTCTAGCCTATTAAAACATATTTATAACATACTACTCATGCATGTTTATGTAAATAAGATTATAAATTCTTGATAATTTGAATTTTCATAAGGTAGACTATTTCTCAGTGTTTCCATCAATCAATAACTGCCTATAAAAAATGTATAATTTTTCAATGTCAGTTATACTACCAATTTACATGGAGGTATCATTTATTTTTATGATAATTCTTCGAGATGAAAGAATAGTGATTTGGAGAAGTTATTTTCTGAAGATGGTAGTTTTATGCCTAGATTTTTCAAATATGTTGAAACATAAAAATTATAAATTGTATGTTCCACAGAAGAGCAAATGAGTTTTAGTTAAAATGAATCTGAATTACCTGTTGTGACCCTGATGTCATCATTTTCCACTCTGCTACTTTGTTCTTAACTCAGCAGCAGTAAATAAGAACACGTTTTGAAGGTCTTTTATTAGCGTGAAGTATGAACTATACTGAATGGAAAATGCTGTCCCTGACTGTAGCAGAGCCTTTGAATTTGAAAGAACAACAGTATGAGGTTCAGATTATTCATTCTCATCAATTTCTTTTTCCATACACATCACAGAATTTCTTATGATTTACTCATAGGCACAGAGTTAGACATATCTATTCCTGGGGTGAAACCTTTTATTTCTTTTTCTTATGACTCTTAGAAGAGGAAAACATATTAAAACAAGGAGCAAGTTAATTTATAGGTCTTATTCAATGGAATAGTAATTTCTCATGTTAGTATAGTATAATTTTGTTGACAACAGGTCATCTATAAGCAATTACTTTTGATATTGCTATGTCAATCTGAATTCTGAGGCGAAATGCACACAGCATTACTAAGTGTAGTTGCTTAAATATCTATGGCCAACGGTGAACACAGTATGTTGATGTGTTAGATTTATTCTTAGTGATATAATTATGTTTTTCTAGTTATCAATCATCTGTGGGTGTTCTCCAAGGAATAATCTGAAGCCCTTGTCAGGTAACGTGTTGTGAACCAGGCAGAAATTGAAGCCTACAGTGTTTTCGTTTGATTTGCAAACATGAATGAATACACAGAGGCAATTCCACAGGGCACTAAAGTCAGAGTCTTTCCTTTCTAGTGTATAATTACTTATATTCAATATAAAGGCAATAGTTCAAATTGTAAATACTTGACATTTGGAATTTCTTCAGCCAAATATAAGACACTGAGTACCTGCTATGTTTTAGTTCTCTCTGTGTTTCAGAGCAGTAGATGGAAGTCAGATTCTCACTAAGATCTACCTCATAACAACACTTATTTTATTAATTGGCCATAAAAACACTTTGAACTTACAAAATATAAATTATAATTCATTAGATAATATATAGTGTTACAGTGTTTAGAAACATTTGTATATACTTTCTATGAATGTTTGCTTCTTAAATTTCACTGAGTAGTCAAGGATTTGAAGGAGTTTGTCTGCACAGGCTACATTGGCAAATCATGTGAATGATAATGATTCCCTTTTTCCATAAATTAGTCAAAAATTTAAAGTCTGTCATATGACTATGAGGTACTATAGCTGACAGTTTCAGGTTTGCTGTGATGAACTTCCAGACCAGGCACAGTTATGGAAGGAGGGGTATTTATTGAAGCTTACAAACCCAGGGGAAGTTCCATAACCAAACACATAGAGATAAGCACAAGCCTAAAAACCACACAGCACAGGAAATTTCAGGAACTCCAGCTAGGCACACTTTACATATCTTTAGATTAAAATTTCAAACCCACCATCACACCTTAAGATCTGCCCAGTGACATAACCTCCAGCCAGGTGACTGCAGATGTAAACTACAAACTAGTAAAACATTGCATATATTGGTGGCCATCTATTCAAACTGCCATATTCTGCCCCTGGCCTCGAATAAATTCATAACCATCACACATTGTAAACTGTACTGAGTTCAGTTTCACAGGTCCATATGGTCTTGACCAATTTAAGATAGTAAATCCTGTAAAATCAAACAAGTTAAATACTTCCAATGTATAAAGGTACAGAATAAACAGTTTCAACTGGTATAATGCATAGTAAGGAGAGACGAAAACAATGCAAACTCAATTACCATCAAACAAACATCAAATATAACCAGAGACTTATAGTCTCCAGGTTTTCCAGCTTAAAAATCTTAAATCTCTCACTTCATTTAACTTCAGCCAAGCACATCAGTCCATGACAAATTTAAGCTTGATTAAACTCTCTGGGCCTGAGCAGCAGAACACAGCCATCCCTTATGCCAGTAGTCCAGTTCCAACAAAGTTCTCTGTAGTCTTTCCTGCCCCTTGGAAAGTTCATAAGCCAAGCCTCGAAGTTCAAAAATGTCTGCACTTAGCATTCTCAAACTGTCATCAGAATAGTCCATAAAAGTTGGCTTACCACTCCAGTGGGTATCTTCAGATGCAAGCACCAAGTCCCTGCCCATTCCTCCAAAACAAAAGCTCCAAAAGAAGAGTATACATATGGTCAGGTTCATCTCAGCCCACTCCTCGGTACCAACTTCTGTAGCAGACAGCTTCAGGTTTGCTGAGATAAACTTCCAGATCAGGCACACTTATGGAGGAAGGGATATTTATTGAAGCTTACAGATCCAGGGGAAGTTTCATAAAGGCAGAAGAACCTGGCCTGCTTTCATAGGACCAACCAAACACAAAGAGAGAAGCACAAGCCTAAAAGCCACACAGCACAGCACACTTTAGGAACTCCAGCCAATCACACTTTGCATATCGTTAGATTCAAATCTCAAACCCACCACTACACCTTGATCTGCCCAGTGATATCATGTCAAGCCAGATGACTGCAAATGTAAATGACAAACTAATAAAACATAGCTATATGCATATATTATACATATATATTATGCATATATTATACATTTATAGATATAATACATATATAATTATATGCATATATTATATATATGTATATACACACATTACATATAATATATGCAATATATGCACACATTAAATGCATAAAATGGGGGCCATCTACTCAAACTACCACAGATACATTAAATTTGAATGTTTTATTTATTTATTTATTTTTATGAGATAAGAGGACAGGCCTCAAACTTGCTATTTAGTTGAGGATAGCATGAACTCCAAATTCTCTTGCCTTAACTTCTTGACTAACAGCATTGCGTAAATGCACCCCATCTGGCCTTAATTTTGATTACTTAAAATGTTTTATGTTTATTTATGAGAGAGAGAGAGAGAGAGAGAATGGGTATGCCAGGGCCTGTAGCCACTGAAAACTCCAGACATGTGTGCCATGTGCATCTGGCTTACCATGGGATCTGGGGAATTCAACCTGTGTCCTTAGGCTTTTCAGGCAAGGGCTTTAACTGCTAAACCACTTTTCCATCCCTAAATTTTGAATTTTATTGTAACATTTTATTAGATATCAGTGAGATAAATAAATAAATAAATGAGGTAGGGGTAAATATGTAGATTAACATAATAGATGCAGTCCCAAGAACTGAAATTAAACATGTTGTCCTTATTTTGATAGTTTAATCATAGTCAGTAGCCTGGGATGTGGGTTATGTGGTAGTTAAGTGAAAAGTAGAACTTTTATTAGAATGTATAAGAGTGGCTAAAGTGAAAATTCATATTGGAAAATATCTGAGCTCTCCACTTCAAATTTGGTAGCATGAAGACAGGTTATGGCTCTACATAATATATAACCTAATTTTGGTTTATAGTAATTTATAGGGAGTTTAGGTTTTTAGGTATACAGTGTTGACTACTTTCCTTTGAAGCACCCTCCTACCTAAATATGTAAGTCACCAGTCATATGTAAGCCTACAAAAACAATGGGTATTAGGTTAACATTTATGTTTAGAGTGATAAATGGCTTAGCAATACATGATGATGCCATATTGTAACTAAAATTTAGGACACTGAATGGTACAATTAAAGTGGCTATATGTAAACATCACATGATGTTCCCTGTTATCTATAAATATTATAAACCATTATTGGTGCATGCATAGCATATTATACGTTCTGAGTAGCCCTGGAATTCTATATTAAAATAAAAATTCATTAGTGGATGGGAATATGGCTTAGAAGGTCAAACTGATTGATATTCAAGCAAGAGACTGTATGTCAAAAAAGTTTAAAAAGCGCAGCTATCTCAAGGTTGTCCTCTGACTTCCAAACATGTGCTTTGGCATGTGTGTTAGAATAGGATGGGCTTCCCAAATGGAGTCACCAAGGACAGCTGGATGGTGACAGACACAAGGAAGTGGGTCAACCTCATTCCTCAAGAAACCACCCAGCCATTATTCCTTCCTTGCATAACAGTGCCTCAGGTCTAGGTTTCCCACCCCCTTATCTCCCACAGGATCACAGTTCTGGTCTCACACCCTAGCTATATGAAATGGCTAATGTAAAGAAAAAAGGAAAGGAAGACAAAGATGGGAGGAAGAAACCAGAGCTTAAGCTGGGTTTACATAGGATACCAATATGACTCCCTGGCCCATTAGGGTGAATGGAGCCTGTACCTCCCATGTGAGCAGAGGCTCTACAGGCTGTAACTTCCTCACATTCCCCCAACTGAAGAGCTCTATTGGTAATCTCAAAGTTGATTGTGCTCTGTTCTTAAGAGTCAGTCCTGACAGCTTGTGCTTTTCCTGAATAAAAGCTTCCACCTTTGCCTCAGAGTGGTCTCTGTGGTCTTGGTCATTCCCAATCCTTACATCTGGTGCTCATGACTTGAAGACCTCCTTTGCCCTGACCAGACCACTGAGCTGCCATTTTACCCTCTGAAGGCTTTGTACCATCTCTGCCTGGTACCGTCTTTCACATCCACCACAATGCAGCCTCGCTGTTTTCCCCTTCTCTATCTCCTCCCTCTTTCTCAATAAGTGTCCCTCTTGGGTTGGCCTGCTCTCAGGTTTCAGCCGTCCTTATGGAATCCATTCTGGCATGCCAGGCTATACCCCTTGGTTGCTTTTAGGATGTAACCCCAGGTCTCTCAACAACTTGGGTCTCTTACTATCTGGTCTACCATACCCTAAGAAGCACCTTTTGGTTCTGTTACCATCTTGGGACACTCCTCCCCCTCCCTCCTCTCCCTCTCCATCCTGAGCTCTCATCTTCCACTGCCAGCCGCTTTCACTATCAGAAGTACAATCATTCACTTTGCCCACTAACAGGCTAAAGAGCCAACAGTTGCGACCTGTACAGCCTCTGCCTATGTGGGTGGTGCAGGCCCCATTCACCCTAACAGGCCAGGGGATCATAATGATGTTTGGTGTAAATCCAGCTAGCCCTGGTTCCTTCCTCTCACTCCCGAGGTCTCCTCTATCACTGCCAGCAGCTTGTGCCATCAGGAGCACAAGTGCTATCCTTGCCCAGTAGTAGGCTAAAAAGCCGACAGTTACAGCCTGTAGAGCCTCTGATCACATGGGAGGTACAGGCTCCATTCACCCTAATGGGCCAGGGGGTCATATTGGTATCCTATGTAAACCCAGCTTAAGCTCTGGTTTCTTCCTCCCATCTTTGTCTTGCTCCTTCTCTGTCTCTTCTCACTAGCCCTTTCATTATCCTCTCACACCTCCATGGGGAATAAAATCTCCAAACCAATTTTTACTATCCCCATAGCCAGTCTCCTTAAGAACTGAAAACCTCAACAACTCTTGGACAACGTCAAACCTCATTGTCTAATATTTATCTGCAACTCTGCCTGACCACAATATAAGCTAGACAATAGTTCCAAATGGCCTGAACATGACACTTCTGATTTCCAAATTCACACTGATTTAGAAAACTTCTGCCAATGTACAAGTAAGTGGCCCGAAATACCCTCTAATATCCAAGCAAGCACTTTTAACTCTGCATCCATGGCCTTCTCTCTGCTCTACCTGCTCTTCTCACCAGATCCTCTGGCCAAGGTCTCAGAAATACACCCTAATTCAACCCCTCCTCCATCCTCATCCTCACCCTCTGCTTTCAACCCAGACACCATAGATGATGTGGTCTCAACAGCCCCTCTGGCTCCTCCTGCTCCCTCAGCCTCTCCTACCCACATCCCTCTTCCTTCCCTTCTTCTGCTTTTAAAAAACAACAAAAAAAATTGTTCATTTTTATTTATTTATTTGAGTGTGACAGGAAGAGAAAGACAGAGAGAGAGAGAGGGAGAGAGAGAGAGAGAGAGAGAGAGAGAGAGAGAGAGAGAGAGGGAGAGAGAGAGAGAGAATGGGCATGCCAGGGATTCCAGCCACTGGTAATGAACTCCATATGCATGCACCCCCTTGTGCATCTGAATAATGTGGGTCCTGGGGAATCGAGCCTGAACTGGGGTCCTTAGGCTTCACAGGTAAGTGCTTAACTGCTAAGCCATCTCTCCAGCCCCCTTCTTCTGCTTGTTAAATTAGGTTGCATGTGCTGAATGAATAGTTTACATTCACATACCTTTTTCCATGTCTGATTCATCCCAGACTGAAAAACATCTAGGGTCGTTATCCACTTAATTACAGCTGAATGGGCAGCAGTTCACCCAAAGATTTTTCTTTCGGTGCCATATCCCTCTGCTAACACCATTTCATATCTATGCAAAGCAACCCTGTACAACTTCTTAGGACATGAGCATAACAGTAAGCTTTTCACATATACTCCCACTAGCCCAATCCAAGTAAAGCTCTTTCTCACCCTCACAAGCCAATCCTCACAGTCCATAGCTCTTACTGCATTCAGATCTTTCAACTCTGACCAGAATAGTCCATGAAGCTGTATTTACAGCACTGCAAGTCATCTCTGAGGCCAAGGTTTCAAATGCTTTTACATTCCTCTTGAAAATTAGCCCCCAAAAGCCAAAGCCACAGTCAGCAATCCCACTCCTTCAAATCACTTTACAGTTTCAGTCAGGTTTGCATTGCTGGTAGAAATCACCTAACCAAGATCAGCTTATGGGAAAAAAAGAGGCTTATAAGCTCTATGGGAAGCTCCATGATGGAAGGGGAAACAATGCCATGAGCAAAGGGTGGACATCACCCCCCAGCCAACATAAAGTGGACCATAACAACAAGAGAGTGTGCCAAGCACTGGCAAGTGGACACTAGCTGTAATATTCATAATCCCACCCCCAACAATCACACTGCCTCCTGAAGGTGTTAATTCTGAAATCTCCATCAGCTGGGAATTTAGCATTCAGAATACCTAAGTCTATGGGGGGTGGGGGGGCCTGAATCAAACCACCACACATGCCTACCTTCATCAGATTCAAAGATCCCACATCCTTACCCTACCACCCTCAATACCCAGGCTCACATAGACATTGCCAAAGTCTCATACCTATTATTTCTCATCTTCTCCAAGCTGAATTTCTTTGCCCCACTCATTCCCCCTGCAGTACTCTGATCCTGCCTGTTATTAAACCTGATGGGACTTACCACTTAGTCCATGACTTGTGCCTAGTCAATGCGGCCATTATGCCCATTCATCCAGTAGTCCCCAACACCTAAACTCTCTGTTATCACATCCCCTCCTCTACTACTCATTTTTCACTTCTTGACTTCAAAGATGCCTTCTTCTCCAACCCCTGCAATCCAATTCCTACAATCTCTTTGCTTTCACTTGGGAGGACCCCGATACTCATACTGCCTCTCAACTCACCTGGACTGTCCTTCCCTGGGGATTTAGAGATAGTCCCCACCTATTTGGTCAAGCTCTCTCCACTGACCTTTTTTTCCCTGAATCTGTTACACAGCACACTTATACAATAGGTAGATGATCTTTTGCTGTGCACATCCTCTATAAACTATATACTAACAAACTTCTTAACTTTCTCAGATCTAAGGGATATCAAGTTTCCCAAAGAGTTCAACTTTCTTTAACCAAGTGAGGTATCTTTGCTTTCTCCTTACCCCCACCTCACGACAACTCCACCAAGACTGAAAACAGTATCTCCACTCTCTCTCCCCACCTACCTCTAAGGAAGAAATTCTCTCCTTTCTTGGCATTGCTGTGTTCCTTATAATGTGGATTCCAAACTTTGCCATCCGGTTTGATGGTGGTTGAATTTGCATTGTTTTAGTCTCTCCTTGCTATGCCTTATACCAGTTGAAAATGGTGATTCTGTGCCTTTATATGTTAGAAGTGTTTAACTTGTTTGATTTTACAGGTGTTAATATCCTAAATTGGCCAAGACTGTGAGGACCTTTGAAATTGAACTGAGTACAATTTACCATATGTGATGGTTATAAGTCTATTGGGGGCCAGGGGCAGAATGTGGTGGTTTGAATAGATGGCTCCAAATATATTCAGATTTTTATTTGTTTGTAGTTTGCATCTGCAGCACCTGGCTAGAGGCAGTGTCTCTGGGTGGATCTTAAGGTGTGGTGGTGGGTTTCAGATTTCAATCTAAAGATATGCAAAGTGTGCCTAGCTGGAGTTCCTAAAGTGGGCTATGTGGCTGTTGGCTTTTAGCTTTTTGGCTTGTGCTTCTCTCTCTGTCCTTGATCCTGTCTGAATTATTTCATTATTTCTTAGAGTCCCTGAAAAAGAATCCAAAATTACTATGGCATATTTGTAGTTGTAACATAATTCAAATTATTAACTGAATAAAGAACTTGGAACTTCAAAGTAACTTTATTTTTATCAGTCTAAGAAAGTTAGTTTTGCTATAAGATCTCCTCGTAGGACTTGTAAAATATGTCCCTTACATTGTGATACATAGAAGTGCTACATCTGGAAGCTGAGAACCAGGACACAGATCAACTAATCTCCATTTATTGATTTGTGTTTTCAATTCTTTCTGACTTTTATAGAAGAGTCTCTTTCTCTAAACCCATAAGGAAAACTGATAATATCAATACAGTGGTCAAGACATTTGTATTTTAAGAGAAAAAGCAGATAATAGAGAGATGGATTAGCAGTTAAGGCACTTGCCTGTGAAGCCTATGGACCCCAGTCCAAGGCTTGATTCCCTATGACCCACATTAACCAGATGCACAAGGGGGCACACACATCTGGAATTTGTTTGCAGTGGCTGGAAGCCCTGGTGCGCCCATTCTTTCTTCCTCCTTCCCTTTTTCTCTCTCTCTCCCTCCCTCCCTCTTTCTCTCTTTGTCACTTTCAAATAAATAAATAAAAATAAACAAAAAAATTTAAAAAACATTCATTCAAATTTGGAAAAAATCAAAATGCCTTTTATGTTTTGTTCATTAAATCATTTCACTCTTTCTATTCATCACTGTAAAAGGTCAAGTTGTTGGTAGTTTGTACCAATCTAAGAAAATTATTCTTTTAAATATACACCTCTCTTCTTGTAGCATTCACAGAAACTAAAGAAATAATGGGAGCTCATTCCTAGAACCTCAAAACTAATGATTCAAAGGAACTTTGACTAATTTTGATCAAAAATAAATAGAGTACTGTCGGGCGTGGTGGTGAACGCCTTTAATCCCAGCACTCGGGAGGCAGAGGTAGCAGGAGCACTGTGAGTTCGAGGCCACCCTGAGACTCCATAGTGAATTCCAGGTCAGCCTGGGCTGGAATGAGACCCTACCTCGAAAAACCAAAAAAATAAAATAAAATAAAATAAATAAATAAAAATAAATAAATAGGGTAAATGACTGAGTTGATTATATGTCACCAACAAAACACACACACATATACCTCAATGTTATATATTACATATATGCATGAAAATTTATATGTTATATACATAAATGTTACATATTTGTTTCATATATAAGTTGTATGTTATATATTATATATAATTTATGTATATTATGTGCACACATAACATTGTAAATATTAATGCATATGTAATTATATCTAGAATTTAATTTTTTAACACATTTATTATTTATTTGTGAGAGAGAGAGAAAGAAAGAGAAATAATTAGATAGAGCAAGAGAGAATGGGTACGCCAGGGCCTCCAGCCACTGCAAACAAATTCTAGATACATGTGTCACCTTGTGAATCTGGCTTACATGGGTACTAGGGAATTGAAACAAACCTGAGTCTTTAGGCTTTGAAGGTGAGTGGCTTAACCTCTAAGACATCTCTCCAGCCCCAGATCTAGAATTTATATCACTAAATTGAAATTCACTTCTAATTGAAACTATTACTTTTTTTTGTTTTGTTACCTTTTCATTCCACTATGTTGAGAGAAATGACATTGAACACTTATGTCCTATGAGAAGAAAAGCAGAGTTCTTTCAAAAACTTAAAGTATATTACCCCCCCATACTTATATATGCACATATGTATACACACACACATATATATGTATATTTGCTCATATATATGGAGCATGTATGTATGAATATATAGAATATATGTATATATACATATATATATGCATATGTATATATATATGTATGTGTGTTTGAGAGTTTTGGGGACTGGACATGCCTTGGTTTTAAATCTTTATAACAACATTGTCTCGGTACATGGTTTAATCAGAGTTGTTTAATCTCTGAATATATTATTAATTCACCTTATAAGATCAGAAATAACTGAGCTGGGAATATTACTCAGTGGTAAAGTGTTTGAATTGCATGGGAGAGTCTCTAGATTTAATTCCCTGTATCAGTATGTGTATAATCGGGAATATCCAATGTCATCTGTGAAAGGTTAGCCAGGCCTAGTGAGTGGTAAACTTAGCTATTCAGGAGGCTGAGGCAGAAGAATGGTAAACTCAAGTCTGCTTTAATATCAAAGCAAGCTCAATGATAGCCTGAGCAATTACATCATAGCTCTTATAGTTTACAGAAGTAGTCAACGAAGTAAGTGAAAACCTTGAAACACATAGTCTCGGGCATGGCACCTGGGAGGTATTTTAGTGACTACAGGTATGACCAAAGTATTAGGTCCTACCATCAATGCCCTTTTAGCATTGCCTAAATCCTTCAGCAACCTGCCTGCTTCTTATTCTTACACTTTATATGGCTTGCATTTATTCCATATATGTCTCAATAGAGAACTTCACACGTTGGACTATTGTATTTTATGTAGTACAGAACTCCAATGACATGAGCTACTATTGAAACAGTACTGATATACAAAAGATGCACATGGCCAGCTGTGGAGTGATTATAAACAAATTACAGCAACTTGAAAGCTCCCATTTCAAATTGCCTGTAATTAAAGAAGAGTTTAAAAGCCTGTTAGAAATCCCACATTACTACTCAATAACATAATACTTTTTTATAATATTATCTCCTAGTGAGACAACTTTCTTATAGGAAGCTATACTAGTGGTATCTTTTATGAATACTTCAAATAAGTAGCTTACTATTTGAGTGTTTTGCTGTAAATTGCCCTTGCACTAGTCTATGAAGAAACAGACACAGAGAGTTCTGTAGAATTACATAAGGGTCAAAGCAACTGACCAGTGTGTGGACACTTGTACCTCTTTTATCATCTCTGAAGAAGACAAGAGAAAAAAATCCAGTGAATGTCTGCAAAATATGCAAGTCTTTAAAAAAAATTGTCTTATTTGTAACAAAGAGATACATGTTTTATAAACGCTCAACAGACCAAATCTTACTATCCTCTCTGGTATTATAAATCTCATTGTCCTTTGGTTTTCTGTTTCTTATTTGCTCTCTAGTTGAATAGAATCTTCTTTTTTTAAGCTATAAGCTTCACTAGAACTGTGAAAACAATAGTGAAACATATGGGCAGAGTGGGACTCAGTTAACTCTTGCATAAACAGTGAAACTTTATATATTCATTGTGATCTAACTTCAGGCACATTCTATAGTACTTAGTTCCATTTTTGGAATTTTAACACATTTTATTTTCATACTCATATTTTTCGGAAATCTTGACCCTCCTTGAAAATGTAGGAATGCTGGTTATAAAGGTATTGAAGTAAAGGTCTACTAATGAAGATTTTCTATAAATAACTAAAACTGCTAGGTAAAGAAAAAAAGAATGAAGAAAAGGAAAAGACCAATTAACCACTGACAAGCAAACTTTTAAAGATTGGAAGTCATTAAAGGAAAATACCCAGAAATCTTTTATTACTTTTTGACAGGGCGGTATTCTTTTCTCTTGGGGTGTGAGCAATACCAGTCTAATGGTTATCCCTTTAGGCAAAAGTCTTAACTAATAAAGGTCTTAATCTGATGTGCAATGTAACATTCTTAAAATCACGTGAGCACAAAATAGAGCATCACAAAATAAAATTACTACATGGTCATTTTTAGTACTGCACTATGGAAGAAATCATTATCTGTCAGATTAGTGTGTGTGTGTGTGTATACATCTAAAATTTTAGCTATTACAAAAATATATAAAAAATTCATCGAATCATCTAGACTCTGAGTGAGATAAAGATAGATAAAAGTAGCCAAAATTAATATAGAGCATTTTTAAGGATACACAATTGCCAATGTATTCTGCTTTTATAGATCAAAATTATTTTGTAAGACATGCATTAAAAATAATAGTGTGTGCTGTATATGGAAATTAATTATAAAAAATGAAGGAAAAGATTTGAGCAGTCTGAGTGTTTTGCAAAATTTGCTTTTCTCTGTTAACCTGTGCACTGCACCAGCAAAGACTTGACCTTGGACTAAAATAGCTTGTGTGCACATAACATGAAAAGCTTATAAAGGAGTTGATAACAAGTAAAATGAGAATGAGTTTATTCAACTGATCACTTTCATTCATAGTTTTGTATTATCCTTGTAACTCTCCTACCTTTTCTATTTATAAGATACTATTTTTATGTGGAAGTAATATTTTTTCAATGCATATATTGTGGGAAATTATATGAGGTGAGGAACTATATGACAGCATACTAAGATAGGTGCTGAGGAAATTTTTAACTCCAATTGTACAGCTAAAATAAAAGTTTCATTAGTACTGCCTCTTACACATTTTATCAACATAAAAATTAAGTACTCTTCCTGTCACAGCCCTCAAAACTAAACATATTATCATACCTACACAACTTTACCCAATAAAAGCAATTTATTTATCAGTATGTCAGATCTGTTGAGTTAAATTACTGTTTGGAAAAATAAAGAAGACATCTCAATAGATTGGTGAATCATTTGAAGTGGTGTATAATTAGATGGAAATATAGACAACATGCAGACACTGCTCCTTCAATGACTCATTATTTTGTCTTATTTAGATGATGGGCAGGAGTTGTGTATTTTGCTGTGTTTTTCTTTCTTTTGAAGTACTTGTGTGCAATTAATATGACATTCTAATTTGAATATTTTTAGTATTTCCAGCTCTTCAAGATAATAAGCTGTCTCAATTGATTTTAATTAAAATAATGAGGTAATATTAATTTATTGGGAAATAGGAAGCAACTATTTGCTATCAAAATTTTCTTCATAGAATTAAATTCCTCTTCATTTTGGAAATTATTTTTTATCAGAGAAATTTAAGTGATTAGATAAACATATTCTGTTGCTTGCAAAATATTTGTAAATAGTTGGTGGATGGCCTTATTTATAGATAATTTCTTAACATGCAATGCACTATTATATAGAAGTAGGTGGCAGATGAACAGAATTTGATATCTACTGTTGACAACATAATAAGTAATGAATACTTCCTAACAATGTATGTAAGACATGATTCCCCCAGAACACATGAAAGATTGAAAATGGAACTTTACATTTTTTTAACCATTAAAGTTCATGTGACTCAAACTTTTTGAGGAATTGATATTCTATTGTTGAACAAAGAAATTACACTAGCTATACATTTTTTTTTAAATAGAGGTTTAAGGTCAAGTCCATACATTCCAGAGCAGGGCACACAGTGAGGCAAATGTATCTAGAATCTTAGATGTCCTAACTTTCTTCAAATCCATACACAGTATTCTACACATGAAAGAACCATGAAAATCATCTGAGTATTTGCCTAAATAAGCTAAGGCCATAGAGCATCAGCAGATTCAGTAGATTAAGCTTGCAGGAGAAAATTGTTGGGATTCATTTCACTAGATCCCTATGAAAAAGAATATTTGTGTGTGTGTGTGTGTGTGTGTGTGTGTGTTTGAGAGAGAGGGGCGGGGAGAGAGAGAGAGCATGAACATACATGGGTACTACAGGGTCTCTTGCCACTATAAATGAATTCCAGATACATGCTCCATTTTGTGTGTTTGGCTTTATTTGATAGTAGGGAATCAAACCTGTGACAAAAGACTTTGAAAACAAGTGCTTTTAACTGCTGAGCCATATCTCTAGCATCCCCTTTTTTGTCTTAAATTCTCCCAGAAACCTATATCTCTTACAAGGTTGATTTGAACCTTTGAGGGTTTTTCCAGCTATGGGATAATATGTCATATGTAGTGACATATATAAAATGTTTATTTAAGGATCAGAGTTTGGAGCTGGAAAATGGCTCAGCGGGTAAGAGCACTCACATCAAACATGAGGACTTGAGAATAATTCTGGGCGGGGGGGGGCAGTAAGGCTTTGTGCCTCAGGGGAATAAATCAGAAAAGAGCTGGAGGAGGCCACTTGTATCTTCCTCTGGCTTCTTCACATATATATAAGGGGTGTGCACAAGCGCACCTGCAAATGTAGACACACACATGCATGCATGCACACACACATCACATATTGCACACACATGTACAAAGACAAAATACACATGTATAGGTGGTAAATATTTAGTTTGAGAAATCCTCCACATATACAGTTCAACTTTATTGGCTAGAAAAGAGGAGAATGCATATCCATGGCATGTGGGGTTCAGTTATCTTCCCAAATTAAAATTTGCAAAGGATGAATATAGAATTACCAATGGACTCAGTTATTCCCTTACTGGGCATTTACTGTAAAAGCTCCATAACTCAGTTGAGAATATTTGCTCAACCATGTTTATAGATACTCAATTCATAATAGGTAGGAACTAGAATCAACACAGGTTCCCATCATTGGACAAATGGCTAACCAAGATGTGGTATATCTACACGATGGGATTTTACTCAGCAGTAGGGAAAAAACAACACAATGAAGTTCGCAGAACAATGGTGGAAATTGGAACAGTTCATACTCAGTGAACTCACACAACCACAGAGAAACAATCACCATATGGTCTCACTCTTCTGCGGTTCCTAACTTGGATCAAGTTGAGTTGCTGACATACCTGATAGTCATCTCGAGGCCTGGACAATAGTGAGGGGAGTGTTTGAGGGGAAGGGAAGGATGGAGGGAGACACAAACTGAACCCAAATGGAACTGGTGCCATAGAATTCTATATCCTGGAAGATAGACTAAAAGGTTTGAACCCTCAACAGGACATTATGGGGAGCATGTGAATCAAAGGGCTTTGGAGAGGGTGACATGAAGCCTAACATTAGATTTCTCCTCTTTCTCTTTCTTCTTCTTTTCATTTCCCTTGGTGCTGGCCTGTAACTCCCAGTTAGAGAACATGGTTAAAACCCAAAATGAGCTGTTGATCCTAGAGACCTAGGAGGTCTCCCAAAACTAGACAGACTTCAGTCAGAGCACTTGATAACCCCCCAGAGGTTAATGCCAAGACCCTACTGCTGAAGACACCACATGCTGTCAGCACAGAACATGGAGTGACCTGGCTGGAATTTGGAGGAGAGCAAGTCCCCAGACACTTAGCTCATCTCATGCCGGAAGGTGCTACATGAGCTACCCACGAAAGCGGCCAACATCTGTCCAAGCTACTCTAAATCTTAGGGACTCAGAAGCAAACAACCTGACATGATGCTCATAGGGCAACTATGGCATACAGCCATGGTGGGTAAACAACTGCTCTTGGATTAGCTAACAGATCCACTCAGTGAAAAGGAAGCCATATTTGGAACTGGAAAACAAATCAGAATCATATTCAGATAATTATTTTGCTTTCCAATATCAAGCTCCCACTAATCTTGGTCTATATCTACACCCATTAAATTCTCTCTATATTAATAATGGTTATCCCATTTAACCTGTGCTGACTTCACTCTCCATTGGAGAATCTGCGTCTCTTTTTCAGATGGGAACAGGACCTGAGGAGATAAATGATACAGTGTACTCCCCCTCAGCCCCAGCTGAAACCTCAGAGGAATTGGGGAAGTGAGCAAGAGTGCTGCTTTCTTGGTGAACCTGATAATCAGCACAAGGATGAAGAAAATAGACACTGAGGACACTCAACACTTACCAAAGCAGAGATCCAGAAGCCCCTAATGAACCCATCACTGAAGTAGACTTAAAATGCACCTATCATAGCTCAGTGAATTTTGTGGAAGAGGGGGCAGAAAGATTATTAGAGCTACCAGTTGGGACAATATGCACAGAGATATTGTCTCTCCCCCATAACTGAATGCTGCCCCCCAGAATGCATGACCCACAATCCCCATGGGGATGCCCTGCATCTCCAATGAGGAGGGCTCCTTTGGAAAACAGGCAGGGATGAGGGAAAGGATGGTATCAAGATGTGGTGTTTACATACTATGTCTACAGCTAATAAAATTAATTTTAAAAATTGTATAATATGCCGAGTCCATATTACTTATTAGTTTCATGTTAATTGCTGTATACAGACAAACTAAATCTACATACAAATCACTAAGGGTATATTACCCACCCACCTCCACATATACACACTGCATATTTCAAAAATTACTCTGTCATTTTCTAAATAATGACTGAAATTGTGTTGCTTCTGCTTTGCATATATTAAAATATATTAAATGTAACCTAAAATAAATACCCATAGTATTCCTAGAAGTATTTTAAGATCCAATATGGTAATATGATATTCATTTTTTTATATTCAAGTTGCCTGGGTCACAATGCCCTGCCATTATTGTGAATATCTGAGAAAGTATTTTCTAAATGATCTTAACATTTAGATAGTGCATTTAGCTATTTGGAGATGTGCATCAGTGGCTAAACTCTTGGCTTGCACTCAGTCACTAGTACCATAAAATGAAAGAAAACAGTGGATTTAAATAAAAGTGTATTTTACTCTGAGGTGAGCCTCATCCAATCAGGCAACACCTTGATAGAGCAATGCACTCGTGCACTGAGCAGGCAATAATTTTACCAAACTGCAATTCTTCTCTAGATCTTCAGCCTGTAGTAAAAAAAAATAAATTTGATAATTCTATATAATTCCAAGAACTATTTATAAGCAATTATTTAAATAATCTTTATAAAGTTGTCATTTTAAAAATATTGTATTTATTTATGTTCAAGGAGTGAGAGAAAGGGAGAGAGAGAGAGAGAGAGAGAGAGAGAGAGAGAGAGAGAGAGGGAAAAGGAGATGGGCATGCCAGGTCTCTTTCCACTGTAATTCAACTCTAGATGAATGTGTCACTTCGTGCATTTAGTTTTATACCATACTGGAGAATCAAAGGCAGGTTATCAGCCATTGGAAAGCAAGTATCTTTAACCACTGAGCTCTACAAATAATTTCCTTTATAGCTGTTTAGTTTGGCTGATTAGACAGAACTGATAAAATGAATCTTTCTTTCTCTCTTTCTCTCTCTCTCTCTCTCTCTCTCTCTCTCTCTCTCTCTCTCTCTCTCACACACACACACACACACACACACACACACGCACACACACCACTAGACAAATATATCTCAGGTCATAAGAAGGAACTTTCTAAAGTTGACCATGGTTTGCGACTTTTTGGATAATTTATTGTTTCTTTGTCTCATTAGTTTTCCTAGTCTTTTGATCTTTGCTTCTTTTCATCATCTGATTCGTTATTAGAAATTGAATATCACAGGTTTTGGGGGTATAGCTCAGGGGTAGAGCATTTGACTGCAAAGTTACTTTAACCAGATTAGTAAAACAAGAAACTTAGGTATCATGTCAGACATGAGTAATGCCTTATAAATTTATTCTCCTTTTCCTCTCTAACTAAAAACAAATGTATCATATAAAATTAAGTTAGAGCTCATTATAAAATTTGGTACTGAACAGAAGGAAGAGAAGTCTGAGTTTATATGCACATTGATAAAATCAGACCCATCACCTCAATAACAAAACCTTTATTCTTGCATATTGTTGTAAGAATCTCAACAAAATACATTGCATAACCATGGTTTGAATAGTAGTTACTTCCTCCACATTTATTGAAATGATACATGAATTCTAGCACTGCTGAAATGATGTTTATGGAAAATAAAAATGAATTAAAATTCTTTTTATTTTCTTATATTTTATTGCTTCTATATTTTACACATAAGATGGTTCAAAGCCTGAACCAAGGAAAGATATGTGTGATGTCATGCATTTTAGGAATCTGGATCATGAGGTCATTATGTGAGTCCAACTAAGATAATCTGTACTTTGGTGGATGAAATTTAAAGACTAAACTCTTTCTGAGAAACTGAAAGTTTAGGCAGAATATCAGGTGAGTTCTTCCTGGGAAAACCTGTAAATCCCTGATTGACTATGCTGTTTTTAAAAGTATTCTTTTAGAGGTGTGTTATTTTGGCTTTTACAACAAAAAGCAAGAGTCCATTGACATATTTCATTCCTCCTAGAATTAAAAGAAGAAAGGAAACTCATGGTCTACAAAGATATAGAGCTTCCAGTGTGGGGAGAAAACAAGAAGAAGAAGAGAGAGAGATATGCATATTTGTGTGTTATCAGACCATTGGAAGCAGCTGACTTAAATTAGGAAAGTCAAGCTCTCGTAGCAAAATGTCACCAAAGCCTGGGCTTGAGAGAGAGTGTCACTTTTACAAATGGGAGTGAATATGCCATGAGAATTATTTAGGATACCAACATACTGTCTTGTCCCATTCCATCCAGAAAAAACATCTGTGGTTTATTCACCAGAAAAAGTGGAACAGACAGCATCTGCAGTTGTTGAGCTTTGGGTGGATACTGCTATCATCCAGTATCATGGATGCTGGAAATGAGTGTCAATGGTATTGCTTGTCCTCCTATGGTCTCCCTTTCCTTATTCTGTTTCATATACATTGTGGAGCAATGTCTCAATGTGCTGCAATAGACACAGGAAAGCTAACTTGAGTCACATTTTTGGTTAATTCATTTGGTAGAGAAATAATAATTTGAAAGATCTACCATAACAAAGACTATTCCAAGAATATAAGTGAGATGATCTCATTTTTGTCATAACAACTAAATGTAACACAAATTACTGTTTCTGGAACAGATGGGCACAGAGAAGGTAAAGGCCCCCCAATTGCAAAGGCTGGTATTTTATTCAGTGCAACTGGATCCTCAGCCTTTATGTTCAAAAACTGTATCTTCCTGCCCCATAGGAAAAATAATCCCTAAAATCAAATAGGACTAAAACCCAACACAACAAAAAGTTTAATAATTAATTGACTCTTGAAAAAAAAGCCAGATTCTCCAAAGGAGACTGAGGTCAGAATAGATTTGATGAGATAAGCGTCGTTAATGAAAACATTTAGGTGGGTATAGACTCTCTTTTGGCTAGTCTAGTGGTAGCTTCCTTTTGGAGGCCATGATTATTCTCCATATAAATCTGGCCCAATTCCAAGTTCCTGCCAAAGAGGGTTCCTTTCAACTGGGCAATATCATGGCCAATCAGAAAGCCATTGGTTATCTACCGAGACTAAGAGCCATCATTACACAGGTGTTTGTGTCCATATTGCTTTATATATATATATAACAGTGTCCCCTATTAGCATACAAGGTAATTGGCTATTTTTCCTCATCAGAAGACAGCTATATTGAGGAGTCAAACCATCTCTCATGCATCAGGCAAGGCCCAAGTGAAGCCACAGAGGAATTGGTGAGATGAGCAATAGTACTACTTCGATAGAGAACCTGGCAACCAGTGCCAGAATGATGGAGACAGACCCAGAAGATACTCAAAATGCACCAAAGAAGAAATCCAGAAACTTCTGAGAGTACAGCATGGAAGTAGACTTAAAACACATCCACCACAGCTCAGGGAATTTTGTGGAAGAGGTGGGAGAAAACTTATAAGAGACAGAGTGTGGAAGGGAATGTCCTGAAGCACTGCTCCCTGTATCCTATAAAATGACTGATGCTCTCACATCTATAACCCACAAACCTGGGGGGAATACCAGCAATCTCACTGAGGAGGGTGCTCAGCAGAATGGGGGCAGGGAGGAAGATAATGATGGTACTAACATATGATGTTTGCATATAATTTTCTACTTAATAAATTTTAACTTAATAAGTTTCTTACAAGATAAATTTATATGCATGGATAAAAAGGCCTTTCTGTATTAGAGAAAAACTGCAACTATTCGTGGCTGCTGTATAGTACACCTGTAATCACAGTACTATGAACTAGGAGGCAGGAGGATTACATGTTTGGTTGTAGCGTGAGCTGGAAAGTGAGACTGGCCTCATTAAACAAAACAAAATTAATTTACAATTGAATTGAAATAATGCTCTTCTAGTGAAAAGATGCATAACCCATATACCTCAACAAGGAGGGGCCATGTTGAGGAGGGAAGACAGGGAAGAGGCTAACAATGGTACCAACTTGACTGTATTCACTGAGTACAAAACTAATTAATAAAAACTTAAAATTAAAATTTAAAAAAATCATGTTTGTTTCTCTCTTCCATAGGAGTGCTTACTTTGTAATAATTTGTGCACTTTAAAAATATGTGGATAGTCCTCAAAAAGTTTTAATATGTAATGCTAATGATAACAATATAAAAATGTTTTTGTGGACAAAAGAGTGTTTTATCTCCACCTCATACAATATCTATTTTTGTTTCTTTACCATCTTTGATAGCTCATTGAAATTGTAGAAGGTGAGGTTTAGGGAAAAATAATAAAGACTTTCTGGTACAAAACCAGGCACATGAAATGATGAAAGTAAGCAAAGATGCTAATGAGCATACTAGGAATGTCTTAGTTTTCCTTCAAAACTTTAGGAACTTTTAAAGTTGTGTACCTATTTTTCATAAAAATTCAATACTTTCATACTTTATCTTTGTGCAACATTTGATGTACTACTAAAAATAGTCACTCCAAAGTGATAAAACTGTCTGTGAATGTTACCTGTGTCTTAAGCTGTGAACTTCTATATGTTGTATTAAATTGTTTTTAACGTGGATAGTTAGAGTTTTGAATTCTGAGATCATGGAATATTAGTACTTCCATAATATTATCACTTAGAATGCTCATAATAACTATGAAAATGAATTGGAGTCTTATTTCTGAAACATATATTTGCTATATTACTAATAAGACTAGCAAACTTAAATGAAGCTCTAGCATCAGCTTACAGTGGCAACATCAAGTGTTTTAAACTTTCCATTCACATGCTAACCAGTGAAGTCGCGGCAGTGCATGCAATGACTCAAGAAGTTTTCTGGTTACACAAAGTGGTATGTGTGATGAAACTGATGAACTGGTCAGTTGTCACGTGCTTTTGAAATCTAAACATGCTTCTGTGATGCTGCGCATGGAGAAATTTCCAAAACCGAGAACCATTTTGTGTAACTTCCAGAAACATCTCTCTGTAACACCTTCTTAACTCTGATTTCCTAATCACTATGCAGGAGATTTCCCTGTCTAATTAAAAGACTGGTGCAGTGATGAAGATAAAGAATACAGAGCAGGCCTGCCAGCTAATCTACAAGCCAAACACATGAGCGGCTTGTCAGGAGTAAGGGCATATTTTATCGACAGCTGTGTCCAATAAGGATGAGTTATGCAGTAAACATGTAATATTAATGCATGTCTACCACAATTGTTACTGTTTTCGTTATCTGAGTAATATAATTAATACAGCCACTCATCAAAGTTCCTTTTTAAATGGCAGAAGATTTGAAGAATAACATTCATTTTCAATGGAAATGTAATGCTCAGTGTAGTAAGTGAAAATTTATAAATCTAATAAAGTAAATGTATAGTTAATCAAGTTAACTATTATGTTTATTAGTTTGATGCTGTTCTAAATATATGAACTAGACACAATATTAATTAGATATATATGAGCAAGAGACAGAATTGACATAATAATTATCATTATTGTGGAACAAATTGATGGTTCAACACACAAATGGAAATTTAGCAGTAATTTACAAATGACTTACACATCTGGTAATGGAAGGGCTCAATCTTCAAAGCCAAATTACTCTACCCTTGCTAGCAAAACAATAGTTTCTTTATAGATCATAATTTTCCTTATACTAGCAAGTAAAACGAAAGTGTCAGAGAAGAAGAGGGAGTGAGGGAAAAGACCTGAAGAAAGAAAGAGAGAGCAAGAAAGAAAGAGAAAGAATAGAATCAAACTAATGTAGTGCTTTGGTGTGCATAAAAAAGATATGTGTAGAGTAAGTGGAACATAGTAAGCTTTCAATAAATGTAGTTTTCTAGTCCAGTATAGAAAACATACTATTAATTCCAAATTATCCAAGCAGAATGAGAATAATTAACACTTTCAATACTTTTTGGAGTGCATTTAAGGTCTTTCCTACTTAGATTAATAATTTCAATAACACTCCATTGCATTTCTAATAGTGCACAGGTCTATAAAAGATGGAAGTAATGATGCAATAAAGTAAACGTGTAAGCACAGAGTAAATATATATATTGTCTGTATCTATGCTAATGACTGTATGTTTACATCTATATTTGTCTGTATAAGCCTATTTCTGTGTGCATGTATGTGCAAAAATTAATTGTATGCATTCTCCTTACTGCAAGTAAAAGAATATATGTACCATAATTTGAAAAGAAAATGTTTTAACAAACTAAACAACCTCAATAATGCAATTGCTATGCAAAGGCTATGATAGGTATTAGACAAAAAAAAAAAAAAAATTAGGGTCAGTGAAGATATCTCAGTAGGTATAGGACTTACTATGCAGTTACATGGACCCTAGTTTGGTCATTAGGGTCCATGTAAAAGCTGGGTACAGTGGAGTACCAGCAATCCCAAGTGGGGATATGAAGACAAGGGAATACGGGGCTTGTTGGATGCTGATTCTGCTAATCAGTGTGCTCCAGGCTCAGTGACAGGCCCTATTTCTCAAAACAAGGTGAAAAGCAATTGAAGGAAGTATATGTTGATACATCTGGCCTCCATACACCTTCACCAACACAAACACAATCATGAACATCACACACAAATGTACAAACAGAAAAGAAAGTGTTTGCAAATACTAGCTAAAGACTAGCTAAAAGTACCTATTATTGAAATCATTTTCCTTGAATGTGTCACCAAGAAAATAACAACAAAGTGGGCATTACTGTAGCTGATTCAAGCTTGCTTCATCGATTTCTTTATCAAATGGGTCTTGGCTACATGTTTTTCTTTTAATTTTTTAAAAAATTTATTATTATTACTTATTTGAGAGAGAAAGAGGAAGAGAGAGTGAGAGAGAGAGAGAGAGAGAGAGAGAGAGAGAGAGGAGAGAGAAGAGAAAATAGCCATGCCAGGACCTCCAACCAGTACAAATGAACTCCAGAGATATGTGAAAACATGTGCATCTCACTTTCTTGGGTCCTGGGGAACTGAACCTGGGTCCTTTGGATAAGCAGACATGTATCTTAACTGCTAAGCCATGTCTCTAGTCCCACTTTTAATAATTTCTAAGAAGTTACTACACTGAATTAGATTTTGGACACATTTTACTTATATGACCTACCTGATTATGAGATACAATGTATAAAGCACAAAGTGATTTGGTACATTAGAATTAGGAGTTTCATCTCTCATAAACAAACCAATATTAATTTTCAATGTTCAATTTTTCTGACAAAGTTTTAACAAAACATTGAATTTTATGATTAAACTGCCAAATGCATATATATATATTTTTTTTCTGTTTTCCAGAGGATAAATTTTTCCTACTAGAAACAAATAGTGGCTTGGAGAGATGGCTTAGCAGTTAAGCACTTGCCTGTGAAGCCTAAGGACCCTGGTTTGAGGCTCAAATCCCCAGGACCCACATTAGACCGATGCACAAGAGGGGGCATGCATCTGGAGTTTGTTTGCAGTGGCTGGAGGACCTGGCATGCCCATTCTCTCTCTCTCTTTCTCCCTCTCTCTCTCTGCCTCATTCTATATGTCGTTCTCAAAAAAATAAACAAAATAATTTTAAAAAAGCAAATAGAACATTAAAAATATTACAAGAGGCAGAAGGAATAAGAATGTTTCTTAAATTAGATATGGGATGTTCCAAGGTCTTTTGTTTACCATAAAAATGTGAATATTCCAAAGGAAACATAATGTTAGAAAATGCAAATAACTAGGTGATTTAAGCAGTTTAATATCTTGGTTTCTGTGTATTATTTGGAGTATTTGGATTATTTGGGGTGAGTTTTCTAAAAAAAAATTGCTTAGTTTTCTTTAGTAATGTGTTCTTAGGGAAGATGGCAGCCAGTGTCACTCAAAATTAATTTATCAAGTTTTGGTTATGAGAATTGAGAAAGACTAAAGTGAATTACTTCCAAGTCTTGAACTTAATACTTACATGTTATGTTTCCTAAGCTTCTTTTCACTTCCTACAGATGAATTAAACAGAATGCATGGAGAATCCAGTGTCCTGGAATGGAGCTGTGAGGGAGACAGATGGCACCTAAGACACTTGAGTGATGTGTGTCTGAGCCCACCCTTTATTGCCTGGGATGCTCACTAGCTTCCATACTAGTGTGTGAGACAGACATAACTCTTTTATTTAACCTCCTTTGTAATACATTATCTATATCTATATCTATCTCTTTATGTTGCTAGGACAAAACACCTGACCAAAGTAGCTGACAGTGATACTAATCCTCTGTTATACCATCACTACACTGTCACAGCAGGTGGAAATAGAAACAAAAGAATGAGATGAATTCTGGCCAGGAGAAAGCTGATACATAATAGCTCAAAGCCTGCTTCCAGAACATACAAAACTCCTTCAAGGCTGCACCTCCCAAATTGCTTCCAGCTGGTACCAACCATTCAAAAGACATGAGTTTATAGGGAACATTTGAATCAAACCATGACAATGTATACACATTATTTAATATACATACAATATCCCTATATTTTGGCCTAAACTAAAAGGTCAAGATTTCAGAACTGTTTTTTTTTTTTTCTCATTGATTTCAAATATTGATATCTTATAATATACCATGGGCTTCTATCTCAATGAGAACTTCAACTCTTCAAATCAGCGCCCATCCAATAGCTTATTTTTTTTCCTTAACTGAAGATGAATTTATCCCTTTATCTTCATTATGTATTCCCTAGAAATTCCAAGTTTCTGCACATTCTACAATAATCACATATGTGTCACATCCAGTACTGTGTGAGTTCTCACTGCTTTTATGTGGCTTAAAATTGAGACCACCCTTGAATACTATTTGTAAATGATAGGCCTGCCTACACAAATCTACTCTTTTCTGCTACTTTCCACATGTGTTCATGTTGGTCATATTTTTATCAGATTATGTTCTTATGTTCTCTATCCCCCACCCCCAATTCACTGAGGATCCTTTTCAGTGGGGTCATCAATGAACCAGTAAGTCCCTGTGTGGGACACAATGCCTCAGGATACCCCTCACCCTGTGGCTCTTACAATCCTTATGAGAACCTTTTCTGCAATGATCCCTGAAAATTGATGAATGTATTATAAGACTCCTTTAGCATTTAACTCTGTACATCCTCTTAATTTACTGCACTGCTGAGTTTTGAGTCTCCTCAGTGTCTACCACCAGCTCACTGAGGAGGCTTTCAGGCTAGCATCAGGTTAAGAGTAAGAGCAGTGTTGTTGTTTAATCCAATAGAAATGGGTTATATCTCACCATAAGCTGTTAGTCAGCAAGGTAGATGAGGCCCCTAGAACAATGCAGCCCATTGTCAAAGCACTTGTTTACCCACTAGATCTACATGATGAGACCCTAATTTGCAGGCTATGCTGGAACTGAGAAAGAAGCCAATTACCTGCAGGCCAGCCTTCATAGTGCTGGAAAGTGCCTATGCCAAGATGATGGTCATCAATGCTCCAGTTTTTAAGCTTACTAATACTGGCTTGCGACATTTCTTAATAAAAAGGCTTCATTGTATCTTGTCAACATAGCAGAACATAGGCACATGAGAATTTAGTTGATACATCAGTCAAAGAAAAAACTTTCACCCCAACACATATGCTGTGACAATCTTTTGCACATAACATTTAGAGAATTCTAGAACAGCATTGCAAATGGCAGTTATTCACACTCTTGGCTGCAGGAGGCCAATTCTCTGCTGGATCAAAAGTTAAGTTACTTCCAAGAGAGAGTGTGAAAGAAAAGTAAAAGCAATTTCTATTTTTTTTTTTTTCTTCTGAGCTCTAGGAATTCACATTTTCCATGAGAGCCTGAAAACTTTCTTCATCAAAGCAGAAAATCAAATTTGGAGAAAAATGTTGGGATAGAAAGAAACTGTAAGAAAACAACAAAAATTCTGTTTCAAAACTTAGTCACGTCTTAAGCATTTTATTAGAAATATTTTTTTTTCTATTTATATCTCATGTTAAACGTTTATTTTACCTTTGTCTATACAAGTAAAGAATAATGGTTGTCAGTGAGATGAAAACTGTTTTATGCATGAGGTTGGCTGGCATGGGTCTGTACAGACAACCTTGTTTTGATGAATGCTGGTTGTACTCAAAAATATTACTAACACTTCTACTAGAAATAATGTTCAAAGATTTTTTTTTTGTGACCCATGTTTTATTTTTCTAGTTCTTCTAAAAATACTTTCATATGGTATATTTTTTCTTCCAAAATTTATGTTCTGCTTATTTAATATTAAAATAATTTGGAAAAATCTCCTCTTAAAATTAACCTTAGATGAAATTATAACCCTAAAATGACAAAAATGTATAAAATTGGGGAAGATAAATTTAGTATGAAATTACTGAAAGCCTTCATTAAGCCTTAATATATGCTGTCAGCTTTAAACTAAATAATAGATGAGATTTTAACATAATCAGAAGAAAATGCTGCTACCTGCCTATGCTGCTGTCACAATGAAATTGACAAGATAATTTTGAAAATAAGGCCTTCTCCAAGTCCCTTCATGGATCTGACAAGCACATGTATTTAGAGTTATATCTGTTCATACATAAATGATTTATCCACAAAGATATAAAATAAGAGGGGGGAAGAGGGAATACATTTTGCTGTAGAAAAAGTGGTATTGCTTGCTTTCATAACTAAACACAGCTAATTTTTATGTTAGCCTCTCTTTGCTTCCAGAAAAATTTCCATTGTTCATTCTCTCTATAGTGGCTTTCAAATAATCTTTATCTAGTTAGATAACTTCCAAGTAATTGACAAAGACAGGACCATATTTGTACGTTACCCTGAAATAGGGTGTCCATTTGGCTTGTTAAAGTCTTCCTTTTTTATTAATATATGCAGTAGCTGATATTAGAAAGCATCTCAGTAGCTCTTTAGCTGTTTGGAAAGTTTACAAAATAAAATATATGGTACATATAATCTCCATCAGTATGAATTACACAAAGCTAAAATTTATGCTCAGTACATTCTAATGTTTCTTTTCATCCTACTATATTTAAAATTTCCAACAATTTTACTTTTTTATTGGTGTATATAATACTTATAGACTAGTGAATTTACTTGGAACATTAAAATCAGAGTTGATGGACTAATACTATGAATGAAAAGTTTTTTGGTTATGTATTATATGTGATATTTCACTTACTAATTACACATTAATTACTTCAATAATAAAAATAAGTCCACAGCATGCCTAGATGGTAGTGGTGATTAATAAAAATTACTGTATCTTAAATCAGAGTTATAAGTCCTTTGAATAGTATAATGCAAAATCATGTTCCATCTTTTATGTGACAAAGTTTGATTAGCTTGCTAAAATTACATATATAGAACCATCAGCTTTCAGAGCTAGTTAGTCATTTGTCAGTGTAACATGCTTGTGAGGAAAGCAGAATGCTTCTTTATGACCTCAGAATGTAGCACAATAAAATACTGCACTTAGGTTTGACATTATTTTTTATATTAAAAACTTCAAATTATAACTCATATATTATTTAAATTTTAAATAGTATATTATATGGCATGGTAAAAATAATAACATTTTGTATAAACACTATTGCTTAACCATAGGGAAAATGGTTTCTTTTATTGTTCCATCTGTCTAAAAATGGGATAGGAAAGAAACAGCAGGGAGAAGCTCATGAAGTCACCTGAAAGCTAAGTACAATAGACAGGTCACATTTTTGAATCATCGACTTTGATGTGTCTTTACTTCTGTATTACAAATCATGTCATATTCAGAGAGTTTAAACTTTGAGGGATCTATTGAGCACTGTCCCTGGTCTTCAAGAAGCCTGAATTTCCAATGAGACACACAGACTTTTTTGTGCTTTTCATTAAATCTCTTCAAGCAAAAGTTCAAGATGGGTAGGGAAAAAGCAAGCTGTATGAGCTTGATTGAAAGGAATCATTTTAGGATCTGAATAGCAACATAACGATCAGTTTTTTAAATAAAATAATATTCGATTCTATCTCTATTTTATACTTATAAAAATAACTAGATAGCTTAATATATTCAATTACAAATAATTAAAAACTTAAGTTTATAGATCTCATTGCTCATCAAAATTATCTGAGTTTCATACCCACAACATTCTTTTTAAATATCCAACAATTTTACTTTATTATTATTATTTTTTTTACTGGTGTATGTAATACTTATAGAATAGGGGATTTACTTGGAACATTAAAATCAGAGTTGATGGAATAACATTATGAATGAAAAGTTGTTTCATTATGTATTATATGTGATATAAAGTGAAGTTTTATGCCTCAGTGGTCATACTGTGTTCTAGTATTGCATATTGATCATGGAAGGATTGAAAGGCAGTGTACTTTCTACCAAAGTTAGAGCAAGGTTTAATTTTGTAGCAAATCTTATACTCCCAATAATACTAAGCCTATAATCATGGCATGGTAAAACATTTGAGAGAAAAGCAAACACAAAATATATTGAATTTTGTGAGTCTTACAAAATTCTTCAAAATTTTTCTAGGAGTTATATAAAAATAGCTAAAATGATGACTGGAGAGATTGCTCAATGATTAGCATGGTTGCCTGCAAAGCATGAGGAACAGAGTTCAACTCCCCAGTACCCTCGTAACGCAAGATGCACAAAAGTGGCACATGTGTTTTGACTTGGTTTGCAGTGGCTATAGGCCCTGGCATCCATTCTCTCTTTCTCTGTCTCTCTCACAGTCTCTGCTTGCAAATAAATTTTAGAGAAAGAGATTAGAATGAGTAGAATAATACTGATGTTTTATTTTTACTGTACTATTTAGCTCTCTATAAAAATTACTTCCTATATCATTTGAAAAACAAAATTGTATACATAGTCTCACCAAAAAGCATATATACAATAAGGAACATGATTACTATAGTAGCTAGGCTCATGTTGCTAGGATGAACCTCCAGAGCAGACGTAGTTTATAGGAGGAGGAAGGGAATTTATTTGAAGCTTAGATACAGGAGAAGTTCTATTATGGCAGAAGGAGCTGGCCCACTTTCCCAGGTCCATGCCCAAAGAGAAAATACCCCACCAACATACCCACAAGCACACTTCAGGAATGTAGGCATAACTCTGGCACTTTGATACCTTTATGCTAGAATTCAAAATCCACCCCCACACCTTAGGGATGGACCCTAGAATCCATCCACAGTGACACATCTTTCATCCAGGTGGCTGGAGATCTAAATTATAAGCTTTAATAAACTCCTGAATCTATACGGGGATATCCATTCAAACCATCACAATTACATGTACTTTTATTTCATACACAAGTGTGTAATAATCAATACACATTTTAACAATAGGTAATTAATTAGAACTCCTTTATATTAAAGAGCCAAAAAGACACTAGGAAAATATGACCCACAGGTCTCATACTCCAGTTCGTGCTGGACAGCATTTATTCTTAATAAGCACTAACTCATGAGTTGATTTCTTGACCAAATATAACTAAGATACTGGACATACTTCTGATAAGATATATAACTTGCTCAAGTGATGCATATTCATAATCCCTTCCCAACACAGTTAGAGCATATGAGAAATGCTTATCTGAGAGTGTGTTCCACTAAAAGGTGATTAGCCATCAATAGGGAAATACTACTATACTATATCCAGAACTTGTTTCACACTCACAAGTCCTATGAAACTTCTTTATGTTCTGTGATAAACCACCACTTTCAGGATGTGTGTGTGTGTGTGTGTGTGTGTGTGTGTATGTGTTTATGTATATATATATATATATATATATATATATATATATATATGTATATATATATATATATATATGCATATATACATATATACATATGTATGTATATGTATATACATATGTATGTATATATATATATTAATCTTAAAGTTAAGTTAAACTTTCTATGCTCAATATTCTAAGAGTCTGTATGTGTTATATATAATCTTCCAAAATTCTGCTATTTCTTTACTATATATATTTTTACAGGGAAAACTGAGGGATAATATGGAGAAAGTTGTCTATATATTATAGCTGATGATCCATCCCAAACCTGTAAGTACAAGTATGCACTATACTTAATAGTTAAAAGCTATAATTTCCAGTAATGTGGTAATATTATATTTTAAAAATAGAAAATATGTGCATGATATAATGTGTTTTAATAGGTATATACAACAGTTGCTTTGGAGAATGTTCACTGGTTACTACAAGTAACACAACTTCATGCTAATGTTTGTGGAGTTTTTATCTTTTTGTAATCACAAATTGTATTTTCAGCTACTTCTAACCTGAAACATTTTGTACTACAGTTTGTTGAAAGGATCTTTCTGAAATATTATTCTTGAAGTTATTGACATGTTAATATTACATTTTTTTCTATCTTTAAAGTCCAGGTGCTGAAATGTTTATACTAATTTATAGTTTGTAGTAAAGTTGTTGAAGTCATTGTGGATAACTCCTAAAAAAACATCCACATAAGACCCATAATGGAATAAGTCAAGTATGTACTTAATGGATGTATGCCATACCAACTCCATTTGTCAGTAACATTTCTGGGAAACTTAGGCTATATTATTAGGATGTGCCTCAAGAAATATATTACAGAACTGCCATGGTCTTGGAGTAGAGTTAGAAATGTGGTTTTGTCAGATCGCTCTGGGTCCTGGGGATGAAAGCTACTAGAGTTAAATTCACATGAGGCTGATTCATAAGCCTGAATGCCAGTGTTTTAAATTATATTGGAAAGATATTTTAGGGCTTGACAACTGGGACAACTCTTTGGCAAGGGCATACCCTGCTGGGTAGGTAGGTTCTTTTAGGAGACAAAATTATAGATTCGATGTTCCTCTTGAGAGCACAGAATTAGAACAAAGGGAGTTGAATAGTCTTAAGGGATCATTTATCAGACAGTGGTAACCTGATTAATTGCTCCTCCTTACAGTTCTGCTGATGTTTCTATCCAAATAATTGGGCCAAGGTACTGTGGAATCAAAGTACCTTTCCGCAGCTCAGTTCACACAAGGAAATTCCAGACATCTGGATGGCACTGTGTCTCTGTGGCTACTATAATGTCCAACTTGGTTACATATTTATCATATTTACTGATTCTAATAGTTTAGGGCACACAATTGGTTATTGATTAGATTTGAAGTAAGGAATCAAACTTTTTTTAAATTATTGTGAATTAATTTGTAGTATAAAATTTGTGATGTAGCAATATCCATGTATAACATTACCTAAAATGAAGTTGGCTATGTGAAGAATAGAGAATGAAAAGGTCTTATAAGTCTCAGGAACAAGGCAATAAGAATTTTTATTTGTTGTTATGACAATTAGAGATAGACGTAAAGAAAGAGGCCCAGAAATGTATAATTCTTCCTGGGTTGTAATGGCAGATTTTCCAGTCATGTACATTCTAGCTTCCATTTTTCCTCAGCATATAAAAAAATGAGTTACATTTTCATTAAACATGTGCAATATATAAAGTTATAGGAAAGAACACTTAAATGAGAAATAATTGCTGATGATTTTAAGGTGCTTCTTGCTGTTGTGTCTTAATATGATCCCTTTGTGTCTGTAGCTAAACTTGCTGACTTGTGTCTGAAATCTCGTAAAGATTACCCAGCAAAGTGTAATATTACAGGTTGTTGCATTGGCAGGATGAAGAAGAAACCATTTTATCTGTTATGCTGTTGTACCCTTCTTCCTCACAGAGTGGACCCCTCTTGCTGAAACTGGGTAAATGCTGCTTAGATATAAATTGAAAACCAGTGGGGGGTCTTGGGAAGTCTCTGCACTTCCTGCTCACTTATGCTGTGAGCTTTGCCTGCTCTGAAAATAAAGTTGACTAATTACAAAAACAAAATAGTCATTTACAGTGAATTCCTAAGTAAAAAGAAAACTACCTCCCCTTTGATTCCTCAGAAAACTCTCATTCTCAGTCAAGGAGGATGGTGGCCCTTCCTTTTTCAGTGCCAGCAATACATGTCTCTCTGCTTCCTACTTTCCTCGAGAAGGGACTCAGTGCTTTGCCTCTTCAAAATTGCAATCTATTCCACAAGAATATAAGAGTCTTTCTTCTGCCTCTAGTTCTCTTCAGTAAGGATAATTTCTTGTGTTTTTTATTTTACCATAACACAATTACCAAATATGAATGAAGCATAAAAAAAATAGCAGAAATAATATTTTTCCTTCCTTTCCATTACTTTCAAAGTAATGTGGAGGATGTTGGGCTGTTGATGCCATGTGTACACTCACCCAGAAACATTCACAGAACAGCAATTTAAAATACAAAAGGTGAGAGTTATGTCTTTTCTTACCTATATTCCTCTAAAGTGTTATCACTGCTTTTTTAACATTAAAATGATCAGAAAGGTAAAGCTAAACATAGATTTAAAGGTATTTATTTTAAAAATATATAAATAAAGAGTATTCCCATATCCTTTGTATCTCTGTCAAAAAACTCAAGATTTTCATGTCTTCTAAAACTTTGGTTATTTTTTGTAATGCAGGGCAGCATGAAAAATAGCTTTGGGGGGGGTCTTTCAATTATACATCAATAAATATGTCTGAGTGCAAAATCAATTATTAATTTATGTAAGCTGAAAAAACGGTATATTTTATAAAGTGGTTTTCTGCCTTTAGAGTGATTTATGTTTTTGGTAACAAATTAAACAGATAACACAATTTTTTTCTAGATCTCTAGTGTTCTACTATCTTGAGAACTGTTAGCTATGTATAAATTATTATTTTTAAATTAGTTGAAAAATCTGGGATGAAATATATATTTTAATATCGACATTAAACAGAAAAAAATCAGGTTGGACTTCTACTAAGCTATATTCTGTACCTTAATAGGATAACAGAACTAATGCAGTAGAATTGGAAGAAATATTTTCAACAATATTATGGCTTTCTAATATAAAGTCTAAAAATGTTTTATGTTTTGGTTAAGAAAATTTCTTTAAAATATGTATTTCTCTTGCAAATATAAAATAGAAATTCAGACTTGAAACAATGCAGAAGGGCCATGTTTAGTGGATGTGAAAACAAGCATCAAAGAAGGGAAAAATAGGAGTTCATCTTAATTCACACTACACAGACATGGCATCAGCAATCAAAACTGCATGCGGAGTTCAAACAAACTTGCTTTTTAATCTTTCTTCAAAAGGCAAATTAGTGAGTGACAATCAACTATGAATAACTGAAAATGAATCAGCAATAAAACAAGTGATATGCAATTAACCATTTGTGATTTTAACATAAGAAAAGAAAAAAATGTAAATTAAAGTATTGCACTTTTATTTGTAATAAATGTCTTAAATATAATTTCTTTTGGCATCTCGCTAGAGTCACACTAATTTAATACAACAAACTAAGGATTTAACTTTTCCTTTTGAATAGTACTCATTGTAGACATCATTTATTAGTCAGTTGACACTATTCATGTCTCTCTTTACTCCTTTTTGAGAGGGCCTCCCCTCCTCCATAGAAACAGAAAGGGCCACATAGCTCAAATCACAGTTGTTTCTAGCTGACAGAATTAGTATGTTGAAAAAAAAAAAATATATATATATATATATATATATATATATATATATATGAGAGGAGAAGAGAAATAACTTGTTCTCCATTTGTGTTTTAGACAGTGCTATGAGAAGCCAAATCACTTGAGATATCTGAAGCTATCTTGCTTTTGTAAGCTGATAATCTTGCCCCATTGCTGATTTTCATATCTCTTTCCTTGGATAACTCCTAAAAAGACTATAGAAAATAAACTTGGTATAGTAACACATGTCTGCAGTCCCACAACCTGAGAGGTAGACAAAGGAGTTTAGCAACAAGTTTGAGGACAGTTTGATCTACATTGCAAGCTCCAAGCCAGCCAGTGCTCCACAGGGAAACATCTCAAATCACAAATAAAGAAACAAATGAATAACAAAAACAAAAGCAGAAGAAGACAAGCAAACCAAAGAAAAGGAAAGGCTATGAAAAACACTTTCATACTACACTGTAGTCCTTGAGTGGAAGCAAAGAGGCAATGAGAGTAAAAATCAAATTGATCTTTTCCTTCATTCTGGAAAAGAATAGCAAAATGCAGGTCAATATGACCTTTTCTAATTCTCTATTTTCCAGCTCAGGTAGTATATAGATAACCACGGGAGATCAATACATATTTGTGGACTAAAAGAAGAAAATTTTTAGACTACTGTGCAGTAGATTGAGTCAGTTTTATTGTTGTTTTTGCAATAGAGTTTTCTTTCATGCAAAGATGTCCTTCCCATAGGCAGAGGAGTGGTGTGATACAAAATGATAAATGCATATTTTTCTAATCCCTATACTGTGAAAGGCATAGGGCTAGGCATTTCCAGGGAACAATGGATGAATTAGATCCAGTCTCTTCTAAAGATGAACATCTTTTAGCCAGAGTGGCAGAAAATCATTGTCACTAGAGATATTCAAAGTACTCTGAAAGAGAAAACAGATCCAAAACCAAAAGCAAAACAGGATTTGTATGCAAAGAGGATCATTAAGGGACAGTTGAGGCAAACCTGAAGAGAGGGTGACTCTCCAGGCCAGTGGGATTTTTGAGGAAAAGATGATTTTGTTTTTGAGTAACTTCACATTGTTCAGATTTCTTTATCCATTGAAAACATAAAGAGGACTATGGGAATGAGAGGAAAATCATTTGAGGTTTCAGGTTGAAAATCACCGAAGGTCAAGATTTCTTTTACAACTAGACACTTAATAAATATAAAAACGTTCCCTCAATCAGTTCAAATGTATATATAAAGAATTACAGGGCTGGAAAGATGGCTTAGTGGTTAAGTGCTTGCCTGTGAAGCCTAAGGACCCTGGTTCGAGGCTTGATTCCCCGGGACCTACATTAGCCAGAGGCACAAGGGGGTGCATGCATCTGGTGTTCATTTGCAGTGGCTGGAAGCCCTGACACGCCCATTTTTTCTCTCTCTCTCTCTCTATCTGCCTCTATCTCTCTCGGTCACCTTCACATAAATAAATAAAAATAAACAAAAAAAATTTAAAAAAGAATTTGAAACATTCATCCATAAAAATAAAAGTAATTCAAAAATCATCCTTCTCCATATTATAACCTATAATATAATACAGTAGGTTGTTCTCCTTCACCATTTCATTTTCTTCGATGAAAGTAACTCACAGTCAGTGGACATCTGAGAATACTAATGAAGTAACTCTAGGAGTAAACATGGTGTGTCCTTTTAGAAACATGATAAAACCTTGTACTACCCTACTTCTATGCACTGCATGAGCGAATCACTGCTTTGTCTGCTATATGCACGCTCGATAGACACTACCGCCCACTTAGTCACCCTGCAGCAAGACCCTGCTATCTGATTATCTGTTGTGATAACCCAGAACAGTAGTCAAGACTGAATTTTACTTACTAATAACAGTAAAGCAAGAGGACACTGATGGGAAATTTCTGTAACAAGATGCTTCTTTTAGTTACTAAAAGGTGAAATTAGAGTAGGATATTTTGATCATAGTCGCAAGTACTCTCTGTATATGCTTAACTTAAATTAGTTTAGTATTATTTGTTTACCATGCCTAATAGTCTATTAACATTTATCATGAGCAGATACAATTAAAAACCTAGTATAGGGCTGGAAAGATAGCTCCATAGTGAAGAACTCTTGCTGTGAAAGCATGAGGGCCTGAAGAGACCTGAGAGACCACCTAAGTTTGATTGCCAGGAACAACATAAAAATCAAACCACCCACCCCCCCACCCCCACCCCACACACAGGCAAAATAAAATAACAACATTAAAATATTGTTCATATTGGATTAAGAATCTGTTGGGAAACTTGAAATGCACTGGCTATGGATAGGCAGGGGATTGCAACATCTACTCATGGAATTCATTGTGAAGCTTGAATTAGATTTGTTCATAACTTTTTTTTGCTGAATTCACAGCTACTGTATGTTACATAAATAAGAGATAAAGTTGATGAGATTATATCTATATCTATCTATCTATCTATCTATCTATCTATCTATCTATCTATCTATCTATCATCTATCTATCTATCTATCTATCTATGTCATATATACATAACATATAGTTCCTAAAAATGATGATCATTATATTTGTATTTTCCAAAGAATTACATGCTACATTAGAGTGGACACAACATAGAATAATTGAGACATAATATAACCCTTTTCATTCATACTAAAACTCACATATTAAAAAAATATATTTCTGCTTTTCTTTAAAAGACCTGATAACATGGTTGGGGATGATTAGAAATATGTTCAAACATGCTTGATTATCAGCAGTATGTCATAGAGTGTTTACAAAGTAATAATTATTTCAAAATTTACAGGGTGATACTATTCTGATTTGCTTGTAACAATATAACAGGAGTTTTCAGAGGAGATACGTCTATGTTTGCAATTAAACAGCCTAATAACTTCAGTATTATTTGCACTGAAAAAGACTAAAGATCTAAATCCATAATAAATAGCTGATGAAAATTTATTTTTTTTTTAAATATTAAAGTCTAGGAGTCTTAGATCCAATTTGCTTATGGCATTTTTTCTCTTTTCTTTTTCCCTTTTTTTTTTTTTTTTTTTTTGAGGTAGGCTCTCACCCTATCCAGGCTGACTTGGAAATCACTGTGTAGTCCCAGGCTGGCTTTGAATTCACAGTGATCCTTCTACTTCTGCCTCTTAAGTGCTGAGATTAAAGGTGTGCACCACCACACCTAGCTGGTTTATACACTTTTATACATCAAGTATGTCCTCCCCAAATCAAGAAATTATTTAGGGCTGATTATTTTATAAAGTTCAGAGTATTTATTGTGGTAAAATTGATATAAGGAACCAAAGTAAAATTGCTTTACATTTGAATAACTTAATAAAATCTCATCATTAAATGTTTAAGAGAAATAATACTCCACCTTCTAAGATAAGTAGTCTATAGTAAATGAAAATTAACAGCGTATTTATACAGCCTCTTCATTATCAACTGTTGCTAGAAAGTTAACAACTTATAAACATTATTAATTAGGTGTGGGATCTGTTTAACTTTAGGATCAGAACTGTTTATTCCTTTATTTGTATATGTGAACAATTTTACAATGGACTTTACTTCTTTTAAATAAAATAATATGAAATGTAAAGAATTACACCAAAATAACTATATAGACAAGCTAGTGAAAAAGTTAGTTTGGCACAAAAATTAAATCTGTACAACCTGAAAATTCAAGAAAAACATGCAAGTTAACAAATACATATCTTATTAGGTTTATTACCTCATTTAGATAGAAACAGTGTTCTTAATATAAAAAAGTGGCACTTTCCATATCTTGACTAGGCTTATTTAAATGCATGAATATTATTCGTGTTTTCTTTTAGAAAGATATTCTTCATATAACCAACTTTTACTAACTTAGGAAACCTAATAGCTAATTGCTATATAATACTGTCTGTAGTTTTATGTTGTCTAGAAATCTAGCTTTATAATGAGTTGAGTAGATATGGGGTTAGCATTCAGACAATGTCTAGGAATGGCTGCCAAATAGACTATCAATCTCAAATATCAATTGTCTCAATGAGGCTGTCGAGATAATGGAGGTTCAAAATGGGGTCTGCTGATACCAGACAACACAGGCTTTTTGTTATAAAATGCGTATGATCAGAGTCAGCCAATATCAGCAGCGGTGTGCTTCAGAGGTTCTGACAGGCATATCCAAAATATTCCTTAAAAGAAACACTTGATCTTCCAAAGGACCAAAAATTAGACATAGGCTCAAAGTTCTGGACCACTGAACATAGAATCAAGGTCATTCAATTCACTTTATTATTTTTGTGTGTTGCAATCATTATTTTTCATTCTTTTAAATGATACCAGCCAGGGATTAGTTTAGCTTTGGCAGTTTATCTATTATGTCTTTGCTATCCTGAAGCAAAACATCACTAGAGATCGGCTGGTTATATATTAAGTGTACACACACACACACACACACACACACACACACACACACACACACATTCAAGCACACACTATTTTTTCCCTGTCAAAACCAGTCATATAATTGTTTGAGGCTTATGGGCTTTGTGTGTCTGCTGGCTTTTGTCCAGCACTTAAAAGAGAACTCAGTCATTAATAGAACCCTTTCTGCTAAGAAGAACCTTTGTGAGGCTTCCAGTTGCAAGACAGGATCCTGTGATATTAACTAAAAGTTACAATGGACAGACTGAAAAAGAGCATCCGTATGCCACAGCCAGTATGAATTGTGCTAAATTAGCTTCTGTTGGAAGTCTTTCTTTGCATATCTTTCTCCATGCTATCAAGTCCATCCAGGCCTTGGGCTTATGTTCTTTAAACTGCGACATTTTCTACTTATCAATTTATAAATTCTTTCCTAGAAAAAAAAAAAACTGTGACAGCACTTTCTTTGAAGACATCAGTGGGGTGGATGTAACAGAATATTGTTTGATCACAATATAAAACCTGTTTTTGTCACTTAATTACTCATGCTATGAAAAATGAAGGTAATAAATGTGACAAAATAATAATTAGTACAATTAGCAACATTCAGGAATGTTTCCCTAAATACCCTTTGCTTTTCAATTCAAAGGGAATTTTAAACCTCCTGTGTTTATAGTTTTTATAGCTTTAATTTTTAAAATACATTTTAGCCAAACAAGTACCGTAGTTTATGTAAAAACTGTTTTTAGGATAGCAGAGTTTGTGATTTTGTGAGCTCATACAGATTATGGTGTTTGAAATGTGTAATTTGGCCATAATAGTGTTCATGTGCACAGCAAATTGTTTTGACTATGATTCTGGATCACACTTGGTGTGTGCTTGCTCACAAGTTTGAGGAACTGAATTTGATCCCAAGCACACAAGTTTAAAGGTCAGGCATGGCCACAGGTGCCTGTAACTCTCACACTTGGGAGAGAGGTGGGCAAACATATGGATGACAGGGACTTCCTAGTCTGCCAGAACAAGGGAAAGCTACAGGATCAGTGAGTCTGTCTTGCAGAAATAAGGCAGGAGAGTGAAGAGCAAAGAGCCAGGCCCCAGAGGGCTTTCTACAGCATCTGAAAATGTGCACAAGTAGGACACATATCTGTAAACACATGTGCCTGTACCACACATGCACACATGGACACACACGCCACAGAAGTTATGACAATACTGACTCCATGACATATCTTATGAGCATATCTACATCAGCACTGAATTGTCTCACCAATGTGGGACTGTAAACTTATGTGCATTTGTATGTATTTATGTGTGTTCTTATGTAGGTAATATGTACTGAATGACCGGTGTCCAGACTCCATCATAAATGCTCAGATGGTACCGCAATGGCTGTCATATATATATATACTGCTTCAGCAGAGTCACAGCCGATGCTGGAGAAATGCTTGTTGAATTAATGCACATGTATCATAGGCAGAGTTTTTTGTTTTGTTTTTTTCCTCATGTTTGCATTGAAATGATGCATGTGGTCTGGAGGTAAAGTGCTTTGGCTTAGGTCATCTTAAAACAATGTTTAATATGTTGCTTATATACTGATACCATGGACATGTGTAGTCTAGGTTATATTTATCTAAAGCAGCAGGAAGTTTGTCTCGCTCTCTAGGGCTCACTCTGATGATGGCTTATGACATGCTGCCTCCTTGATCAAGTCCTCTGATGAGTGTCTTCACTTCTTCAGTGACATGATTTCATGATCTCATCTGTGTGCTCTGTGGCATTCTGATGACTACAAAAATCAATGATCTCTCTTATGGTTTTTTTTGTTTGTTTGTTTGTTATTGTTTGTTTGTTTTCAAGGTAGGGTCTCACTGTAGCTCAGGCTGACCTGGAATTCACTATGAAGTCTCAGGATAGCCTCAGACTCATGGGGATCCTCCTATCTCTGCCTCCCAAGTGCTGAGATTAAAGGCATGTGCCATTATGCCCACTTCTCTTAGGCTTTTTAGTGAAGTAATGAGCTCTATCTTTAATATGTGTAGTTATTTTCATTATTTCAGCTCCTTTCTTTTTATATGTCTAATTTTGCATAGTCAGATGATTAGTATTATCCTGTTAAGCATTTATACTTATATTTCTCATTTGTATGAGTTTACTATTATAGTGAAATGAGTAAAATACAATATTTATAACAAAATAATATAATAGTAACAATAACAGAATACATAATCTATATGAATATGTGAGAATTAACTGTCTTATACTGAAGAATAAGTTGAGATAAATTTAATATAATTTAAATTGAATTCATTCATTTATCTTTTATAGCTTTTTGTTTGTTTGTTTGTTTTTGAAGTAGGGTCTCAGTCTAGTTCAGGCTGCCCTGAATCTTATTCTTTAGCCCTCAAACTCATGGAGATCCTCCCACCTCAGCTTCCCTAGTACTGAGAGCAAAGGCTTACACCACTATGGTGCGGTGTGAATCCAAATTGTAATACTACTATAACCTAAGGTAGTTTTGATTTACATTAAGCTTCCTACTTAGTCACTGGCAGGCAGATCCCTGCTGAAGGAAGTGTGTCCCTGGGAGCTGATGTTATAGTCCAGCCCTACAAGGTGTGTAAAGAGCCAACTTGAGCACTGGCTGTATGTGCATGCTGGTATTTTTTCTCACTCTCTCTTTCAGTAGTGGATATGAGCTCATGTGAGCCACCTTGCTCCACCACGATGAAGCTTCCCCTGGAATCTACAAGCCTAAAATAAATCCTTTCCCTCTCATAAGCTGCTTCCAGTTGGATGTTTGTTCCAGAAATGCGAAGGTAACTGCAACAGCCATTATGATTTAAAATCAATCACTAAATACATTTTTTAGTAAATACAAAGAAAATACAATAAAATATTTGAGTTATTTTTCTATGAAATCATGCATTTTGTGTGCTTTCACCATCATTTAAACTAACTTCACATACACATAGACACACTCACATAAAACAAAATGGCTTGGGAGTAAGGATTAAGTTCCCAATTAGATCACATGCCTAGCATGTCAAAGTCACCCATTAAAATAAATTGGAAAGCAAAGAAAATTGAGATAAAAAACTTAAAAAGTGTATTCTCTAAAAGATCATTTGAAGAAAGTAATAAAGAATCAGGGCTGGAGAAATGGCTTAGTGGTTAAGTGCTTGCCTGTGAAGCCTAAGAGCCCTGGTTTGAGGCTCGATTCCCCAGGACCCACGTTAGCCAGATGCACAAGGGGCTGCACGCATCTGGAGTTCATTTGCAGTAGCTGGAAGCCCTGACGTGACCATTCTCTCTCTCTCTCTCTCTCTCTCTTTCTATCTGCCTCTTTCTCTCTGTCACTCTCTAAAAAATAAACAACAAATTTTTTTAAAAAAAAGAATCAAAACTTTGCTTAAGAACTATGATTTCTAGATAAAAATCTAGAAACTTGACCAAAGAAATAAGTATGAAATTATGTAGAATTCTAACATGCATATCAGAACAAAAAATTCCTAACAGCAAAATAACATGTTTGGAGCATATGTTCTCTTATCAAAAATGTATAGATACTAATAAATATACTAACTCAAGAATTATATTTAGGGACTAGAGAGATTACTCAGTAGGAATTATGTTTGCCATGCAAGCATGTGACTTCAGTTCAGATACCTCAAACCCATGCAAAATGCTGGGAATTGTGTCTGATACCTGCAGTCCCATTTTACAGAGGTGGAGACAGGAGGATCACTGAAGCTTGCTGAAGAGCTTATCTAGCCCATTTGGTGAGCTCCAGGTTTAGTGAGAGACGCTGTCACAGAAAGTAAAGTAGATAATGATTGACTAAAACATCCATTATTTACTCTGGGCTCCAAACACACACGCACATACATACATGTGCATCTGCACTCACACACACATATACACACAAATAAAAGTTGTTATTGCATGTACTACAGTGAGCCAAAAAAGTATCAGTAAGTGGAATTCATGTCAAAAGAGCTAAAGCATATTAAACTATTTTATAAAAAAATGTTCATTTTATTTATAGATACATAATTCATTACATACAAGTTTGCATTGTTAAATTTTTCTACCTACTCATATATAATAGCCACATATCTGATAACCAAGACCTTAAAGTTCAACATTTTGATTTTTATACTATTGATACTTTTCTAACTGTGTAACACTAGGTACTTTATATATTAAGAATTATTTGGGCTCACATTTAGTGTCCAAGCATCTCTTCTAATACAAATTTATGTATTTGTGCACATCTATGAATGTATCTATATGACTGTGGTTTTTTCTTTCATAGCAGCATAGACACCCCACTGTCATGATTCTTAGGCAATTTTTGATAAATGTCTTATTACAGTTCCTAAATGGTCATTGTTCAAAAAATAACACTGTGCAGGAAATCATGTCTACTGCAAAAAGACAATTACTAAAATTGGAATAGCCCCTGACATTTCATTTGAGGATTATCTCTTAAATTGAAGTAGAAGTGAATCTTTATGGAGTTCACAAGAAACAGAATTTCAAAAGCTCCTTCAAAGAAGGTAGTTTGGAACAACTGTTTGTCTGAGTTTTAAAATATGACTTAAAAAATAACAATCTATTACAAAGAATAGAACACGTGCAAGGAAACGAACAAAACAGAAACAAGACAAAACACTTATGCAGCACTAATGAAGTTTCATAACCTTTGAGGACATCATAAAGTTCCCCTCCCATGCAAACTGTTCCTTTCCCCTTTATATTTAAACATCTATTTGCTGTTTTTGTAATAATGGTGCTGTTATTATACCATCTCAAGGAAAATACAATGAAAGGTCAAAGTACTTGGTATGTTATTGGAAGTTTCAAGTACCAATCAACATTCCACCATTTACCCAGTATATTAAAATTGGAGCAGAGTCTGAAAGGCTCTGCCTTATAATTTCAGACTATGCAGGGCACATTAAAAATTGTACCAACAATAGTGTTTAAAGTAGTATTGCAAGAATTACAAATGATGCTACTGTGGGTAAACTGCCACATGTTAAGATAACATATTTATTATTATTTGAGTGACAGAGGCATACATGAGAGACTGGAGAATGTAAATGAGATTTCAAGTTGGAATAGGAGGCAGCATGGCTCTCTAATTTAAAGCCAAAGTCATATAAACTTGCCAGAGAGTGAACTAGTGAAGCATTTAGCTCAGAAATTGAGTGCTTTGGACTGCATATAAGTACTTTAAAACTCTTCTCAATAAGTGATTCCGTATCATCCATTTCACAGGATGGATTCCTGTTGAAATGACACTTCACATTAATAGTGAAATTATGGACCACTGTTAATGTGTTCCTAAATACAAAATGGACTTAAAGATTTTTAGAATAACATTGTCAGGTCATATTTTAAATAAATGTCACTTTAAAAGCATCAGTTGTGCACACAGAATAGTATATACTCCATGATATCCATTCCTTTACTAAATAACAAATAAATAAAGTGTCTCTGTACTAGGCACTCTGAGGGTTTTAACTAAACTGTAAGGAACATGAGGATAAGTATATGAGGTTTGGAACAACACTGTGAGGACTGAGAGTTGGAGCTGTTATTTCTGTTTGGAATAAATAGGGAGTATTCTACAAAACATTCCTAAAAATGCAAATTATGTGATTATGAACAAATAATTAAAATATTATCAATTTTCTAAAATAAGAATTATTAATAATGTAAGTAACTTGGTTTATTTTTACCTTTTTTCCAAAGAATATCTCTAAATTCTGCCAATTAATAAAAAATGCATAGTAAAGATATATTGAATTTGACAATCTCTCTAAGATGGCAAAAATTTCTTCTATTCTGTTTTCTTTTAAATATTGTATTCTTGATTTATTTATGAGAGAGAGTGGGAAAGAGGGCGAGAGGAAGGAAATGGGCATGCAGGACCTCTAGCCACTGAAAACATACTCAAGATGCATGCACCACCTTGTGCATCTGGCTTATGTGTGTTCAGGTGAGTCGAACTTAAATCCTTAGGCTTCATATGCAAGTGCCTTAACCACTACACAATCTCAACAGCCCTTTTCTATCTTTCTCTTTCTCCTCCTCCCCCTTTTCTTCTGATTCTGATTCTCTTTACCCTGTAGATATTGGGGCTTAGATATAGGCCTTCACACATGGTTGGAAAACTAATTTCTTATCCCATGAAATAGTTTCAATGATTAAACTAAAAAGTGACTTTATAATAGTATTTGTTAATAATAATGAAATTTTCTTTACAAAATGATAAATAATGATTTGTTGTTTTATGTAAAAAAATTCTGATAGCATGAAGTGAAAGAATAATGCATATGCAGATGTTTTGATATTAATGACTATTATCATAGCTATGTTACTCATGCAAATAAATATCTCTAATTTCCATTCTTTGCAATACAAACATACTGTATTCCATCATGTATGTACTCCTTGCAAGGCCTCTTCCTCTTTTCTGCCCCCTTCCCTAGTCATGGAGAAGACACTAAGTAGCACTCAGTCCATACTTCCTTCTTCGTGATTGAGAAAAATGCCCATGCAGTCTAAGTGACAAATGACTTTCACAAGGTCACAACTCCAGGAAATGACTATGTGACATGGCAGATTATCATACACACATACACACAACTCACACATGCAATGATTCTATTTAAAATGAAGGGTCATATATATATGTTTGTGCGGTCTATACTCACACTGTAACATTGCATTATTTACCTGTTCAGGAGTGTGAAGACATCATTCACACGGGTTAACGAGTAGTATTGCTGTTTGCTCCACTTTGAACATAACCATTGTTATCTTGAAGCAGACCAGCTAAGGGGACTTAGATGAGACTGCCCCCCCCACACACACATACAAGTTTCAGTCAATTAAAATTCCTTTCAGGAGGGAGTGAGGGTGCGTTTGAAGCTCAGGTGACCTTCATGATGACTTCCATAGAGTCTCAGGAAACTTTCATTACCCCAAGATTATATGAGGTTCCCAGTTGATTGATGTGAGACTACTGAGTGATATAGCTGCCTTGAAGTCAAGGGGGGTTTCTCTTGAGTCTCTATGCTCTGGTAAGTAGTGTTGACATTCTTACTGGTTTATCAAGCTGAACATAGATTAAATTCTTTCTTGGGTTGATTGCTGCCCTTCCTCTCTGGGAAAAATAAGGTTTTCTTTTTATCTTCCTTTTGTTGTATGAACATTTCATTTCACTGTATTTTGCAGCTGTATTGGTTTTACATTTTAAACTTTCATGCATGTATAGAAAGTATTTTGATCATAATCACCCACCATTATTCTCTGTTATATCCCTCTCTCTAGAAACCAACCCTGTCCTACCTGACTACTCCCATTACTTTTTGTTTTGTTTTCTTCTTGTTTATCACTCATTGAATTAAATTGGGCTTTCTTGTATGAACATGAATGGGAGGTTATTTGCTGGATTATGGGTAATATCCAGTGAATATATATACCACTATATCACTGAAGAATGTGTATCCCACTCCCCTACAACCAGTATCTTCCTATAGCTCCTCTGGCAGGAAAGAGAGATTATGATTGCCTTGCTTATCAATGGAGTAATGGTAACTGGTTCAAACATATTTGAGAAACCACAGCTGCTGTGAATTCCACAGCGCTCATGCTCGTCCTCCAATTCTTGCATTCCCCTCTGTGCCCGCTTTCATGATGTTCCATGAGTTTAGAAACACATGCTTTTCAGTCATGCAACATTAATGAATACCAGCAATTTAAATATTAGGATAAATAATCATAGGAATGCAATAATACCAAAACAGAGTTAGAAATATTTACTAGGATAGTGTGCAACTAAATTTATCTATTAAAATTTTTTGTGCTGTTTTACTTGCTTTCTACTCTGGAAAAAGAAAGGATGTGGATGTCAGATTTTTTTTTTGATTATTTTTACTAATGACAAATAAAAATCACTGCACCAACGCATACTTTGTCATAACCAGTTTCTACATTTCAACATTGACTGGGATTTCATTCAGGTATCAGAAAAAGAATATATTCATCCTATATCTTTAAGCAATACTTTAAACCTTTGAAAGAGAAATGTTTTAGATGTAGTATAGCAGCCTGCTTTCTAGTACTGAATGTCATCTGCTTATTCACAGCACGGGGGAAAACCAGTAATAAAAATTTCCTGAGCATGTTTGCAAAGCACACATGCTTAAGCTTTTTTTTTTTTTTTTTTTTGGTATTCAAAACTTGTGCTGTAGATAGGATACAATCTAGAATAAACAAGATGAATGAAGTGAAGGGTACCCATGCCTTATAATTCTTCAAGTAGGCTACCAGATACATTGCTTATAGGTACAAGGAGCAAAGATCATGGTTCTGCATAACACCATCATGTTTTAAAACTGGATCAAGAAGCAAGTTAAATGGAAAGCTTTTCAAAATTGAAATATGTAGGGGAACCTTCCATAAAAGTTCTTAGAAAATAACACCATAGACAACCTTAAGAATTAACACTTAAATTGAAACAATTGGTTTTCACCTGTTCTTTGGTATTGCTCACTCAATATTTCACTTTTCATTGTGATAGCGTCACAGATGAGATGAATTTTTGTTTTTGACATATGTTATGTGACACTGCACTTGTGTACAAAACTACTCCTCTGGAACACATATGACAATTGGAAAAACTTATGATCCATGGGTGAAAGGTCATATCTTACTACTTCATTCATTACCATGGTAAAGTTAACAAAACACACTTTAAACTTGAACTATTTTAATAGCTGCTAAAAGTTTTGTATAAACACATTACTGAAGAGCCACTGAAATTCTCTCATAAACTATTCTAATAAACGTTTTATCCTTATCTTCAAATGTTTATTCTTTGTCAAATGAGAAATGCTGAACAGCAGAGCTAATGTTTAACTTTCTCCCAGTGTCAGTGGTTAAATAATGTAGCGAGAAAGATATTTTGAAATCAGAGGAATTTTTCATTCAGGAAGACCATCATCTTTTGGTTATATAACTAATGGTTTCAAAGTACAGCTATGGGGAACTTCATGTCTCCTCATAGACCTGCTTTAATACATAACTCTTCTGTAAATTTGTATGCATATGTACAGTAAATCAATGTGTTAAATTAATCTTCCAGATTCTGGCTGATTCTTTAGTTTTTGATTATTAGACAGTCCAGTTTATCATTCTTGTATCCATCCAATCATTCACTACTTACTAAATGCCTTCTAGGTTTAAGTCCCTTTAATAAACATAGTGGATATATATATATATATATATATATATATACAAAAAAGGTACAGTAATTGATATTTGTCATTAATGAATATGGACAATAGTGGAGAATATTAGAAATATAAACTAATATACAGCAGGTTAAGTGTCATAGATGTGTTCATGTGGAAAAATTGGAAAACAATATTTGATTTTTATTATTAAATATCAAGAAAAAATGAGTGAAATGCTTATAGACACTTAGCATGTGGCCAGTCCTTTAGTGGATATACACATTGCAAAAGATCCCCATACAGTAATAACAATGACTTAATTTAGTTCATGTATTGGTTCCAGAATATCTTCTTCCCTTTTATTTATTTTTTTAAATTTCTCAGCATTTGACTATCCTTCCTCTTAGCATATTTATAGATTTTTATTTTTAATAATTTATTTGAGAGAGAGAGAGAGAGGCAGAGAGAGGGAGAGAGGGGGAGAAGGAGAGAGAAAATGGGAGTACCAGAGCATGCAGCCACTGCAAATGAACTTCAGACACATGCACCACCTTGTGCATCTCACTTACGTATGTTCTAGGGAATTGAAACTGGGTCCTTTGGCTTTTCAGGCAAGCACTTTAACTGCTAAACCATCTCTCCATTTTCTTTTTAGCATTTTTATTGACAGCCTCCATACATAGACACAATATGCCATGATCATATTTGTATAATCTCTTTTTATAACCCTTTCTTTTCCCCATCCAAAATCCTCTGTCCACTGAATCCTTTCTTGTTTCAACTAGTCTCTTTTAATTATGTGAATATTTCAGCAGGGGAGTGGCCTATTCTCTTCAGAGAAAGACTGAACAGATTTTGGGTATCAAGTGTCAAGAGAAAAAGCTGGATTAGTGCATGTCCTTTGCACAAAGGGCTCAATGGTATTTATTTCAGAGCACATGTTCTACAGGTGATTAAACACAATCAAATCTCAGTACATTTTAGCACAGCCAATATGACTTTGCACTGGGTATACTATGGTGTAATAAAGTGAGACCTCAGGGATTTTTCAGATTTTTAGACACAAATAACTGGGAGGTTGGAGGAAGCAATTAGTCTTACAGGAATGAACATCAGAAATACAACATGGAATATCAGGAAGAAATTTCTGGCTTCTTTTATTATTTATTTTTATTTATTTGAGAGCGACAGAGAGAGAAAGAGACAGATAGAGAGAGGGATATAGAGTGGGCAAGCCAGGGCCTCCAGCCACTGCAAACAAATTTCAGACACATATTCCCTCTTGTGCATCTGGCTAACATGGATCCTGGGCAGTCGAGCCTTGAACCGGGGTCCTTAGGCTTCACAGGCAAGCGCTTAATGGCTAAGCCATCTTTCCAGCCTGATTTCTGGCTTCTTAAACTTGGTAACACTGTGAAATATCCATGTAGAGATATTGGTTGTGTAACAAGGGAAGACACTAAACCAGACACAAGAATGTGGGTATTGTCAACAAATAGAGCCACTTTACATGCATGATGTCAGAAGAGATTTTCAAGGATTCCACAGAGAAGAAACCTAGGTGCAGACGCAATGTGCCACTCACTACTTACTTCCCTTTAAGCACAACGATCTCTTGCTTTTCCCTTAATAAAAAAACACACACACACATACACACACACCACCTCACAGAGTTATTTTTGCATTTTGAAATGGAGGTGTCTGTGTCTGAGACAGCTCTATAAATAGATTACTTCTCAAAATAGGCGAGAAAACCAGAAACAAAGAGTCAATAAAGGAGCAGGCTAATGAAAAACAAGAATAGTTTTATCATGGAATTTATTTCTCATTTAGTTTCATGGAATAAGGTCACGTCAAGCACCTGTATCAAAAGGTATGAAGAGTTTGTGTAATGTGAAATATAATAAATATAAAAATGTATATATCATGACTCCTATAGGAGCTATGGGAAGTTGTAATTAACATTAGAAATGGTTGTTGGGTAAGGTGGACTCATGTTCTTCAGAGGGGTAGCCATTGGTAAATTGTACATACTCCATTAAATAATCCTCATCCATGCTCATTAAATCAATCATAATTTAGTTGCATAGACCACAAAAAAATATTAAGATGAAATGAGGGAGGGGATTAGTTAGGAAGAAAAGGAGGCTGAGTGGGAGTGGGAACAGGTAGGATACATGAGGACAATAGTGACAAAGATGATCAAAATAAATTACATACATTTAGAAAATTATCAAAAATAAAATCAAAACAACAAAAAAGAAGAAAAGTGAATTTAATTGTGTAGAAAGCCATGACAATTTTCACAAAAGCAAAATGAGGACATAGAGAGGATAAACAATAGTCGGACTCCAACTTGTCAAGAATAAAGAGGAAAGTAGTGTAAATGCATTTTAAGTAGTTTGACTGTTAATGATTATAAGGAATTGGGGTGTAGGAGGGACATAACATTGAAATTACTTAGTAGTGACTTAAAATTATCAGTTAAAGTATTCTTTTTGTGAAAATAATTTTCCTAAAAATTGTTATACTGGACCTACATGCAAAGTATAATTTTATATAATTTATATATAGTACATAGGTTATGTACATAATGAAAATAACTGAATTATTAATCATTTAGTTAAAATAAATATGACATAATTATGCTATCTACACACTTTCTGTCTGAGGTGTGTAGAAAATAATCTTTGTTCCTTAGCCTTAGTCAACGAATTTAATGCTTTGCATTGAAAATTTAATATATTGGTCCAATTTTTGAAGCACATGATAATTTATAAATTTGACTAAAATAAGTTATACAGTGACAATATTTAATGATGTTTGGAAGCTTTTTAATGTGTGTATATATGTCTTCATATTATGGGTCCAATGTCTATTAACAGTAAAAGAAACTGCTCAAAAGATTTACAAAACACCTAGATTTATTTTAATCTGTGTTAATCAGCAATTGATTGAGACTTTTTTCTTTTTATTCTTATTTGGGAGTCTCAAAATATTCTGCAGGTTGTCTTAGGCCTTTGATGGAACTAGAAATATACTCTTGTTTAATTTTCTTGTAATAAGTATACTATGTGATATAATGCAGAAACAAAAACTGACATTTTATTTCTGAAATCTGGCCTCAACACTAAGGAGCTATTCACATTGACAAATTTTCAGTAAACATACAGTATCATTTTATAATTAGAATGTTGTCAATAAATATCAAAGATACTTAAATAAAGAATATTTTTAGAAAGAATGTGGTATTTTCATATTTCAGGGCTCTTTCTTTCTTTCTTATTGAGAGAGAGAGATGGGGGCAGGCAGAATTGTGCTCCAGGGTCTCTAGGCACTGCAATCAAACTCCAGACCTGTGTCTTACCTTGTGTATCTTATCTTACGTGGGATGTATGTAGCCAAACTAAGGTTCTAAGGCTTTCTAGGCAAGCTCCTTAACTGTTTGCTATCTCTCTAGCCCACATTTCAGTATTCTTTTCTATTATTAACTCTTTCCTTTTTGCTATGAAAAAATATAATTTTCTATCACCTTTATTTATGTATTTGCGCTCATTTGTTAATAGATTAATGATGTTAGCACCTACACACATTTTTTGACAATCTTTAGGAGAACCCACTAGATTGCATCAAGTGATGTGAAAGCATAGAATACTATGGAATATTGCAAAGTCCATCATGTAAAGGAAGTTCACATAAAGTATGCTAAAATAAGAGTAATGAGAAGGAAACTGGGAAAATTGGACCTTCAAGTCATTGACAAGGAAAGACTGATATCAACACTGCAATTGTGCTAGAGAGAGGTTAGAAAACTGTGACTAAGAGATTACTAAATGAATCTATCTCTGAAGAAGGATGTAAAAAGTTTCAAGAAACCCATGGATAATGTTACATGACTGAAAATAACTGGTGGACATCTATTATATATTTAAATATATTTCCTCTGTTTTATTTAAATATATTTATTTACTTGAGGGAGAAAAAAGAGAGAGAGAGAGAAAGAGAGAGAGTGTGCGCGCTTGCAAGTGTGGATATGCTACGGCACCCTACCAGTGCAAAACCTCTAGACACATGTGCCCTCATGTATATCATTGAAAGCAGTGAGAAGCCAAGTCATGGTGAGAAGAAGGAAATATTATAGATTATATTTAAAATATGACTTCTTCAAAAATAAGAAACAAAAATGTAAATTAAGCTGGAGAGATGGCTTAGAAGGTAAGGCACTTGATTGCCAAGCCTAAGGACCCATGTTCTACTCTCCAGATCCCACATTACACAGTGCAAAGGTAAGGCAATTGCAAGTTCACCATGCCCACTAGGTGGCAGAAGTGTCTGGTGTTTGATTATAGTGGCTGAGGTCCTGGCCAATTCTCCACCTCTCCTCTCTCTCTTTCTCTTTCTCTTTCTGTTTCTCACTCTCTCTAAAATAAATAAATAAATAATTGTTTCCGTATTACTTTAATTAAATTCCAGAGTAAATCTAGAAGAAAGTTTAATTTTAAATATTACATATATATATTATTATTCATATTGACAATCTTAATTTCATTTTATTGCAAAATTTTGAATACTAATTGAAAATATTTTGACCTATGAGTCTGTCTGATTTTATAAAATAGCATTAAGAATTAATCTGCTGGGCTGGATAGAGAGCTTAATGGATAAAGAAATTGGCTACAAAGCCTAAGGACCCATGTTTGACTCTCCAGATCCCACACAAGCCAGGTATACAAGGTGATGCAAAGTGCTCAAGGCTGCACATGTGCTCAAGGTGGTGTAAGCACCTGCATTTTGATGATAGTGGCTGGAGGTCCTGGCATCAATTCTTCATCCCTACCTTTTTTATGTATGTGTGTGTGTGTGTGTGTATACATACATATGTGCAAACACATGCACTACACAAATATGCAAAACAACACAACAAATTTTGCTTTAGTAGAAATTCAATCACATAAGTTTTACCCAAGTTTGCAGAAATAGAATATCTGAAACAGTTTGTTGTTTGATAGCATATAGAAATGTATTTATATGTATATGTATCTGTGTACACAGGTATGTATGTATATGTATGGATGTATGTGTACATGCATATATGTATGTATATATACATATATATTATCATCTAGAAGAAATTAGTAAAGAAAAAAACAAAGAAAAATGGAGGGAGAGAAGGAAGGAAGAATAGAAGTTACTCTATTCGCCTAAACTCTTTTTAGAAGTTAAATTTAGAGAACATACACGAAGTAGTCAAAAGCATCTCATGTTTCCCAGCAGAGAAAAACAACAAAACTCCTAAAGGTGTGATAAAATGAAGCATAGGAATATTTAGTTTACTAAATACATTAATTTCAATTCACTTCTTTTTTTATAATTATTTTTCAAAATGTTACTGCATTCCACAATTATCCTATTACATCATGTTTCAGAATCTGGACACTAAGAATAGTAAGTAGTCAAGTATTGTCAGCATAATCACCAAATCATGAAAATGACAAGGATCTTCCTTTCTCCTTCCTTTTTTCTTTCTTCCTTTTTTCTCTCTTTCCTATCTTACTTCCTCACCTCCTTCCTTCTTTTCTTCCTCTCTTTCTTTAAATTCAATCACACATTATTGTCTCAAGACTTTAAAGTAGACTCCAACATCCACCTTGAATACCAACACTGTAGAGAAAGATCTCTTTGGACCCAAACCATCAAATAGTTACATGGTTTAAGATATTGTGAGCCCTCAATACTACTTCTACCATAGTTCTGAGCAAAGACTGTATGCCAAACTCATGATGGTCATTACACAATTGTGCTCTGACAATGATAGAACAAAACTGTTCCTAAAATGTGGTTTTGTCAGATTGAAAGCTCACAGTTCAGCTTTTTATTATAGCAGACACATGTAGGAACACTTTAAAACCCTTCTACAAAGAATGTTAGAGACTGGAACATAATAAATATGAACAATAATGATGCTCAGTTGCTAGTACTTACATTAAAATCTTAGTAAAACATAGTACTTAAAAGGGAACAACTTTAAATCAAGACATGTGAATAATTTCCAATTTGATAGTGTTTACTAGTTAGCAGCAGAGATCACATACAATAACATTGGCTGACTTCCTCTCTATCCCTCTGCAGGTAGAAAATGAAATGCCAACAGACAAGAAACAGGCTCAGCAGAACTGAAGATCCCACTTAGCTCTTAAATGGGTCATGTTCCCATGAACAAGTAATTTGGGCACTAAAGGATTCTGGCTCAGCAGTTTTATTTTTGTTTTTAGATACTAAGTTAAATACTTAGAATCTCAGAGGATACTCCAAAGTGATTCTCAATTTTAAATACTCCCATAAATATTCAAATAATAATCTTAATAAAAGACAAAAAAGGAAAATTGAGCAAAAGAAAAATGAATATCAATATGTAATTTGGGCTGTGAATAATCTCCATGAAAATGTAGAATTTAAAGTGCTGGGAATACTATAAATAAAACAATTATTTTTGTTTCAGAGCTGTGTTCCCTATATGGATAGAAATGGCTAAAATTTAATGGATCTGAAAGAATATGTGTTGAAAAGGATGTGTAAATAACTGTATATTCTATTTTATTTAATTGTTGTAAAATTATCTTCCCATTCCACAATATTTTAGGAATGGTTAAATTTTAGTACTACATAAGTTTTTTAGATTAGGAATTAAAAAGAGTACAATAAGCCAGATTCAGAAAAGGCTAATAAGTAAAACATACGTATATACATGCATTGCCAAACACTAATTTAGCTGAGAGAAATATTGAAAATCTCATAAGACAGATATTTTTCTAATAAAAGAATAATTACTAAAAAAGTTAAGTTGTCCTATCACAGATTAGAAGGAAATCTTCTCCATTTTGCAAAAATACCAGGACTTTTATTTATTTATTTATTTTTTTGCAAATGATCTTGATAAAATTTAAAACCAAAGACATTTGGTAAAATTACCAATAGAGTAATTCACATTATTATGCACAAATGTTTATAAATTATTAACATTAGTCAAGGTTATGGCAGATACTAGAGATATAAATGGGCTGAGATGAAACAAGGTCCCAGGGGAAAACAAAGAATAGATTTGACCTCAGTAAGAGAATGAATTAGATTCTCTACAAGCTGTAATCTCTGAGTGCTGTGATATATGTGTGCTGTTATGATTCAAGTATCATTTCCTATAGAAGTTTTCTTTTGATTTATCAAAACAATGCAATTCACAGGAAAAAAAAAATAAGCTCATAGCTCTAAAGCAGCGATCATAGAGAACTGATTGCTACTCTGTCCATATCTTCATATAACCTATAATTGGAAAAAAACAATTCCATTTTCTGGGTCTATGGGGTGATATGCAAATCAGAATTCATCTACACAATAGGGTTGTGTGATTTCTTCAGAATAGCCTTATCTTTATTTGCTAGCACCTTTCTTGACAGAGGGTTCAATAACCCCACTTCTCTAGTAATCTTGCAAAGAAGCAAGAGATTGCTTTCCAGGTGGGTAGTCACAAGTAAGCAATTTCAGGAATCTGCTAATGAGGCAATCCATAATAGTTTTCCTAACTGAGTTTGTTCTCATGCAGTAGGATAAAAAGTAATTCTAGCAACCCATTGAAGGAAAAACATACCTGCATGCACACACACACACACATGCTCCCACTCACATAACTAGATCCTTTTTTCTAAGGGACAGTTAATGAGAGCTTGGATGATATGATTAATATATAGGATTATCTTGAAAAAAATTCGTGCAGAGGCCATTTGATATATTATCCAGACTGTGTCTTATTTGGGATTTCAAAGAGTGATAGTTTTCTAAACATTACATTACATATGAAATATTGATTAGCTTGTTTTTGGAAAGAAAGATAGGATTCAGAAACATAAATCCTTACTTTTATTTTAAAACATGATCTCAATTCATATATGTCAAATAAATACAATTATAGTGTATGAAAGTAATTGTAATATGGTAAGTGTATCAATAAGAATTTCTCCAGTGCTTAAATCCAATAGACTTAGACACAACACCAGACATATTTACTGTTGTTGTTTACAATATCCTTGTTTGCTTTTTCTAAAATAATTATGATGAGTATTTTACTATATTTTCTTTTCTTAAACTAGTCTCATGATGCTAACTAATATGAGAGGACTTTGTCCCTAGAGAGAAAGTAGAAGATATTAGAATACTATCAAAGACTTGACTCAGTGTTTTCTTGGGCCTTGAAAGGCCTGGCCATGAGGCCTAGTGGAGCTTCCTGAGCCTGAGCCTAGATAAAGTTTGGTATCTGCCTCTGGCCAGCTAGGACTCTGAGGACTCAGCAGGGGGCCAAATAGCCTCTGGCCTGCTACTTCTGAGACTTCCAGCACACATTTGAGACCAATCATCTCAAAAGTTCCCGTTTACTATTGGTCCTTACCTCCCCCCCCCCAAAAAAAAAATCTCCACCCTCGTTTTCAACATTATATAAGTAACTGCTTGTAACAATAAAGTGAGTTCCTGCTTTGAGGAGACTCCTGGTTTGGCGGTGTGTTCCTTGCCTTCGGCACTTATCCTCCTCCTGAACCCCTTGGGAGGACCAGCTGGCCTGGTCCTTCCTCAGTACTACCCGCCAGGGGAGCCCGGAAAGTATTTATTTTACATATTCTACTGTAATATTGTGAGTTACTAGGAGAAATGTGTTATTTTAATAAGTTATCAGGTCTGAGTAGATAGCTCCATGAAAAAGTGCTTATAGCAAACGTGTGAGTACCTGAGGTTGGATTCCTAGAATCCATGTTCCAGCCTGTTGCTATGATGGGCATCTGTAATCACAACACACATACAACACATACAACACATACACTATATGGCCAAGAGTACAGATTCACCCTGATTCTTGCAGGCCAGCTGGGTCGGCATTTACAGCAGAGAACAACAATACAAAACCTTGCCTCATATAAGATTGAAGGCAAGACTCAGACCTAACGTTGCTTCTTTCTAAATCAGCTGAACCACTATGGGACTTTACTGTCTGCAGTTTCAGGCATACTTTGTACAATGCTTTCTGTAAAATAAACTTCTGGTGCTAACATTTTTTTCTTATGCTCTCCATATCCTCATGACACTGAATCTACCTTGTGCTCCCTCCTCCCTCCAATACATAGAACAGAGACTACTCACAGAAAGTGCACTAGCACAGCATTTAGAATAGGTCACAGCTATGGAATTCAATCATTCTTATCCTTGCCATGATTTTTGGGGTGAAGGAACACACTTTAAATGCCAAATCGCATTCATGAAATTAGCAATTTCTGTGCAAAGTTCTGACTCTTCTTCAAATTGAAATTCTTTCCGTCACAGGCTTTCAGGCTATTTTCTATTCCTTAGCCATTGTTTTTGTCACCTTCTGTCTCTTTGCACACTTTCCACCACAGCTCCCTGAATGCTATCACCATACTTCCATTAGTGCACATTAAGGGTGTTTGTCAGTAAACGTATGCATTTTGGAGTGCGATATGGAAGTTCTTGAAAACCTTAAACATATAAGTATTATAGTGCTCTCAGCAACCCATGTATTGAGTCTACAACCAAAATCAATGAAAATAGCATTGTTTTCAGATACTTTCTCATGTTCAGGGCAGCCAAGAAATAGAGCAGCATAAGTGTCCATCAGCTGAGAATGCATAAAGGAAATAGCACACATATATCATGAAAGGAATTCAGCCACAAAAGAATGAAGCCATATCATTTGAGATAACATGATTTTACTCTGTGAAATCAGCGAAGCACAGGAAAACATGAAACATCATTTTTTGGGTGGGTATTATCCATTAATATGTAGATTTTTTAATGTTTGGGAGTATAACTTAAATTAAACGAAAAGTCCATTCAGAATCTTGAGTGGATCCAGTATTTCCAATGCTATATCACTGTCAGTTACCAGTTTTGGGTACAAGTCCCTATATACTTCTCAGTCACTGTCAATAGCCAAATTTGTCAGATTCACATGTCTAGGTCCTCTATGGATTCTGGGTTTTCTCCCAATTTTGAGAAATCCATTTCCAGTTTTATTGCCATTTTAAATATCATGACATCCAATAAGACTGGAGTCTCCATCATGCCTAGCCTTCTCTATCAACCTTACTACTCATTTATGCATATTAGCTAAAGAATGTCCAAGGCTAAAGAAAGCAAACAAATTAAACCTAAGTCCCTGGTTTATAAACTGAGCTAGACCTACCTTAGCATGGCATATTTTTCTTTCCTCCATTCATTTATCATTCAAAAATCCAGAGGAGAGCCTGTGATAGCATGAGACCCTATCTTGGAAGACCAAAAAGAATATATATATATATATATCTGGAGGAAAATTTTTTAATTATAACTGATCCTGATTCCCTAAACTCAAACACATACTGGGTAGACGTGCTTCAGCATACATGTTCTATCCCTTTCAGTTTGTTTTGGTTCAAGTTAATCACTTACTGATCAGAATCTCTTTTATATTAGCACTCATGTTACAAATATGTTGCTGCATTATGACCCTAAACCATTGCTGAAGACTTCCTCCAAATATGCAAATTAAATTGAACATGAAACGGTGGTAAACCTCTTTCCAAACATAATCATAAAGCCAAGAAGATGGAATACATCATTCTAATTACACAGAGAATAAAATATCTGAGACTCAGTTTCTATAATTTTCTATTACATTTCATCATAGATGAGGCTATTCAAGTGATAGCTGTGAATGGTCAAGCTGAGCCTACAGAGACCATATGACTGACAGGACAACACAGCGAGATCCTAGTTGGCACGCTGTCCTTGTGCTGTGACACGGGTGAAGAAGTTCTTCTTATAAATTCCCTTCTTGTAATATCACAAGTAGATATTCCTTGAACACTTGAATGGAGCTCCTTCAAAATTCAAATTTTAAATGGCATTTTACTGCCCAAATGAAAACCAATTAAACAAGTACCTTAATTCTTTCAGCCCATGAAATAATTGTCTCATAGTCTAGTTGAAGTATTGATCATAGAACTTCACCATTAATGACTCTGAAAAGTCCTTTCAACTCAGCATGTGCTTTTACTCGATGCTGTCAATAGCTTAAGTAACCTGAGGAAGCAAAATAATGTTAGGAGAAAAAAAAAAAAAAAAATCTGACAGGCCATAGAAAAGAGAAGTGGGTGATGGATAGAAAGGGCCATGTAAATCTCTACCTAGTTTCTATCTATCTGTCTATCTATCAATAAATCAATCATCTATGTAATTAATTTTGCATTATACCTTTGATGAGGATGCTATTTATTTTTCTCTGATTTAATGTGAAGGCATTTTCATTAATTTCTAAAATATTTATTTATTTATTTTAGAGAGAGATAAAGAGTTGGGGCAGGGAAAATTGGCTCACCAGGGCCACTAGCCACTGCAAAAGAACTTGGTACACATGCCAATATGCATTTGGCTTACATGAATACTGGAGAATTGAACGTGTGTCCTTAGGATTCATAGGCAAGTGCCTTAACAGCTAAGCCATGTCTCCAGTCCTTTAAAAGATATTTGTTTATTTTTTTGAGAGAGAGAAAAAGCAAGAGTGAGAGAAAGAGAGAGAGAGAGAGAGAGAGAGAGAGAGAGAGAGAGAGAGAGAGAGAGAAAGAAAGAAAGAAAGAGAGAGAGAGAGAGAGAGAGAGAGAGAGAGAGAGAAAGAAAGAAAGAAAGAAAGAGGAAAGAGTGAGCCCACACCAGGGCCTCTATCCACTGCAAATGAACTCCAGACATGTGCACTACCTTGTGCATCTGGATTATGTGGGTCCTAGGGAATTGAACCTGGGACCTTTGGTTTCACAGGCAAGTGACTTAACTGCTCCTCTATTCCCTTATCATTAAACTTACTTTTAGCTAAGTGTCTTCTTCCATTTTGTAGTTTATACATGAATGGTGCTCAAATTTTTGGCCAGTGTGCATTATGCATTTTGTAATTCAAGGAGAAATGCATTCAATGGCTTGTGGTGAAGTAATCAGTCTGGCATTTTTTTTTAATTTTTTTTTTTATTTATTTATTTGAGAGCGACAGACACAGAGAGAAAGACAGATAGAGGGAGAGAGAGAGAATGGGCGCGCCAGGGCTTCCAGCCTCTGCAAACGAACTCCAGATGCGTGCGCCCCCCTGTGCATCTGGCTATCGTGGGACCTGGGGAGCCTAGCCTTGAACCGGGGTCCTTAGGCTTCACAGGCAAGCGCTTAACCGCTAAGCCATCTCTCCAGCCCTCAGTCTGGCATTTTTAATGGTGACTGTTACACCAGGAGATCCAGGAATCACATAGATGGAAACATGGAAACAATAGCAAAAGTACTTAGATATAAGTGTCTTAATTAAAAAAAAAAATCTAGAATCAACTCAAAATACAAAGAACCTATTTGTGGCCTTGAATGCTGTATCACAAATCTTTCGATTTTATTGAAACTTAGATACACAGTATTAATCAAAGGTTTTTATCTGTAAGAACTGAACAGTGATCATTTCCTTACATTTGAACTATCAAAAAAATATGCTGCTAACTTCTAGAAGGAGATATTTTAAACAGCTTATACATGTAGTATTCCCATGGAAGGATTTCAAACACAATATCTGACCCAGCATTACTTAGTATCTTTTTTTTTTTTATTTTTATTTATTTATTTATTTGAGAGCGACAGACACAGAGAGAAAGACAGATAGAGAGAGAGAGAGAGAGAGAGAATGGGCGCGCCAGGGCTTCCAGCCACTGCAAACGAACTCCAGATGCATGCGCCCCCTTGTGCATCTGGCTAACGTGGGACCTGGGGAACCAAGCCTCGAACCGGGGTCCTTAGGCTTCACAGGCAAGCGCTTAACCGCTAAGCCATCTCTCCAGCCCTACTTAGTATCTTATTATAAACTTGGAAATATTATAAGTTCAAGGTATCTGTAAAGGAACTGTACCCTACAATGTTGATTTTTGGATTGACAAATGGATTGCTTTTGAGATTCTATTTTTTTTATTAACATATGTTTTTAATGATGAAGAACTAGAAAATTAACATAGCTCATTTTTTTTACTTGTACCCTTTTATACTTATTTTTTCACAGAATTGTAGTCTAAAGCAACAGTTTTCTTTCTGATCATTTCAAATGACATATCATATTTAATAAATATTTATTGTAAAGTCTTAAACATAAACTTTTTTGAATAATTTCTTTAATCTCCAAAATCTAGGTTCTAGATGCTTAAAATTCAAAATCAAGGATCAATAAACAGACTTTAAGAAGGAAAATGATGAATATGCTAAGTGCTATTATTTCACTTGTCAACCAAAGATGTGTCCTCAAATATATACAGCTACAATATTCCACCTAGGCTTATCCTGTGGTCCTAGGCTATATGAAAATCAGCGTGACTATGAAGAAGGCTCAACACATTTAAGATGATGATAATTTCACAATGTTAAAAGACAGACTCCTTTGGGCATTAGTGCAGTCTTGATACTTACTGTTAGGCCAGCCACTGAGTCAGTGGAATTTCATATATTTTTGCTTTTCCTCCAAATGATGGTAAGTATAAACATTCACTGAAGTTTTAAAATATACCTAAATGTTGTTAGGTCTATTATTTTGAAAGGTTTTCTACCAAATATTATGTAAATCAAATAAATTTTAATTTTAATATGAAATAAATAATATACATGAGTATAACTTTATACATTATTTTCCTTCTAGAAATGTTTTGGCAAGTCTTGTGGTATATTGTAATTTTCAAAGACATGGACTATTAAAATTTTTAAACAGGGCTGGAGGGATGGTTTAGCAGTTAAGGTATTTGTCTGCAAAGACAAAGGACCCAGGTTCGATTCCCTAGTATCCATGTTAGCTAGATGCACAAGGGGGCGCATGCATCTGGAGTTCATTTGCAGTGGCTGGAGGCCCTGGTGCCCCCATTCTCTCTCTCTCCCCCCTCCCTCCCTCTTTCTATGTCAAATAAATAATAAAAATATGAAGTATTAAAAAAATTTAAAGCAAGTATTTAGGTAAAGTTTGAAAACCACCAACTAGAAACATAATCTCAAGCTGTCTTTTCCATAATCCTCACATGATAATGTACTTCTCCATAGGACTGTGTTTATCTTCCTGTTCAACTATGTAATAGTGTATCTTTTCCAAGTCTTCTGCTTTTTACAAACTTTATATAAATTGCACTACATTAAATTCTTAAAAGATCATCTAAAATCAAAGTATCCTGGCATCATGATGCCATGATGTCTTTCACAAGCTAGAAATCATTCAAATTTACTGACTCAGCTCTTTTGGTTAAGTATTCCTCTTCCCAAGGGAATCTTTAAGTCTAGTAATTTGCAGCTAAAACTTTATTTTAGAACCCTGTATCACTTTTTCTTCTAAGAAATAATTTCTTTGATCATGTATGACAGAGAAGGTGGGGCAAGTAGCAATGGCTCTGATAAGAAACCTATTGTTTGCAGTGAGAATAATATGGTGGTTATAACCTCTTGAGGAATGTATAGCTTGTTGGCAGTATTTTCCACCTCAAAGTAAAATTATGATTATCTTTATTGCATTTTTATACTCTGATCTATTGGCATTAGATTTCATTCCTACCAGGAACTAGGATCCAAATGATTGGACAGAAAAATGTAGAGAAAGACATCTGGAGGATACTAGAGATTCATGAAATGAAAACCAGGAACTGAATCAGATAGGAAATATAAAGTAATTGCTATGCTATAGGAATTGTGTAGGTCCTTGAAAATCCACTGAAGCACATAGAAAGAAGCAAAGTACTATAGTATGATTGGACTACAGAAAAAAATTTAAACTTAGACAATGAAGCTGTGCCTGAAGAAATGCTGAGCAATAAGGGTCACATGCTTGCACAACTTGTAATTGGGCCGCATTAGAATCAGGCCTCTCCAAACACAGATACCAGAATAATTATGGAGTAAGCAAAGCAAAACAAACAAAACAAAGATAGATTTCCTAATTGAAGCAATCACTCAGTAGACCTTCCTCTAATTCAGATTCCTTTCTAAGGGATTCATGTTCTAATCATCTGATATGACGACTTTCAAGGTAAGATAATATCTTCCTTGCCTAGTGTCTCAAGTGATTCTAGATTACTCTACTTAAGACAATTATGATTTAGCATGAGTATTGCTTATCCAATGACTTGGGTTTTGAAAGGTTTATAATGTTAGAATTTTTCCAACTCCAGTTGTTATAAAATCAATGAATAGTTCACAAGTCCATATATTTATATACGGGAGTATTTGTGTGTGTGTCCAGTTTTAAATATGCTTACTAGAATAAATAGTCAACCCTCAATGTCACAAATGTAAAATATAAAATATATGGCATATATTAGCACATTTATAGATAACTATGTACACAATATTTGCATTAGACCTACTAACCAATCTCCTAAGGAAAAAATATAGGAAATAAAAACTTAAGCTGTTAGTTCTCTCTTTTTCTATAAAACAATAATAGCATAAATATCAAAAAATAGATGAAAGAAATTTTTGTTGATACTTATTGTCACAATACTAATTTAACAGCAAGGAAATCACATGGCATATTTTTGATAATTGCTATCTTTTCTCTCTTGCTTTGTAAGGTGCCCAGATCAACTTTACCTGTACAAAAGTCTGAACACATAATTATTCAATGGTGAATAATAGCTTAGTCAATAGAGTAAACAAATCAAAACACTGTACATATTGGCAAAATACAATATACAAAATTTCAAAATTTCCACATTTTACAAAAAAGGGAAAGATGCAAAGACATCAGCTGTAGGCAATTAGTTTGCTTGTACATTTGTAGGATATAAGTCCAACTTAGAACAAATTAGCTATTTTTAGTAATCAATATTCATTCTGAGACAGAATGCAAGAGAAAAAATGCTTCTCATGGTCTTTGGAAACATGATTATTCTGCATGAATTAATTTCAACATGTTAAATAATTAATTTGAAGAGATGACAACCATAATTTAAATTAACTCCTAAGCGTTGCCTACACTCTTAAAGATAGTAACACTTGTGTACAGAAATACATCAAATCAACAAGCAATAGCTGATGAGCATTTTTAATAGCAAATGCTCCATCTTCCAACACAGGAAGAAAAAATACAAAATTGTGGCTTGCAACAACAGAGAGTGGCCTTGAAACTACCAGGCATCCCCAAGGTAACACCTCACATTCTCTGACTTTACCTGTATAGTTGCCTAAAATTCTTTATTGATTGACAGGCCAATTTTCAAAGTTACAGAAAAACATGTACTCTTCACCTCAATTCTGAGATTCCTTTAATCAGTAAGTTTAAAATATTGATAGACCTTCACACTGAGATCTGGGTAAAGAGGATTCTAACTCTCATTTTCTACTCTTCAAATAACAACAAAAATCAGCATCTAAGAATAGTGTTATGGATAGTAAAACTCTTAGAAAACAAGCTTTTTAGGGGTCTATAATTCACAGAATTACTCCCCAATTCTTATCTCTAAATCACTGAAACCCAAACACAATACTTATGAGACAACATACACGCTCTGAACCTCAGCTGGTACAGGTTGAAATGTAGTGGAAAAGAAGCTGAAGGTTGGACTGATGCACTAATTCACTGTAAGAGTTAACTGCTGAGGAGCTGAACTTAATCACGTCAGTAGCTGAAGGATTCACAAAGAGAGAACTGTCTAGGGACACCCAAAGGAACAATAAGAGGGAAGGAGAGGTTAGACTAAAATAGAGAAAAACAAGGCTCATGGTTAGGGTGGGCAGACAACATGATCCATATGCATGTCGAATCATAGATATGTTTTGAAAAATTGTTGTGAATCTTATAAGCTGTACAAGCTAACTGTCTCATCCTGTTTCTGTAAACCAGGTGCCCCTTGCTCACTCACCCCTCCTATTGGCTATGAACACTACAATATGAAAGTAAAATCTCAGTTTGACACCGAAATTACTTTGGTGAGCAAGCTCAACTTCAGTCCTCAGGAAAATAAAGACCTCTACTTTCATTAATGCTGGCATTTGAATGATGTTTTCATAAAAAAACAGAAAGGAAATTCCATTGGTGCCATTGTTTTTAGCCAAATGCTTTTCTGTCTATGGTTAAAATAAACATGCATCATTTTATTTATGAAAGCTTATTTTTTTCTACCTCAGTATGTCCATAATTTACAGTGTTTACACTATATTTCTTAATTTTTTTTTCAAGGGGGAATCTGAAAGAAAACATAGGTTGTGTTTTGATGAGGTTAAGTAGTTTGGACTATAAACACCTTTCCTTATATGGGACATTCAAATAGAAATCATGTAAATTTTATCACCGTCTTATCAGACATTCCTTATGGAAATGTAAAGAAAGAAACATTTTTCATGGTATAAAAGACAGAACTAAATGTAAAACATGTTTTAAAGATTAATGATTGGGACCAATCTCTTAACTCTGTAAATTCTATTCATTTTATCTACTGAATTATAAGTAACTCCCTTCCCTATATTGATTTCTCTGAAAAGAGAGTATAAAGAAAGTTTGATCTAAAGGTAACATGGGCTAATCTGTCATAATTTTCCAATTGGGAAAATGTTTTTATCCCTTGAATGTCTGAAATATTGTTTGTCAATGATGACTAATATTAAGTTTCACCAAATGTAGTGCTTAGGTCAAAAATTGACATACTCCTATGTTTATCAGAAATGGAAATTCAGAAGCCATATCCTAGACCAACTGTTGTAGTAGTTACAAACACCCAACAAGAAGCAGTTTATGGAAGGAAAAAGTTTATTTCAGGCTTACAGTTTCCAGAGGAAGCTTCATCATAGAGAAGAATTGGGCTTAATTCATCATACATTCACAGCAAAGACACAATAGCCAGACAGAGTTCAAGCTGCCTCAGAACACTCAGGACCCTCAACATACCCCCAGCAACATATCTCCTCCAGCAGTGTTCTGAATCCACCAGTTTAGGGCTAAGTAGGAAACTTAATCAAAAACACCTGAGGCTACAGAAGTATTTGCATTCAAAACCACAACACCAACAGAATCAGAATGTACAAAACAGGGTTCTGAATAAATGTTCTTGGTCACACTAAGGAGCAGCAAAATCTGATAATCACTGAATAAAAACATCTAATGAATACTATTGTTTAATATCAGGATGGAAACTAATCTTTTATTTGTCTACAAGAGCTTTATTTAAATTGGAAAGATCCAGGCTGGAGAGATGGCTTAGCAGTTAAACGCTTGCCTGTGAAGCCTAAGGACCCGGGTTTGAGGCTCAATTCCCCAGGACCCACATTAGCCAGATGCACTAGGGGGTGCACTCGTCTGGAGTTTGTTCGCAGTGGCTGGAGGCCCTGGCACGCCCATTCTCTCTCTATCTGCCTTTTTCTCTCTATGTCACTCTCAACTAACTAAATAAGAATGAACAACAACAAAAAAATTTAAATTGGAAAGATCCTTCTTAACTGTAATCCACACACTTTCAAGGATTTGGGTCCTAATTTCATGGACTGAGGTGCTTGACTGTATTAAAAGGAGGGAGTAGCAGAGAGCACCCACATTTCTCACCTTGTGTTTCTTGGTTTCTGACCAGCTGCTCCCTGTTCCCACCACCTCATCATCTCCACCTTGAAGGTTTGTAACCTCAAACTGTAAGCTGAAATAAACCCTTCCTCCCTTTTGTGTTTTGGTTTTGTTCTAGTATATTGTCACGGCAAAGAGAAATTTAATTGATGTAGTACATATCAATTTTCAAGCTAAAATAATAATTAGTATTTTTGTTAGTAGCAGTTTTGATAATAACAGTCATAGTTTTATAGTGAGTTCTAGTATTTTTGAAAAACATATATTATATATGCTAAAGTAACAAAAAATCTACATGGGATCTTTAACATATGAAGGAAGAAATTTACTCATAGGGAGAGAAGAAAGAAGAGGCTTTAGTATATCTACTTCAAGGTTATATTGCTTACAAACAAGATCCAAAGTAGTCTCTGAAATCTGACATTCTACAATGCATTTAACCCAAGCCTATGTGAGTTAGTAATGCATGCACACAGCTACAGCCTTTCTCAGATATATGGGAATTATTACATGATGAATGGATGGTCCACACCATGGAGGCCAGTCCTAAAAATGTAGTAATATGAAAATCCATACAAGAGTAAAATCCAAACAACATCACAACATAACTGTTTTTATTTATCTGGACTCATTTCCCACTCTCAATTTGTAACTCTTTCTTGCAGTTTTCCCTCTGAAAATGAGCAAGCAAGATAGAAAAAAAGTGTATCTGAGTCAAAGATAGACAATATTTTAAATATTGTGAACTAATATCATTGTCTAACATAGTTCAATACTTATTTTCTTCTCTTAAATGTGATTCCCCCCCACCCACCCCACAGGACCACATCTCTAATGCCCATTGCCCTCTGCAAACAGGAATCTGGAAGAAGGGAGAGTGTAGTTCTGATTTTCATGTAAGTTCATATGTTTTATTTTCAGTGTATTCCTGATTTTTGAATTGCTATAAGAATTATTAAATTTGTTGAAAAATTTTAAGAAGCTCTACATACTGTTATAAAATGGCTTTGGGGGCTTGAGAATTCATAAGCACTGTTCTAGAGTGACTATGTTCCTGGTATTATATAATGTCATGGCTCCAGGGTACTTCAGGAAAATCTAGTCATGCTTTTCCTTACATTTCATGGAAGTATGTATGTAAGATCTTTGTAAGTTTAAAGACTTGAGAGAATAAGCATGTCTATGTTTCTCTGTGTGTAATTAGCACCAGCTGGGAAAGGGCAAGTGCGAAGCTATAATGCCATCTACTCTGAAAGTTATGAATACATTTGTCATACCACCCTGTTGAGATTTGATTAGGTTTTGTGATTTTCTTTATGGAGTTTAATGTATTTTAAAATGGAGTAGTGGGGTTGCAGATGATATCTACTGTGCAGAAGATTTGTGTAGCATGTATGAAACTCGGGGTTTAATGGTCAGAACTGCATCAAAGCAAGCTTGGCAGCGCAGGCCTATAATCCCAACAGGGAAGGTAGAGGCAAGATGACCAGAAATTCACTGTCATCCTTGACTCCATAGAACATTTGAGGACAGCTTGAGCTGCATATCATAAAATTATATATCTAGAATAAAAGTCCAAATAGTAATCAAACATTGTTATCATTGGGTGTCTAATAAAGAGTGCTTATATGTGGAGATTTACTGAGGGTTTCAGGCATTTAGCAGAGAAATACTCAAAACTTACAAGGACATTACTTAAGGTCAGGAAAAGCCATCAAACCAAAGAACACAGTCATCCTTAGTATATGCTTTTCAGAGGAACGATTCCAGGAGTCCCATGGAACCCAGTCTATGCAAGTACTAAAATACTGTATGTAGAATGGCATAAAAATTTATAAGATGGCTGTGTTCAGGGTGGTATGGCTATAGACTGGTATATGGTATGATAGAAGCAATGGACATACTTCCACATGTTAACTGTAATACAAGATAAATGCAAAACAAGCTTTCATATATTGTACTTCTTAAGGAATGATGAAATAAATAGCTATATGTGCAAAAAAAAGGAATGGTTAAATGTTCACACTCTTGTGCAAGATGCATTTCTCTCTTCCTCTAATAAATAAATAAAATATTTAAAAATTAAAGTGAAAAACTTAATTTGAAAACAGATGTTTAACAAGTATGTTAAGTAAATGTCTATGCTGATGTATCAATATCTCAATCACAAAGCATAGCTAGGGTAGATGGTATAGATACAAGGTTTGAATACCTATATTTAATTTTTTTTAAATTCAAAGCTTCATTAGACACTAGGATGGATTGGGAGGGAGGGGAGGGCATATATTTCTTAATTTTTTGTTTATTTTTATTTATTTGAGAGCAACAGTCACACAGAGAAAGAGGCAGATGGAGAGGAAGAGAGAGAGAGAGAGAGAGAGAGAGAGAGAGAGAGAGAGAGAGAGAGAGAGAATGGGAGTGTCAGGGCCTCCAGCCACTGAAAATGGACTCCAGATGCATGTGCTCCCTTGTGCATCTGGCTGACATGGGTCCTAGAGAATTGAAATTTAGATTAGGGTCCTTAGGTTTCACAGGCCAGCACTTAACCACTAAGCCATCTCTCCAACCCCATTAGTTTTGTTTCTTATTTTTAATTCTCTTTTCATCCTGTATTTGTTGAGCTTCTAAAGATTTGGAGTGATTTCATAGGACTTTTTCCTCTTGCAAACCCTGCCAGCTTGGGTGCATTTCTTATTTGCTTCTACTGTCTCTATTTTCTATCATCTCTTAAAATAAATCTTTCATAATGTAAAAATATGATTTTGATTAACTACAATAATTGAATATCATCTAATTGTTAGAATCTGTTGAGTCTCTAATTTAACACATGTCTCACATTTTTGTTAATCACCAGTGCTTTTGCTTTGACATAGTACAGCTGAAAATTATTGTTAAAAACTAAACTCAACCTTCTTTTCATTACAGTAAGATTAACATAGTATCATTGGTGTATTCAGAATGTCTAAAATGTTGATATGATGATTTACCTCCAGGGTTATTAATAAATGATAACTTACAATCCATACTGGCCTTATGTTATTTACATTTAACAAATATGTCTGTTTATAGTCACAATAAGGCATGGGACCTTTCCAAGGAAAAGCATAGTATGAAGGTACACCTTTAACAAAATTCTTCATAGTCAAGAGGTTTCTATTATTCTCACAAAAGTTAGTATGGTTACCATATACAATGCTGTGATTTCATTGTTGTCATTGTGGCATTTGAAGGAAGATGGACAAGTAAAATCCATGCTGGCAATTAAGATTGCTTTTGATATGAATGGGGTGAAGTCTTTTTTTTTTTTTTTGATTATGTGGTCTATTCAGAATGCAGAGAAATTTTGCCATTTTCTGACATCTTACAAAATATATACTTAAGTTAGCCCTCATTTCTATTGATATTAGAACTGTTGCTCATTATGCTATTGAGACTATTTAAATAGAAATATCTTTAGTAAGTTAATTACAGTATTTAAAAGAATAAAGAATAATGTATCTGAAGGGTTATTGTGAAAACAATGAGAAGCATCAGAAAATGAAGGTATTTCTAAATTTTTTTAAAAATTTATTTATTTATTTGAGAGCGACAGACACAGAGAGAAAGACAGATAGAGGGAGAGAGAGAGAATGGGTGCGCTAGGGCTTCCAGCCTCTGCAAACGAACTCCAGACGCGTGCGCCCCTTGTGCATCTGGCTAACGTGGGACCTGGGGAACCGAGCCTCGAACCGGGGTCCTTAGGCTTCACAGGCAAGCGCTTAACCGCTCAGCCATCTCTCCAGCCCTAAAATTTTAATCTGTAATACAAGTAGGGAATTCTCCATAACATATAAAGTTTAGGGAATGAGATTTGTTAGAAGCATTTTTTAAAATAGATTATAAACATCTGCATATTATTCATATTGCATTTCATGAAACCATGTTTTGGTAGAAAACAAGATTTTTATGACTTTCTATCCTCTGGGAAATCTTATTTCTTTAGATTTTTAAATGACATTGACATTACTATGATGCTGTTTAATCTAGCATGAAATGTCACAATAAATAATATATTATACTTGGCTCCCCCATAAATTTGCAGTAATTAAATATTCTTGTTGCTTTATCCCTAAGAGAAAATATAGTATATTAATGTTTCATGCTGACAAGACAACTCTCCCTCATAAGTTTTGACCTGCAAGTTAGTCTTAAATTCCTTGTCTGTGTACAACTCAAAATTTTAAAATCAATATATTCGCTACATTTTCATTGGAAGTTTGTATTTACAACTGCAATTAATAGCTCTTGATAACTTGCAACATAAATTTTCAATGATAATAAAATCTAATTAAATTGTTTAAATTTATTTTAAAGTATGTCACTAACTTTAGATGTAATTCACTGAAGAGTTACAAGATGAATATATAGGTTTATTTTATCAACTATTTTATCATGAGTACTTCTAGAAAAAAAAATGACATTGCAGACCATTTTACTTGGGGATACGTGTGTGTGTGTGTGTATCTGTCTTTTTATGGATTTGCATAGGAATTATTTTGAGAACATAATAAACATAAAAATGCCAAGTATTAAGCTCATCTAGATTTACTCAATAAACATTCTCAAAGAAACCTGTTGTGACTTTATTAAGCAAGCAAACTTGTTGATTCTTAAATGTGTTCCTGAGAACAAGTGTGTTAGACAGTATTTATAATTGACTTCTGGAGATGTAAAGTATATAAAATATATGTAAATTCTTTGGAAGCAAATAAGAAAACCTGAGCATACAAGCCTACTGATAATGTACACATGGCTGCACAGTAAAACATATGCAGAAATCACAGTAGATACAGACAGTCCCAAGTGATTCAGATGGAGGTTCCTTAAAATTAATTTAATATACAAATGGCTTGGATATGATGGCAAACTCTTAAAGTTTATTAGGTTCTTTAGGGTTTGAAAATTTAATATTTAATTTACAATCTTGTGATGGAATTATTATAACTCTAGGTATAAAATATTTCACTTGAAAAAGCCAAAAACTTGATACCTTCTAAAAGAAAGGTAAACGTTTAATATAAAACAGAAACATTACACATAAAGGCAAAATAGCAATTCCACTCTTCTCTTGTCTTTAATAAGTCATAGGAAAAAAGGGAAAATTTCAAAAATTTATTAGGAATGACAGGCATTGTAAAGTTAAGTTTGAATTAAAATGTAAAGGGCTGGAGGTGGTTTCAAGATCCTTAGAAGTACTGGTAATTGCATATTAGAGTTATCAGCTTAAAAATTCCACTATAAGAATGCAAATACAAAGTTGCCTCTGGGTTGCCAAGCCAGCAGAAATAACTGGAATCAGGAGTTTGAATAGTAATCTTAGACACAGAAAAATAAATTTAAAAATATAAATATTTAGGCTAGGGAGATGGCTCAGAGATTAAGGACACTTGCTTATGAAGTCCTATTCCCCAGTACTCATGTAAAGTCAGATGGAGAGCATAGATTATGCATTTGTAGTAGCCAAAGCCCCTGACACAATTCAGTCTCTCTCTCTCTGTCACTTTATCTCTCTCTAGATATATATGCATATATAAATCATAAATATATAAAAACAAAAATACATAAAAAATAGCTACAGAGGGAGAGAGCAAGAGAAAAAGGAAGAAAGATCAAGACCTATTACCAGCTTTACAAATGTTATAAACATTTTGCTATGCATATCAAAGCTACACACTTATGATCATTGGATAATTCTGTTACTGTCTGGAAAGTGTTATTCTTTCTTAGTATCTTAGTGAGATTTCAGCTGCTATGGAAATTACTTGAGAAAAACACCTATATTTCAATTATTGTTTTAAATTATAAACTTTTATTTCTTTCTCATAGTCTTTGCTCTACTGCTTTGGGTTTGTCAGGGAACAGTGTTTGATGATAATTCATGGTAAAGAGTCATATTCATCTCATGTATGCCAATAGAGATAGAAAATTTGAGGTTTCCAGTGTCATCTCCAAAGGCATGTCTCCAGTGATCCAACTTCCACTCTCCTCATAAAGTCTCCCCCTAGCACTACCGGGACCAAAGCACAAACTATGGTCCTTTGTGGTACATTTTGTGCTTTTAACTGCTGATCCATTTCTCCAGGCCTCAGATTCAAGCAAATTAAGATCAGCAGTCATTTCCTTCCATATGAAAGGTTTTCATAGATTTCTGAAGCTTAGCTTTGCTTCCATATTGAATCAGAGAGAATCAATTTTGCTAAAAACTATTTCTCTCTGGTATTAATCAATCAAGGAATTAGTTTAGACAGAAAAGTTGCCTTAAAGGCCATGATATAATCAGCTATGATCTTTCATGCATTAATGAAACAAATAAATTAATTTATCAAAACTCCAGTCTCCCGAAGCTAAGACAAAGAATTGTTTTCTACTCTAACATGTGTGAACATTTCTGAATGGAATGCTATCCTTTTGCCTGGCGATTTTTAGTTTTTTTTTTTTTTCATTTTATTTCCTTATATATGTATCTTTGGCAAACACAAACTATAGAAAATATATTTCTTTCTGTATGTCTGTCTACCTTAAATATTTATGTAATGAAAAACAGAATGATTATTGCTAAGAAGTGATAATGAAGAACTGTACTTACTCAAAATACTTCCAATTTCTTCTTAAACCTTTTAAATATTTTAAGCCAGTACTTAGGTAAACACATGGCTTCCTTGAAGTTTACAAATATATTTTTCAAAATATACATGATTTTTGAATGATATATTTTGACTGTGTGATCTGAAAGTTTGTTTTCTTTTCTTTATCTTCCAAAGTACAATATATATTTTTTCCTCTCAATGATAATATTTTATAGATTAATTAATGATTTTTTCTACTAAAATGATAGTACAAGAAAAAATTGGACTAGCAGAGAGAAAAATGAGCTTCCCATGACACAGGACACCTCACTGATTGTCTCAAGACCAACTGGTTGTTTGCCATTAAGAGAATTTATCTTACAGCATTTATCATACATAATGAAAATTTTCACTTCTAAGCCTTCTAGTCCAAATGCTACTTGCAATTTTCACTTAATTGGTAAGAAAATTGTATGCTTTTGAACTATAATAATGATGAAGTTACATTTAAAATGGAAGAGTACTATTAATAAGTTATTTTTCATGCATTATCTTAGATGCATTTAACAATGGTTAAATTCAGATATAAGTAAAGTGAGTCCAATACCTATTAAGTACCCCAATACCTATTAAGTACCCCAATACCTATTAAGTAGCCCAATACCTATTAAGTAAATTAGCCACAGTGCATCCTCCAATACATACAGAAATCACATTTGTAGTGCAATTATCCAGACGCTACGTTCATTGATTTTAGGAAGCATCTTTAAAAAAGAAGCTTTCGACATCTTTTTGAAATGTTGCTTTTAATCTAAGTAGATGCTGTGAATTTGCTCCCACCAGACTTTGGAGCATCTACTATACTCATTGCTACTCAGTCTTCCTCAATGAGGTTAATATGTTTGCTTGAAGTTCTGTTAACTATATTAAGAGAAAAATGTTATACATCAGGTGTTTTTGCTTCCACAAGAGCCACTTTCTATTATTTTTTTTAAATATCTTATGTGTATGTTACCAATATTAGGATTGTTGTCAATTATGATTGATTACCAGGGAAATCTAAGGGACTCAATTTGCTTACATATTATTATCCTGTTTTATAACATTATGATAGCATTCTTGATAAGAATGATCTCATTTATATAAATGGGCATAATTTCAGATAATATAATATAATATAATATAATATAATATAATATAATAATAATTTCAGATTAAGCATAAAACTCACAAATACCATAAAACTAAATTTGAAATTTCTGTGTACATTTGCCCAGCAGATGATGTATGGATGGTTAGCTCTCATGATCATACCTTCACTTGCAGCTCAGTGCAGATCTCACCCTAGTCTTGAGTTTGTTTCCTAAGCCTGGAGGTACTCTAATAAAACCTCTTTCCTGAGTCATGTTGCTTTCTCACTTTACCTACCACCATATCATACACCAGCTTACAACAGTATGTTTTTTCTGTATCATGTCAAACTACATGTAAACTTCAGTAAAGCATGTTCCAAAACAGAGTGCATTATTGCACTTGAAGTTGCCCTTGTCTATGAGTTGCTCGAACACTTATCACTTGCATTGGAAAAGAGCATCTTTCATCCTTTGCATAAGAATTTTCTTTTGGTCAAGTCATTGTCCTACTCACTTGTGTTTACCATTAGAATTAACATGTCTCTACAGTTCTGACATTGGCCACGAGATTTGTTGTCGAAGACTGTGATCTTTGGAGATCTGAATCTTTCATTCCCTACATAATTTGCAGTCTTTTGAAACAGTGTACTTTCATTTTCTCTGAACAATTATTCATTTTTACCTTCCATTACTTACAGAGGTTTAATTGATGTTGTATTTCAGAGCCTCTTAAACAGTTTTTCTTCCCTCATTCTGAATAGCTCTTTTTATTCTATAATTTGTCTATTCCTGTAAGCATTATGCACTTAAGTGAAGTCAATCCCTTCCTAACCTTTATTTTTTAAACCTTATACTTCAAATAAGGTTACTTTCCTATTATGCAATTGTTTCTGTTTTAAAGCCAAGTATATTAAAAATATTAATTAAGGGCCGGAGATAGCTTAGCTGTTAAAGCGTTTGTCTGCAAAACCAAAGGACCTAGGTTCAATCCCCCAGGACTCATGTTAGCCAGATGCACAAGGGAGCACATGTGTCTGGAGCTCATTTGCAGTGTCTGAAGGCCCTGGCATGTGCCCATTCTTTCTCTCTCTCTCTCTCTCTTTCTCTTCCTCTTTGTCAAATAAATACAAATAATTTTTAAATGTCAGCTAAGTAAAAACATGTAAAATTTTAGCAGCAATCTATGAGTAGTATATGTATAAACTTACAAAAATGGTAAATATTAAATGAGCTGTGAAGGAAAAAAAAGTCAGCATACAACTAATTGTATGTGAAAATAAAATGAAGAATTAGGTGTGAAACTTAAATAAGTTGAAATCCAATACAAGGTTTCACAGCGCATTTACCTAAAAGTTTCCATGATACTAAAAACTACAAATTCAGTTTAGCACAACTCTGGCATGGCCACAAATAAACATTCATTAAAGTCAATGTTATGTATGAACATTTTTAAAAAATGGGCTGGAGAAATGGCTTAGCAGTTAAGGAGCTTGCCTGCAAAACCAAAGGACTCAGGTTTGTTTTCTCGGGACCCATATGAGACAGATGCATAAGGTGGCACATGTGTCTGGAGTTCATTTGTAGTTGCAGGAGGCCCTGCCATGCCCATTTCAATCTCTCTCTCTTTCTTGAGTAAATAAATTACTAATTTTTTTTAAAAAAAAAACATACTATAAAAGACATGGTGTACCTCAGAATTGATATGACTAGGAATACACACATTTATGTTCTTATAATAATTGGGCTTTGAATTGTGAACATAAACTGGAATATCCCTCTCCTGCCCCTATTTTTTTTTTTATTATTACCATGTGCTCATTCTTGTCTTTTTTACTTTAATATCCAGAAGTGACAACTGAGTCAGGGAGGAAGCAAAGAGAAGGAATTGTGAGGCTGGAAAGACTAAAGGAGTTTCTACAGGAGAACTCAGGAGATACCACTAAGGCAGACTTTAAATGCATACCTGAAGAGGAAATGAAATAGTGCCAACATATATATAGATGGGAAAGTCCCCAATTTACCATCCCTTCTTGAATTAATTTTACCTGAACACTTAGCTATCTTAGGTAGAAAATTTAAGGCCATCTCATTTCTTACACATCTTTCAAAACTAATCAAAGCTCCCTGTGAATCCATTCATAAATATGTATTTATTCAGCTTCAGCACTTTTACCATGGAGCTTATCGTCTGTAAGCCAGGATAACACACTCCCTTCCCAATCAATATCTTGTCCACCATATCTTCCAATGTAATGTTTGCATCTGACCAAATTCAGCCCCAATTCAACACTCTGGATGACGCACAGGGCCTTATGTGGTACTTGAACAATAAAGGTCTGTGATGAAGCCTCTGAAGTTCATGGTACTTCAAACCTGGAACTTCTGAGAAGTTTCTCCACCCTGAATTTCATTAGGACTGTTAAATGTCATTGGACACTAGTCACAGAGTCTCACATGACACTGATTCTAATTGAATTTCAGGAATATTTCCATTTTATGTTCTCCATTTACATGAATATCATCTTAAGATATTAGTTATAACCCTTTTAAAGACAATAAAGTCTCACTGGGACATTTACGAAAATAATGAAAAACATGTTTAACTATAAAAGACAATGCTGAATCTTTAGAATTTGCAAATATCAAGTATAGCTCTCTGTTTTAACTCACAAGTTGTATGTATATGTGTCTGTGTGTGTGTCATATATCATACAAGGTATTATGTATATCTAGCAGTGGGAAATATATATATATATATATATATATATATATATATATATATATATAATTTGTAGTTTGAATGGAATTATATAATTTTAATTAATTTCATACATACACACATCAATATATATATATACACACACACACACACATATATATATATATATATATATATATATATATATATATATATATATATACACACACATATATACACACACAAATACATACACACATTTGTGATTTGAATGTTAACTGTTCATTTGTTGGAAAATGTGATTCCCAGATGCTAACATTGTTAAGGAAGGTTATACAACTTTTAAGTGTGTAGCCTTGGTACAGGAAATGAATCATAAGGGGCAACTTTTGAAGATTGATTTCCAACCACACTTCCTCTTATGTCTCTACTGCCTGTTAAAACTCTGCTTCCTGGCTGAATGAAATATGACTACACAGCCTCCTTCTTGCCCCTGCTGACATCCTTCCCCACCATCATGGAATGTATCCTCTTGAACTGTAAGTTGTTTCTGATCACTTTTTTTCCTTTTACAGCGGTGACAATACATCTCTATCTATTTACATATATATGTGCTTGAAATATATACATACATACATATACACATATATGTATATTTTTGATATGAAGGAAAGATGCAATAGGAAGAAAGAAAGGATAAAAGAAGGGAGGAAGGAAAGGAAGAAGGAAGGGAGGGAAGGAGAAAGAGAAGTACAAAGTCCAATGTTCTCCAAACAGAAACTTTCCTATCTTTTTCATCAGCACACTGCTTAATCAAAGACAGAAACTCTGTTACTAAAACACATGTTTGTGCAAACATATCTGGTGGCAGAAAAAATCAAAACTGACATTTCTGTAGTTTATGATAGAAAGTATGTTTTCAAGGGTTTCACTGAAACTCACTTTCACCCCTTTCACTTTATTAAAATTCAATTATGCATGAAAATATATTATATTTCAAAATAACACATTTGATTTGTATTCTAAACTACTTTGGCTCCACCTTCATTATCTCCTGCTTGACTTTCACATCCAAATCCCCATTCATTTATTATCAAATTTAAGAAAGAAATCATCTGTATCATTCTATGTGTAAGCCTGTGCATGGCTACATTAATTACTATGGAACATTTAATTCTCTTAAAGTGTTGTTTTTGCTTCTTTCAAGAAGAAAACATTCCCCAAGTATATGATCACCATAATCTTCATCCTAATTTTTCTCCAAAGAACATTCTCTTCATGTTACACAAGCTTCTGTATTCCTAGTTCCCATTTGATCCACAATTCAGAAATTAATTAAGTTCTTAATTCTCATGTAAAGTCAATATTTACTTCTTTTTAGAAACTCAGTAAATAACATGCCAGAAGGTTTTTCTGGCCAAAATATCATTCAGGATTTTTATTTTCTGAAAAAGGACTGAAATAAGTAAATAAGTTAAAAAAAAATAAAGGCATGATTTTAGAATCTGAATATTTTACCTCATTATGTGAGCTGAAGAAGAATTCTGTACTAAAACATGAGAGGAGAGGGTACTGCATTACTACAAGGGAGATTTTGTGCAAATGTTGTGAGAGAAAAAGAATAGACTGTATGTGAAAATCTGAAATGAGCGCACACTCCACAGTGCAGGCATGTAAGGGGTTAGACATCAGTGTGAAGCCAGGTGACAGGATAGCACCAAAGCACATGGAGCAAAGGGGGAGATCACCATGTTGGGTTTATATCCTAGCTCTACTATACTGAGCAGTTTGGACAAGTTGAATTGTGGCATCTGATTTTATTTTTAATTTGAAAACAATGTCTTCCTTGTGGAGAATCAGTTCAGGATGTTAGGCATACCAATCCTTCCACAGTTGATGGCTATTAAGACAGAAGAAGGAGAGAGAGAAGAATGAAATCCAGGGTAAACTCATCAGACTTCCTCATGGAGCATGAAGAGCAAAGAGGGAGAAGGAGGTGTTCACCAATGGAAGAGATATGCTCATTTACCGGCAAAGAGAAAATTGGAGGATTCATTTTGGAAGAATGTATCATTGGCTCATTCTATCCCAAGGAAAACTCAATTAAGCAGGAATTGAGAGGAAAATTATGCAAGTTAGCACAGTAGAGTTGTATTTATAGCTAAAATTAAACTCAGCTTTGCATTCTATTAATTAAGATTTCAAAAATGCATGTATTATAATGAATGGTTACTGATTTATCAAAGAAAACTTAGGCATTTTGTTACAAATCATTCTGTAATTTTAAGAAACTGTTTTCAAGCACACATCGGTTTCACATACAAAAGTTGGTATTATAGTAAAAGTTCCAAATGTGTAGCATTATTCCTATAGAAATTCCCAGTACTTTCAATTTTCCAAATAAAAGAAAATGAGGAAATACTTGTTGAAATAACTTCAGGTGAATTGAAAAGTTATATTCTGAATATGATATGCATAGTCAATGAAGTCAGAAAATAAGAAAGTTAATCAAATTGGAAATTGTACCTAAGGAACAAATATTTTAAGTTTTTGGTAGAGGTTCTTATATACAACTCATGATTAAATTATTTGTAGAAACCAGAAATGCCGCACTCTACATAACTGCTTATGTGTAATACAGTTTTGCACATGGATGTATACATAGATTGTTAGATGACAGACAGATAACAGGTTCTAGCATCAAATCCACTCCACATGAAAATTTATGAGATATATAGATCAGCATAAAGTGTTTGATCAGAATACTTTATTTTATTTTTTTTATTTTTTTATTTTTTTTTTCGTTTACTGTCTTTTTTTTTTTTAATTTAATTTATTAGTTTTCTTTTCAGTAAATACAGGCAGTTTGGTACCATTATTTAGGCTCATCTGTGATCTACCCCCTCCCATTAGACCCTCCTTATTATTGAAAATGGGTCGTGCATTGTGGAGTTAGCCCCCAGTTATTAGTATGATAAATGTCTCTGAAAATCATGACCCAACATGTAACTCTGACATTCTTTCCGCCCCCTCTTCCGCAAGATTTCCCTGAGCCATGTTGGGTTCATTTTTGGTCTGCTTCAGTGCTGAGGTGTTGGGGGCCTCTGAGGCTCTGGCTCTCTGATTTGGTAGGAGTTGATTTTTCTCTGAATTGATCTCCTTCCCCTTTGTGCTGGTATCCAGTTCACAGGAAAACATCACCCTTGCTTATTTCGCCAGTTGTCCTTAGTTTCAGTTGGGCCCCTTCTGAGGTATGTTGGGGCAGCTCTCTTCTTAGGATCTGCATCTATCTGGAAAAGAGAAGCAGATTCTCCAACGGAGAGGAGAATACTTTATTTTTTCATAAAATTATTTCATAGTTGCTTTTGGGTGAGGTCAACAATGAGCAGAAAATGGGTTCTAGAATTTTTTAAGTGATTTTATTTGATGAAGCTGTATCCCAGGAGAGGTAACATGTTTGAATTGTGAGTCTGGGATAGAGCTCAGTGGTAGAGTGAGAGCACTTGTCTTAGATCCACAAGACCCTGATTTCAAGATTCAGGAGAAGGGGCCAGGTGTGGTGGCACATGACTTTAATCCTAGCACTTGAGAGGCAGAGGTATGAGGATCGCCATGTGTTCGAGGTCACCCTGAGACTACATAGTGAATTCCAGGTCAGCCTGGGCTAAAATGAAACACTACCAAGGAAAACCAAAACAAACAAACAAAAAGATGCAGGAGAAGGACAAAAGAAGAAAAAGCGGAGTGAGGATAGGCCTGGGACAGAACTTATGTTTAAATTGGCATTAAAGCTGTCTACTAGGGTTACCGTGGATGGTTAGTTCAGACAGGCTCTTAACAGCAGTTTGGGGAAATTAGAAAGAAAATAATGATATAGACCTCTTACCACAATGTTAGGAAAAGGCTAATGACTCAATTAAAATGATATTTGTATTATCAATCAGTACTAGGCCAAGCCATCAAAGGTACTACAGCATAAAGGATAAAATATTGAGCGAATGACAGTTAAAAATCATGAATTCTGATAAGCCTTTCAGAGGGAGCCAATAACACTTAAAAACACACAGCAAACCTGCTTTTCAATTTCTTTAAAACCATCATGATTTCAACTGCCAAGAATGCTGAGGTTTGTACTAATGATTTACTAACACTTTCTTAAGTCAGCTGTGTGTAGTTACGATGCCATGTTGGAAGTATATTTAAAACACCTGACATGTCTGTCATGCACACCACACAGCTTTGCATTAAGATCTGTCTCAATGGCTCACTCACTCTTATCATCTCAAAATCTATTCATTTATTTATAAAAACTGCTTTTATCCATTCTAATTTCTGAATTAACAGGCCTTAAAGTGGTGAGATTTAGTTAGGATCTTATCAAAGTGAAGAAATTAGCTTTCTTCTTGATGAAGAATTGCGCATATCTGAAGCCTCTATCACTATTCTCTCTTACGATGTGATATGGAGATTAATACAAACAAAACTCCCATTCTGTGCAGATGCCCTCATTATTCTGTGGTTTAGAAATGCTCAAGTTATTTTCTGCAGAGTGGAATTTAAAGAAGGTTATCTTCACTTAGGTTTAAGTTAATGAAGGCTCCTTGAAATTTAGAGAGCTGGAGGAAATCAAATAAATACTAAACAAAAATACTAGTCACTTCTTATAATTTTTGGCTATGTTCTGAGTATTCCATGTCTTTTCCCTTCTAGATCTAGAGTTCACTAAAAGGCCCAATTTTGCTTGCATAATTATTTTTTTTAAATTTTTAATTATTTATTGAGAAAGAGAATTGGTGCTTTGGGCCTCCAGCCACTGCAAAAGAACTCCTGACACATGCACCACCTTGTGTATCTGGCCTACTTGGATTCTGGGGCGTTGAACCTGGGTCCTTAGGTTGCATAGGCAAGCACCTTAACCACTAAGCCATCTCTTCAGCCCTGGGTTTTCTTATATGAAGGATAAAATATACACATAGAATGATCCACACACATGTAATTTCTAAGTAATCATTAAATTTATCACAGGCTCATCTGGATTCTTATGCTTGAAATTCCAGTACTTGGGAGGTAGAGGCAGGTGGATTTTGTGATATAAAGGCTAAATAATGAGTCTAGGTGGGGTTACAGAGTAAAATCCTGTTTCAAAAAGCAAAAACAAAACACAAAAAATTTTTCATAGATATATAGGGGGAAAAAGGGAGTGACAAAAATGTTTATTATAAAGAGAGGAAAAACTGGTAAAATGGGCTCTGAAGAGGGTGGGATGAAGCCTAATCCTAAAATAGTTGGCCCAGGATGGCAAATCCTATTACCAGAAATGGGTTACAACCCATATTGAACTGTTGATAGAAATGAACTATGAGGTCCCTAAAACAAGACAGAATTCGGTCAAAGCACATGGTTAATCCCTGAAGGGAAGGTAAGACCCTGTTACTGAAGACAACACATGCTGCTGACAAAGTCTATCAAGAGGTTTGACTGAATCTAGATGGAAGTCACCTCCCAGATGATTTGCCTGTATAGTCCTAAAAACTGTGATACAAGATGCTAGGCAAAAACTGCCAATAATCCAGCAAGCAAACACTGATACTGCTATATTTAATATACCATCCTGACAAGATGTACACACCTGTGCAACAGTGGCATCTATTCTACGTAGGTAGCCAATGGCTTTCTGATTGCCTAAGTGATCTGCTCAGTGTAAAGGAACCCATAGCTGGAACTGGGAACCAGATCAGAATCCTATGGACATTATGAGAACTTCAGTAAGAAACTTCTAGTCTTTGGCCAAAACTGAGGCTACATCCATCAGATTCTTTCTAAATTAACAATGCTTAAATCCCCCAGCCTTTCCTGATCTCATTCTCCAATGGAAACTGTTTATCTTTTTAGAAAGGAGTGAGAACCAAGGACAACCAACATCTATCAACAGGACAAGGATCATTGATTCCATGTCAGCAAGTGTAGCACACCTAGCACAGCAGCTAGGGCCCAGGTGAAAGCCCAAAAGAGCACTGGAGAGATCACTTAGCAGTTAAGGGGCTTGCCTATGAAACCTAAGGACCCAGGTTTGATTCCCCAATACCCATGTAAGCCAGATGTATACGGTGGCTTATGCATCTAGAGTTCGTTTGCAGTGATTAGAAGCCCTCTCTCTCTCTCTTTATCTCTATGTGTCTCTTTCTCTATCTCTCTGAAATAAATAAATGAATAAAAATAAAATGTTAAAAAAAAAAAAAAAACACAGGAAGGAATTGACCAGATGAGCAGGAATGCTGCTTCCGTGGCAAGCCTGACAGCCTGAGTTAGGATGATGGAAAGAGACACTGAGGATACTCAAAATGCACCAAAGAAGAAATTCACAAGCTGCTGAGAGCTCAAAACTAAAGTAGACTTAAAACCACACCCCCCATGGCTCAGGGACTATTGCACAAGAGTGGATGGAAGGAACGTAGGAGCCAAAGCATGGGATGGAATAGCCAAAGGCTTTGCCTGCCCCTCCCCACACAGTGATTGACTGCTGTTTCCATAACTCATAACCCACAACTCCATGGTGAATGCAAGCAATACATAAGGTGGGTCCTCAGTGGAGTAGGGGGAAGGAAGAGGGGAATGATGGCACCAACCTTTGATGTATCCAAAGTTTCTACTTAGTAAAAATATGAGAAAAACAATTTAAATAATGGTAGCAGGAGTAGGGAAAGGATAGGATGGCATATATAATTTCCTCAATAAACTACTGAATCTTTCAAGAGTCTTAATTCCAATACAAATTCAAGCTTTCAAACAAATTGCAAGAGTTTAAACTAGCATAATGAGCAGTGAGGCAGGGCATAAGCATTAGTTATATTTTATGTATATTACACATGTGAATGTTGTATATCCGCCTATATAGATATGTCAGGACTGTTTAGTAATAAAAATTACTAGGCTTTTTGTTTCCATCTCAGTTGACTCAGACCAGTTTGTGAATATTTGATCAGTGTTCACATAATGCATAATTCAGTTAAAGAATTTGATAAAATGCATTGTCTATTGAATTTTTAATCAATACCATTTTATGTGTCATATCAATACAGCCACAGTTTTAGTACCCTTCAGCTACACAAATGTGACTGTTCTGTAAACTATGAGCAATAAGAAGAAATATATCACTCATTCATATCCTCTAAATGTGAAAATCTAAAACAGCAATATTGACATCACCATGAAAGTACACTGAAAACTTTATGTCACCATCCAAAAATACTTTAGCTGAGTGAATTTATAAAAAAACTATTAGATAATTTTTGTTGTGGGAATCAAAATCATATTAATTCACCTTGCCCACACAAGCCATCTTCTATGCATGCTGCATTAAATGGAAACAACATTTAATTTTAGATTTTTACTCACTCCCATGGCAGAATTATCCCTTTTCTCCTAGAGAAATGTTACCAGTAAATCATGAAAAAAAAAAATGCAGCTGTATAGCTTTAAGTGAGGAGATATTACAATGAAGCTGAGGCACAACACACATCTGAATAAGAGGAAGCAAGAGACAACATGTGACAACCCCTCTGCTAAACATGCACTTTAATTCAAGTCTAGTCTTTAATGTGCAGTGAAGAACTAGCATTTAAATGAAGCAGGTTTAGTTTTGTTTAATTCACATAGAAGCACTTTATCAATATAAAATCAACTTGAATAGGTCTCTAGAATGCACTGAATATTAAATAATTGGAGACATCCACTCATTGGATCTTAATTTTAGTACCTGTGCAAATCAGATAATAACAACCAGTAAGTCACAAACACATCTTGAAAAGAGCAGTTCTGTTTTAGCATTTCCAAAATTTCCATGCTGTTTAGGGTGAGGCAGTTATGATTGTTGGAAATGTGGTTAATATCAAATCATTAAATCATTTATTGTTTTTTTCACAATAGGTAGACTATATGTTTCTATCTATATGTTAACATCAAACAAGATATCAATTTGAAAATGATCCTGTCTTAATGATCTTGCCTCAGTTGATTGATATCAACTGCTTCACAAAATTCATGCTGACAAAAGATTTACAGTTTTTGATTATAACTCCTCTTACACACACAGGAATGTGAGGAGCCATTGTACCAAAGACTGTATGATTTTTAGATGAACTATTACAGTGAAGGACCTATGGTGAGTTACTAATTTCAACTTCAAATCCATAACTTCTTCTGACATTGTTTCATAATTTTGGTCATTCCCTCTAGTTCATACATTTAATGACAATTTGAATTGCTTTATATTAGGTACTTCAAGATTTTATTGAGGAAAATCTTCTTTGAAGGCTTACAAAAGTAAAATATAAGAACCATGTCTTACAATGAATTGTGTAAAAGTAAAAAACAAAAAAATAATAAAAATTCTGTAAAGGAAGTGGATAAAAGTAATATGAGTAAACTTATTGAACTTTAGCTCCTCTCAAACACTGCAGCATTTATATAAATGAACCATCAGTATAATTATAAAATTAATGCTTAACTGAACTTGACATAAGAATGCTACTACTGATATGGCAAAATAATGCTATGTTTTGTGATAAGGTGTCAAAAGTGCTACAAACAGGGCTGGGGAGATGGCTTAGTAGTTAAGTGGTACATACTAGTGAAACCTAAGGATTCAGGTTCGATCCTGCAGAACCCACATAGGCCAGATGAGTACAGTGGTGCATGATTCTAGAGTTCATATTCAGTGGCTAGAGGCCCTGGCACAACGATTCACTCACTCTCTCTCTCATAAATAAATAAAAAATGCCATTATTTAAAAAAAAATTCTTAAAAAGTGATACAGATTGAAGAAAAATGATTCAAACCAAACTTTTATTTGTTTAGAAACATGTGATTTCTTTTTTACTTCTCTATTTCTTATATGTTTTATAAAAATACTCCTTATGGTATGCATCCATGTCCAACTTCAATGATGGTTTAAATTGTAAAAGATTATTCATTAAAATTAAAATAAAATATATCAATTCTAGAAGATATATTATAGTAGCAAAATAATGTATTCATAGGCATTATATTAAACTTTATTAACAAGCAACTATTATGAAAGCAATTTTAGAAACAAAATAATAAACAAAAAAGACAAAAGTATTTCATTTATTTGAAGCAGAGAAAGAGAGAGACAGAGACAGAGAGAGAGCGGGTGCAAGGGAGCAAATACCAGCACTCCAGGGCCCCTCCTACCGCTGTAAAGAAGTCTAGGCATGGGTGACTTTGTGCATCTGGCCTATGTGGGCACCACCAGGCCTTGAAAGCAGTGCTTTTAACCACTGAACCATCTCTCCTTCCACAGATAAAATATTTAAAAATTGAGGAAACAAAGGCTGAGTTCTTCCTGTGGTCTGTGGCAGCACATGTTCTGCTGTGCTGAAACCAGCCTCACTACTACCTGAGGACCAGGACACTGGAGTCCCCAGACACACCCCACTTCTGGAGTTTGGGTGTGGCTAATCAAAGATTTCACTCCCCTAGAGTCTCTCTCCCTCTCTCTTTCTCTTCATTGTGTTAACTAAGGACAATTGGCGAAACAAGCAAGGGTGATGTTTCCCTGTGAACCAGATTCCAGCACAAAGGGGAAGGAGACCAGCACAGAGAAAAATCAACTCCTACCAAATCAGAGAGCCAGAGCCTCAGAGGCCCCCAACACCTCAGCACTGAAGCAGACCAAATGAACCCAACATGGCTCAGGGAAATTTTGCGGAAGAGGGGCCGGAAAGAATGTCAGAGTCACATGTTGGGTCATGATTTGCAGAGACATTTACCGTACCAATAACTGTGGGCTAATTCCACAATGCACGACCCATTTACATCAACAAGGAGGGTCCAATGGGAGGGGGCAGATCATAGATGAGCCTAAACAATGGTACCAAACTGCCTGTATTTGTTGAAAAGAAAACTAATAAATTAAATATATATATATTTCCTCAATGTATTATTGGAGACATAGGTTGCCCTTGTAAGCTTTCAGGAGAAATGAAGTGTAAATAACCATTCTCAACAGTTCCTAAATGTCTTGTTCATCTAAGTGCTCCCGAATGGAGACAATCCTTGGACTGACACTGGGACCCCAACTCCTCCTCTTAATGTGGTCTTCTCATCTCAGTATAAGACTGCAGTGCCCCACAGTGATAGTGACCAATTTAGATCATCAACAGAAATGTGACTTTGGAGAGAGCTATTATTTTTGTTTGTTTGTTTGTTTTTAATTTTTATTTTTCTGCTAACCCTATCACTGAATATATCTTTAGGTCCTATTCCAATCTCCTGGTAACTACTTGGCAGTCCAAACTTCTGAAGCTCCGAGTCTACACCTGGAACTCGGTGTCAGAGATTTAGCCTCAGTGCCTTGTCTGTTGGCTAGCAGCAGTCTTGAGAAGCCAAATGATTCTATTATTGTTCATAGATGGGGGACCCGGTGAGTCTCACCAGTAGTAGTGCTGTGTGGAGGAAATAGAGGAAATGGTAGAATGCACAAAGCAGTAATTGTTTTGTGGTTTATAAGACACATATATCTATAAAATGACAGTCATATTTAAACGCCTACAACCTGTAAAGAATTTAGCTTATTTCAGCCTTTAGGGAATAAGAGACTATACAGGATTTGAGGCAGGACTGTTTATTTTCAGATGAGAGGAGCATAATGTGATGACTTTAATCAAGTCAAACAGGAAGTTCAGGTAAAGACAACAGGACAGGTGGTTCACAAGTGAGGTGTTAACAGAACCCAGGGCTGCTCTGAACTACAGTGAGATGAGAAGCAGGGACTCAGTGCTCTAAGGTGTCACTGTGTGTGTTGATAGGTGTCAAGCAGTAGGTTTCATCTACATAGGTTTCTCTTTTGAGCTCTGCTTACTGGTAATATGTTTTGAAAACAGAGCAAGAAATGGCTGAAGTTTATATTAATGTTTTCAAAAATGGTCTTTAGGGCTGGAGAAATGGTTCAGTGGTTAAGGTATTTGACCACAAAACCTAAGGACCCAGATTTGATTCCCCTGCACCCTCATAAATCCAGGTACAGGGGGCTGGAGAGATGACTTAGTGGTCAAGGCACTTATCTGCATAGCCAAAATACTCAAGTTCACTTCCCCAGTACCCATGTAAAGCCAGCTGCATAGGGTGGCACATGCATCTGGAGTTCATTTGCAGTGCCTAGAGGCTCTGACATGCCCATTCTTTCTCTATATGCAACTGCCTCTTTCTCTGTCTCTCTCTCTTGCTTACTCACTCATAAATAAATAAAATATTTAGGAAAAAAGTCTTTAGTCATTAATATACTTTGAATCCCTTAAAAGATGCAAGCTTTATATTGTTCTCTTTTGAGAATATTAGTAGCAGTGAAATTTTGCTATTCAATATATGCAAGATTGGCTAAATTATCAAATTGAGTATTTTGAATAATCTGATTTCTTATATGTTACATTTCTGAGAACATTCAAAAATCTTCATATCTGACATATATCTTCACAGGAAGTGAAGTGGCAATTTTTTGTACACTATTTTAGAGTGACTATCAACTTCGTTTATAAGATGGAAGCAGTGGATTTCCTACATTTATGCTGTAGTGTGCCTTTTCTCTTTCAATCTGTATAAGGTAATATATTTAAAATACTTATTTTGTTTAGAGTTAATTATTTTTTAACAATAAAATGGTATTTTTTGCGACTTTCTGAATCCAAATATTTATCACATATATGCTTTTTGTTTTGGTAATTTCAGCTTTCAGATGACATTATTGAAAAATAATAACATGCAATTGCTTCTTTTCCTGGATTTTCAAAGTAATATATCACACTTTGAATATTAATGTTTCTTGAGAGAAAAGTCCAGAAAGGAAGTTATATGAAGACAAGTAAATGAAACTGATAAGAGGTTGTATTCTTGTCTTTGAATGAAAGTTATATTCTTAATAAGTGCACATCTTTGATGCCTTAAGAATTTACAAATCAGAGACAGGGATAAAAAAAAAAAAAAAAGAGTGTCATGTGGCCTATAGTGGTCTGACTGGCTGGATACTTAAGGCTATACTTTAACTCCTGATTCTGCTGTCTCAACCTCTTCAGTGCTTAGCTTACAAGTGTGGACCACCAGACCAAGCTCTTTTTAAACTATTCATCTTTAAGGAGTTTGTACTTAACCTAAGGGTCACATACTAACTTTGAACGACATCACCAGTCTTACAAACTCTTTTCTCAAGTTTCCTTCTCTCTGACACAGTGAACAGCTTATGGGGACATGTGTATAAATGTGGTGTAATTAATGAATTCCTATGGGTACAGGCTATAAACTAAGCTATATTTATGATTACCATGAACTCTGTTGCTTTTATTTGGATTAACTTTTAACAAAGAATTAAAGTTATGAAAATAAAAAATAAAAGAAGCAAAGCTCAAGAGTGATCTTGAAATTTAAAGTATTATCAGTTAATTTAGACATAACAGTCTTTACATTTTAAGATGAGTTTTTGAGATTAATGTAAAATTAAAGAATATAATCAGATATTTAACCTCAATGATAAATGTCTTTGAATAATCCAATGTTTTAGTAATAAGTAAGGGCAACTGGCTCTTTTTTAAAAGTAACTTAATTATGATTTTAGTAATAAAAGGGATTCATTTTATCTTGAAACTTTGAAAATTAATGACAAAGGATGCATTAGAAGGAACACTTGAAAGATAAGCTCAGTATTTTCTGATCTGTATCAACTGATCTTTCTCATGTATATTAGCTCCTGATGCATTTCCAGGGAGCTCCTTTGTGACTGCTCTCTCTAGTTTGGCATACAACTTCTTCTGTTCTAAGCTCATAAACTGATGATAATTTATGGCATATATACATACATACATACATACATACATACATATATATGTATATATATTGGCTTTTCAAGGTGGGGTTTCCCTCTAGCTCAGGTTGACCTGGAATTCACTATGTAGTCTCAGGGCTGCCTCGAACTCACAGCAATCCTGTTACCTCTGCCTTCTGAGTGCTGGGATTACCATGCACCACCATGCCAGGCTTCATAAAATATTTTGATCCTTTCTTTTCAGGGCTCTAGCAATCACTTCCATATAGGTGACTGTCAAGTAGCTACTTCTGCCATTCCCCTATAGCCTGTGATTTCATATAGCCTCTCTCCATGATTTATACACATTACACGATTGTTTAGGTCACTATTACTGTCAAAAGTTAGCATATCCAAGTCAAAACCATCATCCTTCTCCACAATCACCTTTGGCATTCAGTCTTATTACGTTTGTCACATTTAGTGTAAGATTCTAAGTGGCCTCAAACACAGCCATGCTTTGATTACTTACCTGTGAGTATCCATGTGTGAGGATGCACATGATGTGCACTTTCGTGTAAGAGTGGACAAAGCATAGCACACATGAGGAAGTCAGAACAGTCTGGAAGTATTTATCTTCTCTGTCACCTTTTTTATGAGATAGGAGCTCTCCGGTGCTTTACTGCTGTGAGTATTTAAGTCTAGCTGTGCTATAAGCTTTCAGGTGCTCCTGCTTCCTCTGCCCATGGCCCCAGATGCTTTGTGATTACAGTTCTATGCTCCTATCTGGATCTCACTTTTAGTGGGTAGTGTGGAATCAAACTCATGCAGACAGGATTGCAAGCAAGTGCCTCTAACCACTGAGTAATCTCCTTTGGGTCACTTTTTGACTGATCTCTTTGTTTTACTCATAGATCTAGTGAATTACTATTTTTATATCTGTCCAGGTTTCACTTTCCTGGAATGCTTTCACATACCACTAGCATCTCAATCTAGAGTTTTCAACTAATTTACTCTCACCTCTCAATCTTCTCCACTTCATTTCACTTTGCCCTCTGCAGGGCTGGGATAGTACATGTAATTCAACCCTGTGAGATGATCAACCTTTATTTGCTTCCTATATGCTAAATGGAGCATGCCATCATTACTTTGGTAATTCTCTGTAAGCTACAAGGATGGTCCAAATATTAAAACTCTAGTAACTCATAAGAATAAACATGAAGGACTCCTCATAGAACAAGAAAAATATTTTAACTACATGAATATATACTTCAGGGGAAACTGACTAGTGCCCCATCAACGCAAATGAAGCTGGTTCACAAATACAGTAATAGAAGGACTATATCCAAAAGAACAACTGCTTTAATCTGCACTGATCAGAATTGATCTGTGAAAAAGTTTTAATTTTGGATGCATTGCTTTTGACAGCTGATAGATTTGCATACCCTATCTCTATCATTTATGTGTAGTCCATAGACAGACCCTTAGAATTAGGGTGACACAGACTCTGCCCACAGAGAAAGACATGGAAATACATAGTCATCTCAGAATGTCTAAGGTTATATCTAGAAGAAAGAAATAATTTCATGGACTTGAGGAGACAACCTAAGGTATTATAATATGTTTCTAAATCATGTTCAATTTTGGTATTTCCCACTGATTCAACAGCCTAGGTCTCACAACTATCTGGTGATGAAATAGGTACCTATTGTGAAAGTTATTATCAATGATGGCAGAACCGAGAACATCTGTGAAACATAGATGAAGGTAAGTTATGCCAGCTTTCTCTCATTTTGTCGCTATTCAAATTCATCTATTTACAAGATAATTTCCTCTATAGTTAGAATCAAATTTTGCAAGGCTTGCCAACCTAGATCTCTCACTTCAATCATACCAAAGGTTTAGAAAGACTATTTAAAAATGCTGAAATATTCACTCTTTTCATCTGTTTTGAAAAATATTATGTCATACAAACAGTATTTTTTTTATCTGAACAATTCACATTTTTCTATTTTCTAAAACACACACTTATAATGGGATGGGTTGCTTGTAATAGCTTTTTTTGTCTCTTGTAAGTGTACAAACGGAGACTGGTGTTTCTTTCCTCAAATTCACTATAAAGAGAATTCATTTAGAGAGTTTGATTTTTGAATGATCTGGCCATAACCTCTTTAGTGTTTTGATCATCTCCAGTGATTCAGCTCCATGGTGCAAAAGAGATTTTCATCTCCATCCTCAAGCTTGTGTGGGTTCTGAAAAGTCTGAGATCGCATTCTCAGACAAAGAATAAATAGGTAAGTAACTGATCTACACCTAAGGGCAGAAGATGGTTTGCTTTCCTAGGAAAACTTAAAAGTGAACCCATACGGAATGTTTCCAGTATTACAGGAGACATTCTAGTGTGATTGTTCCTGGCATCTTCTGACTTGCCCAGCTTGGAGTTGCCATTTCCTTTAAATGTTCCATTTACAAATAAGAATCCCAGTCTTACTTTTACATGATTGTGTTTCTACCTTCCCCATCACCTATCTTGATTCTAACTTTACTGTATAATTTGAGTTAAATTCTACTTCAATCTAAAAAAAAAAAAATCACTCATTGGCCCCTTTTTTTCACTTTAAAAACATTTTGTGGTAGATGATTGAACATGAGATCAAAGCTTAAATGTCTTGATAGGAATAAATGTAACACCTAAGGAAGAATTACAGTGGGACAAGACATGTGGATGCTGTCCACTGTATTCGCCTCTGATTTAACAGGAAAAGTGGGAAAGTGAGAGGATGAGATGCAGCAAATATTTTGGGACTGGTATGGAGCTTTACTGGTTTTATTGAACCCCATTGTAAGATGTTAACTTTATGATTCAGGGAAGCTCTGGAAGAACTGAAGGGCTTTGACTGGCATATTAATAAGGTTTTTAAGTGCAAAAACAATCAAGAGAGGATTAAAGAAGGACGAAACAGAAAAGGGAGTGTGTCCAGGTCACTCAAAGGCAAAGGTAGCATGATTTGTGCAAAGCAGGGTTATAAGGGGAAAACAACAACAACAAAAATAATAGGCAAGCACTTCTGAAAGACTTTAAAGCCTGAACAGTAGTTCATGACAGGCATGTGTGATACAGAGGTACAAATGAAGAAAGTTAAGCTTGGCATAGGTGTGATCAGTTAGATTCCAAGGGTGTGTGTGAATTGAATAAAAACATTAGATGGTATATGGTCTTTGATCCCTGCACCTTTATTCAGTGTTACATTTTGGAGAAATAATTGAGAAAAAAAAAGGTGAGAGCTTTCCATATCACATTAAATGTGTCATACTGTATGCTGACATTTCTTTTTTAGTATCCCCTTAGCAGCCACCTATGACCATGAGGGGCAATTACATGGACGTGATGGTAATGGGCTTTCAGAGTCCCTGCTCACCTTTTACAAAAAGTTTTGCTTTATATATATATTGATATCTTTGTTTAACTTAAAGATTGATAAAAGTATCTGTAAGAACAGTAAATAAGGCAATCAAACAGTTTGGTAAAGTGCTCTATGAGTGGGAAAAACCACTCCAAGAAACCATAAAGAAATTAAAAGAAATCCTCATTGCCTGGGGTGGTGTTTCTCCCTGAGTTATAAATTAGAGTCCTCTGAGGCCACACAAACCAAGCTTTTGTCACTACTGTTGTTGTATGCCAGAATGACATGGAAAATCCCTGTTGCTAATGTAATGACAAGCTTTGGTTGTAAGACATGGACAACCTGTCCAGGACTGAACTGGGAAATCCCTCGCTGCTGATTGGCTTTCATGGTGCTAGAATATGCTATGAAGACTACTGGCAGAGAATTATCATCAACAACCAGGCTTGGCTATTGATCCTGTGTGCTACAGTAGAAAAATGACAGGAAATATATGTTCATTGGAGCAATAGTGCCATGCATATTATGGATAGATCCAAGTGTTTTCTGACAGAGATTTCAGGCTTGCCTTATCAGAGGGAATGCATGTCTTACATTGTTAGCCAGTTCAAATATCTACTGTGGGTTGGGTGGTGACAGACCTCATTTGGGAAGCAATTGTTATTGTTTGTTAAAGAGATGTGATATGCCTATTAAATTCCCTTCTAGGTATTTGTGTTATGCCTATAGATTACTACCGCTGTCAGCTTTAATTGGTTAGGGAGGAAGAATTCTTTTCACTCAGGGATGTGCACTGCAGAAACTTATGACTATTCAAGCTCTTGAGGATAAGTGACTTGCTGACTGAAGGGGATTGAACATCTGTATCATACCATCCAAAGTTCTTAGAGTATTACAGAAAAAGGGGACAGAAGGAATTAAGAATTCGAAAGGGATCAGTGTTAGATAATTACTTACCCCAAATGGAAATTTAAATATTCCATCTAGGAATTTGGAGGCAGACTGGCAAGTCTTGGAGAATAAAACTGAGGAATGTCAGGAAGTTTCTCAGATGTAGAAAGTCCACAACGCCCCCCTCATAAAAGTAATATGAACAATAAACTGCTAAAATTAGAGATTCTCTTACTAGTTGTGCTTCCTGAATCTTGTGTAAGGAGCACCAGGGATATAGCAGTCTTGAGTTGTCAGTCTTTCAGTGACAGCTTCTTCCAGAGTAACACGTGGTCTGGTAAGTAACCTCTCACCACAATCATGTAAGTAACTATAATATACTCACTGCTTCACTGAACTTGACTTGGGTGGAATTACTTCTTGTTCTTTCCTCAATGCTGTATCTGAGGTAATTAGATATTTGCTCATGTCACCCCAGGAAATACCAAACAGCAAGGATAAACTCCAATGGGTAGCAGAAGTCTTTGGATTAGATAGATATAGTTTGGCATCTGAAAACTAGGGGGAAGGGGAAAGATTAAAGAAAAAAAAATTCTGAATTTGTAGCACAGATCTTAAGACATTTTTGGTCTGCTTCAGCAAGGGTGCTGTTTTACTGATGAACTGGATACCAACACAAGGGGGAAGGAGATCAACACAGAGAAAAATCAACTCCTACCAAATCAGAGAGCCAGAACCTCAGAGGCCCCCAACACCTCATCACTGAAGCAGATAAAAAATGAACCCAACATGGCTCAGGGAAATTTTGCGGAAGAGGGGGCAGAAAGAATGTCAGAGCCACATGTTGGGTCATGGTATGCAGAGACCTTACCTATAACTGTGGGCTAACTCCACAATGCATGACCCATATACCTCAAGGAGGGGCCAAGGGGAGGGGGTAGGTCATGGATGAGCCTAATAATGGTACCAAACTGACTGTATTTACTGAATACAAAACTATTTTTAATTAAAAAAATTAATAAAAAAAACATGCCGTCTTCAAAGGGAAGTGAATCCCTAGGATGGGAGAACTGATTGCTTGTGTGTATTGAGTCCTATATTTTAAGTTTTTCTCTCAAATTTTCAGACTATTTCTTAATGACTTGAACTGTATATGTGTTACATAAATGTTTTATAAATGAACAAATGCATAAATTAACAAAAACTAGAATTATCTTTTTGATGCAGTATATTTCCTGTCAATTTTCTTTTCTTTTTATAGGTATGTTCCTATAACTCTCATTGTTTCAATCATGGTTTTTTGAAGTTAGGATGCTGACTCACTCTTTTACTCTACAAGAATCTGTAATGTATGCATACATTTTTAACATTTACTTGCCCTTTTTATCCACAACTCTCTTCAGCAAAAAAAAAAAAAAAATCATTAAATAGGAAGTGTCGAAATAACATGAAATGAATTTATTGTCAAAGTACTTTGCAAATATCAAATGAATAGTCAGTGCTGCATGTCTGTCCTTGAAATTCTGAAAGCAACCTTTTGTTTTTCCATTTCATTGCACATACATTACATAGGATCTAGCATTTTATACTGCATGAAATCATAAAGGAAAATATTTTACTGGAGATATATTCTTAACGAGAATCAGAAAATAGCTTTAAAATTATACAAAGTTTAGCAAAATATAGACTTCAGAGGAGGAACATTAAATTTTTATGTAGAATCTTGAGACTTTGTTATAATACAAAATTCAGCATATGTATAGCATATCCAATGCATTTGTAGAAATATAAAGAATATATGTTTTTTGAGGTAGGGTCTCACTCTAGCCCAGGCTGACTTGGAATTCACTTTGGAGTCTCAGGATGGCCTCTAACTCATGGCAATCCTCCTACCTCTGCCTCCTGAGTGCTGGGATTAAAGGTATGTGCCACCACACCTAGCTAAGAATAAATATTTTTAAGGATAGAATTACCTAGTGTCCTCAATAAGGAAAGATATTGTTATTGCTTCTTAAATGTATTACATCGCCAAGGCCTTAGGATTGTCTCATAATTTTGCATATTTTAAGCTCATTTAAATGCGATGACTATCATTTAATCATCCAAGGATGCCAGACATTTCATATACCACTTGCATACAATTTTATAATATGCTATTTTATTATTGAGATAATGATATTCTTCAATATTTCCTACTCTTAGTTGCAAAGTGTTTTTCTAAGAAAATAATGGGCATGAAATGTACATTCTAAAATTATTTTTAAATGACTGATAGATTAAATCACTGTATGACACCATAGACATGGACTTAGGTAATGTCATATATATATATATATATATATATATATAAAATTATATACATATATAATTATATACATATATAAATTATATAAATAAGAGGTAGTTATAAAGCTTATCTTTAAAAAATGTCAATGTGCTATCTTTATATTAAGAACTACCTGGGAAAATACTCAAGTAACAATTTATCAGTTTCAATTTATTTTAAAGTCTGTGCATGAAGGTTGAGTGTTTCCCTTAAATACATACCTTGTTCATGTAGAAGGAACTTACTGTAAAGTCTTTTCTAACATTTATTAGACATCACAATGTGCATAAAAAGCACTATTTGATGGTTTTAACAAGAGGAAAAGATGGATAAATGTGATTTTTCTGTAATTTTAGGTAGAGGCTGGAAGGTTGTCAAGTTTGATTTGATTGATATTACTCCCTTTTCCCCCTTAATTGGCAAGAATACCCTGGCTATTGTAAGGTGAGACCAGCTGAAATATCAATCACTCCAACACATGTTATTTTCTATATATCAGAGGTTGTATTCCAGGTAGATTACACAGAATTTGTATCATTAAAAGATGAAGAGTATTGTTATCTCAAAATGATTCTACATATATGTAAATATACATATTAATGCATTCAAAGCTGGGATCTAAGGTAATCATTAAAAATGAAAAAAGCTCTTTTAGATTTCAGTAGCTCACATTCTGTATCTAAGCTTCATCTTTAAACTTCTGTGTCAATAAATTATTATACAAATTAACATTGGACATTAAAAAGTTATAATTACTAAAATTGTCATTAAACTGAAAAATCCAAATTATTAAACACATTCACAATAAAAGGTAATCAGTCTTCCCAATTTAATATTAAATTCCATTATTTTAAGTATTTTGAATGTGAAATTGCATAGTAATATGGAAGTAGTTATTGTATGCCTTCAAATTGTTAATATATTATATTAATATATTATATTATATATTTATAATAATATTAATATAATATATTTGGTTATTTTTCAATATATATTAATATATTAATGTAATATATTTATATTACATATTATATTATATTGTATTATATATTATATATTTCTAATAATATTATTATATTATATATTTATAATAATATTAATATAATATATTTGGTTATTTTTCAACATGAATAATGGATGGAAAAATATGAAGATCATTATACATAAATGTATGTGTTGGTAGCAGACAGATAATAGAAGTAGATTTATTCCTTTTATATTTTATAGAAATTCTTGTTTATTTTTCCATATCATCTCATTTAAAGAATTTTATTGAAAATACAATGCCAAATAGAACAATTAAGCATAATATAAATTTAGAGCCACATGAATGTATAAGGAAAGGGAAATTCACTTTACTAAACACCTACTACATGTATCAAAGCAGCACTATGTGCAGTCTATTTTGCTTTCTCTTCTTTCTCCCTTGCTTCTATGTTATTCCTGTAAACATTTTTCTCTATGAATAATGTAAATTTGGTGTAATCCTACTTCTCAGAGTTAGTCCTGACTAAACAAAGCATAGATAGATGATAGATACATATATACATATATGCATGCATACATATATACATACATGCATGCATACATATGTAATAACATCTTCATCCCACAAGATTACTTTAGGAAGCCGGATTTCACTGAGGGCCTGGTCTGGGATGGTAGGGTGGAGGTAGAGTTAAGAGTAAGTGAATGGGGAAGAATTATATACTAAAGAGACTATTTTTCTAATCCATATTAGAAATAGATAACCTCTTCCTTTGATTTTGATATTTCCTATAAGCTGCAAATAAGAAACAATGTAGTCTAGGTTTTATATGAAGCAGGTTGAGAGATTATCTCTTTAATACCCTTACACTATTTTTTTTTTAATGTGTGTGTGTGGTGAGGGAGGTATGCTTGTGTATGTGTCAATGAACTCCCTCTGTGGCTCCTAGAGCTTGCTTGGAATTGGAGATGCAGATGTGTGTAGCCACAAGTAGCCATCTACATGGGTTCTGGGTTTCAAATTCCAGTGATCTCCCAGTAAAGCCAGCAATCTTACAAAGTATTCCTCTTTCTTCCCCCTTACTCTTAGGCAAAAGTAACTGCTACTGGTAATTTTAAGCAAGCTATCTTCTTTAATTATCATCACAAACCTGGGTTAACCACGATTTCTAATTCAGTGATATGAAAACCAAAACAATAAAAGGGAAAGTATTGTGTCCACTAGCAGACACTGTCAGAAAGTACTACACTCACATGACAAAATTATCAGTGCTCTGTACCTTGCCAGCTAAGGGACAGACATACAGATGTATCTCCTAGATCTATGGAATACCTATTTCACAGTATGCTTCTGTGCCCTCATCCCAATCTTCCAGTTTCTGGGTTATTTTTCTCCTGTCTTAGATTGTTTTAATCCCCCTTGCTAGACTGGATCATACACAGTAAAATCTTGCCAGTTATGGAGTCTTTACTGAATAAACCAATATGCCTCAATGTAATCTCCATCAAAAATGACTTCCAAATTCATTAGCTGTCTTGAATGTATTTCCAAGTATGAAATCACTCTGGAAATGCCTATGGAGTCTGCGTACTGTAGCCTGGAAAGTACTGTGGCAAGAATACAATAAATTATCATGTAGCTAACAGACAGAAAGTATTCTTTAAATTACAGCTCAACAGGAAGATGTTACACCATACCCCATATTTTTCATTTAGACTTCTGTCACCCATTTACATTATTTGTTTTCAATAAGTTCATTTTTCATGAAATGTGAGTGAAATGTACCATGCAAATTATTATAATAATACATTCAGCAAAAATATTTTCAGAATATCACATTCATTTTGAAGTCAAGATAAGGATGTTGTTATGATTATACAATCCCGAGGGATCTTGATTATCTTTTTTTTTTTTTTTACAAAAACAAGACACACCTGTAAAAATTGTTTTATTTTCAAGAACAGAGAGAGAGAGAATGGATACAACAGGACCTCCAGCCATTGCAAATGAACTCATTTGTGGATCTGGCTTTACATGGGTTCTGGAGAATTGAACCTGGGTCATTGTGCTTTATAGGCAATCACCATAACTGCTGGGTCATCTCTTCATCCCTAAAATATTATTTTAAGAATATCTTTCTTAAGGTGTATTAAAAGTCAATTCTATATGTAATTTAAAATAGTTCATTCTCCTCTAGAAAAAATGGATTACTCAAAACAAATAGCTCTTAAAAATACAAAACTGAGCAAGGTGTGGTGATGCACACCTTTAATCCCAGCACTCAGCAGAGGTAGGAAGATTGCCATGAGTCTCAGGCCACCCTGAGAGTACATAGTGAATTCCAGGTCAGCCTAGACTACAGCAAGATCCTACCTTAAAACAAACAAAAAAAAAAAATGTAAAACTAGGGCTGGAGAGATGGCTTAGTGGTTAAGGCATTTATCTGCTAATGCTAGAGACCCAAGTTCTATTCCCCAGTAACCATGTAAAGCCAGATGCAGAAAGTGGCACATGCATCTGGAATTTGTTTGCAGTCATTGGAGGTCTGGGTATGCTCATTCTCTCTGTTCATCTCTCTTTATCTCCCTCTGCTTGAAAATAAATAAATAAATAATCATTATTTGTTTGATGAATAATTGTGAATTATTGAAATGGGAATTCGGGAATTCCTTGCCAATTCACCAATGTGCCAAAAATTCTACTGGGCCCTGTATTCTGTTTTATGAATTTAAATAATTAAAATCCGTAGTCCTTGTGTGATGGTGCTCCCCTTTTGTCCCAGATGTGAAAGGCTGAGGTAGGAGGATAACTGTTGAGTTTGTGGCCACCCTGAGACTACAGAGTGAAATTGCAAGTCAGCTTGGCCTTGAGTGAAACGCTATTTTCAAAAACCAAAAAAAGGAAGAAAAATCCATAGACTAGTGGGTAAGGTTTAGAGTGACATTATTAGATTAAGAGAAAGAAAGAGGAAGAAATCCAGAGAGCTCTCACTATAAGCAAGGCAAAAGGGAATAAAGCCCATGTGGGAGTAGAAGTGAAGGGGATCTCCCCTCATCTGCACTGAGATGAGGGAAGTTTTACCAGAACCTGGAAGTTTAGGAGTCAGCAAACAGAAAACACACCTAAGTGGTAAGTGACTATTACAACCTTAATGATGCTCAGGTAAGCAAGAGTGAGGGCTGATAGGCCTGGGATATGGGATAATTCAAGAAGAGGCCAGCCATAATGCCAAGTGTTGGAGCTGGGCTTAACCAACCACAATGCCAGGAGCAAGCTTAAATTCTAGGAAAGGGGAACTCCTTTAGTCAAGACATAAGGAGAGGATGGATCCTTCTCTTGATCTCTAGTAAAGTGAAGAATGTAAGAGTAAATGTAAGGACATTTCTATGCTTAATATTCAGCACCCAGTCACCTTAAACTACCTAACAAAGCAACCTAACTCCCTCCCATAATTATTTGTAGGTGAATTTTGAAAATTTTTGTTGTTTTCTAATTAAAAAAAAAACCTCAGCTTCTCTGAAAAGCAATATGATGCTTCATGATGTATATATGCAGTGTATTCCAGGATTAAATTACTGTGTAAAATTAGTTGAAAAAGATCAATCTACAAGCAAAGCCAAGTTATTATCCAGGAAATTATACTAATTCACATTTCAAAAAGTGTTATATAAAGTTTCTGTTGATTCAATTGTTTTTTGTTGTTGTTGTTTGTTTTGTTTTGTTTTTTGTTTTTTGAGGTAGGGTCTCACTCTGGTCAAGGCTGACATGGAATTAACTCTGTCATCTCAGGGTGGCCTTGAACTCATGGTGATCCTCCTACCTCTGCCTCCCGAGTGCTGGGATTAAAGGCATGTGCCACCATGCCCGGCTTGATTCAAATTCTTGAATATACTTTATATGTGTGTGTGTGTGTATATATATATGTAATGTATATACACACACACACACACATATATATATACATATACATATATATGTATATATGTGTGTATGTATATATATGTATGTATGTATATATATATGTATGATGTGTGTGTGTATATATATGTATATATATACCTATATATATATATAAAACTTTGATTATGATTAATATATTCAGATATGCCATTTTATATATCCAGTGCTTCAATGGAAGTTGTTTTTAAATTATTTATTTATTTCAAACAGGCAAATAGAGAGAATGAACCACCAGGGCACACCCCCAATGAACTCCCAATGCATGTGCCACCTTGTACATCTGGCTTATATATAAAATGCAGGCATCAAACCTGGGTCCTTAAGAATCACAGACTAACACCTTAACTGCTAAGCCATCTCTCCAGACCAATAGAATATTTTTTTTCCTTTTTTCTTTTTTTTTTTTTTGTTGTTGTTTTGAGGTAGGGTCTCACTCTAGCCCAGGTTTACCTGGAACTTACCACGCAGTCTCATGTGGCCTTGAACTCATAGTGATTCTCCTACCGCTGCCTCCCAAGTGCTGGGATTAAAGGTGTGCAACACCATGCCCAACTTTTTTTTAATCAAAATAATTCTTTTATAATTTTTACATTAATACTTAGATTTTCTCATATGATTCTAAAAATCTATAGCTGTTAAATTTGGTTCATGTTACTCAGTACTCCAGTCACTGCTTTCCAGCACTATGATACCTTCTGAGTCGTCCCAAGGTTACTGCTATCTGAAAAGAGAAGATTCTCTAATATAAGTGTATAAATATTAAGAGAAGTGCTTACTGGGCAGTCTGATAAGCATAGTATATACATTTAGCCAGACAGCAGCAAATGTTACACCCTTAGGGCTCATGACTACCCCTGTTGTAGGTTTATTAATTTTAACATTTACCCTGCTTTTCCCTAATATGCCTTCTAAACATGTCTTTTTGTTCATTGTTTACACTTTGTCTATCGTATAGAGTCCCAGAGTGATCTAAGAATGTCCCTGACAATGCCACCTGGAGCAAATTGAATACAATCTAGTATGCACATATTTGATTGATTTACTTCATTTTATTTTTGTTCAGAAATAAGGACTTACATATTAATTAGTTCACTATAGAGTAGTTATTTGATAATTACACTAAAACATTTCAGAAGTGATTTTTTAAAAATTATTTTATTTTATTTATTTGAGAGAGAGATGGTGGGGGAGAGAGGGTAGGGAAGAGAAGATGGGCAACCCAGGTCCTTCCACCTCTTCAAACAATCCTTAGACACATGTGTCACCATGTGCATCTGGCTTACATAGGTCCTGGGAAATTGAACCTGGGTCCTTTGGTTTAGCAGACAAGTGCCTTAACCATTTCTCCAGCCCCCTCAGAAGTGATTCCTGATTTGTGGTTGAGTAACTCTTAGAGCCCTGATTGCCATGACATTGTACAATGCATTATTTAAGGATAAAAGATAAATGGTTCATAGCTTCTGCCAACTTCAGAGTCATAATTTCATGCAGCTGTTTTCTGAGCTTTTCCAAATTATTGACTTTTTGAATAACAGTGTAAGTCACATAAGTCGGATGCACAAATTGGTGCATGCATCTCAAGTTCATTTACAGTGCTAAAGGCCCTGGAATGCCCATTTTTTTTCTCTCTCTCTCTCTCTCAAACAAATAATTTTTTAAAAAAAAAAATTTAAAGAATAAATTACCAATGAACACTTGCACAAGGAAGTTCAGGAAGAATCCCTATTCCACCGAGTTGGAAGTCCATATTATTATTGGTATACTATGTTTGATTTTAATCAATTGCATGTAATGCCCTATAAAAGAATATCTGAGAATAAATTGGCCATGTTATTATCTAAATTTGAATGGTCACTATAACATAATAACAATTCTAGTTCTACTAGAACCACATTTTCTCATTTTGCATTCATTTTCCCACACACTGTGGAGGCCAGATGCTCATACTCAAACCTTTTCCTTTTAAGATTCTATTAAGGACTGAACATATATTTACTGAATAGTAAATGTATTAAATTTATCTATGGCACTCCCATTTCCTATAGTTGAGATGAAATGTAAGTTATCCTCTTATAGTAATCGATGTCGTTACTCTGATTTTGGTATCCATCTTGCAAGTAAAGTAACTGAATAATTAAAAAGAAAATGTAAATGTCACAATGTCCTAAATTAAGAAAATAATGAAGTTAGGTATAAATATACAAAATTATATAGTAAAATATAAAACTGTTAGGGTTTAAATGGCTATTAATTTTATAATTGGCATTTAATTATCCAAGGAAAAATACTAGTTGTCCATATCAAAAACAGAAGGAATAAAATAGTAAGCATGATTAAAAAAGCAACACAAACACTGATGTTTTGCAAATACATTTTAAGATTAGCCAAATTATTCATGTTCAACTAAAATTAACATTAGTGCCTTTTTAGAATTAGATCTCACACTAAATTTGCATATGAAGGATACAAATATGTAATATATATTTAAGTTAACTGATATACTTTAGATATGGATTAACATGTCAGCTAATGTTTTTATGGTATCTGTAATTTTCATCATTAAAAGTTGTCCTGGTTATAAATAATTCTAAATAAATTTCCATGGCACATTTCTTCTTCCTTTTGTTTGTGATTGTCAAGCAAAACTCTAATCTCAGGCTGGAGAGATGGCTTAGTAGTTAAAGGCACTTGCCTGCAAAGTCTGATGATCAGATTCAATTTCCCAGTACCCATGTAAAGCCAAATGCACAAAATGATGCATACATCTGGGATTCACTTACATTGGCAAGAGGCCACAAAATGTCTGCATTCTCATAAGCTCAAACTTTCTCTTTCTCTCTATCCCTGTAATAAAAACAAAACCCTCTATTCTCTGAAAACTTAAATATTCTTGATATTTAAAATCAATATTAAATAACAGGTTAATATCCATATATAACAACTGATATAATTTATTTACTCTGGCAGCTAAGTTACAATTCTACTCTTCAAATAGGGATTGAACACCCTGCTTGTCACTGAACATATTTTTCAGAACTATTCATTCAACCATTTCTTACTCCTGAAAACTGATTGAAAAAACAGAAATGTTTGCCAAAGCTTTCTTGCATAGAATGTGCATTTTTCAAAAGATGTCAAAGAATAGGATGGGTCAGAGTAAAGGATGAAAGATGAATAAGGCATCCACTCCAGTTACAGAATAAAACCACTGTTTGTCTTTATAGTGAAACAGTTGACAGTAATACACAAAATGAATTTAATGCTGCACCAAAAACATAGCCAGTTGAATAAAATGATTCTTTGTTGATGAATAAAGAAAACAATCTTGGGAGGTCACCATTTTCTGATCCTGTGAACTCAGATTCCTTTGAAGGGAATAGGATTCATTTGTGGAGTGTCTTGTTATTACTAAAGGCTATTCTCTTTACTCTGATGCTGTTCTCTTGGAAACAGAACTGAGATTATACAGCTGATATCATTAAAGTAATAGGAAAATTGCATTAAGGTGCCATGACTTGAGAGTTGAACATACAAGTCAAGTCTTTGCCTCCCTCATTGCAATTTTTCAAGCCTGGAAAGCATTCTGTGTGAATTCAGATTAATTTTCAATAGGAAATGAAACACCTCACTCTTACTTTCAAAGTATTTTTCTTTAGTGATTTAGGAATGTATAAAGCATTTATTCTTACTTTAATCTAGAGTCCAAAGTACAAAACAAATTGTACATTTAAAGGATTGAATAACATTAAGAAAAGATATTTGACCTAACAAATGCTACCCAATGCTTCCTTGCCAAGAATATTTAAGTAATCTCCATAAACTTGTGGTATAAAAAAGTGAAATTACAATGTCATATTTTTAATTTGCATTTTGGATATTCAGGGCCACTATGTATAATTTTTAAAAATACAAGAAAACCACACTGATTAATTCCATAAACCTATATTTTGATCATTTATTTTAATATTTTTTTATCTTCATTGAGTACTGTATGTTTTGGTCAATAGTATAAATGTATCTAAACAAACAAAGAAACAAACAAATAAATAAGGTCCCGATAGCTTCACTACTGAATTATATCAAACATTTAAAGAAGAACTAACACCTATTCTTCTCAAATAATTTCAAAGTTTATTCTATAAGGGCAGTTTTTCCCAGGTTCCAGAACCACCCAAAGCCACACAAAAAAGAAACTACAGGGCTGGAGAGATGGCTTAGCAGTTAAGCGCTTGCCTGTGAGGCCTAAGGACCCCTGTTGGAGGCTCGATTCCCCAGGACCCACTTTAGCCAGATGCACAAGAGGGCACATGTGTCTGGAGTTTGCTTGCAGTGGCTGGAGGCTCTGGCCACCCATTCTTTCTCTCTCTCTGCCTCTTTCTCTCTGTGTCTGTCACTGTCAAAATAAATAAATTAAAATAAACAAAAAAATTTAAATAAGAAACTAGAGTCCAATAATGTTGATTGAAATAGAGGCTAGAATCTTAAACAAAAATACTAGAAAACTAAATACTGCAGCACTTTGAAAAGAGTATTTACCTTGATTCCATGGGAGTAATCCCAGGGATGTGAAGGCAATTCATTATGCTCAAATTAGTAGATGTGATGCCATGCATCACCTCAACCAAAACTAGTATTGCACCCATATGTATGGAGACATCTAACATGTAACATAGATAATGCTTGGGAAACTGAATGAAAGTTAATACTTACCTCTTACCATTTTTAAAGACCAATACAAAATAAAAACAAAACAAAACAAGTAAGGCTGAATGTTATGAATTTGCTAAAAGGAAGCCTACATAAAACTATATAATCATCTCAGTAGATAAAGGAAAAAGAATGTTCTAAAACTAAGTTTCTCGTGATTAAAGCTATCAATTCAAAAGCTGGGCATAGTGGCATGTACCTTTAATCTCAGAATTCAAGAGGCTGAGGTAGGAGGATCACAATGAGTTCAAGGTTAGTCTGGGGCTACAGAGTGTCTTACAGGACAGTGGAGGCTAGAGTGAGACCTTACTTCAAAATAAGTACATAAATAAATAAATAAAATAGTAAAAATAAATCTATGAATAGGTTAAATATAAAAGTATCATACTGCAGTATAGTATAGGCAAAATATAAAAAATCCAACAGTTAACAAATAAGAAATTGGTGATACATGGAAAATGGTTCTCTAAGGTAAGTTACAAGTCAAGAATATCTTCTTTCCCATATTTTATTCAACATTGTACTGGAAGACTTAGCAAGTAAAATGAGGCAAGAGAATGAAATGAAAAGCACTAAAATTTTGAGGTAAAGTTAAGTGGATAGTGTCTGTAGATGGCATTTGCTCATATAGAGAAGCAAACACAAATTCCCCCAAAAGGTTGTAGTACACCCAGTCTACACAGAAAAAAATAATAGTTATTAAATATTCAAATAGCACATTATCCAACACAGTGATTAAGAAAATGTCGCATTGGGCTGGAGAGATGGCTTAGCGGTTAAGCGCTTGCCTGTGAAGCCTAAGAACCCTGGTTCGAGGCTCGGTTCCCCAGGTCCCACGTTAGCCAGATGCACAAGGGGGCGCATGCGTCTGGAGTTCGTTTGCAGAGGCTGGAAGCCCTGGCACGCCCATTCTCTCTCTCTCCCTCTATCTCTCTATCTGTCTTTCTCTCTGTGTCTGTCACTCTCAAAAAAAAAAAAAAGAAAAGAAAAAAGAAAATGTTGCATTTTCAGTAGCTCAAAGAAATATATAGTCAAGTCAGGCATGATGTGTATGCCTTTCATCCTAGCACTTGGTAGGCAGAAGTATGAGTATTGCCTTGAGTTCAAGGCCAACCTGAGACTACAGAGTGAATTCCAGGTCAGCCTGAGCTAGAGTGAGACACTACCTCCAAAATAACATAAAATAAAATAAATAAACAAATAAAATAAAAAACAACAAGTTAATCATTTTACAGAAAAAAATGTCAATATTACCAAATAGCCATACAACCTAAAATGAACTATTAACCAATGCAGTCCAGCAGAATATAAAAGAGAAGCTTTACAGAATGAGAAATTACCAACATCCTAATTTGCATGAATAAACAAGCCATTCTCATAAAATAATAAAGCAGGAGGTATTACATTAATGAAAATATATTGCAAAATTGTGATATTTAAAAGTGTGTGCTACTAACATAAGTTCAGACTCATAGGCCAATGTAACAAAAATGACTAGAAACAAACCTATATATCTATAAATACCTGATTTTCTCTAAAGAGTTTAAGAATCTATGTTCAGAAAATTATTTTGAAATGGGAAAGAATGAAAATGGACCAATCTCTTTTCATTTTCAAAAACCAACATAAAATTACTCATAAAATTACATGAAGGGGGTTGGAGAGATGGATCAGTGATTAATGGGACTTGCTTTCAAAACCTGGTGGCCTGCATTCAATTCCCCACTGTCAGTGTAAAGCCAGACACACAAAGTGTGCAGGCATCTGAAGTTCATTTGCAGTGACAGGAATCCTTGGTGTGCCCATACACACACACTCTCTGTCTCCCTCATAAATTAAAATTAAAAGCATACAATTTTAAACTATGAAACTACTAGAAGTAAACATAGGTAAGCATGTGATGACACTTCAATGGGTAAGAGATTTGTGAACAAACTACACATAACATCGGTGACATGAGCAATGATAGATAAGCATGACCATAGCCAACCTTCCATAATAAAGGAAATAAAAGAGTAAAGAGAAAACCTATGCTCATATATATATATATATATATATATATATATATATATATATATATATGTTCAAACTATGCTCCTGAAAAAATGATCCTCTGCAGAATATTTAAAGAAACACAACTGCATACAAATACAAACCAAATAACTAAATAAAAATTGAACATCTAATAAAAAGTTCTCAAAAGGAGATAAACCTAGATGAAAAAAAGAAATTCTCTATAGGGGAAAACAGCTGGAACCCACCATGGGATAAAACCTCAGCTGAAAGCAGGGAGTATTAGTGAAATGTAGAGGAAATTAAGCTTCTGCATACGGTGAGGGGTAGGGCAAGTAATGCAGTCACCATGAAAACAGTATAGAAGTTCCTAAAATAAATTAACCTGGAGGGGCTAGAGAGAAGCCTCACTGATTAAAGATGTTTTCTTGCTTGCTTACAAAGCCTAACTGCTAGTTTTGATTCCCTACTGTCCACATAGAGCCGGATGCACAAAGGGTCACATGCATGTGGAGTTCATTGGCAGCGGCAAGAGACCCTGGCATGTCCATATGTCCATTCTCTCTCTCTGCTTATAAGTAATAAATTAAAAATAATTTAACTTGAAATATTGTAGGATAAACCAATCCCGTTACAGTACACATATCCAAATAAAAATAAATATTTATATCCATATGCACAATTTATCAACCATCAACACCAGCTAAGAAAAGAAAATGGGAGAGAGTTAATTGTCAAGATGAATGAAGAAATCTTATTTAGCCATTTCAAAGAAAACAATCTTGCCATTTGCAATGATGTGGATATCTTGAAATCATGAAGTGAACTAGACATCACTGATTTCATATATACACGTAGGTTTCATAAAAAGAAGTGCTTCATAGATCCCACATGTGTAAGGTCGTTCATGTGCACAAGGAGGCACACTTGTCTAGATTTCAGTTATAGTAGCTGGAGGCCCTGGTGTGTCAATTCCCTCTCTCTCTCTCTCTCTCTCTCTCTCTCTCTCTCTCTCTCTCTCTCTCTCTCTTATACATAAAAAGCAACTGATGGGAGAAAAGTGTTTATTGTGGCTTATAGACCCCAGGGGAATCTCCATGTTGGCAGGGAAAGGATGCCTGACCAGAAAATGAGCATTGCATAATACTACAGCATGTGAAAAATAGGGGCACGAGAGAACTGAACTCAAGCTGGGATGTATCATCTGGAATGCCACTCTCACATACACTCCTCCTCCAACAGCTCCACCTTCCGAATTGCCACCAGACAGAGAGTATGTCTTCAAAATAGATGAATTAATGAGGGGAATCTGATTCAAACTGTTATAATTCATCAGTTACTATCCATACAAGGCCAGGGTAATAATGGCTCAGTCAGTAAAGACCTTATAACACAAACATGAGAACCTGTGTTGGGATTTCCACCATCCACATAAATGCCAGTTAGGTTTTATACCCTGTCTATAATCCCTGCTCTCAAGAGAGAGAAACAAATATCCCCCAGGGCAAGATAGCTGGCTACACAAGCCAAATCAGCAAGCCTTGGGTTCAAGTGTGAGACCTTGCCATAAAAGGTAAGGTGAAGATCAGTTGAGGAAATCAACTGAGCAGCCTCCTGTTTCCTCTTGCATATGCATCCATACACCTTCAAATGAGGATGTGCACATTAATGCATACCACACACATAATCCATACACAGGCCATTTTATTATACATTATTATACTGTAAAGTCTAAAGTCTATCTATTGTCTATCTATATGTCATATATATTCAGCCAATGTCATTGAGTTCCTAAGATTCATATATTAATCTTGTTCACTTAATCTTTAGAACATAATGAAAGAATAGTGACTACTCTATCTCTTGTTAATTTTCTTTTGTCTTTATTAGACCATGTGATTCTTTCAGATGTGTATGTATGCAATACTTGCTTTGTGGCAGGTTCCATTCCTGATGTCAATGAATTTAATGATTAATAAAGGGGTTCAGCTTGTCCTCATACAGTTGCGATCTTACACACACCCCAAAAACTAAATCAATTAAGCAGCGCAAAATGAGACACATGGCACTAAGATAGGTATCACCAGCAGTTAATGTTGAAAGGCAAGAGAGGAAAATTTCAATGAGCATGAAACATTAATACTGAAGTGGAAAGAGAAACCCTCCTTGCAGGAGGGAGGTATGTCATACGTGGTAAGGCTACAGCTTGCATGATACATGAAGAAAGAACAAGGTAGTAGTAGACTGAAAAGTTTAAGAACAGAGAAATAGAAAACTGGGTCCAATAGAATCTTGCATGTTATAGGAAGTAGATTGTATTTTGACTGAAATAAAAATAGGCCATTTAATATTTTAGGAGGAATGGTAAGAATGGGTATTAATCCAATTTAAATTCACAGAACAAAGTATATTTGTGACCATTATTGACAGGGATTTCTTTCATTTCATTTCATGAAAAATGAGCCATAAATATTTGTTATGTTTAGATAGTACACACTATATTATTATTTTAACTATCAAAATATTCTCAATCTTAAAAAAAATAAATCCCACAATATCAAATTATTAACTCAAACAAACATGACCTAAAATTTTGATTCTCTGAAGATGTTTCATATCACTTTGTGTGTCAAAATTTCCAAAATCTTTGACAAAAAAATGATCAGAAATAACCAGGTATACTACTTCACTGGGATTTTCAAACTGCCTATAGCAACTAAATCTTAATTCCAAATATGTATAGGAATGCTCTTACTTTCATTATTTGGTATATATGAAACATGTTATATCACAAAGCAGTAAACATTTTCTTACATAATAATTCAATAAGCTGTATTATAATTCATGCTTCCATGGGCCAACTTTGATAGTAAATATGGATAAAGTAATGGATTTCCTGAGGATATCTAGTATTAGAATACTAGGGGGATTTTAATTAGATTCCATCAACAGCATGGTTTACCTGTGTGACTGTCCATGTGAAAAGCACATAAGTCCTAGAGCATCACCTATGAATTTCAATCAGAAAGCTCATCAACCTAATGTTGGCAAGGTGAACGATAAAAGCCACAGGAGGTCTTCCAGCTTGTCATTGATGATAAACAGCTACTACTGCTTCTTTAGACCCTAATGCTGCTATCTATCATGAGAACACAGACATCTACATGAGCTTCACTTATCAGACTTGTGTCTCACTAAATAAAACCCAATTCTCAACAAAAGGAGTGGTATAATATCAGCATCTGTGAACAGAAGAAGGTTGTATAAATGTGTAATTCTCCAAATGTGAGGTTCATTCTTCATTAACTGAATGCCATGCTCATTATTATAAACTCATAGGTAAAAACAAATAGAATAAGAGTCAATTTAAAGGAATATGAGTGGCTTCTGTTAGGTAGAGATTATTTTCCATTTAAAGACCTGATGATTTCAGCAAATATTTAAATGTTACAAGTAATATTTGCATTATTTAATATTGGGAACTAAGATGTTAAATAATAATTTTTCAGCTCGGTGTGGTGTTTTACTTCTACAATTCCAGCACTTGGGAGGATAAGGGAGAATTGCCATGGGTTTAAGACCAGCTTGTGCTAGAATGAGACCCTGCTTCAAAAAACATAAATCCATAAAAAAACTTGTTAGTTTTTGAAAAATCTTATTGAATTGAAAATCATACAAAATGTAAGCACTTACTATAAATTCCATTTTAAATTATGAAAATAAAGTATTCATTATTAAGTAAAATGTTTCTTATGAATTTCAAATTACATGTTAGCAATTTTTACATCTAACACATAAATGATAAACAATACACTTTGCTAAAAACATCATGTTTGTATACTCTTATTGACCTAGGAAAACTGCTAAAAAATTAAAATGATATCCTCTTTCTAAATACTATCAATGCATATAAAAGTTGTGTAATACTTCACTTTCAAGTTGGAGCAGTTGCTGTTAAGTTCAATTACATCATATTCACTTTTAGAAGCTTTCTTTTTGTATTACATTTTAAACATATTTTACTCTACTCTTTTTTTCTCTGCTACAGCAATGAGATTAATAAAATGATGTTTCACATAGTTCAAATTAATCAGCCGATTAGTTAACTCTGCTGCTAATTATATAAAAAAGCCTTGTCTCTTGGCCCCTTCTGTAAGATGGTATTAAAATGGAGCATGGTAACTTCACTTACTATATCCCATTGGGATATTGTTAGCAGTGCTGTGTTACATCTCAAGTGCACTAGGGTAGCATGCATACAATTTAGAAGACTTGCATGACTAACCAGACTACACCATTTAGCAGTGTACGTACAGCAGAGAGCTAGCTACATGATGGATACTGAATAACCAGACTTGAATATGTTTGGATTATTATCAGTTTTGTTACTTCTAAAATAGCATGGTAGTACTACCTACTCAAAGAGTTGCTGTGAATATTAAATTACATAAGTTATATGTTTTATTTGTAAGTAGGTCATTTTAAATGTGTTATTTTATAATAAAATAGCAAGGGATATATCATAAGTCTATTTATGCTCTAGTATAAGCTTCTTGACACAGGATTGCAATTACCACACTTTGGAGTCTGTGGCAGGAGAATTAAGTTTGCGGCCAACCTCAGCTACTCAGTGGACTCAGAATGAAAGAAATAAAGAGTAAATGAAAGAGTGAGGGAAGGCAGTAAGAGAGAAAGGAAATGACAATAAATCAACACATGTTATTATTGTACATGCATGCTGTAATATATAACATGTAATATTAAAGTATAATAATTCTCTTCAACATATATGATTTTCAGTATTTCTACCTAAATTTTATTTTTATTTATTTATTTTTTTATTCCCCGGAGGGGTGCACCGTTCCTGGAAGTACTGCAATACCAGGTCGATGCGTGGAGTGGACAGAACAAGCTCCTATTCCAACTCCAAGCTCCAAAAATCCATTTAATATATTGTCCTAGGATAGAGGACGTATCAGATATTAAACTGATAAGAACAGATACTACACTTGATCTTAGCCAAAAGGCCGAGAAGCAATTGTTTTTTTTTTTGTAATTAATTTTTTTACTTTAAAAACAAAACTTCCCTTTTATGCCATTATATATTTATTGTCAAACTGCCTTTAGGTCATTTTTTACTGAATTGTTTACTTAAACAATTTGCTTCAGTATAATTTTCTTTAGGGTGACTGTATGGGATTGATTTTTTGTTTATTCAAGCAATAGAAACAAATTTTCAGAATGACCTTCGGAGTACTTATCTGTTCCTCTTTAAAATTTGTCCATTCTAGAGTGCCACAATTTTAAGAAATAAAAAAAAAAGATAAGTCCAAAGACTGATTATTCTTTTTCAAAGTTTATTACTCTTTGTCAAGATTACTTTTTTCCTCTCCTTTTCTCTCCTCTCTTTTTCCTGTCTCTCTTTCTCTCTCTCTCTCTCTCTCTCTCTCTCTCTCTCTCTCTCTCTCTCTCTCTCTCACACACACACACACACAATCTTTTAAGAATTTTGACAACATTGATCTTTGACATTCTGTACCATTTGTCTTTGCATGTCACACCAATAATTATGTTCATGGTTTCAATGCAATTAATTACTATTCAATTATCATCAAGATCATTTAGATTTTATGCTTCTTTTACCAACACATTGATTCTTAAAATACTCATTTACCAAATCATATAGAAGCATATGTAGTGTATGAAATGAGGAATGTATCACAGTGTCTTTAAATGTTTCTTTTGTGATTGTTGTTTTGGTTTGTTTTCCTCAAAATTAATTTTTAGTTTTCTCCAAGATCAAGTATGAATCATTTTATCTTGTGGATGTCTATTTACCCAAAGGATGCTAAATTTTAGTTATGAACAGAAATCATATTTTTCCTTCAACAATGGACCAAATGGACAAGGACAGCAACTGAATCCAGGACAGGTAATGGGGTCTTCAAGTAGGGAAATAATGTAATGTATTGTGGCTTTACTTTTCATCTTCATATATGTACATATAAACTTCATACATACAAAATTACCAGGAATATTTGAGTATTTCCAGTAGAATAAAGTATATTCTATTTGAGTGGAAGTGGATAAAAAGTATTTCTTAACTTAAATTTATAGCATGTGTATGAATACATAAAATATGCAAACAGACAAAGTGAATATAGGTAATATAACAAAATACTTAGCCCACTCCCTCTAATCATTTTGGAATATAAAAACTAAAACACCACTTCCAACACTACATTTTTTGCTTTTCCTTGTACCTATTATTGAAAATAAAATTAGATCATCAGAAGCCAGTGCTCTGTGAAGGGCATAATGTCTCTCTATCACCATTAACTAATCATCCTGATACAGAACTCAGATGCTTAAGACTAAAAAGTTATACTTATGCAGGATTTCTCATCATTCACAAAAGTCAGTTGATAATAGCTTAAGTAATTGCAAAAACTATTGAAAAGGCACCTTGAAAGGAAGTCATTGATGATTATCAATTTTTAATTGATAATTCATTAGTATTTTTAGGTCAATTCCTTTTTAAATGTATCCAAAATATCACATAGATGCATATTGGGAAAATATAATATCTCCAGTCTCATTACACTTTGAAAAAGTTCATGTTATTAGTTTCAGGTGGTATCTAACTGCAGATTTTATTTTTTCTTGTTTTTTCTTTCTTTTGGTTTTTCGAGGCAGGGTCTCACTCTGGTCCAGGCTGACCTGGAATTCACTATATAGTCTCAGGGTGGCCTTGAACTCATGGCAATCCGACTACCTCTGCCTCCTGAGTGCTGGGATTAAAGGTGTGCACCACCATGCCCGGCTATAACTGCAGATTTTCAAATGTACTCATCCATCTAATTATGTGACTCATGCATATAATTGTGTGTTATGCATGTGTTGTTGGACATTTAGGAACATGCTGGCATAAAACACACAGAGGAAACATAGGCATATTTGTACAATATTGATTTTAATTTTACTCCTCTTCAACAGCTGCATAGTTTACCATAAAATGCTGAGTACACAATTAATACTATGCAAGTGCTATGTATTATATTGGATTTTCTCTAATTCCTATGGCAATTATTCATTTAACTAACACAATCAGCGTAGAAACATGTATTGATCCCATATCATGTTCTAGTCAGATTTTTGGGAATAAGCAACATAGTAGTGAATATTTACATGATCAATGTTGTAACATTATATGTAGCGATCTTGAGTATGTACTTACAAATATTTTTTTAACATCATGGAAGCACATGGAAAAGATGGTTTTATACTGGTTTGATATATTACTAATAAAACTTGGTAGCCTAGGGAATAAGGAGATGGCACTTGCTTTCAAAGCCTGCTGGCCCAGGCACAATTTTCCAGCTCCCACATGAAGAAGGACATTTGTCTTCAGCAGTAAGAGGGCCAGTATGTCAACATATGGACACACACACACATACACACAGCTAAATGAATAAAGAAATAGTTTTAAAAATAGTCTGCAGCCTAGGCAAATATATATATTTTGGAGTCTCTTCTATGTATTACTTTATTGTGACATAGGTACAAATAAACATTTATAGACCTGAATAGCAATAAGTTCATTTGTTCATGCATTGGTTAGTAAACTAAATGTTAACTTCAAGTATATTTAAAGGACTTTAGATATTTGTGTTTATTCAAGTAACATGTTATTCATTTTTTTTTTTCAGAGAGATCACGGACCATCAAATGTATTCTTTTTTTTTTTTTTTTTTTTTAATTTTTTGAAGGCAGGATCTCACTGTAGCCCAGGCAAACCTAAAATTCATGACATAGTCTCAGGGTGTCCTCAAACTCACGGCGATCCTCCTACCTCTGCCTTCTGAGTGCTGGAATGAAAGGTGTGTACAACCATACCTAGCTGTCAAATGTACTATTAATTTTGATATTATATATCAAAATTCCATTCTTAATTAGGCACAACAATTATATAATTTTTATCTTCTTTGACATGTAATATTCTTTGAGAAATTATAGAAATATACATAATAGAATATTCTGCATTGAAAGCCAGTGACACAGTTCTTTAATCTATATAATTTTAGAACCAGTGAGTAGTTGTCCAATTCAAATACAAGTACCAGTAGGATTTTTTTTTTTTTTAAATTTTTATTTATTTATTTGAGAGCGACAGACACAGAGAGAAAGACAGATAGAGGGAGAGAGAGAGAATGGGCGCATCAGGGCTTCCAGCCTCTGCAAACGAACTCCAGACGCGTGCACCCCCTTGTGCATCTGGCTAACGTGGGACCTGGGGAACCAAGCCTCGAACCGGGGTCCTTAGGCTTCACAGGCAAGCGCTTAACTGCTAAGCCATCTCTCCAGCCCTGGATTTTTAAAAAACTAAATTAAAACTAGTATTTTATGCATCCAAATCATTACATTTGTTGTTGGCCCAAAATAGCAAAGATCCAAGTATAATCAAAAAGAACAACAAAGCACAACATTGATGTGAAATTATACAGTTATACTAATTATTCAGCGTCTATGGAGAGCTAGATATTTAAGTATTAATAATGAAGTTTATTTTAACTTAAATTATCTTGAAGATATTCAAAGTAAATGCTACTATTAATTTAAGTTTCTTAAGTTTTTTTGAATTCATTACTAAGCAACAACTTAGACCTCATATCATGTGGTGACTTGTCCTCACTGGTTAATATTTTTATTGTAAAAACCTTGGCATTCTGTCTTTTCAAAGATTATAAACAGAAAATTATCACCAAAAAACAAGCCTAACAAAACAATATTCTGACTGTGTTGTCATATTTATTATAAAACCCTTGGAACACTGCATTTTGGCAATTTATACAACTGGTTCTGACAGTGATTAACATGGTTCAAGCTTTTGCAGTTTCACCCAAGAGAAATAAAGCTCCAAAAATCTCTGCAGGTGTGTAATGGGCCAGAGATTTACAATCTGTTCTGAGAAGTCAGATCTCAATGTCTTGAAAACATCCTTAAAGTTGGCAATGCCTCCATCGATGCTATCATTTTGGATTTTTTTTATATATCCCAAAGGGAACTGAATAGCTAATTGTAAAGATTTCCTCTCCAATTTTACTTCAGTGCAAGTCTCTCCAAAGACAATTTTCATAGAACATCTCCACATCCCAGGTACACAAATAGAACGTGTATAAAACCTTGGATGAAATAATTGTTTGTACTTGCAAGGAGACTTCACTTACTTGTGCTATGTTGTACTACTTAAATGGTGCTGAGAACTAGCTGGGAAGTACCACGGTAATTACCAAGTGACAATCAGGCCACAGTGTGGGGCTGTGACAGCCCCAGGACAAGTGTCCATAATTGCATCCATGATTGCTTCTGGTGAACCTAATACAAACCTTACCCAATTAGGGTCAGAATGCACATGATCATTTCAATTATAGGAATGTTCATTTTCCTGAGAGTTGCTCACAGAGAAAGTTCAAAGAGTGCTATTTCTGTTTTTAGGGTGAGAGATTACCCATTTTCATAGACATTCAGCTGCACATGCATACTTGACATATAATACATATAAGCTCATCTTTTACAATTGCCTACTTATCTATGTCTAAATGTTATCTCTGTAGCTCACTATTTCACAAATAAACAAACAACAAACAAACATCTCCAAGGTATATCATTCATGTAAATGGCATGTTCTGTGTACTATCATTGGTGGATCAGTTTCTTTAAGTATTAATTCTGTTCACAATTCTTAATGAAAGTACCCAGTAATTTCTCTGTTGATCAATTCAGTTACTAAGAGAAATAAAATAAGTTGGATGATGTAAAAGTATTTTTAGTCAATTTAACCACCAAAGGCTTTGATTGAAATGATAATTTGCCTATAATAGAGCTCTCTCTATTCAAGAACATTTGTTGAAAATTGCTAGGGTCACAGATGTCCACGTTAATAGTATGAGGCGGTGTGGCAATGGAAAAGACCCCTTTCCATTATAGCAAATTGACAGTCTCATTCTAGTATGCTACATCATCTCATCAGCCTTGAATAAAAGAGGGAATAGTTTTAAAAACAAAAAGAAATAAAACGTCCACTGAAATCATTTTTATTAATATTCATTTGAGAAAGAATGAGAATGGGCACACCAGGGCTTCTTGCCACTGCAAGGTAACTTCAGATGCATGCTCCACTTTCTGATCTGGTTTTACATGGGTATGGAGGAATTAAATTCAAGGAGTCAGGCTTTAGAAACATGTATTTTTGTCTACTGAGCCATTTTCCAGCAAAGCCCTCCAAATTCTTGAGACACAAAGCATGTATAAAAATGTTTTATAAAAATCCAAATAAAACTCCACCCTATTAGATCTTTTTAAATCTGTATTTTAGACTATTAAGAGTGAAATAGTCATAAAATTACCTTTAAAACCTAATTATAAGATCTAGCTCTAGCAAAATTTGCATTGTCTTACAAACAGCACCCTTCTTCCATTTTCAGGGGTGGTAAAATCCTAACATAATATCATAAAAATATCTTGATAATTTCCTCTGACTTCTTTTTGTAGGAACGCACGTACCCTCCAACTCAAGCACAGCAACCAAGAAGGTGTTTGGCAGCTTTGTTCCCTGAGCACAGTTACTGCATCTACCTGCCAGGGTGCTTTAGCAACTTTCAATCAATAGTTTCAACTTGGAGCCAGCACTGACCTGCCTGAACATGAACCTCCTGTAACATTTTATTACAAAGATAGGAGTCTATAGTAATTCATTGTTTTAATGTAAAGAATGAACCACTTTAGATTTATATAAAGGCCATAACTTACATCGTGATGTTAATTTTGAGGGTACCCAGCACTTAAATCTCTCATTCCGCTCGCCATCTTATGACAGAAATGCTGAAACCATCTGAAGGTTATGAACAATGTTCACTAATAATTGGCTCTTATGTCCTTGTAGGTTTCACTTTGATGGATATCCATAGTGTTTTCCCATGACATAATTCTATTGAGGACAAACATGTCCTGGAAACACAGCTTGTACTTTCACCTTCAAATACAGCTAGCCTGATCACTTAGAGAAAGATAAATTAAACTGAGAAATACTTGCACAGTTCCATCATATAACAGTTATCACATTTACTCTACTGCCAGATTTAATTGGTAAAAGTAAATGAGCTTGTGGGGGAAATGATTGAAAATAATAGAGTATTTAATATGGGAAATATATATTTTATATCCATATTCTTATCATAAACAGGAATACTTTTTTAGTGACAAAAATATCGCCTATCCTTTCTCAAAAAAGCCCTTTCTTGGGCTGGAGAGATGGCTTAGCGGTTAAGCGCTTGCCTGTGAAGCCTAAGGACCCCGGTTCGAGGCTCGGTTCCCCAGGTCCCATGTTAGCCAGATGCACAAGGGGGCGCATGCGTCTGGAGTTCGTTTGCAGAGCCTGGAAGCCCTGGCTCGCCCATTCTCTCTCTCTCCCTCTATCTGTCTTTCTCTCTGTGTCTGTTGCTCTCAAATAAATAAATAAATAAATAAATAAATATATTTTTTTAAAAAAGCCCTTTCTTTTAATGAAGGGTTAACATAAACAAGTCTCCATGTTTGGATTTCTATTTGGGTAAAATGATTATAATTATTCCCAAGGACTTGATTAATACTTTCCAGCATTACCTCTTATATTTAAAACAGTAATGGAGGAGGCTGGGAAAATCGCTTAGTGGCCTTTGAAGCCCAAGGACTGTGGTTTGATTCCCCAGGATCCACATAAGCCAGATGCACAAGGGGGCACATGTGTCTGGAGTTCGTTTGCAGTGGCTAGAGGCCCTGGCATGCCCATTGTCTTTCTGTATATCTGCCTCTTTCTCTCCCTCTCTCTCAAATAAATAAAATAGTAATGGATAACACAGAATGGACACAAACCTACAATCTTAGAGTGTTGTGCTATCCCTATAGTAATACAGAATCAAAATACCACAGGTATTAATCTAGTAATAGTAGGAACTAAGTATATAAGGCTTTCATAAAGGCTAAATTGGCTTAACAAATAACATTCCAATGTCAGTAACATTGATACACAGAGGAGTTCTTGACCTGTTTCCAGGTTTTAATTCTACTGCCTTTCAAGTTAGAAGGTTATAAAGTGAATCCACAGGTGTTTAAATCAGAATTTGTAGTTTTATTTGCATTACATATACTTTTTTTACATGAACATATTTGTAGATTCAATATAAACCAAACTTAAGTGATTTATCCTGACAGATGTCTGTTTCATGAAATTAAATACCTTATTTATATTTTTCAATATGTATTCACTATGAGTTGACCTCAATATACAACTCTACAGAAGGAGGATTTAATTTAGAGATGGTGTGAGGTGATCATAGAAATCGGTTATTTCCCTAACTATTTTATTTTATTTCCACCTCCTGCACATTGGTATGTATCCTAGGGATTCCTGAAACACATAACTGAAAGCAGGCCTTAGCAGGACTGTAAGAGCTGTGACAGATGTCAACAGTTCTAACTCATATGCAAACTTGCACTTCATCCAAAACACTGTGTCAAGATAAATGATTTACTAACATTATGCAAAAAGATCTGGGGATATGGTATGAGGTTAAGGTGCTTGTTTACTAATCCTAACAGAGTGTGTTTGATTTCCCAGTACCCACGTAAACCCAAATGCACACAGTGTCACATACACTGGAGCTTGTTTGCAGGGGCTAGAGGCCACGGGCATCCATTCAACACCCCCCCCCAAATGTTTCTCTTTATAAATAATAAACAAAGTATTTTAAAGTATGCATAAACCCTCAGTAAAGCTGTCCTGATACATGAAAACTTAAAATCCTAAATGCCAGTATCAATGTAGATATCTCATTGTTTCCTTATTTATTGTAATAAAATCATAATATTATTGCAAATGTGATATTAGATGATGTGTAGCTAAGACCCTGAAAATGTGAAGAAAACACCTTGAGACACAAGGAGTACAGGCCAGCACAGGAATGATGCAAGAGACCAAGATAACATTCAAGGCTACCTATTTTGAAAGAAAATGAGAAATTTCTTTTCCTCCTCCCTAAAATCTGTGGCTCATTCTATAAAATACTTTGACACTCATTTATAGATGAACATATAGTGAAGTTATCAAGGACAGTCTTTTATTAGATTTTTGAATAGTAGTTTCTAAATATAAGCATGTCACTTTAATGAAAAGAGTGATTTCCAAATGACCTACAGATGTGTTTATATAGCACCTATCTCTATTGAGAAAACTTTTCATTTAATTCCAGGTACTTCAAATCTGGAATGTGGGAATGGCAGATACAGTTATTTGATTATTCATATGGAGAAATGTAAAAATTTCCTCAAAAAGATGCATTTGATAAGTGAAATTTGAGGATTATTTTGAAAAGTAGAAAGAAGACTTCCTCATTTCTTTCAAATTGTATTATCTGTAAAGTAGAACTGTTTGGAGACAGTCTACCTGCTTCAGCAAGAGCACAGTTATCTCTGAATTGGGACACATCTGGTTCCAAGAAGGTACAATGTAATAACTGTGGGGAGACTGGAAATTTACTGAAAGTCCAAACAAAATTTAGGGTTTTAAATGTTTCTGGACAACATCCTTAAGATATATGCTACCCTCAATTTTTTTTTTTTTTATTTTTTGTTGATTTTATTTATTTATTTGAGAGCAGCCTCTAGCCACTGCAAACGAACTCCAGACGCGTGCGCCCCCTTGTGCATCTGGCCAACGTGGGGCCTGGGGAATCGAGCCTCGAACCCGAGCCCTTAGCCTTCACAGGCAAGCACTTAACCGCTAAGCCACCTCTCCAGCCTTACCCTCAGTCTTATCCAGAGCTCTTGTAAGAGTTCTAAATGGTCTGTTCCTGAAATTTATTAAATGTTCTCTCCTTTTGATGTGAAATATGTTTGCTCGCCTGTTTTTGTTTCTTTAGTTGGTTTTGTTTTTAAGAGCTGGGTCATTTTTCCTAGAAGACAGAAAGAGAAGGGTGGTATAAAAGTAGCTTCCCAGAGTAAGGCTGTGGACTACTCTACACTTCCACCAAACATGTCTTTGTGAACAAATTTTACTAATAGAGGGATCTGAAGAAGTAGCTTGTGTGTTCTTTCTTCCTCCTCTCTCCTCTCTCTCTTCCTTCATCTCTCCCTCCTTCCTTGTCCCCTCATTCCTGTTTCTCTTAATCACCTTCTCTGCTTTCCTCTTACCCCATCTGTCTCTCTCCCTTCTTCTCCCATTCCTGGTACTGTCAGTACTTAAATGTATATTAAATGTGCTTACATCTCTATTAAAGCCTTCTCCTAGTAAACTCCAATTTTGCTCTATTTAACAAAACAAAGTAGTTGTTCTCTATATTCCTCAATCTTTTGCTGGACAGAATAAGAATTTATTAAGAGCCCATGTTCATTTGTAAATTTAAAACTACATTGTAAAATTTCTGTGTGTACACACTGTGTTCTCTTTTCCCTATAAAAAATGCCAGTGTGGCTCTAAGTGGTACTATGGAATTAACCCTGGCTAGAAGGCTTGTCAGGGCAGCATTTTTAACCACTAAGCCATCTCCTTAGCTTCTGAGAAATTACTCAATAAAATTGATGGGCCGTAAAGGTTTATTATTAATTTGTCTTATTCATTTAAATAGAAAATAACAATATACAAGTCCCTAGTCTCCTGAATCTCAAGCTTGGTTAGAAATAAAATGAAAATTTTATATGTTCTGTTTGCTAATGATTTTCATTGGTATCTTTATTAATACTCCATAGCACATGTGATTGATTACTTGCATTGGAGAAATCCAAAGAATTTTATTCTATACTATTCATAATGATCAAATAAGCTAATTTTATCTTTTGAATTGCATGTGTATATACATTTCAATATAGTTATACACATAAAATAACATTGTTGTCATGATATCCAAAACACTTTTTACTTTATTCACTTCTATTACATGAGCATTATCCCTACCCTGTCTATCCCCAGTTTTGCTCCACCTAAGAGTATACCTTGATAATTTAAAAACTGGTCTATCTGGCCTTCAGGAGTATTGCAATACTATACTGATTCTTTTCAATGGATTTGGATTCTTTTGAAAATCACAACCAATGAATAATATGAAAAGAAAGAGATTAATCAACTTCTCTTAGAAATGCTGCCTTTTTGTCCCTGGGAATTATGCTTATTTGCATAGTTGAAAAATGGCATACTGGGTTTCTTTGCCCCTTCCACCCTTCTCAGTCAAGCCTAACACCCATGAATCACAGGCAAGTGTAATGAGGCTGTGAAGGAAGATATCCTAATGGGAAGATTGTGCCAAGTCCCTCAGGACTCATAAGATAATGATTGATACTTGTTGAAGTTTACACACATTCATTGTCACATTATAAAGCACTTCAGAAAGAACTGGTACCCCATCATTGGTGTTGTGCAGTTGCACAGTAGGTGTAAAATCTACTTTGCCAGAGCTTCTAGACTATTTGCAGCTTCATTTTTTTTTTCATTGAAATCAATGTTTAGTTAACCAGGCACTAAAAAAGCCTCTTAGTCTTAAATAATTCATTTCTGAACCACATGTATATTACACTGTTAATTTAAAATTAACTTTACAGCACCCAGTGAAAATGTCTTCATAATGAGTATTTCTTGTGGTTGTTACACATAAACAACTTTGCCAAGACTGGTGCTCCATTTCTCTTGAATTTGTTATCAATTTTATTGGCTATGCAATTTCTTTCCTTTGGTCAATCACTCTTTAAATTGGCTGGTGCAATGCATCATAGCAAATGATTTTCAGAAATCATTAGGCAGAATAAAATGCATATTCAGGGAACATAGTCTTAATTGATTTTATACCTACCAATGACTACCCTAGACAATCTGTCTAGTTTGTTGTTTTATATTTGTCTAAACTCTGAAGTTACCAGCTACTTGTAAAACACTCCTCCCTTGTTCTTAGCTGGATTACTTTTGGAAATGACTGATATGAAATTCTGCTGTTAATAAGATTATATTTTCCTAGATATGCACTTTCAGAGAGCATTTATAGCATAATAAAAATGGGCTTCAACTGAAGTTTCTCAGAGGATATTTGTACAGAGCCATTAGGTCATGCCTGCAAATAATTCTTATTCTAGTCACATAGGAAGGGGCTGATGCAGAATCTAGTGGTCACAGGGATAGAACACTTCTCAGCTTTCTTCAGAGCATCAGTGAAGATTTCCTAAACTATTAGTACTAAAAAGTGATGGTCATTTGACCTACTGTGCCCTGTAAAAATGCATCCAAAGGGCAAATTCTGGTCATAGAATGATCAGAGTAGTTACAGAAACATAAGCCCATCATTTGTCACAGTAACTTTGTCCATCCTTCTATTTATTTAAAGTTTTTCTGGGTAGCATCTTTCTAATTAATCTCTGACTGACCCACTCCCTTGGCACCTCTTTTTGTCTGCTCTATGGTAGTTAATAACTTTAAGTAATGCAATCTGTTTCCTATTTCCATTGACAATTTACCTAATATCTCTTGGGAGCAAATGCAGGGCAGTTTCCTACATTATTTTGTTTTGTGTCTGGGTTCTCATGACTAATGGGAAGAGAATACATAATAATAATACATAATAAATAATACTAAATAAATAATACATTAGGAATAGGGATAAAGGTGGGATTTTGTTAATTATTTAAGCATGTGATGCTATTACATTTTATGATGCAGAAAATCACTGGTACTAATAACATATGAGTAATTATTAAATGAAATATATTCTCATTTAAAGTAGTAGCTTATACTATAAGCCCAGTAGTAAATGTAAACTAGTTATCTGTGATTGATGGACTGAATCAAAAAATGATTCCAGCAATAAAAATATTTGTAAAAATAGGATAAGAAATATAAAAAATTGTTTAAACACTATTAGAGGAATATATAATCCATGATAACTCTTTATTATATTTTTATTTATATCATCAAGGTTTAAAGTGCTAAGAACTCATATTTTGCTAATTTTTGATCCAGTGTCTATAATGTGCTCCTGAGGGTGAGAGACAGCATTGGCAGAGCATTTTAAAAGTGATTACACTAGGTGTTGTAGGCTTCTTATTTTATAATTGTTTTCACATATGTTAATGTTTATATATAAGTAAAAGAATATTTAGCCTTAAAAGTAGAGTAACAAATTTTAAATTTAGGATGATCTCAATGACAATACAAACTTTAAAAACATAATTTCTAGCACAAATGTATATCAAAGAAAAAAACTTGTGCTATCCATTTCCAATTATTCTATACCCACAGTTAAAACAATTAGTTCACAAATCAGATAATTAAATTCATTTTAAACATATATATATATATATATATATATATATATATATATATATATATATATATATTTGAGAGAGAAAAAGAGGCAGAGAGGGAGAGAAGGGGATGCCAGGGCCTTAGCCACTGCAAATGACCTCCTGACGCATGTGCCCCTTGTGGTTCTGGCATAGGGGTGTCCTGGAGAACCAAATTTGGATCTGAATCTTTGCTGGCGAACACCTCAACTGCTAAGCAATCTCTCCAGCCCCTGGTTAAAATTGTTTTTAAAGGATTTTTTCAGGATTTTACCTTGGAAAATCCATTCTGAAATATACAACACTTTTCCTTAATTTTGAACCTATAACAATAAAGTGGGTTACTGCCTAATGGCTCTTCATAGAAAAGAGATTCAACTACTAGTTATAATATAAAACAAATTACAAAAGGCAAGTTAAAAGAATATTAACAGTATAGAATTCAAACATTATTATTTACACTATGTCTATTTAATATGCATTCAAAAAAGTTTTATAAGTTATTCTTTTTCCCAAGTATTAGAAACTACTGAGCAGATGCATCATGGGTAAGAGCATTTGCTGCTCAAACATGGGCAGCTCCTTTTCTGAGCTGCCTTATTTGTTAGATTCCCTTCCATCAAAACTTTACCTTCGCTGCCATTCTTTACTCATCATTTCCTTGGGTCCTTTGTGCAAATTTTCAAGTGTGACTATACAGTTCAACTAGACATGAAAATTGATTGTGAAAATATGTGTTGAGGAAAACTTCTTATCTAGTTAGGTTTTTTTTTTTTTTTTGTCCATTCTTCCATGTTAGCTGCTTAAATTATTAGATAAGATGCCTGGCACGTTTTTAGACAGGCACCTGTGACTGAAGACACATTGTCTATATAAAACATAATTTATCAGTATTAATTGAAGTGAATAACAAAATAATTGCTTAAAGGACTATTCAGGACTGGGGAGATGGTTCAATGAATAAAGTGCTCACCTTCCATGCGTGAGTACCTGAATTTAATACTCAGATCCCACAAAATAAAATAAAATAAAATAATAAAATAAAATAAAATAAAATGACAGAAGCTTCAGTGGCTTCTGTAATCCTGGTTCTCTGACAGTCAGTTGGGAGACACTTACAGAATTATTCAAAAGCTTGTGGCAAGTGCAGTGAACACTAGATGGAAGATCCAGAAGGAGAAATCCTCCCTCAAGTGGAGTGTAGATTCAAGGACCAACCTGAAAAGTTGTCCTCTGACTTCCAGGCAAATATTGTGACCCATATGCACCCACACAATACTCATACACAAACTCTCACATACCCATGTACATATACAAAAATTAATTACAAACTTTAAATAAATGTCTACATATATACACACATATATATAATATACACACAATATGGAACTTGATATCATTCATTCATACTTAGCTAGATGTCAATCTACTCTTAATAACTACTATACTTTCCACACATCACTCTGTTTCAAACACACCATACTCTTTGCTATTTCTCATATTTATTTATTTATTTATTTATTTATTTTGGATTCTGTTATTAAAACAGTATATATTTAGTGGTACTCAAAATCCCCCTAACACAATGTTTCAGCTCTGTGTTTCCCCTGTTTTTATTTTCTCAAGCTAGTATCATTTTGAATGATTTTATCTTGTAGTGTTCCATGCATGTACAAAAGGACTTGGCACATAAACTGTTCCCAATAAACTCTTGATGAGTAAACAGTAAATGATATGAGTAAAAGTGATTTGTCAGGCTGGGAAAAATGGATTAGCAATTAAGGCATTTGCCTGTGAAATCTAAGGACCATGGTTCAATGCCCCAGGACCCACATAAGCCAGATGCACAAGGGAGCACATGAGTCTGGAGTTCGTTTACAGTGGCTAGAATCCCGGGAGTCCCCATTCTCTCTTTATCTCTGTCTGCCTCTCTCCCTTAAATAAATAAATAATAAGAATACATTTATTTTAAAAAATGATTTGTCAAAGAGAAGGTCCTTTACAATTAGTTTGGAGGTAAAAACATCTGCATTAAAAAGTGACTATAATCTTTCTGACAAGTAAAAGAATAGGTTTGGCTTGCTATGTCTTTCTGGTACATTGACTAAGATGTCCCCTGTAAACTCATGTGATCTGAATATTTGATCCTCAGCTGGTGGCAACTGAGGAGATAGATCCTTGTTGAAGAAAATATATTTCCAAGGATGGGTTTTTAGGGCTGTTGTATCAAGTTTCCCCTTGCTGGAGCTCAGCACACTAACTTGCTGATGTTTTCCACTTGCTGTAATAAATTTTTGTTCAACCTCTGCTCTCTCATCTTTAACTTGCCATCATTAAACTTCTCCTTGGACTGCAAGCCAAAATAAACCATTTACTTCTATCAGTTGCTTTTAGTTGTGTATACTGTCATAGCAATGACAAAGCAACTGCAACAATGTCTATTAGGTATTCTTTATAAAATGCGTATTTATGTAGAACATTTGAATACAACCACATGGATTCACACATCTTTCCTGACCTCTGAAATAGGCTACATTTTGACTTGATATATTGTATCTTTTAAAAAGTATTTTATTTTTATTAATTTATGTATTTACTAGAGAAAGAGGGAGGGGGAGAGGGAGAGGGAGGGAGGGAAAGAGAGAGAGAGAGAGAGAGAGAGAGAGAGGGAGAGAATGGGTGTGCCAGGGCCTCCAGCCACTGCAAACGAACTCCACACACATGTGTCCCCTTGTGCATCTGGCTAATGTGAATGTGAGTCCTGAGGAATCAAATGTGGGTCCTTTGGCTTTGTAGGAAAATGCTTTAACCACTAAGCAATCCCTCCAGCCCAATACATTGTATATTGATAAATGACTATAAATTTTCTAAAATTTCTCATATGAACCAAAAATTTTCCAAATGTAATTGATTTTACATTATAACATTGTATGTTTCTATCATTACTCCTAAAGATAAAAACTATTCTTTATTATTTCACATAATTAACTATAAAAATTGTATACCTATAATATTGGCATGCCCAATTCTAGAAGACTGTTTTACTCTTGTTTTAAAATTTCTTCTACAATTTAATAAAAATATAGAGAATATTTATGCTTATACTTCAGTTAGAAAAAAATTACAAATGCTAACACACACACACACACACACACGGTAGATATCAGTGTCAATAGTCTATTTGATTGTAACAGAACGATAAATATTCTCATTTTTCTTTAACAACCAACTTGTATGTAGTTGTACTTGTGTGTGTGTGTGTGTGTGTGTGTGTGTGTGTGTGTAATTAAAGTCCTCAAATTTTCATTAAGGCAGTGCTATGTAATCTTTCACAGTTTTAAGTGTCTTTATTTAGGAAATGTGACTTAAAATTTTAAAACCAAGGTATTTAATGAGTATGACTTTGTTACTGAGTAGGAAATCTAGTTTTATAGTAATATCATATAAACAAGGAGAATTTTAAATGAGTGATAGCAAAAGAAGATCGAAGGAAAAACAAGCTAAAAGTCCTTAATAAAGTCTTTATAGTGAAATAACAGATAAGCAAAAAACCTAAATTGAATGCAAAGAAGCCACCAGGAGTTTATTGAATTTAAAAAATGATATTTCTTTTTTCTTAAGCTCTTAAACCATGAATGTTTACATGTGAAGGTACAAGTGAGGGAGAAAATTGAAAGGGAAAGCACAAAGATGAAAGTAAACATGACAATGATAACACCAATAGTCATTTTTATAACATTCCCTACATTGCAATTCAGAAGTGGGGAAGACAATTGCTTAACTGTGATTCTTCAGTGAAGTGTGCTAATTGACTGGAGTCCTGCTGTGTGTTTCTTTTTCACTTATAAAAGCCACTGACTTTAGGTTCCCTAAGGGAAGCTTGAGTTTAGGAATTGTCAACGGGATATAGCTGTTCTCTTCTATTCTTTGAGGCCTAAAATGTAGGTGAGGGAAATAATCACATACAATTCCACAGAAATAATGATAGTTTCATCAAATTATTTTATTATTAGATTCCAAAGAATAGTATATTTCTTAGTTTTTTGAAAACTAAGTGAATACATGTGTAGCCTAAAATGATAAATAACATTTCAGGGACTAATACACATATAAAACTCATTGTAATCTAGCTTGAAAGACTTCAATTTAAAGATGTTTCCAACATTAAAATTAAACCTTTGTGTATAGCTTAGTATGATTCTATGAATAGCCACATATCATTTTGTATGACTACTTGAGCCAAGAAAAATCCTGTACATTAATAACTTAAATAACACAGATGTGATACATACAGAGAATGTAATCTTATTTGAGAAATTAATGGGGAGTTGATATGTCATTCAATCATTTGAGAAAGTGATTTTCTTTCTAAGCCAAAAAACTATAAACATCAAAAAGTCATATAATTGAGGGGGGCTGGGAAGATGGATAAGTGATTAAAGGTACTTTCTTACAAAGTCTGCAGATCCACATTCAATTCCCAAGAAGCCCATGTATATAAGAAAGAAAAGAAAAAAAATATTGCACAAATGCCTTGCACTCATTTGCAGATGCATAAAGCCTCTTCCCACACCACACACACACACACACACACACACACACACACACACACACACACATGCACACGTATGCACTCGCACCACAAAAAGCAGGTAATTAGTCTAGACAGTAAGGATGCTCCCCAATCCCATACTATGAAGGTATTCATCATAATTGAAGCCCATAAATAAGAAGCCAAAACAAGAACATGATCTACTCCACTAAGAAATAAACTAAAAATCACTTTACTCCTTCCTAATTCCCCTGGAAATCAATACTCTGAGGGTACTTTTAAAGCCTTTTTTTTTTGGCCAATTAAAATCAATTATATCCCTAGATTTGCAGTGTAATACTCATTTATGTAATCTGTTAGTTTTTATGCATTAGCAGATTATTAAATTTAGATAAGCTGATAATTATTCCACTATGTTTCTATTTGACGTAGACAACCTAACAACTATTTCCCTATGAGCTTCTTGTTGATTTAGATAACTAGAAACATAGGGAGGTAACAATTAGGTTATTAAAACAGTTCAATTAGTCAGAATCATATAACTTATGAGTAGAGTTTTAATTTTATAAATGATTTTGAAATCTCTTGTTATTATTATTATACTGAAGATGACAGCACTTAATTGGTATTTGGGTGCATATCATATAGTGTTTTACATTAAAAAAAGATATAAAGTAAGATGTACTATAGTACTCTTAAAAGAACCTCAAAACCTTATCCAAAACTGTGAGTTACATGCACTGTTATAATAAGGGACAAAACACTATAATCCTAGGTGTAATTATGAAAAAAGTCTTTCAGGAAAAATCAAATACAATTTAAATATTAATTAATAAATCTCATGACTATACATTTATTTATATTTCAGGATTAATGTGTCTCTGTCTAAACAGGTGTGTGCATGTGTGCAAGTTTCTCGAATAGGAAATCTGTTCTTTATAATTATTCCAGAGAGAAATTCTTAAGGAAGTCAGGGATGTGCAGGTGACACCCTCCACACAGTTCTTGCACAGCTTCTCTTGTAGAGGCAATCCTGTTGAAAAAAACTGCATTTGAAATCTCGCTTTAAATGGCACTACTCTCATAAAACCAGGAACAGGCCATGGAAACCTTTAGCCAATTTGGAAGCAATTTTTCAAATTTTCAGAAAAGGATTTCCTTGTGAGCAGCTGAGCAATTCTCACATTCCCTAGCCTGTACAGTAAACTTTACACATGTGAGTATTGTGGCCACCTTGCAAAGCCTGTGTGTCCCTTGATCACATGAAGCAGGTGGTTAAATATTCAAGGTCACTTGAGGGACAATGCGTGAAGTAGGTCCTAGAACGACTGAATGAGCCTAAGAACAATGCAGGAAGATTTTTTTCTTTTATTCCTTTTTTTTTTTTTCTTCAAGGCAGAGTCTCACTCGAGCTCAGGCTGACCTGGAATTCACTATGCAATCACAGGGTGGCCTCAAACTCATGGTGATCCTCCTACCACTGCATCCCTTGTGCTGGAATTAAAGGCTAATTTTGCCCCTTAAAATGAGTATTAATCTAAAGAAAATTCAGCTATTATCTTTCATTATAAATTTTTGCTTATTTCATTTTTATAATTTGTTGTTCATCTGACAGAATAAAATATATTTTTAATTGCAAATCAAAAGATAGTTTCCTCTACTGTGATATGCAATATCAGATAATGGAATTCACATTTCATTTTCAAGAGAAAATACTCATCAAAGATGAATACCTTTCTCACTCAGTACAGTCATATCAAATACAGAAATATTTATTTGATCAAGTGCCTACAATATGGTTGCTCAAATAGCCACTGGATTTGAGATACATGTTTATCAAACATCCACACACTTTTCCTGAGGTCAGTAGTAAGTGATAAACATGAAAAGATAGAATCAGCCTATTAAATCAAATACTTGGTTCAGCATATCTGAAAATTGTCTGTAAAATAATTTTTGAGAACATTTTTTTGTTTTGTTCTTTGAGAAAAATGTCCTGTTTGATCATAGTTGCATGCAAAATACTGCCAACAGTCTTTCCTCATGAAATCATGCTTCAACTAATGGATCATTTTTGATGTTGTCATTTAAACCTTGGGAGAAATTGAACTCATCTTTCAGCAGTCAGGTCATAAGCCCGCTCTGAAGTGGGTAATTTATTACTCCCTCACTTCCCACTATTCTAATAACTCAAATTTTCTTAATAGAGCCCTCTGTTTTGTAGGACAGGTGTATATCGTTACCTCTCTTCATCGTGTTCATTATCTTTATCTCCCCACCCAACTAAATACCCTGCCAGGCTACATTTCTGATGGCCTCTTCTTTCAGTTTCTAAACTCACTATCAAGATCATTATGTTTTTCATAGATTAAGTCTAGGTTCTGTGGGAACAAGTGTGAATAAATGACAGTCAATACTTAGGCAATAGGTAATAAAATATTGTCTAGGAAAAGGAAAATATAGATCAAGGGGTTTTATTTAAATATTATGTAAAATAATTGGACAAAAGTATATTATAGAAAGATGTAGATTGGTGATAAGGGGTTTGGAAAGAAAACAATGAAATGTATAGAAAAATAACCATTACATTCAAATAGATGATAAGATAGATATTGGGTGGCTATTAGGCTCATAAGAGATATCTTTACATCTGTTGAAAGTTACTTTATCATTAAAATAATTTACATTTACTTTAGGATTAAGAAACTTTGATAAAGCAGTATGAAATCTGGCTGGAGAGATGCTTTAGTGGTTAATCACTTGCCTGTGAAGCCTAGAGACCCTGGTCCGAGGCTTGTATTTTCCCCAGGATCCACATAAACCAGATGTACCAGGTGGCACATGCATCTAGAGTTCCTTTGCAGTGGCTGGAGGCCCTGGTGCGCCCAATTTTACCTGCCTCTTTATATCTCTCTCTCTCAAATAAATAAATAATTTTTAAAAAGTATGAAATCATTTAGTTAGCTATGATTTGTGACCAAAAACATTATATTTATGCATTCAGCATGGACATTAAATACTGTACACACATCTCCCTGTCTACATCATTATGACTCTGCCTGAGCCTCTGCCTTTGCCAGCCTGATGCCATACTTCCAGTAATCTGTTGCAGCTAATGTGATTGTTTGTTACCAGAACTCTCAAAACTAACTCTTCTCTTTAATGGAAAACATCAGCAGGATATGTTTTCTTCATTGTCTGTCTTTACCTCTGTGGTGGTTTTGAATGTAATGACCCTATGGTGTTTGTAACCTCAGGTGTTTGTAATTAAGTTTCCAAATTGGTCCTCAGCTAGTAGAGTGTTTGGGAGGTGAGCCCTGCTGGAGGCAGTGAGTCAAAGAGCAGACATGGGCGTTGAGTCCAGCCCTGTGTGTTTATGCTTTCTGGTACTTGCTGTCCTCTCTCTGTTGTCAATGCATGATGAAGTGAGTGAGCTAGCTTCTTCCACCATGATGAAGCTTACTTTAGAAACCATAAGCCTAAAATAAACCCTTTGTAGTGATTGTCACAGCAGCAAGAAGGTAACTGCACTAAGACCCATTTCATATGCCCCTCGTTAGTATGTCTACTTACCTTGGACTATATTGTATGACAAACTAAAACCAATCTGAATTCAGCTCCCATAGTCCCCATTTTGAATGAATGAATATTTTAAATTAAATATCATATTCTAATAAAATTAATCTTGTCTTTCCCAGTCCACAACACTAAGGCTTGTGAAGTCTGTGCCTCCACTCACTGATATAAAACAGAAAACACATCTTTTTTTCTGTCTCTCATTAAGTTGTAATAGTGATATTTGGAGAAATTCAACTTACATTGCATATATTTTCAAAATTACTTTTAACCTTATAAAGAAAGGAAAACAAAAAGAAAAAAACAATAAAAAAATTAAAGAAACTAAATGTAATTTCTCTTAGAATTTCCCCTTCTCCCCAAACAAATATTCTGGCTTTTATGCCAATGCTAAATGTAAGTGAGCATTGTTGGGTCAGATAAAATGGAAGTAAAGTGAGGTTGGATGGCAGTTAGCCCTCACTGTAGCAATAAAATCCTAGAATGCATATCAATGATCACTAAAACCCAACCAGGAAACTTTAAGATCAATATGAAATATCCTAGTTCCAGTTTTGCTGGAATCCAAAAAGGAAAAGACTGGCATGGGTGAAAAACATTATTTGAGCAAACAGCTTCCTTTCATTTAACTATTTCATTATGGTGACATCTATGGATGGTGAGCCTTAATTCCTGCTGAGAGGTCATGTGAAGAGAATGCAATCTCTAGACTCATGAGAGCAATTGACACTGCTGAATAGGAGGTAAAAGATGCCATTTAGAATACTGTAGGTACTGATTGTACTAGAGTGCCTTAATAGAGATTTTTACAATACATTTTGTACTAGGTAGCTCTGGAAATATGGGATTATATAGACATCTATGACTGTAAGAAATGATATTGAATAACAACTTCTTATCATATCAAATACAGTGTGTATAAAGGGTTTTCTTTTTGTTTCATTGGTATGCAAATCTGTTAGAAAAAAATGCACACTACTATTGACAAAATATTTTGCTATATTCATATTCTGATATTTATAAATAAATTACTTCAAATACATTGGGTAGGATTAAGAACATTTTAATGACTTCTTATTAATAAATTCTTATTCTTTTCAAGATTTTACATAAAAACTCTCATCTCCTCATTGTCTCATTCTAACTGTACTTAGCATCCAAACATGAATTTTATCACTCTAACTTTCATATAGAATAGACATTTTACCAGAAATTCACAAGTAATGTATACTTAGTATGCTTTTAATATGAGCATCCTGGGTTGCCTCATTGCTTTTCTTTTAAGAATGTTTCGAAGATTGGTGCCATGTGGAAGTAACTCCTAGTGAAAAGCAGATGTCTCAGAAGGCATACATAAAACACCTCATGATAGATAGTGATGGATAATCATACAGGTCACTTAACCAGGCCATGGAAGGTCCATGTACCTGGAATGATATTTTGGTTGTCCCTGTGAGAGTATTTTTTAGATGAGATTGACAGTTAAATTGGTGGGATCAAGCAGACTGACTTCTAAATAAGAAGGGGAAAAGGGGAATCAGATAGCCATTTAAAGGATCACTATATCACCAAGGCTGACCTACCTTGTAATAGGAGACCATTCTTTGTGACAGAGACCTGTGAACAGTACTGTTCCCTTTTCCTACCTTTAGGTTTGACATGAAGCGTCAGCTCTTCCTGGGTCCAGCCTGATGTCTTTAGTCTAGAAAAACTGAGTGGGTTCTTTGGGCTCTCAGGTCTCTATGCACACAATGGATCTATACCAGCAATTTTTCTGGGTTTGAGCTTGTTAACTTCCCAGAAGTACTAACAGTCTAATAGTTACCATGGGTTAATTTTTTTATGAAAAATAAATTAATCTCAATCTCCTTCATTGTTTCTTTCCCTTTTCTCTCTGTGTCTTGTCGCCCTTTATTTCCTCTCTTCTACCACTCTATCAGTCGGTCTCTTTCATTCTTTTCTTCCTGATATAAAGAATTCCAAATTCAAATCAAAGAACATTATTAAGTAAAAAATTGATGGCGATCATTAGTGAGGAGAAAAAAGATCTCCCAAAGATCTGGGACACACAAGATTATTTCTGATAGAATTTGGGTAATCATCGGGCAGTTTTGACCTTAGTTGTGGACTGCAGTATGGGATAATTCATATCTGGTGGACACATGAGGCTGCAGGTTATGAAAAAGTAAAGCAATCATGAAACCTGAGTTATTAAGCTATTAAGCTAGATGAGTACCCTCCTTGTTCATAAAATTAACCTGTAACAGCTCAGTTTTGAGGGAAACTCTCTAGGATTCAATAGCCTTGAAGATGTAGAAGCAAGTATTTTAGCATTTATTTTTGAAGTAAAATATTATTTAACTCTAGGCTTAGTAAATTCACATTACATTAGCCAGTAGAGTCCAGGGTACTTTTAATTCATGAATATCACAGTTTCTGTAATATAGTACTTCAGACATTTTCTCTATACTTTTAAAGCACAGAATCCTGAGTGTGTCTCCAGAAATAACTTAGGACGATTTTGAAGTGCGTTATCCATGCTTCACTGCTTTTTGTTCAACGTCTCCTCTCCATTCTGACAGGTGGCTTTCTCCATATGCACATGGGGTTCTATGTCTGCCTGCTGAAGCACAGCTTAGATGAAATGTCAGGAACTGTACCATCAAGCCTTGTTCAATTACAATGCTAGTATTCTTTCTTTATCTCTGTATACTACTTGACTCTTCATTTTACTTCAGTCTCTTTTCTGTCTGCTTTTCAAAATTTGAATATTATTCTGAATCTCATTGTAAATGCTGAAATATTTCTGATAAGGAATGCATATCTTTGATACTCTAACCCTCTCCATCTCCCTCTGTATATACAGCACCCTGCATGTATTCTGGTCCTCAATGTCTTTTACGTGTACTGGCATATCCTGTCATGACAGCATTATTTACTGGTGTGTCATGATGTCTGAAAAATATTTGCTAAGAGAATTTACCAGTTTAGAATGTACCTCTCCCCAAAATAATGATTTTCTATCACATTAAGGGATGTAAATAAATAGTTAAATCATTCCTCCCTTTCTCCCTCCCACTGTCCTTTCTTATTTCCTTCCTTCCCTTCCTCCACCATCCGTTCCTTCTTACCTTCTCTCCTTCCTTCATGTGTATATAAAGAATAGTCATTCCATAGGAAGTTCCTCACTTAACATATCTTAGATTTGTTTGCATAATTATACTTAGGTTAAGAATTATTCAAGGGAACATGCCAGAATTAATTCTGTGTCTCTCATGTCCTATGAAGCAGTAATTGATTTTTTATTTTACCTATTGTGGATATCACAATTTTCATCACTTTATAAAGATAATGCACTGTATTTCAGGTTAAAATTTCACTCTCTCTCTCTCTCTCTCTCTCTCTCTCTCTCTCTCTCTCTCTCTCTCTCCTCTCCTCTCCTCTCCTCTCCTCTCCTCTCCTCTCCTCTCCTCTCCTCTCCTCTCCTCTCCTCTCTTTCTCATACACAAACACATATGGAAACAATCATACAATCTTATTCAATTGTCCCATATATCATCAAATATATAAGCACAATTTGTTGCCTCCACTCTTGGGTTCTAACTGAACAGTCACCAATACTGTGGTGTGATGATAATTCTGGCTTTCCTTTTTGCTAAAAATAGAGTACATTATTATAAAACCATAGTATGATAGTGCTGTATGAAGCATAATTTCAATTATTTTCTAGTTCTTAATAAGTTTTGCCCAGCCTCTGCATGCATTTCTCTATCATTTCAGAATATTAATGTTTTTCAGGTATTAATTGCAGCATTACACCTTTTCCTTTGCTTTTTTATTTTTGAAAATTCATGTATATTGTGTGTTTTTATCTTACCTTCTCTTATTCCCCTCACATTTCCAATAGATACCTCCTTCCCAATTAATCATTTTCCTACTTATGTGTCCTGTGTGTGTGTATGTGTGTGTGTGTGTGTGTGTGTGTGTGAGAGAGAGAGAGAGAGAGAGAGAGAGAGAGAGAGAGAGAGAAAGAGAGAGAGACACTAACAGAATTAAATATGGTTTGCTTTCTTGATCACGGGAGTGGGATTATTGACTATATGTGTTCATTAAGCACACTAGCATCTCTCCTGTATGACTGAAGCCCATGACTGCTCCCTAAGACAACAGTTATTTATGGAGGAGTAAAGTATTCTGAGCCCCTTTTGCTTTCCATGAACACATAGCCTCTATTTTGTGCATGAAACCACAGCTGCTGTATATTCATGAGTGTAATGGCCATATCATGTCCATAAGACAGTAGTCTACAGCACCTTCCCCCATTCTTTGTCTCTTATACTTCTTTTTTCAACCTCCTCTTACAAGATATTTCTTGGAGCCCGGCAGTGGGTGCTACATTTTTCTCATTTAGGACAATTTATGTGTATCTGCATTAACCCCTGCACTAAAAAAAAAAAAAAAAAAAAAAAAAAAAAAAAAAAGTGGGCATTTTTCTTCTAGGTTTCCCTTAATACTGGTAAGTGGATCTCTTCCATTGTTGCCATTCTTCTCAAGCATCAGAACCCAGTTTTTATAATGTATGTGAAGTAGACACACACTTTAGAGAAGTATACAAAGGAATATTAAATGATCTCACATATGTAGATTTGGTCTTGGCCTCATCTATCTTTCTTAAAGAAAAAAAATGTTTTAGAAAATATAGTTTGAAATAGCCATCAGAATTGCTAACTTTGTTGGTACAGCTGGCTTAGGCATAAAAGTACCACTTCACATGTTTCATCCAAGCAGATGTCCTTTCACTATTTAAAGAAATTAGAGTTTCTTTAGGAACTTTGAGTGATCTACAGCCACTGCATTGGTGGTCTCAGGTATTCAATGGAAATAATATAAGCTATAGGAATCAACCTTTGACAAGCCTCAGTTTGCATTTTAGGAAATGCAAAAATCTACATAAAGAGACAAAAAGTTGAACATTTATTGACTACTTACTATCCTAGAAAAGATATTATTCCATCCATAGAGTTGTGACTGAATTAAATGTAATTTGAACATAAAAGACCTACTCAACACCATAAGCTACTATAGTGATCATTGCTTCCATTATACTATCAAATGGTTACTGCTGTTACATAGATTTTTTTTTTTCCATAAGAAGTTACATGTTCAATATAATGATTGAAGAATATATATATAATCTCCAAAATTACAGATGAAAGCATGGGTTGGATTAAGCAGATACAGAAAATGTTTCTACTAGATTTCAAAATTGACATGTATCTAAGACATAAATTTTGATCCTAGGTTTACCTCTAACATGGGATACACAAGTTTAATGCAGAAGCTCTGCTATGTAACCAGCTGATAAGGTTTGCACTTCCTGCATGCATGTCACTACATCTTCCACGCATGCCACTCTGCCACTATGTTCCATCAATTAATTCAGTGTGATGAGGAATGTTAATATCACTTTAGAGTAAGCAGGCATCTGCTGATAGATCTTTCCAGGTATTTGGCATATGCAGACATTCTGATCAAGTCAGAGATGTTTAAGGCAGTAATATGAATGACTATGGCAAAATGCAATATATTTCAAAAACTGCACATATCTCCCTGCAGTATACTGTCTAGATAATAATGTGTAAGTAGCTTCTAGAAATTAAAAGAGTGATATACTATGAGAGTCATGATCCTGCTTATAACTCATGTGTGTAATACAAAAAATGCAAAAGAATGAAAATAGTGATGATGGAGAATATGTCAATTTTATTTTAAACAACTCATGCCAGTGAAGGTACTCTGTCAAGATCTAGGATTATATTGTTAAAAGCAAACATAAATTCCCCATAAAAAAGGGAAATATGTGAAGGTCTTGACTTATTTTCTCACAGTTGGACTATATCAAGTGGCAAGTAGTATTTGCAAAGAGTGATCTGGTTTTAATTTACTTGCTGAGAAATATAAGGTAAGTTCTCTTTCAAGGAAGATAACCTACTGTAAAGTTATTTAAAAGTCATGGAATATAATTAGGTTGTGCCCCTTAGTCCCAAATATTTGCAATACAAAGAAATATTTGTCTCCACATTCTGTACACCACTAGTTCACCATCATATATTCCACTTGGCTTAGGGAGCAGCTTTCTTATACAGATAATGTCATTAAAGAAAAATGAAAATCTAAACTTTTTTCTAATTGTCATTCATTAAAATTATATATAATTCATATAATTTTCCAGAACAACACATCATAATTCAGACAAGTCATCATATTAAACAGTGAATGTTTGGCTGTGTGTGGGTCTAGAACTGTGTTGTATAGCAAATTCCTCAGAATTAAGACACTCCCTCCTGAAGGGAGGAAGGAGATGATGAAGATCGAGGATATCAAGTCTGGGAGACTTGAGACTTTAAAGGTCACAGACCACTCCCCAAGGTTATAGGAATAGTAAGCCACTGTTGACTCTGATTGGTGTTGCAATTTAACAAACCATCCTGATGGGAGGAAGGAAGCACAAGAGATTCAGGAGATCAATAAATCTGGGGGAAAAGTTGCAAGAACCCTCCTTGATGTTAAAAAAAAAAAAGAGAGAGAGAGAGAGAGAGAGAGAGAGAGAGAAAACAGTTGCTTGGGGAGAGACTCCCTTGACAAGGTAACTTATCTACAGATCATGCAATGAGCTCAGGAACTGTAACTGATGAGTCATCATTTGAGCCATTATCTGTGCTTTAGTGAGCTTTTCAGTGATGTAGTTGACTTTGAGTCATCCATTGCTCCTAAAAGCACCTGTTCTTTAGCCCCAATAATCATACTGACTCATCAAAACTGGTTTTGGTGTGATTGTAATTTGTTCTATCTTCTGAGCCTTAGCTGGGAAAAATAGATGCAACTGTTTGCATTTTGGCTCTTAAAGATATTTTTATTGGTCAGCGTAGTATTGGAAGTGACAGCAATAGGAAGACAGAAACAGTCTTCATATGATTATTCAACTCAGGTAATGAACCAAGTATAACTATTTAAAATTTTTATTTATGTATTTGTGCATGTGTGCACACCTATATTTGTGTGTATGTGTATGTGTGTGCATGCAAGCATGCCATATCTTTCTGCCTTTACATGAATGGCTGGAGACTTGAACCTAGGTTGCAGGCTTTTCAAGCAAGCAAATTTATTTGCTATATCATGGATTTTATATTTCAATTAAGCTTAAACATATATCTTTAAATTGAAAAATATGTATATTAAGAAATATAAAATCCCTCAATTACTAAAAAATTCCACTTTTACTCACTAAAGAATAATAGATAAAATATCAATACTCCCACGTACAAAAACTGCCATTTATTTATTGAACAAAAATATTACTATTGCTAATTGATTAATACAATAATTTCTAGTAGACTAGGCCAAATTTAAAGTTGACAACATAAATATCATAGTTCAATGTGAGGTCAGGGGAAGAGACTGAGTAAAGGAAAGGTGGAGGGAGGGCTAATCAAAATCTAAGAGGATGCAAATAAATTATATGGACTCCTCCGGTTTCAGACAATGTAACTCTCAGGAGCAACAAATCCTTGTTAGAAAATTTTCAGTGCCAGGGGTGGGATACCTCCAGTGAGTTATTGGCCAGGGAGGTCCCGGATACCCCCAAATCATTATAGGCCATTGTCGAGAACCTTGGTTTCCTACCAGGAAACCAAACGAAGGGTAGGACTCCTTACAATGTACTCCCTTCAGACATAAAATGGCCTGGATATCCATGACCTCATAGTGCCTGACACTACCTACACAGGACCATCATAAGAGGAGGAAAATATCATGACATCAAAATAAAAGGGAGACTGATTGTATGGGGAGGGGATATGATGGAGAATGGAATTTCAAAGGGGAAAGTGGGGGGAGGGTGATTATTACCATGGGATAATTTTTATAATCATGGAAAATGTTAATAAAATTGAGGAAAAAAAAGATTTAAAAAGCAAAATTTTCTGAAAAATTGGAGAAAATCATTACTAACAAATTGCATTACCTTTCCGAAATAATTTAGGATTTGGTAGTTTGAAATCAAAATATTAATTATAAAATTGCTAATTTTAATTCATTTTAATAGTACAATATTCTAATCTGCCAACAAGTTTTTTGGTGAAGAAACTGGATTTATCTCAGCCAAATTTAGGAAAATGTTAAGAGATAAGAAAAAAGGCATACTGAGACAATATTTAGGATTCTACTCAGCACTGAGAAGTAGTTGAATCTTTTTGGTAGGAGTATAGATAACAGCCTATAATGAATATTAAAAGACAAAATTATAATTCTGAAGGAATGAAAATGTTGAAAATAAACCTTATAAAACAAAGATGTGTTTAGAAATATGAAGTTATGAGATTTGGTATAAGATATAGTATGTGTATCTAGGATAGGTTCATAGTGAGCAATAATTTCCACAATGTTCACTTTAAAAAAATTTTTGGTTCATTTTTATTTATTCATTTGAAAGCAACAGAGAAAGAGGTAGAGAGAGAGAGAGAGAATGGGCATGCCAGGGCTTCCAGCCACTGCAAACGAATTCCAGATGCATGTGCCTCCTTGTGCATCTGGCTAACGTGGGTCCTGGGGAATCAAGCCTCGAACCAGGGTCCTTAGGCTTCACAGGCAGGCGCTTAACTGCTAAGCCATCACTCTAGCCCACAATGTTCACTTTTTAAAAAGTTAATTAATTTAATTTTTGAGAAAATAAGATATAAAGAGACAGAGAGTGAGGGAGGAAACACATCCCCCAAAAAACTAATGATGGCATGAATTGTTAGCATAGAAACCTGCCTCTTTTATCTAATTAATAGGTAAAACTCTCTTAGAGAGAGAGAGATTGAGAGAGGGAGAGAAACGAAGCAGCAGCAGCACCTTGTACAGGTAGAGAAAGCTTTACCCTAGAACCATGGGCTCTAACTCATAAACTCCAGTGCCAGAATTGGGGTACCCCCTACAATGTGTTGTTGGTCAAGGTGCCCGTGAATTCCCCAAAACAATACAGGGCATTGCCAAAGAACTTGTTACCAATGCAAACTAAATGGTAAGACCCTATTGTTGAAGACATTACAGGATGTGGTTGTAATACATTGAGAAATCATGCTGAAACTGAGAAAGACCCCAGCTCTGACAGCAGCCAATAGTGCTGGAAAGCACTAGGCAAACTACTGGGGGACAAAAGTCACCATCAATGGGAACAATCAGCAAGCTACAAAATCAACCATCCAGGAAAGATATATGTGCTGGTACAATAATGACACATAGGCTATGAGATTAAATAACTGGTCTCTAATTGGATAAGGAGTCCGGTCAGTAGGAGAAAATTCATGCCTAGTACTGGGAATCAAGGTAGAAACCTGTAGCTTAAGGTCTTAGACACTATTGTGAAACTTATGTTCTTTGATTAAAAGAAGTTATGCCAATCAAAACGTTTTCTAAATGTCTATGTTTATCCCTTTTGATCCATGCTTCTCTCTCTCTTGGCCAGAAAGTCTGTTTTACACAAGTGACAGTGAGTACTGAGGAGAACCTCTACCCATTTGTATGACAAGAAAAGAAACCAGCTGCTGAGCCTGAGATGAGTCATCTGTACCTCATTTGCTAGGGCCCAAGAAACATTACAAACAAAGTAATGGATTAAACATGTGTGCTGGTCTCACTGCTAAGCCTCTTCCAGATGAGATGGCTATAGACTCTGAGGAAATTTCAAAGCAGAAAACCAGAGGCTGCTGAGAGCAAAACACAGTAAAAGTAGATTTACAACATTCCCTCCAAGGCTTGGGGAACATTTTGGTCAAGAGGATGGAATGAATGTAAGAGCAACAGGGGGAGAGATATACACTTTGAGCCATTTTTTACTCCACAGATGCATTTTTGACTGCCATAGTGAATATCACTAACTCCATTGAGAAGGATCCTCAGGAGTACCTTTGGAAATGTGATAAATTTGCAATATATTGATATATTCAAGTTCTCAATTAAAAAAAAAATCTATTAAGAATAGAGGGAAATTGAAATTCTTCTATTTATGTCAGAATAGGGTATGGTGATGGTGGAAGGATACTCAACTATTTTTGAAGAAAGCTATTATACTATTCTAAACTTCAAAGATAACTTGTAGATTCTCCACATACTAAAATGTGACAAAGGTTCTCAAAAAATCAGAGTGGTTACACAGAAGAGGATCTGGAGCATTAAGTCTATTATTTTTGCATTGGTTATAACTGTTATGAGAAAAGCCATATATGGAAGGGTTTGTTTTCTTTCTACTCTGTTTGATAAGGAGATACCAATTGTAATGTATTAAGTTGTCAAAGTTATTGTGCCAAAACAAGTGACACATTATACAGTACTTTTCATATTGAGATAAAAGAATTTTTTTAAAGAAGGTTTTTTTTTTTTTTCTCATTTGTGGAAACTTATGTATTTATCATATATTTGAGAATAAGTTGATATATCTTTATTTATTCTTCATATTTAACATATTTTGATAGTTAAAAGCAAAAGTTGTCAGATGTGGTGGTGTACACTTTTAATCTCAGCACTTGGGAAGCAGAGGTAGGAGGATCACCAAGAATTCAAGGCCATTCTGAGACTATGTAGTGTATTCCAGGTCTACCTGAGCTAGAGTGAGACCCTACCTCAAAAAACAAACAAATAAACAAACAAACAAAATAAAAGTAATTGGGCAGAACTTTCCTATTTTAATTAGATTTTGTGGGTTTTTTTTGTTGTTTTTTTTTTTTTTTAGTATTTTATTTGAGAGTGACAGACAGAGGAAGAGGGAGAGCTAGAGAATGGGCATGCCAGGGCCTCCAGCCATTGCAAACGAACTCCAGACACGTGCACCCCCTTGTGCATCTGGCTAACATGGGTCCTGGGGAATTGAACCTTGAACCGGGATCCTTAGGCTTCACAGACAAGTGCTTAACAGCTAAGCCATCTCTCCAGTCCCCTATTTTGAGGTAATTTGATAGCTACTGTTGCATGAAAATTTCAAAACATTGCTCAGTTAATTATGATGGACAAATATATCTTTATCCTGTTTCATTACTGTTCATATGCAAATCACATTAGTAGTTGGCCAAGCCTCATACTCAAATACTTGTTTTATTTTTAATATTACCACAGTATTTAGAGAAAAACAAAGTCAGTAGTTAAGTTCAAGAATGTTAAAATAGGGCTGGAGAGATGGTGTAGCGGTTAAGCGCTTGCCTGTGAAGCCTAAGGACCCCGGTTCGAGGCTCGGTTCCCCAGGTCCCACGTTAGCCAGATGCACAAGGGGGCGCACGTGTCTGGACTTCGTTTGCAGAGGCTGGAGGCCCTGGCGCTCCCATTCTCTTTCTCCCTGTACCTGTCTTTCTCTCTGTGTCTGTCGCTCTCAAATAAAAAAAAAAAAAAAAAAAAGAATGTTAAAATATTCAAAATGTGTTTACATAGGTAATCCAAAATGAAAGCTTTTAAACAATTTCATGGTAATATCTGGAAAGTTTTAGAGTTGTTTACTGAGGAAATTCTTGCTGAAGGTCATTTTGATAACTATTAAACTGTGTGCTTGTTATGAGTCAAAAATTGAACATTAGTAAATCATTATCATAAAATTCAGACCAATAGAAATATCTCCTATCTCTGGGGTACAAACATTCCATTGAAATCATTTCTACTGTGCTTCACCTCTGGTCTGGGAGCTGCTGGTAAACAGTCTGCACTGAGGTAAATTCTTTCAACTGATATGAACCTAAACTGTTCTGAAGTCCATAAGTCAGTTTCAGATATGAAGACATCAATGGCATGAGTTATATGGGGCTATTTTTTCTTAATACCTCATGCTTTTAAATGAGACAACTTCCTAGGCCATTTTGGGAACTTGAAAACTTGATTGAAAATAGAGTATGTAATATTTGCTCCAGGATTGATTTAATTATAAGTTGTTATTTAAACAGTCCTATAGAAATAATATTTTGCTATCCTAGCAAAAATACTGACAAAGTAGGTTTTCAGATTATTTTATTCCTATGCAAATATTTAATATTTTGAGGTGATATATGCATTTAAATGGAATAAAATTCATATTACATTATTATGTATTTTACGTAGATATTTAATACTGTTTCATAACATATATATACTTATGAGAAAATTAATTATAGGTATGAAGGTTTACTAGATAAGAAAGTAAGGAAAACTAGGTAAATGTACAGTGAACTTTTATATGTCAGTCAGTGTTCATCTCTATTATTAGCTCTTGGCAACTTACCTCAAGACATGGTGACATTTTACATACTAGTAAATAGTCTTTAATCAGTGGTTTCCTTACTGAGAAACACTGACCCAAGATACTGTTTGAATTGATCTTCTAATTGGGATCTTCCATGTCAAAAAAACTTTTTTCCTAGCGAATGCAAAAATTCAGCAAAAGCAGGAAATCATGTTTCTTTAATCAAAAAATATTTAAAATCATTAACCTAATTAACATTTTCACCTAGTCTTCATTTAATGTGCAAACAGGCAGGTGATGACAATAATTACTCAACCACAAACTAAGTGGTCAATTAGACACACAATTACCAATTTATATGCACAGAACTAAATTTTATTATTAAAACGTTGTTCTGAATCAACATAAAAATATAAAGATAAAACTTAACCTATAATCAAACTATATGTTTGTCCCCAGAATGCCTTATAACCTTTCACTCTTCCTGTCTATACTAATCTATTATGAATAATTATTTTGAGAAAGAGTATATTTTTATGTGTTATCATCATTATAGTATCTTACAATTGTTCCATTAACTAAGACATTTATCCATTTATTATTTTATAAATAATACATCAAACATTGAGTTTCTTCTCACTATAATAAATCTGGCTTTGGGAATGCAAAGAATACCTTTCTCAGGAGCATTACACTATATTCAAAGAATGGTCCATAGGACTCATGTACATCTTTTGTACATGTGTGTTTATAGAAAGTCCTAAGAGCATAATAATGGCAACACTGAAGTGTACAAATAAACTCTTATTTATGAAACAAAGTTTATTTCAAACTGTAGTGAAAATTTGGAAGATTTTTGATAAGATGATAGGAATAATTCAATAACTCAAGCAAAGATACATACATATTAATCAATAAATTACTGTGAACCAATTATTTCATTAAACAGTGGAAATTTAAAAAATGCCTTAATTGTAGATTTTGAATCAAATCCTTTGTAGGATTCTACCTATCACTAGCAATCACTCTTTAATCCACCTTTAATTATTTTGCTAGGATGTTGACATTTTATAACATTTTGTAATATGAAACATAAAAATATAGAATTCAGCTTAAAGGATTCTAGAGTGTGTGTTTACACCAGATTTTAATTAGGATGTTGAAGTTTTAATTTAATATAATGTGAAAATTTCACTTCATATTTTTATAGAATATGGTGTAAATATGTTAGGACAATTAATTCAAATTTGGAAACTGAGGTTCTATCCTAAATGCATCTCCTTAATTCATTCCCATATCACTTCATTGCATAGGTCATCCTCAAACAGCCTCAGAGAAGAGTCTTTGCATGACCATGCTTTAAGCATCCCATCACATTGGCAATTTACAAAGCTTTTCATTTAATTGACTCTGACATCCACTAATATACTACCCTAATGCATCACACTTTTAAATTGAAATACTTAATACCTAATATTTTATAGACTTGATCTTATGAGACAACTCAAACATTTTATGGAGCTAGGGAGATGGTACAATGAGTAAAATGCTTGTTACATAAGTGTGGAGTTCTGAGTTAGGTTCCCCAGAACCCATGTAGAAGCTGAATATATTATTGTATAACCCAAGTGCTTGGAGGAAGAGTTAGGAAGATCCTTGGAACTGCCTGGCTAGCTGGTGTATGGTAATCCTTGAGATCCAGGTTCCATGAGAGAGGCTAATTCACAAAAGTAGTGGGAAAAGTGATCTAGTCATACTCCTAATGTTGACCTGTCAACTACAACACATGCACACACACACATGCATGTACACTCACACCATACATGTACCACCACACATACACACATGCACCCACATCTACTAGTGTTAAAAAAGTCTTACTTTTATTTTTGGATTTAGTTGAAAAATATGGAATGCTTCACGAATTTGTGTGTCATCTTTGCGCAGGGGCCATGCTAATCTTCTCTGTATCGTTCCAATTTTAGTATATGTGCTGCTGAAGTGAGCACAAGTCTTACTTTATTATTAGCAAATTTGAATGCTGTGCTTCTTAGAATCCCACACTAAAACTTAAACTTGTACCTACTAGTTTACTTCAGACCACATCTATATCCTTTATTACTTCTTAAAAATTCACTCAGGATCTTTTGAGGATTGTCAGTGACCCATTCTCAACCTTTGCCTCAACAGACAGGATCAACCTATGGGATAAATAGGGTGGTCCTTATATAGTGCCCTTGCCTGAACACTTGTATTTGTACTAACACTACTAAAAAACAAACAAACAACAAAAACAGCTTTAGGTAGTATAAATCTTCTAACACATGTGATATATATATATATATGTATACATATATGATTATAATACTTTTATATATACATATACATATATATACCTATATTTGTATATGCATATATATATGTATAATAATCAGACTGAAAAATTCTAGAAGAGTTTTGAGATTTGATCTACCAATCCTTTAGATTAGTGTGTATTTATCTTTTGTATGCACATTACACACTTGTAATACTTGCTAAAATATGAATGGTTCAACTCTGAACTGATTTAATGATGAAATTATCAGATCAATTTTGTTATTTTATGAATAATAATTTTGTTCTTATAGCTGAGATACCTTAAGTAAAGTAAGCATAAACAAAAATATTTTTTCTGTCTTGTTTTAAATATTTCAGTCAGACATTGAACAAAGTATGCTTTTATAACATAGTGATATCTAACAATTTTAAAGAGTTTGGGGGAAAAAAAAAAACACTACTGAATTGTTAAACCATTGTCAAAAAAATCAATTGACCAGAAACATGAAGCTGTATGTCTGGTCTCTGTTCTCCTCATTGATCCATCACACTGACTTCAAGGCATTGCCACTGTGATTTGGTTATTTTTTAGTAGTGCCTGATTCTCAAAATCAGGCAGTGTTAGCTTACAAAAGTTTATTATTATCATCATTCATTTAAAGGGATGTTTTTGTTTCCATTCATTTGCATTTTGATATTGATTTCAGAAGTAAGTTTTCTTTAAAATATACATCCTGTGAAAATTTTTATTATAATTATATCTGATCCTTAAATCAGCTTTATGGAAATTGACATCTGAATAAGTGTAGGTTACTCATCTTTGAGCTAATTTATTTGTATTGATCTTTACTATTTCAGAAATGTCGGAATAAGATTTATCACTATTTTACATTTTTCATCATTTCGTAATGTTTATTTCTATTTCATGTTGCTAGTGAATAGATATTTAGGTTGTTTTTGATTAAACAAGAATTTTGGTGGCATGTTTATGTGGATTTCTTTCTTGTTTTCCCCAGAGACAAGAATGTCGACAAATCGAGTTGTAAATTCTTTTCTGTGATCTAGTTCTCTTCTCACACTATTGTGTGCCTGTGTGTGATTTTATTCTGATGGTCTTATCTCCTTCTTTAAAACCTTCTATACAGCATTGAAATAAATTTTATCAGAAATTAATTTATGCATTTGAGTTTGCAGGAAAACATTTAATATTTACTACAATTGGTAATACTACCTGACTTTCTCTCATAGGTGCAAAGTATCGGAGTGAGGAAATAGTATTCTATTCCTACTATTTTGTGTAATCTTCTATTGCTACTATGAGATGGAATTATACTTATTGGATGTATTAAGATAGTATTCCTGTCTTGAGAGAAAGATCCACCCTTTCCCCTTTTTTTCACTCTACATGCATGCTATATTACAAAGATTATTTTTCAAATGTTAAATTAACCATATGGCTGAAAGTGACCCTACATGGTCATGCTAACTTTCCTATTCTTATCAATAAAATTCTACTTTTCAGATGTATGTCGATATTGATTTCCACTTTTACTTTAATATGGCGAAAGCACATACCTTGTGTAACTTGCATCATTCTAAATTTACTAAAGTCTGTTTTATGGCATACATATAATTTACTTTGACTAGTCTATGTGTGCTAAATCATATGTACATATACTAGCCTATTTTTGGTCAAGTGCTAAGTCAAACTATTACATAGCAAAGTTCCATATCTCTTTATTCTTATTCTATCAATTACACTTCACATTACATCAATTGTAATGAGAACTGGAAACTCTAGCAATTATTGTTAATTTGTATGATTTTTTAATTCTACCAGACTCAATTATTATTGCAATGTGCTGTCAAATAGGCATAAATGTTTATTGCTATGGACTCTTTCCTGAAAATTTAACCTTTCCTTGATATAAAATTACATTACATAATACTGGAATTTATCAGTAGCTATATCTATTTTGTTTCTCATTAAGAGACATTTCTGCTTTAATTTAATTCTAATTTGAGTAAAGTTTTCTCTATCTTATTACTTAATATCTATTTATTTTATTTATGTAATGTTTATGTAAGTAATTTCACTCAAACATATTTAAATATTAAATAATCATTTTAATGATTGCATATACTTAAATGTAACCTAAAAATATAGCATATCTTGTTGAAAATTTATGCACAATACTACATCAGGAATAGCTTCATTTCTCAAAAATTATCAAAGAATTCTAGTCAGTGCCTTTACATTTTGTCTTAATAATGAAATGTCATGTATGACCAGGTATGCACCACTTTGTGTATCTTGGTCAGTTTGAGTAGTGGGGAATCAAAAATAGGCCATCAGCCTTTGCAAGCAAGTGCCTGTAACCCCTAAACAATCTTTTTTAGCCAAAGAATCATGTATTTTAAATTCTCTTATTTTTAAATACTGCTGTTTGATATTTTTAACTTTTAATTATTTATTTATTTTTTTCAGAGAGAGAGACAGAGAGAGGGGAGAGAGAGAGAATTGGGCCAGGGCCATAGCTATTGCAATCAAACTCCAGATGCTTGTGCCCCCTCTTGGGCCTGTGTGTCCTTGCATTTGCCTCACATTTGCACTCTTGGCTAACATGGGCTCTGGAGAGTAGAACATGGGTCCATTGGCTTTACAGGCAAGTCCCTTAACTGCTAAGCCATCTCTCTAGCCCTGAATCTTTAAATATTTTTAAAAAGGAAAGAGGGGCTGGAAAGATGGCTTAGTGGTTAAGGCACCTGCCTGCAAAGCCAAATGACTCAGGATTGATTCCCCAGGACCCATGTAAGGCAAATGCACAAAGTGACACAGGTATCTGAAGTTCATTTGCAGTGGCTGAAGGCCCTGGCATGCCCATTCTCTCCCCCTCTCTCTCCCTCCCTCTCTCTCTCTCTCTCTCTCTGTCTCTCTCTCCATCTGTCTCTTTCTGTCTACCTTTCTCTCTTTCAAATAAACAAAATAAAATTAAAAGGAAAAAAAAACCACTGAGATCCATATATTTATATATCAATTTTTAGCTATTTATTCACTTAGACAGATTAAAAGAAATATGAAATAAAATTCACTGCCAACACCGTATCAAATGTGAAGGAAACTCACTTGCTTTGAAGTATTTTCTTGTCACCTTTTAAGATTACCTTTGTTTCCTAAATGCATATTTCTTATGGAATTTTTTTTAAACTTGTGTCTGTTAGTTAAAAAATGTACAATTATGCTGAAATTATTCTTGGAAAAAACAAATATATTCCTATTTAAGAAATACTATAATTTCATGAGAATTTATGTGTAATTTATAGCTCCATAATTTCTGAAGTATAACTATTTTTTTATTCAAAAAGTATTATTGATTATTTGATGGCAAGAAGAGATAGTCACACAGAGATAAACAGTGAGGGGTGCTAAGGAGAATGAATGAGTACCCTAGGGCCCCTGACACCACAAAAAATGCACAAATTTGTGCACCTGGTTTTACCTGGTTACTGGGCAATTGAACATGGACGTCTCACTTTGTAAACAATCACCTTTAAATAACAAGCCATGTTTCCTGCCCTGAAGTATTTTTTTTCTTTTTTTTTTAATAAATAGAATGGGATGTTGAACACATTGCCTCTTGAGAAAAAAAAATCATATGTAATTGAAAAACATTTCTGTTACAATTCAATTTGAAAAAAAAATATATTATTGGATAATGTAGGCCTGGGTAATAAAATGTGTCTCCCCCCCCCCCCAGTGATACTAGAGTATCTCAATGAAAACATAAGATATATTTGACCTTTCAAATATTTTTAGATCTTTTTACGAGTTAAGGAGCTGGGAAGATGGATCAGTAGTCAAAGATCTCTGCTAACAAGCTTGGCAGACATTGCTTGCCTCCCCAGCACCCACATAAAGCTGGAAACAAAGTGATGTTTGCATTAGTAATCTGGCACTTATGGCAGGAGGATGCAGAACAGAGGGGGAATGCAAAATTCCCAAGCCCTATGTAAAAAGCTAGGATATATGGCAGGCTTCTGTAATCTCCCAGCAGATGGAGTCTGACTGTAAGAAGGGAGGAAGCAATGGGAGAATTTCATGGAGTTCCCTGGCAAGAGTGAGAAAGAACTGCAGAGCAACAATTGAGAGAGAGAGAAAAACCCTGCCTCAAATGATGTGGACAGGCAAGGACTGACCCGAAATTTGCCCACTGCATTCCACATGAAGTTATGGTCCACACAGCTACACCCACATATGAACACATGCACACACACATATACAAACATGCACATACACAAAATAAAAATAAAGATTTACATAAGATTTCCAAAGGATACAACAAAAACAAATATATGACATTAATTGCAAAGATAAAAAATATGATTATTCCAAAATTGAATAACCTATTGCAACACTTCTGTGGCACAACTCAGTAAATGTAGACAAAGAAAAGTTATATGAGGTTGGCTAGTTCACTCCTGGTTAATGGCCCAAGTATTTCTAGATGTCATGGAAGTACTTTCTAGGTCCAGGCACTGTAAAAACTCCCAGTGATTCATTAAAACTGTAAGCTGTATTTTATACAAACTTGAAATAAAACTGCATTAAGTATGTCTTTATTTCTGACATGTTTGAAATGTCGGTTTCCTCAAGATATATTCAATTAGAAAAACTGCAAATAAGAGTTATTTTCTAAATATCACCTAACACGATTGTTCATATTTTTAAACAAAAATGAGACCTGTTAAAATGTTACTAATTAGGAAAACTAAAACTTAATATTTAAATTTTTATTCTTGAAAGACCTACCTGAAAGCAAAACTTGTCATATACTGTCACCAAAGTCAGTACTGAAGAAATTATGAAATTCTAAGTTGATTCAAAGAATATAAATTGAAACATATATGGAATTATACATATCATTTTCATATATTATATATGACATATTGCATATATATTCTTTTTATTTTATTTATAAGATGTAGTTAATAGTCGATTTGGGAAAGGTTTATAGACATGTTTTATGGTATATTTAGGTATATAATTGTGGGTCAAATTTTATTTTTAGGGATTCTACAAATATTTGGCATAAACTAGTGGCTTAAAGCACAGAAATATACAATCACACATCTAAAATCAGGGTTAACTCCTAATGTATGCCCACCCTTTAGCTTATAGCATTTTTTGTTTTGCATAAAATTCTCTGACCATATCTGTCTGTGGTGGTTTGAATGTAAATTGTCCCCTATAGCCTCATGCATTTTATTCCTTAATCTTCAGCTGGTGGTGGTATGGAGAGTTTGGGATGTTTAGCTCTGTTGGAGTTAATGTGACACTCGAACATGGCCTTGAGTTTTTATAGCAAATCTCTATTTAGCAGTTGTGCGCCCTCTCTCTGTCTCTCTCTATTTTCTCCCTGCTGATAGGAGCATATGATGCCTTTCTACCCTTCCTATACTTTACCCACCATGGTGTAGTTTCTACTTGAAACCATATGTTGAAATAAACTCCATTCCTCTCATAACAAGCTTCTAGGGAGCCATTTTGTGCCAGCAATAAGAAAGTAACTTATACACTATTTCTATGAATAAGGTAATTAGGGGGGATTATGTTCAAAATACATCATGTGTATGTATAAAAATTGTCAATAAAAGGTTTCAGAAATTTGTTTCTTTAATATGTGAAATTTATTGGATTTGGGCTTCCCTTATTGACTAAAACAAAATTAAATGTTGTCTGAAAATATGCTGCCAACAAAAGGTCATACTCTGAAGTAACTGGTTTTAAGGTCCCTTTGTGTTTCTCTATCTCTCCTCCTCTCTTTCTCTCTCTGTGAGTGTGTGTGTGTGTGTGTGTGTGTGTGTGTGTGTGTGTGTATGTGTGTGTGTGTGTGTGCCTGTGTCTGTGTATGTGTCTGTGTTTGTACACAATTGAGCCCAAAATATGAGATGTTGTTTACATAAAATTATAATACTAACATTTTGTATGACACAGATTTGCACTAAGTTGACTACTAATTTAGGTTTACAAAATCTGAAGAAACTTCCTCTCAACTTCATGTTTCCAAAGTCCAGTCTACTAAGTATATTACTCCTTTGGTCATAATGCCTGTGAATCAAATTCAATTACTCACTTTGTGCAGCCTCCAAAATTTAATTCTTTTTTTTTTTTTAGAATTTGTGACACTCACGGATTTTTTTCTGGTAAAAATTGATTGATTTGGAAGACGTCTATCACAGTGTTGTCTTCCTAAAGCATCTCATGCACTGAAAATGTGGAAATGGCCCATATATGACCTGAATTGTGGGTTCCAGAGAAATGCAATTTCCATTAGAAATTCCCAGTGAAGATGTGGCAATTTAGCAGACCAAAATGGAAAAAAAAAATTAAATTACCACTTATACTAGCAATAATTTATCTTTTAAATTAATCTAAAGTTATAAGACCTTTTCTTTTAAAGCCACTCCTTATAAACATAATCCATGTTGAAACCATATATATATAGCAGTGCTTTATTTAAATTTTTCTTATTTATTTGAGAGAGAGAAAGAGAGAGAGAAAATGGGTGTGCCAGGGCCTCCAGCCACTGCAAACAAACTTCAGACGCATGCATCCTCTTGTGCATCTGGCTAACACGGGTTCTGGGGAATCGAGCCTCGAACCGGGGTCCTTAGGCTTCACAGGCAAGTGCTTAACCACTAACCCATCTCTCCAGCCCATGGTAATGCTTTTATATTAAAACCATCAAAGTAGACACTAAGAAATTCCAAAATAAAATAGAAGAGGTGAGTAAATAATAGAGAAGCATTTCTTTTGGATACATTACATAGCATTAGATTTTCAAGTTAGAGGTATGTAATTCTAAGCTATGACAAGACAGATCCTCACGCCACACAACTTGTTTAATTTTAGATGAAAGGAAATATTAAGTTTCTGTGCTCTAAAAAAATTAAGATACATCAGACATTTAAATGACAACTCTAATATGTTGTTTGCAACTAAATCATTCTAATCTCTATTTTCAGGTAAAAGTTTCACCACCCATTCCTTTTGAGGGAGGGTGACAAGCAGGTTTACAGTTGTAAAAGCTAAAAGATATCCTTAATTACCACCACTATCAAGCATATAATTTTATTTGAGTCACTGTAAATATGAAAATTTCCATATTTAAATACCCTAGGGCCATAGATGTATATAGTATAGACTCTCCTTTTTCAATTAGGCAAGGATTTTGCAGGATTGCACTATGTGGGAAGAAAAGCACTAACTTCATTTTCTTTTTTGCTTTTAGATAGTAACAACTGAAAAAGATGAATAGATTTACAACTATCTCAATTTGATCAAGCTTAAATTAATAGTGAGATCGCTTTCAAAATTGATTATAATAATTTTGTTTTTCAGTGTTGATAATGTTATGTTATATAATAAAAGATTGAAGTTTTGAAAATATATGCATGTTTTGTGATTTGACTTTCAACATACTAAAATATCTCAATGGCTTAGTGGGAAAATAAAAATCTCAGTTTACCTGAAAAGATATTTTGTCATATTTTTAAATACAAGTGTATGTATACTAAGCCTATCCTTACTGTGAAACACGGTACAAGTCAGTCACCATTTTTATGAATACTCAATGTGTTACTACTATTACGATCATTCTTATGTGAAAATGGATATATGACATCCATAATTTGAGCATTCTTTCAACTGCAGAAAATATTAGTGTAATCACTGTAATAAAATAAAGTCTTTCTAAACTATGATGTACATAACACTGGAAATAACAATACACTGAAAATAACTGTTAACCCAGATAATAAATCAACCTTTCTCTCTCTGAAAAAAAGATATTTGCAATGTTTGGTGACCATTAGAATGCAGGATATTTAAAGAGAAGTAGATTGAGGGAAGTTGAGCAGGGTAAAAGAGAAGTGATGTTATCATCCTTTCTTAATTGTGACTGGATACAGTAAGATGTATTTATTTTGTTTTACACATAAGGTCTAGATTTTAGTTTAGTGACTTTAACATGCTTAACTATACATCAAAATGTGATTACTTATTTCTGAGAGTAATATTTAATCCTTTTCTAGAAAGACCCTTGTACTCTATCAAAATTCCCATGTCTGACACAATCTCTGGAACACAGTGAGCCCCAAATAAATATTTACTAAGTGCAGAAATCTAAACAGAATTTGAAATATTCTTTGAAAAAAGCTATTGAGTACTCAAACTCAGTGGGGTACTGAGATGGCAATAACTTGAACACCAGCTGCTGCTGAAAACATTCATTTTTAAAAAATCAGATAATATTCTCCTAGTAGAAATTCAGTGTTAACTTTGTAGTTTAGAGAGGAAATTCAAAAGTAACAAAGGGAAAAGAAACAAGAAGAAAAATGATTACTCAACATGTTAACTGTTGATAGAAACTCTTTTGTCAATTATGTATCACACACCAGGAGTTATGATTAATACTTTCAAGCTGCTTACTTATTAATTCTAGAAAGAATTCAATGGAGGAACACCATTTCATTTCTCAGAAGATGATCCCAAAGATCTGAGACATTGTAAGACTTCTCTAACATAAATCTAATAGGAGATCGGATTCAACAGAACAGCTACTAGCATACTATCTCATATTATTTCCATGGTTCCATACTGAATTTACAAATCTATGCTCCTTTCCAGGTAAGGTCACTCATGCAAACTTAAAGCTCTCTTTGGTTGGATTTTTAATTTTATGTAGACTCTGATTCCATGCTGTAGCAGAAGCAGAGATAAGTCCTTAAAGAACTTCCCAGAGACTGTTCAATAAGATAAATATTACTTAATTATATTTTTTATAAAAGATAGAGGGAGTCAGACAGACAGAGAGAACCCACATTCCAGGGCCTCTAGCCACTGCAAATGAACTCCAGACGCGTGTGCCAGCTTGTGCATCTGGATTAATAGGTACTATGGAATCGAATCTTGGACCATTGCCTTCCCAGCAAGTGTCAACTTCTAAGCCATCTCTCCAGCCCTTGTTGACATTAAGAAAACACATAGTTGACTAATGGGATATAGGATTGTGACACTGACTGACTTCCAAGGTGAGACTTGATGCTTTAATTTTGTGAATGTTGGAACAATTTAAATACAGTGAGGATACCCACAAAAGGCTGTAATGTGAGAAGAGATATGAGAGTAAATGAGGATGCAACCATGAAGAATAAGTGACAAATAGACAATGGTTTCTTTCCCCTTTAAAGCATACCTAAATGATTAATTTTGGAGTATATAGTTAAAGCAGTATATGGAACAATTATGTTAGTAACTTGCTTCATTTTACTTATAGAATATACCTATATACTTATAAAATATATCTTTATTTTGTGTGTGTGTGTGTGTGTGTGTGTGTGTAATTTTCCTCAAGTTTAATTTAGTGTTATGTATGGTGAGGTACAAGTCCGTCTTTCCTCAGACCACACACTGCATCCTGGTTAGGAGTCTGTGCAAATTTATTTCACTGAAATTACAAAATAGGAAGAGGCAAGGTCCTATGTAATGAACCCAATAGGGCTGGAGAGATGGCTTAGTGAATAAGGTGCTTGTCTGAAAAGATTAAGGACCAATTCCCTAGTACCCATGTAAGCCCAATGCACATGGTAGCACATGTGTCTGAAGTTCATTTGCAGGAGCTAGAGGCCCTGGTACACGCATTCTCTCTTCTTTCTCTCTCAAATAAATACATAAAGAACACAACAGACTTGATTTTGAAACCTGGATCTTCTCTGTAAGAACTATGTGCACAAATGATTGGATTCTTCAGAGTCATACTTTCCATACACAACATTTGGAACAGTACTAAATATGGTGTCCTCATTAAGAAAGAAAGAAAAGAAAATCACATAGCAAAAGGAAAGTCTTACATAAATATATATTCTTTGTACTATCTGCTTATTTGAAAAAGTGGTCTTGAATGCCAGATTCTGTCCTATCACCATGAGAACTTCAGACAATGTATCAGACTAGTTCCAGGTCTTCCGGATGCTAAGAGCTGTACGTTATAGAGAGAAATACACATTTGCCTTTTGTTTTGTGAGAGTAGCATGACTGATAGTTGTGAATGTATTGTGCCCACTCACCACTACATTGTTAATACACCATGACTTATGTTCTTCCCAGGACAAGCTCAATCTCTAGGTCTAGGTACTAGTGGCCTCCTATTGCCACATGTGAGTTATTTTAGAAAGATTTAATTCTTCAGTAACAATGTATATAGATGTGTATGTATATATATGTGTGTGTGTGTGTGTGTGTGTATGTATATGTATATGTATATGTATATGTATATGTATATAGATAGATAGATGATAGATGTGCATATACTTTTTGTTTTATGTTTATTTCTCCTCACCAATAGATGGCGTTGATCATGTTCTATGATGTGCATACACCATTTTTATTTGGTTTTAGTTTCTTTCTATATGTGTGTGTGTCCTGGGAAGTAAACTCAGGGCCTCGTGGATGCAAAACACACTTCCTATCACTGTGCTATACCCTATCCCCTTTCATTTTAAAGATTATTACTCTGGGCCCTTCCGTGGATTCCTTCTCAGAATGACTACACTCTCAGAATGACCCCCCAATCACCACCACCCAATATTTCTCAGTAACCATACTATAAAGTCTAAATATTTATAACAGAAAATAAACCTTTCCCAAATCGACTTTTAACTGTCTCAAAGCTAAAATAAAAATATATGTGAATGTTATTTAAATAAAAAAAAATAACAACTATACTTACCAGGTATGAATTTTAGGGAAAAATAAAACAAACTTTTAATACTTTATTTATTTATTTGAAAAGAGAATCAAAGAGATAGAGAATGAATAGGTACAACAGGGCACAGTAACACTACAAATGACCTCCAGATACATGTGCCATTTTATGCATCTGACTTTATGCGGTTGCTGGGGATACAAACCCAAGAATGGCAGGTTTTGCAAGCAAGCATCTTTAACCACTGAGCTATCCATCAATCCCCCCATCATGAAATTTTTTTTAATATTTTTATTAGCATTTTCCATGATTATTAAAAAAATCCCATGGTAATTCCCTCCCTCCCCACCCCCAACACTTTCCACTTTGAAATTCCATTCTCCATCATATTACCTCCCCATCACAATCATTGTACTTACATATATACAATATCAACCTATTAAGTACCCTCCTCCCTTCCTTTCTCTTCCCTTTATGTCTCCTTTTTAACTTACTGGCCTCTGCTACTAAGTATTTTCATTCTCACGCAGAAGCCCAATCATCTGTAGCTAGGATCCACATATGAAAGAGAACATGTGGCGCTTGGCTTTCTGGGCCTGGGTTACCTCACTTAGTATAATACTTTCCAGGTCCATCCATTTTTCTGCAAATTTCATAACTTCATTTTTCTTTACTGCTGAGTAGAACTCCATTGTATAGATGTGTCACATCTTCATTATCCACGCATCTGTTGAGGGACATCTAGGCTGGTTCCATTTCCCAGCTATTATAAATTGAGCAGCAATAAACATGGTTGAGCACGTACTTCTAAGGAAATGAGATGAGTCCTTTGGATATATGCCTAGGAGTGCTATTGCTGGGTCATATGGTAGATCAATCTCTAGCTGTTTTAGGAACCTCCACACTGTTTTCCACAATGGCTGGACCAGATTGCATTCCTACCCGCAGTGTAGAAGGGTTCCTTTTTTTCCACATCCCCGCCAACATTTATGATCATTTGTTTTCATGATGGTGGCCAATCTGACAGGAGTGAGATGGAATCTCAATGTAGTTTTAATCTGCATTTCCCTGATGACTAGTGACGTAGAACATTTTTTTAGATGCTTATATGCCATTTGTATTTCTTCCTTTGAGAACTCTCTATTTAGCTCCATAGCCCATTTTTTTATTGGCTTGTTTGATTCCTTATTATTTAACTTTTTGAGTTCTTTGTATATCCTACATATTAATCCTCTATCAGATATATAGCTGGCGAAGATATTTTTTCCCATTCTGTAGGTTGCCTCTTTGCTTTTTTCACTGTGTCCTTTGCGGTGCAAAATCTTTGTAATTTCATTAGGTCCCAGTGGTTAATCTGTGGTTTTATTGCCTGAGCAATTGGGGTTGTAATATGTTGAAGGGTTTCCCCTACTTTTTCCTCTAGGAGTTTCAGAGTTTCCGATCTGATGTTAAGGTCTTTAATCCATTTGGACTTAATTCTTGTGTATGGCGAGAGAGAAGAATCTATTTTCCTCCTTCTGTAGATATATATCCAGTTTTCCCAGCACCATTTGCTGAAGAGGCTGTCTCTTCTCCAATGAGTATTTTTGGCATTTTTATCGAATATCAGGTGGCTATAGCTACTTGGGCTTACATCTCGGTCCTCTATTCTGTTCCAATGATCTACATGTCTGTTTTTGTGCCAGTACCACGCTGTTTTTGTTACTATGGCTCTGTAGTATAGGTTAAAATCAGGTATGGTGGTACCACCAGCCTCTTTTTTGTTGATCAGTATTATTTTAAGATATTCGAGGTTTTTTGTGACTCCAAATGAATTTTTGGATTGCTTTTTCTATTTCCATGAAGAAAGCCTTTGGAATTTTGATAGGGATTGCATTAAATGTGTAGATTGCTTTAGGTAAGATTGCCATTTTCACAATATTGATTCTTCCAATACAGGAACAAGGGATGTTTCCCCACTTTCTAGTGTCTTCTGCAATTTCTCGCTTGAGAGTTTTAAAGTTCTCAGTGTATAGATTCTTTACTTCCTTGGTTAGGTTTATTCCAAGGTACTTTATTTTTTTTGATGCAATTGTGAATGGGAGTGATTCTCTGATTTCATCCTCTCTGTGTTTGTTGTTTGCATATATGAAGGCTACAGATTTCTGGGTATTTATTTTGTATCCTGCTACATTGCTCTAGGTTTTGATCAGCTCTAACAGCTTGCTAGTAGAGTCTTTAGGGTCCTTTATGTATAGAATCATGTCATCTGCAAATAATGATAACTTGAGCGCTTCCTTTCCAATTTGTATCCCTTTTATGTGTGTCTCTTGCCTTATTGCTATGGCTAAGACTTCCAAAACTATATTAAATAAAAGTGGGGACAGTGGACACCCTTGTCTTGTTACTGATTTTAGTGGAAAAGCTTCCAGTTTTTCCCCATTTAGTAATATGTTGGCTGTAGGCTTGTCATAAATAGCCTTTATTATATTGAGATATGTTCCTTCTATTCCCAGTCTCTGTAGGACTTTTATCATGAAGGGATGTTGGATTTTGTCAAATGCTTTCTCTGCATCTAATGAGATGATCATGTGATTTTTGTCCTTCAACCCGTTTACATAATGTATTACATTTATAGATTTGCGTATGTTGAACCATCCCTGCATCTCTGGGATAAAGCCTACTTGGTCAGAGTGAATGATCTTTTTGATATACTCTTGTATTCTGTTTGCCAATATTTTGTTGAGAATTTTTGCATCTATGTTCATGAGGGAGATTGGTATGTAATTTTCTTTTTTTGTTCTATCTTTGCCTGGTTTTGGTATCAGGGTGATGCTGGCCTCATAGAAGGAGTTTGGTAGAATTCCTTCATTTTCTATTTCCTGGAAAAGCTTAAGAAGCAATGGTGTTAGCTCTTCCTTAAAAGTCTGGTAAAATTCAGCAGTGAATCCATCCGGGCCTGGGCTTTTTTTAGTTGGGAGATTATTGATACGGATCTCCATGTTTGTTATAGGTCTATTTAAGTGATTAATCTCATTTTGATTTATTTTAGGTAGGTCATGTAGATCAAGGAAATCATCCATTTCTTTCAGATTTTCATACTTTGTGGAGTATATGCTTTTATAGTATGTCCCTATGATTTTTTGAATTTCTCTGGCATCTGTTTCGATGTTACCTTGTTCATCTCTGATTTTATTAATTTGTGTCTCTTCTCTCTTTCTTTTGGTCAGATTTGCTAAGGGTTTATCAATCTTGTTTATCCTTTCAAAGAACCAACTCTTTGTTTCATTAATTCTTTGGATTGTTCTTTTTGTTTCTATCTCATTAATTTCTGCCCTAATCTTTATTATTTCTTCCTGTCTACTGACTTTTGGTTTGCCTTGTTCTTCTTTTTCCAAGGCTTTAAGGCGAAGCATTAGGTCCTTTACTTGCGACCTTTCTAATTTCTTAACATAGGCACTTAAGGCTATAAATTTACCTCTTAGAACTGCCTTCATTGTGTCCCAGAGATTTTGGTATGTTGTGTTCTCATTGTCATTTTCTCTATAATTTTTTTTATTTCCTTTTTGATTTCTTCATTGACCCATTCATCATTTAGTATTGTATTGTTTAGTTTCCATGATTTTGTGTATGCTCTATAGCCTTTCTTGCTACTGATTTGTAGTTTAATTCCATTGTGGTCAGATAGAGTGCAAGGAATTATTTCAATTTTCCTGAATTTGTTAAGATTTGCTTTGTGTCCTAATATATGGTCTATTTTAGAGAATGTTCCATGTGCTGCTGAAAAGAATGTATATTCTGCAGCCTTTGGATGAAATGTCCTGTATATATCTGTTAAGTCTATTCCTTCTATGACCTCATTTAGTCCAGATGCCTCCCTGTTTATTTTTTCCCGGGATGATCTGTCAATTGGTGAGCGTGGGGTGTTAAAGTCACCCACTACCACTGTGTTTGGTGTTATCTGTGACCTTAGTTCTAATAGTGTTTGTTTGATAAATTTGGGAGCCCCATGTTACGTGCATATATGTTTAGGATTGTAATGTCCTCCTGTTGGAGTGTGCCCTTAATCAAGATAAAGTGACCTTCCTTATCTTTCTTGACTAACGTTGGACTGAAGTCTACCTTGTCAGATATTAGGATAGCAACCCCTGCTTTTTTTCTAGGCCCATTTGCTTGAAACACCACCATCATGAAAATTTTAAAGATACCTAATTGTTTGGAGAGTACCTCAAAACAAGAAAAACACCAGTGAAATTGAGATATTATTTTAGTCTTGTAATATAAGAGATGCTTTCAAACCATACAAAGACAATGCTTTTGAAAATATACTGCAGGCAGAAATGAACTAACTTTATAGATCTCTGGAAGTTATTGTTCATATATAGAAAGGACTACAGAGTAATTGGAAGAAAGAGGACAATGGATGGTTTTGGTTTAATGGAAGCTAACTTTAAGGCACCCTGTGCTTTGCTGGCAAGACTGGGTCAGGGTGAAACACAGACAATGAATGATCCGTCTCCTGAGTGACAGGAAATGACAAGGGTGACATGGTCTGGTGACGCACTAATATATCAGAATGGAGAGAAATGCAACCTCCATGTGGACAGTAAAATAAGACAGATCCTAAGTCAATAACTGGACAAAGAAGAAAATGGAAAGTCTCAAAACATGCCTACATATATTTTAGAAATAAATGCTACCCAATAGGGTTAGTTTAAGTGAGGTTTTAGAGATCACCTTTGCATTGCATCATAAGAAGTTTTGTCAATGTTTTTGGTGAGATACTTTCTGTAAAATATTTAGGGATAATGGTTCCATCAAGTTTCAGACTGAAGGACAAGTAAAGAAATTAATTAGCAAATACCAAATATATTTTTAAAGAGAAGCTTGGGAAATGCTAACAAGAATGAAAATGGTTGAAAGAAAAGGAAGTAAATTCCCTTTTCCAAGGTTTCAATAAAAGTACTGTGCATCCATGTATATAAAGAAATTACAGAGGCAAAGAATTACATTGAAACCTAAATGGCTATTGTTGGGAAACCATTATGACTTTTGTTCTTTTCCCAATGCAAAGGATATGTTTGATCATTGCTTTTTCACATGTATTTTTATTGAACCTGCTTAAAGTTCCCAATCTGTCTGCAAACTTTCTCTGTCTCCATGTTTGGCCTGATTTAGCCTTGACCTGGATAGCTATACCACAATGTGATTCTGAGTAATTAGTCATGGTGAGAGGCTTTTTATGCTCTCCTGGAAGACGGGAATTTTAATAGAGGAAAAGAATAAAGAAAAAAACTTTCTTTTTAAAAATGAAGGTATTATATTTGGGTCAGACACCAACATATTATTTTTTCTTACTGGTTTTGCATAATATGTATTTACACTTTCAGGATAGACATTTCTCCTAACAATTTCCTGAACACAGTGACAATTCACAGGCAGGGGATTGTGGCATTATGAGCAAATACTTTATGTCATCAGGCTGCCAACAGGTAAAAATGAAACACTTTTCACCAAAGGTGTAGACTCCTTGTGAAAAGCATTACAGCTTGCGAATTAAGTAGCATTCCTTTGCATGAGACATGTGTTCAGGTGCAGAACTTGAAATCCAGGCTTTGGGTTTTGCATGGAATCAGGAAGATATGACTAAAGATATAACTGCAGTGACAACTTGACAGAAAATGAGCAAGACATGTTATCGTGTATAGATAACGACAGAAGGTAGGCAAATCTGGGCATATTAGAGAGTGATATTGTCAATATCATGCAGGATGCATTGTGTACTCTTTCCAAGATTATCTAAACTCTAAGCAACATGTTAATATTTCATTGACACTTTTGGCATTTTGCGATATATTTTGAACATTAGGTACATAATTTGTTTCCACATATAGATAGTTAGATACACAGATAGATGTACGTGTATGTATGTATGTGTGTGTGTGTGTATATATATATATATATATTTATTTATTTATATTTATATAATTTTATAAATATATATGTATATATATTATATAATTTTATTAAATATATATATATTTAAATTTTCATGTATTATTAAATTCCCATTTTCTCTCTTCAGTGAACAAACTATGGAAACAACATTATTATGCATGGGCAAAGTGACACTGAAGAATTTATTTTGTTCAAAAACACATATTGATTATGATAAATGTATTTTATAGAAAATTCATCCATTCTACAAGTATATAAAATATAATGTAAACATACATTTTTGGCTAAACCTGCATAGTGTTTATAGCTTGTCAAATTTAAAATTTTACATTATATTTAGAAATTAGTACTATATAATATACCACTTTAGGATTTATTTCTTCTTAATACTTAAAACAGATTTCTTGAAAATGTGTGAAATGAACCTATCCAAACCTCATATACAGCACAGTTCAAATTAAACTAGATCTTCAAATTCATAAGTGAGTTCATAAAAAATGTGATTGAGGTAGAGTCTTTGTTTTCAATATTTTCTTAGGCCAAATTTTAAAACTCCAGATATCATAGTGAAAGTTATCTATATATCATCCTTCTCAATAAAACTGGGTAAAATACATTTTGAATGCACTTTAAACAATACGGTTTATAATCTGGCTTGATCTAATTACTTATTCACTTAGCTGCCATGTTTTATCATTTTACAATTTATGTAAGAAATTCCTACAATAGAGTGGCAATGTAGCAGACAATAGTAAAATTGAAAAGTAATTAAACAGGAATGAAGCACCACGATAGGAAGTGCTATTTCAATTTTCAGGTACTTCTTTTCAGGAATATTGGCTGTGATAACTGGTATCTAACACATAATAATCGATGCTACAATTAAAAATAAATGAGCTAGACATCACAAGGAAGTTAAAGAAATCACAACAAATGCCTTATCAACACACAGGCAAAGCACATCACCAAGGCAGTGCTGGCATGGGAAAGATCAGACATTAATACTTAAAGGGAAGTATGTCAATATATTTTATATTGTATCTCCTTACAAACACAGGCAGAATTCTGCAACTGGTGGGAGTAAAGGGAAAATGCCAGCCCTTTGAGCAAAAGCAGTCCACCTTGACAAGACTGTCACCTTGAACCCAACTGATGTCAGGAGACAACTGCCGGCAGTGACAAAAAACACCCTATGGAGACACCTGCAGAGAGAAACCTTCATACTACAGCTCGTGTTTTCTGAGAGCTACACACTGTCTACCAGATGCCTGTCAGCTTCAAGCCAGAGGATACAGTAGAAAAAGGAAGGCCATGTTTTTTGTTTGTTCAAAATTTAAACAGAATGAATTGGAATTTTATTATTTATCTGCTCACTGTGTGTGTGTGTGTGTGTGTGTGTGTGTGTGTGTGTGTGTGTGTGTGTGTGCTTGTTTTTATTTGGGGATGGGGAGAGATGGGAGGGAGTGTTTAAGGAGATCAAACCCCAAGACCGTGCACATAGCTAGGGCAAATCTTCAACCCTGGGGAGCCATACTCTCGGCCCTAATCAGTATTTGATCTTTATCCTATGTCAATTTCTCTCCTGAGGTATTGCTGACATAAAAGACAGGTAATTCTTTTTGGAGAAAACTTTCCCTCCATGTAGGTTGTTAACAGTGTCCCTGACCTCTAACCACTGTATGGCAGTTGTTCCCCACTCCCCAATTTTGAGAATAAGTAATGTTTCTGGGCATTTCCATATGTGTCTTCATTGAGAAACAGCCCCGGGTATACATAAAAGAATTATGTATTGACTTATGCTTGATAAGTAACTCCATGTGTGCAGTAACTCCATGTGTGCAGTAACTGATAATTACTTCATCAGTTAATAGCTGATCTAAAACTCCATGTGTGCAATAAATAAGAGATATTATTTTTTTTATTATCAAAAGTTCTACTATGAGATTAGATATCAAGCCATGTTTGATGTATATATTTCCTATATGCTTCTTTTCCATTTAAGTTTAAAACTGGTAAGAAAATAAATACAGTATATTAAGATCCCCCTTAAGGTTCTTTGTCTTATAAAACCTACTACTTGACAAAAAGTTAGAATTTAGCAATGAAATCCAACCAAATGATCCCTAAACATGTAAAATTCATAAGTAAAGCACATCATGCTAATTTGTTTGAATTAACTATAATACCATATTAAGTCACATTATTAGAAAAATAACATAAAACTTGAATATTTTAAATAAGCCTATAAATGATGTCCTTGTGAAATTACCTATAGGAGTAATTCTCCAGTAATCTACTCAATTCAATATTTCCTCATTCATAACATTGCACAAAGATACAATAATGCCTCAAAATATATGAGAATGACATTATGTCCTCTAAATGATCCAGTATCAGAAATTTGCTTATAGGAACAACAGGAGCAAATTTATTTTTTTAGCTCATACATTTATGTTGTTCTTGTTATACCTTTATCTGTGTGTGTGTGTGTGTGTGTGTGTCCCAAGTTTATTTAAGGACAGCCATGAGTATTCTGCCTTATCTACCCTAATAGCTAATTTATACACTTTTTTTTAAGGTGTGTGCCACAAGGCTGGCTGTTCTCACATGCATTTGGTAACACAGACTGTTCATTTTCATTTCTTGTCATATCCCATTCACTTTTATATCAACATCAAGACTGCAACCAACCACAGTCTCTAGTTCTATATTTTAACTGAGAACACATACGTTGTGGTACCCTTGATTTCGTTCTTGCTCTATCTGTCCACATGTGAATTTCTCTTATTTTTTTGAACCTGACTGTATTAACTTGCTGTTGTTTTAGTTGTGATATTCCATGTTACTTTTCTATATGTATAGATTGGAAGCTTCTCTATTTCAATGCAGCTCCTGTGTTATTTGAACACTTCATTCATATATACATACACACACATACACACACACACACACACACATGAGATCTAAAACATATTTGCGTGTATAAGATTAAATGAATAAAATAACAGGAAGTATACGTTTTTGCATAAATAGGATTTGCAGATGATCATTTTAATTGTGGAATGTATTTGATCACAGAAGGCCAAAATATTTAAAATATATTTCACCAAAATACAAAATGTAGAATCAACATGTTCACTAAAACTGAGGGAAGCCATGGTGAAAGTTTAATAATGAGCTCTTTGTTACCAACCAACAGCACTCAGCCATACTAAGCAGCATACTAAGCAGAATATTACAATCCTTCTAGCAGAGAACCTGAAATTATGCTTCACCATTTAATCACAACTCAACATATTTATTCAGAAATGACATAATATTTTATTATAACATAAACTGTATCATAAAGTAAACATATAATTGAATATTATGTGAGTAAAGGATAAAATTTAAATATTTAAAAATCATAGATACCAATTATTTATTAGTTTTATTTAGCATACAAAGTTGCAGTTTTTCATGGAATTTTCACACATAAGTATGACTAAACCTCACCCAATCCTCCTCTTCTCAAACTTCCTGGTCAGCATTCTATCTTAAACTATTTCAGACCCCCCCCACCAAGTAATTCCCTCCAAGTAAATAGGATATTTAGGAAAAAATTACAGATAAAAAGGGGCCATGGAACAAAAGAATGAGGGGAGAGAACCAAAGATTGCAAGGAAAAAAAAAAAAAAACAAAAAACAGAGAGCAAAGAACAGAGAGTGAAAGAGAGGCTGATTGAGCTTACTTATAATATATATTACACACACACACACACACACACACACACACACACACACACACACATTACTTTTTACTTGAAACTAACTTATTTGATTTGGAAATTTTTAAATATTAAAGCACAATATGGATTATGTTACCACATTTTTCTTAATAATATCTGTATTTATTTCTGCTTACTATTTTTAGACAACATGTGATATCTTCCCTTCTCAAATAACAAATGACAAATATGAATGTAATAAGTTTTTCACAAGTAATAGATGATTTGTGTATTAAAACTTAGAAATTTAAGTGCCTTTTTGTTTATTCATAGTAGCATTTCTAAACATATTCTAACATTAAATAAAATAGATATTGCATTAATGTTATTAAGCATATATACATATATATATATATATATATATATATATATATATATATATGCACACAACCTTAGCATTTTATCTAACATTTTGTAAATTTTGTTTGTTATTAAAATTTGTAATTGAGAGCATTTATTATTTGACTTTCATTCACTCATTGCAACTATCATTTATTTATACCTGAGTTGCAGCTGTCCTGTCACATATTCGAAAGAGCCAGACTTTACATTTAAAAATTAAAAGAATCCTAAATTTCTTTCTCCATTAGCCATTGCTTGTAATGCTTATTTTTGTTCGTTCAATGGTTAATTTTTGTAGTGACTTTTCTACGTAGAATTGGGTTCTCCCAATAAGTACACTGGCATTGTACTCCTTGACACACATGAGCTCTTTGTAAACAGGGTCATTACAGACAAGTCTTAGTTGGTATGAAGTCATACTGGAATATAGTAGTCATTTATTCTGCTACAACTGGTGGTCATTTTGCCAAGTGAATGTTACAGAAAATCCAGACACACAGTGCGGAAACAGTCAAACGATTCCTGTTGCAGGGATTGGATTAGAGAGTGATACATAAACAGTCAAGAAATGCTTGGGTGATATGGAGGCAAGGAAAGGCAAGGAGCCACCATACCTCCTTTGAACCTTTTGAGGTATCATAGTCCTTCCAAAGATTCAATTTTCAGATTCAAGGCAAAAGATCAGTGTGAGAATAAACATCTATTCTGTATGTTTCCTAGTTTAGGGGCTTCTGTATGACAGTCCTAGGATGCTTTTGCAATTGTATTACAAACAATGTGAGTTTTCCTGAAGGCCTCTTTTCATCATTGGCAATAAAGGAACATAGCAACCACATGAGTATGTTTTGTGTTTCTGCTTGGATCCAGTGACCATTCACTCTGTATTATTCCCTCTGGGAAGCCAATGAATTTTATTCCAAATTCAGGCTACTATTTGGGACATGCTTCTTACTGAGAAAAAAAAAAAAAAGGTAGAAGTTTATGGAATAGTAAAAAGTATCTTATACATCAATAAAATGACAAAATTTATCCAAACATTACAAATATTACCTACATTGGGAGGAATTTAAGCTTTAATTAATAAATTGTACATATTACCCTATTGGATTTTACTGTAGAAATTTTAATTGGATCTGATTTTTTGTGTGCTTTCTGTAAGTATAATAAAGCTTTATTTTTGTAAACTAATTTAGGGAGTATATTAAAGTTTAACTTAGAAAATAGGTTGTTAATAATAAGAGATCATTATTTTAAGTGGATAATTGCCTCATTTGTTATAAATGCATAGAAAATTGCAATTAATAAGTATTGCAACATTGGCCTACAAGAGCATGAAAGAAAACAATAAAAGATCATGACATCCAATAAAAGAGAGACTTATGGGTGGGGATGGAGAATGGAGTTTCAGAGAGGAAAATGGGCAAAGGGTGGGAATTACCATGGGATATTGTTTATAATTATGGAAGTTGTTAGTAAAAATAAATAAACTACAGAAAACATATACAGAGCTAGAGAGATGGCTCAGCAGTTAGGGCACTTACCTACAAAGCCTACAAAACCTGGCTCAATTCCCCAAAACCCATCTATAACCAGATGCCTAAAGTGGCTCACGCATCTAGAGTTTGTTTGCAGTGGCTGATGTCCCTGGCGTGGCCATTTTCTGTATCTATGTTTGCACACAAAATAAATTAATATGATATAATATATATATAATATATATTATATATTATATATATTATATACATACACACACATGTGCACACACATGTGCACACACATGTGCACACACACACACACACACACACACACACACACACACATATATATATATATATATATATGGCTATTTTATCTTTTTGAGGTAATGTCTCACTCTAGCTCTAGCTCAGGCTGACCTGGATTTCACTATGTAGTCTCAGGGTGGCCTTGAACTCATGGTGATCTTCCTACCTTTTGCTCCCCAGAGCTGCCAAGAAAGGTAAGTGTAGAATGGAGGAGAGACATTGAGAAGTGAAATTAAGATTAGAACCAACATTTTTCCTGTTCACAATGCACTCAATATAAGCATCTTAGGGAGAAATACAGTAAGAGTATCTAGTAAGGAAATATTTTGTCCTATAACCTATGAAGAATTAATACTATCAGTTTTGAATGTGAGGTCAGATATGCAAGTTGAATTATTGAGACATGAATGTAGGCTTTAATAACTAATTTAATTTGGTCACTAGATACCTCTGAGTGCCCCTTGACAAGAGAAAATACCCTTTACTCAAAAATAGCAGGAAATAGATGTTCATTCTCATTAAAAAAGACATATTTGATCAAAATTGAACAGAAGACTTGATAACAACATAGTATACATTTCCTTTCTTCTTTAAGAGGAGAATATTACCACCAAATAATTCCAGGTCAGTCTGGACTAGAGTGAGACCCTACCTAGAAAAAAACACACACAAAAAATCACCACCAAAATAATCCTGGGTTGCAAAATTGCAAGGCCACTGGAAATATTTGCTGTAGCTAATAAGCATTTCAACCTCTTCAGTAATTTTAAGTTTGGTTCTTAACACATTAGTAAAGCAGAAAGAAGGAGCAAATACCTCAGGCACAATGTCCATAGCCAATCGTATCTGTTAAGAGTTACACATGCCTCAGCGCTAGCCACTGGCAGTGCTGTTGCAGCTTTCCTGTGCATAGCATCAGCTTTCAGAAGTGTCAGAAGCTTCATGGGAGCCGCATGCCCAGCGAGAAAGTGAGGCTCTCCTCATTAGCACATGGTCGTGATCCACAGGGTAGCCAGTATTTGATTATTAACAGGAACTGTTTAGGCCATTAGCTGTCACCTGTTTCAAAAACTTGCATGATGCTGTTTAGCTTTGGACTTTCTATCCTGCTGTCAGATTTAGTTAAAATGTGCCTCTGGGATCGTGTGTCATAAGGGGAAATGCACAGTCGGAGCAATTTCATAAATATTCCTCCTGTAGGAATCCTGGTTGAAAACTAAATTAATTCTTAATACATACTATTTAGTCTTGGCTTCATAGCTAACTAAACCTTAGGATAGAGACAATATTTATTAATAATGTCCTGAGGTTTTAGAGCCAGTATGTACTCTCATAATTTATTTTATCACCTCTAAAATAGCTGTTGCAATAAATTGATTTATTCTCCATGATGTCTTAAGGTGCTATCAGGAAGCTGTTTTTCTTCTTCTTCTTCTTGTTTTCTATTTTCTTTTTTTTTTTTTTAGTTTATTTAATTGAGAGGGAGATATAGAGAATTGCCATACCAGGGTTCCTAGCCACTGGAATCAAACTCCAGATGCTTGTGCCCTCTAGTGCATCTGGGTTACATGAGCCTTGGCGAATCAAACCTGGGTTCTTAGGCTATGCAGGCAAATGCCTTAAAACCACTAAGTAATCTCTCCAGTCCTGTTTTCTTTTTCTTTAAATTTTTGATAGTTACCTTAATTCAAGATTTCTTTTAGATTATTATTATTATCATTATTATTATTTTGGTTTTTCCAGGTAGGGTCTCACTCTGGCTCAGGCTGACCTGTAATTTGCTATGTAGTCTCAGGGTGGCCTCGAACTCATGGCGATCCTCCTACTTCTGCCTCCCAAGTGCTGGGGTTAAAGGCATGCACCACCACGTCAGGCTCAGATTTTCATATTTTTAACAAAGTTTAAAATTGGATAGATTCAGGGTTAGGTGTTGTATATGAGTGAGACTAACATGTTTTTTCTAGATATGGCAACTTGATAATAACCATGAAGACTCTAAATAGAGAAGCCTATTTGCAGAAGTCCACTCCTGTGGGCAATTTTCAACATGTAGAATGATTTAATAATGTGATTACAGATCATGCTCACATATATGTCCATTTTATGGTAACATGTATTTCTTACTGAAATTTTAATGAACTTAAATGACTTTATTAATCTGTAAAATAATTATAATTTTGTCATATGCCATACAGATCTAGAAACATTAGCTCCCCTTTTTTAAATTTTTTTAAGGTAGGGTTTCACTCTAGATCAGGCTGACCTGGAATTCATTACGTAGTCTCAGGGTGGTCTCAAACTCATGGTGATCCTCCTACCTCTGCCTCCCGAGTACTGGGATTAAAGATGTACACCACCACACCCAGCTACATTAGCCTTTTGATAAGGTACTTAAATAAGTTATTGATATTTTACAAATTAAGATAAAATTCAAGAGCATTAGGTAGGATTGTCAATCTTGCCAGGTCAAGGTAAAGTTTCTTTCATGAAATATTAGTGAAGAAAGAAATGCATTAAGTGAAATTAAAGTTGTCTTCCATAAGATTGTAAGCACCAGAACACAAGAAATTTTACTTTCACTGTGTGAAAAAAAAAACTCAAGATACCTAAGCTGGTGAACTACAGATTCTTATCAAAGAACTCATACCACAAACGTATTTGTGAAGCACATTTTACTTTTAAAATACATAAATATCCTGCTCACTGCTAGAAGATTTATTGTAGTAAAAGATAGGTAAAAACATTTAAACTTTAAAAAATTGCCTGTGAAATCCACAATATGTTGACCAGTTTTGTGGAGTGGGATTTGAGATGGTTCACTTAGCATAATTTTTTAAATAAAGGGCTACAGATGGCTCAGTGGGTAAAACAGTTACCATTGAAGCCTAGATACTTGAGATAGATCCTAAATCCTGCATAAAGCAGAACATAGTAAACAGCCTGTAATCCTGGTAACACTACAGGGAGAAGGGAAACAAAGATAGTAGAACATCCCAGAAACTCTTGGCACAGCCAGCCAGGAGAACAAAGAAACAAATATCAAAAAGCACTGTCACAAACAAAGAGGAAGGTGAGAACTGAAACCCTAAGTTGTTCTCTGATCTCCATCACATGTGCATTGTGGTGCTCACACATACATAACCATGCACATACACACACACACACTACACACACAAAAATATAGGACCAAATCTCATTAAAAATCTCAACATGGAAACACATGTGCTTAAAAGGGAGGTGAAAATGGGGAAAAAAATAGGCTTATTGGCTATTTTTTTGTTGTTGTTGGCTATTTTAGTGTTAAGTGAACAGTGTTGCAAAGCAAACACTGCTTAAAATTGAAATCTAGCTAACTTTCAGATAGATTTTAAGGTTTGCTGATTGTCAAGTGCCCTATGATTTTCCATACTATTTAATCCTAAGTATGGCTTGGCATACCTGACTTTAGTATGCTTTTAGGATAAGTAATTCATGTATGTGATTGTTTATTACAAATGTTGAAGGGCAGAAAATTGCACGGCAAACTGAAAAAGTTATTTTCTTTCAGATTTTTCTGCCTGCTGATAGTCCTACAGGAAGCCTGGGAGTGTTTTCTTGTCTTGAGAATAATCATTTTTTCATGTTATTGTACTCCAACATAGTTGACTCAGTAGTCTCTCTTCATCATGACCATAATATTTCAAGCTGTATGATGCAGAACACTTATTTTTTTCATTAGCTAATGGAGAATACTGGCCATTCTACTTCCTATGTTCCATGGTGGAAAACAAAAACAGGCTCTAAGAAAGAAGCAGTGATATTAATACTTTGGAGCAACTCTCAATGCTTTCAATTGCCCTATAGCAATGCTCCAAAGAAAAAGAACAAGGCAATATATTTGAGACAGCTGGAGGAAGAGACAGAGAGATATTTTCACAAAATATACCTATCATTGGTTCTTTTAGCTCTGCATAATATATTACTTCAAAGTTTTGTAAGCTCTTATACAGATGTGCAAGGGTCCCTTATGTGTAAAATACTACAATAGGGACTATAAGTGTCAGATTCTACCATTTATGAACACAACAATGATCACAGAAACTAATTTGACAGGATAATAAGTATAAAACTGTGCTTACCTGTTGGTCACTGAATATAGGCCTTGTCCTTCACAGTCAAAGGACTGTTCCATTTTTGCCTTATGTGATTTATGTGTGAGCTGATAGAAACCAATGTCCTTTTCTCTTCATAATCTAAGCCTGGAATAACAGTATGGATATTTTCCCTCTTTCTGATATCGTTTTGCATGCAAATATATATATATTTATTTTTTTATTTATATTTTTATTTATTTATTTATCAAGGCAGCATTTTAAGTTTGAAATGAAAAGGACAAATAAGTGTATTGACTTTGTTCTTTCCTGATGATTGAGACAATGAAGTAGCCATTAACATTTTCTATAACTATACAAGATGAAATGAGTTTCTATTTATTATTAAGTTCTTCTTTTCCCTCTCAAAGGAATAAACATACTAAATCATTAAACTTAGCTCTAAGAAATATTTATGGCCTGAGTTTCACAGCAACAATAAACACAAAAATGGGTAGTATCTTCTAGAGTGGTTTTATAGAATGAGCAGAACAATTCTGGGCAGAGCTACTCATACTGACCTTCCTTAAAAAGCCAAAGACATGATACCAATTCATAGTTTTCAGAAGACTTTTCTGAATGTGTTTAAAGTAGCATTGTACTGGTATGTCACACTCTGCTGATCCTACTCAATATAGGCATAATATCTAGAGGATCTAAGGAAAACTGGTTTCATTTCCAGGATTTGCCAATTTCTCAAATGACTTATATAAATTAATACTTAAGAATTTGACCTTGCAAGTTCCATTGGGGCTCACTATACATACCTCTTAATGTGTTCTGTGGCTCTCGAATTACTATCCTACATGCTACCCAGATCCTTCTAGCTCTTTCAAGTGTGGCCGTTTTTGTCTATAAGTTTTATACAAAATTTTATACAGTTGAGTTTTCTACCTAATTAATAAAGAAGACCTATATTTTGTAACTACAAAAAAAGTGAAATTTCTGGTATTAGAATACTTATGTGTAGTACACATTTAGAAACCTGTATAATTACAATTGCACCATCAAAATGATGAGGAAAGTAGGAACTAGCACTAATGAATATTTGCTGTTTTAAGTGCTATGCTAATTAGTCTGTATTATTCAATGGAGGCTCCCCACAATTGAACACTACTGGATATCATCACGGACACATGATATGAATATCATCATTTCCTCTTTCCTAAGAAGGAAGTCAAGCTGATAGACTCATCAAATTGGACATGCTCACAAGTACCAGCTTTGAATTTAATTTTAACCATTTGCCACTGGAACTCTGTGTTTCCACTCTATTCAATCACGCTACATATAATAATAGGTAGAAAAGCCATCAGCTATTAAATATCATTGTTAACAACTTGCACACCTGGATATTCATTTTACATCTCACCAGAAGTACACTTTGACAGGGCAAAACTTTAAAAATTCAGGTTGGATCTGTCATAGTATACAATGTATATAAACAAATGCATTGGATTATCGATCATAAGCTATGATATACATGATTTTGGTCTACCAAATCTGATAAGAGAAATATTACCGCCATCATTGTATACCACAAGAAGCTAACTTTAGGTCTAGAGACCAGTTCATACTGAGACATGAGGTAAGGTTTTGGAGCAAAAAAATGTCATATGCTTTGTCAATATATTTTTTGGCATTTTTATGGTTATTGAAATTACATTTATATTGATATAGTTAGAAAAAGTCTTAGCAACTGATTACTTTTTTATAGTACAATGGATAGGTTTCTGTACAAGTAATCTATAAATTAAGAGAAAATACTAAGTCAATGCATTGTAGAATGTCTGCATGCCTTCAGTACTGTAGGTACAAGACTCCTTTATTGAATTTGGTTCCTACCTGTAATATTATAAAAGGTAGCATTGGAGTAACTGCTCTAAAATGTTATTATTGTTTTGATTTCTGTCTGTGAATTAATGGCTCTTTGGTGTTTAACAAATGCTCAGTAAATCCAATAGAAGGCTAGCAGTCCTATCAAGAGTGCATTGGGTGGCTAACCTTGATAATATGACAATCATGTCTTAATCCTTTTACATATCCTGTAAAGTTTTACCTGACTTGTCATTGGGTACAAATTTTAGGTGAAAGGAATATCAGCTTTCTGAAGGTATTAAAAACAAACTTATAAGTTTTAACTAGGGATGAAATAATATGCTACCTAAATAATATTGAATAAAAATATTTATATATTAAATTTATAAGTGAAAAATACAATATTTAAAAGTATATGTGGAATAATGATCCAAGGCCTGCCTCCATGAAACAAAATGAAAACAACAAACAAAATTATATGATGCTTATTGTCCGATAAGAGAAAGACCTGTACCAATTCCTATACTATTTGAAGCAAGATATATGTCAGTTAGAAACAGGGGTGGAGAGATGGATTAGTGGTTAAGGTGCTTTCTGCAAAGCCTAAGGACCCCAGTTTCAACTGCCCAGAACCCATGTAAGCCTGGTGTCCATACATCTGGAATATGTTTGCAGTGGTTGGAGGCCCTAGTATACCCATTCTCTCTTTGTGCCTCTTCTCTCTCTTTCTCTCTAAAATAAATTTAAAAAAAATAAAAGAAGAAATTAATCAATGTTATCAGTTTATAGCAGGTAATATTTGGACAATTTCCACACATTGAATATTTTTTTCTTTTTAATTATAAGGACGATTTGTGGTTGATGTTTTACTAATTTTCCTAGGGTGTGCTCTTGGAATTTTTAAATGTAAAATGTTAATATCAGTATTGTGGAACTGAAAATTGTTCAGATAAAATTTTAATTCTAATGTTAAAAATTTTAATATATTTGGTCTTATTCTTTTATATAAAACATATTCTTCTAAGGAAAACACTGTTTAAACTAGTGTCTTACTTTAAACACTTGCTATTATTGAGTTATAAATATCTGCAAAAAATATTGATTATAAAGGCCATTATTTTTTCATAAGAAGACAGAAGAAAGTATCTATCCATGTACTGAAAATAGTTTCCCCTCACATCACAAAGCAGCACTGAAACAAAAATAAGTGGATTGAAGAATTTGACATTTCCAACAATGAAATGAGCACTTCATTTCTAATAACTATAGTGATAGTTTATTTTTAGTTTGTATCTAGATAATGATACAATATAGATTGTTAGGCATTATAAAAGAATTATGGACTGCCAGTTAAGATGGCAGTGTAGGTACCACGCCAAAGCAGCCTAGTGGGGAAAAAGACCAAAAAATCTCAGCAAAATACACACTTTTACTAAAAAGTGAGGTGTATAGAAAATTGAAACAGAAGTGGAGAAATAGAAGAGATCCAGAGCATCCAAAGCCCGCACAGGCCAGCAAAAGCGGCTCCGGCAGGTCCATCAACTGCGGCTGCAGAAGTTCACCACAAAGCCACCAGGTTTGCCTCCAACTGCAGGAAAAGCCAAGTGAGGGGAGCTTCCACTCACACTGGAGCTCTCCGCAACTCAAGAAACGTGAAGAGAGAGTGGCGGTGAACAACAGAGGAGCAGATCACAAGGTAGAAGAACACATGGAACAGCGAGAGATCTAGAGCAGCTGTGGCTCCCTCCCCTTCCCCACTGCCTGTGCCCAGCTCCAGTGAACAGAGCAGCGGTCCTGGGACCCAGCCATGCCAACATGAGCCAACAGCAGGACCCAAGCAGGAGCAGAGTCCAGCAGCAACATCAGTGGCAACAACGGCCCCAGCAGCAGCAGATCCAGTAACAGCAGCTTCAGCAACAGCAGTGGCGGCTCCAGCAGTGGCAGTTACAGCAACAGCAGCACTGGCAGCAGCAGTAGCTTCAGCAGCAGCAGCTTCAGCAGCAATGGTGACAGACCCAGCACCAGCAGCTTCAGCAGCAGCAGTAGAAGTTCCAGCAGCGAGGGTGTCGATCTGCAGGGCCACAGTCACCAGGCTCAGTTTGCCCAGCAGGAAAATCCAGTGCAGAGCTCCAGAAATCAGAACAGAAACCCAACGACCCAGCCAGCAACTTGACTGAAACCAAAATCATCCAAGGTAACTGGGATTGCAACAGGGAAGAGTCTCACTTGGTCACAAGCAGACTTTGATCCTTCAACAGACCATAAATCTTAACTTCTTTGTTGATAGAGGATCTGGTTGTTATAATACTTACTGTTGCATAAATACTCGGTGCAATTTTTGATTGAATGTGTAGTGTTTAGTTAAATTTTAGAATCTACCTTTTTTTATTCCACTCAGCCTACTTGAATACTCCCATAGCAGGAAACTCAACCACTAGGAACACCTTTGTAGATACTCTGAGAGTCTTAAGAGCCACACCTAACATCTTAAGCTCCTACCCTGAAGATATATAACATCAAATCAATTGATACAGCTAAAAATACCAAGCTAGCTAGAAAATCCAAGCATTAACTTAATCCATGATGCAAAAATATATACATTATAACACAAGAAACACTAAAAAGCAAGACAATATAAATCCACTTAAAAGTATTAATGCATCAGAAATGACCTCCAGTGAGAACAAGTAAGAGGAAATGCCCAAGTTCAAAAGAATGATTCTAAATATGATCAAAGAAGTCAAAGGACAAATCAAAGGAATCAAAGAAATCAAAGAGTAAATCAAACGAATCAAAGAGGAAATCAAAGAAGTTGCAGGACACCAATTTAATGAAATAAAGAAGGCAATATAAGACATAAATAAGGAAATAGAAATAATAAAGAAAAAACAGTCAGAATTATTAGCAATGAAGAACACAGTTAATGAAATTAAAAAACTCTGTAGAAAATCTCACCAGTAGAATGGATGAAGGAGAGTACAGAATATCTAAGCTAGAAGACCAGGTGGCAGATCTAATACAGGCCAACAAAGAGAAAGACAAACTTATAGAAAAGTATGAGTAGGAATTTCAAGATAGTTGGGACACTATGAAAAGATCAAATATAAGAATTCAGGGCATAGTAGAAGAAGAATTCCACTCCAAAGGCATAGTAGGCATCCTCAACAAAAGCATAGAAGAAAACCTCCCCCAAATTGGGAAAGAGGTGCCAATGCAGATACAGGAAGCCATTAGAACCCTAGCTAGATAAAACCTGGAAAGAACCTCTCCTCGCCATATTATAATCAAACTACCAAACACACAAACCAAAGAAAAAATACTGAAAGCCGTAGAGAAAAATCAAGTTACCTACAAAGGCAAGCCCATCAGGATTATAACATATTATTCAACACAAACTTTAAAAGCCAGAAGGGCTTGGAGTGATATATACCAAGTTCTGAAAGATAACAACTGTCAACCAAGGTTATTTTATTCTGTAAAGCTATCTATTCAAATAGATGGAAAAATAAGGACATTCCATGACAAAAACAGGTTAAAAGAGTATTTGAAGACAAAACCAGCTGTACAGAAAATACTTGATAGAATCCTCTATGCTGAAGAAAAGGAAAAACACACATATAAGGAACCTGGAAAAAACAAGCAATACTCAAATACTAGTTAACACAAGAGACCAAAGGTAGAACCAGAACCACAAAAAAAAAAAAAAAAAGGCAAAAATAAATACACACCTTTCAATAATATCTCTTAATATCAATGGCCTCAATACCCCAACCAAAAGACATACATTTGCAGACTGGGTTAAAAAGCAGGATCCTATAATTTGTTGTCTCCAAGAAACTCACCTTTCTACAAAGGATAGTCATTATCTTAGGGTGAAAGGTTGGAAAACGGCGTTTCAAGCAAATGGGCCTAGAAAACAAGCAGGGGTTGCTATCCTAATATCTGACAAAGTAGACTTCAGTCCAACCTTAGTCAAGAAAGATAAGGAAGGTCACTTTATCTTGATTAAGGGCACACTCCAAAAGGAGGACATTACAATCCTAAACATATATGCACCTAACATAGGGGCTCCAAAATTTATCAAAGAAACACAATTAGAACTAAGGTCACAGATAACACCAAACACAGTGGTGGTGGGTGAATTATCACCCCACTCTTATCAATTGACAGGTCATCCCAAGAAGAAAACTAAACAGGCATCTGGAGTAATTGAGGTCATAGAAGGAATGGACCTAACAGATATATGCAGGACATTTCATCCAAATGCTGCAGAATATACATTCTTTTCAGCAGCACATGGAACCTTCTCTAAAATAGACCATATATTAGGGCACAAAGCAAATCTTAATAAATTCAGGAAAATTGAAATAATTCCTTGCATTCTATCTGACCGCAATGGAATTAAACTACAAATCAGTAGCAAGAAAGGCTATAGAGCATACACAAAATCATGGAAACTAAACAATACTCTACTAAATGATGAATGGGTCAATGAAGACATCAAGAAAGAAATAAAAAAAAATTTAGAGTCAAACAATAATGAGAACACAACATACCAAAATCTTTGGGACACATTGAAGGCAGTTGTAAGAGGTAAATTTATAGCCTTAAGTGCCTATATTAAGAAGTTAGAAAGGTCAAAAGTAAACGACCTAATGCTTCACCTTAAAGCCTTGGAAAAAGAAGAACAGGGCAAACCAAAAATCAGTAGATGGGAAGAAATCATAAAGATTAGGGCAGAAATTAATGCAATAGAAAAAAACAAACAAAAATCCAAAGAATGAATGAAACAAAGAGTTGAAAGAAGTGGATGATTTCCTTGATTTATATGACCTACCTAAATTAAATCAAGATGACATTAATCACTTAAATTGACCTATAATAAGCATGGTGATCTGAACAGTTATCAATAATCCCCAACTGAGAAAAAGCCCAGTCCCAGATGGATTCACTGCTGAATTTTACCAGACCTTCAAGGAAGAGCTAACACCATTGCTTCTTAAGCTTTTCCAGGAAATAGAAAAAGAAGGAATTCTTCCAAACTCATTCTATGAAGCCAGCATCACCCTGATACCAAAACCAGGCAAAGATAGAGCCAAAAAAAAGAAAATTACAGACCAATCTCCCTCATGAACATAGATGCAAAAATTCTCAACAAAATATTGGCAAACAGAGTACAAGAATATATCAAAAAAGATCATTCACCCTGACCAAGTAGGCTTTATCACAAAGATTCAGGGATGGTTCAATATACACAAATCTATAAATGTAATACATTATATAAATGGGTTGAAGGACAAAAATACACGATCATCTCATTAGATGCAGAGAAAGCATTTGACAAAATCCAACATCCCTTCATGATAAAAGTCCTACAGAGACTGGGAATAGAAGGAACATATCTCAATATAATAAAAGCTATTTATGACAAGCCTACAGCCAACATATTACTAAATGGGGAAAACCTGGAAGCTTTTCCACTAAAATCAGTAATAAGACAAGGGTGTCCACTGTCCCCACTTTTATTTAATATAGTACTGGAAATATTAGCCATAGCAATAAAGCAAGAGTCACACATAAAAGGGATACAAATTGTTAAGGAAGAGATCAAGTTATCATTATTTGCAGATCACATGATTCTATACATAAAGGACCGTAAAGACTCTACTAGCAAACTGTTAGAGCTGATAAAATCCTACAGCCATGGAGCAGGATACAAAATAAATACACAGAAATCAGTAGCCTTCATATATGCTAACAACAAACACAGAGAGGATGAAATCAGAGAATCACTCCCATTCACAATTGCATTAAAAAAATTAAGTACCTTGGAATAAACCTAAATAAGGAAGTAAAGAATCTCGACAATGAGAATTTTAAATCACTCAAGTGAGAAATTGCAGAAGACTCTAGAAAGTGGAGAAACAGCCCTTGTTCCTGAATTGGAAGTATCAATATTGTGAAAATGGCAATTTTACGAAAAGCCATCTACACATTTAATGCAATCCCTATCAAAATTCCAAAGGCATTCTTCATGAAAATAGAAAAAACAATCCAAAAATTCATTTGAAATCACAAAAAACCTCAAATATCTAAAATAATACTGAGCAACAAAAATAATGCTGGTGGTATCACCATACCTGATTTTAACCTATACTACAATGCCATAGTAAAAAAACAGACTACTAAGTTAAAAAGGAGATATAAAGGGAAGAGAAAGGAAGGGAGGAGGGTACTTAATAGGTTGGTATTGTATATATGTAACTACAGTGATTGAGATGGGGAGGTAATATGATAGAGAATGGAATTTCAAAGGGGAAAGTGCAGGGAAGGGATGGAGGGTATTTCCATGGGATATTTTTTATGATCATGGAAAATGTTAATAGAAATTGTGAAAAGAAAATAAATAAATGAAATGTACCCTAAAATGTAATAAAACTCAAAAAAATAAAAAAGAATTCTGTACTGTAGCTGAATTGCTGGTCCCATCATCAGGTGGTGATTGTATGAATATCCCTTTTGCCTTGGCCAATATCACACATGTTTGATATAACCTCTTCATAGAATAAAAATTACTATTATTGAGGAAGAAACACAGAAATAACACTTGCTTATTGGGCTTTAATCATTTCTTAAAAGCTGATGGAATATATTTTACATCAAAATTTTAGAATTAGTTTAGAGAAAGTATTTCTAGTTTTTTACAGTAATGCAATTTAATATCCAAATTTTGGGATATGTTATAATTTACTGTTATTCATTATTAGATTAATGGAAAATAAATTTATACAGAATATATTGAATATTATAATTCATATTGACAATAATCTGTTTTCTAAATAATGACTATTAGTGATTATAAAGAAATTTTGTTTACATCTCACAAATTATATCATTAAACTAGGCTTGAAGTTTTAAAAATGTGTATCTTTTTTAAAAGATTAAAATTAACCCACCAAAGATTAGGTAATTTTAGTTTTTTATTGAAACTACAAGGTTCACATTATACATTGGATGAATTGCTGTGGAAATCTGTAATTTGGCCTAATTGGATATATCATTGTATTACACAAAAATATGGAACAATCTGTAGAGAATTCATCAATGAATACATTCTCTATAGATAATCTTGATAGAAATAAATCTTTTTTTTTTTTCATTGTTACACAAATAGATGATAGGCTGGTTGACATTTTTGGAGATTCTTGGAGATGAGTCTCTGCATAATGTGGTCAGCATGATTGACTGGAGCATTCTATGGTATGAGTGATAGACATTGCTGGAACTCTTGAGACAGAATATTTACACCATGCAGTAGACCCTTTTCAAATGATAAAGAAGCTAGTTACAAAGTTACACAGGTTTAGTAAACTCATTCATTTGAAATTTATTCTAAATTAATTCCTTTAAAATGAATAAACTAATATTTTAGTAAATGACTATAAATCTCCCTGAAAAATGAATATTATATAATAAATACACAAAACCAGCTTTGGTTTGCATGAAGGTGATGGCACTCCTAAACTACACAACTAGTGTTCTGATTTGTAAATATCTAGATGTTGTTCAGTGTCTAATTTTGCAATTAGATTTAATAAGTGTGATGGTTGATAGCTCAGGGTTAATAACTTAATTGAATACCAATGTGCTATTTCCATTATAATTTAGATGTAAGGTCCTTCAGGCTTCGTTTTCAAGCTCTATATAATAGTTATGAAACTTGGCAAGAAATTTCTTGTATTGATATGTTACTAAAGGCTACACATATAAAATATATTTGAGCACCATCCATTAGGCAACGCACATATATACATGTTTTTTGCATAAGAAGAAAGAGAAGTATCATGAAAATTTTCCCTGAAAATAAAAAAAAATTGAAGCAAGAAGAAAAGAATATAATTCCATGACTGGCTGATATAACAGGAAATTTCATACAGTTTGAGAACTAAGAGAAAATTACTCGTTTCTCTAAAAGAAAAGTCAGTTTTAAAGATTTCATATTATGAAATTATTATATTTGCTACTACAAATGGGAAAATATTTAAGAGCCAAAATAAAATGAGAAAAATACTTTAGAATCTTAAACAAAATAAATATTTTAAAATGTACTTCAAATACTTTTCAGTATATTTAATCAACTGTATTACTATAAGCCATTGCTATTTGATTGACAAATAAATAAAACCTACCACAGGATACTGTACTTTGCTGTAGGAGTTAACAGTGATGAATAAAAGAGTATGTCCTTCAAGGACTTACTGTATAATTAGGGAGAAATATGATATTAAAAGAAGGTTCAAAACAATAGTTACACATGAGAAATGCCAAAGGAGTGTAAAAGGCAATAAGTTCTGTAGGAAATCACAGTTGGAGGTATAATGAAATTATTGGCATCCCTATGCAAATCAACTCTAAAGTATGATATCTTTAAAAAAACAAAGTTTTGACTGTGATTCATCAAGAGAAATGTTACTTATTATAACCATTGGTTGCTACTTTCATATTCTTTCTTTCTCTTAATCTGTGCCATCTGGTAGACTCTGACTTCTTATGAATTTCACAGGTAATTTCATGTACAGTTTTTGGCAAGTGCCCATAATCATATGTTATAAATGAAGTAAATGTGGTCTGACACAAACTTTTATTATTTTAAATTAGCATTAAATAGTTTATGTCTGATGCAGCTGCATGCAGATAATTCAGGTTTCTAAAATTTTCTAAGTAATTATTTTGTATAAGAATTACTGTTGAAAGCTTTTCAAACAAATAGCATCACTGAATATCTCATGATGCTACGAATGCATAAGGTTAGAATAAGTAACCAGCCCTTTCCCTTATTAATACTCCAAATGTCTGGACATTGGATACCTCCATTTTCCATACCTTATAAAACAACAATACCTAAAGCAAATCTACTTATCTGTCACCTTCATAAAATGAATATTACCAAGAACTTGCAGCATTACATTTTAAGTAAAAATGTTTACTAATGTTTGTGACTTTATAAATGAAGGGCAATAATCATGTTTGTAATTCCTCCAACTCTAAGACTTCTTGGTAGAGCTTACTGTGAATGATCTATCAGCTCTCACTATCTAAGGACTCAAAGCTTTTTATAATATTATTTATAATACATATAATATATATAATATACATACCTAATATATACATATATACATATTATATATATATATATATATATACATAAATACATACACACACACACACACACACATATATATATAGCTGTTTTTTCTTTGTGATTCTACTTGCATAATGACTACATTATCCAAATTATTTAATTCTGTGTACCACTTTGGTTGTCTTTCCCACTGCCAAGACAGACAGCCAGAGTGTACAGTTTCCATGCAAATAATGTAAAAAGAGAATCCTTTATTAGACACTAGTCCTAAGTATTTATCTAAAAAAATTAAAGCCCAGAAAATATGGATGTACATTGTTCTTTATGTTGTTTAACCTATTCAATATTGAAACTCAAATATTCTTTGCTTTTAAAAGATGTGCTAGACAATATATATCTTATGACCTGAAGTTTACAGGCAAGAAGCATTTTACATTGGTTTCTTATTCAAATTTTAGAGATTTTTCACAAGCAATTTATGTAGGTACAAGCTTCTTAAAATGTCCTTTGGGCACATCTGTCTTCCCAATTTCATCAATTCAGCTGAATATAATACCCATATCCCCAGGTAAAAGTCATGATGCAATTCTATCAGACAGTTGCTGTACTTGGCGCAGTGTGGGTGTGAGAGCTAATTTTGCCTTAGATTCAGAAGCTTCATTAACAGTCTTAACACATTCACTGAAGCTTTCTAAACCTCTCAGGCTTTAACACTTACACTGCTGCAGAACTGGGGAGGAAAAAAAAATGTTATCCTTATTTTGAAATCACATTTCCCTGATTGGCAGCAAACACGTTTTTCTTTTTTGTTCCCTTCAAAATCAGTCCCACATGTCAAGCTCCAGAAGCCTTTAGCAGCATATAGTTGATACCACAAGAAGAGTACTTTTATGTACACATGGACACACACGTTGACGAGAAATCAATGACACAGAAAGAGAAGACAGACTAGATTAGAGGAACTACCCACTCTAAAAATATATAAAATGCCCATCGCAGTTATTACAGTATTCTAAATTGCATTCAGTTTGGAAAAATGACTTAGAACTCTTTGTGTAGGTACTCTATGAACAATAAAATGTTTATTTAAATAAAAAAGGACAATGTGGGTTTTAAAATTGTATTTTATAAGACTATATGTTCCACTTTAAACAATGCTAATATTAATTATTAAGAATTCATTAATTAATTCTATCAAATGCTGTCTACATTTAAATGACAACATTTTTCATAGCCAGGTCTGATGGCAAAAATTGTAATCACAACTACACGAAAGATTGAGAAAGGAGGATTTTTATTTCAATGCTAGCCTAAACTACTCCATGTACTCATGACTAAAAATGAATAAATAAATAAAAAGTAGGTATTTCATAGGGATAACACCTTTCTAGAAGGAATAAGGCCATGAGAGCAATCATCAGAAGTGGGGAAAGTCATCTAACTTTATTTCTCAATTTCTATATTGACTTATTATATAAGTAAAATATTATTACACAGCTATACAAGAATAAAAGTATGGTTTTTATAACTATTACAAGCTTTCTCAGTTTCTCTTCAAAAATGTAGAATTATTCTGAAGAATATAATATACTTATGTCATTCTCCCCATTCATGTATTTATGGCTTTCAATTACTATAGTTGATAAATATCCAATTCTGATATTCTAAACATTTGATTACATATCTACAAATCATGAAGAGTTGTTACTAGGAAAGTATACAAATAAAACTTATAAACATTTAAGTAATTAAGAAAACATTCAACAATAGAGAAAATGTCTGAAACCATCAAGCATTATTCATTTTTAATATGTAGTGGGCTTCTATCCTTAGAAAGTAAATTAAAATGAATGATATGCAAAGTCACATTTTAATAAATGTAGAATTTTCACATTATCTCAAAGTTATAAACAGAAAAATAGTTGGCTATTGTTTGGAACTAGTTTAATCCTCTGGGACATAGTATGGCTCAAATATTGGAAAAAAATGGAAGGGAAATCAATATCAGATATAACTGTAATCAACATAATGTTGAAAAAGAAAGCATGATCTGTTCTAACTTGAGGCTTGGACAAGAGGGAAGGTAGGGTTTGTGAGGGAAAACAAAACTGAACCCAAACTGAACTCCTGTTTCTTTCTTTTCTGTCTTTTGATTTTTCCTTTGCTTTGCCGCTGGCCTATAATTCCTTGTTCCAGGATGTGGCTTACATCCACTATGACCTGTGGATCAGAGAGACCTACTAGATATCTCAAAACAAGACAGACTTCTGTCAGAGCACTTAAATACACACCAAAGGGTAATGGTAAGACCCTACTGCTAAAGACACCATAAGCTGTCCACAGGGACCATGTAGAGAATTAGTTGGAATCTGGAAGAGAGCTCATCCCTAGACAATTATCCCATCTAGTGCTGAAAGGTGGTATATGAGCTACCAGGGGAAAGTGGCCAACATCTGTCCAAGCAGCTCTAAACCTAAGGGACTCAGAAGCAAACAATCTGACATGATGATCACACAAGTGCAACTGTGGCACACAACCATGGTGGGTAACCAACTACTCTTGGATTGGCTAACAGATCCATTCAGTGGAAAGGAAACCATATTTGGAACTGGGACACAAGTCAGAATCATATCCAGATAATGATTCTGCTGTCCGTTGTCAAGCTCCCACTAATCTTTGGCTATAAGAGGGTCTATTCTCTGTAAATTATCTCTAAATTAATAATGGTTATCCTACCTAGTACTGACTTACCTCTCAGTTGGAGAATCTGCTTCACTTTTTCAGATGGGAGCTTGACCAGAAGAAATATAAACCAACCATTGCACTTCATCCCAGCCCCTCGCTGAAACTACAGAGGAATTGGGGAAATGAGAAAGTATGCTGCTTTCTCAGTGAATATGATATCAGCACAATGGTGAAAGAGATAGACACTGAGAACACTCAATAACTACCAAACCAGAGATCCAGAGGCTCCTAAGTGCCCCTCACTGAAGTAGACTTAAAATGGTCCAAGCATGGTTCAGGGAATTTTACTGAAGAGGGGTTGGAAAGATTGTTAGAACCACAAGTTGGGACATTTTGCACAGAGACATTGCCTCTCCCCTTCATAATACATGATCCACAATCCCCATTGGCTTGACCTGCATCCCTATTGAGAAAGACCTACTCAGAAAAGGGGCAGGGAGGAAGGAAAGGAGGGTATAAACATGTGCTGTTTACATATTAAATATGTCCATATTGAATGAATGAATGAATGAATATATATATACACATCTATATGGTATATATATATATATATATATATATATATATATATATATATGTATGTATATATATATATGTATATATATGTATATATATGTATATACACACACATCTATATGGTATGTGTATATATATATATATATATATATATGTATACATATATATACATATATATGTAAACATATATATGCACAATATTCATACTTACTAGATGTAATGGCATGTGGTTAATCAAGGATATAGTTATCATACCATACAGGAAAATGCTTCTATTCATTATGGGTATGCTCTTTCTAGTAAAGAAAGTTAGTGTGTGTGTGTGTGTGTGTGTATGTATGTGAATAATATCTGTCAGAATACAATTCTCAGTTTTTTCATAGCATCAAATATTATTTTCTAGTGATAACTCATAGAGTCCTATATATAAATATAGAATTTTAGAATGACCCTTTTCATAAAAATGTAGATATTGAGAAATCATAAAAAACCTTAATTTTATTCTCAAAAATATAATCAGAAGTGTTAGTGAAAGTGAAATATTTGAAGACCTTTTTCAACAAGATTCCAGTAAACCAGAAATTACATAAGAGGACAATCATCTCAGTCCTGAGGAGTATTTTATATTACACCTGTGACTTATCATTCCTTGCAGTATTCTACAGATATTCTACTGCACAGCACCTTGAACTCATATACAAAACAACAGTATTAAATGAGAGACCTCTATGTCAATAAGATTAAATTCATGAAAATATTGCCCCTACTCCCAAGTAAGAGGAAGAATTAGAATTCAGCTTCTGTAGTTTAAAGTGATGAATAATTTGTTTTTAAACATTTTAATGACTATTAGCATATATACAAGAAGACAAATGCTAGAATATCTTATAACACAGAAGGGAAATTTTGGGGGGAAAATATTAAACTTGATAAAATTGTATTCTTTCAGCTCATTCTGTTTTCACACCACTAAACAATGGAAAACAATCAAAGGTATTTCATTGTATCAGCTGTTTGTGGCTTCATATGTACATATATATGGAGAGAGAGAGATACATACATGCTATAAGTAGGATAGGGAAACCTGCATGAAGATGCCTCTCATTCTGTGAGGATGGTGGTGCTGAGTACAATGACCTGCAATACAAGGATCTTGTCACGTGATCTCTCTCTCCTGAAATGTAGGTATCTAGCAGTGTAGTTTGAATTAAAGTTCCCTATTCATTTCACAAAGATATGATTTTATATGGATACATTTTACTCTATAAATAAAAGTGACAAAATCTAGCATTTTTCTCACCATTCTACCTCTGATAATGAAATCAGTCCTGTGGGAATTTGGCTTCCTTGTATCTTGTTACAGGCCAGCCACCTGGGATTTCTTTCTTCTCCTGTGATGATGTGTTTCATTATTATTATTTTACTCATATATATTTAGATTGTTAAATGATTTTCTTGGATTTTTAAAAGAACAAAAAAGAAAAACCAAGATTCTCTCTAAATTTTATCTTGAAATCCTACAAGCAATAGTCTATCTCTACCCAAATGGCTTCTACACTTACTTGAATGTATATGTACAAATATATTATTTTTTTTATTATGTGTAAATAGAAATCTCACACAAACCTATCCCAGATAGCTTCTAATCTGTGATCATTCCATATTACATGTGATCTTTATCTTCATTTACTCGATCAAGGCTTTTCACAACAATGGTTAGATTTTGGCTCTTTAGAATGAGACCATTCTGGGCTGGATAGATGGTTTAGAGGTTAAGGTACTTGCCTACAAAACCAAAGGACAAAGGTTTTATTTCCTAGTACCCAAGTAAGCCAGATGCAAAAGGTGGCACATGTAACTGGAGTTCATTTGCAGCAGCTAGAGGCCGTGACACATCTAGTTTCTTGCTCTATCTTTCTCTTCCTCTCACTCTCTCTCAAATAAATAAATATAAATAAAATAAATGAGGCCAGTCATTGTTCAATAATAGCCTTGGTTTTTGAATGAGGCCTGGGTAGTAAAAGGTGCCCACTTGATTATCAACACTTTTTTTTCGTCCATAACAATGGCATTTCACATTTCTATTATCCATTAACTAAAAAACAATAGTTATCTGAAGTCTTATTTTTTTTGAACTTTTTCCACATAACAAAAATATCTTAAATGATACACTTGCATAATATCTTTTTATTAAACATGATATCTTAATAGGAATTATTTGTAATTAGTAATTACAAAATGTATAGAATTCTTGAGAATGAAGCATCTTATACAGGTTACAATTTTAGTTCTACTTTCTCAGTACATCTATAGAGCCCAGCTTTATGGAGAGATTCTCTGATATGGAGGCCCTACTGGACTATAGCTACCTACATGTTTGGTAGAATTGTGGAATAGTGAAAAGTAGGTAAAGGAGAATGCCAAATGCTTGGGAGCTATGATCCTCTATGGCATCCTCTTAAAAAAAAAAAAAAAAAAAAAAAAAAGGTTGAGGGCCAGGCATCATGGTGCATGCCTTTAATCCCAGCACTAGGAAGGGAGAGAGTGGAGGATCGCCATGAATTCAAGACCACCTTGAGACTACATCATGAATTCCAGGTCAGCTTGAGCTAGAATGAAATCCTACCTTGAAAAAAAAAAAAATAGGTTGAAACATCTATCATTCATGCCTTTCATGACAAGAAAATTAAAAAGTAAAAGGAAGGAAAATATCTCTCAAAATGATAATAAGCAAACCTTAAAAAAATACTTTTATCTATTCATGATAAGAATATTGGTCACATTCATTTAGGTCTCTGTGATTTTGACAGGTTTGTTAAAGAAGAAACAAAACTAGTTTGTATCAAGTTCTATCTCAGTCATTGGAAAGCATAATACAAAAGGTGATAGCACAATGATGACTGCCACTTCTCAGCTATGGAATGTGAATATAGGTCTCAAGTGTTTCTGGAACAATTAAAAGTAAATAATAATGCAGATATAAAATGGTAAATCATCTCTTCTGGATTTGAAGGCCCTTCACTTCTCATACCTTCTATTAGTCTGCAAAATGACTTGAGCTATAAGACAATCTCGTACCATGGATCTCTGCTATAGTGAAGAAAGTAAATGAACTCACATACACAAGTATATTAAAAGACAAAATTTGACATATCTTTATAAATATTACATTATATAAATCTGTCTTAGATCTTGTTGCTGCACAAAGCAACAGACCAAAAACATCTTGTTGGAAGAAAGGGATTATTTTGGCTTATAGACTTGAGGGGAAGATCCATGATGTCAGGGAGAAATGATGGCATTAGCAGAGAATGGACAGTACTTCCTGGCCAACATCAGGTTGACAATAGCAAAAGAGCCAGCCCCAATAATACACAGCTTCCAGGATGTTACAACTCCTAAATTGCTACCAACTGGGAACATAGCTTTCAGAACACATGAGTTTATGGGTAACAATTAATTTAAACAACCACATTCCACCCTTATAAACTCATAATCATCCATGATGTATGTAGAATGCAGTACCTTCAGCCAAGCTTTAAAAGTTCTCAAAGTTTTTTTTTTTTTTGGGGGGGGGGCTGGAGAGATGGCTTAGCGGTTAAGTGCTTGCCTGTGAAGCCTAAGGACCCCTGTTCAAGGCTCGATTCTCCAGGACCCACGTTAGCCAGATGCACAAGGGGGCGCACGCATCTGGAGTTCGTTTGCAGTAGCTGGAGGCCCTGGTGTGCCCATTCTCTCTCTCTCTCTCTCTCTGTTGCTCTAAAGTAAATAAACAAAAAATTTAAAAAAGAAAAAAGTTTTTTTTTTTTTAAAAGGTAACCATATACCTTTTAATTTATTTTCAGGAAAATATTTATATCTCAAATACACACACACACACACACACACACATATATATGTATATATGTTTATATATATATGTAATATGTTATATATATATAAACAGCATGATGGCACCCATATATCAAATGTACACTGATAAGCTTTTAAGAACAATTTAATGTGTTGACAGCAATACTGGTAAAAGCAGACAGAGTAAGAATAATAGTGCTTTGGGAAGAGCAGTAGTGATGGATGGTATAGATAAACGAGCCTCACTCTGGCTGTTATTACAGGAACAACTCCCCAGTAGTGACATGTGCAAAGTTGCTGATCTCCACAATAGAAATGCCTCAACCCATTCAGACAGCCTCTCTGTTTTTATTTATTTATTTATTTACTTATTTATTTAATTTTTAGTTATTTATTTGAGAGCAACAGAGAGAGACAGAGAGAAAGAGGCAGATAGAGAGAGAATAGGCATGCCAGGGCCTCCAGCCACTGGAAACGAACACCAGATGTGTGAGCCCTCTTGTGCATCTGGCTATCGTGGGTCCTGGGGAACTGAGCCTCAGACCGGGGTTCTTAGGCTTCACAGGCAAGCACTTAACTGCTAAGCCATCTCTCCAGCCCAGCCTCTCTATTTACTTGGCAACTGCAGGCGAACTCAGGTATAGTAGGCACATGTATAGGAGGATGAAAGCTAGAGAAGAATTGAATAAAAAGCTCAAAGAATCCCAGTGCTATTCAAACATCCCCATAGTCTAAGATCTCTTAACTGAGCTGTAAAACCTAAATGGATGTGTGTGTGTGTGCGTGCACACACACACACACACACACACACACACATATGTATATAGAGAGAGACAGAATTAGAGAGACAGAGAGGGAGACAGAGAGATACACACAGAGAGAATAAACATTCACTCTGCAGAAGATGACAATTGGCATAGCAAAAAAAAAAAAAAAAAAAAAAAGAACTAATAAAGATCTAAAGAAAACATGGCAAATAATCAAGTTTCATTGCACCAAGTCTGAAAACGGTAACCAGTAAGTTTCTGCCAGCAATGGTCACATTTCTCAATACCAGTTTTACTGTTGCAGCTACTTTCTCATTACTTAGATGCAAGGACTAATACCCAACCAGAAGCAGCTTATGTGAAGAAAGGGTTTATTTCAGGTTCACAGAATTCAGGGGAAATACCACTAGTTGGAAAAGCTGGCTCACTTCCATTGATCATAGCAAAATGACACTGCTTAATAGCCAGCAAACATGAATAGCCACATCTCCAACTGTCTCTGAGCACATCATAGGGATGGCCTCCAGGGTCTTGTTCCAGGGGCACCTTCTTCAGCAAGCTGCTAGAGACTTAAGTAGTAAATTTAATTTTAATGAAAAATCCCAGAGGCTATGGGGGATATACATTCACATTCAAACCATGACAGTCCACTGATGCTCTCCCATAGACTCACAATCATCTCATAATGATCAACCTTGAAGCTCCCCATGGTCTTTATGAACTTTAGCATTGTTCAAAGTCCCAAGTCTCATCTGAGATTCAATACTGTCCTATAATTGTGAGCCCAGGAAGATCAAAACACAAGTTATATATTTCCAATACATAATGACTCAGAACAAAATTTCCATTGCAAAATAGCATAACAAGGACAGACTGGTCTAATGCAGCCTCAATAACAAGCAGGTAAACATCAAACATTTGCAGTTTGAGACTGACCAATAGAGCAGATGACTCCATTACACTTCTCTGAATGTCCTGTACTGTTCTTCCTGGCTGACAGATAATCTGAATTTGAATGTATACCTATAAGGTCAGTCATTCAAAGGAGGTTGTGTATGACCACTACCCAGGAAATGCCTGCATTTGTTCAATGCCTGTTTCTGGACATTTCCCTCTTGGATATAAATGCCAGTTTGGGTGAGGACAGAGCTCTACAGTGTTACAATCCAATCCAGCACTTTGTGAATGGAACAGTAATACCTAGAGAGATCAGTGTACACCTAATCTTAAGTGAATCATGTAACTTCTATTTATTAGTAATTGTACATAGTATTTGTTATTTTTGATTATTTAACAATGAAGTATGAGATGAGTTTAGAATATTTAAAGGCTGTTTTAAATAATCACCACTTCTTGTGTAGGTGACAAAACATGCATTAAAAAGAAGTTACAACATTCCTTTTGTTGTTGTTGTTGTTTTTAAAGTAGAGTCTTGCTCTACCTTAAGCTAACCTGAAATTCACAGGGATCTGTTTGTCTCTGTCTTTCAATTGTGGGATTAAAGGCATGCACCACCACATACAGCTAATTATATTTCTATTAGAATAGAAAAGGTTTTTGTGAAATAGAATCAAAGTACAAAAATATCTTATATTTTGGCTGAAAAACTGAAAGTGGAAGAGATTGTCCCCATGTTTAGTAGTTTGAAGAACATGATTTTTGCAATTAAACTTTAAAAGATGAAAGTACACACTTATATCTGGATAGTACATGTCTTTAATCCCAGCACTTAGGAGCCTGAGGGAGGAAGATCAGAGTGAGTTCAAGGCATGCCTGGAGCTACAGAGTGAGTTTTAGGTCAGCCTGGGCTACATTGAGACCCTGCCTTGAAAAAAAAAAGGGGGGGATGGAGAGATGACTCAGCAGATAATGTACTTATTTATTTATTTATATTAATTGCAACTATATAGAGAGACTGTATAATTTGGTTTATATCACATTCATTTCATGAATTAAAAATATGGAATATCAGTGTCAATTATAGTAAATATGAGTTACAAATAGTAATATTGGCTCAATTCCCCACTGAACTTTAGTCACACACCTTAAATAGTTACCTAACATGCTTTGTAAAAATGTTTATATGTATGATTTAATACTCCCTGGATATATTACTGAAATGAGTTTATTTAGTATCTCTAATTTCCTAATCTGTAAAGTGGGATGATTATATTAGCTTTTGCAGAACTGAGTTAGAAAAAATAAAATAGTTAAACAACTATAGCAAGAAGTAGTTAACAGCTTGTAATACAGCAAGTTCTGTCCCTCTCAAATGTCAGTTTTATTTTGTAGATTCATCTTTAAACTTCAGACAATGATTTCAGAAGGGAGGAAGGCTGGCTATGAATCACAGTGAAATCATGGCTTAAAAAAAAAAAAGTTAATCTACAGGAACCAAAAGGAGGGAAAAGTTAGCAATTAACAAATCACTTTAGACTACTCCCAGTTAACTTAGATCATGCACACTAACCAAGGTCATGTTGGGGCTTGACTGGCTGTCTGTATAAACAAATTAACCAGACAATTGATATTTCTTATCTTAACAGTTTAGTGTAAGCATAGCGTCAAGTTCTATACACAAATGTCACACAGTATTGAAAGCTTTAAGTGAATTTGAAACAAAATGTGCAGTGGTTGTCTCTTTCATTAACCCATTGACATTCCTGTCACTAACCTCATTTTAAAAAGCAACTCTATAGAGATTTGGTAGACTGAAAAGGAAAAGCTACTAGGTACTTTCCACACCATAATTAGTAACATGAAGACGACATCTTGTAATTTGAATGCATGTTGGAGTACAATCAATATTTGTTTAGCTCCTAACTGAGCAACGTGTAAATATAAGCAAAACATTTTAGTGAATTTTATTTCTTCTGTTACTAAAATTAGTGGACTCATGGCAAAAATGATACACACAGAAATGGATGAAAACCAAACCCAAACAAACAAACATAAAACATGAACAAGCACTGTATGGAAAACCACAATGCTGACCCAAAAGCCTAAAACAGTGGGAAATAACACACGTTTACAAAGCCAAACCAGAACTTGTCTTTAAAACATTGTACTGTGTGTCCTCACCTGAGGTGTTGGTTACAAATAGTGAATGTACACTGTAGGAAGAAACCAAGAAATGATGTAGGAAACAGGAACAGTCAAGGTTGTCAATTTAATCTATCTCTGAGAAATTAGCAATGACAAAAAAATGAGAACAAAAATGGTAAAATAAAATACCAGAGGAAATAGAACTGACTCTAATTAAGGTATCTTCAAAGAAATATACACCTAAAGTGCAACAATGAAATTTGCATCTGAATCTTATCTTTGAATTTTGCATGCATGCATACAGATAAGGTATAGCCTAGCTAACTTGCCACTTCTCACTGTGCAATTACTTGAAATATGCATGTAATTGAATAGGTTATGAATTCTGAAGCTGCATACTTATAAGCCCAGCATGAAAAATATGCTTTCTTTAATTTTGAAATATTAATCAATTTGGCCAAAATAATTATACATTCTAATAGGTTTAAAAGTGCTTACAATTCATTTCACATATATTCTTTGCAAAACATGCTTATTAACATCACCAATATAAAACAAAACAACTTCATGCAAATAATATGTGAAAAAAAAACACAGGGAAAAAATACATTTTATGAGCCGAAAATAGGAATGTTACCATTTGTCTTACACAGAAAACATTAGACTTTACTTGTGTTAAGTCAGCACAAGTGCTTATCATTAACGTAGCTCTTTTTACTGTTAAGTCTCAGACCTTTTACAAATGGAACAGTAAAACCATTTCAAACATGAGAAAACAGAAAGAGAAAGAAAGAGGCACATAGACAGAGAGATTGGGCACACCAGGGCCTCTAGCCACTGCAAACAAATTCCAGATGCACATGCTCCCTTGTGCATCTGGCTTACGTGAGTCCTGGGGAATTGAACAGAGAGGGGTTCTTAGGCTTTGCAGGCAAACGCCATAACAGCTAGACCATTTTCCTAGCCTGAAAACAGAAATTTAAGCTTATATATCAAAATCCCATGACTCCTAAATTAATGGTCTGAAAATTAAAGAGGAGTGCTAAATATGTCCCATCCCAGGGGTAATTTTCATATTAATTTAATAATCATTAATTTAATAATCATTCAGATTTTTTGTGAAAAAATTTAAACACTTCATGTTGTCATATTCATAAATTACTATTAGCAAAATATTTACTTCTAAGTTTCACAGTTTTAATGAGATATCAAAAATAATATGTTCCATGCATATTTCATATAAACAGTCTGACTTATAACATTATTGTTGTTTTGATATCTGTATTTGATATATATATATATATCTGTATTTGATATATATATTATTGATGAGTAAGAGAATTCATCTATTTTTCAAGATTCTAATTTTGAGAAAAGATTGGGAAGAATTCACATAAATTTTCAAATGTTCTATCTTCATTAAATTAAAGATTACCAATATAGAATATGCAGTACAGACATCTGAGACTTGAAATGAATGTAAAATTTATTTCATGATTGCAATTTGGTTTGCATTGCCTACTAAAAGAAGAATAGTATTACTTTGTAGGATAGTCATGATGGGAAACTTCTTAAAAAGTAGATTTAATTCATAATGTCCAACTTGTTTATAGTCTGCAATACCTCAAAGGACTAGATGGTAAACAATGCAAGCATTATATCAACATGGATTTAATTAAACCTTGCTAATTTATCTGTAGTGGCTGGAGACCCTGGCACACCAACTCTGTCTCCCATCCTCTGACTCTTTCTACCCCTTTCTCCCTCTGTCTGTTGCTCTCAAATAAATACAAATAAACAAAATAAAAATAAAATATTTTTTTCTAAAACATTTTTTGTTCATTATTTATTTATTTATTTGAGAGTGACAGACACAGAAAGACAGAGAAAAAGAGGGAGAGACGGCGAGAAAATGGGCACACCAGGGCCTCCAGGCACTGCAAAATAACTCCAGACGTATGTACCCCCTTGTGCATCTGGCTAAAGTGGGTCCTGGGAAATCAAGCCTTGAACTGGGATCCTTAGCCTTCACCAGCAAGAGCTTAACCACTAAACCATCTCCCCAGCCCCCAAATAAAATATTTTTAAAAATACAAAACACCTTTTAAAAAACAGTCTGTAGAATTAAACAATGATTGAATCTTTTACATAAATGAACTAAAATTAATTAAACCAGATTTAGACATTTCTGAATTCCTTCTTCCAAGACATATTTCTACAACAATGTACTTGAGATAGAAAATTTGGAATGCTTTCTTCTGACTTTTAATAATATATTCTATTTCTTACAGTTTAATTATGCAAGTTTTGTCTCTCTTAAAAACACTCATCAGTGTACACTTTTCTCTTTTGTGAAGGACATTTTAGGAACCATGTTGTTTGCTAAGTTATTGTCACATCGTAGTTTCATGTTTATTATCTCAAAACCATCAAGCTTTCAACAGTGGTGGCATACCTTCCTGACGGTTTTGTACTTTTAATCAGTTGATATGCTCACCTAAACCTTCAAACAAGTCACATGATTTACTTTCAAATAATATTCACTTGTTCTTAAATATCCCTCTGTTCCGTGTTGTACTCAATATTAAACTGACTCAATTTCACATTGTATCTTCAATGCATTACACATCTTTTCCTAACAGCTTTGAGGTGAATGCATTAAGTATTTTTATAAATGTTTTTTTATTAGCTAGATCACACTTAAAGACAGCATTGTAGAGAACTGCAATAAAAAGCACAATTTGCGAGTCTTGATGCAATGCTTGCATTTGCATATACATGTAAAATAGAACATGTAACATATACAGTGTTAAATGTATTAAATAGCCTATGGGCATACATTGTTCTTTATCCAACATGTCTTATTAAAAGTATTTAGAGAAATTGCCATTTCCTAAAAATTTTTTTCAGTGAATGTGGATCATAGAGACACAACTTTTACATCAAAATATTTAATGATACAGATTTTGATTCTACTGTGAGATATGCATATTAATAAAATGTTAAATTACTAAAAGAGTAATAATATTTGTTTTAACCATCTAAAATATTATTATCAACAAAAATAAAAACAATAATATAAGAAAATATATTTGAAACAATATGAAAAGCTACATTGCAACTTTTCTAAAATTTTAATAGAAAATGTTAAGGTTAAACATGCTTGAAAAATTACATAAGCACTTAACAAGATTAATAAAAGGAAAGATTATTTAATATACATAATACTTAAATATTTTATGAGTAAAGAAGTCTATATGTAAATAGGATGTACATGAAATTCTTTGTGAGGGTTGCAAAACATGTATGTATAGCCACAATTTTATGTATTTCAAGCATTAATTTCTTATTGCTCCAATCATCTAAAACAAGTTCTCCAAAATCTATATTCTTTAATTTAAAAGTTTAATATATATAGACTAGAGTGAATATTTTGATCACCACAGGTTTGAGTTCATATAAAAATGTCTGGTATTTAAAAGATGATTGACTGCACCGGCTGTGGTTGCACATGCCTTTAATCCCAGCACTTGGGAGGCAGAGGTCGGAGAATCACCATGAGTTCAAGGCCACCCTGAGACTACCTAGTGAATTCCAGGTCAGCCTGAGCTAGAGTGAAACCCAACCTCACAAAAACAAACAACAACAAAAAGATGATAAAATATTTTCTATTAAAACTTGTCAGTATTTTATAAGGAAAAGTTTTAACCATATATTTTAGAATATATACATTGCATCATTTATTTAGAAATGTTCATATGTATTTCACATACAAAATTATTCATGGATAATTTGGATTTTCATAGAATTATTTAGATGACTATGCTTTAGGCTGAGTATTACTTATTGTCATATCCTTTCTTTTCCTTCACTCAGTGGAATGGAATTTTACAAACAGAATGACAAACAGAAAATTTGTAGTCATTCAACCACTGTGAGGGGTCTTTTTTTTTTTAAGTAGAGTTGTTAAATAAAATTTGATGCTACATGATTAAAATGTGGCTGTACTTACTAAATTCTTTTAAGTACAAAACATACAATATAATTATAAAATTTTATACACACAGAAACACATATGGATATACAATGTGTGTGTGTTTATGTGCATTTAATTATTCTCCAGTGTATTAAGAATCTAAATAACAATTAACACTCTTTGGAAATGACAAAAGGTTTTTCTAAACTGGTTTGTAGTATTATATTTGTTTCTACAACTCTCATATCAGTTTGTTTCTTTTTTTTTTAATTTTTGTTTTGAGGTAGGGTCTCACTCTGGCCCAGGATGACCTGGAAATTCACTATGTAGTCTCAAAGTAGCCTCAAATTCTCAGCAATCCTCCTACCTCTGCCTCCCAAGTGCTGGGATTAAATGCATGTGCCACCCTGCCCGGCATTTATTTATTATTTATTTATTTATTTATTTATTTATTTATTTTTGAGATAGGATTTCACTACACTAGGCTGTCCTAGAATTCACTCTGTAGTATCCACTCTTCTATTCTGATTTGAAACAGCTGAGTCAAATGGGACTGTAAACAACATTTGGACATAGCAAAGCTTGTCAATTTGTATATCTATGACTTCTGGTAATTTTTCTGGGAATACACTTTATGCATTCTCATTAAAAATCAAGCAAGCCCTTTCCCCTCAAACACTGTTAACCAAGCTGCTCTGCCAGTACTCAAAGTTAACTTTTACTTCCATAAACTTTATTAACAACTAGCCTTAAGATAGTGTGAATTTCAGTCCACTCCAAAGAAGATTGGGGCTATAAAAAAACAAACTGATATTGAGACAAGTTAAAAAGAAGACACATTTCTACCAAATATAACCAAGAAGTTACTGAGTGAAAGATAACAATCAACTTGAATTTCCAGTTACCAAGTCAGGCTGTATGAGTCATTGGCAGGGACTGAACAGAAACATTTAAGACCATGCTGGAACTGAGTCAGAGGATTATGTTTAAAAGAATTTTGAACTTTAACTTCCAATTGCATTAAAGTATGTAGTAGCAAGGAGAGCTCAAGCTAGATGCTAATATTAAGTGCTATGTAAATTCATCTGCAAATGGATGATTCAAACAGTCAAGAAAGAAACTTGAAGCTTACTTCAACATCAAAGTCAAGGTTCTGTGTATATGTGCTTGAATATGTTTGTGCATTCTATTTTCTTGTTTTGACTTGTTTTATATCAGGTACAGAGTGAATTTAATTCTATTACTTATTACTTATCAATTATTTAGATGATTATATATTTTTGTAAGATATCACTGTGAAAAAGGCATCTTGTTTTTACCCTTTAAAACATCAACCTGTTGGACTAAATGACAGAAATATTAATATGTGGGTCAATACTTAACAAGGAAATTTTATTTATTCAGTAATACTACTAATTGCATTTAGTTTTAAATACAGTATCTCACAAATAATGACCCTAAGGTTCTTTATAATAATTATTTGTCAAAAATTGAGACTGCAGCACATTTGAAATTCAAAATAAAACATCAGCTTTCAACCTAAGAAATCATAGTCAATTTTGTAATAATTTATTGCTATAATATTTGCCCAATATCAACAAAGTAAACCCAAAGATAATGTAATTATTCTTTCTATTAAAAAAAAAAAAACTTGTGAGGACTTCCGGTTAAGATGGCTGCGTAGGTACCACGCCAAAGCAGCCTAGGGGGGAAAAAGACCAAAAAAAAAAACTCAGCAAAATACACGCTTTTACTAAAAAGTGAGGTGTATAGGAAATTGAGGCGGCAGCGGAGAAGTAGAAGAGTTATAGAGCATCCAGAGCCCGCACAGGCGGGAAAAGCAGCTCCAGCGGCTCAGGCAGCTCGGCCAAACGCCACAGCCTAGGCGCAGCAGAAAGCCGCCAGTCTCTCGGCTCGAGCCGCAGGAAAAGCCAGGTGCGGGATTTTCCCCTCACACGGCGCTCTCCGCAACTCGGGAAACGTGAGGGGAGAGTGGCAGCGAGCATCGGAGGAGCAGACCGCGAGGTAGAAGAACACATGGAGCAGCGAGACAACCAGAGCAGCCGTGGCTCCCGCCCCTCCCCCACCGCCTGAGCCCAGCTCCAGCGAACACAGCAGCGGCCCGGGACCCGGCCACGCCAACTTGGGCTGACAGCGGGACCCAAGCAGGAGCAGAGATCGGCAGCAACTTCAGCGGCTCCAGCACCGGTACCAGCGGCCCCAGCAGCAGCGGACCCAGGAGCGGCAGCGGCGGCAGATCCCGCAGCAGCGGCTTCAGGGGGAGCAGTGGCGGTGGTCACGACAGCGGCAGCTTCAGCAGCGGTGGTGGCTCCGGTGGTGGCAGCTATGGGAGCAGCAGAGGCAGCAGCAGCGGCTCGGTTTGCCCCATAGTAAAAGCAAGTGCCCAGCTCCAGAAATCAGAACAGCAGCCCGATGACCCAGGCAGCAACTTGACTGAGACCAAAATCACCCAAGGTAACTGGGATTGCACCAGGGAAGGGTCTCACTTGGTCACAAGCTGACTTGGATCCCTCAACAGACCAGAAATCTAAACCTCTTTGTTGATAGAAGATCTGGTCATTATAATAACTACTCTTGCATACATACTCGGGGCTGTTTTTGATTGAATGTGTACAGTGTTTAGTTAAATTTTAGAATCTACCTGTATTTTATTCCACTCAGCCTGCTTGAATACTCCTATAGCAGGGAAACTCAACCCCTAAGAACATCTTTGTAGATACTCTGAGAGTCTTAAGAGCCACACCTAATACCTTAAGGTCCTACCTTGAAAATATATTACATCAAATCAATTGATACAGCTAAGAATACACAGCTAGCTAGAAAATCCAAGCATTAACTTAATCCAAGATGCAAAAATATATACATTATAACACAAGAAACACTAAAAAGCAAGATGATATAAATCCACCTAAAAGTATTAATGCATCAGAAATGTCCTCCAGTGAGAAAGAGTTAGAGGAAGTGCCTGAGAAAGAGTTCAAAAGAATAATTATAAATATGTTCAAAGAGGTCAAAGAACACATGAAAACAATCAAGGAAGAAATCAAAGAGGAAATCAAAGGAATCAAAGAAGAGGCAGGACACCAATTTAATGAAATAAAGAAGGCAATACAAGACATAAATAGGGAAATAGAAATAATAAAGAAAAACCAGTCAGAATTACTAGCAATGAAGAACACAGTTAATGAAATAAAAAACTCTGTAGAAAATCTCACCAGTAGGATGGATGAGGGAGAGGACAGAATATCTAAGCTAGAAGACCAGGTGGCAGACCTAATGCAGTCCAACAAAGAGAAAGACAAACTTATAGAAAAGTATGAGTGGGAATTTCAAGATATTCGGGACACTATGAAAAGATCCAATATAAGAATTCAGGGCATAGTAGAAGGAGAACTCCACTCCAGAGGCATAGTAGGCATCTTCAACAAAATCATAGAGGAAAATTTCCCCCAAATTGGGAAAGAGGTGCCAATACAGATACAGGAAGCCTTTAGAACCCCCGCCAGACAAAACCCAGAAAGAACCTCCCCTCGCCATATTATAATCAAACTTCCAAACACACAAACCAAAGAAAAATTATTGAAAGCAGTTAGAGAGAAAAATCAAGTTACCTACAAAAGCAAGCCCATCAGGATTACAGCAGATTATTCAACACAAACTTCAATGAAGGCAGTTCTAAGAGGTAAATTTATAGCCTTAAGTGCCTATATTAAGAAACTAGAAAGGTCGCAAATAAACGACCTAATGCTTCGCCTTAAAGCCTTGGAAAAAGAAGAACAAGGCAAACCAAAAATTAGTAGACGGGAAGAAATAATAAAGACTAGGGCAGAAATTAATGAAATAGAAACAAAAAGAACAATCCAAAGAATTAATGAAACAAAGAGTTGGTTCTTTGAAAGGATAAACAAGATTGATAAACCCTTAGCAAATCTGACCAAAAGAAAGAGAGAAGAGACACAAATTAATAAAATCAGAGATGAACAAGGCAACATCACAACAGATTCCAGAGAAATTCAAAAAATCATAGGGACATACTACAAAAGCATATACTCCACAAAGTATGAAAATCTGAAAGAAATGGATGATTTCCTTGATCTATATGACCTACCTAAATTAAATCAAAATGAGATTAATCACTTAAATAGACCTATAACAAACATGGAGATCTGAACAGTTATCAATAATATCCCAACTTAAAAAAAGCCCAGGCCCGGATGGATTCACTGCTGAATTTTACCAGACTTTTAAGGAAGAGCTAACACCATTGCTTCTTAAGCTTTTCCAGGAAATAGAAAATGAAGGAATTCTACCAAACTCCTTCTATGAGGCCAGCATCACCCTGATACCAAAACCAGGCAAAGATAGAACAAAAAAAGAAAATTACAGACTAATCTCCCTCATGAACATAGATGCAAAAATTCTCAACAAAATATTGGCAAACAGAATACAAGAGTATATCAAAACGATCATTCACCCTGACCAAGTAGGCTTTATCCCAGAGATGCAGGGATGGTTCAACATACGCAAATCTATAAATGTAATACATTACATAAACGGTTTGAAGGACAAAAATCACATGATCATCTCATTAGACACAGAGAAAGCATGTGACAAAATCCAACATCCCTTCATGATAAAAGTCCTACAGAGACTGGGAATAGAAGGAACATATCTCAATATAATAAAGGCTATTTATGACAAGCCTACAGCCAACATATTACTAAATGGGGAAAAACTGGAAGCTTTTCCACTAAAATCAGGAACAAGACAAGGGTGTCCACTGTCCCCACTTTTATTTAATATAGTTTTGGAAGTCTTAGCCATAGCAATAAGGCAAGAGACACACATAAAAGGGATACAAATTGGAAAGGAAGAAATCAAGTTATCATTATTTGCAGATGACATGATTCTATACATAAAGGACCCTAGAGACTCTACTAGCAAGCTGTTAGAGCTGATCAAAACCTACAGCAATGTAGCAGGATACAAAATAAATACACAGAAATCAGTAGCCTTCATATATGCTAACAACAAACACACAGAGGATGAAATCAGAGAATCACTCCCAGTCACAATTGCATCAAAAAAAATAAAATACCTTGGAATAAACATAACCAAGGAAGTAAAGAATCTATACAATGAGAACTTTAAAACACTCAAGTGAGAAATTGCAGAAGACACTAGAAAGTGGAGAAACATCCCTTGTTCCTGGATTGGAAGAATCAATATCGTGAAAATGGCAATCTTACCTAAAGCAATCTACACATTTAATGCAATCCCTATCAAAATTCCAAAGGCTTTCTTCATGGAAATAGAAAAAACAATCCAAAAATTCATTTGGAATCACAAAAAACCTCGAATATCTAAAATAATACTGAGCAACAAAAAAGAGGCTGGTGGTATCACCATACCTGATTTTAACCTATACTACAGAGCCATAGTAACAAAAACAGCGTGGTACTGGCACAAAAACAGACATGTAGATCAGTGGAACAGAATAGAGGACCCAGATGTAAGCCCAAGTAGCTATAGCCACCTGATATTCGATAAAAATGCCAAAAATACTCATTGGAGAAGAGACAGTCTCTTCAGCAAATGGTGTTTTGAAAACTGGATAAATATCTGCAGAAGGATGAAAATAGATTCTTCTCTCTCGCCATGCACAAGAATTAAGTCCAAATGGATTAAAGACCTTAACATCAGACCAGAAACTTTGAAACTGCTATAGGAAAAAGTAGGGGAAACCCTTCAACATATTGGTCTTGGCAAAGACTTTCTGAATACAACCCCAATTGCTCAGGCAATAAAACCACAGATTAACCACTGGGACCTAATGAAATTACAAAGATTTTGCACCGCAAAGGACACAGTGAAAAAAGCAAAGAGGCAACCTACAGAATGGGAAAAAATCTTCGCCAGCTATATATCTGATAGAGGATTAATATCTAGGATATACAAAGAACTCAAAAAGTTAAATAATAAGAAATCAAACAAGCCAATCAAAAAATGGGCTATGGAGCTAAATAGAGAGTTCTCAAAGGAAGAAATACGAATGGCATATAAGCATCTAAAAAAATGTTCTACGTCACTAGTCATCAGGGAAATGCAGATTAAAACTACATTGAGATTCCATCTCACTCCTGTCAGATTGGCCACCATCATGAAAACAAATGATCATAAATGTTGGCGGGGATGTGGAAAAAAAGGAACCCTTCTTCACTGCTGGTGGAAATGCAATCTGGTCCAGCCATTGTGGAAAACAGTGTGGAGGTTCCTAAAACAGCTAGAGATTGATTTACCATATGACCCAGCTATAGCGCTCCGAGGCATATATCCAAAGGACTCATCTCATTTCCTTAGAAGTACGTGCTCAACCATGTTTATTGCTGCTCAATTTATAATAGCTGGGAAATGGAACCAGCCTAGATGTCCCTCAACAGATGAGTGGATAATGAAGATGTGGTACATTTATACAATGGAGTTCTACTCAGCGGTAAAGAAAAATGAAGTTATGAAATTTGCAGAAAAATGGATGGACCTGGAAAGTATTATACTAAGTCAGGTAACCCAGGCCCAGAAAGCCAAGCGCCACATGATCTCTCTCATATGTGGATCCTAGCTACAGATGACTGGGCTTCTGCGTGAGAATGAAAATACTTAGTAGCAGAGGCCAGTAAGTTGAAAAGGAGACATAAAGGGTGGAGAAAGGAAGGGAGGAGGATACTTAATAGGTTGATATTGTATATATGTAATTACAATGATTGTAATGGGGAGGTAATATGATGGAGAATGGAATTTCAAACGGGAAAGTGTGGGGGTGGGGAGGGAGGAAATTACCATGGGATATATTTTATAATCATGAAAAATGTTAATAAAAATTTAAAAAAAAACTTGTCACATATGGTATAAAAGAGATCACTTGGCAAATATGCAGTAGACCAATGTGATTGCTTAGGCAAGGTCAATGTATTGCATATAAGTGAATGCTCAGTCAGGAGGTTCAAATGCAGGCAAGGTTTAGGAGATTATGTGGATTACAAGTCCTCATTTTTAAAAAGTAAAACCTTGAAATTTAAGAGAGACAGATGTGTATGCCATATCAGTCTTTATATTCCATTGTCCTTTACCTATTACCTGCCTGATAAATTTATAGAAAGCAGGATACTTATTACAAAATAAAAGTCAATATAGGCAAAACAAAACCAAACTGAGATATACTTCCACTGATGAATTGTGAATTTTTATAACTCATGTATATTGTATATTTCAGTTATTGTTTTTGGAACTCATAATTCTGTGGTACGACCATAATGACCTTAAAGTGAGCAAGATGCAGAAACAAGTACTTAATGTTGCTGAATACTAAATTGAACATTATCATGATGTAGAAGTTAGGCCAGTTTATGGTTTACATAGGAATGCTGTGGGCTTCAAAACCATGGCTTTCCTACCCTGGATCCTCTTCCATAGTCATGCCACTAACCTTGCTCAATGGATCATAATAAACCACCTCTTCAACTAAAAGTGGCCCAGGGCTGGAGAGATTGCTTAGTGGTTAGGGTGCTTGCCTTCAAAGCCAAAGGACTTCAGTTAGATTCCCTAGGACCCACATAAGCCAGATGCACAAGGTGGCACACATGTATCTGGAGTTTGTTTGCAGTGACTGGAAGCCCTGCCGAGCCCATTCTCTCTGTCATTCTGCCTCTTTCCCTCTCTCAAACAAATAAATAAAAATAAAATAGTTAAAGAAAGTGGTCCACTATTTTGCCACAACTCCTTTCTCTTCAGATTATTTTCCTTGGTAAATTAGCTATAAACGGTTATTTTCGCTATTCTTTGAAGTAAAAACAATTGAATCAGTACCTTCTCACCACCTCTTCCATTCATGTTTATCACTGTCTTCTTTATCATTGTCAGTACCATAGCCTCCGTTGCATCACTTGCTTGCAACATACCTTTAACTGTCATGTCTGGTTCCAGTTCTTTTACTACATGGGTGGTTGCATCTTATCATTGTCCTTTAATGCTTCAGTACTTTTGCTTTACTTCCTCCTTTCCCTCCCCCCCTTTTTTTTCCTTCTTTGCTGAACTGACTTCGTGGTTTATTGTTATTTCATTCAAATCTTCACATTTGCTATGCAAGTGCTGTACCAATGATCCGAACTCCTAGCTGCTCCTTCATTAATTTTGCTGTGTGTGTGGGGGTGGTGGGTGGGTGTGTATGTGTGTGTGTGTATACATTTTCATGTGTGTTCTTGTGCTGCACAGAGCTGTGGAGGACAGAGGGCAAGGCAATCTCAAACTTTGGTCCTCCTTGCTGCTGTTTACTCTGTGTTTGAGAAAGGGTATCTTACCTTGCCACAAAGGTTAGAATGGCTGGCTGGTGAGCCCCAGAATAACCTTTCCTCTGCCTCCCAGCACTGGGGTTACCAGTGAGCCTCATCATTCTGTCCAGCATTTTCATAAGCTATCTGGGGATCAAACGCAGGTGCTTAAGGTGCTTATACTTTTGCTTTACTACCCACGCTATCATGCCACCTGTATTTTTTCACCTTTCCATGTTTTATTAATATACACCTGGTTCACTGCAGTTCATCAAACTGACCTACTGGCTATTTCTTTAAACATAGCATGCACAATCTCAGTAGGGGTTTTGACCATTTATTTTTTCTCTGGTTTCACTCTCTTCCTCAGGTATCTACACTGGACTCCCTTCCTTCAATACTTCATTCAAAATTTCTACCTTAGTGAAGCCACATTTTAAATCCCCACACTCCATCTTCCAAGCTATTGCAAGTTCTTATAACTTCATTATTTTTTATTGTTCTTATCATATCATTTATCATAGTTCATTAATGGCAGCCACTGTTTTATTTGCTTTGTATTTGTCTTTATTAACTGAATGAAGCAAGGAGGGTTTTTAAGTTTTTCTTTCTTTTTTTTTTTTTTAACCACAGTTGTCTACATCTTGAAGGAATGGATAAATAAGACCATGAAAAAATTTTAGCTTAATCAGAAATAAATTCTCTCAACTAATATAGTAGTCTAAATCATTTATTATAAAAATAATTGTGGAAAGGAAACCATATGACTTTTTCCCTTTTTTTCTGATTTTGTCCTCCTAGTACTTAAGCATTGAACAGATAAAATGTCATTTGTATCACGACAATTATGAAACTGAAATACTTTAACTTTATATATTAAATGCAATCTTTTCTTTCTTTTCTATCATTTGAGAAAAAGTAGCATTTTTGTAGGGTTGTATGAATAGAACTGTATAAACAGTTGCCTTTTCTTGTAACAATAACATGATTTTGAACTTTTTTTTCCTTTTGTAGCATAGAAGTAAGTGTGATTTAAAATGGTATATAATAACATATTTCTTTTTCATCAAGAATAATGTGTGCAAGTTGTATAAGCTCTTTACTCTCAAGATGATGTTATGTATGATTGCTGTTCTATATCACATTTTCATGTTATTTCAAAAGTTTTACTTGTCAAGTGAGAAAACTTATTTTTTTTTTCTGCCTTTCTATTTTGTTGATACAGCAAGAACATCAGGTTTTGGATCATTTCTTTTTTCTTTTTCTTTCTTTTTTTTTTTTACTTATTTCCAGGCAGAAAGAGACAAGAGAGAGAAAGAGAGAGAGGGGGAATAGAGAGAGAGAAAAGTCATGTCGAGACAGCCAGTCACTATAAATGAATTCCAGATCCATGTGCCACTTTGCACATCTGGCTTTATGTAGGTACTAGGGAATCAAATCTGGGTTGTAAGGCTTTGCAGGCAAACGCCATATCCAATGAACCATCTCTGAAGCCCAGTATAAACCTAGGTTGAGTAATTTCTAGACTTCTAACCTTAGATGATTAACAACAAACATTTTTCTTTACATGAACAGTGTGTAACCCTAACCAGGCATCCTCAAAGTATGACTCAAGAGAGTAGTTCTCAAATATGGCAAACACCAGAGTGGTCACAGGTTGGGATATTCATTGCTCTTATGATATGACTCCACTCAGAATGAAATGATAAAGTGTATATGTTTTAGAATAACATCTATTATATAATAGGTATTTATTATTTGCTATTAGATAATTGTTATTTTGTTTCTTAGTAATAAGCATTCACTATCATAGAGCAGTCAGTAGAAAACTATCATTTTTTCTTTATTAAATATTGATTTTTATTTTCAAAGTATTTTTATGTATTTCTCTGCAAGCAGAGGGATTTAACTCCAGGCTTCACAAAGATGTGCCTTTAACCATTGAGTAAACTGTACACTCCATTGCTAAAGTTTTTATATTTCATTTTTGGTTAAACAGAATTTCCAAATTTTTGTGGTGATTTCCTTGATTTTTTACTCATGTTTGTTTACAATTTAACATATTTATGAAGCCTTGGACTCTGAAAGTATGAGTTATTTCAGTTTTGACACCTGTGTCTGACAAAGGAGAGACAGAAGAGAGATTGTTGTTATTTAAGTTCTGCGATTATAACTTGTGGGGACACATTTATGTTCTCTGTCTCTTACTCTGCTTTGTGACATAAAGGAAATAGATTGGAGTACTTTGAAAATGGCTTCTGCTTCAAAATTTATAACTGAATCATACTATACAACTTTCAATCTTGATGTTTACCATTTCCAACATATTATTGAGTGATATTTCTGTGTTTGAAAATTCACTAAAGCATTTTTGATGATAAAATTTTTTCATACATTTTTTTTTTCATTGGCTAATACACTGAAACACATATTAAGCTCTTGAAATAAAAGGTTCAAAGAAATGAATGGAAATGGAAGATTATATTAAAACAGAAAAAAAGGAATCCTTGCTTAAATGTAGAACAATATTCCAATCTGAGTATGAGTTCACTTGGAACTACTCTCCCACTGGTCGGGGGAGAACTGTTTTGTTCAAGACCAGCTTCCAATTATTCATCTGTTTAAATGACATTGACTTTTCACCAGACAGTGCTCATTTCTAAAGTGTCACATCGTGTTTCAGTCAGACCGATTGTGTAAAGAGAATCATGCGAGGGTAATGGCAATTAACCTCCCCCTTTGTAAATGGAAAATTGAAAAACATAAGTGAGAGTCTGAATTGATAGGTCACACAAACTAATGGTCATCTTCATTAATCTGATTCCTGTGCATGCTCAGTGCAAGAATAGATGTTGCATTGGAACATTTTCATACATCTTGTGTTTGGAGAGGAATGAAGAGAAGTCTTGCTGCTTAGGTAGACCATTGCCATAGTCTGTTCATTTACCTTTTTTTATAGGCTTGCATGGAAAATGTTTCCAGGAAAGAAGAATTTGTTCCCATAAACAGAGGGCCAGTCACCACTCTTGCCCGAGTTCAGCACCCAATACAGCAAAAACATACAAATAAACACACAAACAAAATCCAGTAAGCCTTTTATGACCATAGAAAAAGACACAGTGTGGGAATGTGTGTCTTTTCTGGTTTGCATGAAGACTGGTAGAGATCGAAAACCTTTCTTTTCTGATGTTAGGTTGCCCAGTTTCATAGAACTGAAACCACAAGGACAAAATGGAGGATAAACCAAGAGAGAATAATTACATTCATATTTTCTATGAAACTTAAAAGGAGACTTTAGAAAATGTTCTAAATCAAATATTTTAAGCAAAGAAGCTAGGAACTTATACCAAGTAATAATCATTTCTTATATAATAAATTTATGACATATCTAGTATGGTGTGTCATATGTTAACTTTAAATAAAAATTGAGTTTATTTATAATATAACACTATATTTTGAGAATTGTCTGAATATTACAATGTTTATAAAATATTTAATGATGAGTTTATTTATTATATGTACCAAGAAGACACGTCAAATTTCAAAATGTTCCATCTCAGGCCAGTAAATATAATAACTGATTTAGGAGTACAGATTTGGGGGCAATAATAAGAGGCAACTGTAATTCTTCAACAAGTGGGGAATGTGGTTCTTGGATAAAAATGTAATATTGATAGATATGTATGATGCTTCATTCTACCCTGAAAAAATCTAGTTTTCAATAAAATATAGAATTTTACCTGCAAGTGATATTTTTGTTAAAGGATGGTCTTTGTAAAATATATTTTAGTGTTAATTAGAAATATTTTGTTTCTAAAAAAGATAGCCTATAGGAAAAATATAAAGTGAAAAAGTATCAGAAAGAAGGAAAATAAAAAAATTCTCATTGTCTACTTAGGACAGATGGTTGCATTGATTTGGTCTCAGAAGAACAAGAGTAAAATTGAGGGTTGTGAAGGCCATATGTCTTTTTATTGTCTTCCTGTCATAGGGAATATGGTGATCCTGAAAGGAAGGTCCCAAGGTATGAGTAGAGTCATATTGACTTGGTACACAAGAGAAAGAAAAATGTTAAATTAGCTATAGTAAGCATAATGTTTTCCTTTTATTAGCCAGGGGATTGTAGTGGTGCAAAACCAGAGTTTGTATGTCATTTTATTAAACATATTTTATACACTATGTAAGATTTATGTTAAAACTTTTTTTTTTTTTTGAAGTAGGGTCTCACTCTAGTACAGGCTGACCTGGAATTCACTGTGTAGTCTCAGGGTGGCATCAAACTCATAGCAATCCTCCTACCTCTGCCTACCAAGTGCTGGGATTAAAGGTGTGCACTACCACACCTGGCTTAATTGCTATTTTTTTCAATTTTAATAACTGCATCAATTAAGGTTTTGTCCCATTGGAATTTTTTTATGTTAACTGTCTTTTAGTGTCATATTGGGTAACTTATACAAAATTGTGGTTCATTCTGTGATATAGAAAATTATTTCTTTGAATCTGGCAATAATATTTACTGAGCTATTTAAGGAAAAGTTTTAATATATGAGAACTCAGATCATTCTTGAATAATAAACTAATTTAATCTATGTCTTTAATGGAAAATATTTATCACTCATAAATACAATTTATCCTTCTCAGTTTTATTCTCTTTATAATGGGAAGATATTCTGGAAGCATGGTGAGATAGATCAGTAAGCTTAAAGGCATAAAATCAGAATGCATGATATTAATAGGACTATGATTTCTAAGCAGTAATATGGGAATCAATCAGTTCCATGCTATTCTTAGGATTTCCAATGAATGGATACATGTAACTATGTGTGAAAAATTTAAATTTTATTTGCTATTTTTGCTTCAATAAAATGATATAATTATATGCATTCAAAGAAACACCTATCAAAGTTAAAATAAAAACAACTAACAAACTTGAAGAATAGAAGGATTAGTAATATTAACTTTTAAAGAATTGATTTTCTAATAATCAGGAATTATTTACTTAATAATCTTTCAATGTTTTATTTTTATTGAAGAATATACTAGTCAATTTGGTTTAATAAATTGTTAACAAGTAATCTACTCATGTAACTTTTAAGCCTATTGTAAACTGTTTGAATTAAATGAAGTTTCAAATTAAATAAAATCATTTGTCTTTATAGCAGTGAATGCTTTATATCAAGTTGTTTCAAATGTCCACTATGGTTTTGCCGATATTTTCAGCTGATTCACATACTTTACTTTGCCTGGCAAGAGATTGCTTTGCTCTAAGAGTTGGAATGTCTGTGGTTCTGTCCCATACACCAGTAGCCAGGTCCTTCTCCAGGGCCTGTGTGCCTGGCACTGTTCTTCACAGTAGAAGCTTTATAGAGTCAGTCTGTGCACACACAAGAGCTCGTGACTGGTGAAGGAGACTAACATCCACAGGCTGATTACCACAAGGCCAGTGGAGGTGGTACACTTCAAGCATAGAGAAGGGCTACTACACCTGGCATCTCAGAGGAAGGCAATCTAGCCATGCAAAGATGTGGTGGGGGCAGAATATCAATATCTCATGGTGGCTAGAGTAACAGATTATATTTGTATTTATCCTTCGATATCCATTGAGAGCTGCTTCTAACATCAATTATTAAAAAACAAACCTTTTATACTCGTGTCCAAAATAAATGTATGTGATATTTGCACATAACATATACACATTCTCATGTATGTATAAATCACCTCTATTTTACTTATACCTTGTGCAATGTAGATGCTTTTGAAATTGCTAATATACTAGATTACCTAATGAATTGCCTGTATATGTTATCTTTTGCTATTTTTAAATATTTTCATTTATTCGTTTGAGAGAAGGGAGAGAGTGACAATAAAGAGAGAGAGAAAGAGAGAGAGAGAGAAAGAGGGGTGGGGAAATTAATATGAACATTCAAGGTCCTCTTGCCACTGCAGGAAAACTTCAGATCCATACTCAATTTTTTTTTTATCTGGCTTTATGTAGGTACTAGGTATTCAAAGCCAGGTAATCAGGTTCTGTAAGAAAGTACCTTTAACTACTGAGCCATCTCCCCAGCTTTCTGTTACTATTCTCATCAGTGATTGACTAAAAATACATGACTCATAAATATAGTCAGGTAACTCTATTAGCCTCTGCCATATATAAAGTTGTCAGGCTATACCATGCATGTTATTAGTAAATGAACTTTTAAATATATTGTATGTTACTCACTATTTTGACACTAATAGGGAAAACCTCTGCTTTGCAGGAAGTTATAAGTGGAGATCATATATATGGCATCAACTTTTGGTTGTGGAGGTCAGGGATGGCAACAAAGGAATGAAGAAGTAAAACCAAAAAAATAATTGAAAGCAGTTTGCATAGTAAAAGAAGAAAATTTTCAAAAATAATCAACATTTTTTGACAATGCTGCATGTGGCCAGTGATTAACAGAGCTTTAATTTCAACTGTGACCAATACCTAGAAGGTTTTACTTAAAAAAAAAAAAAAAATGAACAAGAAGGAGGAGGAGGAAAAGATACTTTCCACATTGTGCCCAGCATTACTCATGAGTATTGCATTAGTGTTGAGAAGACAATTCAACACACATTTATGTAGCGAAAGTTGTCACTTCTTAAAATTATGCTATTGCTAATCTTTTAACTAAGATTGAGCTTTAATCATAAGGGGACACATGTGTTTTATTCAAAAGACCTTTGAACGGATAAAAGCTTAAATCTTTCTTTTGATGTTTCTGTCACACTTGGTCTTTTGCTAGGTTGTAAAGCTAAATCCCTGTACATAATACTTAGGGAGAAGACATTTTCAAATGCATTTGAAGAATAGTTAACTCAATTAGAGTATTGTTGGTAACTAATGATACAATAATAGTTACAGTTTTTTGTTTGTTTTTGTTTTTTCAAGGTAGGCTGACCTGGAATTCATTATGTATTCTCAGGGTGGCCTCAGACTCATGGAGAACTTCCTACCTCTGCCTCCTGAAGGCTGGGACTTGTGTTATCATGCCCAGCTCTTTACGTTTTTTCCTTTTTATGTTTAGTTACAGTTTTATATAAATGTTTTCATTCTTCAGGGTAAACAGTAATGCCAAGTCAATGATGCAATACTACTGTCAGTTATTCTTAGTTTTCCCTTTAAAAAACAACTCACAGGAATATAATATTAAAATTATATTGTTGCTGATTGTTAGGTTAGGACAAAATGAAGTCACCAAAGACAGAAGGATGGGGACAGACACAAGGAAGTGGGTCATCCACATTCCTCAAGAAACATTCCAGCCATTATAACCTTCCTTGCCAAACAATGCCCAGGTCTAGGTTTTCTGCTCCCTTATCTCCCATGTGTTCACTTCTTGTCTCACACCCTATAGCTAATGTAAAGAACAAAGGAGTTCCTTCCTTTCCTCACCTTCCCCCAACTGAAGAGCTCAATACAGCCCACTATCTGTCATCTCAAAGTTGGCTGTGCTCAGCTCATGAGAGTTAGTCCTGGCAGCTCATGTTTTGTCCCCCAATAAAAGCTCCCATCTTTGCCTCAGAGTGGTCTCTGTGGTCTTAGTCACTCCTGAACCTTACACTAATTACAAAAGTAGTGCCATAGAAATTTTTCAGAAAATACAATTCACTATGAAATACCTGTATCCATTCTGGCTTTTTTTTTTATTTGATACTTTTATTTATTTATGAGAAATAGAGAGAGAGGAAGACTAGAAAAGCCAGGGCTTGGTTACTTACTATTGCATACCAACTTCAGATGCTTGTACCACATTGTACACCTGGTCTTATATGGGTAGTGGGAATCAAATCAAGACCTATAGGAATTTTAATCCAGTGCCTCTAACAACCAAGCAGTCTCTGAAGCCTCAATTCCTATATTTCCACCTTAATGAAATCCTAACCAAGAGTCTTTAAAAGTATGTAGAGGCTATAAAAAAAAAGAAAAGAAAAAAAAAACATGCAGTGGTCTGCTCATTGAGAACATTTATAAAGAATCACTTGACTTAATATTGGTCTATTTTTTTTATTATAGTAGTATTCCATAACTAGTAATGTAAAGTCTACTTATTTTAAAAGAAATTATATTTATATGTGTGTGTGTGTGTGTGTGTGTCAATTTTTCCTAAATAGTTTGAAGTAATATCTACAATAAAATTTATATATTTTATTTTAAATAGCCCCAAATAATTAGAGCAGAAACATAATATCCTCTTTTTTTAATTATATCAAATTTAAATCTATTTAATTTTATTGACCATCACAAACAATTCCAGATATGAGCAGTGTGCTACAGTCAGCTCCTTGTGGCTGGAACAAACTTCCAGCCAGAAGCAGCTTGTCATAGGAAACCGTTCATGCCAGGCTTCTAGATCCAGGGTAACACCATCAATGATAGAAGAAGCTGGCTCACTTCCACAAATCTAAGAAGAGACATCTTCAAAATCCAAAAAACACCAAACACTCCTCAAAGAGCTCTTTTCATACCTTAGGGTGGGACTCAAGATCTGCCCTCCGTGACACTTTCTCTAGCAGGGCTTCTGGGGTCTAAAGTTATTCAATCCAAAATACCTTAGTCTATGGGAGACATACATTCACATTCAAACCACCATATTGTCCTAATCTTGAACCTGTCTCCAGGTTTGAAGAGTTAAACTGTGAAAACCCATTGTGAAATGGCAAATACAACTATTTATGGCTAGCTATATGCAGACTTATTTCCTGTTGTTAGAAGACCATTTTACTACCTACTGACAGGTAGCATCCTGATAAAGAACTGAAACATTTATGCATTCAGAAAGTTAGCTTACTATTTTCCATTATGAGACTATTTTCTTGCAAACCTTAGGGCATAGAACACAAGTTACTATTTGAAAAGTTGACAATTTTGACTCTATTAAGGTAGAAATAGCTACCTATGAACCTGCAAATGAATAATAAAGTCTCTTCAGACTTAATACTGTAGGGCAGAGAAAAAAGGTTGGCAAAACATATATTTATTACATGATACAAAGAAAGTAGTATGGCAAAACTGATAGCACTGCATAGGATAGGAATTATTCCTCCTTTTTTAAAAAATTGCATAGTATTCAAAGTAATGCATGTAATTTGGAATCTCTCAGATATTATGATTTTAAAAGCTTCAATAGGAAAAAAAATACTAAATATTATTTATAAAGAAAATTATTCCTTCTTGATAATACCTAAATTGGTATAACTCTTTCACTTGGGTTATAATAAGTATTTTTATAAAATATTTTGTTTGAAATATTCTACAAATATGAAATTTATATTATACCAATAATATAATTACAGTTTAATATTGATTTTGAACATTTTGATATAACTGAAATAAATATATTTTATAAATAAGATCCAACAGAACAGTACCTACTATCACATTTTTAAAATTTTATTATTTTTATATTTTTGCTTTTTGAGGTAGGGTCTTATAGTCTAGCCAAGGTTGACCTGGAATTCACTCTGTAGTCCAAGGGTGGCCTTGAACTCAGGGCAATCCTCTTACCACAGCCTCCCAAATGCTGAGATTAAGGGTGTACACCAACAGACCAGCTAACTATCCCATTTTTACCAAGCTTTAAATGTTTTTCTAAGTGTGTTACATTTATAATTTTATCTATCTTGTACTAGTGAAGAAACACAGGACTCACAGAGGTTAAGGGACATGACTGGACCCTCCTTTCTGATGTCAGGATACAAACTGTTCTAGTGGGATGCTGAAAATAGATGCTGAGTCTGATAAGAATCATTAAAAATTTAAGAGTTTGATTTTTTTGTGTTATCAAAAGGAGGCACACTTAAATGTTTAATCATGTTGAACAAACAATTTAAATGTTACTTTCAGGGCTGGAGAGATGGCTTAGCGGTTAAGTGCTTGCCTGTGAAGCCTAAGGACCCCGGTTCGAGGCTCGGTTCCCCAGGTCCCACGTTAGCCAGATGCACAAGGGGGCGCACGTGTCTGGAGTTTGTTTACAGAGGCTGGAAGCCCTGGCGCGCCCCTTCTCTCTCTCTCCCTCTACCTGTCTTTCTCTCTGTCTCTGTCGCTCTCAAATAAATAAATAAATATATAATAAAAAAAAATAAAAATAAAAAAATAAATAAATGTTACTTTCATAAAGGTATAAAGAATGCAAACCTTTGTGAAATTTCATGATATTTAAAAAATATTTTATTTGCAAGGAGAGAGAGAGAATATGAATGTGCATGCCAGGGCCTCTTGCCATTGCAAAGGACTCTAAACACGGGTGTCACTTTGTGCATCTAGCTTTGCATGGGTACTGGGGAATTGAACCCTGGCTGGCAGTCTTTGCAAGCAAACACTTTTAACTGTTTAATCATCTCCCAAACCTATATTTTACTATACTAGTAAACATGCTTCACTTTTCAGAGCATTTATGATGATCATACTCACGTGTTCAACATAATGTATTTTATGTGCTATCATGTGCCACTTTTGTAATTCAAGTTTCAATAACAGCTCGTTCAATAGTATACCAGTGTGGAAGGATGGATTTTTAAGTTTGTCAGCCTTGTATTCAAACCCTACATTGCTAAATGTTAGTTGTATGGTTTCAAAAGGCCTCCTAAGTTGTTGTTTTTTTTTTTTTTTCCTCCACTCAAACAATTATCATTTGTATAAATTAAATACAACTCAGTGAACTGAGAAAACTAAACAGTATCTGTAAAGCACTAAACTGTGTAATAAATAGATAGAAATGTTGGATTTTAATATAAACTTGCATGTAACATGTGTACATTATACTTATTACTAAAACATGGTAAGGATAGCACAGAGGTAAATAAATGACAATGATATCTTCAAATTATTTTTTTAATATTTTATTTATTTATAAGTGAAAGAAAAAAAGAGGCAAGCAAGAGGGAGAGAATGGGCGTGCTAGGTCCTCTAGCCACTACAAATGAAATCCAGACACATAAACCACCTTGTGCATCCAGCTTTACATGAGCACTGGGAAATTAAACCTGGGTCATTAGGCTTAGCAGGCACGTGCTTTAACTGCTATTTCTCCAGCCCAGAAATGGTACTTTTAAATAACATATTTACACATGGCATTAAATTATTTAATTCATACATGTTATTTTATTTTCACATTAAAGAAATCCCTATACAACTAGTTTTTTTAAAAATAAAAGATGGACAATTAAAGATATATAGCAGTAAAGTTATAACCAAATTTTATTGGGAATAATATTATACCTCATGATGTGTCATTTCCAGGTTAATAATTTAGAAAAATAATCTTAATAAGTTTGTGAATTTCAGTGAGGTTACATAACAATGTTTAATTACTGTTTGATGTCGTGTTTTGTTTACTGTTTTCTCAGTTGTTGTTGAGGCAAGCTCTCATGTAGCCAAGGCTGACCTTGAACTCCTGATCCTCCTGATGTCACTTCTCTACTGCCAGGATCACAGGTGGAGTCTTTGAACAAAGCATTCTGCATGCCATGGAACAATTAAAATAAATTATATCACTAATATTGCAGTTATCAGGTAATTTTGCAAGAATATGATACAGTCAGCCTCACTGAGTAAACAAAATTAATGTCATTGAATGAAAAATTTATGTCAATTCGATCTGTCTATTCACTTTAGCATATTTAATCAATAATTTGACAGATGTCAGAAAACACCCATCATTAAGAGTCTAGACTGCTAGATGCCAAAATTGAAACTCAAAATTTTCTCATCTACTGGTACAAAATTATGTTCTAACATGAATAAAATTAAAAAGCTGAAAGTACATTCAAATATTTAATCTGCCATTTCAGCCAAGATAAATTTGGCCTGATTTGAATCTGTGTATTTTGATTTCACTGAAATCTGACATAGTTTCATTCTATGGTTTTAAAAGTAGATGCATCATGGGCTTTATTAATATAATTATGAATATTCAAGACATGTCATTTTCAGAAATTAGTGAATCATATGATGAAGATTAGAAGAGACATAGGGTGAATGTGAACTTTCAAAAGTTGACATGTTTTGGAGATATTTGACTAGAAACAAAGATTTCTTCAGAATATTTTAATTTTATTTATTTGTTAATTTGTAAGGGGAGAGATAGAGAGAGGAAGAGAGAGAGAGAGAGAAGAGAGAATGAATTACAGGGAGAAGATTGGTTTATCAGGTCCATTTACCACTGCAAATGAACTCCAGATTTATGTGCCACTGTGCATCTGGGCATGTGGCTTCACATGGGTACTAGGGAATCAAACTCCATCTATTAGGCTTTGAAAGCAAGTGCCTTTACCTGTGGAGCCACCTGTACAAATCCAGGAATAATTTAATTTTTACCTTAAAGCTATCAATTATTACCATGAAATTAAGGCAAAGAAATATTTTAAAGTTTATACCAGCACAAAGGGGAAGGAGACCAACGCAGAGAAAAATCAACTCCTACCAAATCAGAGAGCCAGAGCCTCAGAGGCCCCCAAAACCTCAGCACTGAAGCAGACCAAAAATGAACCCAACATGGCTCAGGGAAATTTTGCAGAAGAAGGGGCGGAAAGAATGTCAGAGTCACATGTTGGGTCATGATTTGCAGAGACATTTAGCATACCAATAACTGGGGACTAACTCCACAATGCACGACCCATTTACATCAGCAAGGAGGGTCTAATGGGAGGGGGTAGATCATAGATGAGCCTAAACAATGGTACCAAACTGCCTGTATTTGATGAAAAAAAAACTAATAAATAAAATTTAAAAATAAATAAATAAATAATTATGCTAACTCGGAAAAAAATAAAAAAAATAATTTTATCACTAAATAATAAAAATTGTGGTACTAATGACAGAAGCATAGACTTAAAGATTTGTTTAGTGGTATTTGAATGGGGAAGTTATACATTCCTCTGTAAGTTATAGAATTTAATTTGACCTTCACATACTCCTCAGAATGTAAATGTCATCTCAGGATACTGCACTAATTTGTGTCTTGCATACAAGTAAAATATTGGCCTAAATATGTAAGCATGCCATGTATACCTTTATAGAAAATAATACTACATTATCAGTTAAAAGATGCAGAAAAATACTTCATAAGAGAAGTATTCTTGACAAAATGGAAAAAGGATAGTATACAATTAGTATAATGACTTACAAATGGTTATTATGTTCAACATCATTAAGGAACAGAGTTTTAAAAGCACTGCTCAGAAATATCCACTGTTATTAACAAGCAGAGTAAATCAGAGGCGGGACAGAAGGTAACAAAGACACATGTTTCTACTTCAAAAGTGAAATAAAGGACATCAATACTATTATTCCTGCAGTGTTATTCAACCTAGAGCCCTTGGGTCATCATCAAGTTATAGATTTCTGAGAACTGATTTCTGGCCCACTTTTCAGAGGTTTCCCCTTAAATTCATCTTTGGACCTGGGATCCACCCTCACAGTATCATGAGGTTTAGTAATGTTTTTTCTTAACTAAATTCTCAAAAACCACAAATTGTGGATTATTTACATCCTAAACTATATGTAACTTCTAGTAGTTTGAAAACTTTACAAACCTATGTTTTGTTTGACTAGGGAGAAAACAATAACCTAAAAGAAGTGCATATGAAATTGCCCAAAACCTGAAGTATTTCTTGCTAGAGTCTGTATAGGTTGCCAATGTGAATGTCATGTCTCAAAAGTTGGAAACACCTCCCTTTTCTTGTGAGTGCTTAAATGATGGAAGCATTATGTAGAGGACATATGATTACTTACAAGTACAAACAAAGCCACTGACACATCAGAAATTTGCTTGTGAAATTTGTGCAAGAATTTATTTATTTTTCTTTCCTAGAATAAAGTAATGTTGGACTGGAGAGATGGCTTAATGGTTAAGGCAATTGCCTGTGAAGTCTATGGACTCACGTTCAGTTCTCCAGGTCTCACATAAGCCAGACACATGGTAACAAAAGTGTGTAAGGTCCTACAGGCACACAAGGGAGTACAAATATTTGGAGTTTGATTGCAGTGGCTGCAAGACCTGATACACCAATTTTCTTTCTCTATTTCTCTCACTCTTGCTATTAAAAAAGAAAAGGCTGTCTGTTGGGCTTGCCTCAAAAAAAAAAAAAAAAAAAAAAAAAAAGAAATGTCATTAATAAGTTCTTCAAATTTTCTTCTGTAACATAGAGAATTTTTCTGGACATACTCAAAAGATAAAGATGGTATAAAAAATTTAAAAGACTCTTGCTTTGAAGGGCACATTTTTTTATATGTGTGTCAAAACATAATACTGATTGCTAAAATAGTGTGGCTTTTATTTATTCCATATAAATTAATAAGTCAGATTAAAATGACTGATCAGGCAGAATCTCATATATTTATGCCAAGCTTATTTAAATCACTTTTTGCACATTCATTGGGAAAATCATTTTGTGATTACATTGATTGTTATGTTCCACTGAACAGAGGAACATGATTGGTTTCAGAAAGAAAATATTTAAAATGGACTGAAGGAAAAACAAACCAGGGAAGTATGTTCTACTTCTCTGATCTAAATTATATCCAGGTGGCATTAAGAAGTCACTAATCTTCAAAGGATGACTAATGTTTTTAGACACATCTGCGGGACAAAAAGCCTTGTATAGGGCTGGAGGGATGACTCAGCGGTAGAGGTGCTTGAAGAATAAGGACCCAGGTTTGACTCCCTGTGCACACATAAAGCCAGAAGCACAAAGGGAACATGCATGTGGAGTGCGCAGTAGCTAGAGGCCCTGGTGCACCCATTTTCTTCCTCCCTCCCTCCCTCCCCCCTCTCTTTCTCTCTCTCTCTCTCTCTCTCTCTCTCTCTCTCTCTCTCTCTCTCTATATATATATATATATATATATATATATATATATATATATATGTATGTATGTATATATATATATGTGTGTGTGTGTGTGTGTGTGTGTATACACATATATATACATATAAATATGTACATGCATATATTCTGTCTCTTTCATATAAATAAAATAAATAAATTCAAAAAACACTCACATAATATTTCAGTATGAGCAAAGTCCTCAAAACACAATTATACATTATTATTTTTCCATCTTAACTTAGATCCATAATTGGAAATCTATAGTTGGAGGTAAAAGGGACTGATACACTTGTCCATATGGTTCTCCACAAAGAAACATTTTTGTTCTGAAATTTTGTATTTAAATGATTGGGGCCAGGGTGCTCCTCTGGTTTGCATGATTTGGACAATTGTCTCAGTTTTTCATTTCTTCTTGCTGGTATAAATTGCCCAAAACAAGTGTACAGTCTCCCATACTCACTCAGTATGAGGAACATATGTACATATTCTTTTTTAATTTTTTGTTTATTTTTATTTATTTATTTATTTAAGAACGACAGACAGAGGAAGAGGCAGAGAGAGAGAGAAGAGAGAGAATGGGCTTGCCAGGGTCTCTAGCCACTGCAAAAGAACTCCACATGTGGTATGCCCCCTTGTGCATCTGGCTAATGTGGGTCCTGGGGAATCGAGCTTCAAACCGGGATCCTTAGGCTTCACAGGCAAGCACTTAACCACTAAGCCATCTCTCCAGCCCCTATATGTACATATTCTTGTAGCATAGAAAGTTTGTAAATGTTTAAGGGAAAATAAAATCACAAAGTACTGAAGGCATCATTTACATATTTTCAATACCTCTTTAACTGAAAATAAATTACCATATGTGGGCTCACACATGTTCACTAAATTGCATTTTAGTGCAGCTATTTATCACTGAACTATTTCTGAAAATTAAACAATTCTTAAAATTGTGATCATCACAAAGGATCAGGACTGAAACAAAAATCTTCTAAATTGTTTATTTAAGTAATTATTTGGTGTTCTTCAGTTTCTGCAGTAAAATATTCACAACTTTAATATATGAGAAAATACCTGGCTGCCTCAGCCACTCTTCACGTTCATGATTTAACTGTTTTGATTATAACGCTATTATAGCTATGTGCTAAATAGAAAGCAGAAGGAAACAATATTTCCCAAAGCAGATTGCTGCACTCGTTTATTCTGCCTTTATAAAGCACAAGTTCTGATCTATACCACAGGCTGCAAGGCAATCAGTACTGATGAATGACTGGAGATGTTTCTTTATTCCTGTCCTCAAGCAGCAGAACGTTCCCATCATCTCTTCACACATCCTCATCCACAGTGGTGGCATCTCCACACTGGGCTACTTTCAGTCTTCCATACTACTCTGTGTCTCTCCCTGTTTGTCATATGAAAGAAAAATGAAAAATAACAAAGTCTGGAGAAAACCTTGTTAGCATATGTAAACCGCCATCTTTCATTCTTCTTTTAACTGTTCCCACTTGCTTGGTACATACTACTTCAGAACTGAGCGGTGGAGGAATATTCACTTCTTAGTTCGAAGAGCTCTAAAAGAAAAAGCTTTATATGTTGAAAAAATAAACTGCATTGCCTTTGGGCTCCTTGTTGATCTTCATGACTACAGCACAGTAATTCAATTACAAGAAGAATGGGATGGCATCTAGCCCTTCTGTGACTGTTCTGCAAACTGGCAGTTTAAGAATGCATCAGACATGCATATCACTGGAACTGTGGGACCTTCTCCATTTCCTTTGGTGGGCATTATCTATCTCTATAGAGCAGAAGAGCAAGCTGAAAAACAGAAAAAGTGTGAAACAGCTCCCAAACTCCTATTTTTGGCAGGAAGTCAGTATACTTTGGAAGAGAAAAGTCTCCAAGGTAACATGACAAGACACCAAAAAGTAACTTCATAGAACAAAAATTTGGAGGAGCCATGGAAATGACCTGGGCACTAATTTCCAGAAAAAGCCATATATAATATTTTATTCTGACACAGATCTTTTGTGAGTACTGTGGTGAACCAGTTCTCTGGTGCTCATATATCATCTTCTAACCAGAAAAGTATCTTAGCCCTTACCTTTCCCATCAGTACTCCACATGAATTTGGACATATTGGCTGGCTATGTGGTCCCAAATACTGCTGAAGGGAGCTTAAATTTTTGTTACAAAAAAAGTAACTCATCCTTTCCCTAACCTTTCTTGTTCTGTGTACATATCCATATATACTTTGAAAACTACATATGTGAAATAAAAATCATTTAAAATGTATGGAGTCACCTGTGCTTGAGAAAAATGCAGCATGAGATTATAATGGCAGTGTATTTTCTTTTTTTAATTTTTATTAGCATTTTTCATGATTATACAAAAATATCCCATGGTAATTCCCTCCCTCCCCCCCCCACAATATTTTCTGAAATGTATCATTTATTACATGCTTGAAAAATGGTTGGTGGTCTGGGTCACTTTAAGTTCGTTTTTGTCATTACAAACTTCAGATAAATATTTAGGAAAAATCAAATTCACAGAAAAATAAAGAGTTATAAAAATGAGTACATATCTATACTGTCAACTCTCCTCACATCTTCTGGGTATCATGTGTGAAAGGATGTGTCAAGGTCACCACATCACCATGCAATCACCTAGGCCTGTCTTGGAACACACCATGTATCAACTTTATCTTCTCTGCCACAAAAGAAAAAAAATCAAAATTTTATCTTTTGATTCTAAAGACAAAAATTCTTAACTACCTCAAAAATCAGCAGAATAGAAAAGGGGGAGGACCTACTAGATGGTGCATATCAGTTGTCTACATTTTGTGATATCTCTTTGTTTATTAGCCTTATTACTGGTTTGGGTGTATGAATGCATATGCTAACACTGAGCAACATTGATTCAAGTGCTATTTAGTAGAGTTGAAATACTATAAATGAACAGATTAAAATATATAAATCAGGCTGGATAGATGGCTTAGCGGTTAAGGTGCTTGCCTGCAAAACCAAAGGACCCAGATTTGATTCCCCAGCTCTCACATAAGCCAGATGCAAGGTGGCACATGCATCTGGGTCAGTTTGAAACAGCCCTGGAGGCCCTGGCGTACCCATTTTCTTTCTTTCTCTTTCTTTCTCTTTGCCTCTTTATGTCTCCCAAATAAATTGAAAAAATTTAAAAATATGAAAATTGTAATATGTCATATAGACTATAATTCTCAAATATTAGTATTCGAAATTTTCCTTATTTTAGTGACATAATTCTGCTACTTTAATTTTTTTTTATTTACTTTTCTGAGGTAGGGTCTTGCTGTAGCCCAGGTTGACCTGGAATTCTATGTGGTGTCAGGGTGGCTAGGATCTCGTGGTGATCTTCCAACCTCTGCCTCCTGAGTGCTGGGACTACATGCATGTACCAGCACACACAGGTACTATAATTCTTTTTACATATTATGGAGTAATAATTAATAAACATTATAGCACTTTAAAATTATAGAAGCATTAATGGCATACATCTGTAATATTTTGTATTTATTTTATTTGAGAGAGAGAGGGAGGGGGAGAGAGTGGGAGGGAGAGAGAGAGAGAGAGAAATTAAAGGTCTTCAGCTGCTACAAAAGAATTCTAGATTTATGTACCCCCTTGTACAGCTGGCTTACATAAGTCTTGGGGAATCGAATATGGGTCCTTTGGCTTTTCAGACAAGTACCTTAAACACTAAGCCATTTTTCCAGGCCCATCTGTAGGTCTTGAATTTAAATTCCGGCTTTCCCAAACTGACAACTTGTATTAACTCATGCAAGTTATTTGGCTACACTGTTTTGCTCGTCAGGTTTTGATTTTTAGTTTTAAAATCTTACACATATTTATTTACTTTTATGTGTGTGCTTGTATGCACCAGGGGCTCTTGTAGCTGTGGAAGAATGTCTGTCTAGCTTTATATGGATGGCTGAGTAATTGAACTCAGGCTGGCAGGATTTTCAAGCAAGAACCTTTACCCACTACGCCATCTGCCCAGCCCCTGAAATCACTTTTTTTTAAAGTTGGATTTCATAAAATAGTAAAATTAAACAGTTATTTAATATTTTTAAATGGTCAGAACAATATCTGGCATATGGTAAACATCTTATACATGTTGTCAAAATAAAATGTAGGCATGTTTCAGATGATGATTTTCTTAGAAGCCCTGACAGAAGTGAGTGCATGCTGATTTACCCAGACGGTAAGTAGCAGAGAAAACCAAGACCAAAGCACAAGAAACAGAACTGTTTTTACAATGATTTAACATATAACTTACATCAGTTCAAAATCATGGTGCAGCCAAAACAGTTACAAATGAGGAGGTTTGTGTTACTTATGCAGATAAGCTTTTAACAAGTTTGCAATAGGGCTGAAAGATCTACAAACCATGGACTTAATCACATTTAGACTTCATAAACATGAAAAACGTGTAAACAATGTAATTTCCAAAAGAGTGAAGAAAATAATAATGGAGGAGACTTGAAGCTCAGCAACTTTTTTTTTTTTTTTGGAAGCAGAAATATATCATAACACTTTGAGAAAAGTCAACATCTCAAAATTCGTTTTCTATTTGTTTAGCTTAGACCTTTGGCCTCAGAGCTGCAGCCCATTTGGAATAGAAACTCTCAGTTTCTAGAGGTGCATTACCTCTGGCAGATTTATATGCATCATAAAAGCTTTATATCTCTCATAAATGCAGACGTTCAATCCTACAGGTACTGCTGATATGGAAGTTTTATTTTCTCTTTGGAGCTGATGAAAATGGCACATCCTTGTGGAGAGATGCTGGCATGAATGGCAGAGTAATGGTATCAGAGTGGAAGAGAGTAATCCTGATGAAAAAGGGCTGAGAAACTGCGAAGTCAAAGCCTGCAGGAAGAAAGAGTTGCTAACTGGGAGCTGCAGGGGAGGAAGGCTCACAGCGAGAACTCCCAGCAAAGTCAGGAGCTGGAGCTGCTGAGCCAGGAAATGGAATTGCAGTCCAAGTGGAAAAGGAAACAGGTTAACACACGCTCTGTGTGTTTAGATCTCCTTATGGTAATACGGATCAATCCTTAGGACAGTCTTTCACATATCAAGCAAGAGTGATTCATAATATCAAACTCTGGTGGGTATTTTTAACATATAGATCACACTACAGATTTTTCTTTTAGAAAGATAAATAGAATATTAAACATTAGTGTTTGTTATCTATGTGGTGAAATACAGACAGCATTTATAATATTTCTCTATGTGGGAATGTAGGATTAGAAGGAGCGATAGGTAGAAAGTGGTGGGTCATGTATATAGGCCCAGAAACCAGGACAGAGAGGAGACAAAAGATTTGCCAAGAGTTTAAGGCCAGTTCGTGTTCCCACAATGAGCTTCCACCAGACTGCTCTATCTTGTGAGAACCAATCTCAAAAAGAAAAGTGTAGGGAACCACAGAAGAGACTGGGGAAGGACTTATTTATTATCTAAAGAAAATAAATCCTGTTCCAGATTTTGGTAGTGAGACAAGGCAGTGTTGGGAGATATGTGGGATGTGAAATGCCACTTACACTGTTTTATTCATGCCAGAGGTTTCTAAAGGTTTTATATGTTTGCCTTCTATCAGGCCTCATAAGATATCCATAAGGTATGGGTACTTTTATCATCTCTGTCTTACAGAAAAGGGATCTGTAAGGGGTTAAGTAAAACCCTCTTTTTGCATTGGACTCAGAGCGTCTGTACTTTCATCATATACATCAGTTAATTGCTTGTCCAGGAAAGTTGGCACCAGGTTCAGTAGGGCTAAAGACCAGTTCAGGTGTAGTAATTGATCCATGCCATCCCTACCACTTAATGGATCTTTGGATGAAGCCTCTAGTCACTAATTCAAACTTATCTTCTGGGGTAGCAGCATTGTTGGTTGTGAACTTACAAAGATTAGCACCACAGTCGATATTTTAAAGTCATTCTATACATGACGGATGAAGTAGTGTGAGTAAACAATGGTTACCAAATTTCTTTTAAGAAACCATGTAATCATTTTCATGGTGATGATATTTACTTCATATGGTAAATAATTTTTTGAAGTTTCTATATAAACATTAAATTCCATAAACACATACTTGGATAAAGATTTTTTTTAAATTATGTATATGTGTTGTGAGAGAAAGAGAGAAAGAGAAAGAGAGAGGAAAGAAATTGAGGTTGAGGCTGGGCATCCTCCTCTAACATTGCTATTTACTGAAGCAAGGTCTCTCCCTTGAGCCCATCACTCACTGATTGGACTAGTCTACCGAGCCAGCTTTCTCGGTCAACCCATGTCTCTGCCTCCTGAATGCTGTGATCACAGATAGGCTGCTATGCCTCCAACATTTATGTGGGTGCTAAGGACCTGAGCTCATGCTTGCATAGCAAGGTCTTCATCCACTAGGACATCTCCCCAGGTTGCACAATGTGTTGTTTTGATAAGTTTATTTATTTTTATTTTTATTTTTGGCAAGAGTGAAAGCAAGATGAGAAAGAGAGGAGAGAGAATTGATACACCAGGGCCTATCACTGCAATAGAATTCCAGATGTTTGTGTCACCTCGTGGGCATGTACCACCTTGTGCTTGCCTCACCTTTGTAAGTCTGGCCTACATGAAATCTAACCTGCATACTTAGGCTTCTAAGGCAAGCACCTTAACTGATAAGCCATTTCTCTAGGTCCACAATGAGCTTTAACTGTATCTCAATTTGTGTCAATAAATTAGGTTAGGTTGGAGAGGAGAGGAGAGGAGAGGAGAGGAGGGGAGGGGAGGGGAGGGGAGGGGAGGGGAGGGGAGGGGAGGGAAAGGGAAAGGGAAAGGGAAAGGGAAAGGGAAAGGGAAAGGGAAAGGGAAAGGGAAAGGGAAAGGGAAAGGGAAAGGGAAAGGGAAAGGGAAAGGGAAAGGGAAAGGGAAAGGGAAAGGGAAAGGGAAAGGGAAAGGGAAAGGGAAAGGGAAAGGGAAAGGGAAAGGGAAAGGGAAAGGGAAAGGGAAAGGGAAAGGGAAAGGGAAAGAAAGGAAAGGAAAGGAAATTTACCAAGGTGGATTTAACTTTTGCAAATTTTTCTGGGAGATTCACTGCATGAATCATGTTAGGTACTGCTTGTGCTTGCTGAGACTGGTCAATGGGAAACATTAGTGAAAATAGGAAGAAAGGAGAGACAGGTGAGGGAATTGCTAGCTGTCTCTCCCTCAAGCAAAATTTAGAACTCAAGCCAGATAGCACTTCCCACTCTACTCCCTTAGTGCTTGCAATTTTCTTCCACTTTCTCTTTAAGGTAGAGGAAGGATCAGATCTACTCTTCTTAGCAACACTGAACTCCACTACTACTCTGGTCTTACCAGAGCTTTAACATATTTATTTAAAGAAAAATCTGTGACATTATGAAATACATATTTGGTGACTGTGACTACTTTCAGTCACACATGCCTAAATCCTGATAATGATGAGTGTCTTTTATGTGGTAAAATGTGGCTATAAGATCTCGGGTAACTTCAGGATTGGAGGTGGTCAAAAGAAAAGAAAAGGCAGGAAGAGAAATGTGGGTTATTCCACCCTGTCCTCCAACCCACAAGGCTGTGCTCATCACTAGTGGACATTGATTTAATTAACCTTGCCTATATCATAGTGCCTCTATAGAATATAAAATCAATGAAAAGGACAGGATATTGAGAGCTTTGCTAAGTTAACACATGGAGTGTCCCAGAGAGGGACTGGGCTCTGGAAACCCCTGCATCCTTTGTCCTCACCCTTTCTTCCAACAATTTGCTCATCTCTAGCCTTTGTTATATCCTGGGAAACAATTGGATTTAAAAAAAAAAAAAAGTATTTCCTCAAGCTTGTGAGGAGCATTATAACTATTTAATTGAGCACTAACAGAAGATGATAGGAAACCAAGGCCATTCAGAGCTATAGGTTAGGACCTTGAACATGCCATTAGTATTAAAAAAAAAAAAAATGGTGAGCCTGGACTATTAGTGAGAGTTTGACACTAGGTCCAGTTAATGCCAGAATTGAATTATAGAACACAGACTTAATATCCCCAAGATTCTGGTGTTAGAAGTCATGTTTTATACTAGTAACAAATCTTTAAAAACACTTCTTAAATTGTACAATTTGATTACCTTAATACAGCCTGTTTGTTCACAACTCTGATCTCTTTACTTTGCAAATTTCACTTTTCCCAGTCAGAAAATTACTGGCCAGAACCATGAGTTCAGTTAAAATTCAGACTTACATGACTCTAAGCAACAAACAGGAAGCAGTTTGAGAAAATTTTGACAAAAGAATCTTCAAAGCTTTAGAATACCATCAGATCAACAAAGACATAAGACATTAAATACAAGAGTTCTATGTAGAAAAGAAGCAGACAGTAAAAGATAAAGGCAGGTTGAGAACAGCACAAATAAATTCTTGCTGTTGCCTTAATGGAAAGTGGGATAGTGAAAGTGAACTTTGAAAGGCATCAGGAGATGTGATGATCGCAGGGAAAGGGGTATGGTGATCAAAACATAAACCTGAGTGGGTGGAAATTTTAACTTGATTTTCCCAAAGCCTGATCAAAATCACACAATAACTTTGATTTTAAAGAAAGCACTATGTATACACACATCTGCATACATTTCCTTTGCAATCATGCATCTATTGTATATGGATTTCTAGGGAACATTGCTGCTTAGGTACCTGTTCTTAGTGAACACCAGTATTCTGTCACTAATATGTAAAACTCAAATTCCTTGAATGGCAGCAAAAATTTAAATTTACAATGGCATTCTTTACTGAACATAGGTTTTCTTTGATATTTTTTGTTTGTTGACTAGTTTTAAACTTCAATAGAGGTAAAACATTTCACAGTAATATAAAAACATTGAAAGTCATTTTCATCCATGAAAATGTTCTGCATGAACTTTCACAAAATTCATGACTTAATTTTCTTAAATTTGATCAATTTTTCCATAATAACAAGAAAATTGAATTAGGCAGCTTGGTTTGTCTGTGTTAGTCTGATATGAAAACTACATACCCAGGTAATGGAGCAGATAGACTGGCAGCAAAATTGTATTTTGAAAAAGAGATAAAATTAACACAAGTGCTATACATGGAGAGGAATGAATTCTGAAATCATATTCTTTGATCCAGAATACTATGCATTTCTCTCTGACTGATTTATATTTAAAATATATGAACTGTAATATCTACCTCATTGTACATGAGAATTGTAAGAAATTTTAGGAAGAGCATGATGTATATAATTCATAATTCATGTAGTATGATTAAATATTTCAATGTATAAGAGTTTCAATAAATAGTTTTTTCATAGCATTATTTATTATAAATTCTCACTATATAATCAAAATGTAACAAACAAAGCCTATTCAAATAACTATTGTAAATTAATTCAATAATGTTATGATGATCATTGTGAGCCATATCTGTTTTAAAGAGGAGCTCAGATATTCCAATCCCCCCCCACCACATCCCTGTGGGTATCTCAAAGAAACTGATGCCATTAGTTGGCATACACAATTAAATTTATCTACTGCATTCATGACAAGTGATACTAACAATACCTGACTTTGATCAGAAGGACCTAAAAGCACTAAAATCAAACAAGTTAGGGGGAAAAGAGATGACATTTGCCCATTTTATGATACTTGTGAAAAATGCTGGCTTGTGGGAAGGAAGGGCATCAAAGAGCTGCAAACTTAACAAATTTTTGTTGTGGTCATAGGGAATCAGCGACCTATATGAAAAAACCCTGCAAGTTTCCAAAAAAAAAAAATCATTTTGATCAGATAATCTTTACAAGTCTTCCACCAGAGATAATTACAAAAAAAATAAAAATAGCCTTTTAGGGCCAGGAGGCTTTGTAAGCAAATGCTTTTTTTTTTTTTTTTTTTTTTTTTTGAGTAGTTTTCTATTCAGCAAAACAGGCAGTTTGGTACCATTATTAGGCTAATCATGACCTACCCCCTCCCCAGCGGCCCTTCCTTGTTGAGGTATATGGGTCATGCATTGTGGAGTTAGCCCACAGTTATTGGTACGAGAAATGCCTCTGTATATCATGACCCAACATGTGGCTCTGACATACTTTCCGTCCCCTCTTCCGCAAAATTTCCCTGAGCCATGTTGGGTTCATTTTTGGTCTGCTTCAGTGATGATGTGTTGGGGGCCTCTGAGGTTCTGGCTCTCTGATTTGGTAGGAGTTGATTTTTCTCTGTGTTGGTCTCCTTCCCCCTTGTGCTGGTATCTGGTTCATCAGGAAAACATCACCTTTGCTTGTTTTGCCAATTTTCCTTAGTTTCAGTTGGGGCCTTTTTGAGGTATGATGGGGTGGCTCTCTCCTTAGGATCTGCATCTATCTTTCTTTCCCAGGTATTTTGCAAGGCAGCTAGGCTGTCACCATCTTGGCCAGAAGTCAGCAAATGCTTTTGACAACTGAGCCATTTCTCTTTCTAGCCCCTAACAAATATATTTATATTTATATATATATATTTCACTTTATGTACTATTTTGCCTGTGCAAACTTAAATAAAGTTTAAATAAATGTTTCCTATTGATCATTAAAGCAAGTTTCATTTTGAAGTTGGTAACTAATATCTAGCAAGTGGGAAAAAAAAAGCACTTATAAAATTAGCTAAGACATTGTTTAGTAGGAAGAGGGAAAGCAGTCGATATAGTTGGAGAAATATATACTACATTATTTGATACATAATTTGGATTTAGAAATTGAAATTATAACTTATAAAAAATAAAATGTTGAAGAACTGCAATGTTCAAATGCAGTGAATATACTTCATATCCTCTGTTTTGTGTAATTGTCATATCTATAAAATCATTATTTTAATCAAAATACTTTATAGGCATTCATTTTTTATTTAAGTTGTAAGTAATCTGAATGAGAGTGAATAACTTTGAATATACTAATCAAAATCATCTATTTAGTCCATTATCATTTCAAGTATTTTTGTATACTTCCAGATGTGTTGAGATAATAAGATCAAAAATTGTATAAAATAATAAACTTTAATTGTATAATTAAAAACATTATGATTTGGGGACTGGAGAAATTGCTTAGTGGTTAAGGCCCAAGACCCATATAAGCCAGATGCACAAGGTGGCACATGCATCTGGAGTTGCTTTGTGTGGTTGGAGGCCCTGGTCTGCCCATTTTCTCTCTCTCTCTACCTACCTTCTCTCTCTCTTTCATTTAAATAAATAAAACTTTAAAAAAAAACCTATATTTTAATCCTTTGTAAAAGATGGACTGCAATGAGTAATTTTGATTTCAAATGAGTCACTGAGTTACATATATTTTTCATTGTAAGAGAGAAGATATTTAGGAAATATGAGTGAATAGTGATTTACTGTGGTATTAGGTGTATTAGCTTGGCAACAATTGATTAAACCATGTCATGAATGGTTAAAGACATTAGCCCAGCATGTGTTTTAAATTTTAATATGCTTTCTCCCATGGGTTTGGAATTGATGTGCTTTGTTAAGTAAAATTAATATCCTAAGAAGGCAGTTACTTTGGAAAAAATTAAGATTAGCTTTGATGAGCATAGATGTAAATATCCTTCATCCTATCATCAACCTACTTCATATCAAACATCTCAGATCATGTTTGAAAAAATGAAAAAAAGTAAGGTCATGGTAGAAATATCAATCAGAGTAATAGGCGTGTTTTAGGATAGAAGATAGCTCTACATGATCATCTGATTTAAGTAAGTGACATAAACTATAAATAATATATTAAATTATGATCCCGTGAAGAAATAATTATATAATAGCTATTTATTCTATCTTACAACATAACATACAGTTTTCAATTATACTAAGAAATAACAAATATTTAACATTTAAGATATGAAATTTCCCTGCAGCTCAAAAATTACCCTCCATGGATTTTTTTTCATATATTTTCTTAATTCTATAATGATTCCCAGTCTAAGAACACATTACCTAATTTTCACTTTGATTTTTGGGGGAGATGAAATTGACATCCCTATGAACCAACAAAGGATGAGCAAGGTAGCTTACTGAGAGGACTGAAATGACAGCAGATGAGTTAATTTAGCCCATTGGACCTTGTGCTGAGGAACACTTTAGTTATTACCAAAGTAGAGTAAAATAATCTTACATTGTCTATTGTTTCTATAATTTCATTAGCTCATTTGTAATTTGTATTAATTCACATGTCTCTCATTCTCTATTTGACAACAACTAATATACAAGTTGTGACATGCCCACAGGAGGCAGGAAGAATGAAATAAGTATATATGTTAAATTAATAAGTATAAATGAAAATGGATTATGAATCCAGAGCAGTATAAAAGTGAATTTGTAGAACATGTTTTATAAGACAAATATTATAATTTCTGTTTAAAAATAAAGTTTTAGTAATTATAACATATTAAACATATCTGGGTAGAGAGATGGCTCAGTGGATAAAAGTGCTTGCTTGCAAGCCTGAAATTCTAGTTCCAATTCTCCAAAGCTCACATAAAGCCAAAAAGTGCAAAAAGTGACACATGTATCTGGAGTTCTTTTGAAGAGGTCCAATGCCCTTGTGTGCCCATTTTCTCAGTCTCTCTGTCTATGTCTCTCTATGACAAAAACAAATATTAAAATTAAATTAAATTTAAAATATCATGACATCTTAGTTTTTATGAAAAAAATTGATAAAATTAATTATATCAAAAGACCATGGACTCTTAAGAATGTTTTCAAAATAAACTAGAGGACAAAATTTTCCAAAGAAATATAAGCATGCATTTCTGGTTGAATTTAACAACTGAAATGTATGAAATGATGGCAAAATTATTAATTCTTTACTACCATCATTGTAAATTATCTATTAACTCTTAAAATGTCTTTGGTTTTATTTATTTGCAAGCAGAGCATTAGAAAGACTGAGAGACTAAAAGAGAAAGAGGGAGCAAGAGGAAGAATGAATGGGTGCACCAGAGCCTCTTACCACTGCAAATGGAATCCAGATGCGTGCCACCACTTGGTGCATCTGGCTTTACATGGGTGCAGAGGAATCAAACCTGGGCCATCAGACTTTGCAAACAAGTTTACCTACACTTGCTGAGCCATCTCCTCAGCCCTCAATTCTTTCTCTTGATAAAGTGAATAAAGAGGTTAAGTTGGAACCTGGAAACTTTCTAGACATCTGATATTATTAAAGGAGAATGAAGAATAAAGTAAATATAATTCACAATACTCACAGTTAATGTTCAAGTCCTAAGGAAATAAGATAGTGTGATATAATGTTGGGATTCCTGACTTAATTTGTAATCATTCAGAAAAATGTTGCATTACAGATGGATTCTATCCACTTATATAATTATGTGGTTAGAAGATATTAAATTTTGAACCCTTTTATAATTTATTTTTAAAGATTTTATTTGTTTGTTTGTTTGTTTTGTTTGATTTTTTGTTTATTTATTTATTTATTTATGATACAGCAATCGAGAAAGAGAGAGGGGAAGCACCAGTGCCACTGCATATGAACTCCTGATGCATGCACCACCTTGTGCATCTGACTTTATATGGGTACTGGGAAATCAAACTGGGGTTCTTATGCTTTGCAAACAAGACCTTAACTGCTAAGCCATCCTCTAGCCTCTATCTTATAATTTCAACTATGTGTTGAATTAACAGTAAAATATAGCTGACAAATTAGCACACTAATGTAATTGCACCTAAAAGAGGCAGAAGCAGAGGAATCATGATTTTATCTTTTCTCAAAAAACTTTCCCTTTATAAAGGTTATTATGTATCTCTAGAAATTACTGTTGAACACACCATTGATCAAACAAACTTTTTATCCAGATTGTGGTGACTTCTGGATTGACATAAAACTCCCCAAAATGCTAGAAATAAGTGAAGGTTGACTGTCCAGCACTTTGGAGACATCTGTAACATCCCTAAGGCTCTGAAAACATTGTAATGCGGTCTAAAGAACACACAGGAGCCAGAGGATGGGGTGAGCCCTCTGGGATGGTACTTTCTGGACACAAACTGATCTATTATTACCTCATATTGTCTGTCACTACCTTACAAAAATAAGCTCATACACATTTTGCATAGCTGATGCAGGATAGAGAAACATCTTTAATAGAGAAGAGGGTTTGTTGGAAAAAGAGTTCAGTGAACAGAGATAGGCATTGTGGGGCATAGAAGAAGGTAATGGGAGAGGATTATGGCCCAGTTACATTAACTGATGCATAAAAATTCTCAATTAAAAAAAATACACAAAGAAAACTACTGTAATTTAGGGTACTTTTAAAGAAACTAGAAAAACAATATTTTATAAATTTTTGTTAAGCAATTAAGTTTTTCACTCATTACTTATATAATTTGTTTTGGTTGTTTTAAAACACTGAGAGGAAGCTAACAAACCACCACACTTGTTCTATAGATAGTCAATTTTTGTAGCTAAAATACACTACAGACATTGGAATTTAATGCTTTATTTTTTCTTTAGCATGTTCTATTCACTGTATGATTTAAGTTAGGCATGTTTTTGGACATGGCAGTTATTCTATGTTTACAACAAAATATAATATAGTAAACTATAATAAAATATAATATATAACACACATTATAATCAAAGAGTACATTTTTATTTGTTATATTAATAATGTAAACTTAATTTCTTCATGTCAGGTAAGATAAAGTCATATTTGACTAAAGATAAGTAAGTCATAAAATGATAAAAGTATAAGTGAAAACAATTTTCAATAAATAAATACAGATATAAAACATGATTTCAATAAAAACTCAAAGTATAAAGTTACGTCCTAAAAAGAAACATAAATTATAAAAGATAAACAAATTTCAGGACTATCCACACAAATAAAGAGGAAATAACTAGGTCATAAATTACTTTTCCTGAGACTCTAAACAACTAGTAGTAAAGAAGCCAGCTAATCTTTGCATTTCCTTCACAAATTCTTTTTTTTTTTAATTTTTTTTTTAATTTTATTTATTTATTTGAGAGTGACAGACACAGAGAGAAAGACAGATAGAGGGAGAGAGAGAATGGGCGCGCCAGGGCTTCCAGCCTCTGCAAACGAACTCCAGACGCGTGCGCCCCCTTGTGCATCTGGCTAACGTGGGACCTGGGAAACCGAGCCTCGAACCGGGGTCCTTAGGCTTCACAGGCAAGCGCTTAACCGCTAAGCCATCTCTCCAGCCCATTGGTCCAATTTTTGAACAAGTTATACAATGTGTTCAATCAGTATAAATTTGATTTTAAAGTTGCTAAGAACCTGACTACCTTATTATAAACTAAGCATCCCCGGTTATGAGAAATTGTGTCATAAATTTATTTTTCAGTTCTCTGGAAACTTTTACATACCAATAAACAAGAGTCCAAGGACTATAAATTGCAACAAATACACTTTATACTATTGATTTCATCCAATGTTGTTCAGTACTAATGGCAAAATATATGAAGAATGTTAAAAGTGGTTGTTTAAACACATACCACAGATATATGTGCATAATTACCATATCTACTTACAGCAACAATTTATAAGCTTACATTAAAAAGCCTGAATACACAAATGAAAAAATCTGGGGTTTACTTCTGTTCATTATATTAATGGTCAAGTTAGTGTGACCTTGAATAACCTGTGAGGAAGTATCTATATTAGGGTAGTTTCTGAGTTTGTCTGTGTGAGATTTTCTTGATTAGTTTAGTTGTTGTAAGAAGATCCACATTAACTGTGGGGGTAGGGGTACCATTCCAGGGCCCAGGGTTCTATAGTGCATAAAAGGGAGAAATCTAGCTAAAAAGAAGATTTATTAATCTGTTTCTCACTGAGGACTGAGTGTGACCTTCCCTGCCCCCCAAGCTTGTGCCACCATGCCTTCTTGCCAATGGTGGACTTTAATCTGGAAATGTAAACTGGAATAAATACATTGTTCCTTAGACTGAATTTTGTCAGGTGATTTTTCTCAGCAAGGAGAAGGTAACTGATATTGTTTACTTGTCACCATTTACTAGATAGGTGACTTATGGCATTTAATTTATCTCTATGAGCCACTAACACTACAAGATAAATTAATAATGTATCTTTTGGTCCTGAATATAATATAGTTAAAACAGAAAATTGCAACAGGTACTCCCTAAAAGGGAAACTTGTAGGAGGGCAAGGAAAACCTGAGTGATTTCCCCTTTACCTGGTTGTCATTGTTCCCATGTGTTTCAGCTTTATTGTATGACCTTTATTCCACAAAGTTTGGATCCAGATTTACAAAAAAGCATACTGGAATATTTTATTTTCTTTGACTGTTCACATGGCAACTTTATTTTTGTTGCCTGGATTTTCCTAGGTATGTAGAGGATTGTATGACTTCCTGGAAAGACTTCTGATTGAAAATAATCATGCAGAAACAGCTATTATACTACTTGAGAGTACTATTGCATTCCAGGTATCATTTTGGCTTTTGTAAAATAGATAAAATAATGGGGACTTAGTTGATACATTTTCTTTGTGTGGGGAAAAAAATCAAACTTATCATTATTTTCTACTATCTATCAAATTCTAACTCTTGGCTACACTTTATAAAGAATGAACAAAGCTTAATATCATTTTTCTATAATTTTCCAGATTATAGCACATTAATGCTTTTGCAGCAGGATGTTGGTGAGGGTAGGAATGAAGGACTTAATGAATAGATATAATGGAATCAATGACCTCAGAAACCTCTGACATTCCTGAGGTCCTATAAAAGCAGTGCTTATGGATGGCAGCATATAGTGGAAATGAACTGAATTGTATCTGAAAATTTATACTTAGACTGTTCCTCTAAATCACAGCTTAGAAAAATGGTAAATAATTGCTAATGAGAAACAATACTCAAGTTGTTACAAGCACATGTGTTGCTACAGAAAATGTTTTACATATCATTTCTTTATTTTTTTTATAAAGCTAATAAAAGAAGTGTGAAATAAAATTTAACTGCAATATTATGTTATAATATTCAAGTTGAAGCTTCCAACACATAAATAGATTTGCATGTTTGGTTTATAAACATTGAGTCTGAGGAGAATCAATCGATGATTTCTTTAAAAGGTTTTGCTGTAGAAAGGTTTTGGATGATTTTATTTTACTTTATTGAAAGGACCCAAAGGACAATATCCTTCAATCAAGTACAAGTACAAGCTTGCTGTTGAGATTTTTGCTACAGTTTTTGTTTATGATAAACTTGAGACTGAAAAAATTGTCAGTAGGCTTAATCACTTATTTTACCACTTATCGTGTGTTTAATCCTGATACACATAAAACAGAATCTATACATATTTGAAATTAATTTTTTATTTTGGCTGAGAAAAATTTCCATAGCAAGAAAAAAAGAATGTGAAAACTAACTTTATTATTATTGGAAATAATCAGTTATTATAGCCATGCGCTCTAGGAGATGTTGGGTAAAAAACAACCAAAAGTTTTAGATTTCAAAAATCAATTTCATTTTAATTTATGTAAATATTTAAATAACAATGTCACTGAGAAGATGAGGATATATTTTATAATATACCAGTTTATCTGGATTTGTTTGTATTTAATAGATATGGGAAGAAACAATCCTGAGTAGACTATATTTAGGGCAGTCGGCTAAATCCTATAATTTTAAATAGAACTGGAGATACTGATTTATCTTCCATTATTATAGACAAGCCTCTACAAGTTATATTTTCACCTTGGTTGAGGGGACATTAGTTATGGCTGAATACTCCGATTTCCCCACTCCATCTGGACAATTTAATGAGCAGGCTCTTTATGAGGACCAAATGAGATAATGCATGCAAAATCATTTTGAAGAGCATAAAATACTTCAGAATTTCAAAGTATTATTACTTTCACACAAGTAATTAGTGTGTGGAGTAATAAAGAAGTACCACTTAGCAATACAGATATGTGAATGATAGTTCTTTGAAAATAACCCTTTAATGAGCTGGGCACATGCCTAAGTGAGAAGGAGCAATCTAAGCCACTCTTTATCTTTCTTTCTGGATGAGAAGTCAAGAAATTTTATTATAAAAGCTAAATCAAGCTGAAAAAGACAAAATGTTTTTTTTTTCACTGAAAAATATACTAAATTATAGAAAATATTCAGTGTAATAAATGTTCAGAAATACTTCAGAGATGTTTAAAGTCAAATATAAATGGCATTGAAATACAGAAGAAATCATAATATATTTATAAAAGGAAAAGTTAAAACATTTTTGTCTTATTCAAATAACCTTTTTTTACAACTCCAAAGTACATATAGTTATACACTAACTGGAATTTGGAATATATTCTATATTTCTTTTTCTTTCTGAATGAGTACAATTACATCAATGTAAATATCTCATAGCATGTTCCTATTTCACTGGTGACATTATATAAGGTATATATATTATTTTCCTTCCATTTAAATTGAAAGTTTTATATATTTAAAGAACATAAACTTTTAGGCCTCTGTTTTGAACAAAATATCATTAGTGTTTCAGGAGTTTAGGACCATTGAAGAGTTTGAATTTTTAGAACTGTGAATATAAATCATCTCCATGATTTTAAATTATGGTATATTATATATGAAATATTATAATAATGTAATCATGTTAGATGCAGTTATCCTAAGAGCCAGTCTCAAAAAATAAATAAGTTACATTCTAGTAGATTAAAATGTCAATATAAAATAACCCTTGATAATGTTTAAAATTTTCAAAACCTGTTCAGTATTTCAAAATTTTATCAGTTAAACTAGTTTCTTTATAAAATTAAAAATATTCCTTCTAAATATATATGCTTATGCCCCTAGATTATGGATAGTCTCTGCTTTGGCAGAGGAGCTCTTTTTGTAGTTTTAAGTCTAGGAAAAGATTGTAACTGGTCCAAGAACTGAGACTAAATAATTCCTCAGTGCACAGCCATAAATAAGACATCTATGTCACCACCTCCAAGGCTCAGAGAACTCTTTGGATTATAGGGGCCAAGCAAAAGGAATATAAGATGTAGAGAAAGGAGTGCAGAGTGAATTGTTAGTAAAGGCTGTGTTGCAGTCATGGCAAGGTCATTGCCCTCATGACCTAACAGCACCTACGATTATCTTCACAAGACTTGGCCTGGCAACAGTCCCTCCTTGAAGTGGAAGAGGCTCATGGGTCTCCACCGCTCAATCAAGAGCTGTTGGCAGTTAGTGGTTGCAACAGGAGAGAAACTATTCTCTAGTGATGTGACCAGTAAGAAATGGCTCATACTCTGGTAAGTCATCTCTCAGCCCTTCTCATGTAAGCAACCCTAAAAATAAAAAAATAAAAAAAAAATTGTATATAGAAGGGAAATTAGTTGTAAAGAGGAAGAGAATTATCAGGGCTAGAAAGGAGGCAAGGCAAGGAAATGGAAGTGAACATAAATTAAATATATGATCAAGATATCAAAATAAGAAAAATATATTTACTTTTTAAAATATGTGGTTAATACATACAGTAATAAAAATTTAAATATTGGAAAGTGAATTTCATGCAATTTTGAAAACAATGAAAACTGACACTTGCATAATAAAATAATTAATTTACAAAATACAGATTATTAGGTACTCCTTCAAAAGACTAAATTCTCACCTACATTAAAATACATAAACAGAAACCAGTAATATAATAAAAGAAAGTAAATATTACTTATTTAATTTCTCATACCTGACATTTATCTAGATACTTATAGTGTCTATGGGGAATTTTTATTTCAAAGGATTATACTACTTCATTAGAACACACACACACACACACACACACATACACATATATGTGTGTATGTGTGTGTGTATAAATATATTGATATGTGTATAAATATATTTTTCTGATTTATGTGAGAGATTCTAAATCTGAGCCTCTGATTTCTATGACAAGGTATGTGATGATCTGCTTGGTCTCAGAAATGCCTTGCTGGTTAAACAATTGCTTTGCTAATATCAGTGGACTCACCATCCACAAGTTCCACATAAGAAAGCCTGACTGTGCAAGAGGGGATTGCAATTTTCTAAGGGGAGTTATATTGTAAATATTATAAGGAAATGTCTTTTGCACTAGTTACTGAGAAAGTAATTGCAAGTGCAAAATTATCTAGAAATGAAAAAAATTAGTCACATTCCTGGAATGACCTCGATATTATTTGTTTTAAGAAGCATTATGAATCATATATAAAACAAGTTTCATTGTGTCTTATTTCTAAACAAGAATAAATTTATTTTCTTAATTCAGCAATATAATCTAGGAATATGATTACCCTATATTATTTCAATACTCATGTTTTCAACCATTTAAGTCTACTTCTAGCCAAGTATATTCTGAGTATATGTGTGTATATGTGTGTTACATTACTATGTTATCTAAATTCTTTTGATTATAACTTTTACAATATTTGCCCATTACATAGTACTTTTGCCTATCAAATTTTCCTTTTATGAAACAAACAGGCATTACCTCTTCAATAAACATTCTGTCAATATAATGGCTAATGGCTTTTCTATCCTATCTTACTTTTCTAGCTTTGAACTTTCACTGAAATTGTTCATAGGCCAGACTTTCAGATTTATTCTACTTAAATTTTATTGCTGCAATATTGGCAATCTTAAGCATAGGCATAATGTATTAGATTCATAATTGAACAAACTGCTCCCCAGAATCTCAATCTCAATAAATAAAAAATCAACACATAGATTACTCTTTAAAAAAAACAAACTTTATACATATATATGTGTGTATGTATATACATGTACATGTATATATATATTTGAGAAAAAGAGAAACACAGACAGAGATAGACAAAATGGCATGACAGGGCCTCCAGTTACTTCAAACAAACTCTAGATGCATGTGCCACCTTGAGCCATAGATTACTCTGCTATGGACTGAAAAGGTATGCCATTTCATCTATTTATGCTACTTCAGATGCAAATGTCTATAATACTAAAATGCTTCAAGTACAAAATTGTAGTATATCCATCACAGGATCAACCCTCCTTTGTCTTTAAAATGTTTCCTATATTTGAGAAAATAAGTACTATGAACAATTATAAATGCTCCATTGCTTAACTAAAGTTTCCTATTGAACACAACTCCAAACCATTTATTTTCTCATTTTCAGTATAGGAGCCATTAATCTGTTCTAATAAGACTAAATGTTATTGGTGTTATCCTGTTCAACATTTTATGAACATACACAAGTATGCTGAAAGTTGAGAAAACAATATCATTATCTAAATTTTGTTAAACATCTGTAATATTTAAAAACAACTATCACAAACTGAAATAAATTCATGTCATAACCCAATGAAATCATGTCACAAAATAACATTTTTATGTAAAAATATTTTATCCAACCAAGAAAACACACTGTTATAAATATAAGCCTTCAGAGAATTAGCAATTTCTTACCAGTTTGTTTCTCTACTTAAGAACATATTCAAATAAAAGTAAATGGAAGGCTTTATCTAAGATATTAATCATGATCTTCCATTGAAATTTGATGAGAAAACCAATATCACACTTTGCACGATGCAACATCATAAATACTTTATGAATGATAAACAAAATGTGAAGCAAAAACAAAAAAAGATGAGAAAGAAACCTCACAAAAGCCCACCACACACTCATGTCTGAAGTGACAGCTTTACATATATACAGATACCTTCTCTGGAGTCTATCATATAAACAATATAATTTCTTAATGGAACAGTCAATGTGAAGGGAAGTAATTTTTCAGTTTTAAATAAGTTTTAGGTCATATATTTGAACTTGCACTAATAATCCTAGTGATTATGATTAACATTTAAACAAACATTTCCAATATATTGAGTCTACCTGAAGGAACATTTCATTTTCAAAATTATTTTTGAAGAGTTACATTTTTACTCAGTATTCTTTAAATATCTCAGACCATATCAGTGTCTGACAAAAAGATAGATAAAAGTAAAGCATCCCTGTACTAATTCTAAAAATGTATTTTACAAAGTTATAAATTTTCATAATGTAATTTTTAGACCAGAAATGTATTTTTCTCTTAAAATTTTGTTAAACATTAAGCAATAGCTTTGTGTCTTCTTTTGACCTCTAATATCAAACTGCTGAAGAATATTGAATTCCTCATATTGCTACTTAAAATATAAATTCTAAAGACTAGACTCCACTTAGAGCCGTAGCCATTAATAAAACATTGTAATATAATTTCATTATTTATAATTTTATAAACTATTCAACAATATCAAAATTGCCTATTTAAAATTACATCTCCATTGGTATCTTCCAAACAACCTGTCATATGAAATAACAACCAATGTCCTGTTAAATCTTTCCTGTTCACGTATGAAGCAGGCTAATTTCACTGTGTGCCAGGTCTGAATGGGTACATACAAAAAATAATAATTGTAAAAAAATTACTTTCTACTACTCAGGTGGCTAACATTGAGTCTTTTTTTTAAATATGTGATGTTGATGCTCAAAGATATAGATCTATGTCAAGCTAATTTATATCATTGGAAAATTTACCATTTAACATGTTGCTTATGCAAAATTTTCATTTTTTCTTTACTTACCAACAGGGACAATAACAGTAAAGCCCATAATACTTTATATATCCACGAATTCGGGTTTTAACTTTCAGTTACTCACCTATAAGAAGCAACAAGGGGAGAAAAATAAAAGAGATTATTATTAATAATGCATGACATTTCATGGTAAATACAGAGTATCACAAAATTACATGGCCTTTCCTAATACCTTGTACTTTTACAAGTCTATTTTATGCCACAATACTGAACATTAAATTTACTTGAGGATTTTATTGTGAGAAAATTTTAGAATGATCTTTATTTTCTATTAACTTATTTGAGAAAAAACAAATGATGTCTGGAAGAATCACCATTACTACCTGTACAGGGTTCTTTTAATATGGCAAGTACATTGTGTTAAGAAGCATTTTATTAAATTACTTCATCAAAATGAATATTACATTTTGGCATTTGTTCCCTGCTGTCTAAGCTGGTGATATTGTTGACTTTTCCCTTTGGGCTCTTCTCCACATTCTAAAAAACTCATACAAAAGGCACACTATCCCAAGGGAAGCTAAGACTTCATTTCTTCAGCCTCTTATAACAGAAACATTCGAATCTCCTATACTTCAGTGATGTGAGACCATAATTTTCTTTTCATAATATTTGCTACACACTTTCTTCTTCCCCAAAACAAGTATTAGAAACACAAGAATGACTTAAAGGGAATTCAGAAGAGTTGATATAAAAATTGAAAAAGAACTAAGAAATTTTTAGCTTACTATATTGTTACAAAAGTAAGTTTGCAAGGGATAGGAATGCATCTCGGGGTAGACTGTTTTCATAGACTGTACATGAGGCTTGGGGTTGATGCTTTGCATAATCAAAAATAAGAACAAATATATAAAAGCAGCATTAATTAATCCCTCTGTAAAATACTAACTTTATGCTCTGCCAACTTTCTACTATATTATACTGAATTATGTTTCCCTAAAATTATTACATCAAAGTTCTAAACCATGTACTTTAAAATGTGATTGTTTTTGGAAAGAAAGACTTTAAATACTGACATGGAAAATGAGGTAATACGCGAGGCTATAACAGATAATATATGGTGAAACACATCGAAAGCACACATAAGGGGTGATCATGGAATCATGTTAAGAAACAAAACAAGCCATCTGCATGGACTCAAAGCCATAATAACTTGTTGATACTCTAGAAGAGGCTTCTAGACTCGAGAATGGTGAAAAAACTAATTTTGATTATTGGAACTAAATACCCTGTTGTATTTTGTTAAAGCAAATCTATAAAACTTAATGCTTCTGCCAGTGAAAGACAGGCTTCTATTTTATTCAAATAGAAGTAAGTAAAAATGTCTAGGCCTTTCTAATTATTAAAATATTTTGAGATTATATAGAATCCTTAATTTGTCTCATTTCCCCATAAGTGCATAGTATGTGTTCACTAATTTTGATGCTAATGAGACACAGCAATAAAGAACAGCAGCATAAAAGGTCTCCTGAAGCAAGTGGTAGAAATTCTCCTTTCTTTCCACACCTGCTTACATAAGCTTTTTAAGCAGAAATCTATTTGTAACATAACTGGATAATGACTTAATTGGAATGAGTTAACAATTTCACACCTTCTAAGCATAAGGTGAATACTAAGTAAAATTACTAATCTAATATTCTCACACAGGTCACTTATATCACTTGTAATGGAACAAGGAAATAAACCTATACTTTGAAATTCAAATACTTGATTACTTGCACTAATGGAGGGAATAAGAATCATAGTTAATCAAAGTCAGTGTCCTTTAAGTTTTGCAATGGAGTATGTTTTGTATTCTCATTCTTTTTTGTTTGATACTGTGAAAATCTGGATCCTTCCACGTAATTGAATTATCATATTTAAAACAAATACCCAAGATCTGATGCCTTTCACATTGATCTGTGACTAAGATCTTCATACTTTATACACTGTAGCTAGAAAATTCTGTAGGTTTTATTTTTTAAATGGAACATGTAAAATACTTATATTATTTAAATAGCATATACTTTTTATTATTTTTTATATCACAACTGTTGGTGGAGGAAGGTGCCCCGTAGATTTTTAGTGCTTAATCACTGCTAGTGGCCAGTAAATAGATTTCACTGAATTAAAATTACTGGTGCAAGAAAGGTCATCATTTCTAAAGTCCCAGCTGGCTTCTATTATGTTTCAAACCAATGATCAATTTCCAAATCAAAGGTAATCCTATAAAACAATGAATTGATTCCATTGAAGGAGAAAAGACACATCATCAGCAAGTGACTGTGATTTTGTCTATAATAGATCTATTTAGTTGTAGAAAAGATGAAAACTTAGTCAACATTTTCTCCTCAGAGTGTTACTTACAATAAATACAAAACACATTGCCTATTTTTTAACATCTCCTTTTGTACCTACACAAGGAATTTCATTACAATTTACAAAATTTACAAAAAAAAATATTACCAATGGCTACTTAATATGACCTGTCAATACTGGAGAACCAACTTAAAAGTTACTTTTATTTTTATTAGCTTGCTAAACCTTAATTATTATCCTTATTATTAAAAAGATGTTCTATATGGATACATCATGTGTTATTATCCTCTTTTCCCTGGACCCTGCCCCCATTCCATTGCAGATGCTCCTCAGTGGGGTTTCAGGTTTTCTCCATGGGGTTGTAGTTAAGTGTTCCGAATACCAGATTCACAGGAATATAAGTGTAAGTGAAAGAATGACCCTGGTCCCATAATAGTTGTAGTTTACAGTGAGGTTTATTAACGATCTAAAACAAAAATATATAAATCAATGCTATTCCTGAATAGAGAAGATTTACAGCTACTTGAAATTTCTATGAAATAAGTGGTATCCATGATGGTTCTATAAAGAACCGTGGGGAATATCTGTTTTCTCTTTCATTTCTTAATTTTTATTTTTATTTATTTATTTGAAAGAGAAAGATGAAGAGAGATAGAGAAAGACAGAGAATGGGCATACCAGGGCTTCCAGCCACTGCAAAGGATCTCCAGAGTCTTGCAGCACCTTGTGCAGCTGGTTTACGTGGGTCTTGAGGAATCAAATCTGGGTTCTGTGGCTTTACAGGCAAATCTCTTGACTACTAAGCCATCCCTCCAGCCTGAATATATGTTTGTTTGTTTGTTTTTTTAAGCAGAGGGAATTTAGGATGACAATGTAATTTAATCAAGAGGAATAAAGCTCCAGAATACTTGAATAATGTACATAGTTTAGCTAGCCAGAATAAATATTTCCACCATAAAGAAACTTTGATAAATTTTCATACATGTTGATAGCCTTTACTCTTAGAATAACAAGTAAATTGGATATCATATACTACTTAAAAATAAGTCAAATATTTAGGATTTATGTCTCTACTATCATAGTTTTTTACAAAAAACAAAAGGCAAGATAGAATTATATTTACAAGATTTTTTTTAAGATGAAATGAAAGTCAATTAGAGGGATAGGAAGATATGTTATTAGATTGTGAAGCAGAGGAAAAAGTGAATGAAAGAGTGCTTCAGTACCACTGAGAAGGATTTTTCAATACATTGCAGTCCCACAGAGAGTTTGCAAGGTCACCAGTTACTGTGAGCCATTGTCAAAGTATAAATTCATGGATTTTCATGCAATGGGCTTGCCTTCTTGTTTACAATACTTGCAGTCATTGGCTGAAAGTCAACAATGGTAAATTGTCCTCCAGATTACCCTATGGCTCTGGAGATACCAAGCACCGAACCACATTCAGAGGTTAGATAGTTTCTGGTGTCAGAGATCTAACATCAGTATTCTCAATCTGACCATAGCAGAAAACCCAGCAAGTATGCAAACTGGCCTTCAAATCATGTTTATATAGTTAATTCAGTGAAAATGTGAAAACAATACAAAAATACGACTAAGTATAAATTATTCTCTAAGTCTACAATAGTTTGGGTCTCTTAAATATATTTCCATTATCCACATATTGAGGCTACAGTGTCTTTTTTTGTGCTAGAATTTCTTATTTTTAGATCACACTTACCAAAATGCTAAATTTTACTTCCAGCATATTTTTAAAATAATAGTAGAACTTCAAATTTAGAACATAGTTAAACCTCAATTAATGCATAAAACTCATGTAATTAATGAGCTAATTAATTGTCTCCCTCAGGGTCATTTACTGAGTTGGTGACACTTAGCACCAAGCGCAGATGTCCTAATGTGTGTTTTCAGTGTTTCTCACCATGTTTCTCCCATTTCTCCAATTATTTAGCTATGCTTTTACTTAAAGTTATAAATCCATTCATTATACTCTGCTCACAATTATAAAAAAATTAATCAAAACTTATTATAATTTTATTATTAAAGTCCAGTTAATAGACAATTCTCACAACTATGAGCTCACTTCATTCTGTTCTTTGGTTCTGTTTTGTTTGTATTTCTATTGATTCCACATTGTTTGATTAATTAAATTCCATAAGGGAAGTTTGGAATATTGACAACTATTTTATCTTTTCCCAGTGATTTAGCTGCATGTATAATGTCCTAAATTTATTTTTATCTCATTTAAAATTAGCAGAAAATACAGTAAAAAAGAAATATTTTCCCTCCTCATTTTTCTTCAGTTTCAGAGTAGCCTTACAGACTTATGAACAGAGATAACCATATGAAATGATTCTTATTCAAGTAACATTGATGTATAAACTTACAAGTGTATACAGTTCAGCCTATTAGGTTATTATCTTAAATATTTTGAACACTAAGTTATTCAGGAAGAGATTATCACAAGGAAATTAAATTCGAAGAGCATCAAAATGAGATGTTTCCTCATCCCATTCCATATGCCTCTCTTGGGAATCCAAGAAATATAACAATGACTAAACATTCTCATTTCACATAACCTGCAATTTTCATAGAAGTGTATCTCTTCCCCCCACCTTCCTTTTTTTTTTTTTTTTTTTTTTTTTTTTTTTTTTTTTTTTTTTTTTTTTTTTTTTGTTGGTAGGTAGTATATCACTCTAGCCTAGCCTAGCCTGGAATTCCTTATGTAGTCTCAGCCTGGCCTTGAACTTGCAGCAATCCTAACTCTGCCTCCTGAGTGCTGGAATTGAAGGTATGTGCAACCATGCCCAGCTTGATTTTCTTAATAAATTTGTCCATTTATTTCTCTGTTATATCATTTTGAATTAGTTTATACTAAAACTTTGTCCATAGGACAAAGGGTTCAATAATTTGAAGCAACTATGTCCTATGTTCATCTTAAATTTGAACTTTTCAGTATCTCTGGTCAAATTTTCTAGCAAGTTTCTCAGGGACTTTCACTATCCTGGTTATTATCAGGTGGGTGTGTTCAATTTTTTTCTCAAAATCTTTATTGAATGGGCTGGAGAGATAGCTTAGCAGCTAAGCACTTGCCTGTGAAGCCCAAGGACCCTGGTTTGAGGTTCGATTCCTCAGGACCCACGTTAGCCAGATGCACAAGGGGGCACACACTTCTGGAGTTTGTTTGCAGTGGCTGGAGGCCCTGGCATACCCATTCTCTCTCTCTCTCTCTCTCTCTCTCTCTCTCTCTCTGTCATTTTTGCTCTGTCACTCTCAAATAAATAAAACATGAACAAAAAAAAAATATTGAATGACTAAACACAGTATTTCAGACATGTTCTACTATGGAAATTTAAATTTAATGGCCATTACATTTTAGAGTATAGCCAAACACAGTATCAGCAGATTTCAAGGAATTCTCAAATTGGTCAAGAAGTAAATAACCAATAGACTTCAGAGAATTTGAATTGTGTGTGTGACAAACATGAAAAGTATTGAGCTTTAATTTTCTATCTAAGCATGATGTCTTTGATAGACTGTCACATTTACATAGTGGTATAGAATGCTGAATACACTGGCTTCCATCTACATCCTGAAGATACACAAAATTTCCTCCAAAAATTATTTTACATTGAAGACCACATAATAAATAGCATTATCAAAGTTAAAATTATTTGGAACTTTTCTCAGTTGAAATCTTTTTTTAATAATATATTTTTGTCCTATTTAAGAGTTATTTTATTTATTTCTATATTACAAACAGAGAGAGGGAGAGAGTGATAGAGAGAGACATAGAGAGCAAGTGAGAATGGGCACACCAGGGCCTCTAGCCACTGCAAATGAACTCCAGACACATGGGCCACAGTGTGCATCTGGCTTACCTGGGATGTGCAAAATCAAACCTGGGTCCTTAAGCTTTGCAGGCTAGCTCCTTCAACAGTAAGCCATCTATCCAGACTTTCAGTTGAAAGCTTAAGAACATAGGATTTGTCTGAGGTACATGGCCAACATCTTAAAAAAGTACTTCTATTTGGTTAGGAAACCTTGATAAATATCTAATTCATTCCAGAGATGAAGAAAACATGTGCATTCATTTAAAAAGCTATTAATAAAATTGCAAATGCATAACCCATCCTAGAAAGATGGCTTAGTGTCTGCAAAGCCTAAGGATCCAGGTTTGATTTCCCAGTACCCATATAAGATGTTCCATGCATCTGGAGTCTGTTTCCTGGTATACCCATTCTCTTTCTATCTGCCTCTCTCTTAAATAAATAGGTAAAGTATTTACAAATATATAACCAAAGAAATTACCCAGTGACAATGCTCCTTTTCCAGTCTCTCCTAGAATTGTAATATTTAAAGCAGTTTGTGCCTTTTACTTTACAGGGTGCTTACTCAGTCCCTGTGAAGTGGAAGGTACATTCCAGAGCTCCATGTGCCTCACCAGTTACCTTAGCTGCCTAACCAATTACCATAGTATCACACCTTTACTTCCATTATTATCCCATCTACTAAAGCATTCTGGGACAACACCCTCTTCCTTTAACTGCAAAGGATATAATATTCTGTAATGGAAAATAGTTTATATAGAGAGGTGAGGCTGTGAAACAGTAGTTGTTTTGGAATCATGCAGGGTATAAGAATATTTTTAAGAAATCAATATCAAGGTCACTGTGTAGCATATAACCAATTCCATTCACTTTTTCTTGACTAATGACTACAATTTTTATTCACAGTAGCATAACAAGAAAATGTAGTTGCTTTTAAGGCTTATTCTCCACATTAGCTCTCTTCAAAATACATGTTGAAAGAAGATACCAGGGTTTTTATATAAAAATAATGTATATTTAGGCAGTGTTGATGGGTACTTTTAAAGTGACAGCTACCTATAATTGCTACTGGTAACACAGTGTACATAGCAAGAGCACTTCTGTTTTGAAATGGACCATTTTGAAGTAAGCATTTTAGGTTATGACAAGGTCAGTGTATTTTTGGAGCATACTTCCTAGTAGTGGTATTTCCAGTGGTGGTTAAAATTTTCAACTCATTACAATTTACAAACCATCAAATAAGAACAAAAACACATACATATTTTTTAAAAATACTATCCAATTAAGAAGTCATGTTTTGCCAGGCGTGGTGGCGCACGTCTTTAATCCCAGCACTCGGGAGGCAGAGGTAGGAGGATCACCATGAGTTCGAGGCCACCCTGAGACTACATAGTTAATTCCAGGTCAGCCTGGACCAGGGAGAGACCCTACCACGAAAAACCAAAAAAAAAAAAAAAAAAAAAGAAGTCATGTTTCTTCAGGTGAATATATGTGTTGTTTGCATTTGGCATATAAAAAACTAGTATTTCCAGGTTATATTCATCATATTATTTTTATTATTAATTCAAAATAATCAGTATAACATATTTTACATGTACTCTGGTTAGTTTTATAAAGTTGTTGTTTGGTGCCTAGATGGATAGTTCAGGCTATGTAGGATTTGCCACACAAGTAGTGGGACTGGATTTCTGATCTCTAGCACCTGCTTTAATGTCAGGTGGGTGTGGCAGAAATATAGGATCCCCTGTGGTAAGCTGGCTAGGTAGGTTAACTGAAATGATATGCTTTAGCTCCAAGGAAGAGCCCCTACCTCTGCTAATAAGGGGAGAGCAAAAATAAAAAGCTCTTGATATCAATCTAATACCTTCACAGGCACACACATGTATGCACACACAAAGACACATATCACACATATACACAAACAAAAACTAATATTTGCATGATTTCAAGTCTACAGAAAATAATCTTATATTTTACATAATCATTTCCTTTATATTCAAATCATATATGTGTATATATACATATATATGCGTGTGTGTATATATACATATGTGTGTGTGTGTGTGTATATATATATGTATGTGTGTGTGTGTGTGTGTGTGTGTATATATTTATATATATATATATATATATATATATGTACTATATATGATATACTTTGCTTCTTTCAACTAAGACAGATTATGTTGAAAATAGCTTATAGTTTTGAGGTATCAAGTGTAAGTCAGAATAGAAATGATTTGACAAACCATCATCATTATGTACACTTGATTTTTGTATAAAATATTCATCTAATTGTTAAGACCTTATCAATCTATATTGCTGGCTCCCCCACCTTTGATATGAGAACATAGATCATGATAATCTCAGGGGGTTGCCTGAGTTTCTTGGAGGATAAGATGCAATGAAACAGCACAATTGGTGTCATCAGAAGAACTGTGTCTTTATCAATTGGCTCCTTACCACAAACCATTAAGATATTTTACACAGCATCTCACTATGTTCATTAGCATCTTGAAACTATCCTTATATTATTCTAAATGTAAACTTCTCTACATCTGGAAATTTGCTCACTCTCAAGGGACAACATTTTTTTAAACAACAAAAACAGTCCACAATTTCCAATTTTATCATAAATGAAAATAGTATGCATTATAAGATGGTGAAATGGCTCAGAGGTTAAAGGCACTTGCTTGCAAATCCTGATGCTCTGGGTTTGATTTCTTAAAACCTACATAAAGCCAGTTGCACAAAGTGGCACAGACATCTGCAGTTTGAAGGGCCAAGAGGCCCTGGTGTGTACATTCTCTCTTTGTCTCTCTCTCTCTTTCTCTCCTTCGTTGCAATCGAATGAAAAATTATTTTTTTAAAAAAAATTGTTTAAAACAAGAAGGCATTGTGCTGTATATAATCCATTGTTCAATTTCATAAACCAAATATGACCAAAGAAAAATCAAAATTTGGGTTATACAATGATGAAATCATCAACATGATTATTCCAGCTGGGTATGGTAGTGCATGCTTTTAATCCCAGCACTTGGGAGCAGAGATAGGAGGGTCACCATGAGTTCAAGTCTACCCTGGGACAACAACAGTTAATTAGTAAATTCCAGGTCAGCTTGGACTAGCGTGAGACCCTACCTTGAAAAACTAATAAATAATAAATATTCCATAGACAACTATTTTTGATAGAAAAATTCTTAAATGTTGAATTTGCACATAGAAATTTAAACAGCCATTCTTTGAATATATAAGATTCTTTAAAGAAGAAAAGACTATCATTTAAAAATTACTATATATATATATATACATACACATATATATATACATATACATACACACACACACATATATACATATACATACCTATATATATATACATATACACACACACACACACATACACATATACATACACACACACACACACACACACACACACACACACACACATATACACATAATTTTTGTGGGGGGGTTGAAGTAGGGTCTCACTCTAGCCCAGGCTGACCTGGAATTCACTATGGAGTCTCAGGGCGGCCTTGAACTCAGGGCAATTTTCCTACCTCTGCCTCCCGAGTGCTGGGATTAAAGGCGTGCACCAACATGCCTGGCTTAAATGTTTTAAAAAGTATACTTTCTTAGCATTGATTAAAGCATAATAATCGGAAATGGAATAAAATTCTAGGCTTTTATATTTATATTCCAGTTATGATTATCTGTAAATCCATTTTTTCTTTTACTGAAAATTGAAATAAGGAAGCTTTTTGCAACATTAGGACATAACATAAAAATATGTCACGATTGATTTCCCAACTATCTATTATTTCTGTTTAAATGTGTAACACCTGCTAACAAATCATGTGATTAGTAACCATTAGAATGTTGAGAGGAAATGATCTCTTTCTAGTAATAAGGCAATTTCTAAAGATGTTAAAAGTAAATGTTGGTGAACTGGCATTAAGTATTTCAAAAGCAATTCTACTGTAAACTCAAAATTGTAGGAACATTGTTTTTCAGTCTAGATGAATTTTTCAAGTATAAATGAATAAAGCTATGGTCAATTAAAGAATGTTTACTGGAGAAATCTCACTATTTTTTACATGAACATAATGATAATTTTTTGAGAATGTATTTGTTATATTAAATTCTATTTTCAGTATACCAACATTCATAAATTATTGCTTGTATAATTCTGCTATTTTATTTCTATAACTTACTTATATTTTAATTTTATAATTCTACATTTTTAAATCTTGTCTTGATGTAATAGGTACAATGTAAAGGCATGACCATAATTGCATATATCATTTTCACTCTCTTCTAAACCCCTTATTTTCCAGAAGTAATCACTTTTATTTACATGAGTATAATTTTAAAGTTCAATTTATTAATAAATATAAATATATTGTATGTTATTGTAATATTAAAAAATTCACTGTCATTAAATTGCCTAAATGTGTTTAAGAAAAATGGGATGTTATATTGAAATAACAGATGAGGCAATTATGGGGGGAAATTTGAGTACCATTAACTTTTAATTAATGTTTTATTTCTTTTCCTTATTTTCTCACTTTTATTCAGAACTGATTAATTTTAGATAATTATCTGATTAAAATGACTTGAGCATTACACCAGGCCATAAAGAGTTAAATTTTTACAACTGTACTTACAAGGACATATGTGGGATAGGATAAACTCAATAAATATTTTGGAGGGACAATTTTACAGTTTGTGACCAAGGTATTAACTCAGATAAAAACTGGAGCAACTTTATATTTACAAAGAAATACTATTTGATTGATTATATAGGATGATGTGTCTTTCTGAAGCATCTTACCTGCAATCTCTAATCTTACAGGAAGAACTTTCCTGCAACCTTGAGTCTAAATCTCCACCTCCATGATCCCCAGTTTATGATATTTTACTTCCAATTCCATTTGTCAATTTAAAATTACAATAGATTTATTTAAAATCATGAGCAAGTTTTGTCTCCAAAAAGAACTTAAAAATATATTGATTTTAGTATTAGAAAATAATTCCCAATTTAACCAGTTTTTTTTTTAATCCTTATGATTCCAGATAAAATTGTTAATTGTGCTATTATCCCTAAACAATGTAAGGCAATCATAAAATTACCACATTCTTTTTTGAAAAATAACTGGTTGATACCTACTCTGTCAGATCTCACATGAAATATGATCTCTCTTCTGTTACTACTAAAGAAACATTAGGTGGCAATATCACCAAGCTATTATTCCTCAGAAGATGTAGCTCCCTATTTTAATCCATGTCCATAAAAATAAGAACTATACTTCCATTTCTGCAAATCTTATGTATGTAATTTGATGAAGACCACAAAAAATAAGATTATTTCAGCTTCAAGAAGATGCAAAAAAAATACTCATTCTATGCATTAGATTTTGAATTGAATTAGTTTTGCATTGCTTATACAGTTGTTTTGAAATAAATTTTCTTTCCCTTTTTTCTGATTCATTTCACAAAAAGATAGATTATTTGTAATTTTCATGCACATAGTCAAAGAGAGGAAGCACAAATTTACATTATCACACCATTTTTTAGTTAATATGGTTATACTTTTATTTCTACTGGTGAAATAAATAGAAATCGATAGATGATAGAGTGATAGATGAACAGACAGACAGACATGGCAAAGAACAGTATAACATTTCTTGTGAAAATCTGCTTTCTAGATAAAGCCATAAACTCTTGTAGCATAATTAAGTGGAATAATGGACACAAATAATACAGTATGAGGAAATTACACTTATGGGAAATTAAAATAACAATGCCATGCCAAAGAAATGTAGATGAAAAATTCCAGAAATATTGATTCTTTAAGATATCAATGCTCAATTAATAATCTATTACTTAAAGCATTTTAAAAATGACAATTTACTTGTGTATGTTTTCTAGAAATAGGTACTAAAATCTTGTTCAACTGTCAAGAATTCAAAGTTGAGTCCATATACCTCAACTAATCAGCATGTGTGTTGCCATTAAAGTGAGGGGTATTTCTTCTAACCTAATATTTTTAAAGTGTCTTGTTTATTTATTCATTTGACATATTATCAAATAGCAATGTCATCATTGGTATGTCTTCCAATTTTATGTTTTATTTCAAATTCTATTTTTATTCTAGAATTCATTGAAGTTTGGAGCTAAGATATGAGAAAAGTATTAAAATTGTAACAATAATTGAATGAGTTGAATAATTGAATATATGGTGGTTATTGATCTCTTCTTTGCCATTCTGTGCTTTATTCAGTAACATACATAAGTATATAAGCTGAGCAAAAGTAGTAAATGCATTTATTATTTTTAATGTTTTGGTTGCAAAAAGTGCTGCCAAATATGTAGGGATGTTAAAAGAGGTAACAACAAAGACTGAGAAACCAACTTGACAGTTACAAATTAAAATATATAACGAGAAAGTCTTGGCATGAGAGACAATTTCAGGAAATCTTTTTTTAATCTTGGAAAATCAACTTAACATTTCAGGTTTTAAGTTACAAAATCTGAAGTAGATGAAATACCTTCCTCATAGGATTTTTATTGGAAAAAATAAATGTGCACACACAAAAAATCTTAACATCTTGTCTGCCTGAGTGCTTTGCTAAATATTTTCTTCTATTTTCAATCCAATATGTTTAGAAAGCTATGTACATGAGAAGCCCAGAATTGTAGATCGTAAGTTATCTTTTCAAGAACAAGAAGTCATGGATACCACACAAATGTTTGACCCAGTTTGTAGCATTTTGCAGGAAAAAAAAAAAAAAATCAAAGTACCTTCTTTTTCTTAAAGTTAACCATTTAAAAGAAGCTCAGTATGTCATCCCATTTTCAAAAGGAAAGTGCTCACTTTCTTTCCGTATTTACAACCTTCAGAATGCTTAATCTATTTAATATGTTCAACATTCCAAAGATGATTTAAAAATGCATGATGTAAATATGTAGCACAGGTTGAGGAGGTGTTGGAATGAATACCAGAGTGTGTTCTCTCTGATTGGGAGCATCATTTCTTATCCGGAGTGACATCAGGTGACACCCGTGAATGTTATTTTTAAACCATTGGATATGCTTGTTGTTCCAACTGTACCAGCACCTGGTGAAAGCTGCAGCTGAGGGGATTTGGCAATTTTGAAAGTGAATCAGAATTATTTTTAATTTCAATTTCAAATGCTATAATCACCTGTATTTAATATTAGTCATATTTAGACAAGCTGCCTGTCTCCAAGTAAATGCATCCTCTTTACTTCTGTCATTCCACAAGTCAACATTTTAAATGCTTTCTCTCAATATGTAGATTTATCTTCTCCCGTCGCTAGGTTGTCATTAAAACTGTCACAAACTAATTATTTGTGTATGCCTATTTATTATAAAACCAGAAAAATCTTCACACCAGACTGTCTTCTCCTCAGGTCACTTTGTGAGTAATGCTTTGCATTTTTAGTAGTTTGCTGCTGGTTTTCTGTCCACATACTTGTATATTAAAACCCTTCTAATTTTTCTTAAGGCAAATTTTATGTAAGGCATAAACCTTCCAGTATGTATATCCCTTCATTATGGTCTTTGTATTGTGCTTTTATCAAAATATTTCTAGTGATATCACATGAAAAGGGGGTGATGGCAATGTAGTCCTAAAATAATCCAATTAAATTTGTGTTTTGTGTGCTCAGTGGTCTGATCTACAATGTGAAAACATAGGTCATAAATAGGAGGAAAAGTTAAACATAAATAATGTGGATTGAGCAAGGCACATCAGTCTTTTTAGAGATAATTTTATTTCTTTTAACTGTTTTATGTTTATTTATTTATTTGAAAGTGACAGACAGAGAAAGAGGCAGACAGAGAGAGAGAATGGACACACCAGGGCGTCAAGCCACTGCAAACGAACTCTAGACATATGTGCCCCCTTGTGCATCTGGCTAACGTGGGTCCTGGGGCATTGAGCCTCGAACTGGAGTCCTTAGGCTTCACAGGCAAGCACTTAACCACTAAGCCATCTCTCCAGCCCATGATAATTTTATTTTTATTATCTTTTGCTTCAAACATGACTTGGTTCCATTGAATTATTGTATTTGTATTTGCTGTCAAATGATACATCTTAGGAGAACTTCTTTTATGCTCCCTCCTTATTGCTTAATAAGTCCTCAAAATATCACAAAGAGAATTCATGTCCATAAATGTAATAAAACTCCTAGCACGGGACTGAACATAGCTGTTGAAGAGACATATTATATATGTCATTTTAACTTATTGCCATGAATGTTTTTGTGCATTGTGCTAAGTGCTATAGGACAAAACATTGTTCAGTCAGCCATGAGAGCACTGTGGTGGTATGTTGGGCCTTGCGAGGCCTGGACGTGAGGCCTAGTGGAACTTCCTGAGCCTAGCTAAAGTTTGGAGAACTGCCTCCGGCCAGCGATGACTCAGCAGGGGGCCAAATGGCCTCTGGCCTGCTACTTCCGCACAGGAAGTTAGAGTTAGAACCAATCATCTCAGAAGTCACAGTATGCTATTGGCCCTGACATCTCACTCCATCCTAAAATCCCCACCTTCGTTCTCAACATTATATAAACACCTGCTGCTAACAATAAAGTGAGTTCCTGCTTTGATGAGACTCCTGGCTAGGTGGTTTTGTTCCTGGCCATTGACACCCACCCTCCTCCTCAACCCCTCAGGAGGAACCAGCAGGCCTGGTCCTGCCCCAGCACTACTTGCTGGGAGCGGTAGAGGCAGGAGGGGCAGAAGACCATGGTGAGCCTTAGTTAAACAGGGAAGTCAAGACCAGTATGGGATACATAACTCTGTTTCAATCCTATAGAAACACAGACACATAGAAAAAAAAATGAACATAATTTTAATCTATCAGGAATGCATAGTTAAAATATATTCACATATTACATGAAAATTGATGGATTTATTTTTCAACTTGATAGATTATGTTAATTCATGTATGAAATAAGACAGAGACAATGTCCAAAATGGAGGTCACAAGTAAATTAACTCAATGGAAATTATCTAAGGAAGTTCTATGTTTATTACTAAAATATCCAATGGGTATTTATTTTATCTTTACAATAATTGGGCATTGAGCCAAACCATAATATTATGATTTATAGACATATGAAAATTAGTTAAATCAGTCTCCTTAAAATATCTGTAAGCTTAGTGTACACTTGTGGTTTGATTCAGATGTCCCCCAAAAACTTAGGTGTTCTGAATGCTAGGTTCCCAGCTGATGGAAATTCGGGAATGACACCTGGAGGCAGTGTATTGTTGAGGGTGGGTTTATGGATGTTATAGTCAGTTTCCCCTTGTCACTGTTTGGCATACTCTCCTGTTGTTATTGTCCACCTTATGTGGGCTACAGGGGGATGTCCACGTTTTGCTCATGCCATCATTTCCCCCTGTCATAGTGGAGCTTCCCATCAAGCCTGTAAGCCAAAATAAAATTCTCTGCCCCCCCCCCCACCCAAGCTGCTCTTGGTTGGATGATTTCTACCAGAAATGTGATGTTAATTACAACGGTAAATGGTATGAAGGAGAGGGATTGCTGCTAGACAACTGACTGGTGTAGCTTTGCCTTTATGGAGCTGATTTTCAAGAGGAATATGGAAGGATTTGAAACCTTAGCCTAAGAAATGTCTTGCAGTGCTATAAGTACAGCTTGTTGGACTATTCTGGTGAAAGTTGAAAGACCTGAATGCAGTAAGAACTATGAACTATGAGGTTTGGCTTATGAGGGTAAGGAAAAGCTAACTATTAGGAAAGTATGAATGGTAATTTCAAGTTATTCTGGACATTATGAAAAGATCAACATAAGAACTCAGGGTATAGTAGGAGTAGAATTTCACTCCAAATGCATAGTTGGCATTTTCAACAAAATCTTAGAAGAAAACTTTCCCCAAATTGGTAAAGGGATGCCAATGAAGATACAGGAATCCTTTAGGACACCAAACAGATAAAACCTGGAAAGAACCTCTCCTCGCCATATTATAATTAAATTACCAAACATGCACACCAAAGAAAATATATTGAAAGCAATTAGAGAGAAAAATCAAGTCACATACAAAGACAAGCCCACCAGGATCATAGCAATTACACAACACAAACTTTAAAAGCCAGAAGGGCTTGGAATGATGTATTCTAAATTGTGAAGGATAACAACTGTCAACCAAGGTTACTTTATCCTGCAAAGCTATTCATTCAAACAGACAGAGAAATAAGGACATTCCACAACAAAAACAGGCTAAAGGAATACATTAAGACAAAACCAGCTCTACAGAAAATACTTGAAAGGATCCTCCATGCTAAGAAGAAAGAAAAGCATACAAATAAGGAAGCCAGAAAATTCAAACCATACTCAAATACTACTTAATACAAGAGAGCAAAAGTAAAACTGGAAGAATTCTGAAACCAAAAAAAAAAAAAAAAAGAAAGAAAGAAAGAAAAAGGAACACATACCTTTCAATAATAACTCTTAATATAAATGGCCCTGATACCCCAACCAAAAAACATAGGTTTATAGACTGGGTTAAAAAACAGGATCCTTCAATTTGTTGCCTCCAAGGAACACAACTTTCTACAAAGGATGGAGTTTGGAAAACAGTGTTTCAAGCAAATGGGCCTAGAAAATAAGCAGGGGTTGCTATCCTTATATCTGACAAGGTAGACTTCAGCCCAACATTAGTTAGTAAAGATAAGGAAGGTCACTTTATAATGATTAAAGATGAACTCCAACAGGAGGACATTACAATCTTAAATACATATGCGCCTAATGTGGGGGCTCACAAATTCATCAAACAAATGCTACTAAAACTAAGATCACAGACAACACAAAACACAGTTTCAATGGGTTACTTCAACATCCCACTCTCATCAAATGACAGGTCATCTGAGCTAAAAAATAAACAGAGAGGCATCTGGATTAAATGAGGTCATAGAATAAAAAGACCTAACAGATATCTACAGGACATTTCGTCCAACTGTTGCAGAATACACCTTCTTTTAAGCAGCACATGAAACATCCTCTAAAATAGACCATATGTTAGGACACAAAGCAAATCTTAACAAATACAGGAAAATTGAAATAATTCCTTACATTCTATCTTATCACAATGGGAACAAACTATAAAATAATAGCAAGAAAATCTATAGAGCAAGCACAAAATCATGGACTCTAAACAATACACTACTAAATGATGAATGGGTCAATGAAGAAATCAAGAAGGAAATCAAAACATTCATAGAGTCAAATGATTATGAGAATACAACATACAAAAAACTTTGGGACACAATAAAGAAAGTCCTAAGAGGGAAATTTATAGCTCTAAGAACCTATATTAAGAAATTAGAGCTGGGCGTGGTGGCACACACCTTACTCCCAGCACTTGGGAGGCAGAGGTAAGAGGATTGCCCTGAATTCGAGGCCACCCTGAGACTCCATAGTGAATTCCATGTCAGCCTGGGCTAGAGTGAGACCCTACCTCAAAAAACAAAACAAAACAAAAAACGAAAGAAATTAGAAAGGTCACAAGTAAACAACTTAATGCTTCACCTTAAAGCCTTGGAAAAAGAAGAATAAGACAAACCAAAAATCAGTAGACAGGAATAAATAATAAAGATTAGGGCAGAAATTAATGAAATAGAAACAAACAAACAAAGAAAAGCCAAAAAAAAAAAAAAAAATCCGAAGAATCAATGCAACAAAGAGTTGGTTCTTTGAAAGGATAAACAAGATTGATAGACCCTTAGCAAATCTGACCAAAAGAAAAACTGAAGAGACATAAATTAATAATTTAGAGATGAAAAAGGCTCCATCACAACAGATAGCAGAGAAATTTAAAAAGTCATAGGGACATACCCTAAGAACATATTCCACTAAATTTGAAAATCTGCAACAAATGGATGATTTCCTTGATTCATATAACCTACCTAAATTAAATCAAGATGAGATTAACCACTTAAATAGACCTATAACATGTATGGAGATCCAGGAAGTTATCAGAAATCTCCCAACTAAAAGAAATCCAGGCCCAGATGGATTCACTGGTGAATTTTACCAGACCTTCATGGAGGAACTAACACCAATGCTTCTTAAACTTTTTCATAAAATAGAAAAAGCAGGAATCTTACCAAACTCCTTCTATGAAGCCAGCATCACCCTGATACAAAACCAGGCAAAGATAGAATGAGAAAAGAAAATTACAGGCCAATCTCCCTCATAAACATAGATACAAAAATTCTCAACAAAACATTGACAAATAGAATACAAGAATATATCAGAAATATCATTCATCCTGACCAAGTAGGCTTTATCCCAGAGATACAGCGATGGTTCAATGTAAAGCAAATCAATAAATGTAATATATTATATAAATGGACAAAAGGACAAAAATCACATGATCATCTCATTAGATGCAGAAAAAGCATTTGATAAAATCCAACATCCCTTTATGATAAAAGTCCTACAGAGACTGCAAATAGAAGGAACATATCTCAACATATAAGGGTTATTTATGACAAGCCTACAGCCAACATATTACTAAACAGGGAAAAACTTGAAGCTTCTCCACTGAAATCATGAACAGACAAGGGTGTCCACTGTCCCAACTTTAATATTGTACTGGAAGTCTTAGCCATAGCAACAAGGCAAGAAACACACATAAAAGGGATATAAATTGGAAAGGAAGAAGTAAAGTTATCATTATTTGAAGATGACATGATCCTGTACGTAAAGGACCCTAAGGACTCTACCAGCAAACTCTTAGATCTGATAAACACACCTATAGCCATGTAGCAGGATACAAAAAAACACACAGAAATCAGTAGCCTTCCTATATGCTAAGAATAAGCACATAGAGGATGAAATCAAAGAAGCACTCAAATTCACAATTGCATCAAAATAAATAAACAACGTACCTTCAAATAAACCCAACTAATGAAGTAAAGGATGTTTACATTGAAACTTTAAAATGCTCAAGCAAGAAATTACAGAAGACACTAGGAAATAAAAGAAAATCCCTTGTTCTTGGATTGTAAGAGTCAATATTGTGAAAATGGTAATTGTTCCATAAGCAAATTACACACTTAATGCAATCCCCATGAAAATTTCAATGACATTCTTCACAGAAATAGAAAAAGCAATCCAAAAATTCATTTGGAAGCACCAAAAATTCTCGAATATCTAAAACAATTTTGAGCAACAAAAATGAGGTTGGTGGTATCACCATACCTGATTTTAACCTATAGTACAGAGCCATAGTAAAAATAACAGCATGACACTGGCACAGAAACAGACATATAGGTCAATGGAACATAATAGAAGACCCATATGTAAGGCCGGGTAGCTATAACCACCTGATATTTGACCAAAAAAGAAAAAAAAAAAAAAAGCCAAAAATACTCATTGGGGAAAAGGCAACCTCTTCAGCAAATGGTGCTGGGAAAACTGGATATATATCTATAGAAGGATGAAAATAGAAACTTGTCTCTCCATGTACAATAATTAAATCCAAATTAGACCTTAATAGCAGACATGAAACTCTGAAACTCCTAGAGGAAAACCTAGGGAAAAGCCTTCAACATTTTTGCATTGGCAAAAAACATTCTGAATATAACCATTGCCAATTGCTCAGGAAATAAAACCACAGATCAACTGCTGGTACTTCATGAAATTACAAAGCTTTTATACAGCAAAGGACATTGTGGATAGAGCAAAGAGGCAACCTACAGAAGCTATATATTTGATAGAGGATTTATATCTAGGATATGCAAAGAACTCCAAAAATAAATAATTATAAGTCAAAAAACCCAATTAAAAACAGGCTATGGAACTAAACAGAGAGTTCTCAAAAGAAGAAATACAGATGGCATATAAACTTCTAAAAAAATTGGTCTATAGTCATCAGGGAAATGAAGACTAAAACTACAATGAGATTCCATCTCACTCCTGTCAGATTGGCTACCATCATGAAAACAAATGACCACAAATGCTGGTGAGGATGCAGAAAAAGAGGAAGCCCTCTACACTGTTTGTGGGAATGCAATCTGGTCCAGCCATTGTGAAAACCAGTGTGGAGGTTCCTGAGACAGCTAAAAGTATATGTACCATATGACCCAGCTATAGCATTCCTAGGCATATATCCTAAGGATTCATTTCACTACCTTAGTGATACTAGCTCAACCATGTTTATTACCTCTCTACTCAAAATAGCTAGGAAATGGAACCAGCATAGATGCCCCTCAACTGATGAGTGGAAGTTATGAAATTTTCAGGAAAATGGATGGATCTAGAAAGGATTATATTAAGTGAGGTAACCCAGGTTCAGAAAACCAAACATCACATTTTTCTCTCTCATATGTGGATCCTAGCTGCACATGATTGGACTTCAGTGTGAGTAGGAAGAAAACTCAGTAGCAGAGGCCAGTAAGCTAGAAATGAGATATAATGGAAATAGAAAGGAAGGGAGAGTTGGATTTATTGGGATGTATTTTATATATGTATGTAGAAGAACAGATTAATGGGGGTGAAAAGGTCTAAGTGAAGTCAGGGGAAGAGATTGAGTAAAGGAAAGGTGGAAGGAAGGCTAATAAAAATCCAAGAGGATATAAATAAATCATACGTAAACCTACTTTTTAGACAATAGACTACTCAGGATTGTTACGAGAAAATTTCCATTGCCAAGAATGAGATACCTTGCAGTGAGTTGTTGGTCAAGTAGGACCCTGATACCCCCAAAACATTACAAGCCATTCCTGAGGCCCTTGGTTTCCCACAAGGAATAGATGGTAAGACCCTATTGCTGAAGACTCCTCATACTTGGGCTGCACAGTCACTGAGAAATCCTGTTGGAGGTGAGCTGAAAACCTTCTCCATGTAGACCAGCTGACAGAAAGCTCAGAAAAGCCATGCTGCATGCAATTGAATGGGAGAGAGAGAAATCACAAGTGAAGATACTAAAAAGTGGACAGTGCAAGCCTTATATTTATCCAGCCAGGCCAAATGAGCCAATTGGGTGCAATAGTGGCATGTTTGTTATAAGGGAAACCAACTACCCTCTAATTTGACTAGAGGCCAGCCCAGCTCTATGGGAGGGAATACAACCACGATACTGAAAGCCTACAACAGGGGTAGACATGAGCCCTAGAGGTATAACATCTACTGCTATCTGGATCAATGTATAAGCTATGCTCATCAAACTGCCCAGTCAGCACTTCTCTTAATATTCATATATTAATGCTACTTTCACTTTTGGTTAGAGAACGTTCTCTTTCCAGATGACAGTGACCTTGGGATGACTCAGAAGGCATTATGGTTCTGAGAAGAAGTGACAGAAGAGTGCTCAGCACTACGGTATCTCTATCACACCCTCCAAGGCTCAGGGTCCATTGTGGAAGAGGTGGTGGAAAGAATGTAAGAGCCAAAGGAATGGCAGGACTTCTTATAACATGCTCCTGTAGACACAAAATGGCCTGGATGTTCATGACCTCACAGTGCCTGACAGTACCTACACAAGACCATCATAATAGGCGGAAGAGATAATTACATCAAAATAAAAGAGGCAGATTGAGATGGGGAGGGAATATGATAGAGAGTGGAGTTTTAAAGGAGAAAGTGGGGTAGAGAGTGGGAATTACCATGGGATATTGTTTACAAATATGGAAGTTGTCAATAAAAAGTAAATTAATTAAAAATACCCTCCCAAAAGAATCTGCAGTTTGCTTGAAACTTAGGGTTCAAAAACTGAATGCCTTAATATGTACCCCATGAGAATAATGAGATTACTGCTCACTTACCTTCCTTTTTACGTAATTTTCATGACTCCTCATGCCAAAAGTCTTCATATTCAAGGTCATTACTGTGTTCTACTGAATTCCACCATATAAAATATTATGGAAGATATAGATCACTGGTATCCTGTGTCCTAATGGCACATAGTCTCTTCAAGATAACTGTGTTCTTACTAATGATTCAAGTATGGAGCACACCCCTCTCTTACTTGGGGATAATGAACAGCCTTGAACACATACCACACTATAAACCCAAGCTCTATGTCTCTTCCTTATACAAAGTTTCTGATATGGTAAGTACCAGATACTTCTGAAGCTTTCTGAATAAGCCTAATGGCTAAAGAAAATCTAGGAAAAATTATAATTTGGTTTGTTGATGAAAGCAGAAAGCATCTTTGAAATCTACATATCATATGTGTTCTTCTCAATAAACATGCAAGAAAGGTCTCTTTGAATTCTATTCTCAGTATGATAAACCTGAGTTTCAAACAATTAGAAATTTCCAGAAGTTTGTTCAATGTCAGAAAGAAGCCACATAATGTTTTACATAGATTTGCTTTCAATCAATCCTATAATAACGACTTAAAACACAAAAATATGAATATTTTTAATATTTATTTTTATTCATTAATTACAGAGAGAGACAGAAAGAGAGACTGAGAATATTCATACTAGTTCCTCTAGCCACTGCAAATAAACTCCTGAAACATGCACCACAAAATATGAATCTTTGATTTCAACAGTGCTGTGTTTAACAGTTTCCCCATCACTCATTATGTAAGTTTGTCCACATAAATTCCTCATAAGTTTGATAGGTCAGAGATTAATAGAAGTTTCAATTAATAGCTGGAGGACTGCTTCAGTATACTTTCACTTATTCATTTGGAGTCAGTAATGGCTTCTTCAAAAATACAATTATGACGTGAATGTATAATGTATGATGCATATATACATAGATAAATTAGACTTGAGGTTAGTAATAATTTTTTGAATCTAATTTTGGTCTTTTACTTGATTGTGATAGAATTTTTGTCAGGAATTTGCTATCCCTTATAATTTTATCAAAACAATTAAATATATGTAATATAAATCTGAAAAGATATTATTATACCCCTCCTGTATTAAGAACATTTACATTCAATTCATTTGCTTTCAATAAATACGTGCCATGAATATGTGTAATGTTAGACATTGATGTGACTACAGGGATAAAGAAATATATGTATTGTGATAGGTATAAGTTTTATCTTAAATATAATATTTTGATATATCTAATGAAATTTATATGGTTTTTATCATCAGTTTCTTTTTTCTGGATCATTGTTTTCTTCTGACTCATTCTTTTTCCGTTTTCACAAAAAACTCATCAAAATGATTTTTATATACTTTTAGATTAAAAAAAAAAAAACATTTAGTATACCAAGTACCTATAGCATATTCTGTCCTCATTGTGTTCATTATATTGTTCTTATCTCTACTGATTCAAGCTCATTTATTTCCCAATGTGTGAATTAAATGCAATTTTCATTCATCCTTAACTGGTATGTGCATAATGTCCCCTTACTGTAATGTGGCTATTTGTAAGCACAACTTGTAAGAGATATTCAATCATTTGATTGTTACAGATCCTTTACAATGCAATGCCCTTCCATGACTTAGATTGCTTTACAAGTATTGCTATAGAACTACATTTGTTTTTATTCATGGTATCATATTATAGAATTTAGTGAGCATAATATATTTTAAAATGCACATGAGGAATTGGTGATAATACTACTAATATTCTGCATTATTGCTTTTATGATTTTTTTTCCATAATCAGCTCTCAATTGTGAGAGGGAAAGGATCAAAATGTGTCTGCTAGCTAACATTAAAAGGCTAGCAACAAACAGAATGCACAGCTAGAAATCTGAGCATAAACAACTACATCAGAAAGAATGACAAAAGGAAATTTGAACTCAAATAATTAACTTACTCATAAATTATAGACATGGCCATTGATTATATTCATCAGTCCAATAGATAGTTACATATATTAAATATGTGGAGTTTTTTGAATGATAAAATATGAGTCCAAAATCTTTAACTTATTTTTAAATAAATGACTTCACATAATTTGACATTTTAAGGCAGTTAAGCAATAGTAACTGCTACAACTTATGACTAAATACGTAAAATATTGTTTCAACAATAAATATCACTCTTTAGGCATGTGGTAAACATGTGAGAAAGGACTAGTTTGTTAACAGACAGTAAGTTATAGTTACATATAAGTTCATAGAAGTAAAAAAAAAAAAGTAAGTACCAATTTTCATTATAGCAAGATAAATCTGATGTGCTAAATTTTTATACCAAAATTAATTTGAAATCTTATCTGATAAATAGATAACTGATGATTATGTTAAATTGCTATTGTATTTTAGTAAGCATTGCATTTTTACTCTAAGAGAGTACTAATTACAAAAAATTAATTTCTGTGAATCATGTCAATGTGTTTCAATAAATATGGATTGAAGTCTGTATGTTATGCGCTAGACAGTTACATAAGTCATTAGGTACAGGGAGAAAACTAAGTAAACAAAGACATCAGTAAAATAATTATTGAATTAAAATTTATGTAAACTCATGGGAAAGGGGCAGCAATGAGACATGACCCAAGACAAGACTATGCAGGCAAATAGTGAAGCACCCGTTTCTGGCTGTGATATGCCCTCTAGACATTGCAAACAATCTCCTGTATGCACATTGAACTTCTAACCATATAAAGATATATGCATGGTCAGGGGACCACTTAAAGCTACTAAAATATAAAGCAATAAGTACACATAAGTCATTGAAAAAAACATAAATATAGAAGTAGATAATTCATGTTTGTAGACTGGTTTCATTTCCAAAGTGTACATTGATCCATAAACTGGAAAAGACTCTATACACATGTAACAATAACCTCTTTGCTGGGACAAAACATTCAAACAGAAGCAGCTTATTGGAAAAAAAAGGGTCTATTTCATGCTTATAGTTTCAAGGGGAAGTATTATCATGGAAGAGAAAAGCATGACAGAAGATCCAGCTGGGGTGTCATAATTTAACAGGAAGGAAGAAGATATCTTCTGGCTGATGAGAACTGATTTATTCAGGTATGCAAAAACACACCTCAAGATCTGGCCTCAGCAATATTCTTCCTCCAGCATGACTCCACATGCCAAAGGCTTTACCTTGGGACCAAGTATAAGGCTTAATCACAAACACCTGAGACCATAGGAACATTTACATTCAAACCAGCACAATATACAAGCTCAATTTCAGTGTATAACTGAAGTAGAGAAATCAACCTGTTAAAATCAAGCATACGTGAAATGGATTTAACCATCTTTATGGTTTTAGAAAATCATCTTCTTTCATGGATTATTTGTCAGTTGTTTAAGTATTGATAATGCATAGGTACAAGTCTTGTCTCAGGCAGTGTTTGAATTTTTATAACACATATATTGCTGATCACATACATATATAGTTAATTGCTAATGCCAAGCAAAATGCATAATCCACCTACCGAATCAGCTATCACTTCATAAATACCAAAATATTTGTTCCACTTTGTACATCATATAGTCGGTTACTGTGCCAAGCTTTTATTGCATAGCAAGTAGGCCATACTTTGACAACAACAATGCTTAGAAAGCCACCATTTTTATATCTTCACCTAGACACAAAATCCATCTCTACATTTTTTTTAAATTAACTCAGAAGAAGTCACATATTCCATATCCACTGTACACAATCTTTTATGAAAACTGAAAACAGACAAACAATAAAGTTGTAGCCATATAATCAGATCTATAGAAGTTTCTATAAATGACAGCTAGTGGTGTTAGCCTTAAAGCACAGAGAAGGCTTACACTAACTCAAAAAGGTCCTTCTTCATTGAAATCCAAAATTAGTACTTTATTGTAGAGATTACTTTAACTGCTGTGTTCTAGAGTTACTCATTCCTTCATTAATAAACACTCAGATTACATTTTCAAGTAGACATAAAAGCACGTGTTCACTGACCATATCATTCCAACAATTTAGCAGGATATGGAGTCATTTAATTCTTCTGAAGCTTGTAACATGTGTTCATTTGTGAGACAGAGTGGGAGAGAGAGAATGGGCATCCCAGGGTCAATAGCCACTCAAACCAACTACAGATGTATGCACCACCATGTCCATCTGGCTTATGTGGGTTCAGCGGAATTGAACCTAGGTCTTTAGGCTTTGCAGTCAAGGACCTTAAACACTAAACCACCTCTCCAGCCACAAGGATGGCCAGTTTCAGTAGCAATAGGCATATTTGTAAATAACAATTACAGACTTATTTTTTTCCAAATGATACTATATAGTTTCCAAGGTCTTCTAATAACCATGTTTCATTTAAACATTGAGTTTTCCTATGGATTCTCATGTCTATCATCACCAAAATGAGCTCTTAAGTTCTTCACAATAGAAACCAAACAATGTTTTATTTTCATTTACATAATAGATTCTGTAACCCTATGATCCATGTCCATTTAGCCATATCAAATATTATTAAATTTAAACTATTTTCACAATTTTTTGTAATAAACAACTTCTTAATTATAACAAGGTATGCATTTACTTTTTGAGATATAGCTCATCACATCTTAGTGGAATATAATCAGCAGGTAAGTACTCACTTTCTTTTCTAAAATTGATTATATTGAACAACCTACTTGAAATTATCATTTATTTTTATTTTTGATAACACAGAAGAAAGGCTCATACACGGTGTTTACCCATAATACTCAATGCATGAAGTCACCTTACACTTTTGGCATTCATTTCCATTCATGTTCAATAACATGAATAAAGTGACATCAAACTGTCATAAGACAAGTTGGAGTAGAGAAGAATTGGCAATCAAAAATCCCCAATACATTTACCCACTGGAATATTCAGGAATTGCCAATCATTAATCATAAATAAGCCACCTTCTGGGGACAAACTCAGCAAAAAGATATGCAATGTGCATAATTGTCAACTTCAGATTGAATTTTCAACCTGGGGAAAACAGTGGTTAGTATGAGTTATGTGAAAGTACTTTATTAATTTCAAAATTAATAATTAGATTTTTCTTCACTGTATTCAAGTATCACAATATATATGTTTAATATGGTCATTGTCTTGTAATGTTGAGAGAGTATTTTATTCTCCCTTAGAGCTTTTTGAACATTATTTAATTAGTTCATTATTAAAGATATTAAAACAGCTAGAGAGACTGCTCAGTGGTTAAGGTGCTTGCCTACAAAGCCTAACAACCCACGTTCTATTCCTCAGTACCCATGTATAGCCAGATGCACAATATGACACAAGCATCTGGAGTTTGTTGGCAGTGGCTGTGGGGAGGGGGCTGACACACACACATACTCTCTCACTCCTTGCAAATAAATTTACTACTTTTAAAAACTGTTCAGGGCTGGAGAGATGGCTTAGCGCTTAAGCGCTTGCCTGTGAAGCCGGTTCAAGGCTCGGTTCCCCAGCTCCCATGTTAGCCAGTTGCACAAGGGGGCGCACGCGTCTGGAGTTCGTTTGCAGAGGCTGGAAGCCCTGGCGCGCCCATTCTCTCTCTCCCCCTCTATCTGTCTTTCTCTCTGTGTCTGTCGCTCTCAAATAAATAAATAAAAATTTAAAAAAAACTGTTCAAACAATATTTAAGTCTCTTTTTCAATCTTGAAAGCAAAAATATTATTTCAAGTAAAGAATTTATTAATCTCACAGTTTTAAGTAGGCACATAACTAAGTTTTGCTCTCTTGGAGACCTTTTATCAGCACTTAGTACACATGAAGATTTCAGTGCATATTGGTGTGCTAAATATCCTTAGGAATGAGATTTCATGGGTGAACAGAGGTTTAGACACTTTTACATATATGGCCAGATGTAATTGGACCTGCGATCCAGAAATATAATCTATAGCAACTGGAGAATTCAATACAGTGAGAAGAGACTGAGTAATGCTCAGAAAGAGTAAGAAAAGCACAACACAGGGAAAGTAATGAATGACGGGGTGGGTATAATATTAGTGTCCATTGGAAATGTTGGAATGATGTGAATAACTGATAATTTATTGGGTATTTGGGAATAATGATATTTTAACAGGAAATTTGATCATGGCAGGAGAAGTAGATTTTACAAAAGTATATATTCATAATTGAAAACAGACCTGTCCTTGAGAAGGTTTTATAATTTTCATAGATCTACCATTCTGAGTCTAGCACATTTAGTATAAAAATAATCTGTAATAAAGGAGAAAGTGAGTGTGTGAGAAAGGCACAGCAAACAAAGCGTTCTGAGCAAGTATGCGGAACTGAGCTGAGATACTCAGCAGTGACATAAAAGACACCAGTAAGCCAATGTTGGGCAGGCAGAGATGTTGGCACTTCTTGGGTACCAATTCTATCTGAATTTGTGAGTTTCATGTTTAGTAAGAGACCTCTCAAAAATAAGGTGAAGGAAAATTTTGGAAAATACATAATGTTAATAATTCGCCTACAAATGTATAAGCAAACATGTACATGTATAGACATGGAAAACACACATGTAAACACGTGCACCACATATATATGAATACTCATATACACATGCATACATGCCACACATACATACTCATACCTTAAAAAAACTGGAGAAATAGTATTAACATCCTTGATATTATTTTCTAGTCTACTACAAATGAATCCTTTAGAAAAGGCCTAATATATACCATGGACAAACTGTACTTCAGTACTTATTTTGCCAAAGCAAGAGTTCCTTGGAAATTTCTGACTATAACATCATTTAACCATGACAGCTTCAAGTATCGTACTGCTACAGAACTTCAACATCTTTAAAAACATGCTGGCAGTATTCTATCTTTTGTTACTGTGGTGTTTTATATTGAGTGTCCCCTTGAACAGATTTAGAGTAACCTGTGAAGTATTATCTAGATTACATTAGCCTTTGACAAGACTGTGAAAGATTACCCTTTTAAAAAAGAAATTTATTTATTTATTGAGAGAGAGAGAGAGAGAGAGAGAGAGAGAGAGAGCAGATAAAGGTGTGTGTGCACACACTCACCAGAGCCTCTAGCCACTGCAAACTAACTCCAGATGTATGTGCCACCTTGTGCACCTGGCATTGTGTGGGTTCTGTGGAATCAAATCTGAGTCCTTTGGCTTTACTGGCAAGCACGATAATAGCCATACCATCTCTCCAGCCCTGAACAATTATATTTATTAGGTTAATTAAGCTGGGAAGACTCAACTTAAGTACAAATGGGCAGCACCATGCCATGGGGTAGGGTCTTTGGCTATCTCAAAAGGAGATGGCTAGCGAAGCAACAGCGCACAGCTCTACTTCCTCAGTGTGGACTTTCTTCAAGCTTTCTCAAGAGTTGGCCCCTGTGCTTGCCTCTCCATTATGGACTATCACATGGAATTGTAGATTGAAATAAACCCAACCTTAAAATGATTTTTGTCAGGTGTTTTGTTTCAGCAAGAGAAGTTACTAAACTGTTATCAATCAGGATAACAATTGTTTCTTAAATTGCAATGCTTTATTTTTAATTATGTTACTTATTCATCTTATAATTATTTTGGACTATTATTAAGGTAATAATCTTGTTTTATTTTACCTTTTTGAAGGTAGGGTCTTGCTGTTGGCCAGACTGACCTGGTATTCATTATGTAGTTTCATTATGTAGTCTCAGGATAACTTTGAACTCATGGTGATCCTGCCCTTGCCCTCTACCTCCTAAATGCTGAGATTAAAAGATTCTGGGTTTTCTTTTGTTTGTTTGTTTTGTGTTGGTTTTGTTTTTTTGTTTTTCGAGGTAGGCCCAAGCTGTCCTGGAATTAACTATGTAGTCTTAGGGTAGCCTCGAACTCATGGTGATCCTCCTACCTCTGAAAAGCAATTGTAATTTCCTTCTATGTCCCTGGACATCTAGAGTAAATGTTTGCTTTACGACTCTAAGGAATACACCGCTCTTTAAAAATATTTTATTTTATTTAATTTTTTTGAGAGAGGGAGAGAAAGGCAGATAGAATGAGAGTGAATGGGTGCACCAGGACCTTCAGCCACTGTAAACAAACTCCGGATGCATGTGCCCCCTTGTGCATCTGGCTAATGTGGGGGCTGGGGAATTGAACCTGGGTTCTTTGGCTTTGCAGGCAAATGCCTTAACTGCTGAGCCATCCCTCCAGCCCAATAATACACCACTTTTATCTCTCTTGTCTACCCTCAAACTCGAAATAAGTTAGGTATCAACCCCACATCTTTCCTGTGGCCTCATGTCAGTCTAGTTATCAAAATGTGTGATAAAAATAAAATTCTCAGGCTGGAGAGATTACTTCATGATTAAGGCACTTGGGGTAAAAGCCAAAGGACCAATTTTCAATTCCCCAGTACCCATGTAAGCCAGATGCACCAGTTTGTACACGTGTCTGGAGTTCTTTTGCAGTGGCTGGAGGCCCTTGGTATGACCATTCTCTCTCTCTCCCTCTCTCTTTCTCTCTCTTTCTCATCTATTTCTCTCAAATAAATAAAATATTAAATATAACAAAATTCTCACTTCACAAATAAAACTTTTCAAATTTCACAATAATCCTTATTACTTTCTAATTTGTGATGATACAGACATACTTATTTTTAAATATTAGAGAGGCATTTTCAGAAAAGCTCTCTTTATATTTCTTTTTTCCTTCTTCTCTGGTTCTTGATGTCCCTCATGACATGTTGTGAGGTACTTAGCATGTGACATATCCATGGTCTGTTCTCTTTGGGAGGACAGAGAAGAACAAAGACAAAAAGCATGGTGTCTCCTATGCTTTTATTTCAATTTCAATGCAATAAGAAATTTGCTATTGAGCAGGAAAGGAACATAGACACTGTGTTTGCCAAATAATTGGATAAAAAAGATTTTTTTTTAATTTAAATGTTGAGAAAGAAGCATGATACTTTCCCAGCAAAGAACCACTTCAGATCCTGAAAATTAAATTCTGTGTCTTATAATTGTTCCACTTTAGTGCAATCTATAGGTGATTTAATGGGCCTACTTGCTGCTGTCCATTCTGGGTAATGTGATGTCTTTTTGTTTGTACTCTGAATTATTTATCATAAATTATCAATAAATATATCAGTTTACAAGCATAATTTCATTTCATCAGAACAACAGGGTTCTAAGATATAGTGACAGGAGAGTTTGACCAGGCTTTATATGGTTAAAAATGCCTGCTTCAAAATATAAGACCCTATTACTGAAGACACCATATGCTGCTGATACAGAGCACAGACAGACCTAGCTGGAACTCAGAAGAAAGCCAGTCCCCAGACAGTTAGCATATCTAGTGCTGAAAAGTACTTCAAGTGCTACTGGGGGGAAATGGCCAACATCAGTCTAAACAACCAGAGGTCTAAACTATTCAGAAGCAAACACCATGACATGACGTACATATCAACACAATAGTGGCACACAGCCTTAGTGGGTAAACAACATCTTTTTGATTGGCTAAGATATCTGCTCAGTATCAAGAAACCCATATCTGGTATTGGAAACCAGTACAAAATTCTATGGTGACAAAGATTATGTTTCTCCATGTCAAGCTCTCACTAGTCTTTGGCTAAAAGCGGGATTACATACATCAAATTCTCCCTAAATTAATAATCCTTATTCCATTTAAATTATGCTCACTTCACTCTTTGTTGGAGAATCTGTTCTTCTTTTTCAGAAGGTAGCAAGACCAAAGGAGATAAACTACTCCTCACACTTCAGCCAAGACACAGCTAAAACCACAGAGGAATTGAGGAGATGAGCAAGAGTGCTGCTTCCATGCTGAACCTGATTATCAGCACCAGTGTGTAAGAGACAGATCCTGAGGATGCTCAACACCCACCAAAGTAAAGATCCAGAGGCTCCTAAGAGCTCATCCCTGAAGCAGACTTAAAATTCATCAACCATGGCTCAGGGAATTTTGTGGAAGAGGGGTACAGAAATATTGTAAGAGCCAGAGGTTACGACATAATGCCCAGAGACATTCCCCCCCACCAAATAACTGACTACTGCTCCCACAACAGGACCCCATGGGAAATACCTGCAACCTCACTGTAGAGCATCCCCAATGCAATGGGGGCAAGGATGATGAAAAAGAGTACACCAACATATGATGTATCCATACAAAACATCTTGTTAATAATAATAATTGGAAGTTAAAAAAGAAACTCTCGAAGAGTAATAGAAGCAAACACCATGATTTATATTTATATTATACACATAACACTATATAAAGTTATATGTATAATATAAAATATAGAATATACATATGAGGATGGGAAACAGATATCAAAGTAATGGAAGAGAATTTAAGCAAAGTATTATAACAGGTATATATGAAAATGGTATAACAAAACTCATAAATTTGTTTGATAACTTAAAAAAATACCAGCCTCATGGTATTATTGTCCTTTCCAAGGCAGCTCTCCTGTAATAAGAATTGAGTCACCTGACCTACCCAACCTTCCAACAATAACATGCTTGAACTAGTTCAAAATAAACAGGCTAAGAAATTGACACAGCTACATATGTGATGAATATGGCTGTCATCTGAATAAGTTTGAATATTACTGCTATAAGTTAGGTTGCTTGATTTAGAAATTACATAAGTACACCAATGCATAAATCCATTTATTTTTGGAAAGTTCATTAATACTATCACGTGAAATCAAAAAATCTTCTCCCATCATGGTGCTTATAATCAGAGCTGTTTGTTGACATCATCCACCATGAGGAGACTTAAAAATAACAATTGTTGCCAGGCATGATGGTGCACGCCTTTAATCCCAGCACTCGGGAGGCAGAGGTAGGAGCATCTCTGAGAGTTTGAGGCCACCCTGAGACTTCATAGTTAATTCCAGGTCAGCCTGGGCCAGAGTGAGACCCTACCTAGAAAAACCAAACAAACAAAAAAAAGTAACAATTGCAACAGTACACTTTAGTCTATACTAAAAATTACACTTATTAGTATTAATGAAGCACTTAAAATTTTGGATCAAAAGCCAAATAAGTTTACTTTGCTTAGATTTTGTTTAGTATATTTAAGGGTATGAGAGTATATCCATTGTTAAAATGTCTGATTTATTCTTGAATAAAAAGATAAGGTTTATGAATAAAAAAGATAAAATGGTTTGGAACTTTGGTTGAGTTAGTGTTTAAATTCAAGATTAAAGGATTATAGAACTGTACATAGATAATAATTTTACAAAGACAACATTTTCTTTTCTGCCTCATGTTTATTTCAAGAACTTTTTTCTTAGAATAATATACATCTATAATTATAACAAATTTACACATTTCAGTTGAATTAGAAGAATTTGAGAATAAAAATGATATATTGAATGGGAAAAAATAAGACGACTAAAAGGTACAAAGAAACAGTTAAAAATTTTAAAAATCAGTGAAAAATTCTAAGTTTAGAAGAGAATAAAAATATGCTATGGGTCTAGAGAGATGGTTTAATAGTTAAGACACTTGCCTGTGAAGCCTAAGAACCTAAGAACCCAGGTTTGATTCTCCAGTTCCCACATAAACCAGTTGCAATAAGTGGTATATGCTTCTTGAGTTCCTTTGCAGTGGCTTGAGACCCCAGTGTGCCCATTCTTTCTCTCTCCCCTTCCCCCCCCCTCCCCACTTCCCCCGCTCTCTCTCCCCCTCTCCCCCTCTCCCTCCCCTTCTCCCCTTTCTCTCTTTCCCCTTCTCCCCTCTCTCTATGTATGTAGGTATGTATCTATCTATCTGTCTATTTATCTATCTACCTACCTACCTATCTACCTACCTACCTATTGTTTATCTATCTTGCTCTTCTGAGTGAGACCTGTGGCTTCCCGTGTGTCAGTTGCCCATGGAGTCTTTTCCATAGAAAGGAATTGATGACATCTATGAACAACAGCCATCAAGGTACCAGTGTCTGTCAATAGCCACTTGAGTGCTCATGGAAAAAGATCCAAAAGATAGCCCTTATGTGCTCTGATGACAGCTTTTTAACTGTCTCTGAGCTAGACCCTCCTGAAGCATGCTTGGACTCTTTCCTCTGAGGATCAGGATTTATTTAGTATATCAACAACATATGATAATTTGTTAATGTGCATTTATTTTACTTGCATCATCACTTACCAAATTCTGAATTCATTTTGCCTGTCCATATTCAGTACATATTCCATTTAGTTTTGTACATTAACTATTTTGGAAAGCAACTATATGTACATAGTTCAATGTGTTCTCTAGAAAAGCATATTAATAAGATTTTCTATAAAAATGAGATACTGATTTTAATTTCAGATTCTTAAATAATTTATGCAAATTCTAAGATCATTTTATCGTAGATTCTTGGGTATATTTTTTCTACTTAAATGCAATATCCTTCCATTTATCATTTCAAAAAATTACAAATTGAACTTAATATATGTTAAGTTGGTCCCAAAAGACCATGATCTCTCATGAAAAAAAAAAAAAACTCCCTTTCAAATAAGAAAAAAATCAAAAGTATGTAATGACATGCTATATGGTTTCACTTACAGTTAATTTCATAAATTGTGAATAACTTGAATATATGAAATATTAATAGATTACTTTCTGCATCACTAAATACAAACTTCAGAATCCTAGTTTATTTGGCCCTCATTTGTACAAATCTTAGTTAAATAAAATCAAGGGAATTTCATGCTCAGGAAAAAAACACCATCATATGAAATCCTGCCATAATGTTACCATTCAAATTAAGCGACAGTGAATAGTATTAATAGGATACTTTATGAACATGTAGATATAGAAAATAAAACAGGTATATTTATAACTGTTTCAATATAAAGTCAGTTGTCATAAAATACCAAACCATATAAGTACTTATGAACATAATAACTGCCAAACAGCAAGTATACTAAAATTACATGTTAATAATTGTATGTGAAATTTTTATTTCCGTTAAAGTGCTTTAAGTATATTCATGAGCCCAAGAATTCTGTCAGTACTGAAAGCCAATTTGATAGAAATATATAAATTTTAATCACTTATATATGAATTTTCAAATGCTTATGTGAGATCATATGTATTGCATAAATAAACAGAATAAATATAACAGATCATACTCAGCGAACTCACACTATCACAGAAAGACAAGTGCCACATGGTCACACTTATCTACAGTTCCTAACCTGGACCAGCTTGAGTTGGTGGCAACTCAAGGCCCAGACAATAGGGGTGGAAGGGTTTGGGTGGGTAGGGGAAGGGAAGGCAGGGTAAATCAAACACAAAACTAAATCCAAAACCAGCTGGCACCATACAAACCTTTATCCTTGGAATTAGCCTAAAGGAGGAGTAAGCAGGGAGCACCTGTAAAGAAGGGCCATGGAGAGGGTGGGATTTAGCCTAAGTTTTTTTTTTATTTTTTTATTTTTTATTTTTTTATTTTATTTATTTTATTTTTTTCCAGTCTCCGGCTGGTAACTCCCAGTACCAGAAATCAGTTGCTACCCACAATGAGCTGTTGATTGGAGACCCTATGAGGTCCCCAAAACAAAACAGGTTTCTGTGAAAGCATTTGATTACCTGCCTGAGGCAAAAGATACCTCTTTATTGTTGCAGACACCACATGCGGCTGACACAGAACATGAAGAGACCCAGCTGGAATTCAGAAGAGAGCCAGTCCCCATACATAAGTCTCCCTAAATTATTAGCACTTATCCCATTTAAACTATTGTGTCTCCACTCTCCATTGGAGAATCTGGCTTTTTTAGAAGGTAGTAAGACCAGGGGAAATAAACTATCCCTCACACTTCAAGTGATAGCTGAAACCACAGAGGAATTATGGAGACAAACATGGGTGATGCTTCCACACTGAACCTGATAATCAGTGCCAGGGTTAAGGAGACAGACTCTGAAGATACTCAACACTTACCAAAGCAGAGATCCAGAGGTTACTAAGATCTCAACACTGAAATAGATTAAAATTCATCCACCATGCCTCAGGGAATAACACGGAAGAGGGGGCAGAAAGATTGTAAAAGCCACAGGTTGAGACATCATTCCCAGAGACATTCCCTCACTCTGAAATTAACTGTTGTTTCCATAATGTATAACCCACAACCCCAAAGGAAATACCTGCTACTACCCAGAGGAGGATCTTCAGCAGAATGGGGACAGGGATGAGGGAAAAGAGGTACCAGTTCATGATGTATCCATACAAAATATGTTAATAGTAATAATGATACAAATAATCTGTCAAAATATGATAAAATAATTCTGAAAATAGTTTAGAATTATCTGTCCTGGATTCACTTCTGTCATAAAATGAAATGATAGCCAAGAAAATTTCAGGGTCAGTGTCACTACTAACATTATTTAGGATTCATATTCAAGCATTCAAATTCTAATCATTGTAATGAGATTTTAAGAGACTGAATCTAATCTAGCCTCAACTCTAACTCACATTACTTAGTTATCAATAAGAGGAAAAAAAATCCCAGTGAAATCTACAAAAGCAGACACTTTAATATACTTCATAAATTCAGGACTATTGAAGATAAAAATGGGTATGTTACTCAGTGGAATATTATACCTTAAATGCCAATGGAACATGCTCCAAGAATGACTCAAGTTCTATAGAGATTTGACATAATGTGTTTTTATAAGGGGAAAATCCATCCAATTAATTTTTATGTCTTTGCTTTTCTTAATCAAAATTTCTCTTTATGTACTCATAAATACACACACTGACTTTTTAAGAACATCAATTATACTTCAACTCTTCATATTTTCATGCATGAAAATATTTTTTACTAGTCTTGTACTCAGTGAATACAGTCAAGTTGGTACCATTGTTAGCCTTCTCCCTGACTGACCCCCTTCTTCCTTTATCGAATTGTTGTTAGCAATTGATTTTTTTTTTTTACAGCCAAGAGGTTTCATAAATTAGCAATCTGAAAATTTCCTAAGCTGCAAGGAAATATTTACAAATATATGTTATGACTAAGTAGTTCCCCTCAAATACAAAAGGTTACTAGATTTTTAGTAGAGAAGTTTCCAAAAATTGTGCAACAATATTCCTTATATGCATATTTGGTATCAGAAGAAGTCTGAAAAGTATAAAAATAATGGGAAAAAAATTGCTTGTTTTTGAAGTTCAACATGCAGAAATTTTCACATGACTGAGACCTATTTAAAATTCTAGGAGTGAATAATTATAGCAGAAGTTTATGAAATGCAAGCACTGAAGAGTCAGTTTTCTCAATTTCCTCATCCATGTCCTTGCATTATCCTCCCAGAGTTTTACATTCTATTCATGTTGTGTTGGATTAGGGATGTCCTCTGAGTATTAGTGTCTATAACTGTAAAATACATATTGCAAGATGATTATATATCATATGATATGCATAAATATACCAATTCAGTGTTAAAATGTAATTGTGCATTGTAAAATTAAACACATCATTTTATTAGGACATGAAGGGAACATCATGTTATGAGAATTTAATCATTGCTAACACAATACCAGTTGATTCCTTTTTTTCACAGCATGTTAAACCCAAGATACTTTAGTGTCCATTAATATACTCTCTGAAATATAACCTGTTCCTTTCAGGTCTATGTATAACCACACAACTAAGTGTAAACACATACATGTAATTTCCCAAGGTGCTCGGTGTTGCTTGATCATGAGAATGTTTGCCCTTGCTCAAAGAGAAGCAACAGTGATGTTGGGGAGACATTTTTTTTTAATTTTTATTTATTTATTTGAGAGCGACAGACACAGAGAGAAAGACAGATAGAGGAAGAGAGAGAGAATGGGCGCGCCAGGGCTTCCAGCCTCTGCAAACGAACTCCAGACGCGTGCACCCCCTTGTGCATCTGGCTAACGTGGGACCTGGGGAACCGAGCCTTGAACCGGGGTCCTTAGGCTTCACAGGCAAGCGCTTAACCGCTAAGCCATCTCTCCAGCCCTGGGGAGACATTTTTAATGGTGAAAACTTGTAGGGTCTCATACTGCCATGTGTGGCTTTATGACAAAGGACGTTGCAAAACATCCTAAGGGGGTGGGGGAGAGCGTAAGCGTGCACCACATATTTTGACTATGTTCTATACAAGAAACAATATTATGTAAACAGTCATCATACCCTGTAAATTGTGCATAATATTAAACAGTTGAAAGAAATATGACTGTGGGCTGGAGAGATGGCTTCACAGTTAAGGCACTTGCCTGCAAAGCCTAATAATCTGAGTTAGATCCCCAGTGCCTACCTAAACCCAGATGCACAAGGTGGCAAATGTCCAGTCTGTCTGTCTTTTCTCTCTATCAACCTCTGCTTGCAAATACATAAGTAAGACAATAATATTTTTTAAAGAAAACATGACTGAAAGGTAAAATTTACCTATGTTTCCTTAATATTTGGAAAAATAAGAAAATTATGTTTTAAGGAAGGATTATATTTGTGATAGTTCATTATCTGCTTGGTGGTGTCTGTGCTTTATATTATGGAAATAGTTTCAGTTTGTTCAAAATGAATACATATTATAACATCCGTCATTGCCCACAACAATTTTAAAGCACATGTTTCATGCCTAGTTCCATGCTGAGTGTGCTGCCTGGGTATCAGGACCTTCTGCCTCCCTGGTACTTACTGCATCCTGTATTTATTCAGCTTAATAATAATGGTGTCTCCTTCTAAAAGCCCTAGAATATCTTTTGTGGTTGAAAAATAATCAATCACTGACTCAATTCCATTCAACAAATATTTATTAAGTATTTATTCAGTCTTATTTTATCTCTCCTTTTGGGCTGCTATCCTAAAAGCACCTGAAGAAGCAAACTGGATTCCCATTTATTAAATGCTTTTATTTTAAAGATGCTTAAGTGCAGTTCACAGATTTACAATGGTTCTCACCAAATCCTCAGAGGCACATAGAGGAAATTCACGTTCTGTCACAAAGAAGCAAGAATAATGTGATTATTTTTTCATTTTTTCAAGACAATACCAACATCATATCTCCAGGTATGATGCCCAGGGTAGACATGGTCTGTTTGAGTATGAGGCATCATACATTCCATCCAGAAGTACATTTATATATCCAAAAATAAAAAAATAAATATGACTTTATGTTTCATGATACTATGATTTTAAATATTTTAGTTACAATTAAAATTAAAATGAATAAAAGACTATATATTTTTTAGTTGTTACTGGGTTAGATAATTTAAAAGAGTCTGTAAATATTTTGGGAACCATATGCACCTCTTTCCAATAAAGAGTACATCATATTTCTGTTTTTTTTTCACATAAAAATCCAAAAGTAGTTAGATGACAATCTTAAATTAAATACTCCTTATTTAGATCAATGCATAAATGATTCCTTCTAAGAAAATTAGTCATAGTGTTGCTAGGAATTGTGTCCAGACTTACCCAGTTGAAAAAAACAAAAACAAAAAAAAGGACAGGACATCCTCACCAGAGAACCCTTGTGGGTTCTATTTTTCCCACATAAGGACTGAGCAGTGTCCCATTATACATTTGTTAGGAAAGTCAAGAATAATACCCTATCTGTCATCTGTCTTGGAGCCAGGCTTGGATTTATCTTATAGGAAGCTTACTGCTTTAGCACTTTGTAAATTTGTTTCAAAGTCAGTTTATCAACTCTGGCTGAGCCACTGAGGGAATCTCATCCACAGCTGCTCCTTTTAATACATGTTTTCTTCAAGTCCAATATCACTGCAGTGAAAGACTGTAGGGTATTAATCTTGGCTAATTCTATCTCAAGACTCATAACAAACATAAAACTAAAGATTATTTAATTAACAGATTAACTTTACAAAGTAATATATTTCATTCTGACTTTTCCATACATTAATATCATGTATTTGATTATATTCACCCTCTCTATTTTACTTTTTCTCTCCTCCCTTTACACTTCTACAGTCCCATTATCTTCAAATGATGGTTTTATTATGATCTTAGGTAATTCATGATTGACTATACAGTCACGTCCTCCCTCTCCTTTGTTTACAACACAGCAGTATAAAGTAAGTAATGTGATTTCAAGTAAACTTTTTAGCTGGTTTCTAATCCTGAGTGCTTGTGAAGAATTTTTTTTATGTGCCATTTCAAGGCAAATTTATTCACAAGGTACATTCTTTGCCCATATCCCCACATCCCTTTGGAAAATAGTCTTAAGCTATAGTATATGCATATGTATGTATATATGTATATCCATATATTCTGTTCATATTAATACCATCCTTAATGCCCAAGGCTGTGATTTATACAAAATAGAAGTTCTGTAACTGGAAACTATAAGTAGAATGAAGTAAAACATGTCTGTCCCTTTCCATCACAAAAGCAATAAGATACTGAGTCATTTCTCAACCCTGAAGGTCAGCAGAAGTTACAGAACAATTTGCAGTAGGTCAATTGTCTTCCGCATTCTCCTTTCTGCACAGTATTGCCAAATCCAACATTTCTTTGTAAAGCACAGACACCTTAACAATGTTGCTGCTGAAACTCTCCTATGCAAGGAACAAGCTCTCAATCAAACTTCAAACTGTTTCCAGTTCTTCAACTTCTCCACATGGCCTCTCACACATACCTGTTAGCCCACTCTCATTTCTTTGTTTCTGTGAAATCTTATTTTCACCTCTTATGTCAAATTACTGTTATGCATTGTATGGAATGCATCCTGTAATTTAAAAGGCTCAAAAGCCCAATAATTTGTGTTCCTTATTTTCCACAGTGTTTATTTCCAAATCATATATCATTTTAACTCATTTGTCACTTTATGAAAAAAAAATAAAAAGAAGGTTCAACTTGTACTGTCTCTAAAAGTCTGGTCCCAGTAAATCAATGGTAACAAAATTGCTTCTGGTGAGATATGCCATTCTCTTACTTGTATCATCATCACAATAACACAAATGATACATTTCTTATTGAAAAATGTGTTTTTCAAGTTGTACCACACATTATAGATATGAAATCTGTCATGCCTAAGATAGCAGTGATATTTTATACACTAAACAAAAATAATAAGATGCATATTGTATGTATAGTGTGGTTTATGAAGACATTTGGTTATTCTCAGATTTAAATCTTTCCAAATAATCATTATGAAAAAAAATAAGTCACAGAAAGAACTTTCCATGGGGGTATAGCTCAGTGGTAGAGCATTTGACTGCAGAAAGAACTTTCCTGAAGCCCTAGGTTAGACTTGCCTAATCAAGAGCAGGGCAGGAAATATGTGAGGTAAGAAAAGGAGTGTACATGAATATATTAAAATTGAACACGTTTATTTTTTCTTTTAATTTGTGCAATATTTTTAAAAAATGGAGATTTATTCTTTAATTATGCTTTATTCCTTTTTTTAAAATTTTTTTATTTATTTTTTAGGTAAGGTCTTGCTGTAGCACATGCTGACCTGGATTTCACTATAGAGTCCCAGGCTGGCCTTGAATACATGGAGATCCTCTTAACTCTGCGTCCTGAGCGCTGGGATTAAAGGCATGTACTACCACACATGGTTAATTATGCTTTCTTTTTAGTACTATTTCACAACTTCAATTTCTAAAGAGGATAACAGAAGATATAACACAACTATGTTCTATTTTTGCCTCCATTCTTATTAATAACTGCATGTGTTATTGATATTAATGGAAATATTTGTGGAAAATAAAATTACTTTTATAATTCAGTAAATGAATCTAAAATGCATAGCCACACAGGATGGATTTTACCCTCTAATGCTTTAATCCTTCCTTAACATCAATGATGCAGACTTGGGAAAGCTAAGTATTAATTTAAAATGCCATTTTGTTTACAACATCTGGAACAAAGGAGTTAGAGTATATTTTGTGAAGATTCTAATTATTCATAGAATAATTTTTGAGCTATCTTCTTATGACATTTTACATAATTTAATTGTATTCACTGGATATTTGTATGAGAAAAAAATGAAGTCTAGTGTAAAACTCTACATAGAAATAAAGCAACTTGAATTCTCAATTGTAATATAGAACTGGCAAGAATTATCATAGTGATGATATTTTTTCATGGCTGAATGAAAATGAAAGATTTTATTACAAAATATATAATTAGAACTTTAAAATACTTAGCTACAAGGTAAATATGATTTTCACCTATCATTCTAAAAATGTTTTATTTAGAAATAATTTAAGTTTTTCAAGAAAGATGCAAATATATCATAAAAGGTTCCTTATCTCCTGTACCTGTTTTCTTGTAATGTTATATACTTGCCTAATAATCATACAAATATAAAAATTAAAATTTACATTTATCACTCAAAGATGATAGAAAATGTCATTGTTCTTTTCAATTCATCATTTCTCATCCTTGATACTTTTTGAAGGTCAAGTGAACTATGGATATACCTCAGTTTCCATTACCTGATGTTTCTTCTTTGTTACACTGTCAATTGGGAGAATATCATAAAGGTGAAATATCTTCTCATTATAAACAGCCTGTGGTAGTGTGGGATACCAGATGGCATCATAACATTTCTGGATCACTTCAAAGATATCATTTAATAGTTCTGTGTGGAAGGAACTGTGATGTTCTTACTTTTTCCTTTCCAGATAATATTGGAATTGAGTCACCTAATCCAGCCCTCTTGAAAGAGAGCGTAAATTATGTTCCAACTCCATGAAGGGTTTCTGTAAATGAACTGTGGATGGAACTATGGATTGAAAGCACTAAGGAATTAATAACATTTACAGTATAAAACTTACATTTATAATTCCTCCTGTTTTTTCTTTATAAATTTGCTACCTTTGTATCACTTTATTTGTTTTAATAACACTGTGTTGTGTGTTCTAACACTTTTATAATATTTTCATACATGAATATGCATGATATGTGTGTAATGATATACAATGCTTATAATATATAGCTTTATAACTACATTTAATATAATTTCATGTTAAAACTTTATCAATCCATACAACTTCTTAGTTTTTTTAATTTATCCATGTTGACTAATATCCCATAATTGTATTTCCTATAAAATTGACCTGACACAGGCATTTTGTAATTGTATGTGGGACTGTAAGCATTAATAAATTATAAATGAGGCTCAACATATAACACTGATCAAGGTAACACCCTGTTAAGTAAAAAGAATACACATTCAAAATGGAACAGTTTAGGATTTTCCATTGAAAAATGCATTCACAAATTATGGTTGTGTCAGGTACATTAGATATATTTTTCTATACCATTTGGTGCCATATGTGTGTGTGTGTGTGTGTGTGTGTGTGTGTGTGTATAAAAATGTGTGTTTGTAATATAAGAACATGTCCCATGAACACTCTTGCAAAACCACTGGAAGACACTAGGTAATTTTAATCACTAGTCTTCAAGAGACAGTCTCTCACTAAATTTGGGGCTCACAGTTTTTAACAAGGCAGGCTGACAAGTAACACAGAGATCAAGCCTCTGCCATTTTTAGCAGTGGTGTTATAGGCAAGTGTAGGAATGTGCACGTTTGTACGTGGGTAATAGGGATTGATCTCAGCTCCTCATTCCTGTGCAACTAATACTATGACCCACTGAAGCATTTCCCCAGTCATTCAGCTATTTCTTAATATTCCTGAGTGACCTAAGAAATGAAGGTGTTCATATATGTTAAATAAGAAAGATTGTGTACAGAATATTTTATTGCCATCACCACCTCAAAGAAAATAAAACCATAAAAAGACTTTAATTTTTTTTTTTCACAAAGGCAAGAAAAAAATAAAAGCTTCACACATGTTTACATGTGTTTCCTAGAAATTGATTGGCGGTGCCATCCAGGGAAGAGTGCTTATAGAAGCAGTCTCATTTACTGCAGCTTTTAGGATCAATTAAGAGGTTATTAAGATTCCTAACAAGAAACAGCAAAACAAATGAAAGTGTTTATCCAGCTCTATAACATATGTGGGGACATTCACGCACTTTCCTGTCTTCTTATTGTATTACTATATTGTAAAATATTTAATTTCTTATTTGTTTGAGAGAGAGGTAAAGAGCTAGAAAGAAAGAGTGTAAGCATGGACATGCTAGCTCCTCTAGCTGCTGCCAACAAACTCCAGATTCATGTTCCACCTTGTACACGTGTCTTAAAGGGGTATTGGGGAATCTTGAGTCCTTAGGCTTCACAGGCAAGTGCCTTAACCACTAAGCCTTCTATCTGGCCCCATTACTATATTTTAAAAGTACAGTAGTACATTAGTAACCATGATTGAATCATCAGGAAAACTAAATGTTTATTAGTCTCATTTGGCTTTTTCAACAAGACCAAGTTGTTGCATTTAATTATTACCAGTATATAGGTATATTAATAATGTGTGTCACAATAAAAAGGTTTGTTACTGAGAAAAATCAACTCCTACCTACCAAATCAGAGAGCCAGAGCCTCAGAGGCCCCCAACACCTCATCACTGAAGCAGACCAAAAATGAACCCAACATGGCTCAGGGAAATTTTGCTGAAGAGGAGGCAGAAAGAATGTCAGAGCCACATGTTAGGTCATGATATGCAGAGACATTTATCATACCAATAACTGTGGGATAACTCCACAATGCATGACCCATATACATCAACAAGGAGGGGCCATTGGGGAGGAGTAGGTCATGTATGAGTCTAATAATGGTACCAAACTGCTGGTATTTGCTGAATAGAAAACTAATAAAGTTTTTTAAAAAAGTTTGTTACTGGGCTTGAGAGATGGTTTAGCGGTTAAGCTCTTGCCTGTGAAGCCTAAGGACCTCAGTTCGAGGCTCGGTTCCCCAGGTCCCACGTTAGCCAGATGCACAAGGGGCGCACGCGTCTGGAGTTCCTTTGTAGAGGCTGGAAGCCCTGGTGCGCCCATTCCCTCTCTCTCCCTCTATCTGTCTTTCTCTCTGTGTCTGTCGCTCTCAAATAAATAAATAAAAATTAAAAAAAAAGTTTGTTACCCAAAACTATGACTTTGTGTTATATTTTTAATAATCATATGTTGTATCCTAAATAAACATCATGAAAGACCTATATTAATATGTATACTGTTACTACATCTTTTGTCATCCACAGAGAATTTTCAGATGTGAATTAGCCAACTGAGGTTTAAATAGATTCATATATTTTCACAAATTCGGTTACCTTGAGAAGTATTTCCTCTAACAAATAGAATTTGTTTAACTATTCTAATATCCTTACATAACACTAAATATTTTAAATTCATCTGTCATAATGATAGTGTACTTAAAACACAATTTCTACATTTATATTTCTGGATTTGAACATGCAAACTAAGCTTTTCTTTGTAGACTTCTGCAGGCTTTAACTCAATGCCTCCAGACTTAAGAAAGTTCATAATGCATAAGATTGTTCTTTCAGAAATTCTAGCTTCAGTGTAGATCATACATTGACACAAAGTTACACATAATCATTTACATTGGGATATCAATGGTTTAAAAATGTTTTAATATTGACTGCCAATTGCAAATAATATTGATTCAGTTCAGAAGCAAACCTCTCATGACATGTCAGTGAGGAATATTCTACATTGGGTTAGCTGAGGTGGAACGAGCCATCCTAACCACGATTGGCACTTTTCTATGGGTGGGTGTAGTAGGATGAGTACAAAGGAAGGAACAAGTTGAGCAAGAACGTTCATCTCTTTTTGGTTCCTTACAGGAGAAGCAATGTAACCAACTGCCTCAGGCTTTTACTGCCAACTTTTCCATATAACAATGGACAGAGCCTAGAAAACTTGTGAAACAAAATGAATTCTCTTTTCTTTATATTTCTTTCTTTTTGCCTGCTTGTATAGGAGGTGTGGTGGAACATATGTGTGTGGTGTATCCATGTGTGTGTACAGATGCATATGTCCCATGAATGTGGAGACCAGAGAATAACAGTGACAAACAATCAAACCTACTGCAATCTCTCTAGCCTCACTTTTAATTTATTTTGTTGGATATTTTGTCACAACATAGATAAAAGATACTAATACAGTTCTTAATCAGTGCATGTAGAAAAACCTGCCCCTAAGGCTTATTTATAATATCCCCATGTAATTTGCACAAGTGTAAACATATTGGATATTTAATACATAAGATTCTACATACTACTACAGCAGAGCTAAATCCAGTATTATATCTGCCTTTCTTGCCTTTCATTACATTTTTGGTGGTTCATTTTATTCATGAATAATGTTGGGCATAGATTAAATTTTAATATGACAGTTACATTTTCAATTTTTCCTAGAATATATACTATAATATTCATTTAATGGTACTGTACAGTGCTTAAAAGAATTGGTGATCATTTTCCATTTATGATAAGTATAATTTTGCCTTAGGAATTTTTGTTCTTACTAGGCTGTCCAAGTAAACTTTTAATCCAGTTATAATAATTCTTTTTAGAGGTTAAATTATTAATATTTGTTGAGTTATATTTTCGTGTTGGTGAAATTACCTTATTTTAAGCTTTCCCTTTTTTAATCACTTTCAGTTATTCCTATACTTTTATGTGTATATAAATATATGTGTGTATATGTGTGTGTGTGTATGTATGTGTGTATATATATATATATATATATATATATATATATATATATATATATACATATATATGTATGTATATGAAATTTTATATACCTTTAAGGATATACATATATATATATATATACATATATATATGTATATGTATGTATATGAAATTTTATATACCTTTAAGGATAACATTTTAATCTTTTGGGGTGATTATGCTAAATATATAGAAAACTTTTCAAATGTATATTGCAAATAATTTTAAGGTTATGATATTTACATACCTTTAAATTTTGACTTTGTATTGAAGTAAGAGCATGGTAATACAAATAATTTTTCTAAGTATCTTATTCATTTTCATATATTTGCTCATAGTACTGGGATGTAGCTTGATAAGGTGATATGGGTATATGATGTATAACGATCAAATTAGGGTAGTGAGAATTTTTAATTTCAAAAATTCTCTTTTTAAAAATTTAAGAAAGATTTCTATTATTGAAACTTCCATAATAATAGAAAATATATCATGATTACTGCCTACCGCCCCCCACCTTCCCCTTCAGAACTCCACTATTCCCTCAATAACTCTCTATTTTTGGGCTAGAAATCTTTGGGCACATCTTTGTTAATACTATGCATTGTTCCAGACCTAGTTATTCTATGATGTTTAGATCATTAGAATTAATTCCTGTTTATGTATCCTATCTCCATTCTATTTCTCTTCTATTCATGATTCCTAGTGTCTACTTCTGCCTTCTATAATTTTCAGTTTTTTTTTTCTTTTCTTTTTTTTTTGTTGTTTCATGGAGGTAGGGTCTTGTTGTATCCCAGGCTGACTTGAAATACACTAAGTAGTCTCAAGCTGGCCTCAAACTCACAGAGATCCTCTGCCTCCAAAAGGCTAGGATTAAATGTGTGCACTACCATACCCAGGTAAATTATGTTGTTTTCACAAAGGAATGAGAATATATTGTATGTTTCTTTCTGGGCCTGCCTTATTTCATTTAACATGATGTTCTCCAGTTTTATGAACTTTGCCATAAATAAGAGGATATATTTTTTAAGCTGAATAATATCCCACAATATAGATACCCTGTAATTTCATTATCCATTCATTCCTTGATGGGCTGTGTTGTTGATTCTATGCCTTGCTGATGTTTAATCAATATGGGAGAGAAAGCAATTTTTTGACATTCTTTTATTTTATTCCTTATGTATATATACATGATTAGGAAAAATGAATCATATGATGATTATATTTGATCCTACACTTTTCCATAATATACTTGTGGTGGCTAAAGCCCCTATCTCTTTTTCTGTGTTGAGCAGTGTTTTGCAAATGCCATAGATTCTAAAATATGGAAAAAACCTTGTTCTATTGTAATCATAACCCAACACAACTGTGTCACTGAGTCCGATTCCTGGGACAGTCAGGTATTTTACAAAACCAAACCATACTCTAAACAATAGCAGATGACTTTTCCTTTCACTTGATCCTCCCCTACATTGAACACAAATTTTGATGATACAGATTTGAGTGACGGGACACTTGCCATAATACATACCTTTCTATATTACCAGTGGCTTTTGGAATGTTCTCCAAAGAAGGCCTTATAGAGTATTGTTTCACACAGGGAAAAACTGGAAAAATTAAGTGGCACTCTAAGTGAATTACACTACAAGAGAATTACAATGCATTAATTGATGTTATATTAAGATGTAAATAATTTTGTTTCCTGGGGTTGGTGGATTTGAAGCAGAACAGACATCTACCACAGATAAAGAATGATCCCTTTTGCCCTTGAAGTGCACAATGGCCCTTTCAGACAAAGTTTAATTTGCCACAGATTCTAACTATACAATTTTTTTTTATTAGGAAGCTAGCCTTCAGTTTTAGAAACACACATATCACAGCTATTTTTAACATCAAAGATAGCTGTTAAGTTTCTTTTCAGAATGACATATCATCACTTCATATTAATTTAGTCTCAGAAACTCAGATCCTGCCAACTGTAGTGTTATATGGGTATCTAAAGTAGAAAATAATTTTCCAGCTTTATTCTTTTGTAATAGTTTCATCAAGCAGATATCAAAAGCCTACAGAGCATTAGTTAGGGACCGGGTGATTAGTTTCTTTCTTTATGGATGGGTAATTAATATAAAAAGGATGGAAAAAAATCCTTAATCCCATTACACTTGATCCATCATTTAGCAATGCTTTTTCACTCTTCAAGGTAAAATCTGCATCTGAATTTCCCCAAAGCAATCAAGTCATCAGTTTCTGAAAATTATAAAACTCCACCAAACTGCATATCACTGATAGAAAAATAGTGAGTCTTATGATAGTCATCTAAGAGAGTCTCACTGAATGAAAATGTTTCAAAGATACCACTTTTTAAATTATCCCTAATAGAATTGACCTAATTTTACGTCCATGTTCAGTCTAAGGGTAAATGGTATACATGCTTAGCTGAAAATAAAGTGTCAGAGGAGGCACTGATCTGATGCAGATAGGTAGTATTTATGAGCTGGTGGGGCTGCTGGAAGTTTCCAAGTGACAGAGGAGTCCAGGTCTTGAGAAAGACAAGCCTCTCTTAGGATGCTAAATAAAACGTTATCAAATCCATTATGCAGTGAGATTGTGTACTGGTCCATCCTGCAACTTTAATGTTATTGATCTATCTTCCAGACCATTCCATTCCATGGGCTCCATGACTAATAATAAGACAGGCCTCACATCTTCTATTGTAGCTTTTATGATACATTTGATGGATGTGACACATAGAACACTTTAAATTTCAGACATAGCTTGACTCCTTTCTTACTCCTATTTTTACTACATTATTTCATTAAACACTTGACTCTGTCTTTAAAAATAAATTGTGGTACATTACCCTTAAAATAACATGTACTACTTGAGCCATTTTAAAGGTCTATTTCTGGGTCATGGTGTACATATAAAAAAATAAAATCAAGTTGCCACATAAACATCACCACCATTCATCTCCTGACCTCACCTAAAACTAAAACTCTTTGCTCACAATTATGCCCCAATTCTCTCCTCATTTCATCCTTTGGCAACCATCTTTCTATTTTTTTTTTCTGAGTTTGACTACCTATTCTTACGTGAGGAGAATCACATTTTTGTCCCTTGTGACTATTTCACTTAGCATAATAGTATCTTTGAAGTCCATCCACACTGCACTATGGGGAAAGATTTATTCCTTTCTAATATGAATAACATTCCATTATATTTATGTATATTTTATTTTTCTAGTCATGTGAAAGTTGATACTGGTTTTGCTTCCAACTTTTAACTAGTGTGACTAATAGGGTGGCAAATAATGATCAAATTTTTACATTTTGTTGGGGTATATCCCTAAGTATGGAATTGCTGGTTCTCACAGTAATTTTTATTCCAACTTTAGTATATACCGTAGCATCTCTGCATGTCCCACAGTGGATATATCAGCAATGAAAGAAGGTTAAACGTCTTATCCTTTATCCTGCTGTTTGAAGACATGATCAACAATCACGGGAAGTGCATCTTCATGCATCATACTATTTTTAATGAAACTCAGGAAACATTCAGATGTACACAGGTTTCTATTTTAACTATAATACTAAGTAAAGGTAAAAATAAAAGGAAAATACTGAATATTAGTTAAGTTATGCTATTTTAGTTTCATTAAGGTCAGTCAGGTATTTCTTTTTGGAAGTAGTTAAAATACCTTATTAAAAATGACTCGCTGCTGCAAAGAAAAAAAATAGTCGGTAATAATAATGCTAATAATAAAAAAACTTTTCTAACAAACAAGGATTTCTAACAAACAAGGATTTGTAGCTAGAAATTAAATAAATAAAATACATTTAAGAAGTGGCTAGCTTATCCAATCATCTGTAGTTTTGCATTTTCTTACAAGGCATGATAGAACTCAAATATGTGAAAATTGAATATAAGAAGGATGAAAAAAAAAAAAAGCCAAAGCCACAAAGTCAATGAAAAAAGTGACAACAAAAACAAATTCCAGCTGAAGTTAAAGAGGAACTTCCTAAAGAAAGCTGAGACACAGTAGACAATGTGATGGAGTGCTTTGCAGATACAGGGACATAGTGTACATCTTCAAGGAAAAATGAGAGAACTGAGGGAAAAGTGAATAAGCAATAGCTCCTTTGTCCTGAAGGTTAGAAAATAGGACCTCCAAATTCTTGTCCATTTCTATCTCTCATGATTATATCTAAGGATTCTTTGGGATATGAAAAGATGAAGTTGGTCCCCTAATGACTTAATGATCTAAACCTGATGTAATAAAAATGATGACTAACAGTAACACAACAAAGATATGTAGGCACACATGCTCTATGCAAAAGAACTAAGCATTATCTGGAAAAATAAATAAAAGAAAGAACACATTCTGCTCATAGCTGCAGCCTGAGAACTTGAACTGTTAATATGACTGCATGGATAAAATTCTTCATGCTGTTATGTGTCTACAAATATTCTTTAAAGAATATAAACTTGGCCAGGTGTGGTGCTGCATATCTTTAATCCCAGCACTTGGGAGGCAGAGGTAGGAAGATCGCTGTGAGTTCAAGGACAGACTGAGACAACACAGTGAATTTCAGGTCAGCCTGGATTTGAGTGAGATGCTACCTCATAAAACAATACATACATACACACACACACACACACACACACACACACACACACACACACACACACACATATCACTCTTTTTTAAAGAAATAATTTAAATTAATTCATTTATTTGCAAGACAGCCAAAAAAAAAAAAAAAAAACGGCAGAGAAAATAGGCACACCAGGGTTTCCAGACTGTGCAAACATAATCCAGTGCATGTGCTGCCCTGTACGTCTAGCTTTATGTGGGCACTGGGAAGTCAAAGTCAAGTAATTAGGCTCTGAAGGCAAGCACCCTAGCTGCTGAGCCATGTCTCTACAACTAAAACTCTAGTTTTTAAAAGCGGCCTTCTAATTTTGTTTGCAGAAAGAAAAATGCATATGTGGACATGGCACTACAAAAATCTATCAAATTGCTACTTAGGAAAAATATAATGACGTTGGGCTAGGAAGATGGCTCTGCAATTTAGGCACTTGTCCACAAAGCCTAAGTACCAGAGTTCAATAACCTATTACCCACGTAAAGCCAGATGAACAAAATGGTACATTCACCTGGAGTTTGTTTGCAGTGGCTAGAAACTCTGGTTTGCCCATTCTATCCAGCTGTCTCCCTTCTCTCTCTCTCACAATTTGGAAATAAATAAATGAATATATATATATATATATATATATATATATATATATATATATATATATATACACACACATCTCCATCTAGAGGGTGTGAGCACAGCAAGGTAGTGAGACCTGAGGAGAGCAACCACCAGTCACATCTCAGTCAAGGCCCAGCTGAAACCACAGATATAATCACACACTGAAGTTTTATTCAGCAGTAAGGAAGAAAGAATTATGATTAGGTTATATGCAGGGAAACGGATAGAACTGGATACCATTATTTTAATTAAAATAAACCATACTCTGATAGATAATTATGTGTTCCCTCACACTTGCACCCTAGACTGTATCCATATATTTCAAGTCCCCTATATGCCACTATAGCCTCTGTGTTTGAGCAAAAACTAAAGTGTAAGCTTAAAACATGAAATACATTACCTCTGATTCAATTTAATATTTTATTTTATTTTTTTGTAAGCTGGAAGAGAAAGAAAGTATGGTAGAGAGAATGAGCATTTCAGGCCCTCAAGCTGTACCAAATGAACTCTAAATGCCTTAGCCATTTTGTGTATCTGGCTCTATAAGAGTACTAGGAAATGAACCCTGATCATTAAGCTCTGCAGGCAAGTACCTTAACCACTGAGCAATCTCTCCAGCACGACTTCTACTTATGTTTGAAATTCAATACTTTTGCTTGGAATATAGCATGCATGGGGTCCTGGATTCAACATACTTAACTGAAATTAAAAGACAATATTTTTATTATTTATTTGCAAGCAGAGAGAGACAGAAAGAGAAAACAGAGAGATACTGGGTGTGCTAGAGTCTCTAGCCACTTCAAACAAACTCCAGACAAATGAGTTCTCTTGTACATGTGGCTTATGTGGGTACGGGGGAATCAAACCTGGGTCCTTTGGTTTCTCAGGCAAGTGCCTTAACCACTAAACCATCTTTCCAGCCAAAAAGACATAATTTTTGTTCAAATAATTATATTTGTAATGTCTGCTGTCTATGCATCTCTTCTCTTAAGGGGGATTACTTCATTAGAAAAATTCTTGTTCTGTAATATTGCTTACATAGTAATTTACTAGTAGGTGACCAATAGTGTGCCTTGAATTGAACTCATTTATTTTATTATTGAAGAAGCAAGAGTGACTACTGTTGAAAAGACTTGCAGAAGCTTAAGCTGGGTATTATCCACTGGTTCCAAGAATAGGAGCTGGGTTCACCCAGGACAGCAATCTGGCGATCATACCATTAGAGAATATTCATCCCCAGGTAACCTAATTTTTTTTGACAGTAGGCAATGCTATTTAACTGCAGTACAAAAATATAAACTTAAATTCACATATGAGACTGATTTAATGAGATAATGCAGGTTTGTTTATAGAAATTGCAAATGAAGATGAAAGGTGAATAATGCTAGTTAAATAAAGATTTATTATTCTAAATATCAATTACATATTCTTGGCATGAGAATTCAAACTAATTAGTAGAATTTAAAGGTATAAAATCATTGAGGAGATTACATGATCTGTTTGTATGCATTTTCTTCAAGAGATAATCACACAAAGCAATGTAACCTAATCTGTTATTTTATATCAGGTTCCCAGTAATGAAGTAAAATGTCCATAATTGTGCTATGAAGTATATTACATATACTATAATATATCTATATATATACATACACACACATATATGAAATATATATTTAAATCTAGCCAAGCATGCTGAGATACACCTGTAATCCCAGCCCTCAGAAGCTGAGGCATATTTCCATGAATCAAAGGTCAAATTGGGCTACATAGTGAACTCCCTACAGCCTGTATCTAATACCCCCAAAGTAAACAAATAAACAAATAGAAGTAAAAACATAAATATATTCACAAAAATGGCTACCTCCATGAATGAGATTACTAATAAATGCAGGTAAACCACAATGAGCACTTACTGTGATGTCCCTCTTTACATCTATCTCTAATCAATCAATATATGTGGGCATCTGTGTCTTTGCAGTAAAATAAGTGTTATATCACATTTCCTTTTGTGCAAAGTTATTAGGGATACTATATTCACTACATCTCAATGGTCACAGATTTTCTTTTTAACATGTTATTGCACCTATTCATGTTAGGAAATATAATGTGCCTTTGTAGATTAAAGTAAAACATTAACAAATAAAATGTTAGATGTCATCCACAACATTGATTGAAAGATAAACCTTATCACTTAAGAGTTTACGTAATTTTCCTGTTCTTTCAAATAAGATAAAAATATGTTACTATGAATCCATCAGTCCAAATTATATATATTTCACACCTTAAAGCCTGTCATCTGTAGTTACTGGTTCAGTGTTCTCTAGTTTACTTTGGGACATATTATAGATTGATTACCAAAATTAATTACCTTAAGTAACATTCTAGACTTTTCTACTTGCTTAAATGGTGTTTTATATATGTTTAACAATAGTATATGTGTGAGTATATTTATGTATTTCCATCCTGAATATAGCATTAAAATTCAAGTCTTCTACATATATACAATATTTTAACCAAGGCTCTTTATTGAGCCCTAATTTACTCAGTGAGATGGGCTTAATGATTTCTCTAGGAGCAGGAGGGTTTTCCTGTGAGTGCACATTTGGGTCAGCTATATGCAACATAATGTCAAATGAAAACACAAAAAAATTCAAGTTCATCACTCCAAAAAAAATCAAGAATAATTTTCTCACACATATTCAAACCAGATATTACCTGGATATCATCATCTTCATTGGAGAAAATCACAACACTTTACCTAGAAAGCAACTCATTTTCTGCAGTACAACATACTTTATAAGATGCACTAGTGTTTGGCTGGAAAGAAGGCTTTGTGATTAAAGCACTTGCCAGCAAAGCCAAAGAACCCCGGTTTGATTTACTAGTACACATATAAACCCAAATCCAGAAGATGGAGCATGTGCCTGGAGTTCTTTTGCAGTTGTTGGAGGCCTTGCCATGTCCATGCTTGCTTGCTTGTTTGCTTGCTTGTCCCTCCTTCCTCCCCTCCTTCCTCCCTCCCTCCCTTTCTTTTCTCCTTCCTTCCTTTCTTCTTTCCTTCCTCTCTATCCATCCATCCTTCCTTCCTTCCTTCCTTCCTTCCTTCCTTCCTTCCTTCCTTCCTTCCTTCCTTCCTTCCTTTCTTTCTTTCTTTCTTTCTTTCTTTCTTTCTTTCTTTCTCTTTTACTCAAATAAACAAATAAATATTCAAACATTTAAAAATATGCATCAGTGTAAATGGATTACAAAATTTACATGTGTTAAGTTTTTGGCTAGATGCCAATTAAGTGGGAGAAGAAGGTGAGAAAAGTCATTTTGATTTAAGTGGTTGGTCTCAAGCTTTTATTTCTGAAAGTAAGTGGTGGGCCTTTATTCTACTGATGGCTCTGAACTTTAATGACATCACAATATTAGCACTAAAGAAAATGAATCCTTTCAATTCTCTATAATAATACAATTTATAATAGTTTTAGTGAATTATTGATTCTATCAAAAAAAGTTTTCAGTATAAAATAGTGCTTCATTTGCTTTCTTGTTTAATGCACTGGTTTTTCAATGTATTTGCAATCATTATGCATTGTAACAATCATATTGAAAATTCCTTTGGTGGTGTTCATGGAAAAATATGAACACTGACACATTTTGATTACTACAGGGAAATCATTTTTCATCATCTTTATAATTATTTATGAAAAATGATATAAAGTTTTTAGCATATCATGTTGTATATAAGTTTTACATATATACAAGTTACTTTAAGGATTATATATTTAATTCACTGGAAGGAGTGGACTGATATGTGGACTTACAGAACAACCACATTAACAAGTAAATGGATTAAAATTTATGAAACTAAACTAGTTACAAACAGAATTTTTTTCCTGTAATTTGCCAGCTAAGAAAGACCACCAAAATACATTGCATTTGTCTAGTTTTTCAAATATATTTTAGGTGTCTGATTTATTTCAGAGAAGTACATTTAGAATTTGTTTCTTAGTATCACTTTCAAATAAACAGTACAAAGAAAGTATTAATGTGATTATTTTCATGAAAAGAGAAAGTCAAGATGCATTGGAAAAGAATGTGAAATGCATGCACAACATACTTCAGACTTTGTTTTTATATTGAGCTCAATATCTATTACTGAGAAAGGGAAATTGTGTGGCTGGAGCCTAAGTGCTACCAAAGGAAACTTATAGATTAATGGTTATGCAAAAATGTGACCTGAATGTATATCTTTATTTACTGTAACTAAGTTCTGATACGCCTCAATAGGTTTCTAGCTATGTTTCTTCAATTCATATACATGGTGAAAATTTTGACAATGGAAATTTTAAATACTTAGATGTTAACATGAATAGCATGTGGGTATTCTCAGTCATGTTGTGGATGCTGACAATATTGGTAGCCATCCACACTATATTGTTATCCAAAAATAATGATGTTATAGCCACTACAGTTAGCATCACTATATATACTATAATAAAAACTAATCAGTGGATACTCACTTTTTATGCTCCATGATGAAAAATCTAATTAGCCCTACAATGACTTGTGGCTCTGTAGATTTATTAAGTTCCCAAGATATGTATGGGTATGTATGTAAGTTTGGCGGCAGTTGGCTGTATGTAATTAACTATTTTCTGACTATTTTGTGTAATTTACAGTTATTCCTAGGTTCGTTAATAAGAAAGCGTTCTGACTTTGATAGAAGGTATTTAGGACTATTGGATGAAATTTAAATTTTGGAAATGCATCTAGTTTAAAATTGCCAAGTACAATGTAGGGAAAGAGAAAGTGCAGCACACAGATTAGAGGTATATATTTCTCAAGACATGCTGACTAGGTTTAAATTTTCTTCCTTAGGAGGCAGGAAAAACAGTGTTCACAGTGGATCTCAAAAGTCAGTAGCTTGGGCTGGAGAGATGGCTTAGCGGTTAAGCACTTGCCTATGAAGGGTAAAGATTCTGGTTCGAGGCTTGATTCCCCAGGACCCATGTTAGCCAGATGCACAAGGGGCGCACACATTGGAGTTTGTTTGCAGTGGCTGAAAGCCCTAGCACATCCATTCTCTCTCTCTCTAGCTGCCCCGCCCCCCGTCACTCTCAAATAAATACATAAAAATGAACCAAAAATATTTTTTTAAAAGTCAGGATCTTACTTGTATTTATAAAATAGATAAATAATAAAGCTTCATTGTTGCTACTTTATACCCATCTTACTGTGCTTTTTTTCCAAGTGAGGAGAAATAATTGCAAAATAATATTTGTTTATACTTGATGAAATATTTCTCAACATTTAACTTGAATTTAGATCTTGTATTCTAATAACTATACACTGTACTTTTCCAATCATAGCATAATATTTTGACATTAATTCTCATGAAAGCTGCAAACATTTTTACCTGGATTTACCTTGCATTATGAAAATTTTACAAATATAAATTCTTATATATAAATATTTATTTTTATAGAAAGAGAGAGAAAGTGAGAGAGAATGAAAGATAGATAGATGAAAGAAGAAAGGAAGGAAGGGGAGGAGAAGGAAGGGAAGGGAAGAGAGAAAGAGAGGAAATGGGAGTGCCAGGGCCTGTAGTGCCTACAAACAAACTTCAGACACATGGGCCACCATGTCCATGTGACTTATATGGGTTCTGGGGAGTCGATCCTTGGTCCTTTGGCTTGGCAAGGCAACTGTCATAACTGCTAAGCCATCTTTCCAGCCCTTCCTACTCTTTTTTGTTTCTTAATTTTTATTAACATTTTCCATGATTACAAAAAATATCCCATGGTAATACCCTTCCTCCCCGCCCCAAATTTCCCCTTTGAAATTCCATTCTTGATCATATCCCCTCCCCATCTCAATCATTCTACTTACATATATACAATACCAACCTATTAAGTACCCTCCTCCCTTCCTTTCTCTTCCCTTTATGTCTCCTTTTTAACTTATTGGCCTCTGCTATTGAGTCCTTCCTACTCTTTTAAACAAGGAACACAAATCTACATCAGATATACAGTTTAATTTGAAAACTCAAAAATTTGAAAAAGGCCTTAGGTAAAATAATGTATTTTGTCATAAATATTTGTTCTTAAAAAAATAAGCCACATGTATCAGTGGTAGTGGAAAATAAGTAATTAATCTTTAGTAACTACATAAACTTTGTAACTTAAATATATATATCTTAATGATCATATAAATAAGTAAACCTTGTTATACCAGTGTAGTATACTCAGATGAATCTAGGCCACTGAGAAACTATGTCTTAAAAATTGGAGGAAGATGTTCCTGAGGAACACTTGGTTTTCCTCTGGTCACCCCATACACAAATTCATATATATATATATATATATATATATATATATATATATATATATATACATGTACATACATGTGTATCTGTGTGTGTATGTGTATATATATATATATATATATATATATATATATATATATATATACATGTACATACATGTGTATCTGTGTGTGTGTGTGTGTGTATATATATATATATATATATATATATATATATATATATATATATATATTTTAGGTATCTGATTTATTTCAGAGAAGTACATTTAGAATTTGTTTCTTAGTATCACTTTCAAATAAACAGTACAAAGAAAGTATTAATGTGATTATTTTCATGAAAAGAGAAACTCAAGATGCATTGGAAAGGAATGTGAAATGCATGCACATCTTACTTCAGACTTTGTTTTTATATTTAATATCTTGCATCTGTATTTAAAATATTGATTTTACATTTTAATCTATAAAATAATATACAATTTAACAGTGTTGATGAAAAGCTAGAACATTATAGGAAAGTTGAAATGAACATGAATGAAGATCTGGATTTTCTCAAGATTGAAATCCTCCCATTTTGTTCTTTTTCCCTGCATTATATAGGCAAATGCAGACACAGTAAAAGAGTGATACACATTATAATTTAAATTCTCTTTTCGACTTTAAAAATAATATAACCTTGAACTTGTATTAATTTTTTTCTTTGCTTATGATGGGTCTGTTTCACAAAACTATTATAAAAAGTTTATATAGTGTCTTTGCATGGTGACTAGGCAAGATGAACCCTATCATAATTTAATTTTCTTTATTTTTCATTGTAGCTACAATACCATAACTCATATGCCAACATGACCCAATGTAGTTGATATAAATCTGTTGTGAATACTACATTCAGAGAACTATAATTATTGGTTCATAATTCAATTTTGCTAAGCAGGAAACACTATATAACAGGCTTTCTTACAAAAATAGAAAATGATTTTCAATTAAATTTGGACCTTTTAAAGCCGAGTCCCTACATTAAAAAGAATTACAATTTCTTCTTTGGAAATGAGTTGTCTCTTCTGGGGTCACATTTATCATAAACTCTTCATGCTAATGTCTCTCCTGAAACATCAAAGAAAAGACATTTTAAATACTGAGAATATTTTGAAGACATCTTTTCTTCTATTTTTTATTAATTGAAATATGTCATCATGAGGCGATGCATATTAAGTTTGTATGTCTTGGGGCTGGAGAGATAGCTGAGTAGTTAAAAGTGCTTGTTTGCATTGCCTACCAGCCTCAGTTCAAACCTCCAGTCCTTTAAATAAAGCTAGATGAACACCCATTTGCAGAAGCAAGAGACCCTCTACAAATAAATAAATATTTTAATTTTTCTATCCCTAAGCACACATAACCTCAATATAAAAAAGCATTTATTTCTCTCTTACAATCTTATTAAGTTAAGACTAACACAGTATAGAATTAAGATTATTATCTTCACCAGGTATACCACTAACAGAGGCCTAATATCTGCAATCTATAAAGAACACAAAAAAAAATAAGAAAAAAAAAAATCAAACAACCCACTCCAAAGGTGGGGCAGAGAACTGAATGGGGAATTCTCAGAGGAATAATTACAAATGGGTAACACATACTTAAGAAAATGTTCAACATCCCTAACCATTAGAGAACTGCAAATTAAAACAACTAGGAGATTCCACATTACTCCAACAATGATGGCAATCATTTAAAAATCTAACAACAACAAATGTTGGTGAAGATGTGGGGAAAGATGAACCCTCATCCACTGTCTATCAACTGTCTCCAAACAACCCATCCAGTGCTGGAAAGCACTCCATGAATTACTGGGGAAAGTGGCCAACAATGTTCTGAGCAAACAGAGGTGTAAGGTACTCAAAAGCAAATAGCCTCACAAGAAGTACATGCCAGTGAAATAGCAGCACACAGCCTTGGTAGGTAACCAATAGCTTTCTGATTGGTTAAGAGATCCACTCATTGTAAAGGAGCTCCTATCTGGAATTGGGAACCAGATCAGAATCCTATGGAGCCAAAGATTATTCTTTCCAGTGTTGGGCTAGAGGTACAGCTTAGCAGTTAAGGCATTTGCCTGCAAAGCCAAAGGACCCAGGTTTGATTCCTGAGGATCCACTTTAGCCAGAAGCACAAGGGGGCACACAAATAAACTCAGAGATACTTGCTCAACCATGTTTATGGCCATTCAACTCATAAATAGCTAAGAGATGGAATCAATCCTGATGTCCATCATTAGATGAATAGATAACTAAGATGTGCTACATTTGCATGATGGGATTCTACACAGCAGTAAGGAAAATGACACAATTAAATTTAAAGAAAAACAGTCAATCTTGGAACAGATCATTCTCAGTGAACTAACCCAATCACAGAAAGATAATTGTCATCAATAGATCCTAACCTAAATCTGCCCGTGATGCTGACATACCTAATAAATATCTTGAAGACTAGGCAATAAGGATGGTGGGATAAGGAAGGGAAGGTAAATGTGTGTGTGGGGAGGGGGAAACTGGACCCACATGGAAATAGTACCATAAAATCCTATATACTGGAAGACATACTAAACAGTCGAACCATCATCAGGTACTAAGAGACAATACCTGATTCACAGACGCCTGGAGAGGATATGATAAAGATTATCATCAAACTTCTCCTGTTTCCTCCCCTTTCTCTCTTCTCTCTTGCTCTTCTATATTACCTATATTTTTCTTCCTTCTTCTCCTTTGGCACTGACATGTAATTCCCAGTACCAGTATGTGGGTAACATCTACAATGAGCTGTTGATTAAAGCAAATATTCAAAACATGCATGTCTTGGAATTTATTTAAACAAACCCAATCTAATTTGTTCTATGATATAAACTATTTTCTGGTTCACATAACTTGATTAATATTAGTAAGCCAAGGACACGGATTTAAAAGTGAATAGGATATTTAACTTCTATTATAGTTAATTTCTCTGATACTTTAAAAAAATGGCTCTGTCCAGAAACACATCTGGCCAAGCTTTTACTTTGGCACAGCCCCAGGTCACAGAAAAAATATGGAAAAATGTAGGGTACAGGTAAATGATATGGTAGAAATTGTTTCCTTTCCAATTGCAATTTATGTCAGAAGTGATATTTATTTCCTCTGGTCCCCTTAGTTGGGAAACACTTACAGTTATTACATTCCTTAGCTACTTAGATAATTCCTTTGAGTCTTTTTCCTACATGGAAAGACTAATTAATGCATAAATTTCAATTTTTAGAACTACTTTATTAGATCTGATTAAGCATACACTCATAGACAGTGTGTATTTTCTAAGTTTGATTTTATTTTTACTAACATAGTATTTTACATAAGTATTCATCAGTATATTGTGCAACCACAAAGTCAGAGTAAACACTGGATCCCTTTTTCTTGAAAATTTTTATATTCTTAGGGTTAGATCCCTTAGAATCTACCCTTCTAGCTTTTTTCATATTATTGCAAATTACAGTCACTCTATTCTGGAATGAATCAGAATTTATATACCTCCTACCTAAGTATAAAATTATATCTATTGAAGGACTTACTTCATCCTCTTTGATTCCTTCATTTATTCCAACTTTAAAAGGATCAACATGTTTATAATTTTATTTTCTATTATTAACAAACTGTGTGTGTCTATATATATATATAGACACACACACATACATATACATACATACATACATAGACACACACATACACACACATAATCATTCTCAGTTCTGTCTTACCTTTAGATATAAACTTCCTTAATGTTGAGCACTTAATATTATTGAGTAATGCAAAGTTGGACTAATGCTTTTAAAGTTTACCTGAAAATTAATAGGCAAAGGTTTGCCTTGAGTCATACACATGACTTTAAACTTTGGGATTAATGCCCAGTTGAATGAGAACTATTAAAATTGAAATAACTTTATGCTTTATATGAGAAAGACATGAGTTTCAGATGGATAGAGGGAGAATGCTATGACTTGAGTCTCATATTTTTTTCCTGGAATATTGCAGAACTTTCATCCCAAATGTGTTGTACTGATGATATTTAGAGATTGGAAATTTAATCTGAATGTGACATTCACAAGTGAAGTTAGAATAGATGTGAGCTACCATCATTGAATGCCAGTGTCTTCATAAGGAGAAGAGTGACAACATCAAGGCAGAAAAATACACATAAATTCTTTCCATTAGCCTCTGATATCAAGCTAGGGCAATGAGAAACTAACACAAAATACGTCAAGGGGAATATGTTGGTACTTCAAGGAAGATATGACCTAAATTGTTCCTAATCTAAGAAATGTTAGAAAACCCCTCCCTGAGGAAAGAAAGGACACATGTCAAGCCAATGCAGCATAGAAAATGACACTGCCTCTCTGACTACATCTGCTCCCAGAACCCCAGACTGACTAGCATGGCGGAGTCACATGAAGATTGATCTATCTATATGCACCAGAAATCTTCACCTCTGCATGAATTCATTGGCTAAAACACACATGGGTGCACATCATAATCAGCTGCTAACAGTAACTAAGGATGTCGAAAATAGTGAATGATGACTCACACCATACAGCATTCTAGAGACTATATTAAACAGTAGGAAATCAGTATAAACTACACTCATATAAAAAAGCTGAGAGGTTACATAATGCATAGCAAGCAAACTAGGTGGTCTATACTTAGGTGAAGTAGACAACGATGAAATGGAAAATAAATCATTAGAAAATTTTAAAATATAGAAATTTGAAAGAAAAGAATTGAATAATCAAGTAAAATTGAAAATAAATCTATTTTTTAATGACAGGAAGCAAGAGAGACAGAGGGAGAGAGAGGGAGTAACAGAGAATCAGCACATCAGGGCAAAATTCTAATACTATGTAATAACTTCAATATTTTAGTTCCTTTATAACATGGAATAGAGCAAGGAGTTTCATACCTACAGAATCATCCACATGTTTTGAATATATGATTATGGATATCCAACTATAGATTTTTAAACACATTTTTACTTTTTAATGACCCTTAAGTTCACCCCTTCTTCTACATTTATTTATACTTATACAAGTATTATGAAGATAGATTCTTCCTCAATGTGATGGAGGCATCAAACACATGTTTGTTTGTTTGTTTGTTTCCCCTCATTCCTTGTTAAGACACAGTAAACAGAGGTTGTCTATGAACAAGGAGGCAGGGCACAGTCAGAAATTGAATGTGCTGGTACCTTAATAATTGCTTTCCAACATGCAAAACTGAGAAAGAAGTGTATGTTATTTATAGACCATCCAGAACATCATATTTTAACACTCTGTTATGATTAAAATAAGACATGCATGATAGTACCATGTAGTAGTATCCTGAGCAGTCAAATTGTAGAAATTAAAACTCTGGCCATTTGAAGCTGGCCTGGACTATTAAGCAAGACTCTTGTCACCTAAATAGCAAACAAGCAAAATCAATCAATCAACAAATAAAATAAATAAGCTATCACCTCATGACCTTCTTAAAGTAATGCTTAGAAGATGAACTTACTTAACTTGCCCTAGAGCACTTGCTTGTAAATAACTCATTGAGACCAGTGCCTTGTTTAAAGTGTAGACCATAAGGTTCTTGGCATTTGAGAGCTAGTGTACTCACTTTCTATTCTGTCTGAAATACTGAAGGACTATTAACTGATGAAAGACTGTACATTTTCACCATTGATGACACTAGAAATAAGAAAAGGGGCAGAAGTAACAAAAAGGTCAGTTCTGGCAAATTAAAAGACAAACATTCCAATCATCCACAAGGGCACTTGGGAATACAATCCACTGACGAGCAATGTCATGGCAGAGGGATGCAGTAATGAAGAACAGCCCCAAACAAGAAGCTCGGAAAAAGAATGCAGTAAAGGAACAATCTCTGTAGCATGCCTGAAGCCAGAGGTGGCATTGATTTTGAAATGAGAACAGGAATGCATATATGATCATTCTATCCTTTCTTTGTTTATTTTTATTTATTTATTTGAGAGCAAAAGACAAACAAAAAGAGGCAGAGAGAGAGAATGGGTGTGCCAGGGCCTCCAGCCACTGCAAAGAACTCCAGATGTGTGTCCAACTTGTGCATCTGGCTAACGTGTGTCCTGGGAAATCAAGCTTCAAACAGGGGTCCTTAGGCTTCACAGGCAAGTGCTTAACCACTAAGCCATCTCTCTAGCCTCATTCTATCCTTTTGTTCTGTGTTACATATGGAACCCTGATCTGTCCTTGCTCATGCAACATAGAAGCAAAATCCAACAGTGAGCTCAGTAAAGAGGGAACACTGTCCTTTCATCTCCTCAGATGCATATGCCTACATTACCTTGTGTGAAGATGTTGTGCATTTGAATTACTTTAAAGATGGAAATTCACCAAATAAACTAACTTAAAATTGCAGCTCAGGAAATTAATTATAGTACTTTCACTCATCATGCTCATATCCTATTTTATAAAAAAAAAGTAAGATATTTGATTTAAAAATGAAAAAAAAATCTCTACCTCTCAGGAAACACTAGTACATAAATTTGTTACATTTTTATTTTATACTGCTAACACCTACATTTTAAATGTTCTTTAAAAGTCCACTTGTTTCTGTCACTGTAAGTTTGCCAGTGCCTTTTGAAAATCATCTGCCTATAGCAGACAGCTCATTCTCCCATCCTTCCTCCTTTTGCTGCCCTTTATTCTTTGCAAAGGCCTCTTATGAAACCCCCTTGGTGCTCCAGGGTCAGTGCATACTATGGTAAATATAGACAAAAAGTCCTGTCATCCTATAAAACCTTTCAGTTTCTGAAAGCTAAAATTTAATTCCCTGTGCAAATTCAAATATATCTCAAGAATAGAGCAGCTCCTCTGTGCAGTTGATAGGATTATGACAAAAGGGAAGAAGAATTGATTTTCAACTGAAGTGAGAAATTAAGTTAACCTTAACCTTCACTTAGATATACACGCTGGTGTACCAGAAAAGATCATGTAGCTTCTTTCCAGTGATCAGAAAATTCAACCAACCAATATCCATTGTTAACATGCTTTGAAAGTAGGGAAGAAAATAGTGTATGATTGAGAGAACTGCAGTTCTGCAGTGTAGTACACTTAAGAGTAGATGTGCTATTTTAAAAGACTGGGATTACAACTGATATTATACACAGGTCATTTAAAAGAGGTACATTGTACATACAGACTTTTTAAAAAGAAACATATGAAGGCACTATTTATTAATTGTTTTTGTTTGTTATTTAAAAACATAACTTTGATTATTATACTATTCGTAATGTGAAGACTGATTTTTAATAATGGAGGCTTGTTAAAGGTTCCAAGAGACTTTGATGCAGGCAGGTTCCAGTGCTTGCAGAAATCACCTGGCCAAGAGCAGCTTTTCTGGGGGGGGGGGAGGTTTATTTTGGCTTACAGACTGGAGGGGAAGCTCCATGATGGAAGGATATAAACAATGGCATGAGCAAAAGGTGGACAACAACCCCTGGCCAATATCAGGTGGACAAAAGAAACATGAGTATGTGCCAAACACTGGCAAGGGGAAACTGGCTATATACACTTATATACTACATGAATACATACATACATATATATATATATATATATATATATATATATATATATATATATATATATATATATATATATATGGAGGCATTAATTCCCAAATCACCATCATCTGGGAACCTAGAATTCAGAACACCTAAGTTTAGGGTAGACACCCGAATCAAACCACAACATTCCATCCCTGGCCCCCATGAACTGATAACCATGTATGATATAAAATAAAGCACATCAGTACAACTTTAAAAGTCCCCATAGTTTTTTTTTAATCAATCTTAATGATCAAACATTCCCATAGTCCAAGGTCCTTTAACTGATCCATAATACCAAAAACGTCCCAAATAACCAATAATGACTCAGAATAAACACACTGAAAAATATGACATTGGGCACAGCAAAGAAATATTCAACCAATACAAGACTTAAACAGGGTAAACATCAAACTCTGTAGCTCTAAGTCCAACAACTCTAGTTATTGTCAAGTCTCCAAGTCTTATAATTCTAAGTAGCAACAAGTCTCTGGAGTTCTAATTCAGCCCCTTCAGCTAGGCTACTCAAAGTCCTGGAAAACTTCATCCAGGACCAGTAGTTTTCCTTAGCAGCTGTCTTGTGATCCTGGCATCTCCACTGGGTCTCCCCTGGAACCTATAGTCTATCCCCATAGCTCCACTGGGTCTCCATGCAGGCATCCAGCAAACTTGCTTCACAATGCCCATGGCCGTTTCCAAAACACAAGACCATGTTGCAAACTCAATGACCCTCTCTTTCCTTAATTTCCTATACACCATAATATTAAGTAGAGTGCCAGTTTGTTAATCCAAGGGGGAATAAAACAGACTTTGAAGAATAAGACACTCCTTGAGCACTCAGTACCCTTTAAAAAAAACTACATACATTCTTCCTGTTGCCTCAGTGCAGGTTAGCTGGCCCAATCTGAAAGTTTGTAATCTCATAATTGCAGCTCAACAGGCAGAAGTTTCAATCCCAAGATTTTATTTCTGTACCATATCCCTCTGCTCACACCACTCCAATTCTATGCAATGTAACCATGCACAGATTCTCAGGACAGGGGCATAGCAGTTAGCCTCTCATACAAACTGCTTAACTGCAGAGCCCAGTCCAAGCAAAGCTTTTTCTCGCCTTCATAAGTCAAACCTCGCAGTCCATAGTTCTTACTGCATTCAGGTCTTTCAACTCTGACCAGAATAGCCCATCAAGCTGTACCTACAGCACTGCAAAGCATCTCTTTGACCAAGGTTTCAAATCCTTCCATATTCCTCTTGAAAATCAGCTCCAAAATGCTAAAGCCACACAGTTAGATGTCTCAGTAGCAACTCCACTCTCAGTACCAACTTTCCTGTTATAGTCAGTTTCTAATTGCTGGCATAAATCATCTGACCAAAAGCAGATTTTGGGAAAAAAAAGATAATTATTTTAGCTTACAGAGTGGAAGGGAAGGTCCATCATAGCAGAATGAATATAATGGCATGAGCAAAGGGTGGACATCACCTCTTAGCCAACATCAGTTACACAACAGGAACAAGAGAGTGTGCCAAATACTGCCAAAAGGAAACTGGCTATAATACCTATAAGCCTGCCTCCAAGAACACACTGTATCCAGGAGTTTTCCCAAATCTCCATTATCTGGTAACCTACCATTCAGAACACCTAAATTAATGAGGGACACCTAAATCAAACCCCCACAGACACCAACTAAAGAACACATGCAAGGAAGAATTTTGAGGCATCACTGGTCTCTCTTAAAGTACAGTTATGGCCTCCAAGGATTGAAAGCATTCTGTCTAGTCTCCTTAGAATATAGCAGAAAGGAGTGGTTTATTAATATAGCCCAGGCCTCTCAAATAATCAGTGGGTTGCAATAAAATAGCAATGTTCATTTGGTAAGTATATTTCCTTGCAAATCTCAAGGCATCCTATGAATTCTTAAAGATTCAAGTTTGTGATACTTTAGAATTCAGAACAGAATTGAATAAAAAGACAAGCACACAGTGGAAAACATGGCTGATAATGCTCTGTAGCTAATGGGGAAAGGAGAGCTAATCATGCATTAACACTGGGACAAGAAGCTATAGATACAAGAAGGATTTTCCTTACTTGGGCTTTAGTGAGTAATATCCTTTGGTGTAATATGAAATGAACAATACTGTAGAACATATTAGATGAACGTATCTCTTGAGTTTCCTTTAACAGTACACATGTATCTGCACTGGCTATAGAAGGTGATTCTGAATTTAGGCTTAACATGAGAAGACATATGCATTTAAAATACAGTCACAACTTCAGAGAAATTAATTATTCACACAAAATGTTTTCTTAGAGTTCTTTAAATGAAAAAAAAAATGAATGGCCCTCATTTGTATCTGCTGTTAACTTCAAACCTAAGGTCACCTCTTTTTTTAATTATTGGATATGGGTGCCTAACCAAAGTAATCTGTGTGTGCCTCGTGGAAAATAAAATAGCATGCAGCAAAGATGCAGGGAAGACTTCCCCAAATTTGCAGTTTTGAAGTTGGGTATGTCAGATTCTGTTCAATCATCATCTTTATCACCTGTGGGATAAATATCATGTTGCTACCCTAGCATAGTGACCAAAGGGGAAAATTGTTTGGTTACTGCTGCAGCTGCGGTCCTTGTTAACAGCTAGGGAAGCTTTACTGTATGTTGGACTTGGCTTTCAATTTATAGAGGGCTCAGCTGCCAGTATAGCTGATCGAAATCAACCTATGTTGACCTCATTATAAGCTGATGCTTTTGTGAACATTGCATGTCTATTTACACATGGTGATATTCATTAAATGACCTGCCTAGATGAGTGGGGTCAATGTTGTGTCTAACAGTAATATTGTGAGCATTTCGGCATCTAGCTTATGAGAATTATAACATCTAAGTATGATCACTGTTCCAAAAGCAGCAAGCTGGTGTGGTTATGTTTGAGAAATCATTTATAACTTATGGGTTTTAATAATAGTACAATTCTGCCATTATATATGGATTCTGATTTATACTTAGTGATTAATATTAATTAGTATGGCATGACTAAATTGCAAATCTTTTGGCACTATATTCCATATATCCTGTCATATACATATAATGTGGTATGAAATATAGGAGGGGAGAAAGTTCAACTTGATTAACCTGAATTAAATTATTAAATATTTAATACACTGGGAAAATTTGTGGAAAGATAGATATTTGAACTACATTTATGCTTTATTCACTTGATGTATATTGCTTTTTCATTTTTTTAAAAGACACTGTCTCTCAAGACTATGTGTATCTCAAAATTACATGTAAGAAAAAAATTTATGCATATATATAATCCTAGCCTAAGCTAAAAATTTGCAGAAGGGGACTGTAAGAAAAGATAAAAATGAAAAAAAAATATATTTATAAAACGTGGACACTAAATTACAAAAAATAGCATAGTAGTCCTGGCTTAGTGGTTAAGCACTTGCCTGTGAAGCCTAGGGACTACTTTTTGAGGCTTGATTCCCCAGAACCCATGTTAGCCAGATGCACAAGGGTGCTCACGTGTCTGGAGTTCATTTGCAGTGTCTGGAAGCCCTAGCAAGACCATTTTCTCTCTCCCTCTCTCTCTGCCTCTTTCTGACTGTTGCTCTCAAATAAATAAATAGCTATTGTACTAATATTAATAATGCTTACCACATCATCACATCATCGTCTTTCAAGAGTACATATGACTATCTTAGGTATGTATGCTTGAGATGTGTATGCATGATGTGACTTTGCATATGTGTGTGTGTTCATGTGCATAATCAAGGGCACATACATGGTGTGTATGTGGAAGTCAGAAGACAAATACAGGGTTTGTTTTTACCTTCCATGTTGTGTGAGGCAAAGGATCCTATAGGTAGTGACTGTGTTTACCATGCCAGTTGGTTCAGTGATTCTACAGGATTCTTCTCTCTGCACTTCTCATTTCTCTGTAGAATCCCTGGAAATATACAAACTTGTGCAGCTCCTTCTGCCTATTACATAGATTCTGGAGATCAGAACTCAGGCACTCACATTTGTATAGCAAGTGGATTGCCCACCAAGCATCTCCATGGCCTGACTCCTATCACTTCATTCTCAGATTAATTTATCTTCAAAGACACAACTATAGCACTCATACATAAAAATGTCTCACACACTTGCTTCCAACAATGTATATTTGTTATTGCCTGAACAATCCCACTCCAGAAGATGTTTGTTTGTTTCCCCCAACTCATATCAACTCCTTGATATTATGTGGCATGTCACTGTACTATCTCATTCAAGTGCAATTCCTTCTTTTCAAATTCTTTACATTTTTTGCTTGTAAGAAATATAGAAGAAATAACTCACAAATCAAAATCTTATGGACATACACTCTGCAGTTTCACAAAACAGATTTGTTTCACATTCCAAATAAAATGATTTTCTACAAACTAATTCCAATTACTTGTTTCACTCAGGTAAAAACATCACTTGAGCGACCTGAACAGTCATAATCTGCAGAAGTGATCTTTTGAAACTATGTTCTCTGCTTGGGTATTATTTAGGTATTTTTCATGAAAAACCAAGTTATATTGTAATTAATTACTGTGATGTTACAGTAATGTTATTTCTATAATTCAATAATTACTTTTGTGAAGAATATTTAACTTTAGTTATTCTTGAAATAACTTCAAAAGTTTAATTATCATGTTATAGCAATAAAATGTAAAGAAAGCTAATAGATTTAGAATACTTATTAAAGAATAATTTGCTTGGATTGATACAGTCTTTTTGATTTCATTTGCTAGTACATAAAATAACGACCTCATTAAAAATCAAACAAAATTGATGGCACTTTGATGAGACATCATCAACAAGTGTCACGAGAAAAATGTGCTAATTTTTAACTCAATATTAAGTATAGGGATACAATAAGACATTTACTGTTAATATTATGAAGTACCAACAGAAATCTTTCCTGGTAATTTGGAAAATATGAGACCATGTATGTCAAGTAAAGTTATTATCATAGCACATGCCACATACAATTCTATAGGTTTCCATATGTGAACTCAGAGAAATCCTATGCTGCATAAATATTAACCTCATTTTCCAAATGAGAAAACTGAGGCACAGGAAGGTTAAAGTCTTACTGGAAGTCCTTTACCTACAGTGACAAAGCTATAATGTAGACTCAGATTGTGTCTTCATTGTCTATATGTAATGATTGATAGCAAACTAACATAAATTTTCTTGGTTTAATACTTTTCAAGATGATCTTCTTAGTACAAAATTTCTATCCTTCTCATGTCGGTAGCAAGCATTCAGTAGATGAGGCACATAATCAGAAAGTAATTAAATGATCCCATAGACTAGATTTATGAAAGAATAACAATTTGTAACATAACTTGTCATTTCCATGTAAAGATGCACAATGAAATATTAATTACTGTAAACTTAGTGAATTGGTCACAGAGGCATTTAAACAGCATCATTCAGCTATTTTTATTTGTCTACATTATTGAAAATGATGAGGCTGATTCTTTGCCCTATCAAGCCAAAGGTAAATAGAGCCCACAAATATAAATGCTCATATTCTTTGACTTCTGAAAATCATTCTCCCTATTTTACAGTTTGCAAACTTTTGGGTAATCTTGAAAGCCTGTGTGTTCCTGTAAAGTCACTATGATTCACACTGTAACACTGCAGATACCAAAAGTCTGCTATGATGGTCAAAACAAGGATCTCAAGAAAGAAAAAAAAAAATCTTGATTTAAAACATGAAGAGAAGTATATAGTATAGCACATGATGGATGAATAATATATAAATTGTTAAATGTGTATGTGGCATTGTTCCAAATTCCTGATAAACATTTAAAATTCTAGAAAAAATATAGGAAGCAAAATAATAAAATAAACTTGACAAATTACATCATAATTTTCTTGCCCACAGAAAATGATCAAATATACATGCACTAAAGTTAATTAAATTCAACTTTTAACACATATATAGTCCTAAAGAAAGTCTTGCAATTCTTCCACAAAATTATCTCCTAAACACACAAATAAACACATACATGCACACACACACACATGAAAAAAAAAATAGTGAAGAGAAACTCCAGCATGAATTGAAATGGCTGATTTTCAGTGTGATCACATGCCTTGCTAAAATGTTTGGATATATGTGAATGTTGTCCAATAGTTTTAGAGACACTTGGCATGTCACAATGTACTCTCCAGATTACATGTGGCTTATATTGATAAATATTGTAATGCATGTTCAAAATACTTGTTCACCAACCATGTTTCATGCTATGTCCTTTTATTAACAGCCCATTTTTTAAAAAAAAAAATATATCTTGTAGCTTTATTATCAATGTCTAAATTTAAACTTTCATTTGATTTAAAATCCAAATTCTTAAGTTAAATTCTATTGAAGAACATATCGCTAACTCTTGAATCTCATATAAAAAGCTTTGTTCAGACATGAAGATTATTCGTATGCACTAAATCCTAATCTACTCACCCAAGCTATACCATTCAAAGCTAAGCATTAATATAATGGTTTAATTCAGTAATGTGACTATTCAAAAGGTTGAGGAAGTTGGGTAGAGAATTGGAAACCAGGCTGGGTTACGTTGTGAGACTTTTTATTTTATTATTATTATTATTTTTGTTTGTTTGTTTGTTTTGTTTTCTGAGGTAGGATCTCGCTTCAGCCCAGGCTGACTGGGAATTCACTATGTAGTCTCAGGATGGCCTAGAATTCATGGTGATCCTTCTACCTCTGCCTCCCGAGTGGCTGGCTTTAATGGTGTGCGCCTTCACACCTGGCTTGAGACATTGTTTATAAAAAAAACAAAAGGTTACAAAATTGAAGAAACAGACACATATTTGTTACTTGAAGATTATATTTTGAGGGAAGTAGAAAAATCTGCATGTTTGTATATACCAAATAGTAGACTCGGTGGTGAGAGCTACAGAATATAAAAACAAAGCTGGCTGTTGAGGTAGGAAGTGGAATTGGAGGGAAAGTGGTCATAGGAGGACACATTTTTAGTACACTAGGAATCCAAGTGGATAACAAAACATTGGGAAACAGGCAGTAAGCATACAGTGCTAAGGGGGCAATGACCAAGCCAGTTGCTGGAGTAACAAAGACCATGGTCACTTGAGCAGAGAGATGTGGTATGACAAACCAAGATTCAAAACAACCAGACATAACCATATTGTGAATAGACTTGGACCAGTGGAGGATTTCTAAAAAGACTAGACGTTTTACACTTTGGGATAGCCTTCTCTGGTTGACATGCTATCAGAAATATGGCTGACAGTATTGGAAAAGGTATTGTTAGAAGATGAACTGGGGTCATACTTCACCATATGGAAATGCTAAGAATTTAAGCTTTAGATCAGAGAGCTAGGGCCTGGCCTTTTCATTAAAAAAATGTTATATGTATGTATGTGTGTATATGTATGTATGTATGTATGTATGTATGCATGTATGTATGTATATGACATTTTAAAGCCAGTGTGGTGACACACGCCTTTAACCCCAGCACTTGGGAGACAGAGGTAGGTGGATCACTGTGAGGTTGAGGCCACCCTGAGACTGCATAGTACATTCTATGTCAGGCTCGGCTAGAGCGAGACCCTATCTTGAAAAACAACAACAAAAAAGAACAAACAAACAAATTTTCCTTATGCCATCAGACATTTAGCCAAACCATTACTTTTGGTAATTAGATATAAATATTATTGAAAATATTCTCTCAAATATAAGTTATCTAAAAAGATTTGTTTCTGTTTTCTTTTATTTATTCTTGCAACAATTGTCTTCAATAAAAAAAAAAATTCTGAAATGTGTACTTAGCATTTAACATGTCAGTTCTTGCCTGGTTCTATACTTTGGACTTGTTTACAATTAAGGAAATTTTTGATCCAAAATGCACTCTATCCCTTAATTTAATTACTTTAAAAATATTTTATTTTTAATTTTATTTACTTGAAAGAGACAGAAAGAGTCAGAGAGAGAAAGAGAAGGGGGGGAGGGAGAGAATGAGCACACCAGGGCCTCTAGCCACTGCAAACAAACTCCAGATGCATGAGCTACCTTGTGCATCTGGCTTTATGTGGGTCCTGGGGAATTATACCTGGGACTTTTGGCTTCACAGGGAAGTTCATTAACAACTATGGAATCTCTCCAGCCCTAAATTATTTTTAATATGTGCATTTGAAGTATGTCTTTAAGTATATTATCAAATGAGACACTGAGATAAATTGGAAAAAGTATTTTCAAGATGGACAGAACACAGTCTTTGCCTTTGCACCTTAGCAAATTGCACTTACTGGTGGCAATTTGTTCATCAAGGTCACTGTCCTGGTTCACACTGACTCAGAGAGACCGTGCAGGAAGTCTCATGGCTGGTTAATATGACTGAAATTAACAGATTGACTCTGCCATGCCCTATTCATTTTCCATGAAGAGATTCCGTTAAAAGGTGCATAGCTTATGATTCTTCATTTTACAGGGATGAAAAGTAGATCATTACCTAAATTTGATGCAATTTATCCTCACTTTAACTCATTGGGAATAATTAGTTCATTTTCTTCTTCATAATAGCTGTAAGTCTATAAGCATTTAAACGATTTAAATAAAAATAATCCAAAAATATCCAAAGCAATTATGCACATACTAGAAGCAGTGGAGGGAGAACAGGGTTACAGGCATGCATCCTCAGTGCTGAAAGGCTGTCCTTCGGCAGGAGATCCTCTTAGACTCTTTCCATCCTTTGGTCATATTTTCATATCACTAAACATAAACATGTGGGAATAGCAATCTGAGCCCTTAAAAGTTCCATATGGAAATTTTTTCACTGCATTATAATAAGGAAGACCATTAGCTATGTAGCTAACAACTCAGCATGAAAAATAAGCTTATTTCTGATGTGAGGTCACGAGGGCTATTCTCCAGTAACCCTACTTTTGGCACAGATGGGATTCTGTGCACTACCGCCTTTCCTCTTTTGAAGCAATGTGTGCCTATCAGATTTATTTTTGGCCTAAAGAAAAAACACATAAAAAGAAAAATGTGAAATGGAATTTTGTCTTGACAGTAGCTTTGAGAACCTTGCTTGATTCACCACCTGCTTCCTATCTCACTGAGGAAGTACATGGAAGGAAGATTCAGGAGCCTAGAATCCTAAATGGCTAATAGGAACAAATCTAGCTTGTGCACCACAATCTAGCCTCAGCAGTAAATATATCTGCATTGGGAAAAGCCATGGGGAGTTCAGATTGTCTAAATAATCTTTCCTGCAATAATAAATGAGGCAAGTGATATCATGTCTAGAAGAAATTATATTAAGCAGTGAAAAGGTGCTAATTTACTCCAGTCTGTAAGAGCAAAGGATGTCCATAGAATTTTCATGGAAATATATATTTTATTTTATTATAATTATTTATTTATTAGACAGAGAGATGGAGGAGCAGCATGTCAGGGCCTCTAGCCACTGCAAATGAGCTCCAGAAGCATGTGCCACCATGTGCACCTCGCTTATGTGGGTTCTGCAGATTGAATTGGGTCCTTAGGTTTCACAGGATGTGCCTTAACCACAAGCCATCTCTCCAGCCCTAGTTTATTTGGGGATAATTAAGGTTTGTTGTTGGGCAATGACTTCACATTTAAAGGTAGTTGCTTGTGGGCTGGAGAGATGGCTTAGTGGTTAAGCGCTTGCCTGTGAAGCATAAGGACCCGGTTCCAGGCTGGATTCCCCAAGACCCACATTTTCCAGATGCACAAGGGGGCGCACATATCTGAAGTTCGTTTGCAGTGGCTGGAGGTCCTGGCACACCCATTCTTTCTATCTGCCTCTTTCTCTCTCTGTTGCTCTCAAATAAATAAATAAAAATTAAAAAAAAAATAAATAAAGGTGCTTGCTTGTAAGCCTGTCAAGTGATTCTCAAGCACCCCTTGAGACCAGAAGCAAAGTGGCATGTATATGTCATCCCAATGCTCCTGTGGTAAAAGCAGGCTCTAGAGCTAGGAGAATCCAAAAGCTCACAGACAAGCCAGACTGGCCTAGCCAATGGGAAAACAAGGGAGATCCTATCTCAAAAAGGGGAGGTCTGACAGAATCCACACATGTGCTGTGGTGCACTTATATCCATAAACACATATACATGTATAAACAAACGCAAAACTGGTGTGGAAGTTGATTACAGATTTTATCAAAATGTTATGAATAAAAGAAATCAGTTGCATCTGAAATTTTATATTTAATATGGCTTACCCTAAAGGCATAAATTAAGGGTTTTGGACAAAATTTATTGGAGGATTTCATAAAGCATTTTGTCCACTAACAACACTAGTGAAATGTCTCCTATCACTACTACCCAGCTAGTAACAGAACATTTCTTCACTGCTTTTTAGTTGTCCCACGCACTTTATGAGCATTAAATAAATAATCCTAAACAATGCATTCCTCTATGGAGGGTAGTGATGTTATCTCAAAATGAAAGATAGAAAGTTGAGGCTTAAACCATTTTAAGTTATTTGCTAGGTTATACTGACAGTGAAAGGTAGAATTGAGATCTTAGCCCAAACATATTAGACTCAGAATCTATGCACAAGCCACCCCCAGCTGTTTCACATGGGCTCTGGAGATTTTAGCTGGGGCAGTCTCTTGTCTCCTCAAGGGCAGGAAGCATACCTAACCACTGAGCTTCTTCTCCAGTTTGAATCTGCTTTTTAACTCTGTGTTCTGTCACTGCTCAGTAATAATCATCAGTTAATTTATTTCAATGTGTTAAATAAAATAACGTGATTTTATATTAATGCCAGCATTTTGCTAGAAACCATATGCAAGAAAGTGACACAAGAACACTGTTAACCTTGTGCTCCCTACCAGTTTAAATTACTGTTGCCTTCATGAGATCAGGCTGAAGGAAGAGGATTATCCCTCATAAATTGTGTGTGAATTGGTTTTCGCAGAGAACCTGAGCTCTCAAGAGCAGAGTCAACACAAGTTCCTAGGCTCCACACCCCTAAGGAGTGAGAATAGCTAATTTAGATAACTAAAGTCTATAATTAGCTAATTAAAAAGAAGACTGTGAATCCTGTCAGGTTAAAGACAAGCTGCAATATTCTGACATGTAGCTGAAAAGCAGGCATTTTGTAAGGACATTTGACCCAAAGAAACTGTTTGGTACTAAGTTCACATTTTACCTGTTAAATGACTTTCCATTCACTGGGTATGTGAATGTGAGTAAGTTACTTAACCTTTTAAGCCACCCCAACCTGATCTTCTAACTCCAAACAATATTGCTACCTCAGGATCAATGTGGAATTAAGTGAGATAATGGTGGTAAAGCACTCAGAACATTCCAGGCATGTTACTAGTGATGAGAGGATTTATCAGGACAATGGCAAGGTTCTTGAAAAATATAGTGGTGTTGAAATAGGATTCTAAATAGGATTCAAGGATTCTTTATACATCCAGGTCAAGTTCTGAAAGTTATCGTCTCATTGCTAACACTTTCACCATAATTTCACTTTTCTTTATGACCTCATAAACACATTTTAGAGAAACCACAATTAGCCTGACCTTGGCAGCTGTTGGCAGAAAATGCTAGTGTTTACAAATAAAGGATTTAATTTATGTGAATGTTTTAAATTACCAATTATGAATTGTCTAGTTTTTATTTCTCAGAGAAAAGAGTTACTCAATTGCTCAATTAATTATTCAATAAAGTAGGTAAGAATGTTTGAATTTTATCCTGCAACTATTTCTATATCCAGAGCATAACCCAGTAAAGTAAGGCAGACTGAACATTCTAAGGCCTCACCTAGAGTATTCTAAATCTTTCTTCATATTTTTACTGAGCCTAATATTTTTTTTATTTCCTGAATCTTAGCTTTGCTCATATGTTGTTCTCTGTCTTCCTTAGCAATTATGTATTTGTGACCATATGCTTAAAGCCCTCATTATGCAACGGTCTTCAACTTCAGCCTGAACATGAACAGGCCATCTACTTTTTACAGACTCATCTCACTTTCTCTTTTTCAGATCCCTCTCTACCCTGGTAGTAAGGAGCCTACCTTCCTTCAACTACCTGCCAAGGCTTTTCTTCCTCACCTTACAAAGTAAGCTATTTTTTAAGAAAATCCCTATATTAAGTAATGTAAGTGTCTCTCATTTCTAAAGAAATAATGAACCATTAAACCTTCTCTCATTTATATTAAAATTTCCAAACTCCATAAAATAGATTCAATTACTCACTGAATAACATTAGATAGCCTACCCAAATGACATGTAACTTCACTTACTATCTCAGAGTGTGATTATTTTTTTCTTTTCCTAAGCTTATCTGTAGCTTCACTGCATAGAGATCTATAGCTTTTCTGAATAAGTTATATGTAAAACACACACACACACACACACACACACACACACACACACACACACAATCAAGTTTACAAAGAAAACCTCACAATATTACATGCAAAGAAGTAGCATACTTTTCCTTGCATAAGCTGAGAAAAACACCAATGTGTTGAAATAAAATCATATTGCTAAGCATGTAAAGCAATTCCATTGCGATGTAATGAATAACTAGTTCATATAATGAACAAATCCCAAGCAAAAGTTTGACATTTAGGTAAAACTTCTCACAAACTTGAATTATCTGCATAACATTTCAAAATCTGACATTTTAAAATTCAAGAGAATTCCAAGAATTATGTTCTCTTGACTCAAAGGAGAAAATGGGTTTGTGTGGGTGTGCTGTATCTGTGTGACATGTGAATATTAAAATAAAAATAGTGTAACTCCATGTGTTACTGTTGCACAAGGAGAGTTCTAATTGATCAGAGGATTTTTAAAGGAGCAAAACTGCTCCAGCCTGACAGGAACACCATGGTGCTTCCTAAGTCTAACGGCAGCTTTCCCTCTCCGTCCCAGGCTTGTTCCTCACAAGCTGCCTCATGGCTTCTGTCATGATCCAAAATGCAGAACTGAAAATTATCTTGTTACTTCAACATAGACGAGAAATAAAGACTATCCTTACTGTCATTATGTTTTACAGCTTTTCTTTCTCTCTTTCTTTCTTTCTTTCTTTCTTTCTTTCTTTCTTTCTTTCTTTCTTTCTTTCTTTCTTTCTTTCTTTCTTTCTTTCTTTCTTTCTTTTTTTTTTCCTGAAAATGAAGCAACTAGATCTGAGGGAACTTAGTCCAGTCACAATGGTGGCACACATCTGAGAATCTAGGAACATCATTGTGTCCCGTGTCTTTGCAAAGGTAGCAGATTATCATGGGTGATTATAAAAACCTATGCAGAGACAATGGACACAGTTGTTTTTTTTGTTTTTTTTTTTTTTTTTCAAGTAAAGTTCTGCTCTAGGCCAGACTGACAGAATTCTATAGGGTGGCCTTAAACTCACAGCAGTCCTTCTACCTCTGCTTCCCTTGTTCTGGAATTAAGGGAATGTGCTCCCATGCCCAGCTTTATAAATACAATTTTGATATTTACCTTCAGTTTTGCCAATTAATGGTGACCTCCCAAATACTATTTTTATGAGTAGAACTTAATAGAGTAAGGAATATTAATAACATCAACTGTGAATTGTAACATAATAATATGAGCATTAAAAACTAGGAAGCTAGGGCTGGAGGGATAGTTTAGCAGTTAAGGCATTTGCCTGCAAAGCTAAAGGACCCAGGTTCCATTCTCCAGGACCCGTGCTAGCTGGATGCACAAGGGGCACACAAGTCTGGAGTTCATTTGCAGTGGCTTGAGGCCCTGGCACACCCTTTCTCTTTGTCTGTCTGTCTGTCTGTCTGTCTGTCTGTTTCTCCCTCTCTTTCTCTCTCTTTTTCTCCCTCTCCTTCTCCTCCATTTTTCTCTGTCAAAAAAGTAAATAAAATAAAATAAAAATATTTTTAAAAATTAGGAAGCAAAATGCCTCTGTAGATGTTGAAATTGTGTTTAACCTGTTGGTATTTTCTCATTCATTTTAAAGATCCTATCTCATTTACACTAAATGAGCCACTGTCTCTATAAGAAAATTCTTTTCAACCCACCAGTAGGAAAACAATATAGGTGAAAATATAAAAATATGTCCCATGACATAGTAAGTAATGTGTTTTCTATGCAGAGAACAGAATACCAGAGAGAAAAGAGTAGCTGAAATCAATGGCACCAGTGACTGAAGAATTTGGATCTTCTCTGCTGAAATTCCATTAATGAAAATCTATTCTATAGTACATACTGCTAAAAATTTAGCTGATTCTTCTGATTAAGTAGTAGAGGTCAATTCAGAAAATATCCCTTGTATGTTAATCTAATTCTATGAATGTGTGACTATAAAAGAAAAACATTCCAAATGAATAAATCAGAACACTAATAATTCCATAATATATATAAAATATTAATATATATTCAAATGCTTTCATAAGCATAGTTTTATGATTCTGTTATTGGAATTCAGTGAAATTTTCTTGGTGTTCAAAAATCATATTCCAAATTATTCAAGTTCTGCAAAGGCTAAAATTATGACAGTGTTAAGTACAAGTGCCTCAAATCAATATACTAGTGAGTTCCTTCATGAATATGGTTATATGTTTATTACATAGTTATCTAGACGTACAAATATTAAGTTATTTAAAATTCATTGATGAAATATTGGAAATTTTGAATGGTAAATACATTAATGTATATATTTTTATATAATCTAAATTCCAAGGGCCTATAATAAATCAACAAAAGTGAAATGAAATCAGTAGGTATAAAATGTATTCAAACACCTGCAACCTGCTAGACTTAAGTTGCTTTACATTATAAAGTTATAAGAACAACCAAAATATTTAGTGAAGATTTTTTGTGTTGTTAAACCTATGCATTGAAACATTTGTGCTTTATGTTTCCATTTAGTATATTAAATTTTCTTAAACACATTGGATGTGGTAAAATAATAATATTTGAGAATATGTCAAATAATTCTAAAATAATACAAGTAAATTTGTTTTTTTGGTTTTTTTTGGGTTTTTTTTTTTTTTTTTTTTTGAGGTATAAATTCACTCTAGTCCAGGCTGACCTGGAATTCCCTATGTAGTCTCAGGGTGGTCTCAAACGCATGATGATCCTCCTACCTCTGTTTCCCTAGTGCTGGGATTAAAGATGTGTGCCACAATGTCTGGCTCAAGTAAATTCTTTAACAAACTTTATTTATAACTGTGAATCCAGAAGAAGTCTTACACATTCTATGTGCTAGAAATTGACAAATGCCAAGTGTGATTTCTTTGAGTGAGAATTTCATGTCATTGATTTAACTGATGGGTTGATGCCATACCATACATGCCTTCAAGAAAAGAGAATCCTAACTATTCTAACTATATCCTGTGTAGTTTAGATTAGTTATCCATGTTTCTAAGTAAATATACTACAATATAACCCACAGATGAGTTTTGAAGATAATAATTTTTTATTTGTATTAAATTATTCTTACTGAATTATGGGAACTTTCTTATTTTCAGATTTATAAAATGTGTGAAATGAAGCATGAAGTATATTTATAAAATATGCAAAATGTTATAACATGGACACATGTTAATATTACTATGATGCAAAGGGACTCTCAATATTTACATGATTAAAATGTCAAATGGTAGAATGTTTAGGATGTGTGTTTCTATGAAATTACTTGAAATTAAGTGATGCAGTAAGCAGGTAAAATATGATATTTTGTACTACTTAGTCATTATAATGTGAAAATTACTTGATTTATTTTGTTAAAGATTTTTACACTCTCAAATAATATGCTCAACAGATTTGTTTTAACTTGGGGTAATAATATGAATTATCTCCAAATCCAAAGAACTAAGTGTAATTGTTTATTTTTTTTTTCTGATGGCAATAATAAGTTGGACTAGAGAGTTAGTTCAGTGGTAGAGTGATTGTTTAACATGTGAAATTACTTTAGTAGACTTAAAATGCTCCCAGCATGATTCGGGACATTTTGCAGAAGAGGGGGCAGAAAGATTGTTAGATCTGCAAATGGGGGCATTTTGCACAGAAACACTGACACTCTCACCTATAATGCATGACCCCAAATCCCCATGGGGTTGACCTGCATCCCCAACATGGAAGACCTCTTCAGAAAAGAGGAAGGAAGGAGAGAAAGGATGGTACCAACATGCGTTGTTTACATACAAAATATGTCCATATCTATTAAAAAATATTGCTTAAATAAAAAATTAATAAATAGTTTGGTAAGCTACTAAAATAACCAACAATTTCTTTGTTCTATCAGTTATTTAATGCAAATAAATAAACAAGATAAAAATATGCTTATGGAAACAAATTATTTTGTAAGTTCATAATTAATTTGTAGCACCCTATATGATTAGGATACAAAGAAATTGTTTTCTTCCACATTCTCTATACATAGTGATACTTAAACTCATTAATTTGAAAACTTTGTTAGATACTCTCTATAATAAATCATTAAGTTATATTTAATTTCATCCATATTATTGAAAAAATTTACATGTTACTTAGCAACTGTCTTTAATTATATATTTGGTATATTCTGGTAATTACATTGAAAACTCAATTAGTTCTATATTTGTAAACCTTCCTAAACATAGGTCATTCACCTTTGTAACAATAAGATTTTTGTTGTTTTTAAACATAAACAACTGTCAAAGCGACAATCCTTAGCATCTAAAATTAAACTTAAGATATACTTTGTTAGCCAGGCATGGTGGTGCATGTCTTTAATCTGAGCACTCAAGAGGCAGAGGTAGGAGGATCATCATGAGTTTGAGGCCACCCTGAGACTACAGAGTGATTTCCAGGTCAGCCTGAGCTAGAGCAAGACCCTACCTCGAAGAAAAAACAAAAATAGATATTCTTTGTTAAGGACAAATGCATCAAAACTTTCTTCTAGCAATATCAAGTTGAAATTTAGTCACAAACAATCTTGAACTTAGCAATAAACCAACAAAGAGACAAATATCACTGTGATGTGCAAAACAACTAGCATTAAGTCACCCACAATCTGAAGTTGCCATAAAAGTAAACAGCTATATTTTCAGGAAAGTGATATATGCAGAACAAGCCTATATGTTAACTCAACATTTTTTTTTTTTTCAAATCATCTTCATGAAAACAACAGATTTGGAGAACTGAGAACAAATTTCAGGTCCTATTTTAGAGAGAAGTCCTATGTATAAATCTTGGGAAAACAGCCAGGTATATTTTCCATAATATTCTAAAGTACAACTAAGTTATTTTGTGGACGGCTAGAGAAATTGCTTAGTGGTTATGGTGCTTGCCTGTATAGCCTAAGGACCCAGGTTTGGTTCCCCAGTAAGTACGCAATTCTGATGCACAATGTTGTGAGCATGCCTGGAGTTCATTTGCAGTGGCTGGAGGCTGTGGCATGCCCATTCTCTTTCTCTCTCTTTCTCTCTCTCTCTCTCTCTCTCTCTCTCTCTCTCTCTCTCTCTCTCTCTCTCTCTCTCTTTCTATCTGCCCCTATCTCTCACTCTCAAATAAATAATTTTTGAAAAATTAAAAAGTGGTATTTTGTGGAGACTGATGCAAATTGTGCATACTACAAAGGACGAAGAAAAAAAATTTCTAGCCACAAGGATAATGGGGAAAACAAACAACAACAACCACAACAATAAAATCAACAACAACAACAACAAAAAAAACATTAGCACACATACTTGGAAACTTTGTGTGTAACCTAAACCATCAGGAAAGTAAGCAAAATTCATTGGTTTACTGGCTTTGAATTTTTGCAACTTTATAATATAGTAGATATTTCTCAAATTATAAAATTATGGATGAGGGAATATATTTAAAAATTTGTATTCATTTTGTTTTATATTTTAGCATATTTTATTTAAATTATATCATTTGTTTTATAATTTGTGTAGTTAACATTTGATTAACTTCTGGCATATCACCTGAAAACGACCATTTGATGAGCATATAGCTTGTCTTTCATTTTTATTTTATTTTTTCGTACATGTGTGATGCTGGGAATTGAACCCAGATCCTCCCTCATGCTAGCCAAGCACTTCACAACTTTACTACATTCATAGCATGCGAAAATGGATTTTGAGCAAATAAGTGCACACAGATGGTTTATATAAGATGTACCTTGAGGGTTGGAGAGACGGATTATTGGTTAAGGTGCTTGCCTGCAAAGCCTAAGGACCCAGGATCAGTTCCCCAGTATCCACAGAATTGAAATACACAATGTGGCACATGTATCTGGAGTCCATTCGCAGTGTCTAGAGGCTGTGGCATGCCCATTCTTATTCTTTCTCACTGTGTCTCTCCCTTTCCCTATCAAATAACATTATATATATAATGTTATATATATATAACCATATATATATATATATATATATATATATATATATATATATACATATATATATAAACATAGTGATTAAATAATTGGAAGACACTAACAAAATGTTCTCCCACACATTATTAAGCAATGATCATTTGTTTAGGGGTCTTCCTGTGTAATTAGTTATAGTACATGAAGTCTATGAATATATCAATACCAGCTTTATAACATGCTCTTTATCTCAACGTTGTAGCCAAGTATTGTTTATAGGGAACTCACAGTATACTTAGGAAAATGAGAAAATAGTGATAAAATAAAAACTTATTTTCATACTTAGTGAAGGGTTTTAATTGTTCTGTAGGAAAAATCTTTGCACTGGAGTTGATTTACTTATTTTTGTTCTTAAAGTGGTAAAGATCTGTAGAACTGATCACACATCAATGGTTTAATGAGGCCACAGAACTGAACACTGGAATGCTGAACAGATTCATAAAGTGATTTCAATCTAAATAAAACTGTTTAATGGAAAAATGGATGCATTTAGAATGTTTCAATGAGATTGGAGTGACAGCTTAGTGGTTAAGGCACTTGCCTGCAAAGCCATAGGACCCAGGTTTGATTCCCCAGTACCCACCTAAAGCCAGAGTCACCAGGTGATATACATGTCTGGACTTTGTTTGCTGTGGCTCTGGCATGCCCATATTCCCTCTGTCTCCTTTCTCTCTTTTTCTTTCTTTCTCTTTCACTACTTATCTTACTCTTTCTAAATCTCAAGTAAATAATACTAGAATGCTTTAATTAACTTTGTGAATTATTGGAATGAAACAAGAATTCAAGGCAATATAGCTGGTTTATTTTGTTGTTGTTGTTTGTTTGTTTGCTTTTTGGTTTTTCAATGTAGGTTCTTGCTGTAGCCCAGGCTGACCTAGAATTCAATATATTCAATATGTATTCTCAAGATAGCCTCAGACTCATGGTAATCCTCAGACGTCCGCCACCCAAGTGCTGGGATTAAATGTGGGCACCACTACCAATATTCTGTAGACCACCTTTTACAATGTACTGATGAAAGTTCACGTCAAAGTGCCACTATTGTGATGTTCATCACTTAAGGGCACACAAAGGCAGATATAAATAGGGCTAAGATCCCAGTTGAGAAAGGGATCCCAAATCTTATGGCATATTAACAGTAAGTATGACATCATAAAGTTGTAGCTTGACAAATTATAAATTTAGAGGTAATTGTTTAAGTGACTAAAATATTATTTGTGACCCACAGTCAATAAATACACACACCTTAAATACGATCTCTAAAATTTTGCTAACATTTGTTGTAAAAATAATATTTTTATAAGTACTATCTATCTATTTATATACATTGGCTTTTCAAGGTAGGGACTCACTCTAGTTCTGGCTGACCTGGAATTCACTATGTAGCCTCAGGGTGGCCTTGAACTCATGGTGATCCTCCTAATTCTGCCTCCCTAGTGCTGGGAATAAAGACATGCACCACCATGCCTGGCTATAAGTACTATTTATAAGGAGATTTTAAACAAAGTTGACTTAGAACCTGCCTTCACAACTACTGGTGACTGTATCAGAAACATGAGTCACTAGTCATGTGACATCCTTCAATTTAAAAGGTGGAACTTTTGGACTATGGAACATTTTCAAAAGCAGACCTTCTAAAAATATTTATTTCTTTACAAAATCTTTTACTAAAAACACATAGTTTGAGGCTGGAAAGACAGGTCAGAGGCTAAGGTACTTGACTGAAAATCTTAACAATCCAGATAGATTCCCCAGTACCCAATAATGCCAGATACACACAGTGGCCCATGTATCTGGAGTCTGTTTACAGTGGCTAGAGGCCCGGGGATGCCCATTCTCTTTCTCCCACCCTAGAAAATAAATATATAAAATGTAAAAAATGAAAAAGCAATAAACATGTTGTTGCAGTCAGGTTATCACTGCTGGTAGAAATTACACAACTAAGAGCACCTTGTGGGAAAAAGTTTATTTTGGCTTACCAGCTCGAGGGGAAGCTCCAAGATGGTAGGGGGAAAAGGTGGCAGGAGCAGGGGGTGGACATCACCCCCTGGCCAACATCAGATGGACAATAGCAACAGGAGGGTATGCCAAACACAGGCAAGGGGAAACTGGCTGTAACACGCATAAGCCCTCCCCCAACAATACACTGCCTCCCCCAACAATACACTGCCTCCAGGAGGATTTAATTTCCAATTGCCATGTGGAATCTAGCATTCAGAATATCTAAGGGGGACACCTGGATCAAACCACCACATTCTGCCCCTGGCCCCCATAAACTGATAACCATGTGTGGTATAAAATGCAATGTATTCATCCAACTTTAAAATTCCCCATAGTTTTTTATCAATTCCAATGATGTTCATACATACCCATAGTCAAGGTCTTTCAACCGAGCTATAATACCAAAAAATAACCTCAAAAAAAAAAAAAAAAACATAATGGCACAGAATAAACACTCACACTGAAAAAGATGGCATTGTGCAAAGCAAAGAAATATTCAACCAATACAAGATTTAAAACAACCAGGACAAACATTAAACTCTGTAGGTTCAATCCAACATCTCTAGTCAGTGACAAATCTCCAAGTCTGGTAATTCTAACCTACAACAAGTCTCTGGAGTTCCAATTCCACCCCTCCAGCTAGGCTCCTCACAGTCCTGGAAAACTTCATGGAGGCTGGCAGCTTTCCTTAGCAGCCATCTCATGGTCCCAGCATCTCCAATGGGTCTCCACTGCAATACAGGGTTCATTCTCATGGCCTCAAAGGGTATCTATGTAGGCAACCAGCAAGCCTGCTTCACACTGCCCATGCCCATTTCCAAAACACAAGACTATATTGCAAACTCAATGACCCTCACTCTCCTACATTTCTTATACCCCACAATACCAGGTAGGGTGCCAACTGGTTAATCCAGGGCAGGAGGATAAAACAAACTTAAGAACAAGATGTTTCTTCAGAACTCAGGCCCCTTCAAAAGTGTCTACATTCTTTCTTTTGCCCATATTATTTATAATTCATCCTGAATGTACTTAAATAAACTTTAAAAATAAGGCTCTGTGTATTGCATAATGAAATCATAATATTCCTGACAGATACTTGCTATCCAAATAACAGCCAATGCAAGCACATGCTCTCTATCCATTTACATAATGAAATTAGGTTTTAAAGTCTTGATCCAGGTGCCTTTACTCTACATTAGCAACAGAAAAAAAAAAAAAAAAAAAATAAAAACTCACCAGACTATTTGACAGTAGTCTGATTCCTTCATCTAAAAATAAAAACCAATGAGAAAGTAACATATAAGAAATAAAAACATTGTAACTCATTTTGTGCCTTCATTGACGGTTAGCTGTGATGCAAGTTTGTCTTCATATATCAATAGATCAGGATGTGTCCTTGTGTCATTAGCCAGAATGTTAAAGACATAAAATAATCTTAGAAGTATTTTCAATTTTAACTCTGTATGTCAGATATGGTTAATACTAAAATAGGTAATTTAATTTAATAAAAATCCCATCTTATATCATAAAAGTTCAAGTTAAAAATTAAAAATACAGAATATTTTTTAAATATAAACACTTTACAAAAAGAAATGTTCTGTTATGTCAAAACTTTAGGATGTCCCCTGATGAACATTCACTAAACTTCTGTTATCCCATGAGAATTAAAATATGCAGTTTGATTTCTTCATTTTGCCCTCTCTTAAACTCTACCAGTGAGAACGTTAGATTTGATATTACATGTCATTGAAGCATGCCTAAATCTTGAAGGCGAACCATACCCATACAAATAAAGATTAATTTAGACCTATTTATTTTAACTCATAGTTTTAATGAAATCATCACTTATATACATATTCTTGAAATTCTTAAGAAATGTAGAACTCTCCAAAATAGTGACTAAATATATACTCCTTTTCCATATTTAAATGCTTGCTTGTGCTCACATAAATGGCATTACAAACTTTGATATATATTAATCACCTTACTATGAACTAGACGGGAAGTATGCAAATATCTCTTCCCTAACCCCTCTCTCCGTCTTTGTTTGCCTTCTCCTGTTTTCCTCTGGTTAAGAATAGAGTAATGGACTAAAGAGCTATTCCCAATAACACAAGAGCGTGGACAAGAACCTGAGACTACCTGAGGTTAAGCACTTACAAAATCAGCTGGGTGTTGTCATGCACATCTGGAACTCCAGTAATTTGGGGAGCAGAGATGTGAGAATCTCTGGGGCTCCTGAAAATATCTAGTTGGGAAATCCATTAGTCCCACCTCAAGAAAACACATGACCAGTAATAAAGCAGGTATACAGAAGGATATTCAACTTCTCTTCTGGCTTCTGCAGACCTGCACACAGATGTGCACAAACCATACACACACACACACACACACACACACACACTACTACCTACACATGTGCACACACAAAAATTTGTGTGGATTTTTACTGAGATTTTGTTTAAAGTAATTTGTATCTCATTACTATCAATATAATATTGTGTTTCAGTTTCTTTATTTTTGTTTTATTTTATTTTATTTTTTTTTTTTTTTGAGGTAAGGTTTTACTCTAGGCAAGCCTGATCTGAAATTTACTATGGCAATTATCCTCCCCGCTTCTGCCTCCCAAGTACTGGGCTTAAAGGGGTGCACCACCACACCCTGTCAAAGACAAAATAATAGTTGTCTAGATAAAGTAATTTAGAATCTCACTGGCTTCTAAATTCCCAAATGTCTCCCTCTCCTGCATTTTCTTTTCTTTGCCATGTCTACGCAGGTATTGCCTTTAAACTCTTTCTGAAGAAGTAAGTATGCAAGTTTATGTGAGCTAGTAGGCTGTAATTTCTCTGTTATTATAAATTGATCCATGATCCTTTTATCTCCCAGCTAGTGTTTGCATTCTATTGTAATGAATCAAACTTGATTGGTAGATATCTTCCTCTGGTTAACTGGTTTCTAAGGAATTTAGACATTCTGAACATTCTCATTCCATAAGGAGCTTCATCATTCCCCTGAGCTTGGTTAACTTTATCCAGGCTTATTGCTGACTCACTCTAACCTTGCTTTTCTTAAAGCATTTTTTAAATAACACGTAATTGCAAATTATTTCACTGTTCTTTCAAATATATGTCACATTACCCATTTACCAACTTTCCTAATATCTCCCAGTCTTTTCTAGTAGTTAAACTTATCCCACTCCGAAAATACTTGCCACTTTTGTTTACATGGATTTGAGCTCAATGTCAGATATGTCAGTTAGCTTGAACTTCTTACCCATTTAGCTTTAATGTAAGTTTTGCCTTGGCAATGATCTATGTAAAAATGAACAAGCTAAGCACAATAACTGCATGAGACTTTGGATGACATTATGTCATTTTGTGGTATAAAACACAAAAACACAGAGTAATACCAGGAGTGGTGGCATATGCTTTAATCACAGAATTTGTGAGGCAGATGTAGGAGGATTGCCATGAGGTCCAGGCCATCTGAGACTACATAGTGAATTCCCAGTCAGCCTGAGCTACAGTGAGACCCTACCTCAAAAAAATAAAACAAAACAAAACAAACAAACAACATCAACAAAAACAAACACAGAGTAAAAATAAGTAAGAGCAAGACAGATTAAAGCTATCTATATGTATGCATGTATGTATGCATATGACTATCTGTAGAGAGTAGGAGAGAGTGGTAGAAGCGGGAAACTGAGCCTATAGCCTTAACACATGCTAACACTCTATCACTGAGCTCCATGTCTTACCCTGTGAGTAAGCATAATTTGCACATATGCATGTGCATAGGTGTATAAATACATATAAAATTTGCCTATCAGTGCTCATAATCCATTGAATTATATATTGAATTATATAATTATATCCATATAATTCTTCCAAATGCAATACTGCATTATTTACCTCATTTATATGTAGGATTGCAACTCATAGAATTTATTGCATTTGATCAGTTAAGATTGAGACAGATCAATAATACTACACTGTCCTCCCAAGAAAGTAAAAATATTAATTTTTCAAACGTTTATTAAATGACCAGTTAAACTGAAAATATACAATGAATAAATGAAATGGCCATTAACTACTGTAAAGAAATTTCCTCTTCTTACCCTTTACACAATGAGGATATTATTTCTCAAATTTATTATAATGGAAAATAACTATGACATTTTTTTTTTTCCTGAGGTAGGGTCTCACTCTAGCTCAGGCTAACCTGGAATTCACTATGGAGTCTCAGGGTAGCCTTGAACTCATGGGCGATCCTCCTACATCTGCCTCCCGAGTGCTGGGATTAAATGCGTGCACCACCACACCCAGCTACTATGACACTTTTTTACCAAAGACTAAATCAATCCCAACAATTCAATGGTAGTTTATTTGATCAGAATGATTTTTAAGACAAATAAGAAATGGGAGGATCCAGTTAGACACTATATAATATACTATAATATAATCCATTTAGACACTACATAATATAATAAGTCAAAGTAAAATATGTAAAAGTTGATGTGTTTGTGGAAGCTTTGAAATTTCTAAATGTATATATGTAGCTGTAAATAAAAAAAAAAAAAAAGAAAGTAGGTCAGGAAAGAGGCTGTCATTGAAGATGTAGGATTGGGAACGATCAAAATCATCATGATTCATGCATAAATCTAAGAGGCAGAGGAGCTAGTGAAGAAAAATAATAATAATTTGACCCTGTTTTTCTGGCACACATCTTTAAGCCCAGTATTTGAGAGGGTGATGCAGAAGAATCAGGAGTTCTATGTCATTCTTGGCTACAATAAGAGTAGGAAGCCACTCTAGACTATGTCAGATTCTGTCTCAATAATCCAAACAAGAAAAAAGAATAATGAAAGAGAACTATGGACAACTTCAACACTTAAGAGATGGGCAGTATAGTCACTCACAAGTGAAATGTACCTAGAACATAAGCATATAGCAGAATGCCAGAGAACAATATGTCATAAAATCATACTTGCCAAAGTGTGCTTAAGAGAAATGTCTACTGAATTGAGTAACCATTCTCACTGAATTTAACTGTGTTGAATTATTATTGAACTGTACTTTAAATGTTTCACTAGCATGATGATGATAAAAAGAAAGTGCACTGTGTGGATAAATCAACTAAAAGTAAAACTAGAGGTAAAATGGCAGTTACTCTCTGTATTGTTTATAACAGATATATTCATTATGTAGAGTTTTAGAAAAGGAAGACAGAAATCTTTCTAGGCAGAAAAAGAGAGAATTGTGGAGTTAAAGTCAAAGAAAATGAAATAGAGGAGATAGTGATGAGCTAAATATCTGAAGACTAGAAAGGGGATGGGTTAAATATAAATGTGAATTGCTCTTGACTGAGGGAAGGAGTACTTCATCTCCTGAGGTGATGAGAATGTTAAGATAAATTGGAGATAAATCAAAATATCAATACCTTTAAAATGGAAGGAGAACAAAACTAAATTAGTTTATGCCAAATGGTATTTAATCATAGTTTAAATTAGAATATAGAAGTAGGAAAATGGGTAAGATGTTTTAGAAACTAATAAATGGCTGGTATAGTCAGAGAAATTTGAATGTCATCCATAGACAGAAATCATTATTAATGAATTGTACTGAGCACTATTGCAAGTTATATCTCAGACACTCTTGCCTCTCTTGTCTTCACAACAATTAGAAAATAACTGATAAAGCTTGCCTCCTCCACTTTCTGCCTGCCACCATACACTCTTCTTCCCTCAAGACCTTTAGATGTATACGATCCTTGAGTGTAAGACTCATTTCTTCCTAGGTACTGCCTTTCCTGCTAGACACAGACAAGAAATAAGTTGTCAGTTTCACTGCTGACAATTATCAGAAACAAGCAGCATATTACACTAGTTGGGCCTAACCAATATCTCCAAATGATGATAAGCGCTTGGTAATTACTGATGACCAAGAAGGCATTATATATGTGGGTGAACTAGCCTTTCTCCACAGTCTTTATTATCCTGAGGGCACACTTCATCAAAAGAACACAATCTTTCTCTTCTCTCATTTACTACAAATTGAGGCCTCAAGACACAATTGAAGCTTAACAACAGGTGTTCCCTTGTCTCAAGTGGGCTATTTGCATTTTTAAGTATCTCTGGATTTGGGGTGATAACATTTCCAAGGGGTTTAAGCTCCTTCCCAGAAAGATCACTTTTGGATTTTATTTCACAGTGTGTTTCAATAGAAGTGGCTGTTTACTTCCTTGAAGTTCCATCAAGTGACTGTGCCCAGCTGTGATTTCTGCAGTTGATAGGCCATCTACCTTAAACAACTACGTGCCTGCCCTAGGAAGCCTCCCAGAACAAATGCATCCAGCTTGAGTAAACAAGCAAAGCAACTTAACCAGACAAGAGAGTAACAGTGAAATCTAGATGTTAAGAAAATTAAAAAAAAAAAAAAAATCATTGACATAAAGTGATTTATTCTCCTCCATGAAAGAATTTTTTACTCAGTGTCAGATGAGCCTTACATGTTAAATAAACATGCAAGCTTTATTCAGAATCAAATGAGCCTTAGATTTTAAATAACAATTATACGCATTCTCTGTTTTGGGTTCTTATTGGTTGTTTGTTTGGTGCTCATGTGGATGGATAGTTGGTTAGTTAGATGATTGGCTAGTTTTTGATAGGGTCTCACTCTGCAGCACAGGTAGTATTTGAACTTAAAATACTTTTTATTTATTTGCAAGCAAAGAGAGAGAGAAGAGAGAAAGAGAACCGGCATGCTAGGGATTCCAGCTTCTTCAAATGAACTCCAGATGCATGTGCCACTTTGTGCATTTAGCTTTATTGAGGTTGTAGGGAATTGAAACCTGGTCCATAGGCTTTGCAGGCAAGCACCTTAACTACTTTATTTGAACTTTTGATCCTCTGCCACAGCCTCCTGAATGTAGGCATTGCTTATGTGTACACCATGCCCAGTAAAAATGAGCATTTCTTTTCTTTCTCATTTCAAACTATGCAATTATCTTTGGATAAAAGGTCTTTTTTGTCTTTCCCATCGTACAAGGTGGTGGGTGAAAAGGCAGAGTAAGCAGACACTAAGGAGAAGAAACCTGCAGGCAAGAAGGCTGATGCTATAGTCAAGGCTAAAGAGGGTGACTCTGAGGTTAGGAAGCCAAGGCAAGGGAAGCCTCTCTGCAGCCAGTCCCAGTCCTGGTGGGAGGACTTGGCAGGTATTCCCAATCAGCAGTGTGTTCCAGAAAGGCTCTGTACAAGAGGAAGTTCTCAACTGCCAAATCCAAGGTTGAAAAAAAAAAAAGAAAGAAAGAAAGAAAGAAAGAAAAGTTCTTGCTACAGTCACAAAACCAGTCAGTGGTGACAAGAATGAAGGTGTTCAGGTGGTTAGACTTCACAATATGCCTAGCTATTATCCTACTGAAGACGCGCCATGGAAGCTGTTGAGCCATGGCAAGAAACCCTTCAGTCAGCACGCGAGAAAGCTGTGTGTCAGCGTCTCTCCCAGACCATCCTGCTGTCCCAGGACGCCCAGGAGGCGAGAGAGTGGTGTTCCTGAAACAGCTGGAAAGTGGCTGACTACTTGTGTCTGGACCTCTTTCTCTCAATTGAGAGTTCCTCTGCGTAGAACACACCAAAACTTTGTCATTGCCACCTCCACAAAAATTGATACAGCAAAGTCAAAAATCCCTAAACACCTCACTGATACTTCAAGAAGCAGCTGCGAAGCCCAGGCACCAGGAAGGCGAAGTCTGTGACTCCAAGGAGTCAGTGCCAAGTGGATCAGAAAGCTGTGGACTCGGACATAGTGCCAAAGATCAAAGATTTTCCTCAGCTCCAGGGCTACCTGTGATCGGTTTTGCTCAAACAAATGGAGTTTATCCTCACAAATTAGTGTTCTAAATTTCTTATTAAGAACCTAATTAAACAACTGATAAAGTTGTGTCAAAAAAAAATGTCCTTTTGAAGATATATCTGTGATTTACTGGTCTTGTTAACAGTTTATTTGCTTTTATTTCCTCTATAACAAAATATATTGTCAAAACAGAAAATCCTTATGTAATAAGGATATAGTACTTTCACTAATTTAGGCAATCTGTCATATTGATCCATCAAATTATATAATAATAATCAAGGCTCATTTGTTGAGTTATTTTGACTTCAAGAAACCTTCTAAAGACACTCAGCATGCAAGGGGCCAATTGAAACCTGTTCCTGCTCAACATTTCACTCATGACCACTTTCTTTTCACAGTGGCAAAGTGGCAAAGCCCTTAGACTGCAGTTTTCCTGGAGCCAAAAGGAAGAAAAAAATACACCCAGCTTTCACCCTTTGACTCCTAGTCAATGCTAGAAAAATAACATTCATGTCACAGCATCTTAACTAAAGAAGTTGTACTCATCAACCTTTTCAAAAAACATGTTTATACATAATACACATTTCATTATAAATTTTAAATTAAATTAATCACATTATTAATATTTTATGTACTTCAATGGGCAATTGGACGTTTATCTTATGAAAGTATATATAAACATACATGAGCATATACAATATATGAGGAATAATTTATAATCCTTAATGAATTCACAATTCATATAAGAAAACAGAAAATATTTGAAAAGCAAAGTGGCAAAAGAGTTAAATAAAAGGTTGGGCTGTTAAGGAAAGAGAGAAAAGAAGGAGCTGTTATCAAGATCTCCCATTTCAGCAAACCAAAGTTAAAATATGTGTCAATATAAGAGATAAAGAAAAAAATTAAAGAAGAGAATAATAGGGTTGTTTTTTTTTTTGTAACCCTGAAGAGGTTCAAGCTTCATTAGAAAAGAGCAGAATCAACAACCATATCAGAAAACATAAAGATACTTTTCCAAAGAATAGTAAAATTGTCAACTTCACATAGATGCAGAAAGTAAGAGATCAGTGTTTTTTTTTTTCTTTTAAATACTTTAGTTTTAATTATTTATTTGAGAAAGCGAAAGGTAAAGAGAAAGAGAGAAAATGGGCATACCAGGGCCTCCAGCCACTGCAAACATACTCCAGATGCATGTGCCACCTTGTACATCTGGCTTATGTGGGCCCTGGGGAAAAGAACCTGGATCCTTTGGCTTTGTAGGCAAGCACCTTAACCACTAAGAAATTTCTCCATACCAAGATCAATATTTTTATATGTACTTAAATCTTAAACTCTATTCTAGACCAAGTTAGAAAATGTATAGTGAAGTAACTACTTAAATTCTGAAAAATTATATGTTGGTAAAAGAACTATAATCCCGCTTAGCACCCAGTAAATTCATTTTTAGTGAAAAAACAATTCATGAGTGACATTAACTTTGTCATTTTTAATCAACTACAATGCCATGCTGTAATCTGACAAATATAATTCAGATAAATGTATTCAGAAAACACCCTGAAGCTTATTGTGACATTCCCATCTACCACACCTACTCTTTTTTACACTAATCCATCATTGATGGCTCATGACATTGCCATTTTCAAGCCATTAGTTACACAATAACAATGCTAATTGAGTTTTAATTAAGTCAGCCTTATTCAAGCTTGAACTATTTTAGCTTTCCATCAGAGACAGATGGTATACATTCAAGTTTTATCCAATTATATGTATCTTAAAGCAGTCTTTCTGATTTTCAACATGGTAATTATGACAATAAAGAACATAAGATTTAAAAAATAAAATGTTCATCTCTTCAGGTCTTAGATGGTAAGTGTTGTATAGAAATATTGTATTTATATATTCATGTGTGTGTGAGAGAGAGAGAATGGTAAAAGGGCAACTACTGTACCCTCACCAAGGCTGCAGAAACATCACAGAAGACAGGATGGAAAAACTGTCTGAGTTAAAAGACAGAGATGAGCACTAGATAATACTATCTTCCAGGCATGACATGCTCATAGTTACAAAATAAGGTCGTATACAACTGGATCCTTTGACATTCCATGATAGATCAGAGAGGGGGATCACTAAGCCTGTGCCCACCCTGAGAAAGTACTGGAAATTAATGTTTCCTTGGGTAGTGGTTATCATTTTCTTCAGTGGTATAGCCAGGAGTAATTTGCCTATGTACAAATAGATAAGCCTCTACACATGCTCATGCAAATGACCCTAAATAAATTCAATGGGTCACTAAATAAATAAATAATATACAATTCAAGAAAGAAAAGGAACTATTGGAAATAAAAACTGGTTTAGTGGCAGTGTGTGTGTGTAGGGGATGTAAGTGTAATTATTGTGATTAATAGAAATATAATCCATTAAATGCATGTGTGAAAATTGTCAAGAAGCATAAATATATTAAACATAAGAATAAAAGAACAGGTGTTAGTTCAGGAAATCACATCAGTTATGTTCTCAACCAGATACTTTGCTCAAAGTCTTACACAAACACCAAGGGAAAGAGAGGGGGACAATGTAATTGAATAAACCTGTGATCAGCAACACTGTCTCCATAGGGAAAGAGAAACATTTGATGACTTGAAGATAGGAAAGCAGGCACTGGCACTAACAAGCATAAGATAATTACCAGGTAGAGAAAATCTAAAGCTAAACTGTAAATTTATACAATATCAATGTTTTATACCCACGTGATACATTTTGTGGTGTTATTACCCTTTATTACTACAAGTGGAGAAAATGAATGTAAAAGAAATCAAATCGTAAGGTCAAGGTCATATAACATTCAAGGGCATACCACTGTTACATGTTCATCCTGGGTTTCAGATCATGATATATGTTACTGCTATCCCAGACCCATGGTCCCATGCTATTTTTTTTTTCTTCCAATATGGAAGAAGAAGAAACTCGAAAGACAGGCAAGGAGAATCAGGTACTATACTCACATCTATACTTTTAGCCCAATGTACTTTATAAATAATACATGTGCATTAAAAACATTAATGAACTTTCTACTTTTAATGTCCTGACATAATTCAGACCTTAGAACAAAATTATTGAGGCAACAGTGATAATTTTAATTACCAATTCATCTGCTGCTCTTGCGGGTCATTTTAAAATTCTGCTTATTAACTTAAAGCATTTTCTTTTTCACATCCACTGTCATTTGTGGGAATCAGTAGATCAGACCTTGTAGGGGAGCAAGAAGTGGGATGTCATTTAGAAAAATGTAAGTAGTTGAAATAATGAAATAACATTTAAGACTTCATTAAGAGTTTGCAGAATGTTTAAAAATAGTAAAAGATTCTTGTGTAAAATGTCCTAGTGCTGTTAGAATATGCCTCGTTATGTGAATAGCTTCCAAATGATCACTGCTGTGTGTGAGCCACAATCTACAATCCCCCAGCCCTCCCCCAACTTAGCATAATGAATGGCCATAAGGAAAAGTGTGCTGTGCTTTTTATGTGACAGGCATAATATTAACTGACATAGAAATTATGATCCTGATCTCATATATCAGGGAACTGAGGTTTGGAAAGGTTACGGAATTTGCCCACAATCACATGGCTAATAGATGAAAGGGCAGATACTTACACTCAAACCTATCTTACAGGACTTCTGATGCTCCCGGAACTGCTTAGGCCAATTAATGACAACAAGCACTAAAGTTCAACAGTGAAAGAGTCGATTCATCACAATGTACCCAAGGTGTTTTCGTAAGGAAGAGACCTGGAGCCATATCTGAGCTGGTTAATTGCTCTTCCAGTAATTTCCATGTCCAAAATCTATCTTTGGAGACAGCATGCAACCATGAGCTAATTTCTCTAATATGCTGAATAAGCTAGGGTAGGAAAACAGTGATTTACTTGTTGCCGAGCTAAACTGAACACCTTCACAGTCATGCTGACCGGCTCTGAGGATGTCTGCTTCCCTTGTCTTTCTCCATGATTACACACCTGCTCAGATCCTACGGTTTCCTCGTGTCCATTCATGTCCTCCTCCACAGACATCCTACTCCTGATGAACAAAGCGGAGAACCATAACTGTGGCAGACCCTTGGAGAGAAAGAACTTTTTCCAAAGAGGTAAAAATAAAAAGGTCTCACAAACAGATACTTTTCTCTGTCAGCATTATGAGACGGAGAGGAAAATGCTCTAAACACTTAAGATCAAATTTTATGTTCTTCTCATCTCACAGCATACAACAATTGAAACTCAGAAATAACTGTAAGAGATTTATAAGGCAGTTACAATGACCTAAATAAGAACACATATTTTAAAATACTAAATGTTTCTCTGCTTTTCTCTGTCTTTTGCATAGTGGCAATGACTGTACTAAGGTTTACATCACATGGAACTTGGAAGAAGTAAGATGGCGTACTTATGCTAAGATGACTTTAACATAATGAGACACTGATAAAGGAAAATATTCTAATTATATGATGGAAACATTCACTAAAAGATTAAACAAAGTACTCCTTTTACGTTAAGATTCCTTTTCACAAGTGTTTTGAATGAATAGCTTCTTTTTTTTTGAAAGAAAGGTGAGTTTTATTTTCCTGAGTCACCTCTCTCTCTGTACACCAACACCATATGTATACATACACACATGATAGATAGATAGATAGATAGATAGATAGATAGATAGATAGATAGATAGATAGATAGATAGATAGACAGATGTGTAAAACCTATTGTGCAATGGGTATTTTATATATCTGATTGCATTGAATCTTTCCTATAATCCAAAAATTTATGAAACTCTTGCCTGAAACCAGTTAGCTAGCTGTGAGTCTGTTTCCAACCATGGATTTCCTTTCTCTCACATAATTACCAAGAAACAAATTAAATGTTTTGAAATATTTTGGCTCCATTTTCAATAAACACAGGTTGATTTGCATGGTATCAGTAAGAAAGAATCACTTAGTAGATGAATTAGCCAAATTGTGAGTATTCAGTATTTCAAGAAAGCCACGGTTTCCAAAATTTCAGTGAGGGGTGGTTGGGCCGTTATATCCCAGACTGTGACAAGACGGTCAGGAGTCAAAACCAGCTTGGGCTACTTCACAAGACACTTTTCAAAGCAAACAAACAAAAAGTACAAAATTAAGGACAGTATTGATGTACAAACTAGAGAAAGATATAACAGAGCTGAATGAAAGATTTGTGTATGTTTTATCTATATGTAAAGAGGGCCTATTTATAAATACAGATACATAATTTGATAAATTATTAAAATTTATGTATGTGAATCCAGACATGGTGATACACACCTTTAATCCCTGCACTCAGGTGGCAGATGTAGAAGGATTGCCATGAGTTTGAGGCCACCCTGAGACTACATACTCAATTTCAGGTCAGCCTGGGTTAGAGTGCGATCATACCTCAAAAACCTAAAAAATAAAGAATGCATGTATATGGCATTCATACATAACTTCATATGATAAATAAAACATGAATGCATGTGAACCAAACATATATATGCAACACATATATATTTTGAGCTAATTAATATAATTTTTGTCTATAACTTTTCCTTTTTAAGTTTTAAAGAATATTTTAGCTCAATATATTGAACATAAGTCTTTAAGATTCTAATTTGTGTTAATGTGTGACACCTTTGGACTGAACAAGGCAGACTTATGCTATTGTTCTACAGAAATAAATATATATGAATCATATGGAAAATTTAATTTAAAAAATATATGATATGACTACATACATAGCATTGCAGCATTTCCTTGGTGATTCACATAATACAATGTTTGTGGATATAAGAAATTTAGACTCATTTTTTTTTAAAGAAAAAAATCAACATGACATTCCTGTTTCCCACTACTTTTTAAAAAATGTTTTTATTTATTTATTTATTTATTTATTTATTTATTTATTTATTTATTTAATAAATATTGAGAGAAAGGGAGAGAGAGGTGAGTAGATAGAGATAAAATAAAATGGGCATACCAGGGTCTTTGGCCACTGTAAACAAACTCCAGAATCATGTACCACCCTTTGCACCTGGCTTATGTTGGTCCTGGGAAATCGAACCTGGGTCCTTTGGCTTTGCAGGCAAACACGTTAACTGCTAATAAATGTCTCCAACCCCTACTACTTTTTTATATCATTGCTTTCAAAGGACAAATCTGTCCTGAAAGTTGAGGTGACCTTCAGTAGTTTATATTTGTGAACATAGGGCCTCCTTATATATAATATATTTTAGATTGTTTGTATCTTTCACATACGAATATTCTGTTTCCAGAATGTTCATATAAAGAGATTACTTCTTGTAATTTTAAATGTGAATATGCATGCTTCATTCTCTTTAAGACAGAGGGTGGAATGGGTGGATTTGGCTGTTACTTTACAGTGGAATATGTATGACAGAGGCTTGTTTTGTAAAATAAGATGTCTGTCATTCTGCTATAAGGATCTTCAACAAGAATAATTTTGTGCATATCTATAGTATGAAACTGACATTGTGTGAACAGGTGGTAAAAGGATGCTAAAATACTGATAAATATATTAAGAACTTAGAAATTATTATGAAATCCATTTTTAGAAATTAAAGACGAGTTACTTGTTAGACAAATAATGGAATTTCTTCATGCTTTTGTCCCATTTCAATTCACTTCATTCAACAATGAAGTACAAAATCTTAAGCAGAAAAGTAAAATGTACATTTGATTATGATTATTGTTTTATTTTGATAATTTTTAAATAACATCGATGAGTGAGGCATTATTAAGGAATACTGAAGTCATATTAATTTAAGGTGGTCATATAAGTGTAAACCATGTTCATACTTGAATAATATAAAGATTATAACATGTGCAATATAAAGACAAATTTATACCATGTGGCCTCTTAGAACACTAATGAAAATTTGCAAGCTGAATAAATATTAATCTCCTTGAAAGCAATTGATTCAAATTTCCCAACTATTTCAAACGTATTTTAATTGGAGCTCTTTCAATCATATTCCCTTACAAAACAAGGGCTCAGATATGAAACATATTTTATAAGTGAATATAATATATGATTCCATACCTTTGAGACCTGAAATAACTAGAAAGAAAGCCACTTTCTTGAAGATGTAACTTTCTTTTAGGATTTAATCTTTATTTGTACATGTGGCAAGGTGATACTCATGTTACAATATCTGTCTGTAATAGTGATAGGAAGGAAAAGATGTAGAAAAAATTATAATAAAGAAATAATGATGCTCTTGAAACTTCTAGAATATTAGGAGAATGTTATGTGTATTTATAAGCAATTGTCTAAATATTCTTGATTTATCTACCTCCTTTGTGTGTTTGAAATACATAGGTTCACACATGAAGAAGAATTTTGGGAAACCATTGAGAAAAATTTTGCATTACTTCCCCCTATTTTGGTGTTATGTTATATCTTCCTTCTTCTACTCAGGCTCTGCCTATATAGCAAGATACTAATGTCATGCTTCAAAGAGATGAGTAAATTTTTCTACTCAGGTACATGTGTGTGCTTCCAAACTAAACAAGGTAGAAAAGACTGTTTCTCCTTTATTGTATCTTTGACAGTCCATCATTGACACCTTTAGAGTAAAGCATGCCTTTTGATCTATTAAACACTTTGTAGATGTATACTTCTCCAATGTGACAGCTTCCCCACTGTTTTCCCTTACTTGCATTTCTGTTTGTCTTTTGAGAACTATATATTCGTTAAGTAAACAATTGGCAATTATGATGTACCTAGCAAACCTTAGGTTAAGAATTAATAATGTTGCCTCTGCTTTATTTATTTCAGACTGAAGGTGAGCTCTACCGAATGGGATAAAAGGAAAGAAAATTGGAGATGATAGAAATGAAGTCCGCACAAACTTTTCTTTTCTCTATGGTGTAGTGCCAGTTTGAATATGCCTCAAGTTAGAAAATCATTCCCACATTTGTATTCTTTTCATCTTCTTCATAAAGGTATCCTTACCCAAATTTATTTTCCCAGTGTCGAATAAGGGAAGCCCTGTATGACATAAAATGGCTATACATTAAACTTTATCACTAATGAGTGTCTCTTTAAGTGTTCTTAGGGGCTTCTAGATACTGAATGTACTAATTGAAGAATTGAACTCAGTCACTCAATTTAACTGCATGTTTATATAATGCCCGTAAGGTGGCATTATCTATTTTCATACAAAGGAGATAGCTCAAAACAAGGCTGCAACACATCTTTCATGGGCATGACAAACCATATCTAATAAACAGTATTGTTACAGTCAGGTTCGCATTGCTTGTACAAATCACCCAACCAAGAGGAGCTTGTGGGGGGAAAAAAAGAGGTTTATTTTGGCTTATTGGATCAGAAGGGAAGCTCCATGAAGGAAGGAAAAATGATGGTATGAACAGAGGGTGGACCCATGTATTATGTACCTGGTCAACATAAGGTGGACAACAGGAACAGGAGAGTGTGCCAAACACTGACAGGGGGAGACTGGCTATGATACCCATAAGCTTGCCCCCAACAATAAACTGCCTTAAGGAGTCATTAAGTTCCAAATCTCCATTAGCTGGGAACCTAGCATTCAGAACACCTAAGTTTATGGGGGACACCTGAATAAAACCACCACAAATATCATAGCAAGGTTTGCCACCAATCTTATGCATAAGCATTAATGTGCAGTGTGAGTTGAGTATATACATACATGGGTGAACCATTTTATCAAAAATATACATAAAATCACCATTATGTGTTAAAATATACATGTTTTTTTGAGGTAGGGTCTCACTCTAGCTCAGGCTGACCAAGAATTATATATTTTTGAAAATATCAAATTGTAAGAATTTTTTAGAAAGCTCTTTTGAATTTTTATAAATAAGAAAGATTTAGACTTAGAGTTTATTCCTTCATGAATTTTAACTTATCCTATTGTCATCAGAGTGGCATTACCAAGAGAAGTCATGATATGATGCCAATGCATGAGGTGTCACAAAATTATTTTCACAAATTTATGGCTGAGAGTATCAAATATAGACGCCTTGAATATTAACATTCTTTTCTTCACTTTTTACACATCCAAAGAGATCATCTTAAGTAAGAAACTTATTGCTTAGAGACTATGCAAGTTTACATATATTTATCACCTTATTTACTCTCCAGTGTCTTGGATAAGAAGGTAGATTTTGTAGACGGACTGGCTATTAACCATGGGAATCCAATCATACAATTGTGGAACTTGAAGAATACATGTGTATACCTGATGCTTATGAATTATTTGTCTAGAATCAAAAGAAGTGTGTTTTTTTTTTTTTTTTAAGAAATAAGACTCAGGTTAGATCTACTTCCTCTAGATTCTCCTATGATCACTTTGTACAATCCTCCACATGAGAAATTATTGATAAGTGATAAACTCACAGCCACACAAAATAGAAGCTATACACCTGGATTGGTATAATAAATGAAATAGTACAATGGTTTTAACCTGGTTCTTAACTGACTGCATCATTTGGTCAAAAGTACCTTAATAGAAGGCAAGACACAAACCAATCCATTCTTTGTTCCAGCTAGATTTCTTCTAAGGACGCAATTCATTGCTTTACCTTGTATGTGTGTTTTAAAACCCACTTCCATTTAAAATATGGTTATTTCTTTCTGATTAAAAGAATTACTATAATATTTTCTTCTAAAGTTTATAGCCTATAAATCTACTCCTGAGGTTAACTTTTAAATTGCTTATTTTTTGTGTGATAAAATAAACATCACATAAGTACTTTCACCAGTTTCAAGTGTGACATTCAAAGGTCATAAGTGTGTTCATGTTTTTAGGCATCCACTGTTACTTTTGCATCTAAAATTTTTCTTCTAAAACAGAAATTTTGTATTGCTCCTCCCATTTCTAGAATTTGTTTTCTACATTCCGGCCTGTATATGTTTCATTGTACATTCGTCTTTTTATGTTTACCTTACGTTGTGTGTATTTTAGGCACCCCTGTACCTAAAACTTCTCAGGTGATGGCCTCCTTTAGTCACACTGGACAATGACAGAATGAAGAGACTTCTTATATTGGGCTGGTAAAGTATCTTTTTATTCCTTCTATTATTCGCATCTTGTATGAGTGTATCCAAATTGGCTTTCTAGCCCATGTCATTTATCTCTCCCAGTTCATTTCGTTCATATATTTATGCAAACTAAGACTAATCTAGAGACCAAACTGGTATGACAGGTCACCAATTTTCTCCTGCTTTGGCAAGTTACTTCTTGAATATTGTGTGTTTGTGTGTGTGTGTGTTCGTGTGTGTGTGTGTTCGTGTGTGTGTGTGTTCGTGTGTGTGTGTGTTTTACTTTCCTATACATTTTTCCTTTTCTACTCTCTCTTAGTAACTCTTCTGGGTTCCTAGACTGTCTGGCAGTCACTGTGGTAACACATTTCTTGGCCAAGAGTAACCTTCTTCCATATCTGTTTTCACAGAAATTAAAATAGTAGCCTTTGTATGCTGATATACAAGTTAGGACCTTCAAAATGTGCTCAACTTGAGATCTCCATTTGTATGGCTTCTATTTTCCTTCTACTAGTGTCATCTATGTATCTATCTATCATCTATCTATCTATCTATCTATCTATCTACCTACCTACATACATACCTATCTATCATCTACATATCATTTATAAATCAACATATCTGTTTATAATATATTCAATATGCAATGTGTATACAATATGCTCAATCTACACGCAGATAATATATCTTCACACTTATTTTATGTTGAAGAGAGAGGTATAGATTACTGGAATTGTATTTTAATTATTTTTCTGACAGCCACTTTTTCAAACTTGCAAAAATTTATTTGTCCTACATAGTAATTTACTTTGTTTTAAAACTATTTGTACTTCACTATTTCTCTACAAAATGTTTCAATATCCTTAATGTTTTAATATGTCATCCAAGCTCTCTATGTAATGCAGTCAAACCTTCCCTTTCTCAACCTGTTTTCACTACTCAAATTCAAACTCTCTTAAATTGGCACTAACCATGCTCCTACAGACTATCACTTATCTACTTGCACTTACATTGAATGAGATGACTACTAACATGGCAGATTCTCAAAGTCTTACCATCATCATAAATAAAAAATTATGTTAGTGTTTTTCTTTCATGGGAATTTCTGTAAGCCTTTTTTAATCCCAAGCTAGAATGAATTTTGTTTGTTCAGAAATCCTATTCTGTTCCTTTCTTTTGACATTTCATATTCTTAATCATAATCAACAGTCAGGAATTATCCATTAAAAATCTATTCTTTTCCCCCCCCCCCCCCCTTTGGTTTTTCGAGATGGAGTTGCACTCTAGTCCAGGCTGACCTGGAATTCATTCTGTATACTCAGGGTGGCCTCAAACTCATGGGGATCTCCCTACCTTTGCTTCTAAAGCAGGGCACAGTGGCACACACACCTTTAACCCTAGAACTTGGAAGGTAGAAGGAAGAGGATCACTGTGGGTTTGAAGCCGCACTGAGACTATGTAGTCAATTTCAGGTCATCCAGGGCTATAGTGAAACCCTACCTTCATAACAAACAAACAAACAAGAAACATATTTTTAGCATGAACTCACACAGCTTTCTTCATTGTAATTGCTTTAAGTTACCCTGAGTATTAGTAAGGTAGTCTTTCTTGTTTAAAGCTGTTTCCTAGGGAATATGACTGTGCTCACTGTTGCCCAGCAATAGCATGTGCAGAGTGGGTGTTCTATATTTGGGATGCTATATAAAAACACATCTTCAGGTACTTTATCTTTGACTCCCAATGTCTATAAACACAGTCTTGATTATATTGTACAGATCTCTATGTATGCCTTTTCCTTCCTTCTGTGATTTTTCATGCAAACTACATGGGTCAGGAGGTAAAAGGAAAGAATGTCAAATTATACAGTAATATCTACTCCTATGGAGTTTCAATTTTTATTAATTAAAATAAATAAGCTTAATGCATAGCAGTCCAAATGCCAGGTCATGAGCAGCAACAACATTAATTTCTAAAATGGCTCCTCCTTTTGAAGATTTATGCTTCCCTACTTAAAAGTCAGTGTGAGAAAATAGCATTTCTTCACTACTGAACATTTAATGAAATCTTATAGTTCCACTAGTTTGTCAACCAAAGCACATGTTTGAAAACAAAGGGAGCATTTGTTCCCATTGTTATTTGATTGCACACTGTAAGAAAGATGCAAGTCAGCCTAAGGGTCAAAAGAAAGTGTTCTTGCTTTTTACTGTGATTATGTACTTGAAAATAAAATCGTTTCCTATGACCAGCAGCATGTGTAAACTTAACATTATGATAATTTGTATTTATCCATAGCACAAATACTTAATACCTAAAGAAATGGGCTCAATCCATTATAAACCATTAGTAACTTCAAATTATTTGCTCTGAAAGTAACTAAATAAAAACCTGCAGTAAAAGAAAGGTAGGGAGAGGGTTAATCAAAATTGAAGATAATGCTTGGCCCTTATTCCCCAACAAAGTGGATCCCTGCAGAGAGGGGAGGGCAAGGAGGAGGCTAACAATGGTACCAACATGGTTTTAGACACACTATTTACACAAACAATGAAAAAACTTAAAATTCAAAATAATGTGAATCAGCCATATGAAAACTTACTTTTTTGGAAAATGGCACACCCAGAAACCATAGATTGTTACTACTAAAATTTCAGTGCCAGGGATGGGATATCTTCTAATGAATTGTTGGCCAGGGAAGTGCTTGATGCCCCCAAAATATTACATGCTATTGTCAAGGCTCTTGGTTTCCAGCCAGAAATACATGGGCTTCAAGGTCACAGAGAAATCATGGGGCTGAGTAGAAAACCTCTTTCCTATACACCAGCTGGCATAATCTGGATAAAGCTGTACTGCACAAAGCCCTGTGGGAGACAGAAGTCATCACCAGTGAAAACAGTGGACACTGAAATCCTCAAGTTTTGCCAAACAGGCCAAAAGACCAATAGTGGCAAATCTTTTACATGAGAAAACAAGTGCACTTTAACTTCACTGGAGCCTGCCTTATGGGGGGCGGGGGGGGGGGGCGGGGGAGATACATGTCTGTTACTGAAAACCTAATCAAAAGCATAAGGTGGTGAAGGTGATGAGCATTAGGAGTGTAACACCTGCTGGTATCTGGCTAAATGCATGTATTACACTCACCAAAACTGCCCTGTAAGCATTTTACATAATGTCCATACCCATATATTAATGCTATCCTCCATTTTGAGAGAAACTTTTCTTTTCAGATGGTGGTTACTACTGGAATGACCCAAAAGTCACCATAGTGCTGAGATGATGTGATGGAGTTCAGCACTGAATCATCTCTATCACCCCCTCCAAGGCTCAGGCTGCATTGGGGAAGATGTGGCAGAGACAATGCAAAAGCAAAAGGAAGGCTAAGACTGCTTACAATGAAACTGTCCAGATAGAAACTGGCCTTAATATCCATGATGCTATAGTGCCTAATACTACCTTCACAAGACCCTAATAATAGGAGAAAAGATGATAACAAAATAAAAGAGAGACTAATGGAGGGAGAGAAGGGATATGATGGAGAGTAGACTTGTAAAAGTCAAAATGTGGGAGGGGAGGTAATTATCATGGTTTATTGTCTGTAAGTATGGAGGTTGTCAATAAAAAAGACACACTATATCATAATGATAAGAGGTGCAGTCGTGTACTTCAGGCCATTCATGTACCAAAATGAAGCAAGATCAAAGATGACATTAAAAAGTCAGAATTTCAAACGCTATTGTTTCTTTTTTAATAAGTATATGATGGTGGAATTAAGGACATATCTCATCCAACCTTTATTGAGAGCAGTCTTGACTTCCAATTAAGACAGGTCATATAAATACATGGACATTTTTCTAAACATTAACAACCTACAGCTTATTGCCTTCAATTGCATTCTGAACTATAGAAAAAAGTATCTGTATATCATGAAACTTGCAGTCACAATTACTCAAACAACAGTTAAGTATAAATGAAATTCTCCTAACATTGTCAGCACCAAATATCAGAAAACTCAACCACCATAAAATTAGAGTAGTGGTTACCAATTTCTCCATATGTTTTTTTTTTAATACAACATTTCTAATCAGCATTTGAACAATTCTAAAGATATTTGAGAATTTTGTAAAGAGAAAGTAAGTACTTTGAATGAAATTGATTATAGAAATGCCTTTCCTAAATTATGATCCATTATTTCTGATTTTTTAAATAAGATAATGTACCTAAAGTGAAACATATTTCTGTCTATCATTAGAATAATGAATTAAGGAAATTCAGGTTTAAAATTAAAACATGCTACACTTTAAGGAACTGAAGTGATTTACACTTTCACCTTATAAAATAGAGTATATATTTGATGTCATACATTGACAGAGTAATAATCTCTCACAAAATGACTAGAAATCTGTGACACAAAATAGCATACTAGGCAGAGCCCTGGAAGGCTAGCAGAATTAACTCACATTTAATGACTTTGTTGACCTGATGGCATTTCTTTTACTATATGGGAGAAGTTCCTTAATGTCCAATAGTTAGAGTGATTTTGCTTCATCAAATTTTACAATCATTCTTCTTGTTCAAAAATAGTTTTAGGGCTGGAGAGATGACTTAGAAGTTAAGCACTTGCCTGTAAAGCCTAAGGACCCTGGTTCAAGGCTTGATCCTCCAGGACCCACATAAGCCAGATGGACAAGGTGACGCATACAAATGGAGTTCGTCTGCAGTGGCTGGAGGCCCTGGAATGCCCATTCTCTATCTATCTACCTTTTTCTCTCTCTGTCTGTCTGTTGCTACCAAATACATAAATAACCAATCTGAAAATAAAAAAAAATAGTTTGACAAGATATAATTTACATATGATATAGAACAATTAATCCATTTCTAAATTGTATGTACTAAAATTCAAAATCGGAAAATAAAGTTGATGAGGGTTTTCTATAGCACTTCATATCTGATCATTTCTTTTTAAAATATTTTATGTACTTATTTATTTGGGGGGGGGGGAGAGGAAGTAAAGAGAACAGGCTCACAAGGGCTGCAGCTGCAACAAACTCCTGGTGTATGTGCCATTTTGTGTATCTGGCTTTATGTAGGTAGTGGGGAATCAAACCTGTGTTCCAATGCTTTGAAGCCAGGCAACTTAACTACTTAGCCATCTCAGCAGCCCTGACCATTCCTTTTAAAACTTATTTGTTTTCATATGTGCACACCAGAGTCTCTTGCCACCTCAAATGACTGTCAGATGCATGTGTCACTTTTTGTCTGAATTTTTGTGAATTGAACAGTGAGCTGGCAAACTTTGGAAGCAAGCACACTTAACCAATGAATCATCTACCCAACACTGCTTTGATAATACTTATTTACAGCATTTATGCAGCTTGCAAAGATGTGTCCCATAGTATCAAATATCTTACATCTTCAAAATGCAGGCAAATATTACTTAAAATGACAAGATATAAGTGAAATTCATTTTGATTCTATACTTTACTTTAGATGCTTCACATGCTTTTAAGTGATTTCTTAAGAACAACTGCCATGGTGGGGGGAATGATTAATCCAAAGAATTTAATGCACTTTTCATCTACCATACTCATGAAAAGTTAATTTTTTTAAAAATTTAATTTATTAGTTTCCTTTTCAGTAAATACAGGCAGTTTGGTACCATTGTTTAGGCTCATCTGTGATCTACCCCCTCTCATTGGACCCTCCTTGTTGATGAAAATGGGTCGTGCATTGTGGAGTTAGCCCCTAGTTATTGGTATAATAAATGTCTCTGCAAATCATGACCCAACATGTGACTCTGACATTCTTTCCACCCCCTCTTCAGCAAAATTTCCCTGAGCCATGTTGGGTTCATTTTTGGTCTGCTTCAGTGATGAGGTGTTGGGGGCCTCTGAAGCTCTGGCTCTCTGATTTGGTAGGCATTGATTCTTCTCTGTGTTGGTTTCCTTCCCCCTTGTGCTGGTATCCAGTTCACAGGTAATTTTTAAATATGTATATTTTAATAAGGGAGAGAAAAAGAGAGAGAGAGAGAATATGAGTGTGCCCAGGCCTGTGGTCACTGCAGAACTCCAGACCCATGGACAACTTAACACATAGAGCTTTATTTGAATACTGGGAAAATGAATCCAGCCATCATGCTTTGCAAGCAAGTGGCTTTCCTTTAATTGCTGAGCCATTTCTCTATCCTACTAAAGGCTGATTTTGATGGATGTTTTTTTTTTTCTACATTTTAAGATAAATATGGCACATTTTAATGTTCATCCATAAGATAGCAAGCAAAAAATATGTCAGAAAGGAATACATAATCATAATAATTACTGCTTGCTCCATTTAACATGGTAACCTATGACCTATCAGTGGTGTACACAAGCAAAACTTAATGAGACATATAGACTAGATGTCACTTAAATGACAACAAAATGACTTTAGCACCACAGCTATTTTCAAAGAACATTTGGATCACGGACTAGAAAAGATAGAGCATAACAGTAACAACAACAACAAAAAAAAGCCATCACTGGGGAAATTTGAAAATAGTAGAAGACTGTTTTTCCCTGGAGAAAAATGTGGAGCAGCAGACACCCTAAAAGAATAGAGCATATTCTTGCTGCTCTGTCAGTCACCAAGGGAGGAGGGGATAGATGTAGAACAGATTAATGGGGATGAAAAGGCCCAAGTAATATCAGTGGAAGAGATTCAGTAAAGGAGAGGTAGAGGAAGGGCTAATCAAAATCTAAGAGGATATAAGTCACATGGAAACCTATGTTTTTGGACAATGGAACACAGAGAAGCCATACATGGTTACTAGAAAATTTTCAGTGCCAGGGATGGGATACCTTCCAGTGAGTTGTTGGCCAGGGAGGTCCCTGATGGCCCCCAAACATTGCAGACCATTTCAGAGGCCCTTGGTTTCCCACCAGGAATAGATAGTAAGATCCTATTGCTGAAGACTCCACATACTTTGGCTGCAAGGTCACTGAGAAATCCTGCTGGAGCTAAGCTGAAAATATCCTCCATGTATACCAGCTGGCAGAAAGCTGGAAAAAGCTACACTGCATGCAGTTCAATGGGAAGGAGAGAAAAATCACCAGTAAATATAGTCAATAATGGACACTGTAAGCCTTACATTTGGACATCCAGGCCAAATGAGCCAACAGGTGTAATGGTGGTATGGCTGTTATGGAAGAACCCCACCACCATCTAATTCGACTGGAGGTCCACTCCATGGGAGGGAATATATCACTGATACTGAAAGCCTACAACAGGGGTAGTCATGAGTCCTAAGGGCATAACGTCTGCTACTCTCTGGCTGAATGTATACACTGTGCTCAGCAAGCTGCACAGTAAGCAGTTCTTTTAATATTCATACCTATATATTAATGCTACTCTCACTTTTGGTTAGAAAACCTCTTTTCAGATGGCAGTGACCTTGGGATGACTCAGAAGACACCACGGTGCTGAGAAGAAGTGATGGAGGAGTGCTCAGCACTTAAATATCTCTATCACAACTTCCAAGGCTCAGGGTCCATTGCAGAATAGGTGGCAGAAAGAATGTTAAGACGAAAGGAAGGGTAGGACTCTTTACAATGTGCTCTCCCAGACACAAAATGATCTGGATATCTATGATCTCACAGTGCTGGACACTACCTATAGAAGACCATCAATCATAATGGGAGGAAAAGATCATGACATCAAAATAAAAGAGAGACTGAGAGGGGGTGGGTAAGATGGAGAGTGGGGCTGAAAAGGGGAAAGTGGGGGGAGGGAAGAAATTACCATGGGATATTGTTTATAATCATGGACATTGTAAATAAAAATAAAAATAAAATAAAGAAAAAAGAAAACCTCACAAAATAAATAGCAATGCAATTTTAAACTTCAGGCACGAGCAATAACAGATACAGCTTAACATAACCTCACCATTGCTTTGTCCCCTCCCTCTGAAACATTGTAAGAATGTTAGAACTGCACTCTGCAGAAAATTTCCAGACGTTGTGTCAACACAGGCATGCCAAAAAAAAAAAAAAAAAAAAAAGCCAGTGATACAAAATAGATTTAGACATAATAATCAAAAGAAATGATTAGGGAGGAGAGAGGGACTAGTTGGTGAGGGGAGAGAGGTCAAGAGAAGGTAATGGGGGGTGAATATCTACAAACTAGATGACACACATGAAAAAAATCATAATTATACCCATAATTTTGTACAATTAACATATCCTAGTTGTTTGAATATAAAATAAAAAGTGCTATAGCTGAAAAACTAGTACTCTGTGTACTCCATGAAATATTGTTGTTGTATAAGCTAAATAAAAAAATGCTGCTAACATTTGGACCTCTCTAAAGATGAAATATTGAGAGGATTGGCTTCAGCCTTGCATCAGCTGCAACATTTTTTTTTTGTATGACTAACAAGTGCATGATAAAATAATTAGTTACGTGGACCTTGTTATCAATTTCTCAGTACATATGTATGCCAATGACTGACCTCTTAGTTTTTAATCTTGAAAGATTACTTTAATGATCTTATTAAAAATGAGCATATAAGGAAATAAGTATATTTATGGAGCAAATATGCAAATGTGTCTTCTAACAATAGAAATATATTTATCAACTGAGAATAGAGAAATAGAAATAGAGAAAAACAGGCTATAAAATTTTTCTACATTCACTGAGTTCCATAAAATGATATGCTGTATTCTAATATGAATAGGATGATATCCAAATATCCAAAAGCATGGAGCTATTGGATTTTATATAGAAATACTACTATCAGAAAAAAATTCATAGTAAAAGTATTAATTATTATTATTTCTTAATGAACAGCTACAAAAATAAAAGAAAGCTATTCAACAGAGGCTTACATGTAAAGTTACATGTAGCTTTTCATGATGTAGCCCAGGCTGACCTGTAACTCAATATGTAGAAAAGACTAGCTTTGAACTTGTAGTGATTTTCCTGCCAAGTGTCCAGAGTTCTAGGATAATAGGCATGAACTACCATGCCAGGCTCAAAAAGTCTGAATGTCTATTGAAGTTTTTAAAAATCAATTATTTATAAAATAGATTAGCTTTCCTATTGAAAGTTCTTTTTTCTCTAATAGAAGTTAAATTTTAAATTCATTAATCTTATATATTTTTTCATCAAGTGGCTTAGCTATTAAGTGCTTGCCTGTGAAGCCAAAGGACCCCAGTTTGAGGCTTGATTTCCTAGGACCCATGTTAGCCAGATGCACAAGGGGTGCACCAGTCTGGAGTTCATTTGCAGTGGCTAGAGGCCTTGGTGCACCCATTCTCTCTCTCTATCTGCATTTCTCTCTGTGTCTGTTGCTCTCAAACAAATAAATAAAAAATGAACATTTTTTTTAAAGTGGAGAGGTTTAAATTATTAATATGCAATTAAATTCTTTTTTTATTATTTATTTATTTTTTAAATTTTTATTAGCATTTTCCATGATTATAAAAAATATCCCATGTTAATTCCCTCCCCCCCCCACACTTTCTCCTTTGAAATTCCATTCTCCATCATATTAACAAAAAGGAGACATAAAGGGAAGAGAAAGGAAGGGAGGAGGGCACTTTTTTAAAAAAATATTTTTATTTATTTATTTGAGAGCTTCAGACAGAGAAAGAGGCAGATAGAGAGAGGGAGAGAGAATGGGCATGCCAGGGCTTCCAGCCACTGCAAACGAACTCCAGAGGCATGCGCCCCCTTGTGCATCTGGCTAACGTGGGTCCTGGGGAATCGAGCCTCGAACCGGGGTCCTTCGGCTTCACAGGCAAGTGCTTAACCACTAAGCCATTTCTCCAGCCCGGGAGGAGGGTACTTAATAAGTTGATATTGTATATATGTAAGTGCAATGATTGTGATGGGGAGGCGATTAAATTCTTTGAAAAATTAAAAAAATTCTACTACTTTCAAAGGATTTCAATTATTCTCATTTCAATATTTTACTTTATTACAAATAAATTTATATTTCCACTTTCCCTGCTGAAAGCTCATTATAGTTTTTACTTATTAGCAGCTACAAATAATGAATATGAGAAAAAAATATTCAAATATTAATTGAAAGTTTTTTTTTGCCTTTGTCTCCTAGGATTTGATAAATAAATAACATTTAAAAAAAATTTTTTTGCTCGTAACTGCTAAGCCATCTCTCCAATACCCTCTCAAAATTTTACATAAGAAACTTAGTTCTGAATGTTTACAATGAATCAATTTGAAGATATATATGTCAAGACATATGGGGCATAGTTCTAAAATTACAAAGTTTACAGTTTTTACTTAGAATACTTTAAATTTATTGACAACTACTTTTTTCATAATAGCCACTAATATTTGAAATTACTGAAATGTTTTCTGCATTATTTTTATCTATAAGTTTTTCTCTATTATGTTCTTATTATTGTGTTTAAGATAAAATCAAACCTCACTATAACTTTTATGTAGCACATTGCCTCAACCTGCCAACCTATTTATTATATACCAAATGATTTTTTCACAAGTGGTATATAAATAGATCATTGAAGTGCCATTGAAGACCTTAATAGTAGTATACATGTAGATAAGATACTTCTGTACCTCAAATATCTGAGATGATTGTCTATTTGTCATGTTCTTGTTTAGCTCAACATTAAAGTTATTGCTGTTTAGAGGCATTTGTAGGTTGGTGTTTCAATACCATAAGAGGAACCAACAGATGTGACTGAGTTACACTATATATTATTGTCCAGCAATCTGCACTTTGACAAGCATCCCAGGATGCCTGTGATACTCATTCATAGTTTAGAGTACTGTTCCTAACCATGTCATGATTCAGAAATTCTTCCAGATCAAATAGAAACAGTGATTCACTATTGCACAGTGCAGAACTGACAAGATTTGAAAGGTGTTAGAGAAAGCAAATGTATACAGTAGCTAAAAAAATTATTTTGTTATTTCTGTTTTTATATTAGTGTACTAAAGCTTTTTATGAATTTATAAAAGCAGCAGTTCAAACAAAACAGGAAACACAGGTATAATAAAAATACAAACAAAAAAGTTATGACACCGGGCTGAAGACATGGCTTAGCAGTTAGGGCGCTTGCCTGCAAAGTTAAAGAACCTTGGTTTGATTACTCAGGACACATTTAAGATACATGCACAAGGTGGTACATGCATCTCGAGTTCATTTGCAGTGACTGGAGTTCCTGGTGCACCAATTCTCTCTCTCTCTCTCTCATTCTCTCAAATAAATAAATAAAAATAAAATATATTTTAAAAGTTATGACAGCATATTCACATATGGATCAGCCTTGTGAATGATCATTTCAATATGTATCTGAAACCATCAGACAAAATGTTTCAGGGAAAGAAGAAGGATAAGGGGGTATGAAAAACATTTACATAATTTATTCATTTTAAAATGTGGTCATATTACACAGAGGCTCCCAAGACCTCATCACTCAAGCAGACCTAAAACGAACCCAACATGGCTCAGGAAAATGTGCGGAAGAGCGGTGGAAAGAATGTTAGAGCCACATGTTGGGCCATTATGCACAGACATTGCCTCCTACTTATGACTGATGGCTAACTCCACCATGCATGACCCATATTCCCCAATGAGGAGGGCCCCTGCAAAGGTGGAGGATAGGGAGGAGGCTAAGGATGGTACCAACATGACTGGATACACTGTGTACATAACTAATAAAGAAAATTTGGTCACAATAAACGGAACATATATATTGTGACTACTTTTAATATTTATGCAGATTGTTTGAAAGAATCAAAAGTAAAATTACAAAATGTTTAATCAAAGTACACACACATATACAAGTCAAACATTTCAGCTAGTTTGTACATGAACTTACTGAACAAAGAACTAAATCTTTGCTGAGAATTTGATACTAAAATGCTCCCCTCTTAGTCTATCTAAATATCAATTTAATGTGTGCATTTATTGTGACAAACTAATATAATTATTTAACAATTCCATGCCAGTTCACAAAATAAAACTGCACAGATTAAAATAATAATAATAATAATAAATAAATAAATAAATAAATAAAAAGAACAGCTACACAGAAACCCAGACAAACTCCCAGGTTCAGTGAATAGAGATGCAGAAGGAAGGAAAAATTCAGTTTGTTTGGAACACAAACATTTCATTGCAGAGAAGAGAACATTTTTCAATATATGAAGATAAACATAGTACAAAGAAAAAGCACTGTGAAGAAAAAACTCATTCTGCCCTATTTTTCTGTTTTCTTTGGGGTATTAAAAATTCAAACCCCAACCTTGTTTTCCATTCAGAGAGACAGGAAGCTTAAAAGTAAATAGATGTACTCTAATTAAGAAAAAAACATGTTCTAGTTATAGGTGGAAACACTCTTCAGTTCTTGAACTTGAAATACCATTTTCTAATAAATGAAATGAAAATTTTTCTGAACAGGTCTAATCTGCTAATGTAGATTTAATTAAAATTTTTGAAAATTGTTTTTTTCAATCAAAAGTTCAGCTGATCAACTGAACCTTTGGTCTAAATTACAAAAGTTGGACACAATCTGGTGGAAAGCAGGAACTGAGTAAAGAATTTAAATGACTTGGATGTGAGGAATGAGCCATTGTATCAAGTTTTTAAATGTTCAAATTGTCTCATTGTAGTTCTGTCGAAAAATATTCAGAAGAGATAGAAGGGGGCAATTTTCTACAGTATCAAGATTGGTCTACCATTTTTGTAAGGAAACATTTATTATTTGTTAATAAATTTAAAAAATCATGTTGCATAGTCCTTAAATTTATTGTCGAAATTCACTTAAATTTTCTGAACATAAAAACTCATGTTTGGAAGACTACATTTCTAAGTTCTCAGACACTGCCCCAGTTTTCTCAAAACTGCACACAGACTCCACAAGTTCAGTTTCAATATTACACTGAAGATTATTTGTGTATTGACATGAAAAGCATAATCACACAGAAAATATTTAGCTTTATGACTGATAATCCAGGTAGTCAAGAATTCTGTCTGATAAATCATCATTTAAAGTCAACAACAGATTTCAATCCCATAACAAGTTTTCCTGGTTGTCTGCCATGCTTACTAAACACATCTGATAATGATGACTTTGGGATTAAGATGCCAGGGAAGCCCTCATTTAATGCCAGTTGAGAGTACCAATTAAAATAACTCTAATCATGAAATCTTCAATGGAGAGAATAATTATGTGTCAATTTTATCTGTTAATAGACACAGCTATATTAATGAAAGTCTAGCTTTCTTTCAAAGGTGATTTAAAATCAAACCAAGATGGCTCAGTCTTGTTTAACAACTCATATTATACTTTCTTAATTTTATTTTTAAAAAATAATTTTATTTACTTGTAAGAAGAGAGAGGAAGAGGAAGAGAGAGAGAGAGAGAGAGAGAGAAGAAGAGAATGGCTTCAACAGGACCTGTAGCCATTGCAAAGGAACTCGAGATTCTTGCCCCACTCCCTGCATCTGGCTTTACATGGGTACTGGGGAATTGAACCTAGGTAAGGCTTTGAAGGCAAATGGTTTAACCACTGTGCAATCTCTGCAGCCCAGTTTTATCTTCTTATTTCCATTGGTTTCTTAGCTATAATCTTGTTTCCCTCAATACACGCACAGATATTTTTCTACTGTTATTTATCCAGATGAAGACATGTTTACATTTATTTTAAGATCCCACTCCCTAGCTAAGATGGGAATTCTAATGTTACTCATCTAACAGTGATGATATCTGATTATATCTGATAATATAAATGCAAGATAATTTCATACAAATTATTAGCGGTATACAAATAAACAAGGGGCTATAAAAATGGCTTATCAGTTTAAGCGTTTGCCTGAAAAGCCTAAGGATCCAGGTTTGACTCCCCAGAACCCATGTAAGCCAGATTCACATGGTGGCACATGTATTCGGAGTTAGTTTGCAAGGTTGAGAGACCCTGGCATACCCATTCTCTCTGTTCCTCCCTTCTTCCCTCCCTCTGATAAAAAGTAATCAGTTTTTGAGTCATTAAACCCATATGCTGTAATTTTGCACACAGCAGATACTATGTTTAACATCAAAACACAATGTCAAGGTAACACATAGCTTTGAAATTTGTACATATTGTATTTTTTTAAAAAAAAGTTGTTCTTGTTTTGTTAACAGGATTTTAGTCTCATGAGGAACTCTGTCACTCAGGTTATCCATTTACCCATGGTGACCCTTTTACCTAAGTTTCCTGAATCTTCACATTGAAGGTGTGAGCAATCAAAGTACACAGAATGGATATTTTAATTAAAAGTTTAATAAGGATTGTAGTCTTTATCTTTGTGTATCTAAGCTTGTTTTAGGCTTTATGCTATTTTCTTTTATGGGAAAGGTGTATACAGGACAGACAAATTTCCATTCAGCAAGCAGAATTAATCACTTTGAGGCAGGAGATAAAATTGGTAGTCAGAGCTGTCAGGATGAATAGTAAACAAGACATGGTTACTCAGGAATAGACAGAGAGTTCTGAAAATCTACTGCATCTTAAGTAGGATTGTGTTTTATTGTCCAATTTTTACATTATATGACAAAATAATCATCATTCAATAAATAAACATATGCTAAGAACCATAGCATGCAGTGAAGAAGTGTAAAGGAAGAAGACATTGGATTCTGTGGTCAAACAAACATGAACAGCAAATAAAATTGTATAATAAATGGTGTTGCTGGGGCTGGAGAGATGGCTTAGTGGCTAAGTGCTTGCCTGTGAAGCCTAGGAACCCTGGTACAAGGCTTGATTCCCCAGGACCCATGTTAGCCAGATGCATAAGGGGATGCACGTGTTTGTAGTGGCTAGAGGCCCTGGTGCACCCATTCTCTCTTCTCTCTCTCTCTCTCTCTCTCTCTCTCTCTCTCTCTCTCTCTCTCTGCCTCATTCTCTCTCAGTCACTTTCCAATAAATACATAAAAATAAACAAAATTTTAAAAACGGTGTTGCTGAATTGTATGGTATGGCAAACAAATGAAGAAACATACAGAGAGAGCTTAGAGACCTCCATCCAGGATGAAGATATTTACAAATAAATTAGTCTTCTGGCTGTGCATGTGCATACACCTTTGGCCATGCTCAGTTGTTCCAGCATGAAAATGTATCCACTGAACAAAAGTTTGCCAGGCGTGGTGATGCACCCCTTTAATCCCAGCACTCAGCAGGCAGAGGTTGGAGGATCACCATGAGTTCAAGGGCACCCTGAGACTACATAGTGAATTCCAGATCAGCTTGGTAAAACCTTACCTTAAAAAAAGTCACAAAAATTCCAATAGAAGTGACACACAATTTTATCAATAAAACCTATCGATTATCTAGTTATATATTATAATAATGGATTAAGGAAGAAATCTACCCTTCATCATTTGCTTTATTTCTGGAAAGAATTTTCAGTAATCAAAATATAAAAGTCATGACAAGTATTCAGGGGATAGAAACTTCCAGATCCAAATTTGTATTCTAAGTATGAAAGTTCTCTCAGGTAAGTAAAAGTTATACAACTCGCTTAATTTTTGTGAGCTGAACCAGGATAATTTTGTTTTTTCACCAACACATTATTAGAATAATTTATGCAAGTATGTCTCATATAAGACTTGTTTATAATATGTAAACTTTATCCAGAGAGTCTATAATTAATCACAGTCTTTTTCATATGCTATACCAGCTCTAAAAATATCTTTAAATGTGTATTCTTGTCATTATGTCACTAAAACCTGTGAGCCACTCTGTAAACTCCTCACTGACCTTTCTCTCAACTGAGATTCCTAGACGCAAGGACAATCTTTTAGAACTTACAAAAGGATTACCTTTTTCTGCTACATTCAGAAGTTTTTGACCTTTCTGTTTCTTCACTCAAGATACTGCTTTAGAATCCTAATTTTATCTTTTTATTTTACATGTACAAGCCACGAAAGAATTGTGTTTGTTCCTTTAACTGAAACATACCCTTTTCCCCCTTGTTTTATAACATTTTATACCCATGTTTCTCAGAAAATTGGTAAACTTTTATAATGTCTTCAAATACAGACTAAAACCTGCTACACAATATAATTCCCTAATAAAGATATTCTGATAAAGTGAAGGTTCAATGTATTTTTAACAATAATGTGTTACTTTGTGTAGTGATGTTTTTCCTAGGGAAATAAATATGTTCTTTCTTATAATATACATACCTTCTAATATACTGTTTTACAATATAAATGCCTAGTCCTGATTTCTACTTATAGAAAGTACAATGTGGGCCGAGAGAAGTATGGAATTTATTCTGTCAAATCTTATGCTGGCTTTCTTTAGAATTGTATGCTAATATATAATACTTTTTTTTTTCTGCATGAAGGAATAATACATGTAAAAAGACAAAAAAGACAAGTGATGTTATGCATTGTGTCCATGAGACACTTCTGAGACAAAAGGGTCATGCTGAGAAGGTATTCTCTGTTCATGTGTATTTGTGTGGGTGGTGTATGCCCATGTGCATAGGTGTGTTATTATGTGTGTGAGTATACATTCACCCATGTGTGCATACATGTGAGGACAGGTTAACACTGGCCATTTCCTAGATCTCTCCCCATATGGTTGTCTGAGATAAGATGTGTCTCAGTACCTGATGCTCCCCAATTGGTCCAGATTAGATAACCAGCAAGTCACAAAGGTCATCTCTCTCTGCCTCCTCAATGTTAATATTATAGAATTTTTATATGGGTTGTGGGGTTCCAAACTCTGTTATTAATTCTCTCATTGCAAGCATTTTACTGACTGAACTACCTCCAAATTCCACCACTACATTCTTGAGAAATTTTAAACGCAAAGTTATCACTCTCAATATATTTTCTATTTGCTTCAATGCCCTGTTTTTACCTGATTTTAAAACTCAAAAAATGATTATAATAAGCAGAGCCTTCTTAAGTGTACAGTGTTGGTGAGTGGTAAGTCCCTATTGCTGAAGACACCATATGTGGTTAACACGTAAAATGGAAGGACATGGCCAGAAGAGGAAAGAGAGTCAGTCCCCAGTCAGCACATCTAGTGCCAGAAGGTGCTACATGGGTGACTGGGGGAAAATGACCAATATCTGTCCAAGAAACTCATGGTCTAACCTACTTAGCAGCAAATAACCTGTTGTGATGCCCACACAAGCGCAATAGTGGCACACAGCCATGGTGGGAAACCAAGTGCTCTTGATTTGGCTAACTGATCCGCTCAGTGGAACTTGAACCCGCTCTCCATTATCAAGCCCCCACCCACTGTGGGCTACAAGAAGGCCTACACCCATTAAATTCTCTGTAAAAAAAAAAAAAAATAAGGGTTATCCCATTTATCTGGTGTTAACTTTACTCTCCCTTGGAGAATATGCTTCTATTTTTCAGATAGACACAGATCCTAAGAAGAGAGCCACCCCATCATACCTCAAAAGGGCCCCAGCTGAAACTAAGAATAATAGACATTTCCCTCCTCCTATCTCTTTTTCTTAGTAAATAGATTCTACTCCATGGTTATGTAAGCTTGACTACTTTATATCCCATGTATAAGAATAACATGTGAGGGTGCTGTTTTCTTGGTAAACCTGGTACCAGCATAAGGGTGAAGGAGATCAACACAGAGAATATCAACTCCTACCAAATCAGATATCCAGAGAAACAGAGGCTCCCAATACCTCATCACTGAAGCAGACCCAAAATGAACACAATATGGTTCGAGGAAATTTTGTGGAAAGTGGGGCAGAAACAATGTCAGAGCCACATGTTGGATCATGATTCACAGAAACATTTATATTACCCATAACTGTAAGCTAACTCCACAATGCATGACCCATATACCTCAACAAGGAGGGGCCAAGGGGAGGGGGTAGGACATGGACAAGTCTAACAAGGGTACAAACTTGACTATATTCACTGAGTACAAAACTAATTAATAAGAAATTAATTAATTAAAAAAGAAAAGAAAAACAAATACCATGAACATCATTTGGTTTTAAAAGTCACAAAACTGAAATCTGAACTTTTACCATTATAATGATAATAAGTATTCATCTTTGTTCCTGTCATGTATATTGGCATCCAAGCTCTGTGCAATTTTAACATAACTCTTTTGAGGTGATTGGTATATGGTCATCTGAGAAAAAAAATTCTGAACTAGATCAAATAAGTGGATGATACAGTCTTAAAATTAACAGAGATCATAGTACATGTCTAGAGATTCACTGTTTGCACACACTGTATCTACTATGTATATTCCTTGTTTTAATTCTATACCACACATGCATAAGGAGAGGTATAGACAGGTAAAGGGAGAATGAAATAAATGGTTATCAGAAGAACTGAAGTTTAGATTTAAAGGGAAATATAATATCCCCCTCCCAATTGTTTCTTAAAAAATATGTCCCAATAATGAAGCAAGTGAGATTAAGATAAATATCCAATAATGACTGTAAGGATACAGAAGAGATTGAGCAGATTTAGACTAATAAAGATATACACACATTTAAATACTTTCAGTCTTAATAGAAGAAACTGTGCTGTTTGTAACAACATAGATGAAGCTAGAAAATAATATTGTATGTGAAATTAGGAGATATATGATCTCACTTATGTATGGGATATAAAGCAGTCAAGCTTTCATAACCATGGAGTAGAATCTATTTACTAAGAAAAAGAGATAGGAGAAGGGATATGTCAAATATTGGTTAAATAGTGCAAACTTTCATTTAGGATAATAAAGTTCTGTGTATCTACAGTATAGCATAGTGGCTATAGTCATGAATTATGACTTGAAAAATGCTGAGTGCCAGGCAAGATGGCACACGCCTTTAATCCCAGCACTTAGGAGGCAGATGTAGGAGGATTGCCATAAATTTCAGGCCACCCTGAGATTATGTAGTGAATTCCAGGTCATCCTGGACTACAGTGAGACTCTACCTTGAAAAAACAAAAACAAAATAAAACAAAACAAAAAAATGTTGAGAGATCTTTGTTTGATTACAACAATAAAGAAAGTATATGCAAGGGGATAGATATATTAATTAGTTTGATTGAATTATTTTGTATTAATATTCTTAAAAATAAATAGTACTTTTCTCTTAAACTAAGAAAAACATAATTTTGAAAAGTATATCTAAATTTATATGTCAAAAACAAGGCTAATATAGAATTCAAGTTACACATGTATAATTAAAACTTATCTAGGAGCTAAAAGTTAAAATTAAGTAGAAACAGATGAAATTAGTTTTAATAACATATATCATGCATTCAGCCTATTAAGATATATTATCATTCCATAGTTAATCAATACAAAATGTGCTTTAGCTTTTCTTTATTTCACGTAAGTCTTCCATATCTTATTTAAAATGGCCACAATAGAAATGCTTTTGTGGCTGGTGGGGACCATATAGTACAGTCCTAGTTTAACCCAGTGTACATTTACTATTTTCTAAATAAATCCGTTATGAAAATAGTCCAATAATTAATGAAATCAAAACCAAACCAAACAACAACAACAAAATACTATTGTAAGTCTTACTGGGAACAAAGACAATACTTCAAAAAACAAAATTAAAAAATAAAGAGTTTTCTTTTGGCTAAAGGGTGAGTGTATTGGATATCATAAAGGGAAATAAAAAGAAATAAAGGCTGGTATACATAAGAAAGACTTCAAAAGAATTATTTTGCTGTGTAAATGGTTTGGAAGCACACAGGACACAATTTTATGTTATTAGCAGTGGCTGGCAGCAGAAGAAAGACTTGAAGGCAGAAAGCATGGCAGCTCAGAGTGGTCATAGGAAAAATGATGCCTTCCAATCAGGCAGCGTATTTCAAAACTGTGAACTGAAAACCAGGAAGAGTTGAAAACAGCAGGGCATATAATAATTGGTTAATTCTTTGCATGGTAATGACCAAGTCAGTATATTGGTAAAAGTATTTAAGGTAAGCAGAAGTGCAATTGATCATTATAGTTTATTTAAATGAGCTATTTTTTTCATAAGAACTTAAATTTAATGCGCACATCATTCTCAATATTTTATGTGAGAAAAATGCAGGTTTATATGGAAGTTTATGTTTCTATGTCTTTATTTGCTTGCTTAATATTTTAATTTAAGTTATTATCATGTGAAGAGAAAAACAACTGGAAAAATGAACCATAGACACATTTCAAATGTATTTTCCTCTAGAAATAAAAGAAAACTTATTTTCTTATTGTTAGTTTAAGTGTCTCTAAACTAAACAAAATGAGACAACTATAAAACATTCAAGTATAGGATATCCTTAGCGATATTATTAGGAGTGAAGAAAGGATAAACTACATTTTAGAATTGTCTCCCATAAGGACATCATCCTTTTGGTTTCAAAACCATGAATTCTGAGAGAAAAAGACAGGGTTTGCAAAGCCATGGCCTTGCTCTTAGTCCTCACCCAAGTTTACATAAAGAAGGAGAATGGAAAAGGAAAGATAGCTTATTATATGAAATAAATTAATTTTCCATGCTATATACTTAATTGAATCAGCTGTTCTCTGAAGGGTGGATAAAGGCTTCATTGCCCATTACTATTTTCACATGTCATTATGATTTTACCACTATTCCATTTGACAAAGTTTAGGAATTGATACTTATATTCCACATGTCTGATAAATAAGCATTAATATTGGGAAGACTGTCACTGCCTATTCAAACATATATAATATATTTATGCAAAATAGACTTCATAAGGCCTATATATGTATATGAGAGACATGGGAAAAGATGATACCAATATATGAATAACATCTCCTTTGTTATAAAGCTGCAACTTGAATTTTTGTAAGTTTTATATATATATATATATATATATATATATATATATATATATATATATATATATATATATATATATAAAACAAAGTATTTAGAACATATGCAGTTTGTTGGATACCACTGAATAGCTATCAAGAGTTTTTGGAAGGAGAGAGAAGCTTTCAGTTTGCTGCCAACATTGCTACACATTTTCCCATAATCAAATATGCCTTTGTTCCTTCAGATTATGCTATTTCAGATGAATGCTTATGTTATGTACCCTTTTTCCATATTTTTTACTGTAAAATTACCATGCACCTGTGTACAATGATGCCTACTTGTGTGCCTAATGTCTACACATCTGCAAGAACACCTTCACTATTATGGATTCAAGCACCCAGATGCCAGAGGTCACAAAATGCATTGAGTGTCCAAAAAACGTCAGTAATTTATGCTATTAACTATCAGGAGAAATATCCTAGAAGCAAAAGGGCTTCAAATTTTTCATTCTGTAGTTACTGTTCTTAAGAAAATGTATGACATTCAGAACTGTGAACTAACTTTGTCCTTCATAAGGAACTTTTAGTTTGCTCTTGTATTGAAATATGCAATGAGTACAAATAAAAATCTCTCAAACTCTATGCAAAGTATATATGAAGTTTGAACTGTCTTGCAAAAGCATATCAAATGGTCTTTCATACAATGTAAATCAAAGTGCATATCATTCTCCTAAACATTTCTACTCTCTTTTTATTCTCTGCTTTGGATTCTCAAGAGAATAGCCTAATTGCAATATACATATAAACATGTGATAAAATACCTACTAGATATAAAACCTGATTGTGCTATAAATTTATCTTGTACCAACTGGGCAAAGAACAAAAATTTCCTTCTCTGTGGAATGAGGGCAATGTATTGGTCCCTGTCAAATCTCTGAATTGATTGTGAGAAAAACTCAGGTGACATGTCTGAAAGACTTTTATGGGATACCCACCCTTCAACAACTCTCCAGCATTAAGCTTACACATACAGCAAAATATGTGAAAACTTCAATATATTTTGTATGTATTTGGTTCAGCTTTATCTTATTTTAAACACTTGCAAACATTTCCTGCTTATATTCAGATTTGCATGTACAAAAATGGTATGTGTCATGTTATCATCCTGCATGTCAGATTTCACTGGCCAGATAGCATTGTCAGCTTTTTAAGCACCAAGGGGATGCTTGCTTTTTACCCATTCCCAGAGTGAAGACCTTAGACTACAGCTTAGAAACAGAAAGCTGTGAAGAAGGGGACACCTTCACTCTGTGCCTCATGGTAGGGCATACTTACCGCCCAAAGCACCAGCAGATGATTGGGAAGATGAACCATGGAAGATTCACTTTCCATTCATATATTAGCTTTAAAAAAACTTTAAAAATCTATGAAATGTAGAAATTATGTGTTTTGTTCTGACATAACTAGGCCAAATTTGATAAGCCATATGCCTGATATAAACAAAGCATTTCAATCTGTTCAAGTATTCAAAATTAAGTCATACAGGAGAATATTGACAGCTCATCCCTACAAGTTGGTCAGGGCTAGAGACTGGGGCGATCTTCACATGACTGTGTATGTGGTAGCTCATACTTTTAGACATAAAGAAACTCATTTTGGAGAAGTTCTGAAACCTGTCTGCTGCTGCATTATTGGTAAATGTCTGATTCTGACTCACATCAAGCAACCCACACATAAAAGTAAATAACTACTTATAAAAGAAATCCTAAAATAGAATGCAATCTGAACAACATTATTACTATTAACTGTCATAATTTGCACTAGCTGTTTTGGCTTAGTTATTTATACTATTTTGGTTTTTATGTATAGCGCAAGAGATTAAACCCATCACACCACCATGCATGCCAGGTAAGCAGGCTACAACTTTGATCAAGCATGATTCCCTCACTCTGTAAAATGGCCATGGAGTAAATACTCAGATAAAATGAGTAGTAAGAGGCATGTAATGACATTTCTGAAGGTAGCTGAATTTCTACCTCTGTATAACTTGTCAGGATTGGCCTGCCCAACTATAGAAACGATTAAGGTACGAGAGAGTATCTCGTGCAAATTAATTGACACATTTGGTTTCACATTAAATTTTCAGGCTTTTGAAAACTCTAAGGTTTTATACACAACAATATTATACAATTTATTTGAAATATTTTAAATGCTTCTTTTTTGCCTCTCCAATAGATGAAGTTACCTCTAAAAACTTTACATTCTCCCTCCCCCACTTTTTTTAAAGCAGGGTCTCACTGTAGCCCAGGTTGACATGGAATTCATAGCAATTCTCCTACCTCTGCCTCTTAAGTGCTAGGACTAAAGTCATGTGCAACCATGCCTGGCCCTTTTTTCATTTTTTTTTTCAAATATTTCCAACACTGTATCAAAATGTGAAAACATTCCTCACCATCCTTCCTTCACAAGTTCATAGTCTGAAGAGCTTCTGTATTCATTAAGGATTGTCATTTTGATTTCATGATTCATAGACTCACCAAGAAACTTTGGTTTGAAGAAGTAAGCCTTTACATGATACATAGCAATGAATTCAGAGATTCTTATTTAGAATCCTGATATTACACTTACCCTTCAATATATTAGCATACAATTATTTTGCATTACATCAAGAGATGGACAGGAGATGCCACTAGATGATGATGTTAAAAACCATGAACATTAACACACTGCATGTGTCATTCACTTCAGGTCTTTCTGTTTTTATACCTGTCTCTAGAAATCAACATATTTTTCTACCTTATTTTTAACTATGTGCATGCATAACTATCCCATTTTAATCATTCTAAAAATATAATTATAATGTAGGCTTTGGATTTTTAAGTAATTCTACAATACTTTGTGCATGATTTATCTGTGTTCAGAAAACACAACCTCCAACATATCTATTTTAACACATATGCAATGTATGTTACACATAAAATAATCTCATAGGGCTGGAGAGATGGCTTAGCGGTTAAGCACTTGCCTGTGAAGCCTAAGGACCCCGGTTCGAGGCTCGGTTCCCCAGGTCCCATGTTAGCCAGATGCACAAGGGGGCGCACGCGTCTGGAGTTCGTTTGCAGAGGCTGGAAGCCCTGGCGTGCCCATTCTCTCTCTCTCCCTCTATCTGTCTTTCTCTCTGTGTCTGTCGCTCTCAAATAAATAAATAAAAATTAAAAAAAAATAATCTCATATATGCAGTGAAATGCTTTATTTTTTTAATTATTAAATACAGGATACACACATATAAATACATACATACAACTTAAAAACCAATTGAAGTTAAGATCATTTGCAATGACTGTATTTTCTCAGTGTCTGCCATACTATATAGCAATCAAATGAAAGTATACTTTGAAAAAAATAAGACCACTTGGAAACTTGTTTTTGTATATAGGTGGTGGTTATAACAGTAATAATGTTAAAATGCATTGTTAATATTTTTCTTTATGTTAGAAAACCCAGAAGTGAAAACGATAGTAAGTTTATTTTTAAAGCCCCATGGCAAGAGAAAAAAAAAATGAAAGAAACCCTTTTGACAGGAAATATATATATAAGGTTGCAAATAGCATGAGGAGATGACCTGCATACACTCCAACATGCCCTGAGGGAAGTTGCTATATCTTCCTTTAATAGATTGTAAAGGGCCCACTTTTAGAGAGAAAGCAATAATGGGACACTTTAGAGAAAATCTATTTGCTATGCTCTTGTGAATGAAAGTTATGAATGCAAAAGTGGAAAGGTGGCTGTGGACTTTCTGTAGATGGATGCTGTCCATTTCAGTGATACATCTCTACACTACATGGATGCCCTAATGCCGCAATAGCATGCCTAGCCTGACTTTAGATAGGACTTTGTAGTAATGCATTTTATGCAATGCTATACAAGTTCAAAACTGAATATCTTTGTTGCAGTTTTAGCTCTGAAAAGCTAGTGGGTGCTCCTAACTTTCAAACACAACCTTCTACCTGTAGCAGAAACACAACTTATTTGTATTAAGGCCATGTAATTCAATATGATTTGTTTGTGGAGATATCCAACAATACAAAAAAAGTGTTACTGGTTGAGTACTAAATATGGATTTTCTTTTCTTTTCTTTTTTCTCTTCCTGCAAGACACTGTTAAAAATAGGCCCATTTAAAGAAAGACAGTGGCACAAAAGACGATTGCTACTGAGAAACTCACCTCTTACTAAAACACTTTCACTAAGATCACTGGAAATTTTATTTTTGAACCATATTTCTATATGTGTTCCATATAAAATTTAACACATATATACCTGAATTTATAAGATTGAAAGTCATCAATGGAGCAAAGTAGAATAAAGAAAGTGTACTATTTTTTTTTCTTGGTGAATCTTGTGTGCTTTAAACATGTAGGCATGATTTTAATTTTTTTTTAAATTTTTATTTATTTATTTATTTATTTATTTGAGAGCGACAGACACAGAGAGAAAGACAGATAGAGAGAGAGAGAGAGAATGGGTGCGCCAGGGCTTCCAGCCTCTGCAAACGAACTCCAGATGCGTGCAACCCCTTGTGCATCTGGCTAACGTGGGTCCTGGGGAACCAAGCCTTGAACTGGGGTCCTTAGGCTTCACAGGCAAGTGCTTAACCGCTAAGCCATCTCTCCAGCCCTGATTTTAATTTTTGTAATAAAGGAAAATACATTAAATAGATGAATTTTTCTTTATTGTACAGATTATTTTATAACTAATTATGTTTATTATTGCATTTCATTATATATCATATTACTTTTTTTAACTCACTGAGCATGTTTTTTTTTTTTTTCACCTTAACATAACTATAGCTATAGCCTAGCTACTGACCTAAAATTTCATTCTTTACATGAGCTTGTGTCAAAATTGAGTTAAATATAGACAGGAAATCCTCAGGAGATTACTTCCATAATACTCTGTGGACATCAAGATTTGAAAATGCTTAAATCCATTATATAAATTTGGATAGTAAGCAGGTATGGTGGCTTACTTCTTTGATTCCAGCACTCAGGAAGCTGTGGTAGGAGGAGTTCTAAATCAGATTAGATTAGAATTAGTCTCTGTCCTGCCTGGGTGAGGGTTATGGGGGAAGGGGGAGCAGACCAAACATGCAAATTGGGTGGTATGTGCATATATTTACAAAATATTAACATAGTGCATATATTTACAAAATATTAACATAGAAAATTTATTACAAAATTAACTTCAAGCTTTAAAACATGTCTAGGTTACATAGAATTCCTGATGTAAAATCAAATATGTGTAAATAATTGTTAGAGTATGTTTTTAGATACTTAATAATGATTAGAATGCCCTCCTCCACATAGTTCTTTATCATTGTCTTGGAAAAGGTTAGTGAAGAAAAATGATGTTAAAATCTTTTGGAGGGCTGGAGAAATGGCTCAGTAGTTAAGGAGATTCCTGCAAAGACTAACAATACATGGTCAATTCTTCAAGTGCCCACATAAAGCCAGATGTACAAAGTGGCACATGCATTTGGATTTCATCTGCAGCAGCTAGAGGCCCTGGTAGAGCCTCTCTCTCTCTCTCTCTCTCTCTCTCTCTCTCTCTCTCTCTCTCTCACTCTCTCTCTCTCTCTCTCTCTCAAAATAAATAAATATTAAAAAAAATAGAAAGAGAGAGAAACTGTGCTTAAGCTTTTTTTTTTTTTTTTTTAAATTGGAGAGAAGTAAATTCCAGGAGTAAAAAATAAGTACAAGACTCATGCGTTGTTGGCATAATTGTATTTCAAAAGCAAAGCGAGGCTCTTCCACAAACAGGCTAATATTTGAGTAAAGATTTATAAACGTTCGAAAGAGTTATGGGATTTAGCCATCTCAAAACATGAAAGAAAAGCATGTAGACTGGAAATCAGTGGTACAAAGGACCTGAGGCAAGAGCCTACGTAGGCTGGTCAGTATGACTGTGGAGTCATGAGAAGCAAGGGCAGAAGAGCAAAAGGGTGAGAGGCAGAGGATATTGAAGATCTGCACTGTGCACAAAGGAACCACTGACCATACACCGTCACACAGCATTCAAATGTGGCTATTGCAACTGAGGAAATTTTAAGTATGCCCTGCACTTTAATTACAATTTAAAATTTAGCCATTTGGTTATTGTGAATGCAAATATTAGTCATATTTTGGTAGTCTGTTCAGTTATTAAAAATATTCTAAAACCAAAGCTCAAAACATGAAACATGTTTGGCATCTGGTATTTTCCATAGAAACAATGAAATCTAAGAATAAATTATAATTTCTGTGAATCTTAGGAAAAAACTAAAATTAGATAATAAGTATAGAAAATAATTTAATTAAAATGCTTTGCTATCTATCAAAATCACATTATATTAGCTACATTGATTTAAGTAGCAGACAAAGTATAATTCCTTTTTACATTTTTTAAAGTGACAATTAGAAAATGTACTTTCAGGAGCAATTTTTTCTGTATTTCAATGAATGTGCTATAGACATAAAGAAATTATATTTTCTTCTGAGAAAATGGAGAATCATTGAATGATTTTTCCATAAAAGAAGTATAACAGTGATTTGGGTTTTACTTTTTTAGGTCATTTTAGAAGCTATCATTTATGCCTTCTATATAAATTAATGTGCATATGGCATGTACTTTATGTGGACTATGCTAGTATTGTTTCATAAACAATGTGTTCTTCAGGCTGCAGAGATGAAGCGGCGGCTAAAGCATCCTCACGGAAAGCCTGCCAGCCTGGGTTTGATTCTGCAGTAATTAGGTAAAGTCAGAGTCACCAAGTGATTCATGCATCTGGAATTCCTTTGCTGAGGCTACAGGCCTTGACCAGCCCATATTATTTTCACCTCTCTCTCTCCCTCCCTCCCCCCTTCCTCCCTCCATCTTATCAAATAAATAAAAAAGAATTTTTTTAATAATGAATTTTTTACTGATACTTGTGATCTCTATTGTCTTTCAAACTTTTTTACATGTCATTATCATATACATGTACAGATGGAGAAAAGGAGAGACTATATAATGTTTGTATACCATCCCACTACAATTCACCTGTGAACTGTGTAACACTCCAAAGTTTGGCCACTACCTCCAGAAAAAAAGAAAAAGAAGGTCACTATTGCCAAGTATCCACATCAAGTACATACAAATTCTTATATCCTGCCATTGTAATCTCTATGTCATAGTAATTAATTTGGACACATTCTATAGTATCTTAAATATTTCTCATATGACAATCACTTTGGAATAAAGTGATGAGATCATCAAAAATCTAAAACTAGGAAAAATCTTTTTTTTTTTTTTTGCTTGTTTTTTGAGAGCGTTTTGCTCTATACTAGGCTGACCTGGAATTCGTTTTGTAATATCAGGGTGGCTGCAAACTCAATGTAATCCTCCCACTTCTCCAGAGTTCTAGGATTAAAAGCATGTTCCACCACACCCTGCTTAATATTTAATTTTTGATGTTTAAAATTTAATGGTTGTCCAAAGGAAAAAGGAATGTTAAAGCATGATACTATTTCACACCTAGAAAATCTGTCATTTTCAAAGTTTTCTTACCCTGCAATGATACAACAACACATTCAATTAATCCCAAAAATTTAATAAAGAAAAAAAATTCACTCAGTGTTTCCATGAGTATTTTAAATGTAAAACAGATCACTCTGAACTACCAGTAAATGAAATGTTTTTTTCTAGAAATTTACTCTATTTCTAATTTAAATGTTTTATATATACACAGGAAAGGCAGTAGATACAGAACAAATAGAAAAAAAGAACATTTTCAGGAACATATTTCTATTTTATGCAAAAAGCTACTATTACTGTTAATGGGAGTTAATCACATAAATCCACTGTGCATCAATAGAAGTGGAAACTCTAATATAAAAAAATGCTAATATAAAACTCTAATATAAAAAGAATGAATGAGTTAAACCATTCTGAGTAATTCTTTGGCATACATCCTCCTCTAAGTTCTATCAACTACATAGTCTGAATTTTTGAAATGGCCCTTGAAAAAGTTTTATACCCTAATTAGACATCCATTCACTGGAATAATTTTTCACTTATATCTCTTCTTATACCTCAGAAGTAGAACGTTTTGTTGTTGTTGTGGGGATGGTGGTTGTGGTGGTGTTTTGTTTTGTTTTTAAATGGGATGCTACATGGTAAGAGAGGTAATTTCTCATTAGAGAATATTTCATAAGCAGAAGCTATTACACCAATAAACAAAACAAAATTGACTAATATTTCCAAGACAATATTTTAGATTTATAAATTTTTTAGTGATTGGGATCTCTTCAGGATTTCTATAAATTTAATTTTATATATCTATGTTAAAACATATTATAATAATTGTAATTATTTAAAATTGGAGAATAATTCTCTTTCAGATTGTGAAATATTTCTGTTTGAAAATGCTGCTACTGATTCTAACATTCTATAATCATCTATGACTGACTTACAAATAATAACCATATATTGTTATGAAATTGAATAAAATGTACTCCAATTAAAAAAAATGAACATGTAGCTGGGCATGGTGGCTCACATCTTTAATCCCAAATCTTGGGAGGCAGAGGTAGGAGGATTGAGTTTGAGGCCACCCTGAGACTACATACTTAATTCCAGGTCAGCCTGGACCAGAGACCCTACCTCAAAAAACCAAAAATTATATATATATATATATATATATATATATATATATATATATATACACACATATATATATATGTATATATATATATATATATGTGTGTGTGTGTGTGTGTGTGTGTGTAATACCATTCTAATTGGTGGAGTATTTTTTTCTAATTAAAATATCTTTGCCAACAGATATGATCACACACGGACAACCTCCACAAGTTGTTCACACAATGCCTCAAAGAAAGAAGTGGTCATCCATGGACAGACTCCACAAAGATATGCCCACAATGCCTACAAAAAGATATTGGTTACCCATGTACAGACTCCACAAAGATGTGCATGTAATACCTCAAAAAAGGAAGTGGTCATCCATGGGCAGCCTCCACAAAGATGTGTCCATAATGCCTCCAAGAAGGAAGTGGTCACCCATGGACAGAATCCACAAAGGCGTGCCCACAATGCCTCTAAGAAGGAAGTGGCCACCCATGGAAAGACTCCACAAAGTTGTTGACGTATTGCATTGAAGAAGGAAGTGGGATTCTGCTTCTTTTATTTTCTGTTCAATTCATAATAGTTGAGGTTCAAATCATACCTATAGTTAAAAATTTGTCATTTGTTTTATTGTAACTCTCTGTTCTGTGTTTAAAACTAAAACAGCATTATCATTCAAGGATCTTAATATTCACTATATATTACAATGAAAGAAACTCAAGATTGGGCTAGAGAGATGGCTTAGTGGTTAAGCGCTTGCCTGTGAAGCCTAAGGACCCTGGTTCGAGGCTCAATTCCCCAGGACCCACATTAGCCAGATGCACAAGGGGGCGCATGTGTCTGGAGTTTGTTTGCAGTGGCTGGAGGCCCTGGCGTGCCTATTTTCTCTCTCTATCTCTACCTCTTTCTCTCTCTGTCGCTTTCAAATAAATAAATAAAAATAATCAAAAATATCAAAAAAAAGAAACTCAAGACTGACCATAAATAGCCAACTAAAAATAATGTTTGACCCACTGAGTTTGCAGCTTAAAAAAGAAAAGCAGAATGTAGCAGAGTTCCTTATATTAATAGGATAAGATGCAGGGTGGGAGCATGCTTTTGGTAAACTCCTACTTAGGTTTTGATACTACTTTAGGATGGACAAAAAAAAAACTACCCTGTAAGACACTTAGCAACATATACTTATGCAAAATAAGATGTCTTGCTTACCATGACACATAACAATTTGTCCTGAGAAAAATCTCCTGTCTTAATCTCCCTTCTTCCCATTCTTCCTCCTTCTCTCCTTTCTCCTTCCTTCTTTCTTCTCTCTCTCTTTCCTGCCCATCATTCCTTCCCCTCCTCCACCCTCCATATCTCTAAATTATACCACTCTACAAGGAAGGCTTTCAAAAGCAAAAACTAATTATATTTGATATTTAATATTGTTTATAGAGTGCATATACTATTTACTCTATAAAACATTCTAAGAACAGGAAAATATTCAAATGAAGAAAATATGTGAAGTGACACTAATATCTCCATTTGACACTGAGACAGAGACCAATGAAGTAAATGCTGAAGGTCACATAATCCCATGTTTGATAATCTGTTACTATTTTTCATGCTATGATGCTATCAAAAATTTGGGAGGCAATCAAAAAGCAAAAGTCATAGTTTCATAAAAATTCATAACATACTACTGTAAAAATGGTGAAATGGCTGGATTTTTATAATATATGCAGGTATATTGACCTATAGACCCAAGGACATGTGTTTTTCAATGTATCTGAGGACATGTCTATTCAAATTTATGATGGCATGGCTATAAAATCCGTTTAAAACTTTATGGATTAAGGCTGCAAATGTTGGTACACCTTTAATCCCAGCACTTGGGAGGCAGAGGTAGGAGGATCACCATGAGTTTGAGGCTACCCTGAGACTGCATAGTGTATTCCAGGTCTTCCTGAACTAGAGTGAAATCCTATCCCAAAAAAAACAAATAAGAAAAAGAAAACTTTGTGAATTAAATCATATTTTTTCCTAAATGACATTTGTGACATTTTTTTGTCTCAAACATTTAGTATCAATTACATGGAGTAGTACAGTTCTCTTTTCAACTTAACACATTCTATAGTTGACAGTATCATCAATCAGTTTTCCCGTGCATTCTTCTAAGCAAATAACTTTGGGAAATTGGACAGACAAGATTTTACTAATTACACAGGAAAGTCTGAAAGCAGAGCTGTGTGGGACATTTTTGAAGATTGTGTTAAACAAATAAAGGAGAATTTCATCCAACTATTCTCTGGTTTTCCACCTTTCAAATTCAACTATCTAAGCAGATGTATAAGATCAATAACTGAACCTACCACAATCACCATATTTTGATATAAATAGAATTGATTTTCTGGGGAAAATAGGATTTAGAATAAAATCTATAGCTAATATCAGTATTTATCATGTTATGAACATTTATGCACTAGAAAGTACTTTTTGAAAAAAGAATACTGAAAAATGAAAATTGAACAATTTTAGGGAAATTGCAAATGCATAAAGTTATTTTTCATGGCAGAATGAAATTAATTAAGTTGCAGAAATGATGATAAAGACAAAAGTTTTTCCAAGATATAGAAACACCTAGTGCAAATTACATACAGAAACCATCCTAAACTTTAAGATAATCGCACCAGTTTCTTCAGATATACCTCTCATAGTAAAATAAAAATGCCATAATGTTTGCATCATGTTCGATTATGTAAGAAGATATTATGTAGTTCAAATTTTTATGTATAGTTTTTGGTCCAGCCTTCTAAGAAATATTTTGTAAGAAGTATGTATGTATGTGTATGCATATGTATACATATATATATATATATAATAAGTATGTGAATATATATATGATATATAAGTATGTGTATATAGATAGATAGATAGATAGATATGATATATGTATATGATTTTCTAGAAGACAGCAAATTCATGGCAAACTGCAAATACTAATAATAATTGAAAAGTAAAAGTAAATATTTGAGTAGAGAAATAATGTTCCACCTCTATCCCGAGAATTATAATCATCAGAAAATATTTAATGCTTACTAGAAAGCCTAAAACAACTAACAGAGAAAATATGTTTGACTTATTCTTAAAAGGGTATTTTGGCTCCTATACAAGATCATTTGAATTCATTATTCTCATATATTTAATTTAATATAGCTAATTAGTGTTTTCTGGAAAAAAAAAGTATATGTGCAGTTTTGGACCAATATTTAGTTTGTAGCAGAAATCAGTTATCAAATGAACCTCAGATACATACTCATTGCCCCAAAAGTGTAGCTATGTCACAAGTTCATAATACAACACCATAATCATAAGTATAGACAAGGGAATAAAGGATTAAAACTAAAATACACAACTCTAAATCTACGGTATAAAATCTTTTTTTTTTTTTTTTTCCCTCTTCCATTACTCTGCCCCACAGGGAGTATCTAAGTTTTGCCCACAGTAATTTAGAAACATTGGTTCTGAAATACAGGGGAAAGGCATCAAGGGCCATAATTGAACCATTCACTCAGCTTTCCTTTGAGAGCATATTTGATTGGCATAATATAAAAATAGAATACACATTGAGAAATAGACTTAAAACTGCTCTTGAAATGAGGACTAAATTGTTCATGAGATTGATGAGAGAAAGATTCTATTACTCCAAATCATTAACTTGAGTCCAGCTTACATGAAATGACTCATTCATTGGCATAGAGAGATCTCCAGAAAATGATGTGGTAAGTTAATATCTCCATATTAAGGAACTTTTAAATACATGCGGAGAGATGATAGATAAATAGATGATGGAAAGATAGATAGACAGATAGATGATTGATAGACAGATAGATCATCAAATAAAAAAAAAATCTTAGATAAAACATCTACTCTGTATCTTTTAGATATCCAAAAATGCTTTAAATATTTTTGATACAAAAGTATGTAGATTTTGAGCCCTTGTATAAATGGTTACAGAATCTCTATTACATTATGGAATATGCTACCATTACTACGTGTGGTGTATTTAACCCAGGTGTTTCCCAAAACTTAGGTGTTCTGAATGCTTAATCCTTAGCTGGTGACACTTTGGAAACTGGAAACCTGTTGGAGATGTGTTACTAGCTGGCAGGCTAATGGGTGTTATTGCCAGTTTCCCATTGACAATGTTTGCCACGCTCTACTGCTGCTTTTGCCCTCATTGGCTAGGGTGTGATGTCTAGCCACTTGCTCATGCAACATTTCCCCTGCCATCATGGAGCTTCCCCTTGACTTTGCAAGCCAAAATAAATCCTTTCCTAGCACAAGCTCGTTTTTGTTCAGGTGACCTCTACATGCAATGGAAGCTGGCTGCAATGGTAAGATCATTCATTTTTAAAGAGCTAAATATAAGCAAGGGTTTTTTATTATTAGATCATTTTCTGACTGAATATGCTATTGAGATTCAGACATATTTCCTTGGTGTTTGCAGCATGGAACAGATGGCTTGAGAGACAGATGGATGGTCCACTTTTGTTTATCGATGAAATTTGTGTAAACCAATGTTTTACCTGATTTTATTTATTATTACACTTTGAAATCTTCTGACATCAGCACAAGGGTGAAGGAGATAGACACTGAAGACACTCAACATCTACTAAATCAGAGATCCTGATGCTCCTTATAGCCCATCACTGAAGTAGACTTAAAACACACCCAACATGGCTCAAGGAATTTTGTGGAAAAGGGGGTGAAAAGATAGTTAGAGCCACAAGTTGGGACATTATGCACAGAGGCATTGCCTCCTCCTATAACTGACTGCTCATCCCACAATGCATGACCCACAATCTTCATGGAAAAGAGGCATGGATGAGAGAAAGGATGATACCAACATGTGTTATTCACATACTAAGTATCTCCATAACTAATAAAAATGAAAATTTAAAAAATACAAAACAGAGCAGGGCATGGTAGCTTACTCCTTTAATCCCAGCACTTGGGAGGCAGAGGTAGGAGGATCGCCACAAGTTTGAAGCTACCTTGAGACTATTTAGTGAATTCCAGGTCAGCCTGAGCTACAGTGAAGCCCTACCTCAAAAAAGAAAATTACCAAAGAAAATTTCCATTTCCTTAGACTTCAGGATGTTTGTTTTTGTTTGTAAGTTAGCTGATCTCAGTCAAAGTTCCTGCTTTCACATTAATTACTCAAAACAAGTGGAGAGAAAAAAAAGATGTATGCATATGATTGTGAAAGGGATAATTAGTGGTAAAATGGAAAAAGAAAATGAATAACACAAACCATGAATGTCACATTGTCATGGTTTTAAAGATGGTGCATTAAAATTTTATTTACTTCTAACTTCATGTAGTATTATAGTAATTAGGTTCCCTGAGACTCTATGTAAATAAATGTGTTTTTTTTTTAATTTTTGGCACGAAAATAAAAGGAAACTTAGCATAATTATTTCGACAATGTTTTCTCTAGGAGGACATGAATTAATTGGTACAAACACCTGAAGGAGATGGTAAATGAAAATGGAGATTTGTTGACAAACATTGAGAAAAATTATAAAAGAAAACAGGAGAATTCTCTTGTGATTCCACATTAATGAAGCTTCTGTGGTCATAACAATATCTACTCAAAATAAAGCAGCTCACCATGCTGCCAAATGTCACACTGACCCACTTCTGTGGGAATGTGAGGGGAAAAATAGACTCCCATTCTTTACATGTTTTTAACTATACCAGAAAATTATGAATATTTTCTATAAATGTCTAATCATAAATAAAATAAGGGTCCCTATTAAAACTCTGTCAAGGGTCTGGGGAAATGGCTAAGCAATTAAAGGAACTTGTGTGCAAAGCCTAACACAAAAGGTTCAAGTCCTCAGCCACCACAGAAAGCTGGGAAAGCATTTGTTTACAGCTGTACACACACACACACACACACAGAGTGTGAGACAGATGCAAATACAAAATTGTAGTATAAATCTAAAGTATGAAATTAGTACTTCCATATGTACTTTAAAACCATTTTTTTCTTTTGAAAAGTCTTATAATGAATCTTTCTCAGACCTAAAAATGCATATACACCCATAAAATTAAATAAAGTATATTGCTTCTAAAACAAATCATATGTATATTAATTGCAGTGTCTGAAAAAATGAAACTTTTATAAATGATCTAACTTCATGAAAACTCAGATATTAGCTTCTGCTAGAAAATTTAAGTACATACATTTATACAGAGGGATAAATTTAAAGCTATACCTAGGCCAGTACTTTACTTTAAAAAGAAATAAAGAATCTTAATGCAAAATTTTCTTAAGACTACAAATAAACTACCTTAGATCAAATGATTAATGCATTATCTTAAATAAGCCAACCATACTAACAAAAATACCACTATGGTCAAAAGGAAAGAAGAAAGAAAGAAAGAAAGAAAGAAAGAAAGAAAGAAAGAAAGAAAGAAAGAAAGAAAGAAAGAAAGAAAGAAAGAAAGAAAGAAAGGAAGGGGGGAGGGAGGGAGGAAGGAAGGGGGGAAGGAAGGAAGGAAGAAAAAAAGAAAGAAAGAAAGACAGTCTTCTTAAAGAACAATTGAAGAATCTCAAGGAAATCTGAGAAAGCAATGTATACACAAGGGATAAGAATGGAAAGTCAAAAGAAATAATAGCATTGTGGTTTGAATAAAAAATAACCACATATGTTCATGTGTTTGAGCACATGTCCCCACCAGGAGAGAAGGTATGGAAGTCTTACAAGGAGGCGCCTTGCTGAAATAAGTTGAACACTAGGGGCAGGTATTAATATTTTATAACCATGCTCCAGTTCCTGTGTGTCCTCTACTTCCAGGCAGCCTGTTTTCCATTTTCAGCCTGCCATGCCTTTCTTGCCATGAATGTCTGTACCCTCTTGAACTGAAAGTCTGCTAAGGTATTTCTGGTAAGGTATTTGTTCACAGCAATAAGCAAGGAACTAATATAAATGGCAATATAAGATATGATGCAACTAAGTAGCAGTAGCATTTGAGAGACAAAAAAAAATAGTCATACTCTGAGTTCAAAGACAACCTGAATGACATTGCTACATTAGCTAGGCACTGTTTGAAAGCAAAACAGAACAAGGAAATGAATAGCAATAAGCCAACAACAACAAAAAAAATTAACTGCTTATTATTTAAAGAATTCTTCAGGATAAAATGTATAACTAGGTTAAGAATGCTTTTGGAGAATTTGCAAATGTGATTTACCAAAAAAAAAAAAAAACACAGTAGACTAACATCTGCTTTTTGAAATATTTAATTATTATTTTATTTGAGAGAGAAAGAGAGAGAGAGGATGACACATAGAGAGGAATAGAGAATGGGTGCATGAGTGTCTGCAGCCACTGTAAATGTACTCCAGACTCATGGGCCATCTTCTGAACCTAGATTACTTGGGTACTGGGGAATCAAACCTGGATGCTTGGGCTTTGCAGGCAAGCGCCTTAAATGCTGATCCATCTCTTCTTCCCTTATCTGTGATTTCAAAATAATAAACCAAAATATGTGAGCCATTCTGAATACCACAAATGGGATGATAAAGTAGTTAGTGATATAATATTGAAGGCGGTGTGATTTATTTTCAGAAGGTAAAAGAATGGCTCAGCAATCAATGCATTAGAATAATTATGTGACCATAAAATGTCAGTTATAGGCTTCTTCTCTTGAATGTATGTTAGAAAACTGGATCCATTTCTGGTAGGGTAAAGTATTCAAAAATTCAATGTAGGATAAATAAGACAGTGTGGGAAATCCCTTGGATTATATTAAATTTAAATATAAATTGCACTTTGGTTACAACAGAATATCCAATAATATAAAGAATTGATCTGTTTTAGTTAAAATTTAATTCTCCTAATTTTAAAAATAGTTCTTTAGTAGTGGTACATCAATTGCTCTTCCAACCTTATTACTAAAACAGGTCATGAAACCTCTAAAACAATACATGCAGTTATGACTGAGCTGTATTGCAACTGTGTTGAATAAAATAATGCTATTATGCTTGAATTTGCTGTTCATTATTTTAAATCTTTAATTTTGCTATTCTCAAGGCAGAGCAGAGCACAATATCCCATTCCCATGCCTTCTGATATCAGTAGGTTTACTTGCTTGAATTAAAATTGTAATTATTCTTATTTTAATTGGACACTTGCATTAAAATAATAGGAAAAATCCATTAACAAAAAGTACCAATAATTCCTTATATTTGAACACAAAACAAATTTCAATTTATGGGCTACAATATGAGACATTATAATGTTTATCAAGAGAGCATATAGTTTGACCAGGGAAGTAACAAGGCAGTGCACCGGCCTCAGGCAGAAGTGAGAGATTGTTTTTGCTTCAACTCATAAAAGAATTTAATAGTCTGGTAGCATGTAAGTGTATCAAGTAAGGTGAATATGGCTGGGACGATGGCTCAGCAGTTAAAGGTAGTTGCTTGCTAAACCTAGCAGCTTTGGTTCAGTTCCCAAGCCACCTACCTACCTAACTTGGAGGCAAAAAGTATCACAAGTGTCTGATGCTCATTTCTAGTGGCAAGAAGCCCTAGTGCATATGTGTAGACACACACACACACACACACAGTACAAATAAAACTATTTAAAAAATAAATGTGAGCCAGGCGTGGTGGCACATGGCCTTTTAATCCAGCACTCAGGAGGCAGCGGTAGAGGATCATGGTGAGTTTGAGGCCACCCTAAGACTACATAGTTAATTCCAAGTCAGCCTGGACTAGAGTGAGATCCTACCTCGAAAAACCAAAAAAAAAAAAGTGTGAATCACATTTGTGTGAGCACAGTTAGGGATTATTTTCCAAAGTGGGTGAGTTTAAAAAAATGCAATTGGCACAATGTTATTAACCCAAACATCAGTCACATGTTTGTCCATAAGAAAGTCCATTTTGAGATTGACTATCAGATAATATTTTAATTTTGTATTGGTGTGTGTGTGGGGGGAGAGAGAGAGAGAGAGTTGTTGTTGTTGTTGTTGTTGGTGTGTGTGTGTGTGTGTGTGTGTGTGTGTGTGTGTGTGTGTGTACACAGGTATGAGCTCTGGGAATGTCCCACAAGCTCTCCTATCCTGGCTGGTGTCCTGTTCAGTTATTCTCCACATGGCCACTCTTTTCAGAGTTCGGTGGGTTCCTTTGATTCTCTGTTCTGGGGTTTCTGATCCCCTGTGAGACTGGGTTATAGGCACTAAGGCCATGACCAGCTATTTTAACTGGGTTCTGGAGACATGAACTGAGCAGTCTTAGCCTCCTGCAGGTCACTATGCTGGTGCAGGAAGCACACCTAACTGAAGTGAATCAGTTTATCTCACAACAGACTTTATTCTTTTATGATTTCTATACAGTGCACAGCAAACCGATCAGATGTTATTTCCCATTGCAATAATTATTGTCCTGTTAATCTTCATGATCAATGAAAGTTTTCAACATCACTAATATGTCAAAATTAGAATTGCAATTTGGGGAACTGGGCAAGTGGTTAAAGTTACTTGTTTTCAAAGCTTCCCAGCCCTATCCAATTCCTTATATAAAGCCACATGCACAAGTTGGTGCATGAATCAGGAGTTTGCTTTCCATGACAAGAAGCCCTGGTGCACCCATTTTTTTTATTTGCCCCATCTCTTTCTCTGTACTTTCAAATCAAATAAATTAAAAATCAGAATTAGCTCCACCTATGGAATTATATATTGAAATATTACTTTACAATTCCATGTCGAAGATAATAAGAGTATTTCTCCAAATCTCCCATTCATATGATATATAGATATTGTAAATGGTTGTTTAAAAAATGAGTTTTCTCTTACCAACTTCAGGTAGCAACACAGGACACACACATGGAACCCAGCTGGAAGAAAAATTGTGCATATTGTCTGCTAAATTCCTTTAAAAAACATCTTAATGAAAAGAGTCGCTAGCTTGTAATTCATCTTACTAGGTGTGCAGCCATCAGAGAATGAACATGTTACTTCTATGTGGTTTATTATGAGCAATAAGCCATCAAATAAACACCATCACCATTATGTTGAAATATTCTACAAATCGTGATTTCTCTGAAGTTTCTGAGCTACAAATCTCTTCTCAAAAGAACTGTTTCTTTTTTTATATATATATAAAATGATCTCTCTTAAATATTAAATAAAATAAAATATTTTTTTAAAAAAGGGGCTGGGGAGTGGCTTAATGGTTAAGCACTTGGCTGCAAAGTCAAAACAGAACCCAGGTTCAATTCCCTAGGATTCAAGTAAGCCAGATGCACAAGGTGACAGATACATCTGGAGTTCCTTTGCAGGGTGAAAGGCCCTGGAATGTCCACTCTCCCCCCCCCCCCACTTTCTCTTTCTCTTTCGCTCTCTTTCTCTCTCTCTCTCTCTCTCTCTCTCTCTCTCTCTCTCTCTCTCTCTCTTTCTCTCTTTCTCTCCTTCTTTTTCTGTCTCTCTCAAATAAATAAATGAAATGTTAAAAAAAAAAAACCTGAAAGCAAGATGAGACAAGATTCAGAAAAGCATTGACTATGATCACTGACCTATGAAAATATACTGCAAGTACAAATTCTAATTTAGGAACAAATATCTGGAAAGTCTTATGCTTTTGTATATAAAAGGTTTTACTTTTCTTCCTAAATATAAATCAAAAACCCAAACAAGTATGATAAAGAATGTTCATGATAAGAGAGAAACAGATCATTAGTTATTCTTGGGCAAAAACTTAAAAAGGGGGGGTGGGCTTTGTGAAATATTATACCCATTTTTAAAATGTTTGCACAAAACATTTTTCTTTAAAAGTATTTAAATATCTTATTTTTGTTGGTAAATATTAAAGTGCACTTTGGAGCACGGGTGGCATTAAGCCAATTTCATCTGACACTGGAAACAGAATGTATACCAGTTGATATAAATCTGCATCCTAGAGCAAGGTTGACAAGTCTGAGAATTCCTTGGGGGAAAAGAGGCAACTGTACCCAAAACAATTGAACAGATTATGTCTACTACCCAAAGTAATCGGTTTTCCTTCAATATCTTTGTCAAATTTCTGCACAGCGTGACATGTAGAAAAGCAGCAGTGTCTTTAAGAATGAAGAGTCGAAAGCTGCTGGGGAGGGGACCTGAAACAAACTAAATGTATTTGTGGCAGAATTAATTCCAACACCCAGGAGGAAGCTGCTAATGTGTGAGTGAGCTGTCAAGTGAAACATGGACATTTTTCCCATGCATTTTCTAATGAGTTTTAATACACCCCCAGTATTTATTTTAAGACTTTCTGCTTGTCAAGGTGGAACTCCTCATTTTCAGATAATTGACTACCTTAAAAAATCTTTACTTCATTTCAAAATATTAATGAAATAGTCCACTTCAAACACAATTTTCTTTATCCTGAAGGTACCTCATTAATTCCTTTTAAATCCAACTAAAATAAAGGAGCTCACTGGAAGATTGGAGTATTGTTAGCTCCCTTTGCTTTCATTCTGACTTGCTTCAGATTTATAATTTTCACTTGCTAAACACACTGGATGTTTCAAAGTACACAAGCTTCATAGTCAGAGAGACTTATGTCAATTCATATGTGCCGTGCCTGTGACATTCAGCACATGGCATTAGCTGTGTGTTGCCCAAATCTGCTCTGTTTGCTGGTTATTATACTAAGAGCTAGTATTTTCTCTCTCTCTTTTTTTAGTTCTTTTGATCACTGCAAATTAAATCCTGGAAATATACATTATAATTTTGAAGAAATTTTATTTAAATCCAGACAGATAAAATAATTTAAATTATTAGTTAATGGGATTTACTATAATTGAATTTCCATCAAAAGCTTATTGGATTTTGATAGAAACATCATATGTATCATTCACGACTCAGTGTTAAATCAGTTTATTTAAAATGTAAAATAATATATTTCAAAGCTTTTATAAATTAGCATCTTAGTGCTGTAACAAAATTTAAACTATTAGTTAGGGGGTCATTATTAAAATACCCTGTCATTTATTCTTGAGACAAAAAATTTTGTGTTTAATTTAGTTTAAGTAGTGAAACCTAAATATCATATGATTATTTAATTTTGATTGACAAGACAAAAACACGGAATTTTTTGTACTGTTAATTTCCTAAATACATGAATGTGTCAATATGAGTCACAGCAAATGAAAACTCTTAAGATTAAATAATGCTTAATAATTTCTAACATTATTTTCAAATTTAGGTTTAATTTTAAAATTATTTCCATAATTAACATCAGTGCAAGCATGGCATTTGTGATAATTTTCAGTTTCTACATTTAAAAATCATGAAAAACTAAAATAAATAAAAGAATGTTAATCTGAGCATTTTTAAATTTAAAATGTTTATTATATTTCTTCACTTATATTAAGTTTCTAAGAAAACGTCTATTATTATGAGAACTTTTCAATCAAATGATAATTATTTCAAAATAGCATGCTTCACTTTACAGTTTGTATCATATAGGCTATTTCCAAATTTTTTTTAAATAATTAAGTTATATATGTACTTAAAATATTTTATGATTATTTTCTGGTGTTACTAAAAAAAATATTGGAAAATATTGGCCAGATTAGATTTCATTGCCTCATTTATTTGCTGCCCTTTTTTTTCTTAAAAAAAAAAAAAAAACCTCTAATGTGTTTAACCAAAATGCATGTATAAATGAATTTTCCCCAAAATGATGTTCATAGGAGAAACTAGAAACATAAAAGAACAGAGTTAGTCATCCAAGGATCACTTAGAAAAAAATAAAAATTAATTAATTTTCATTTCAATGCTTAAAAATGTAAAGAAACTTTCTATCATTAAAAGCCATGTATTCTCTCTCTTTCTTTCTGTGAGTGTATTTGATAAAAATTGAGATAATTGAGAACTACATAGAGAGACACTATTTTACCAAAGAAACTATATTAAAATTGTGTCTGAGCTGAAGTGGTGACTTACAGGTAAAATGCTTGTGGGTCAAAGGTGCAAGGCCTGAGTTTGTACCCTCAGAACCCACATCAGAGCCAGGAATGTGCATGCCCTCCTGTCACCCCAGTATTTTGCAGGCAGAGATAGGTAGACCCCATGGGTATAGTAGTTCCACTGGCTGAATTTGTGATCTTCAGGCTCACTGAGAAAGTCTGCCTCAGTAAGTAAGGCTAAGATAGTTACTGAGGAAGACATCTTATGTCAACCTCTAGTCTCCACACACATATGAGTGCATGTGCACTCCCCAAGGACAAACACATGCAAATATAAATTTTAAAAAATTAGTTATATTTCACTAGATGTGTTCTAAAATAAACTGAAAGATATCAAATTGAAACAATGTCCAAATATTAAGCTTTATAAGAAAGCTTATAATGTTTTTCACTCTAGCTCAGGCTGACCTGGAATTCACTATGTAGCCTCAGGGGGTCCTCGAACTAACAGTGATCCTCCTACCTCTGCCTGTCGAGTGCTGGGATTAAAGGCATGTGCCATCATGCCTGGCTCTATAATGCTATTTTTTATACTATGTTATTCTGAAGGAAGGCAATCTACAATCACCAATAAACATGCAATCAAAAGTTTTTTTTTTTAATCCATTGCAATAAAGAATAAATGAACTGTATTTTCTTCTGAATTTATTAATATCTGTTATGGTATTCACAGCTTCAGCAATGTGTCTGAGATAGGTAAAATTCAGTTCTTACATTTAGAGTACATGAATAAAAGTGACGATAAACCCCTATACAGAGACACTAAAATTGTTCACAAATGTCAATTGTGACATGCTCATAGGCTATTGTTACCATTGCTCAGGTGTCCCTCTCAACACACAGGCAGGAGATAGACCAATTGAGAATGTTTTAAACCCAATGAAACATTTGTCTGGCTTTGATGACAAGATAGTAGTCTTAATCATAGGGTTAGATATCATTAGATTTGTAATTGAGAAACTGATGCAGTTACTGTCAATTTCTTGGGACAAAGCACCATATCTAAAATATCTTGGGCTGGAGAGATGGCTTAGTGGTTAAGCGCTTGCCTGTGAAGCCTAAGGACCCCGGTTCGAGGCTCAATTCTCCAGGACCCACGTTAGCCAGATGCACAAGGGGGCGCACACATCTGGAGTTCGTTTGCAGTGGCTGGAGGCCCTGGCGCGCCCATTCTCTCTCTCTCTCTCTCTCTCTGTGTCTGTTGCTCTCAAATAAATAAACAAAAAAATTAAAAATAAATAAATAAATAATATCTTATGGAACATATATATTGATTCTGACTTACAGTGGTTCAGGTAAGCTTCATTATGGCAGGATAAAGATGGTAGAACAGAGGTTAGATATCACCTTCTTGCCAACATCATTTGGACAACAACAGCATGAGAGAGAACAAACTGGGGACTCATAAATCTCAAGGTCTTGCCCCTTCACACCCAATAACACATCTCTTCCAGTGAGGCTCTACTCCACACTTACAGCAATCCTCCAACTGTGAACTCCTGAGTACTTGGATTAAAAGCATGTATGACCACTATGGGCTCCTGATAATCTAAACCAGAATAATTCTAATATTTATTTTTTACATCATAACAACATGAATAGTACAATCATGTATCATGAATATTGAATCAAGATTTTCTTAATTATGGCACATGAGATCAGAAAGACTGAAAGACAGAAAATGTCATTGTGAACTATGTGGTTAAAGAATAGACTTTTATCTGTGTTTCTTCTTTTAATTATCTATAAAAATGTAAGTTCAGAAAAAACTTTCTGTGTACTAACTTTTACAAATTCATATTACTGCAAATGAAGTAACCTTTAAGCTAACTCGAAGTTATGTTTTGCATTATAAACAGAGCTTTTGGGAGTTTGGTATGATAGAGAAAAATCATTGTCTGGATGTGATTCTCACTTGTTTCCCAGTTCCAGATATGGGTTCCTTTCCACTGAGCAGATATGTTAGCCAATTCAAAAGAAGTTGGTTAACCACCATGGTTGTGTGCCACTATTTCACTTGTGTGAGCATCAAGTCATGTTGTTTGCTACTGAGTAGCATTGACCTCAAGTTGCTTGGACAGATGTTGGCCACTGCCCCCCCCCCCATAGCTCCTGTACTGCCTTACAGCACTAAAAGAGCTAACTATCTGGGGACTGGATTTCTTTTGGGTTCCAGTCAGTTCTCTTTTTGCTCTGTGCCAATAGTATATGGTGTCTTCTGTAGTAGGGTCTTACCATTAACCTCTGGAGGGTAATCAAGTGTACTGACAGAATTCTGTCTTGTTTTGAGGGACCTTGTAAGGTCTCTCCAATCAACAGCTCTTTGTGGGTCTTAAAAGCAACCTGGTGTTGTGAGTTCTATGCCAAAGCCAAGGGGAAAGAAAAGGAAAAGAAAAAAAGAAAAGAACCAAGAGAATTTTAAGGTTAGGCTTCATCCCACCATCTCCAGGGCCCTTCTTTTCAGGTGCTCCCCCTAAGGACCTGTAGAGGGTTCAACCTGTTAGTCTATCTTCCAGACTATAGATTTCTATGGTACCAGCTCAATTTGGGCTCAATTGTGTGTTCCCCTCTTTCCCTCTCCCCAAGCTCTACCCTCTTTATTGTCTAGGCCTCAAGATACCAATCAGGTATGCCAGCAACTTGGGCTTGATCCAGGTTAGTTTAGGAACTGCAGATAAGTAAAACCATGCAATGATTGTCTTTCTGTGATTGTGAGTTCACTTAGTATTATCTGTTCCAAGTTTGACCATATCTCTACAAATTTCATTGTGTCATTAGATATACCAAATCTCAGTTACCTATTCATCTAATAACACACACCTAGCTTTATTCCAGTTCTTAGCTATTATGAAACGAGCAGCTATAAACATGGTTGAACAAATATCTTTGTACTGAGGCATGGGGCTTTTAGGGTAAGTACCCAGGAAGAAAATAGCTGGGTCTTTTGGTAACTCCATATTCATCCTTTTCAGGAGTCTCCATATTGATTTCCATTGGGCTATAAGAGGGACTACACAGATTAAATTCTCTCTAAATTAATAGTGCTTATGCCTTTTAATCTGTGAAGACTTCATTTTCTGTTGGAGACTCTGCTTCTCTTTTTTAGATGGGAGCAGGACCTGAGCAGATAAATGACCCATTGTACTTCAGCTTGGCCCCAGCTGAAACCACAAAGGAACTGGGGAGATCAGCAAATGTGCTACTTTCTTGGTGAACCTTATATCAGCAAAAGGTGACGGAGACAAACCCTGAGGACACTTAACACCTACCAAACCAGAGATCCAGAGGCTGCTAAGAGCCCATCACTGAAGTAGATTTAAAATATACCCAACATGGCTTAGAGCGGGGGGAAAGATTGTTATAGCCACAAGTTGGGACATTATGCACAGAGGCATTGCTTTTCCCCCATAACTGACTGCTGCCTCACAATGCATGACCCACATTCCTTGTGGGGATAACCTGCATCCCTGATGAGGAGGCTCTCCTTTGAAAATGGGGCAAGGATGAGGGAAAGAATGGTACAAAGATGTGTTCTTTGCATACCTACCAAGCATTGCTTTCATTTGTCTATTAACTTTAAAATCAATTATAGTTCAGTTTCCTAAACTAGGTATTTCTGGAATTCATAACATTACATCCAAATAATGACCTATTCCAGAGCTTGCAAATGAGAAAAAGAAAGATAACTGATAATTCCATTAAATGGTTCTTTAAAAAAATCAATACTTTATCAATCTCAGTCTAGTGTACACATTCAAATTTTAGGAACCAGAACCACTTTAAAGGTGTTGATACCTACTTTTGTAGGGAAGTTTTGCAGTAAAATCTATTATTACTTCATGACAGCAGCTGATCACAGATCTGGTGAAAACAGGTCAGTCATGCATTGGCAGAGTGCATTCTGCTTTTCCATGTTAGATGGCAAGAGTGACAATAACTCCCCATATATAAAATGCATTATTCAACTTTGACATCTATATTTCTGAGCTTGCAAACAACTTATATTTTGATGAAACTTGAAAAGTGAAATATGCATATTTTATTATAAGATTATAATAAATGTATATAACAAATAAAGAATTACAAATTGCAAACAAGTAGTAAACCTTCAAATTCTATTTCTATGATTAAATAAAATATAAATCAAAATTTATGATTGCAGAATTATACATTCATAATTTAGTGTTGAATGAAGATGGCATGATAACAGTTTCAAAGTGTCTGTAACACCAATGATCCAAGAGGAATAATGAGCAACAGCCAAATATTTTAGAACATGAAACATTTTATATGACTGAATATCCTTAGATGACTTCTTCTGTCATTTAGATTTTTTTCACTGAAAATATGTGTTTAGAAATTTACCAAGTGTTTCCTTAGATTTGATGAGTGAGCATGTTTATGCATAATGATTGTACTCACATATAAGTTGTTGACAGCACTTGGGTTTCATCTGTTTAAGAAATCTGTCAATATATTCTGTTCACTTATAACATTGCCCAACAAGGAAATCAAGACCTTATATGCACCAGGGATTCTCAGATTTAGTTGCACAGAGGAACTTCTTAGGATACTCAACACATATCTGACCAGAAATCCAGAGGCTCTTAAGAGCTCATCATCGAAATAGACTTAACACAAACACATGAAGGCTCAGGGAAGTCAAACACCCCACTCACAAAATGAGGCAAAGAGATGAACAGGCAGTTCACAGAGGAAGAAATACAAATGACAAACACACACTTAAGAAAATGTTCATCATCTTTAATCATCAGAGAAATGCAAATTAAAACAGCTATGAGATTCCACCTTACCCCAATAAGGATAGCAAACATCAAAAAATCAAACAAAAATAAATGCTGGCAAGGATGTGGAAAAGCAGGAACACTCATCCACTGTTGGTGGGAATGTAGGATGGTACAACCACTTTGGAAAGCAATGTGGAGACTCCTAAAAAAGATGACTATAGAGATACCAACAGACCCAATTATTCCCTTACTGGACATCTACCCTAAAACCTCCAAACCACAGGCCAGAGAGATTTGCTCAACCATGTTTGTAGAGGCTCAATTCGTAATAGCTAAGAGCTAGAGTCAACCCAGATGTCCATCACTAGAAGAATGGATAACTAAGATGTGGCATATCTACACAATGGAATTCTATACAGCAGTAAGAAAAAATGACACAAAGAAATCTGAGGAAAAATGGTTGAACTTGGAACAGATCATTCTCGGTGAACTTACCTAATCACAGAAAAAAAAAAATGCCACATAGTCTTACTCATCTACAGCACCTAACCTGAATCTACCCAAGATACCTTACATACCAGGCAAGCATCTAGACTAGACACTAGCAGGGATGGGGAGGGAGGGGAGGGCATCAAAGGGATGGGAAACACTAATCTAGACCCAAACGGCATTGGTACCATAAAAATTCTACTTCCTAAAAGGCAGACCAAATGGCTGAACCTTCACCAGGCTCTTACAGGAAACACCTGGACCACAAGACAAGAGAGAGGGTAGGATCAAGTCTAACTTAAATCTTCTACATTCCCTCCCTCCCTCTTTCTCTCTCTCTTTTCTAACTCTTGTATATTAGTTATCTTTTTCCTCATTTTCTTAGTGGGCACTGACCTGTAACTCCTAGTACCAGCATGGGGCTATCACCCACAATGAGCTTTTGACCAAAGAAACTTACAAGGTTTCCTAAAAGAATGACAGATTTCTGTCAGAGTACTTGATGACCCACCAAAGGTTAGTGGTAAAACCCTATTGCTGAAGACACCATATGCAGCTGACACGTAAAATGGTTGGCATGGCTGGAAGCCAGGAGAGAGTCAGTCCCAAGACAGTCAGCGTATCTAGTGCCAGAAGGTGCTACATGTGCGACTGGGGGAAATGACCAATATCTCTCCAAGCAACTAATGGTCTAACCTACTTAGCAACAAATAACCAGTTGTGATGCCCACACAAGTGCAATAGTGCCACAGAGCCATGGTGGGGAACCTACTGCTCTTGATTGGGCTAACTGATCCCCTCAGTGGTACAGGACCCATAGCTGGAGCTGGAAAACAGGTCAGAATCATATCCAAACATAAGCCCTCTGTCCAATATCAAGCTATCATCAATCATGGGCTACAAGCGGACATATACCTATTAAACTCTCTATAAAAAAAAAAGTAAGGGCTATTTAATTTGTCCCGGAACTAACTTACTCTCCATTGGAGAATCTGCTTCTCTTTTTCAGATAGATGCAGATCCTAAGGAGAGAGCCACCCATCATACCTCAAAAGGGCCCCGGCTGAAACTAAGGGAAATTAGTGAAACAAGCAAGGGTGTTCTTTTCCTGATGAACCAGATACTAGCACAAGGGGGAAGGAGACCAACACAAAGAAAAATCAACTCCTACCAAATCAGAGAGCCAGAGCCTCAGAGGCCCCCAACACCTCATCACTGAAGCAGACCCAAAATGAACCCAACATGGCTCAGGGAAATTTTGCGGAAGAGGGGGCGGAAAGAAAGTCAGAGCCACATGTTGGGTCAGGATATGCAGAGACATTTATCATACCAATAATTGTGGGCTAACTACACAAGGCATGACCCATATACCTCAACAAGAAGGGGCCAATGGGGAAGGGGTAGGTCATGATTAGCCTAATAATGGTACCAAACTGTCTGCATTTGCTGAATAGAAAACTAATAAACAAAAATAAATTAAAAAAATAATTCTAACATCCTTAAGTAATTTACCAAAAAGCTTATATTTAGTACACAGAGTCCAGACTATCACACCTTTCTTCTCACTGTCTACCACGTGCTTTCAGTGGCCATGTAACATCACTGTTTTTTGTAATGAATTAGTCCTATATTTCCTTAATAAATTACACTATTTTAAACATCTTGCAACAGTGAAAGAATTGGTGGATATTGAGGAGAGAAAGTGATAGACATGTACCCAGGGACTATCACTTCAGGAGTAATTCATTTTTATAAAAACTGTTCACCTTTTCATGGAGATCATGAGCAAATATGTTATTTTTTGATCCAGTTGTATTTCATACTTCTAAGGACATGAAGCACTCCCCTAGACTTTGCTTAGCAAACCTGGCTACATCTTATTTCAATGAAAACCAAGTTCTCAAAAATATATACTTCAGGGCTGGAGAGATGGTTTAGCGGTTAAGCGCTTGCCTGTGAAGCCTAAGGACCCCAGGTCCCACGTTAGCCAGATGGACAAGGGGGCGCACGCGTCTGGAGTTCGTTTGCAGAGGCTGGAAGCCCTGGTGCACCCATTCTCTCTCTCTTCCTCTATCTGTCTTTCTCTCTGTGTCTGTCGCTCTCAAATAAATAAATAAATAAATAAATAAATATACACTTCATAGTGATGTTCTCATAGAGCATGCAATTACATAGAGACACAGCTATCGTGTAATTTAAGTTAATTCAATAGCTCTAGTGTAAGCCCTGAGACACCGACTGTCCTTTTACATGCACACAGGTATTGTTAGTATTACCCAAAGTTTGCTTCATAGATTTCACTTTTGAAAATAACAGCAGGACACATGTCTGTTGTATACTAGCATTCACTGTGGATCCCTCATAAATTCTTTTTAATGTATAAAAATGTTAATGAGATAAGCAGGTATTCTCACATGAGAAATGAGACTATGTGGTTATAATGGACACACTGTGCTAAAAAGCAAATAATTCCAGAAATACATCAGACCCTTAAAATCTTTCTTAAAAGCTCAATAATGGGCCCACTGCCAAAATATGCATATGAAATATGTAAGAGACTCCTCCATTGAATGTAAAATGAAAGCACTTAGTGCATGCAAGCTTTTAATAAATCCTACTTGATGAGGACACCCACTTTCTAATAATGTGGATGATGATGGGGAAAAAGGAAGGCATGCATGCAATTTCATTTTATTAACTTGATGATATGTCTGAAAACAGATTTTTCGTGACTTGGAAAAGAACGTTTCTAAGAGCTTCATTGGAATAACAAGTGTGTCACATGAATAACTTTGTGTCCTTGATCCATGAGCTGTGATTAAGCCCTAAAACATGTTATACTGGTTTTTGTAATTCTATGAGCAGTCAATTGGACTCTGGATTTTAACACTATGAGGTGGTTTTTCATTTACACAAGATGTGGATGCTCAACTTGCTTTTAAGTTCATTATTACAAGTGGAAATACATTGAGAATAAACAGAATGATGATCCTATGTGTTCAGGAAGAAGTTCAGAGACAGGTCCCTTCTAATGATGTAGTTTAAAATACTTTTACTGCATCAGGGACAAAATGAAAACGCTGTCAGCAAATCAAACATTGTACTTGGAGGCCCCTTTCAATGGCGACTGTGGTAATCATAGTCAATCTTCATAGCAAGGAACCTTATCAGATGCTTAAATAAATATTTCTTTCTCAGGATCCATGACTCCTTGGAGCTATTTGCTCAAGTACATGAAGCATCAACTAGAGGAGAGATTGCTTTCATGTTTTTAAGCAAGTTTCATTTCTTATTAAAAGCACCTTAACCTTTAATTCATCTTTCTTGCACCTTTGTTTTTATTGTTGTTTATTTGTTTTCTGAGTTGGGAGTTAGGTAATCTCAGTTGGCCCATTCCTCTTATATACAGGGTAACCTTCAACTTGTGATATCCTTACCTCAATTTTCTAGTTCTAGGATTGTAAGCCTGAGCCACTATTTTCAGCCACTTTGCTTAACATCAACTTTATTATATTTCCTTAAATGTGAAATGCTCTCAGTAAATAGGCTGACACAAAACATAGGTACCCTTCATACTCTACATAATGAAATCAAGGATTTTTAAATTATTTAGCTCTCTTAACAGAAAAAAAAAATCACAGAAGGTTCAATGTAATCATGAGGACTACAGGAATCTGTTCTGTTAAAATAAGAAATTCAATTAACTAAAAGCATTTCCATCTTAAAAAAGAGACCTCAGGATTTGATTGGCTGTGCTGATTAAACATGAGGGTGGCAGCCATTCCAGATGGCAAAGACATATTTATAAAAACGTTTCACATAGTCACAGAACTTCAGTGCAAGGAAGGACATTTAAGTTCATCTTGTTTAACATAACATTTGCATTATTTCAGTTATATGTGATCATCTGATCCTATACTTTCTACAGTCCTCTCCAAATACTACAAACGTACTACCTATAAAGCAGACCTTTAATTTGATGAAGAAAAGTTTAATTTCTAGAATATTTTCCCCTATAGAATTCTGATGATATTCATTTTCCAATTACTATGAGATCATATAAGATGGGCATTTGTTTTACACAGTATAGCCTTCGAATGCTTAAATATATGTTTGTGATCATCATTCCATAAATCACCAACTTAACACTTCAAATTTATTATATCTGGTTACCTCAAGTTACTAAATATGCTCAAGGGGGCACACGCATCTGGAGTTCATTTTCAGTGGCTTGAGGCCCTGGCGTGCCCATTCTCTCTCTCTCTCTCTCTCTCTCTCTCTCTCTCTCTCTCTCTCTCATTCTCTCTGCCTCTTTCTCTGTCATTCTCCAATAAATAAATAAAAAATGAACAAAAAAATTAGAAAGAAAGAAAGAAAGATGGGTGAAGAATGACCAAGGAAGACAAACGACAATTGGCTCTGGTCTCCATATGCACATGTGATCCCATCCACAGACACATGCATCCATGCACATACAAACATGCATACACATGTACAAACATCACTCAAGCTTTCCTCAAGGAGAAATAGGTGGAAATTCTTTGATATCTGGAGAGGTTTATAGGCATCAGTAATTACTGACACTTTAAACATTTATCATTAGAGGAACTATGATCAGGGGCATCAAAACAATAACTCTGCCTTCCAAAAATAAATTATTGGGCATTCCTACCAGTTAGGTGTAATTTTTAAATAATTTTCACCTTGATAAAAAGAGATTTTTGATGAATTTCTAGTATAGTTTTAAACAAGGCCTGTAGTCCAACCAGAGTACCCATATGCATACACCTCAAGATTGATACAATCACTATAATTGCAAAATATCTCTAGGTAAAAAGTATAAAACATTCTGCAGTTATATATGGTCAACCTACTTTATATTTATAATACAGGCTAGAGCCTTAAAAAGCATATTGAAAATAATATATTCAACCATGGGAAAATGTTAGGGGTAGTGTTAACAAGTGTTATGACTTATTATTTTTCATACCATATTTAAAGTTACTGAATGACCTTAAATTCACACCTAGAAGGATGTGTACAAAGCTTTTTAATGTCAGGGCTGTTCAAATAACAGAGGAGAAAATCATCAAAATATTTTGAATCCCAGAAGTCTGGCAAGTCTCCATATAAGCTTTGGAAAGGTGCATTGCTTTAAGGATAGTGTGAAGCAGCCTGGGCAGCTTTTCAGCATTCCCAGGAGTAAATTCTGACTGTCCTTGTACGCTCTTTCATGCCACGTCTAACCTGATATGAGACAGATGCATGCCCTTGTCACCTTGTTCATAGGTCCTGGAACGTGCAACCTGAAGTATTCAAAGCTTCCCATTCTTTCTCATCATATACACATTATATAACATAGTATTAAAACAAAAATTGTGAAGGCCGAGAAAGGACAGTCAAATGTAACTTCCAAAATTTGAATACCTTCTTATTAGGCTTTCAAAAACAGAGATTTATGTGCACACATATTTTGTGACAAAAATTTCTCCCAGTTGCTTTGAAGAACTGTGGTTTACTATATTCTAGATATGTCCTTATGTTCTACAAAACTGTATATTTAATGTTCTGCATAATTTAATTTCTGGATATCTCATGAATCCATTTCAATAATTTTGAAATACTCATACATGCCACTTCCTTCCTACCTAATGGTGTTTGCTTATAGTATTTTCAATGACCAAATACACTCATGGACCTATCTATAAATGATTGTTGATGCATTTTAACTAAGGAAATATTATATTAGTTGTATTTCATTTAGTCTATATAAGTTTTGACAGTTTGTTCATGTACAGTGTTGGGGATTGGACCCAAGTTCTCACATACATAAAGCAAGTACCAAATTATATCCTTGACATGCTCTTGATAAATTTCTAATATGCTTTATAATATTTTCTATTTACTTATGATCATATGTGCCCACCCAGGATACTGTACATGAGATAGAAGGGTACTTTCAACATCCCTTTACTTCTACATGAAGAGGCAGGTAGAGTTTTTACCTGGTTATTTTCAGCTGTGAGAAAGCTCTGATGTCATATTGTTAACAAAGTTCATTAACTTCCTGAACTGTCCACCAACACACAGCCCTATACACCATATTGAATGAGACCGGGGAGACGCTCTGTTTCCTCATCTGGCCACAGGGGTACTCATTCCCAAGAAGGGTGGTGGAGTGATTGAACATTTTAATTTTCCCTGTCAAAACAAGGCAGCTCAACTTTTAGAATAACTGAGAGGGATTATATGAAATGATATAGGATTGAATCTTATTTTTAAAGAAAGCAGTATTTTTTTTTTCCTGTTAGCTGTTATGTCCAAAGACACAGAATAAGAATTGCTGCCATGCATATAAATTCAGAATATCAGAAACATATATTATTTTCAACATTGTATACTATTTTGAATTCAGAAATGAAATTTTTAAACAAGTACTGGGTTTGGAATTTTAAGCAATCTATATTATTTTCTCAAATGAGTTTCAAGAGTATCATTATCTTACATTAAAAAATATTCACCAGGAGCCAGAGATTAACAAACTCCTTCTTATCCAAGACCCAAAATTTCTGATCATTTATGTTCTCATATGAAAAATATTGGTCAGGATTGCTTTAAAGTTGTTCTGGAGTTTCCATATGAGGAATTTTGTTGTACAATTTTTATATTATATTAATTATTATATGATTATTTATATAATATGTAAAGCAGTTATTTTCAAATAATTTTTAAAAATATTTCTGTTTATATGAGAGAGGGGGAAAATAGAGAGAATGGACACACCATGGCCTCTAGTCAAAACAAACTCCAGACACATGGACCACCCTGTGCATCTGGCTTATGTGGGTATTGGGGAATTGAACCTGGGTCCTTAGGCTTCACAGACAAGCTCCTTAACAGCTAAACTATTTCTCCTCTCCTTAAAGATATTTTTACTCACAGTTATGAAATTTATAATTGATTTCTCTGGTAAGAATTGAAAAACATAGATTCCCAAAATACTTTCTTTTAAAAATATTTATTTATTTCCAAGAGAAAGATAGAAGAGAGACACACAGAGAATGGGCATTCCAGGGCCTCCAACCACCACAAACTCCAAATGTATGTGCTACTCTGTGCATCTTGCTTTCCATAGGTTCTAGAGAATCAATTTCAGGCTATTAGGCTCTGAAGGCAAGTGCCTTAACTGCTGAGCCATTAACTTCCTGCTAAGTGATCATAAAATGAACTGTCCACCAACACACAGCCCTATCCACCATACTGACCTGGAATTCACTATGTAGTTTAAGGATGGCCTGGCCTGGAACTCACAGCTATACTCCTACCTCTGCCTCCAGAGTGCTGGGATTAAAGGCATACGTCACCATGCCCAGATGTCCTGGGACTTCTAATTAGGGCAGCATGTAATGTTTCATTCTACTACTCCTAAAGATGGCTAATTAACATAAATTTTCTACAGTGCATGAACATTATTCCACACAAACTTAAGATTTTTTTTCTCTCTTTAAAACAAGTTCTTTTTTTTTTCTTTTAAATTAAAAGATGCATAGTAAATTAGGATGGCAAAGTGGAAAAGCACAAGAGTCCTAGGGAAATATGCTATCTAAATTATATTTTTGAAATACATGAGTACAGTTGGAGCAAGAGCTCATAATAAATAACAGAATTGTATACTGGGAAAGTGGGATGAGAATTAATTATCAGCCACCTAACTTTCACTATTTCATTAGTGTTCGGGAACAACAGAACACCTCATCATCCAGGTGTTAATATTTATTTTTAAAAGCTCTTTTCCCCTATCTAAATATAAATTCTACACAGACTCTCAAAGAATATATTCAGGAAGGCCACAAGGCAGAAAATAAATTAGAGAAAAACATTAACTATGCAACCTATACAAGTTCAATTATCATTATCACATCTCACACTCGGGTTCATAAAAGACTGGTTTGCATTCCTGACTTTGTTATTTTACCTGAAATGATCAGAGGTGCCTTCTGTGTATGACTTCACTGAAATCACTAACAATGAAGTTCCAATAATCTTAATGGTGGACAAATATACTTCGTATCTATTTGTTCATCAAAATGAATCACAGTAGTACTTCATACAATTAACCATTTCTTTCTCCTGACACTAATTGTTTCATTCCTTCATTCTCAGTCACTAGTGACTTGTTAATGTGATATTTCAATATTTTCATTTCGCATCTATTATTTTTTTTCTTTTATTCTTAAAATCTAATATTGATTGATATTGTTCAGACACAACCTTTGACAGTCATTGTGGAATCTGGGTTATTTCCTGCACTATAGTCCATACTTTGGAACACATTTATAGCTATCTCCTAGATAGTTCTTGCTTATTTCAAAAGAAGCTTAAATTTTGCTATCTCTAGTGTAACTTATGACCTTGCCTTGTTTATATACATGTATCTAGGGAACTACTCAAGATATTTTCCACACTCTTTGCATTTAATTAGCAAATAAACTAAATTTACTTTAAAAATATTGTTTTGCCTTTCCATATTTACTCATTTTGTCTTCATTAAAGTGTTGACAAGGTTAGATGTTAACTCAGTATTAGATGTCTTCCCTCATTCAATATCTTAGTCTTGAGATCTCTAAGATTATAATAACTTCAAAACTCAAGTTAATTTCCTTTTTGCAATTTTGTTTTATTTTTTATTTCATTTTTACTTCCGGGGTAATATTTCTTAATTGAACCTTTGATAATTTTATCCTCATTCCCAAAGTGTTCAATGCCTTACCATGGAATTGAAACTAGAAATACAGTCCTTACTGTTTTTCATTAATTCATTTTTATTGCTTACCTGGTAACTCTAACACCCATCTTTTTCACTCATGTACATATAGTTATGAGTCCCACAGGTTATGCCTGGCAGTTTTATGCAATCAAAGTGAAAATTAAATAAAATAACACTCTTAACCCATTGAATAAATAATTCAAATTTAGCAAGCCGTATTCCTATACTGGAGTGAGAAATCATAATCAAAGGATTCATATTCATAACACAAAGTAAAGGGTTTTTTGGAATTTTATAATGTATCTCTTAAATCTGATCATATCTATCTGGAATAGCATCTACCATTCCTTTTGCCCATCATCTCTGACTCATCTTTCAAAGAAATATGTTGAAATGCATTATGAGCATAAATTTAAAAATTCCACTTGCTATCATAGCATAAGGTATTTTCTCATTATTGACTTAATAATAGTTGTTGTGGTAGTTTGAGTGAGTTTACCCCAATAAGTTCAGGAGTTTATTAAAGCTTGTAACAGATCACCAGCCACTTGGTTGGAGGAATTACCACTGTGAGCAGATCCTAGGGCCCATCCCTAAGGTGTATTTGGGATTCCAGTCTAAAGATATGTGAAGGGCTGGAGCTTTGCATGTGGTCTCTGAAGTGTGCTTGCTTCCTTTTTGTGGTGGCTCCTCTCTCTCAATCTCTCTCCATGGACCTGTGAAGGGGGGGCAATTTCTTCTGCCATTATAGAACTTCCCCTGAATCTGTAAATATCAAATCAATTCCCTTCCTCCCATAAACAATGTCTGGTCAGGAGATTCAACACAGAAACCTAAGGCTGTCTACTACAGTCTCTTACTCATGTTTCAAAGAAATATGTTGAAATGCATTACTTAGATATATCAAATAAAATACTGACTTGCTATTATAGGATGAGGTACTTTCTCAATATTGATGTAATAATTGAAAATATGTATACATATATCTATATATCTATATCTATATCTATATCTATCTATCTATCTATCTATCTATCTATCTATCGGTAGATAGCTAGATACCAATAGATGATAGATAGATAGATAGATAGATAGATAGATAGATAGATAGATAGATATAGATGTTGTCATACTAAATTTAAGTTAGTTATGTGATAAAATCATTTTCTTTCTTGAAAAAATATATTTATATTTACCTTGAAGTAAACATCACCTTATTGGCTATACTTTACTTGTTATGGAAATATCTATGTGGTTAATTTGCATGTGGGTCAGATTGTTAATATGATTTATAAGTAATTTTTTTTGTTTGGATTTTTGAGGTAGGGTCTTGCTCTAGCTCAGGCTGACCTGGAATTCACTGCGTAGTCTCAGGGTGGCATTGAACTCACGGTTATTCTCCTATCTCTGCCTCCCAAGTGCTGGGATTAAAGGCATGTGCTACCACGGCCAGCATAACTCAAATTTTTATTTAAACTCATGTATATGGAATATTCTTGACAATTCAAAATATTCACAGTTATGGCTTAGTAACAAGTAATTATTTCCATTTGAAGTTTATAAGGCCTGGATATAAGAGTTCATAAAACAATTTTAAAAAGTATTGTACAAACTTTACCAATTTACACATCCTAATATGAAAATTATCAAACATTATGTAATAATGGTATTTGTTAGAGTTGAATACCTATTGTATGTAAAATACTAGCATGGTTTTTAGACTAGAGTATATTTTGAATAAATTTTAATCCATTTTGTATTTTATTTATCATAATACCTTAATTTTGTTTTCATCAGGGAAAAAACAATATATAAATTTCTCAGTGAATTCTCCATTTAGAAACAATCATTTGCAAGCACATTAATTAGCTTTGGGGCATACCTCACATAATTGCTTGGAGAGGCTATGGCCAGAATTATCTAATTCACTATTTCCACTTGAAAACACAAGACACATAGATGCTCATACAGTAGGAGTGCAATCTAATCATCTTGGCATAAGAATACTTTTTAATGTTATTTATTTATTTGAAAGACAGTGAAAGAAAGAAGGGGGGAGAATGGGTGCAAAAGACCCTCTAGCCACTGAAAACAAACTTCAGATACATGTGCTACCTTGTATGTGTGGATTACATGGTTTCTGGTGAATCTAACCTGAATCTTTAGGCTTCACAGGCAAGCACCTTAACTGCTAAGCCATCTCTCCAGCAAAAATAATGTTTTGTTATGTGTGTTGTATATGAGCAAATAAAGGACAAAATATGGTGGTGGGGCCATCAAGGACAACAGAAATTGTTTATAGTAATTAGAAATGTTCTATAAAAGAGCAGGTGCAGAATTTCTGGTCTCAGATTAAAAAAAAACAGGGCCAGATTTCTTACATTACAAACACCATAGAAAGAAGAAAGTCTCCATTTGACAAACGGATAACTAAGATGTGTTATATCTAAAAAATGGAATTGTAAACAGCAGTAAGGAAAAATGACACAATGAAATTTGAAGAAAAATGGTTTAACCTGGAACAGATTACTCTCAGTGAACTCACCCAATCACAGAAAAATAACAGCTGCATAGTCTCATTCATCTACAGCTCCTAACCTGAATCTACCCAACTTGCCAACAAACATATTTAGCAAGCATCTTGGGGACTGAACCTTAGGGAGGGTCAGGAGGAAGGGGAGGTTAATGGAAGGAATGGGGAACACAAAACTGGACCCAAATGGCAATGATACCATAGAAGTCTACACCCTAAAAGACAGACCAAATAGTTGAACCTTCACCAGGCCCTTAGTGGGAACACCTGATTCACAAGGCCCTGGACAGGGTACGATAAAAACTGACCTTTGTCTCCTCCTGTTTCTCTCTCTCTCTTTCTCTCTCCCTCTTCTCCCTATCTCTTTTATATCACTTATTTTTTTCTTCCTTCTCTTCTTTGGCACTGACCTGTAACTCCCAGTACCAGCAGGTAGCTATCTTCCACAATGAGCTTTTGATCAGAGAGACCTACAGGGTTTCCCAAAAGAAAACAGATTTCTGTCAGAGTGCTTGGTAATGCAACAAAAGTTAGTGGTAAGACCCTACTGCTGAAGACACCATATGTGGGTGGCATGTACCATGGAGTGTCATGGCTGGAAGCTGAAAGAGAGTTAGTGCTCATACAGTTAGTGCATCTAGTGCTGGAAGGTGCTACATGAGAGACTGGGGGAGAATGACCAATATAAGGCCAAGCAACTCATGGTAAAACATACTTATTATCAAACAACCTGACATGATGCTCACAGAAGTGCAGTAGTGGCACACAGCCATGGTGGGAAATCAACTGCTCTTGATTTGGCTAACTGATCTGCTCAGTGGAATGGAACCCATAGCTGGAGCTGGGAAACAAGTCAGAACCACATCCTAAATTGAGCTCACTCTCCATTGTCAAGCTCTCACCAATCATGGGCTACAAGTGGGCCTACACCTATTAAACTCTCTCTAAAAAGTAATTGTTATCACATTTATCTGGTGCTAACTTACTCTCCATGGGAGAATCTGCTTCTCTTTTTCAGATAAATACAGATCCTAAAGAGAGAACCTCCTCAACATACTTCGAAAGGGGCCCAGCTGAAACCAAGAATAGTTGTGGAAACATACATGAGTGCTGTTTTCTTGGCACACCGGGTACTAGTACAATGGTGAAGGAGATAGACACAGAGAACAATCAGCCTCTACCAAACCAGATATCCAGAGACAGACAGGCTCCAAGATCTCAACACTGAAGCAGATCTAAAATGAACCCATCATGGCTCAGGGAAATTTACAGAAAAGGGGTGGAAAGAATGCCAGAGCCATACTTGGGTCATGATATGCAGAGACATTTCCTCCTACCCAAAACTGAAGGCTAATGCCACAATGCATGACCCATACACCCCAAAAAGGAGGGTCGCTGTGTAGGGGTGAGGACAGGAAGGAGACTAACAATGGTATCAACTTGACTGTATACACTGAGTACAAAAATTTTACAAAAAGAAGAGAAAAAAGACCTTATAGAATATCTTCCGAAATATTTTATAATGTTGCTTAATATTCTGTTTATTAAATGGCCCTATTTAATTCCAGGTTATAAAAGTAAACTGGAATAACTCCTCATGCCTCTTCATTTTTCTGGCCATGCTAAGCTGTTGTGAAAACTGAATAAAATACTCTGAAGGTCATAGAGAAATTCTTGTTGGTACTTATGATGTGCAGATCATTGAAGAACAATTCATTCTAACCACTATTTTGCTTAATGCTATAATGTATTTACATGAAATTAAATAATCTATCAAAAATATTTCAGAAACACTATCTTGTCAAAGAGGATTACTACAGCTAAAATGTTATCACCAAAAAGTTCTATATTAATATCATAATTTTATGTGGTGCTTAGTTGTTTTTAATTGTCACACAACATGAGGCTTTTAAGATGATATTTTAAAATTATAGCTCTCTATAAATTCACCCATTCATTTTATTTATTCTTTTATAGATAAGGAAAATTTGCATGTTTCTACTAATTACAGGCTGAAAAACATAATTTTTACTGTATGTTGGCAACTGACATAATGTACTTTACAAGTTAGAAGATGTGATCAACAAAAAAGACCAGTAACTATAATTGGCTCCACTGGCTTTTTGCTGTTGGTAGTTTAATTTCATGCCTAGAGTCACAGTAAATTAATGGCTCTATCTCTTAAAAAAAAGCAAAGAAATTCATATTGCAGCTATGTAGAAGTAAATTTTGGTTCATTTAGTCTTTGTATGCATTTTATAATAATGCAGAATGATAAGGTCCTTTGGATATTTTAGACAAATCTTCACTAGAGGCTAATTGAACAAGAATGACTCATGACTGACAGTGTAGTCAGAATCATTATACTTCCTAAAAAATAATTAGATCTCCAAGGAATGAGATTTGTGAACATTGTTCACTACTTTCCCAGTACATAAAGCACCACTAGTAATTAACACATAGATAATACACTTATAATTAACATACCACCTGTCCTGACTTCTATCTTCCTATGTTTGTACATTTTGGGATTGGGATAGTCTTTCAACAAGAAAGATCATACCAGATGTTTCTCATGTGGTTATTTAGGTATGCCACTCATTAGATCAACATTGAGAATAAAGGTAAGGTTATTAAATGTGTATGTGAGCATTACATTTTGATTATATGAACCCTTTTCTAATCTATAACTTAAAAGACAAGAATCATATTTCAATAAGGTAAAAACATACATATTCTTACTTCAGAGGGTGTTAGGCCCTAATCAACATAATCCCTTAGCAAAATAGCTACGGAACATGCAATTAATTTTGTTGCTTACCTTAATTTGAATTTATATTAAGGGAAATAAATAAATAAATAAAAGTCTATAGATTCACCTTACATACACACAGGATCTACTTTCAGTTATGAATTATATATAAGTACTCTATTAATTAGGAAAATTTATGCTACATAAAATATATTTTACATGACAATAAGTAGAAATAAATTTTCTAAACACACTAGAAAAGACTGCACATAGCCAACCTTGCTCAATATTATATATAAATGTAAGGAAGCAAGAAAAAAGGTGAGTAATGTGTAAACAAGCTAGACCAAAACCTGGACCCATACTGCAGAATAAATAGGACACTGTGGTAGTTTGAATATATGCCCCCCATAGGCTCAGGTGTTTTGTTAAAGCTTATAACTACAGTGTCCAGCTGCCTGTCTGGAGGAGGTGTCATGGGGGAGAACCCTGGGTTCTAGTGAAAAGATTTGTATTGGGACATATCTGAATTCCAGCCCAAAGGCATGCAGACAAGTCTGAGATTTGACAGATTTTTATTGTTTGCTATTTTTCTTTTATGTTTTTTTTTTTTTTGACTGTTTGGTGTTTGCTGGCAAGTGGTGGTTTTTCTCTCTCTGCTTTGATTTGTGAATGGGGACCAGCTTCTTATGCCAGAGATGGAACTTCTCTTGGATCTGTAAGTTTAAAATAAATACTTCCCTCCCCAGATTTTTATCCCAAGCAACATGAATCTGTAGATGACAGAAATTTGGTTCCCAAACAGTGGGGTGTTGATGCCCAATAAAACTGATCATGTGGATTTTGGTCTTCTTGAATTTATATGCTGGAGGAATATTAAAGGATTTCGTACTCTTGTCTATAGAAGCCTTAAAGAATCGTAAGACAAATTTTATGGGACTATTTTGATGAGAGTCTGAAAATGCTGAATGTAAAGAATATTGTATATGGAGGCTTTGCTTATGAACTTTCGAAGGGGAAGGAGGGAACCCAGAGAACTGTGTTTAGAAAGAAGCTGCTGGCATAATGGCTCATTGTGTTCTTCTGCCCATGCCCTAAGCATTTGATCAAGGTTGAATTTGAAAGTACAAGGACTGATGCACATGGTGAAATATACCTGAAATATACATTAATTTACTTTGGAAAAAATCTAGGAAGTTTAAAGTTCAGGCATAGAAACACAATTTAGGTTACAGAAGCTTTTACTGTTAAGCAGATTCCATTATTAAGGATGGTCCAACTACTTTGCATTGTAACACTGGAAAGATGCCTTATGTGATTTCGCCCAGGAAAGACTGAATGGTAGAAATGAAAACTCTTTTAATAGGAAATGACTAGAAGGAAGAGTTCTAAATGAAGAACTTCAAGAATTACATTTTCCGGGGCTGGAGAGATGGCTTAGCGGTTAAGCGCTTGCCTGTGAAGCCTAAGGACCCCGGTTCGAGGCTCGGTTCCCCCGGTCCCACGTTAGCCAGATGCACAAGGGGGCGCACGCGTCTGGAGTTCGTTTGCAGAGGCTGGAGGCCCTGGCGCGCCCATTCCCTCTCTCTCCCTCTACCTGTCTTTCTCTCTGTGTCTGTCGCTCTCAAATAAATAAATAAAATTTAAAAAAAAGTAAAAAAAAAAAAGAATTACATTTTCCTTGTATTAAAAATATGGTTTTGTAGTATCACATCTGGTATTGATTTTAGAAGCAAGAAAAGTGCATGTAAGTGGGTCATAACATTCACATGGTTTAAGGAGCTGCTGCTGAAATGAGAAATGGGATACAGGGTGATGTCTCTTATTGTAGGCCAGTGAAGCATTGTAAGATGGACCACAGCTTTCATTAGAGATGTGTAGATGTTTTGGATATATCAGGACTATGAAAAGGCAACTATGGAGTGTTGCTGGCTTGGGATAGGTGTCCCTGCTACTCAGTTCAACTGGAGGGACAGAGATTGGAAACCCAGAGACTGTTGTCAGTCTTTATGGATGTCAGTCTTAAACTTCCTATGTTTGATGCTTACCTGAAGGTTATTGGTTTTATATTGATTCATTCTCCCCTTGTTTACTCTCTGCCATTATATACTGAAAGTATGTAACTTGTTTTGATTTTACAAACTCACAATTAAGAGACGGTCTTAAATCTCAGATGAAACTTGGGACTTTGGAATAGTCTCAAAGTTGGCAAGGACTATGGGGACCTTGGAAGCTGGATTGAATGCAATTTACAATGTAAGATGGTCATGAGTCTATAGAGGCCAGGGGTAGAATGTGTTAGTTTGAATGATTTTCCCTATAGAGTCAGGTGTTTGATTAAAGTTTGTAATCTGGGTCTCTAGATACCTGCCAGGAGCATGTGTCAACAGACATTTTATTTCCTGATGTGAAGTTTGTAAAGTTTGATAATAGATAAGTCATATCAAACAAATTGCTAGATTAGCTATTTGATCTTGGGTTCCTTAAAAAAATGAGAAACAAGAAATATGAATTTAAATCATTCTTGGGCCATGTTAGTAGCATGTCTAGCTATAGGACTACCCAATTCGTAAAAGTAAGATGAACAAAAACAGGTATAAAGTTAAATATTGTATTTACAGACAACAAAGGGCAGCTTCAAATGATGCTACAAATTTAACAAGCATCTAAGAATAATCTGTAAGTAGCAGTTTAACAATGAGAAATGGGTACATTTGTAAAATAATGTTCCATGTAAACTGGGTCATGCAGGGGAAAGTGAAGTTTCAGAAAGTGCCAGGCTCTCCACACAATAACAACCATAATGAATCAATGAAAAGTGTTGGAATCATCACTCTGAGGGGTTATTATTTCTTTATGTAGATACCTTCACTATTGGGTCTCTACCAGCTGCCTTTCCTTAAAAAAATAAACTAAGCATTTTTTTTTTTAAGATAGTATCTTCTTAGCATAGATGCACACTATCTACCCAAGAATTTTACTGGATTTTCTTGGCAGATGAATTTCCTGGAACCATCTCTGTCTGATGGGTATGGCTTTTCTAAAGGGAAAAGCAGTGTGTAATATCTTAGCCCAGAAAAGATTTGGCAGAATGTGTAAGAAATAAAATACCCTATATAAAACATATAGACACTATGGAGAAGTTGCAATTATAAAAAGTGGATGTACCAATACAAGCTTATTTCTTTTGGAATAGATTTCCTGCATAATGGAGAGAACAGATCTATACAACTCACCTGAAATCTTTTGCCAGAAGCAAGTTTCTTCACTCAGAGTCATAATAGGTAATCAACAAATATAAGCCTGTCTATTTTATTTTTTTTGTTGATATTTATTCATTTATTTGAGAACAGACAGAGAGAGAGGCAGAGAGAGAGAGAAAGAATGGGTGTACCAGGGCCTCCAGCCACTGAAAATGAACTCCAGACACATGCACCCATTTGCGCATCTGGCTAACATGGGTCCTGGGGATTCGAGCCTCGAATGGGGGTCATTATGCTTCACAGGCAAGTGCTTAACCGCTAAGCCATCTCTCCAGCCCAAGCCTGGCTATTTTAGAGATTACATTTTAAATCTCACATTCCATAGATATCCTTTGTTGGTTAATTTTATCTACCACTGAATAGCTACATCCCTGTGTGTTGGTCTTAATATAACATCTCCTCCAGTGCCTCATGTGTAGTGAATACATTTTCCTAAATTAGTGGTAATTCTGCAATGTACTGGAGCCTTTGCAAATGGAGCCTTGCTGGAAAAGGTATGTCACGGGAGTGGACTTGGAGTTTTATTATTCCAGCACAGTGGGTATTTTGAGCTAGCTCATGCAAAAAAAAAAAAAAAAAAAAAAAAAAAATCTCCTAACGACTGTGATAAGATGTGATTCTTATGCAACCTAATTGTCCATACTTTCCTTGCCAGAACTTTACTAAGAAAATATAAGCAAAAATAAATCCCTTATTCCCCAAAAATGATTCTGTTCACGTGTTTTGTCCCAGCAAAGAGAATGTGACAACTACTATGACAACTGCTACTTTTACTCAGCTGCTATTAGTAGAAAACTCCAATATCCTCATTTCTATGTATCATATAAATCTCAGAACCTATCTGCCATGAGTTAAAGGAAGAGAAGACTGCAGAAATTTTGAGCTTCAAGAGGCTAAAGTGGAGCAAGGTAGTGAATGGAATAGTAACCTGCCCAGATTCATGTCAAGAGGATTTGGTGAGAGGGATAAACTAATAAGCTAACTGCTGTTTGCTCAATCTCCCTCTACAGAGGAAAATTCATATGCCCATTTATATAAGATGACATAAATTTGGGGAGAAATTAATCCTTCCATTTATGATTGGAATCTAGATGTTCTTTTGATGCTCAAATATAAAAAGTCTAGTAAAATCCATAAATAGCTTTCCCACATGACCAGTGTGCTTTATATATTAGATTACTGCAGTTTGATTTATTCTAATGGTTTTCTAAACACTTGAGCAGAAAAAGTAAAATCTTTATCATGATAGGGAGATGATATCAGGAGACTGTGGTAATTATATGCGTTCTGAAGCTGTCATACATGGTAATGGATACATATTGCCACACACATGAGCTTATTACAGATATGTTACTGAAAATATGCTGATTTAGTATATTGATTATTTTGAGCTAGTGACATTTGGGAAGTAGTAAATATAGAAATATATATCTTACTTATTTTCCCCTACTTATAACAAGTCATAAAATTTCCCTTAAGACATCCTTGGGATGGAAAAACTTGTTTGTCATTTGGGCAGAATTTAGAATCAACACAGAGACAAATTTCATGACATGTCTGTTAGAGAACTTCTAGTAAGACTGGGGTGAGAAGACCCATGCTAACTGTGGGTGGTGCCATTCCATAGGCTGAGGGTCCTACACTGTACACAGAGGACAAAACTAGCTGAGCACTACCATTCATTGCTCTCCTCACTTCCTGGTTCTGATACAATAACATAATGTCAGTTCCCTGCTTCTATCTTTCTTCACCATGATGAAACTTCCCCAGCAAACTGTAAGCAAATATAAACTCTTTCCTTCCTTAAATTGCTTCTGGTCTGGTATTTTATCCAAGCAATGACAAATTACCTAATATAATTCTGTGTCGGCAAAAGAAAACAACCATTATGTTCAGGACCAACATCTGTACAAGTAGTATACTTACTAAAGTTACATCTACCATACCAACTTCACATGTCCAGTAATATTATATATTAATATATTAACTATATATTAATATATAATTATATATGATATATTATTATGTATAATATATAATTATATATAACACTCATTCTTGTACAAAGCACAGAGGCTCATATGACTCAGGAAAGTCATGAAAGGCTCAGGAATCTCAGTCATTTGTTCCCTGTATACAGTGAATAGATATTTGTTCATGTGTATCCAGGAAAATGTAAATAACTGGTACCCACACAGGGATCAGAAGACTAGAGATGAACCTGGTAGGAATGAATGCCAGCATGACTGATATGGCATGCAGCTAATGTTGATCCATCTGAGAGTGGATTTCTGGAGGGAGCAGTCCTTATCTCCGTCCCTTTTCCTTTGTGGTCTGACAAAGTGGTCCTCCATGCTGTTATAATAGTTGTAGTCCCTGAGATGGTTGATAAGACATGTAAAATAATATCAATAATCTGTCTGGGAGTGGTGAATGACTGGAGGAATCCCAGATTGCCATTTTGCCTTATGTTTTATGTAATGTTGTATCTACTTGATGGATGAGGTCAGTGTTGTGAGCATGGACACCCCCAAAGTGGCTTAAAAATATATTTCAATTGCTGAAATTAGCACATAGCAGACAGGGTTACAAGATGACTATGGTGGTAGTTGTTTTGTCTTTATTGTAAGGGCTAAGACATGTGACTAAGACGTAGCTGTCTGTCCTGAAGGAACCTGACTGCAGAAAGGAGAAATATGAGGTGATATGGCACCTGCTCATTAGTATCTGATGCAGCAATAACAGTGGGGGAAAAAAGGCTGAGAAAGAGAGGTTGGGTTAGCACTTCCCATGGTTGGCAAATACAAGGGAAATAGTAGGTCTGTGCTAAATAGCCCTTGCTGGCACTGATGGGAAGCATCAAGCTATAAAGTAGAAGTGAGTGAGGTAAAAGCAAACCAGGTTCATCAGATGCTACACAGCTTGAGGGGATGATGGGAAGGCAAAGCAGAGAAAGGGGTCAGTCTGGATCACTCACATGCACACATTGCAAGATTTGTCTGGAGCCCAGTTCTGGTGATAAAAAGTGTCAAATAGCAAAATTCTGTGATAGTAAGCCTCACTACTAAACAATTCAGCAAAGTGGTAAAAGAAATGCATGACAGAGAAGTACAGGTAAAAGGATTTAGTTTTCCATAGAACTTAGCAATTATTCCATCCTAACGCTCTGTGTGCAATTCTCCCTTGCAAGATATTGTAGTGGGGATGAATATGCCCCACCTGGGTCAGATTCCTTTTGGCAGCCAGATGTGGTTAATGGAAGGGCAATAGCCAGCCACTCTGATAGCCTAAAAGGCTGCCAGCGATCAAGATCAGCCATATTCCTCTTTGTCTTGAATCCAGGCCTACTGAACCTGTTGAGACTGGGGAAATAGGCAGCTGCCCCACAAGACCATCAGTACCCCAGGATGATGATACAGATGACTCATGGAGAATGGCGGTAGATTATAGAGAACAAAGTGGATAGCACTTCCCATCAATGCCATTGTACCCAACATGGTTCTTTTGATGAAACAACAGAAGTGAAGGTATCCTTTTTCTGTGTTGAACCTTGCTAACATTTCTTCTTTAGTAACTCTTCAGCTGTTGAATCCACAGACCAACTGGAACTTGCTAAGTGCAGATGGTGTGGACCTTTAGAGACTATGCCTGCCCTTTATAAAATTGTTTTATTACATAGACGGTATAAGGTTAACTTGTGAGTGTATTAAAGATTTGGGACAGCATCTGGAAGAACAATAAAAATACACTTAAATGTGAATGAAGCCTCATGTGTGTGTGTGTGTGTAAAATCAAAATCCTCATAGCACATAAGGTGGTTGAATGGTAACAAGGGGTGGGCATTCTGTCGTTGGGTCATTGGTCAGGATTGTCATTGAGGCCCCAGAAAAGTTATTGTTCCTGGTTTTTGTTATATTATAGGGCTTATAGTTAAGTCCCTGTTGCTTGAAAGAGCACATGCCTTGACTGTGGGAAATGGGGAAATCAAGCTGAAACTTTGTTGAAAACTTCCCCGCTGCTTGTCTGAGTTTTGTAATGCCTGAGGGTACTATACAGATTGCTAGGGAAGAATTGTCAGCATTAGGCTATTTTGATTTCAAACTTTGTGATCTAAAGTACCATCATGCCAGGCATACTGTGCCCACTGCTGCAATAATGTCATGATTGTTTTGGGTGCAAACAACTCCTTTCTGATAAATTGTTAGGCTCACTCATAATAGGAAATTCATGTTAGGTACTGTGAATCAGTTCAAATACCTGTTCTGGAGAAGTCTTAAGCCCCAGTGGGAAGCCACAACTACAATTTTTTAAATTTTTTTGTTTATGTTTATTTATTTATTCAAGAGTGACAGAGAGAAAGAGGCAGAGAAAGAGAGAGAAAGAGAGAGAGAGAGAGAAAATGGGTGTGCCAGGGCCTTCAGCCACTACAAACGAACTCCAGACACATGCACCCCTTTGTGCATCTGGCTAACATGGGTCCTGGGAAAGCGAGCCTCGAACTGGGGTCCTTAGGCTTCACAGGCAAGTGCTTAACCACTAAGTCATCTCTCCAGCCCTTTTAAAACATTTTTTTTTGTTTATTTATTTGAGTGTAACAGACAGAGAGAGCAGGAGGCAGACACAGAGAGAGTACATTTTTATTGTTAGATTTGATGTACCAATCAAATTGTAGTCTAATCCTCTGTGTTTATACACATTTATTATTCCTGCCACTGGCCTTGTTCATGGAGGGGATCTTCTTATTTTGCAGTAAATAGAACAAGCTGCTGAAAATATAGTATTATTTTGCTGTAACATGGTAGTCCAATTCTCAACCATATAAGGAAGAAAATAATCAGAAATTGGTATCAATTGCTCGACATCTCAGAAACCATCATGAAAAAGAGGTTGGAAGGAAAGCAACAGGAAGGAATGAAGTGCTTTACAACTATCTCATCCAAACTGGAACATTCCCTACTAGGGGAAGGGACACTGGTGAGACTTCAGAAACTAATGAAACTTACAAGGCTCAAGGAGTTCTGAAAGTTAAAAGATTCAGCAGGTACCACCAAAAGGTTAGATAAAAAGCAAATCATTGCCTAGAAAGAAGACTCTCTTTGTAAGGTGGTCTGAGCACTTCAGCACAGAGACATTTGCTATTCATTCTTTCTACTTTTCTGAGTGTGAATGGATGCAATATGACTCCCTGTTCCTGCCACCAGCCTTCCCTGGCATGATGGAGGTTATCCTCTGGAACTAGGTGCCAAAGCAAACCCTGCCTTCCCTAAGTTGCTTCGGCTCAGGTAGTTGATGACAGCAATGAGGAAAGCAACTTACATATCAATATTCTTGTTGGGTCAGTAAGCTAGACTTCGGTGAACAGGCTTCTCAACTTTGCCATCAATGTCTAACCAGGGGTAAACTGGTCCTTAGTGTTCCTGAGATTCCATTCTCAAGTCAAGAGAACAGTGCTCCCATATGCAGAGATTAAGATAGGAGGCACTTGGCTATATAATTCAAACCTGTACTAATGGAAGACACTATCAGCCTGGTAAGATGGTGCACAACTTTAATCCCAGCACTCAGGATGCAGAGGTAGGAGGATCACCTTGAGTTTGAGACCACCTGAGACTACACATTGAATTTCAGGTCAGCCTTGGCTAGAGCAATGCCCTACCTCAAAAATAATTAATTAATTAATTAATGAAAAAAGAGATACTTTCATATGTTATTTATTCTAAAACGATTCTTAAAATTTTGCAAATTACAGACACAGAAGAAATTGAACCTTCTCTGAAATGGTGTACACCTATTATAGAACATTAAAAGAAAAAAGTGAAAAAATATTATAAAATCTCAGTTCCCTAGGTATTACCTGAGGTTAATTTTGCATCTATTACATGGGACTTTTATTGTTCTATTTAAACTTGGCATCAATATAAAAAATATGTCAATAAATCAAAATAAATAATGGTGAGACCAATAATTAAGCGTTATGTGTGTATATTGTTTGAGACAAATAACAATGGGGTTGAAATATTTGTGCTGAAAAAGAAGGCATGAAGTTAATGGGTGCTCACTCTCTGTGTTGCCATTTGTCTTCCTGATTTGTAAGCAACACACCTCTGAGAAAGCATTTATGAGAGTGGGCAAAAAGGAATGGAGCATCACTGAAAAAAAATATTTTTGCCCTTTGATGAGGAAGAGTGACTGATAGAGTAATGTGTGGTAATTACATTCTGCAGGAATATACACCAATATTTAAAGCTCACTTCTTTCAGTGTTATGCATGTGTGAATCAAATCTTTATTTCTCCTTCAAATGTTCCTTTATAGTTTAGTGCCTATTGCAGCAAAGAGCAGAAAATAAGCAAAGTGACAACTGTCACTTATTCTAAGACAGTTTTTTTTTTCCTTAAATTCTGACATTTTCCATCATTTCTACAATTAGCTTATGGACCTGGCTGAAAAGTCACAGTCTGTCTGCCACCACATAAAAGTACAAAATAGTAACACCATTTTCTTCCTGCCAAAGATGACAAACCTCCCAAAGGGATAATTTCTCTACAGGGATAAAGTCACACAGGGCTCTGAATCGGATCTGTTTTAAGAGTCTTCTGAGCCTGAATGCCAATTGTGCATGAAGCTGTGCAGGGCTACTCTAGACCGCTAAATCCTCAGTCTTTGCAATTGAAAACCAGAGCCTTGGTACCTGAAAGACAAGATAGACGAAACCACATAAAACATGTAAAGATTAAGATTTAAAAGACAAATAAATACAGAATAGAATTAATGAATGCATTTTTGTTTTCTTCTCTTTGCTCTTTTAATAATCTCTCTCTCTCTCTCCCCCTCTCTTTCTCTATCTCCCTCTCTTGCTCCCTGTGTGTGTGTGTATCTGTCTCTTTCTCTCTCCCCCTTTCACCATTTTCCCATACAAACATATTGCTAAAAACTCAATGGAGAACACATTCAACATGTTATGAATAAAAAATAATCTGAATAACTGTAGATATATGCCTAAAATACATCTTGATAAAAATTTAGAGATTTATGAACAAGCAAAATGATAAAATATAAGAAGATTTAAGTTGCTAAGCAACTTGGCATTCACATGAAATCAGATATAGCTATTTTCTTTGGCAAGGCTATGTAAAAGTTTAAAGAAACAAAACCAGTTATTAGTTTTAGCTACTGAGTAATTAACAGAAGAGGAATTAAAAGATTGAACTGAATTAAGTCAGTGTTTAACATATAAGAATACAACCAATTTGTCTCAGAGGCCTGAGGGTCCAAACTGATATTTAATTACAAGACAAAAGATAACTGTCAGTTTGACAAAGGCAAAAATAGATTAAAACAAGATACTATACTTAAATCTGATTTTGTGCAATGAATTTCGTCTTCATGCCAACCTCCCCTAAAATTATTTTGTACATTATATAATAAAATGTTCATGTAATAAAATCTCGCTACACGTAGATTTGGTATTTTCCTTGTATAAAAATGCATGTTTTTCTCGGGAAAAAATTAAAATACATGTGTTTATTAAACATCAGACTGGGATTGCATTGTTGTATTAGCTACCACAGACAATCAAAAACAGCAGAACATCTATTCCAACCAAACCAACAGGCTCCTTATAAACATCAGTGTAGAAGTGGATTAAACTATGGTTTGTTTGTGATGATTCAATTTTCTTCTAGCAACTAGTCTTCCGGCTTTTCTTCATTCAAGAGAATATCTGGAAAAGGTAAAGGAGAATTGCTATTTCTAAGTGATGCTCACTTTCAGACACTAATCTTCATTAATGAGTCCCCACTTTATCTCTTCAGTTGCAGGTAACAGCAGCAGCAGAACAAGGATAGACTTCAGCACAACAAACAAACAAGTAAGCTAACATGGTCAAGAGACAAAGAAAGCATGTAAAGGATGTTCTGAGGAAGGAAAGTTTAATTCTCTGATCAGCTTATGAGCGTTAAAGCTGCATTCGCTAAAAACTTTATGCATTTAATCATTTCACTTTCTTGAATATAAATGTGAACTGGGGAAATCTGCAAAAGCTGTGCTATTTTAACAATGCAGAGGTCACTTGAACTTTAACAAACTATTTTTTTGAACGATTTCTTAATTTAGGGGTCTTATTACACAGTGGATAATTGATTATGTGCATGCTTACATTTTACATGTGAAAACTCATGGAATTTTATACTTTGTGAGCTGAAATTCATGGTAGTACATTCAAATAGCCAGAAGGTTTAACCTTTTTGAAATTAACCTATGGTCTGAAACCTTTGGTGTTTATTAAGTTTAACAGTGAGATTGAATTTTGGCTGCAAATTCTATTCCTCAGTGATTCCACTTCTTTTTCTCCTCTCCTTTTCTCATTGCTACTTCTACCCAGTTAAGATTAGCTGCAAGAACAAAAATCCCAGTGTACTTCGTGATTTGAACATGAAGAATGAGGCAGTTGGCTTCTCTTTCAGGATTCAAGCTCACTAGACGATGACATCATTAAGAATGAACAAACTCTCCTAATCTCACCATTTGCAAGTTGTCTTTGTAACTTTCAAGAAAGACAATGCTGATGCAGCTAAAAGAAGAAAGTATGTATCAAATGGAAGGCAGGGAAAGAAAGAAACTAAAATTTTTATACTGCTACATTCTTAAAATATTACTAAATAATATCAACTTGTATTTTTAAGTATATCATATATTTTAGAAAGTACATAGATTTATGAATTATTTTGGAAAAGCAGCAACTTGACTAATAGATCTATAGAGGTGAGTTATGAAACAAAACAAAAGTACTTAGACATTGCACTAATAATCAATTTAAACCAAAGAAATCCCATTACCTTAAATTAATCACAAAAAAATCCATTTGTCATGATGTGGTTATTACTTAATGTTCAGAATCTTATGTAATTACCTAGTTATTTCATTTATTTGAAATAAAATTGTACTTCCCTTTCCTTCCAATATGTAAGAATGCTAGGTTGTGAGCAGGCATCTATTTATTTGTATTATTAAATATATAAAATGGTAAAAGACTTTTGGAAAAAATGTTACAAGGATATCTTTGACCCATAAAAGTCTACTAGCTATGGACTTATGATGATGCAACTTTAGACAAAGTACTAAATTTCTACTTAAGTATAAAGAATCCATGAATGGCCGGGCATGGTGGTGCACACCTTTAATTCCAGCACTCGGGAGGCAGAGATAGGAGGATCACGATGAGTTCAAGGCCACCCTGAGACTACATAGTGAATTCCAGGTCAGCCTGAGCTAGAGTGAGACCCTTCCTCAAAAAACAAACAAACAAAAAAAATAATAAAATAAAATAAAAAAGAATCCATGAATGGAAAATTGTTTCTTCTTTACTCTTAGATCATAGCCAACTACCAACAGGTCATGAAATCCCATCTATTTTTTTTTTTTTTTTGTGTGTGTGTGTGTGTGTGTGTGTGTGTGTGTGTGTGTGTGCGTGTATAGCTGGGTGGGTGGATATGTTTTAGATTAAGGTAATACTAGCTTCATACAAGGAGTTGAGGAGCATTTTCTGTTATCATATTATATTTAAAAGCTTGAGATAAAGTGGTTTTAGTTCTTTGATGAAGATTTAGTATAACTTAACTGAGAATCTAGCAGGTCCTGGACTTTTCCTTTGGGGAACTTTCTGATTACATTTTCAAACTTGATGGACGTAATAGGTTTGTTTAGGATATATATATGCTCTGGATTTAGTTTTGGTGGGTGGTATATGCTTAGGAACTCATCCATTTCTTCCAGGTTATCAAATTTTGTGGAACAGAAGTTTTTGTAATATGTCTTGATATTTCTTCCAATTTCATTGGTGTCTTTTGTGACTTCTCCCTTTTCATTTCTAAATTTGCTAATATCAAGCTTCTCTCTCTTTTTTAATTTAATAAAATTTTCCAGGGGTTTATTAATGTTGTTGTTTTCTCAAAGTGGTTCCATCAAATTTCTTTTTTTTTTTTTTTTTTTTTTTTAGTTTCCAATTTATTCATTTCAGCTCAGAATGAATGTAAGCCACAGAGTAGGAGAGAATACCCAAAGTCATTGGCCCCACAATGACTGACTTCTGCTCTCACAATTCATAACCCACAACCCCATGGTGAATATCAGCAATCCCACAAAGGATGGCCCTCAGCATACAGGGAAGAGGATATGATGGTACCAACACATACTGTGTCCATACAAAGTTTCCACTTAATAAAAAAAAAAAAAAAGAAAAGAAAAAAGAAGATCAAAGTAGCCACACAATTTATCAACTTATATATTGAATGCTCAATGTTTTTGAAGATTTGCATGTTTAGAATCCACTGTTAAATAACATTGAGCTTGAATTCCATAATTTTGGAATAATTTAAATAAGCTGAGGAACTGTCACATAAAGGCCTAAATTATAACTAAGAAAGGCTAAATTGAACCAGCCTTTGGTACTTGCACTGTGCTTATTTTAATGAACTGTTTGTTCCCACTTTGTCTTTTTTAAAAAATAAGTAAATAATAATTCCTTCATTTAAAATAATTGGAGGGCTGGAGAGATGGCTTAGCTGTTAAGCGCTTGCCTGTGAAGCCTAAGGACCCTGGTTTGAGGCTCGGTTCTCCAGGACCCACGTTAGCCAGATGCACAGGGGGCGCGTGCCTCTGGAGTTCTTTTGCAGTGGCTGGAGACCCTGGCACGCCCATTCTCTCCCTCCCTCCCTCTCTCTCTCTCTCTCTCTCTCTCTCTCTCTGTGTGTGTGTGTGTGTGTGTGTGTGTGTGTGTATGTGTCTTCCTCTCTCTGTCACTGTCAAATAAATAAAAATAAACAAACAAAGAAAAAATTAATAAAACTGGAAGCCACCAATAAAACTATGCTATCAACACATGACTTTCTACTTAAGAAATGGTATGAAGTGGAGAAAGAAAAGTGTTAAAACAGTGACCAAAATTTGGAAATAAGGAATAAAGGAAATAAAAGAAAAGGTATATGAGACCATTTAACCACTTCAATATATGTCAAAAAGTGGGTAACATATTTTAAGCTGTTAATTTGCAAAGTTCTTGGCAAGTCTGTGTCCCAAAGTATGTATGATCCAATATGATAAAAGCAGAAATATGGATAAACACTTATTATGAGAAAAAGAAAGAAAGAAAGAGAAAGAAAGAAGTAAGGGAGGGAGGGAGGGAGGAAGAAAGGAGGAAAGGCAGAAGGAAAAAAACGAAAGAAAAAAAGAAGAAACCATTACCATGCAGTCAGGACAGATCGTGCTCTTGTATAGACACAGAAGGAGACTCCCTCCCTTCATGCCACTATAGAGATAATTTGAAAAGGTGACAAAGTGTCCCTACATCTCCTATAGTACTTGAATAGAAATATGAAACCATGTCTGTACAATGCACCTAAGAACAGAAATTAAAAAATGCAAGAGGAGCATACAGTCTGTGTTCTCTCATCCAGCCCTAGTACTTGTTCTTTCAAGTGTGAACTTTGGGCATCTTCTACCCAGAAATAATTTTCATCATTGCAAACTCAATATACTGGCATTCACCTGGCCAATCTGCTCACTGTGTGAAGAGGAGAATGGGAATCAGAATATCAGGGGAAGGAAGAATATGGCTAACAAAATAACCCATACATACATTATACCGAATTCTCATCTACAGCCAACTATACAATGACAGCAAATAAGAATCATGACTCTCAAAGGGGAAAGTGGGGGGTGGGGAGGGTATTACCATGGGATATTTTTTTATAATCATGGAAAATGTTAATAAAAATTGAGAAAAAAAAAAAAAGAATCATGACTCTAACCAATCCCACACTGTGGTTTTACTAGAAATACCTTAGTAAATTCCACAGTATGCATATACATACTCTCAACTTCTTTACTTTTGAGTAAGCTTTTAAAGTATGTTATAAAAGAAATAAGTGAAAAATCTTAGTGGCCATTGAGGGACTATATTGGTTTCCCATTTCTTAGAAATGTCTGCTGCATTCTTCATACCTGAACTTACTTATAACATATTGAAATCACTTTTTCTCTCCTCATTATATAGCTTTCAGGTACTGATCTTTTTCCCTATCCTAATTCTAATATTTATATTTAATATCCTAATTTCTAATATCCTAATTGCAATGACTTCAAAAGTCTTGTTTCCTTTCAAACACTTGTCTTGACAATGATTTTGTTTCCACATGCCTTTAATTTAAAGCACAATGCAAATTCTCACATTGTTTAAAGAAATTCTATGTCTTATGTGGTGCTATCAGCAATACTGCAGAATCACAGAAGAAAACAGAAATTGGTGGACAAATGCAAAAAGAGAACAAACCATGGCAACCACAAAGCCTTCCTTGTTCTTTGCTGAAGCACTTTTCCTTTCTCATGATTTTTAGAGATACATAACCCTCACAGCTGATGTAGTAGATATACTTGTCAAGTAGAATGCTCATGTCATGCCTTGCATGCAATGAAAGATAACAATAATAGTTATTATTCATTCTATAACTTTAGACTGCTCTAAGCAATGAACATATATTTCCTGCAAAACATCATTAGAGAAAAAAATATTTAAGTAGATTACTTAAAAATAATGAGAAGAAACATTAAGAAAATAATAATAGAAAATGGCAGATGTACAAAAAACAAATGAAGACAGAGATATAGGTAACAATGTCTACTGGCTAGACAAATAGGAATATAGAGGTTAATTTACCTGACACAGATACTACTGAAATGCTAATCACAAACATTTCTACTTTGATAAGTCACATTATACTTATCATTTTCCCTACTCCTAAAAATGGTATATGTTTCTGGAAGTTTAAATGAACCTTGGAACAGTTTCCAAACTGCCATCTTTTCCCCATATCTTTCTCACTTCTCTACCACAATTTCCCTTACAAAGTGACTTATTTATCATTTCATGGTCCTTCTGCATTATTATTCTCATCACAATCCTATCATAAAGGGAAGGAAATAAAATTAGAACAAAAAGAATACCAAAAATATTTTTCATTACTATATAAGGAAAATGGAGGTGTATTTCAACTAATATAACAACTTGTCTAGAATTTTAAAAAGTGGTATTTTTTTAAGGTTTTTTTTTTTTTTTTTTTTTGAGGTAGGATTTTGCTTTTGATAAGGCTGACCTGGAATTCACTATGTAGTCTCAGGGTGGCCTTGAATTCACAGTGATCCTCCTACCTCTGCATCTGGAGTACTGGGATTAAGGCATGCGCCACCACACCTGGCATAGAATGACAAAATTTTTTGTATTGGCATTTAATTGTTGCTGTCTCTAAGATTTGTAAAGAAAAAATAGTGTCAACAAAAAGGAACTACCAAAAGTAAACTTTATATTCATGTTCAATGAGCACCTTGGGAGAAAAATTTCAATCAGGGAAGTGTGAAATATAATGTGTGGCTAGGGAATAAAATCACTTTTTAATTACTGTTGACAAGTAGAATATGTCATCCTCACAACTAGGTAATTTCTCATTTTTTGTGAAAACAACGGACTTTAACCTACAAGAATAATAACCATGATAATTAGACATATATTTTCTTTGGCTTAAAGTCAAAATCAAAGCCAAAAACACAGTATATCACTTTTCCTTATTCTTTATTTTATTCAAAATTCTCTTAGCTGTGAAAAGATATACTGATAAAGAGTATTTACTAAAGATCATTCATAATAAAGGGAACATAATCAATGTAACATTTACTAGAAAAAAAGATGCCATTTTCTCATGATTGCTAATGCAGAGTTAAAGTGGTATTTGGAGGTAAACGGGCAGTTAAGGAAAGTTCACAGTAGAGATATTCCTCTCATTCCATTTCCTGCCAAGATAAGTCAGACAAGCAAGCTGGAAGTGACCATAAGCAATCACATCACCTGAGACAACTATTTCCAGAGTACAAGGGTGACTGTCCACATCACCATTTGACAGCACCTCTCTAATATTATTCTCCATACAAGAATGCAGACTGGCAGAAAACTTCAAAGAAGGAAATCTAAGTGTCTTTTTGTGATGTGTAAATTATTTACAGTTATGTTTAAATTTAAAACAATTATGGTACAACAGATACTCATATTCATATTTCTTCTATAAGAACAATCCCTACATTGTTGGTACATTAATGACAACTTTGCCCCTTTAACACTAGATGTCCCTCCATCATATCCCATTTATATTCCTTAACATTCTGGGCATGGAAAGAGGCTACATTTGTGCCCATGCACTTCCTTGAGTTGTCTTTCATTCCCATTTTACTGCCATGTCATCTTTCCCAGGGTATATACCTTTACATATGAACCAGTATTGGGGACTATGGAAACATCTGGATAGTGATTTTCATTTTGAAACAGAAGGTTATATATTTATTCTTCAAATAAATTATCCTTCACAAACTTTACTTGAGAGAAAGATTATAGCATAATTTCTATTATTAGGAAAATCAGGTGTTATAGGAAAAAAAGACACATAAATGGATCTTATATCTAATTGATTTATTTATTTGCATGAAGGGAAAGAGGTAGGGTGTTAGTAAGAAAGAGAGAGGGGAGAGAGAGAGATGAGAGAGAACATGGATACACTCCAGGGCCGCTTGCTGCTGCACATGAACTGCAGATACATGTATCACTTTGTTCATCTGGCTTTATATGGGGTACTGGGGAATTGAACCTGGGATGGGAGACTTTGTGAGCATGGATTTTAAACACTGAGTCACTTCTCCAACCCAAATGGAACTTAAGAAAGCCTACAATGACTAAGTATTCAAAGGATATTAAAACTACAGACTGTGCAAAGGCAAAGCTGGCACAGGCCTTTCTGTACAAGTTTGGGCTGGAGCATAAAATGGAAGTATTTTCAGGCTACAGACTAAAAAAATTACTTATATGGAAAAATAGAACAGTTATTAGCTAGCTGATAAAAATTTCAACATAAAAGTAGAACTCAAATGTTTGAATTGGTAAATGGGGAAGGATATCAATAGCTTGAAGAGGAAAAAAAAAAATATATATATATATCAGTAGGAGAAGCATGGTCTGAAGCCCAAAGAAGCCTCAAAGGAATTTCCTGTCACCCTAGATCCATTTACTCACAAGAGTTGAGAAAGTAGGAAAGATGAAGGCATTGTGAATAATTTTATTTGGCCATATAGATCTGTTCTTCAAAAGAAATAGAATTTTATACTATAATTCTATTTTAACACCAGAGTTAATGAGTAGAGAATTATATTTTAAAATGTAGAAGGAGGAGACTGGAGAGACGGCGCAGTGGTTAAGGCACTTGCCTGCAAAGCCTAACGACTTGAGTCTGAGCAATCAGACTACATTTTAAAACATAATGCCGCATGACTTTGGGTAAACTGAATACCACACCTGCTATACATTTGCTGGATGTTATTGATTCCTGATATTTTTTAAAAAGTGATTTGTGGAGGAATTATGATCCTATTTTTGTAGTAAAACCAAAGAAATGGATACAGACTGGCAAGCCTCTCATTGAGTTTAATTCCAACTTCAAATAGTATTGTCACTTGTTTAGATTTTTATCTGTGATGTCAAAATACCAATATGCGATTCAGATTATCCTACTGAAAATTAAATGTGAAGTCAATATATAGAATGAACAAGGGGGCAGGAGGAATGGCTTAGCAGTTAAAGCATTTGCCTGCAAAGCCAAAGGACCCAGGTTTGACTCCCCAGGACCCATGTAAGACAGGTGCACAAGGTGGCACATGTGTCTGCAATTTGTTTGCATTGGCTGGAAGCCCTGGCATGCCCATTCTCCCCTCCCCCCTCTTTCTCTCTCTCTCTCCTCTCAAATAAATAAATAAAACGTTTTTTAAAAAGAATGAACAAGGACTGGAAAGATGGCTTAGCAGTTAAAGTGTTTGCTTGCAAAGCCAAAGGACCCTGGTTTGATTCCCCAGTACCTATCTAAGCCAGATGCTCAAGGTGGCACAGGCACCTAGAATGTGTTTGCAGTGGCTGGAGGCCCTGGCACATCCATCCCCCCTCCCCTTCTCCCTCTCTATATGCCATTTAAATAAATAAATAAATAAATAGAAAGTTTTTTAAAACAAGAATGAAGAGACATCCTTTTGCACATTATATATTCTAGGGTATTTTCATTGCACTCCCCTTTAATAAGCTGTATTAGTTTAACAACAACATTTACTGCAAGAGGGAAAATCATTTGATGTGTTCACATATAAATAGCATATTTTTATGAAATTAACAATAGCGTGATAATTCTGTGGTTTAGATCCATGCTAACATTCAATCTGATTTATGCATACCTGGATTCAAAACTTCTTTCCCAATAACAAAATATCCTGAGCATTATTACCAAGATGGTAAACTGATATCTATATTAAGTCTAAAGTTTTATTAAAGGAGTAAACAAAATAATTTATGTAAATTTCCTTGTACAATGTCTGGCTTAAGTAAGTTATCTCAAACTACGCTACTGTTATCATGATAGTCTTATTTTCATATAAAACTAAGTCAGAATTTATAAAGAATATTTTTCAGGCTGGAGAGATGGCTCAATGGTTAAGTGCTTGCCTGTGAAACCTAAGGACCTGTGTTCCAGGCTCGATTCCCCCCCAGGACCCACATTAGCCAGATGCACAAGGGGGCGCATGCATCTAGAGTTCATTTGCAGTGGCTAGAAGCCTTGCTGCGCCCATTCATTCCCCCCACCTCTCTCCCTCTCTCTTTCTCTGTCTGTAGCTCTCAAATAACTAAATAAAATAAACAAAAAACATTTAAAAAGGATATTTTTCACTTTTTTACATTTAGAAATCCTAAAATAAGATATGCTATGATCTTTTAATGAGCCTAAGTAATGTATAAAACATTGCTACTATGAAAGGCAATTATATATTTATAGCATAAAAATGATTCTACATAAATGTCTGTTGTTCTGCCTACTAACCTTTGGAAGGAGCTAATAATAGTGCTGCTAAAGAATCACATGAATAAATACTAAGACATTAGTTAGAAAAACTGGACTAAGAGAAAGATATCTTGCAAAGTCCTTAGTGCATGGATCTCATTAGTATCCTGTGGTGGTTTGAATTCATGGCCCCTGATATATTCAGTTTTTTTATTTGTTTGTAGTTTGCATCTGCAGCCACCTGGCTGGAGGCAATGTCAGTGGGTGGATCTTTAGGTGTGGGGGTGGGTTTCAGATTCCAATCCAAAGATATGCAAAGTGTGCCTAGCAGGAGTTCCTGAAGTGTGCTATGTGGCTTTTGGCTTGTGCTTCTCTCTCTTTGCTTGGACCTGTGAAGGCAGGCCAGCTTCTTGTGCCATTATGGAACTTCCCCTAGATCTGTAAGCTTCAATAAATATCCCTTCCTCCATAACTATGCCTGGTCTAGAAGTTCATCTCAGCGAACCTGAAGCTCTCTGCTACATATATCACTGCCATATTTGAGTACTTGAATGAACATATGAAAGTTGCTTACAGTAAGATTTTTATAGGATACAGACACTAGTAATTATTCAAACAAAATTACATATCACTCTAATGTTAACAAAAAAGGATTAACAAAGAGAAGTTACTTGTATTCCCATCATTATTTTAGATGTCTATAAAAGGTAAGGGTTTCTAAAAATGATCTGTTATCACTGACAATAAGACACATGTTGCTCCATTCCCCCAGGCAATGTCACAATTAAATTGTGCTTTCAAGAACTTCTATAATTTTAGGTACACTCCCTTTGTGGTACACACAGAAGACATGCTTCACTGGAGCATTTAGTTATCAACTTCTCTTTTAACTCAATTCACTAAAATAAATTATGAGTATTTTTTAGCACACACACAAAAGTAAATTACCATAATTTAGACAAAATACCAAAACTGTAAGCAGTATTAATCTCAATATTTGACAAATTAGCAAGTAGAATAACACATAAAATAATTGGAAATATGCTGTTTGGATTCATTATAGTTTAGAATAGTTTAGAATAAAGTTGAGCACTCATATTATTTGAGTACAAATACATACATTAAAAAAAAATAAATAAGTGGGCTGGAGAGATGGCTTAGCGGTTAAGCGCTTGCCTGTGAAGCCTAAGGACCCCGGTTCGAGGCTCAGTTCTCCAGGTCCCACGTTAGCCAGATGCACAAGGGGGCGCACACGTCTGGAGTTCATTTGCAGTGGCTGGAAGCCCTGGCGCGCCCATTCTCTCTCTCTCCCTCTATGTGTCTTTCTCTCTGTGTCTGTCACTCTCAAATAAATAAATAAATAATGAACAAAATTTAAAAAAAAAAAAGTACCATAATCCTAATTCTACAACTAAGCAATTGGCTTGCCATTAAATATGTTATAAATAGCAAATTTGTCTAAGCGATAAGAACAAACTACTATTGCCATCATTAAAGTAGTGTAAAAAATTTTTAAGGGAAATTAATTTTAAAATGCTAATAAATTTTAATGTGCTATGAAAACTTACTAAAGACTTGTTAAGCTATTTACTAAATAACTAACTAATTTATTAAATTATTATTCTTACATATGTGAGAGAGATTAGCATGAGTGCACCCTAGACTTCATCAAGTGCTCATTCATTCTCAGTTCAAGTAAGCCTGGAAATAGCCTTTGAATAATGTCTAAAAGGGGAGAAGATGCTAGATGAGAAATGGAGTCATTAAGACCTTTCTATCTCAGAGCCACTTCACTTCTGTGGACCTAATTTTTCTTGCACAGCAAGGAAGAATTTAGATACATAATATAACAGCTCTCTGCCTCTCCAGATTCAGTAAACAAGGTGATTTTTAAAAAAATAAAATGTAGTTACTTCATTTCTTATCAATTCTGTATACTTAAGAGGAGATGAAATTTTTATTTTACAGAAATACACTTTTGAGTCAGGTGAGTTGGCATGTATATGTGCCCTGTAAACTGTAACATAAGGCCTGAGTGTACACTTTATTAAGGGTGGGTGTGGAGCACATTTAGAGAAGTCATAACTTTTTACTATCTGAGGTCATTTATTCCTTTGCCACAATTAAAATTTATGAAATATTATCAATGTTTAATAAAAATAGTTGACTTAAAAAGTTATATCACATTAACCTAACACCTTGAATTCTGGGATTTTGTATCAGTCATTATCTTCTGCTTGCCAGCGAACATTTATTTGAGTCAACAAATTGATATTTGAGGCAACAAATTTATTGACTATAATCTGCTTCAAAATGTCTTTTCATAGCCTGCCAGGAGTCATAGGAACACAGTTGGAAGTAAGATAACAAATAACATAAAGTAAAAATAATTTTAACTGACTTAACTGGAACATGAAAGAACCTTTTTTCACTTGGACACAAATTATCTCATGGTTTTACAGGTCACTGCATTTCTGTACTTAGAAAAAAATCAACTGAATAAGGAATGGCAAATGGTATAATCATTGTATTCAGTCTCATATGACAAACAGTAGGTTAGTTTTAATTAATTGTTTTTTAAAAAAAAACTTACTTGAAAAATCACTGGAATTCATAGCTCTTAGGACAAGAATCTTATCATTTAGCATGTACATGATTTTTGAATAAATGTGTTGCATACCACATATTAACCCTTATTTCTCTTCTGAATCAAATAAATATATATGTACATACTCATCCATAAATATTTTCAGACATAGCTGTAATGGTTCCAGGGTTTAGATATTTTTAACTATGATAGGTTAGATAAGATATTTTTGTGAAAACTTTAAATTGTAAACTACTAAAAAAAAAACCTATGTAACACACTTTGCTTTCCTGTAATTGATTATAAATCTAAAGTAAAGTAATATCTCAACATGTTTTTATAATTTTGTCTGAATATTTATGTATTTAAGAAGGATATAACACCAATTTATTTTTGATTACATGCTATGTGAATAACAAAAAGATTTTGCATATAAACTGTCATCCTCCAAAGCTCAATGGAACATTTTTTCATTTACTAAAGATTCTCGCATGATCTGTCCCAGGGTTTAGCTTTAAAGGGTAGCTTCCATTATTATGTACATTTTCCTTTGATACCCATAAATCATAATACATTTATGTCTTAGATACCAAAAAATTTCCCTTACAGTTGTTCAAAGGTCACTCTAGCTCTGTATTTTTTTGCTCACTAAAATTTAGGGGTACAGTAGTTGGATAAATGGATATCTATTTGTTAGCCTCACATTTATGTGACACAATATATATTCAAGACATGTTTTCTATAATATTTGTGAGGAAAACTTCACATTAATATGAATAATTCACATTAATATGAATGATAATGTTCCCTGGATAGTGATAATATACTTAAGTATATAGAAAAATGTAGAGGTAGTGGAATAAAAGTAACTTAGTACCTTTATTTTAGTTGTCTAGTTTTAAAACCGAAATATTCAAAGAAAAGAGATAAAACTGGATGTCTATACCTTTTTTTTCTTTGGACACATGAAACTAGGATTATCCTCTTTAGTTCCCTCTCCTCCATCCCCATTCTACTAAAGGCTCTTCTCATTAGGGCTACTCTGGATAGAGATCAAGAAATAATAATTTTGAAGCATTTCTCTAAAGAAAAATTTCTTCTGCTCTTGAATACAGATAACTAGGAAACTAATAGAAATCCAGAGTAGTCACTCTTCCTTATGCTTTTTCATAAATCAAAATGATTCTCTGAGGATCCCTTGCATGCAGCATACTCAAATTTTACTTACTGGCTGGAGAGATGGCGTAGCAGTTAAGCGCTTGCCTGTGAAGCCTACGGACCCCGGTTCGAGGCTCGGTTCCCCAGGTCCCACGTTAGCCAGATGCACAAGGGGGCGCACGCATTTGGAGTTCGTTTGCAGTGGCTGGAGGCCCTGGCGTGCCCATTCTCTCTCTCTCCCTCTATCTGTCTTTCTCTCTGTGTCTGTCGCTCTCAAATAAATAAATAAAAAATTTTTAAAAAAAATTTACTTACAACCTAGTTTTATCCAGCTAAAATATATGCTAAATACAGACATGCTTAGTATATTTGAATATGGGAAATGTGGGGAGTTGAGCATTAGGCAGATTCCTATGAACAAAATTAGAAGATGGCATGATTACACCTTCCTTAAAATCTTTTGCCACTCTTTCATCTCCTTATTTTGTCCAATGGCATTTATAAGTTTTTGGTTCTTAGGGTATTTTATCTTTATGCAATTTTGGTTCCTTGGTCAGTCATTTATGCCAGGGTATGGTGGCTCACTGATGGACAGTGTGCTCTGAGTTGAAGGAGTGAGAGATCACAGGGAAATGCTGGAAGCCCTGGCGCGCCCATTCTCTCTCTTCCTCTATCTGTCTTTCTCTCTGTGTCTGTCGCTCTCAAATAAATAAATAAATAAATAATTTAAATAAATAAATAAATAAACCATTTCACTGTTGAGATGACATTAGTAGCCTTGATTCTAAACAGAATTTTTTTTTCTTCAAACTTTTTTATTATTAACAGTTCCATGTTTATAAAATTATCCTATGGTAACACCCCCCCCAACTTTCCCCTTCGCAACTCCATTCTCCATCATATCTCCTCCCCTTCTCAATCAGTCTCTCTTATTTTGATGTCATGATCTTTTTCTCCTCTTATGATGGTCTTGTGTAGGTAGAGTCAGGCACTGTGAGGTCATGGATATCCAGGCCAAATTGTGTCTGGGGGAGCACACTGTAAGGAGTACTTCCTTTCCTTTGGTTCATACATTCTTTCTGTCACCTCTTCCACAATAGACCCTGAGCCTTGGAAGGTATGATAAATGTTGCGCTACTGAGCACTCCAGTCACTTCTTTCCAGCACCATGATGTCTTATGAATCATCCCAAGGTCACTGCCATCTGAAAAAAGAAGATTCTCTACCAAAAGTGAGAGTAGCATTAATATAAGGGTATGAACATCAAAAGAAGTGCTTACTGGGAAGTTTCGTGAGCACAGTATATATGTACATTTAGCCAGACATCAGCAGATGTTACACTCTGAGGGCTCATGACTACTCCTGTTTTAAGTTTTCAGTAGCACGTATGTATTCCCTCCCATGGAGTGGGCCTCCAGTCCAAATAGAGGACAGTTGGTTTCCACAATGACAGATGTGCCACTTTTGCATCTGTTGGCTCATTTGGCCTGGCTAGCCAAATATAAGGCTTGTAGTGTCCACTGTTGAGTATCTTCACTGGTGTTTTCTGTTTCTCCAATTGCACTGCATGCAGAATGGCTTCTTCCAGCTTTCTGTCAGCTGGTCTACATGGAGGAGGTTATCAGCTCAGTTCCAGCAGGATGTCTCAGTGGCCTTGCAGCCTAATTATGTAGAGTGTTCAGCAATAGAGTCTTACCATCTATTCCTGGTGGGAAACCAAGGGCCTCAGCAATGACCTATAATGTTTTGGGGCATCAGGGACATCCCTGGCCAACAACTCACTGGAAGTTATCCCATCCCTGACACTGAAAATTTTCTAGCAACAATCTATGGCTCCTGAGTGTTCCATTGCCCAAGAAAGTAGGTTTCCATATGCTTTATTTTTATCTTCTTAGATTTTGATTTGCCCTCCCTCCATCTTTCCTTTACTCAATCTCTTCCCCTGACCTCACTTGAGCCTTTACCCCCCCCCATTAATCTATTCTACTTACATATATACAATGCCATCCTATTAAGTACCCCCTCCCTTCCTTTCTCTTCCCTTTATCTCTTTTCTAGTTTACTGGCTTTTGCTACTGAGTTTTCTTCCTACTCACACAGAAGTCCAGTCATCTGTAGCTAGGATCCACATATAAGAGAAAACATGCATTCCCAAATTTAATCCTACTTCCTCCTTCTGCTATAACATAACTGTAGAAAATGACATTTATTATATACTATAATTACCACAAAATGCATTTTTGTACATTTATCAGGTTTGTCAATCCATGTCTAATATTTGATAGCACTATGGAATATTATTTCCATCATAAATGTTCTATTTTTAAATAACATTATAAATAAATGTTTCATATCAGCTAATTTTGAATTTTTAAATTGTTATCCAACATTGTAATTCATGTTGTTTCTCAATGTCTAAAACTGTACATTGAGTATTTTACTATTTACAGGATTTCTTTTTCTCTTAGTGATAACATGTAATTTCTAAGACACCCTCCTGGTCCCCCACTAATAAAATTATTATTTTACCAGCTTTTATTTTTACGTATTACCAGGGCTAGTTTCTGTTGGAATTGTAATTCCTAGATAATATTTTGGAGTTAATTTTCCTTGATTTGCTGTGCGTTTGCTCTGTCGTCTGTCATGGATATGTGACAATGTTAGTGCATCAAATTGCCTTGCTTTGCTCTGGAGAAAGGATATTCCTACGATGTAGTCTCCATGCTAGGATGGGAAATTTCATGTATAACAAAACCACATCACTGTGTGGTGTCTATATTTTCTTTCTTTCTCATAGTTGTGTTTTAACCAGAACCTATATTTGATAGCATCTTTTATCTAAGCTGGTCCATGTGGCAAGTTCTGGCTACTGGGTTGAAGTATGCATGTCTGGTAGCTACATATTCTATGTTCTTTGTCAATGCCCCTCTGTTTTCATTTGTTGCTCATGATAGCAGGCAATATCTTCTTAAAGTCACAAGAATTTTTGAAGCACAAGATGGATATATAGCTCAGTGTCTTGAATCTCTGCAGGGGGGGGGGTGGTTCTGCATCTCTCTGGACTATAAAGTAAATGAAAATGAACATCCCTGAGTGATATCTTGACATACAGTAGTTTATTACACCACTTAGTATATTCTTATTAAAATTCCAAATTTGTAAAAAAAAAATAACATTGAATGTGAATGTAACTTCTGTATTTTCATAATCCTAATAGATGGGACATGTAGAACTGACAGAAGGCTGAGTTTCCATGAGCAACATAACACTGCAAAAAAGTTAATGTCACTACGTCAGCACTTCAGATAATTCATAGGCTTATATGTGTGGCTGGCAACAGTCATAGCAAGAAAATAGTATCATTGTGCCATTTCATAGTGGTCACTTATCTTTATCAATCTCAAGGAGACAGCTGCCAAACTTAAGTAATAAGCTCATAACTCCTGATCCCAAACTTCATGCTCTTACACTACTATGTTTCCTTCATATATTCTATAATTACACACACACACACACACAAACAATAAGCAGTATACATGTATGTCTCCTTTCTTTGCTGAAATCATCTTTTATCATCTAACTAGAAAAAACACCTAATAAGCATTTGTTATATAAGCAAACATTTTAGTAATGTTCAATGACCACATCTTATCTTTTTAAACCTTTTTTTAAATTTTTATTTATTTGAGAGCAACAAAGAGAGAAAGAAGCAGGGAGAGAGAGAAAGAATGGGCATGCCAGGGCTTCCAGCCATTACACACGAACTCCAGATGCATGCACCCCCTTGTGCAAATGGCTAACGTGGGTCCTGGGGAATCGAGCCTCAAAACAGGGTCCTTAGGCTTCACAGGCAAGCACTTAACCGCTAAGCCATCTCTCCATCCTGATCTCATCTTTTTAAAAAAAAACAACAAAACAAAACTTCTTAGAAATATTTTTATTTATTTGCAAGCAGGGAGAGTGAGTCAGAGAGAGAGAGAGAGAGAGAGAGAGAGAGAGGGAGGGAGGATGGAGAGAGAGAGAGAGAGGATGGAGAGAGAGAGAGAAAGAAAGAATGGATATAACAAGCCTCAAGCTACTGAAGATGAACTCAATGTATTCACTACCTTTTGCATCTGGCTTTATGTGGAAACTGGGTGATTAGGTTTTGCAGACAAGCACCCTAACATTGAATCATTTTTCCAGCCTGATATCTTATCTTAAGTAATCTTCAATTTTCTGATTCCTATATTATTATTTATCTTCATTGTGAATTATGGTTGTCTATCTTTCAATGACTCCAGATAGAGCAACAAGATAAAATGCTCAAATAAAACAAAATTTAATATGATCTTATTCCATGTCACATGAAGAAATATGAAAACTAAAGTTTATTTTTTAGAGAGGCTTATAATAGTCCTAACATTTTTTTTTAATTTCAGTAGCAGTAGTATTAATGTTTTAAAATCAAGATAAGAAAAACTATATGAATTCGTAGTTGGCAGGATGTTGTAAAAATGAAAAAAAAGAAAAATACCGAAATGAATCCTAGTGTTAAAAATTAACATTTAGCAAAATTACATCTGGATAAAAGTTATTTTTCCCATAGCTGAGTAGAACATTTAACTGGGGAAAACATTTATTTGGGCATGAAGATAAAAAAAGAGAAAATGTTGCTATATATTACTGCATCATATCATAACTCTCACCTCATTTAAATTTATTTTATTTATTTATTTGAGAGCGACAGACACAGAAAGAAAGACAGAGGGAGAGAGAGAGAATGGGCGCGCCAGGGCTTCCAGCCTCTGCAAACGAACTCCAGACACGTGCGCCCCCTTGTGCATTTGGCTAATGTGGGACCTGGGGAACCGAGCCTCGAACCAGGGTCCTTAGGCTTCACAGACAAGCGCTTAACCACTAAGCCATCTCTCCAGCCCTCTCACCTCATTTAAAGCACTGTGAGTGGGAAGTTTGTCAAATATTCTCTTTTTTCCTCCAACATTTTATCTGTTGGTATCATCAAAAAGAAAGGGAAAGATATTTAAGTATACATCTTCTTATACCATCCCTATGTTGGCACATTCTCCTTGCCTCCTATAACTACAACTCTGATATGTTTCCAGGAATACTATTGACTTACAAAACACTTCTTTAAATCCATTCATTCCACATTCTCCCACCATCAAGTCTTCCCAGCAGATTTCTAATAATGTCGAATAAGTGAGATATTCATCTTCACTTTTTAGTATCTACCATCTAAAATTCACTTGAAAACTTCATAATTATCAGTATTATTTCCTTCTTAATCTTTACCTCAGACATAAACAAAAGACTATTTCTGGGCTGGAGAGATGGCTTAGCGGTTAAGCGCTTGCCTGTGAAGCCTAAGGACCCCGGTTTGAGGCTCGGTTCCCCAGGTCCCACGTTAGCCAGATGCACAAGGGGGCGCACGCGTCTGGAGTTCGTTTGCAGAGGCTGGAAGCCCTGGCGCGCCCATTCTCTCTCTTCCTCTATCTGTCTTTCTCTCTGTGTCTGTCGCTCTCAAATAAATAAATTAATTAATTTAAAAAAAAAAAAGACTATTTCTTGGAATTTCCCAACATACCATTGGTGTATCTTTTTTTTTTTATTCCATCAAAATGTTAACAGTCTTTGAAGTTATCTCCTTGTGTTGTCGACTCATTCTAAATGTTGTCTACTTTCATTCCTATCCACCACTTTTTCTTCTCTATTCTAAAATGTGGCCTTTAGCTTTTCTTCAAAATGCTTCTTCAAACTCCAGGCATGGTGGCATATGCTTTTAATCCCAGCACCCAGGAGGCAGAAGTAGGACTACATAATGAATTCCAGGTCAGCCTAGGCTACAGTGAGACACTACCTTAAAAAAACACCCACACAAAAAAATTATTCTTCAAGTATATTTTGACAGGTCATTCCTAATGTATAAAAAAGGATTCAAATTCATAGCTACATTCTTTGGAATGACTTCTTCCTTATTTCCCATTCTATAATTGTCCTATTAGATATGCTAATTTTCAGAACATCATTTAAATTAATCCTCAATATTTGTCAGAGATTGTGTTATAGTTGTGTCACTCCTGGTTTGACAAGTACAACATGTTTGTGTTCCCCAAATAGACCCTAGTTCCCCAAATAGTCCTGCTAGCTTTCTACTCCCATCTGGAACTTCATTTAATATACAATTTTGTAAACCATAACCATTCTTTACCACCTTGATTTTCAATCAATAGATGTATTTTCTTCCTTTCCTTTCTGGAGGCCATTTGATGACTCACTTCCTTGAACCCACAAAATAATTCATTTTACTTCCTTTCTGATACTACTATCAGTCCAATAAATAGAATATCCTACAATTTGTCTCTCCTAAGCACACTTGTGGTTTCTTGTGGGCTGGCAGTACATTCATCATCTTTGGGTACCTCAAGAACTTAGCATAGTTTGTGCTGCTTTAGGGGAAAAAAAAAAAGTAATTTTAGAAAGGGCCTTCAAAGCCAAACACAGTATTAGAAAGAATGAAACACTCAAGCTGTTTAAATATAACTAACTGATTGCATATATGAATTTGATTGGGAGGAACTACAACTTGAATTTAATTATAAAATCATGAAGCAAATTCATTCTGAGGAGGCATCACATATACATTAAATGATAGCAAAAAATAAAGAAGGAGAAACAAGCAAAAGAATTCCCTTTTACTTTCTTTATACCTACAATGATTTGGAGTGAGGTTCTCTACTATGCATTCTACCATGCATCCTCCAGCACTACTGAGTGAACCTTATGAAACCAGGGCCCCAAATATATCTTTCTTCCCTTAAGAGATTTCTGTAAGGTATTGGTACACTTACCAAAAACAAAAAGTAACACATACAGAAAACTGGTACATGCGAAATGGGAACCATTGCTGCAAATTAACCTAACCATATGGTTCTTAGGCTTTTCAATTTGGTTTGTAGCAAGAATTTGAAATATTAGATAAACAAGTCTTAGATGGAAATGTGAATAGTAAAGATTGTGATAATAAAATTTCAAGTGGGAATAAGACCTATTCTTTCTCTGGCAAATAATTTGTCTACATTTTGTTCATGTTCACTCCATGGAAGTCTCACTAATTAATTTGGGAGAGGAAATTTGCAAAGAATATACCCATATTTTACATGGGTATTAGTTGTTCTTTTTATGTGAGTTTATAATGAGAATCTAGGACAAAAACCAAAGAATAATACTTTGCAAAGAATACTGTGCATCATGGTGAAAGGAAAGAGCAAATTGAAAGCTCTAGAGAAAACAAAAAGCCAAGAAATTTGCATTGATATGATAGGAGGTGCCTTAAAGACAACAAAATTTGGTCAGACCCCACCTACAAAAGGTTTCAAAGTGTAAAATTTTAAGTCATATTCAAAGACTTTCTTTGAGAAGACAGAGCCCTTGCCATACTCTTCTCATGAAGGGGTCCACACAAGTCTGCCACGAATGCAGAAGCCACTGCAGCAAGAATCCTGAGTGGAAGGATCCTGCTCAAACTGAAGACAGACATGGATATCACCCATTTAATGGTTGTTTATAGGTATGAGAATTCAAGATGCACAATGCCATGAAGGCTTCCACCATGATTTTGAAGACAAGCCTGGAGGCAGAGGATTCCCTGATGAAGGCCTAAGAAGACAATGTAGAAAGCTTTGAGAGGGAAGCCAAAGCTTCAATACAGGTCCCAAGATGGTGGAGATTTTATATATACATACTTTAAAACTCCATAGTCACAACTGAAACCAGAGAGGACCCTGTGACTTACAAAAGCCAAGAATACTGGCTCCAGTTGCACAATCAAGTGAGCCCACAGATGGAGTTACAGAAGTAAATATTTCTCCTATTTATTTTAAGTCATACTTTGACCTACCCCTTCTTATTTTCATTCTTCCATTTTGTATTGGGACTTGTTTACTCTTTGTCATTGTGTCTTAGTAGTTTGTAACATTATTTTTACATTTAGCAGGCCCCCAACTAAGAGTGTGCACTGACTCTTAAAGGAAATGTAGAAATCAGACTTTGAAAAAGGGATTGGAGAGTTATGACAATGAAGACTCTTAAATTTAGATTGTAATCTGCAGTTTGTGATGGACTTGAGACTTTGTAGACACCAGGAGAGAGGAATGGCAGAAAATGGTTTTTAAAAATACATAATAAAATTAAATAGAAATAAAAAATAAAAAGATATATAAAATTATAAAACAAAATTATAAGAAGTAAGGCCTACATGGCACCCAATTTTCCCAATGTCTTAGTATCCTTTCTAAAAAAAAAAAAAAAAAAAATGTTGATTTTGTGTCAATAGCTGCAAACCTAACAACTTACATTGTGCCATTGCCTAGATTAAGTTAATAAAGACAATTTTTTCCGTTGTAGATGCATTTTATATACAGACATCTTTGAAGAGTATGAGGGAATGTTGTAGGTTACACAGCCTTATTCTGCTTCTTTCTTCCTCCCTTCCTTCCTTCCTTCCTTCCTTCCTTTTTCTCTCTCTCCCTATCTCTTTCTTTCTTCCATTCTTTCATACCTCATTCTGAAGAGAATTTGGGGAAGCTTACATGGGTAAAAACTAAAACTTCAGTGCCAACACTAGAAAGGAAAAACAAATTGTGGAAAGTAAAACTTGTCTACAGCCATGTGCACAAGCTTGGGCAATACTGTTGAAGGTAACTGAACTGTAGATTCTGCAACATTAAGAAAGAACCTCTGCCAAAACCATCAAGTAAAATTGCCCTCAGATTTCTCATCCCCAAAACACATAGAAGAAAACAGTTATTACTTTAATTTTGAAACTTAGGGTACTTAGATATAGACCAATAGACTACTGCATAGATATATAAGTATACATACAAACTTTGTTATTTACAATTGTAAAGAAATTACTTATGTGTATCTTCAAAAGAATATGATGAGCTCAGCATTTATTAAGCAGATTAATGATATGCCCACAGGATAAACATGCATTGAAAGGGAACTGAGATTTTATTCAGTAAAAATTATTAGAACCCAAAATCTCCAAACATCTGATTATCTTCTTAAGTCCTTTATGTCTATTATATCTGAGTGATTTTTTTTTCCCATTTCTTTCCCTTTAAAATGAAACATCATTAAGCATTTGATTCTATTTGTTTTAGTGTTTCTCAAAAGAGGGATGCTAGGTAAGTTTCAAGGTCTAGGTGATGTTCAAAAATATATTATTTTCAATAGCCATTTGGTTATAGCACATTAAAACTCTAGGTTATAGAAAAATATAAAATAAATATTGGTATCCAAATCTCTTTCTTGTGTTTTCTTGACACAGTTTTTGAAGTTATTACAGGACAAAAGCAGACAGTAGGCTTTTTTTTTCTATGATGATACAATCTTGTTTTATATTTCCAATAAACCTCATAGGAAACCTTAATGTGAGTCAGACTAAAATATTTTAAAAGTTGTTTACTGGCACAATTCCATCATTAAGTAAATATATAATCTGATACAAAATAAAATATTTATTCAAAAATGTTAAATTAGGAGCTGAGAGATGGCATTGAAGTTAAGTTATGTATGTGAAGCTTAAAGCCCCATATTTGATTTCCCAGTACCCAAGTTAGTTAGATACAAATATGACGCATGTGTTTGGAGCTCATTTGCAGTGGCTATCTCTCTTCTTTCTCAAATAAATAAGTAGATTAGACATTGGGGAAATATGTCTCCATGCGTTCTGACTCTCCTCACATATTTGAATTTTATATATTGATCTCTGTCATTTTTGCAGATGGAGAAAAATGGTGTTGATGACAAAGAAAAGAACTTGTAATGGGTTGTTCAATATGTACAGGCTATGCTGCCTTTTTAAAAACTACTAAGTGAACTATAATATGAATAAAGTAACTAGTGGGATATTGCAGGAGTTTCTGGAGTTTTCACAAGACACTTTAGCATTCTGAAGACTTCTTAAAAGCTGAAGCATCCCAATCAAGCTCACATCAGGTTCAAAATGTAACTCAGTAGTGCACTTGGTGCTGTCTCCCACACCAACTTCTTCATAGCTTCCAAAAGCTTTGGAAAAGATTACTTCAATGGGTTTTTACAATGTTTTAACAGGAAATCTAGACTCTCCTATATCAATAAATTATTTCAGATATAAAATTATGTCCCATTTCGATTCTCTTTACATTCTTTATCCTGTATAGTACCTATGTTCTTGAAGTTGATATACATTGCAATTGAACTTTCTATGAAATCACCAGAATCCATCCCCTTTTTTTGTTGTTTGTTTGTTTCACCAGTAAATTTAGAGGACATGTAGGGGGTTGTTTACCCATCATATTATTGATGTACTTTTCACTGAATGATCATTTGTATACCCTCAGAAACCTCCAACTCTATGTAACCACCTTTGTCTAGCCAGTCTCTCATTGTGTTCAGCTAATGGGCTATGAGCCTCCATCATTCAATAAGAACTACCAGACACATCATTCTGAGGGTAATTGTAGGAAGATACATAATAAGTTAAAAATATTTTTTTTTTCTGGGAAAGTGGGGGGAATGGGGAGAGAGGGTATTACCATGGGATACTTTTTGTGATCATGGAGAGAGAGAGAGAGAGAGAGAGTGCGTGAGTGTGTATGCGTGTGTGTGTGCGTGTGCACGAGCACGCACACATGAATGGATATGCAAATAATCTTCAAGACAGTTTTAATGTCAGGAATTACTAGAAGTCTAAAGTACCTGGAATCAGGAGTTGCAAGATTCTTTTAATTTTAATTTTAGCTTCAATTTCAGTAACATAATCATAGAATATTAGTGATAGACAAGTTCTTAGCCCTTAGCATGATCAGAACTAGATTAACACATTCTGTTAATTTCATAGGCACTGGAGTACAAGAAAATGAAAGTCTTAATATTCCTGGATTAAACATTCTAATTAGTATATCAGAGTCTTGTTAGATCTCGAGTTTATGGCTGTCCTATTGACCTTTATGTGCTCTATCTTAATGTTCCACTGTTATGTTTGAGGGATGATTATCACTGAACTGACACTGTGGTGATACACTGGGAAATTGGGTTGTATTGGTTTACTTTCTAAATCACTTTAACATTTATTTTCAGAAATTATTCTTCTGAAAATCTTTCTGATATTTTATTTAAAATCCTATTTTATTATATATATATATATATATATATATATATATATATATATATATTTATTTATTTATTTATTTGAGAGAGAGAAAAAGAGACAGGGAAAGAGTGAGAATTGGCATACCAGGGCCTCCAGCTGCTACATCTGGCTTATGTGAGTCCGGGGGACTAGAACCTAGGTCCTTTGGCTTTTTAGGCAAGAGCCATAATTGCTAAGCCATTTCCAGCCTTAAAATCCTAGTTTTGATATATATCCTCATTTTACCATTATAGTGAGAAACTTTTACAAAATAAATAAATAAACTCCAACTTAGTTTTCTTTTGGATGATCAAATGATCACTTAAAGTTTTGTCCAGGCTGAAATAATTACTACACTTTGGATTATTTATGTAATAACATTTCTTTTTTTCAAAAATAAAATTTTCAAAATTTTCAAAAATAAAATTTGAGGCCAAGATTTGGTTCATGCTTATAATTCCAGAATTTGGGAGAGTTAGCTGCAGGCTAGCCTGGATTTTATAGAGAGACCTATTTCAAGTGTGTGTGTTTGATATTACCAATACCCAAGTGCTGTTATATATTCAAAGGTGAAATAAAAATTTTTGAATCATGTTTTGGGCACTAAAAACATCAGAGATATTATTTAGTTACATTAATTGTCACAGGATTTTGGGCTCTGCTTGAGCTGCGACTTCAGTAGATGACATAAAGTCACTTATTTAGTTTATCTTCCAATCATGTTCTACCATGTACAGAAAATCCCATATATTGTTTTCTGCTAATGCTAATGATGTTATAGAGCCTATATTGTGTCTAAGTACACATATGTGCAACCATAGAATTGAGTAGTAGAATTACAGTTCCCATAGTCCCTATCATTCTCAATCCTGAAATAGTTCCTATCTGGCCCTTTTGAATAATATAAAATTCCTCTGTATTAAACTGTGAGTTTTTCAATGAGGTGAACCGTGTTCTATTGATCTTTGATTAAACAAGCATGCATACTGTCTGAGTAAGAAACAAGATATTTAAGGTAATTGATTCTTTATGGTTTTAAAAAATATTTTATTTTTATTCATTCATGGGTGAGAGAGAGAGGCAAACAAAGATTGGATTTGCCATGGCCTCCAGCCACCACAAACAAACTCCAGATATGTGTACCACCTTGTAAATCTGACTTATGTGGGTCCTGGGGCACAAAACTTGGGTCCATTGACTTTGAAGGCAAGCATGTTAACCACTAAGCCATCCCTCCAGCCCAGATTCTTTACTTTTATCATGTTTCTTTATTACTTTACATATCGCTTTACCTAAAAGTGGTAGAATTCATGAAGAAATTAAATCATTCTAATAATCCCAATATAACCGCATTAATTATGTGCATAATAAATACAATATAATAATTACAGGAAACTTTTTCAAATCTAAGGTTTTTTTTTTGTTTTTTTTTTTTTTGGTTTTTTCGAGGTAGGGTTTCATTCTAAACCAGGCTGACCTGGAATTCACTATGGAGTCTCAGGGTGGCCTCGAACTCATGGTGATCTTCCTACCTCTGCCTCCCGAGTCCTGGGATTACAGGTGTGTGCCACTACACCCGGCTCTTAAGCAAATTTTTACTGAGCTTTTCTTACATCAAAATAGCAATAGACATTGTAGAGATAAGATATAAGACGGTCTATAAACTAAGAGAACTTAAGTCCCCAATATATGAAACACAAGGATATGGGAGCAAGCCAAGAAGGTAATGAAAATAGTGTTAAAAATGATGTTTTCCTTACATTTTATTTAAAAAAACTTTATTTTATTATAGTCTAAAATTATAAACAATAAATGTTGATATTGAAATACACTGGTAAAATCAAAATGATATAAAACAATGTATACATATAGGCTTGTCATTCAGTAAATACTACTGTTATTAATGATAACAGGATAACCAAGGTGGGCATCATTTTCCAACCCTGACCATTCACACATTAAAATATAGCCAGAGATCTATGTTTAAGAATTACATTCTGTAAAGGTAGTAATTTCAATTTTATTCTTAACTAGAATGACTTACATTTTTAATTGTAATTCTGGTAAAGTTCTATTTGTTTCTGTTCTTACCTGGCATGAAGAGAAAAGGAACTCTTTTGATGTTTTGCTTCAGGTTTGCTGACAGTCTGACAGTGAATGTGATCTAAGGTTGTGTGGCTCAAACAGCCAATGTAGTTTCCAAAGTGTTTTCCCCACTGGGCACACACAAAATATGCCCTTTGATTATAATCTTCAGCCTCCTTCTCAAAGGCCTGTCTCTGTCCATAACTCTTTTGGGCTTAGAGTCTGCTTTAAGTTTGTTTTTAAGCTGAGAGTATTCCTGAAAGCTGCTTGCAAGGTTGATCTGCTGGCTGCTTCGATTTCACAGCTACCCTGCTGGGCCATATTGTTTAAGGCTGTGTTTCAGTAAAGTCTTAAAAGCATTTCTTTCCCTGTGACTGCTTGCAATTACTTCTGCTGGCCATACATCTATACATACTAGTAGGAGAGCATTTTCTTTCCTATTTATTAACAGAACTGCAATTAGAATTAATATTAGACTCTCACTCAGTTAAAAATCTCATAAGAAAATAAGTTCAATGGTAAAACCACAATCTAATCCCATTTTAAATTGAGGAATTAAAAAAATATATATTTGGAGCCGGGCGTGGTGGCGCACGCCTTTAATCCCAGCACTCGGGAGGCAGAGGTAGGAGGATTGCCATGAGTTCAAGGCCACCCTGAGATGACAGAGTTAATTCCAGGTCAGCCTGGACCAGAGTGAGACCCTACCTCAAAAAAAAAAAAAAAAAAAAAACCCAAAAAATATATATATATATTTGTTCCAATCACTCAAAAGTTGGTAATTAAAAAATAGAACATATAACACCATTAATTAAAAAAAAAAAAAAACAGAAAACAACTGAAGGAATCACATCCAGGGGTAAATGTAAATGAGGTTAGAGAAAATCATATATATATTCTAGGTAAGAACAAAATAGTGATTGGTTTATTAATTTTATTTTAATTACTTTTGCTTGCTAAAAGAATTCACATTATGGCATCTCTGCACTTGATATTTGAAGACTCATCATCATGCAGTTAGTTCATCAACATAAATGTCAAAAACTGTAACATTTTAATTTCTATAGGATATTTTTATAAAAATGAAAACCATAGGGTTAGCCATCTCCTCTTTATATTATTTTTACTTGCATGATGATAGTTTTACTTTATGTACTTTAAGGAGTATCATATTATTTTATATTGTTTCAAAGTAGCTCACATTTCCTGCAACAATGTGCAAGGATTTCCTTTTCTCCAACTCTCTAGAGTTTGTTATCTGTTTTATTTAAATAATAGATATTATTGTATTTTGATTTGCATTTTCCTGATGATTAAGGTTAACTAATATTGCAAATGTTAGTGACTATGTGCACACCTCTAATTGAGAAATGTTTGTTCTGATATTTTGCTCATTTTTAGTAGAATTATTTAATGCATTTTTTGTTCTCAATAGCTAACATGGAACTGTGGTGGTTTGAATGAAAAATATCCCAATAGACTCACATGTGTTTGATATACTCAATCCCTGTTTGGTGGCATTGTTCTTCAAGGTTGTGGAAACTTAGAAGGTAGAGCCTTGATGGGGTCACTGTAGATAGGAATTGAGTTGCTGCAGCCGAGCAATGTTTGCTCTTTCTACTCCCTCCATATTTATGTGAAGATGTGATGTCGGCTGTGTGCTACTGACATACTTCCCCCACCATGATGACTTCCCTTCAAAACTGTAAGCCAATCCAAACCCTTTCAGTCCATCAGCTTCCTTGTCACAAGAACAAGAAAGTCACTGAGGGGCTGGAGAGGTTGCTGAGTGGTCAAAGGCTCTTGCTTACAAACCCTGACAACCCAGTTTTAATTGCCCAGTACCCATATAAAATCAGATGCATAAAACGGTACATACATCTGCAGTTTGTGTTTACAGTGTCAGGAGGCCCTGGTGTACCCTTCTTTTCCCTCTCTCTCTATCTCTCTCTCTCTTTCTTTCTCTCATATAAATAACTGAATGCTAAAAAATAGAAAGTAATCGATATAGGAAACAACACAATTTTACATTATATTTTTAATTTTTGTATTTGTGATGACATCAATGAACCAGGAGACCCTTTAATTAAGTGAAATAGACTAGTCAAATCTCATATACCACTCATATATCAAATTTAACAAAGTAGATTTCAAAAGAGTAACAGTGGCAGATATTGCAGGTATAGGCTATTATTTGGGAGTTGGGACTGAATATTAATATAAAGACCATTATCTCACCATTAGATATTGGACATTTTGTTCTCAGTAGTGAACATGGAACTGTGATGGTCTGAATGAAAACTATCCCCAATAGATTCACATGTGTTTGATATACCTAATCCCTATTACCCTATTAGACTTTCACCCAGCATTGTCTATACATGCATATATGTATACACACACACACACACACACACACACACACACACACACACGCGCGCGCGCGCACGTGCGCTCACCTGTGGATAGAACTTTTGTTGGGATGGGTACTGGGAGGAGTATTAGGAATAGTAGAGAGAGAAATTAGAATGACTATTAATGGTTATTGAATATTTTTTAGATATCCATGATGGAATACTCTAAAATTGTTCATGGTGATAATTTCACAACTCTGAGAACTTCTGAATTTTATGTTTTAAATTGATGATATGAGTTATTCATAGATTAAAACTGAAAACAAGTGTTTGTAATAAAAACAAAGCATACTGGAGGGATCTTTCCCCTTCAGTACACGGAATGAAATATCTTGAAAACCATCCATTGAATGTAGTGAGATGGATGTACCATGAAATTTTAATTCCATTAGCCATATTTGATGAAGGAAACTACAGCAGTGGCCCAGCATCTCTCTATACACAAAGTTTAATAGGAAGAGAGCCATGACCATCATTATTCATGCAATCTACTCCTCCTATATTAGTCAAGTATTATCTACATAAACAGTAAGATCAGAAAATAATAATATATTTTCTACGTGGTCTCTTATTAAAAGTTGCAACTCTAGCTACAAAATCTTAATGTCACATTCAACAGATATTATGTTATCTCCAATTGCCAAGGGACTTGATAATATTAGTACATGTATGTATTGAAGAATAGATTACCACTGACGTAGAATATTATTTCCTGTTTTATAGGGTTTTTTTTTTAAGAGTTTGACACCATAACATTCAACTACCTATTGATTGTTTTAAGGACCCAAGTACTTCATGCATTTCTACAACATTCACCTATATAAACAATAACTCATCCAACATGCTAGCTTAGATACTGAGCTATAGAGACAACATTCATTTATTCTTCTCTAGGTTTAACATATCATATATATCTAGGAAGTATCTTGTCTTTATGCATACCATTATATCAAGATTTTACATCGGGCTGGAGAGATGGCTTAGTGGTTAAGTGCTTGCCTGTGAAGACTAAGGACCCCAGTTCGAGGTTCTGTTCCCCAGGTCCCACGTTAGCCAGATGCACAAGGGGGCGCACGCGTCTGGAGTTCGTTTGCAGAGGCTGGAAGCCCTGGTGCGCCCATTCTCTCTCTCTCCCTCTATCTGTCTTTCTCTCTGTGTCTGTCGCTCTCAAATAAAAAAAATAAAAAATAATAAAAAAATAAAATAAATAAAAAAAGATTTTACATTGAATTATTTATTTTCTGTTCTCAATAATTTATGCAAAATTCAGCATTTTGAAGAAAAGTGTGTGTTTTTTTGTTTTGCTTTTGCCTGTCTATTTTGCAAGTGCTTAACTCCTCTATGTTTCCTGCCAAAGAAAATAAAGCAAAAGTATTCCTTGAATATCAAATCAATGAAAAATGGAGTCTGTTTGAATAGCCAAAAATGGTTCTAGAAATGATGTGAGGAATAAGTAAAAGTTATTATATTTCACTTATTCTTGCTAATTCTTGTGGCAATATGAATTTAACGCAGGGTTTCACAACTGCTATGGCCAAAATTATTATTTTTATATGTTGTCTACATAACCAAATTCTCTTTGATTCTTCCTGTAAACCATGAGCTATTTAGAGTCCAGACAATTTCAAAGTACATTAAGTAGAAATCAATGACTAGCTGAAATAACAAATTCCTAACTCATAATTATCAAAAGAAATCAATAATTATGTAAAGTATTGGGTTTACACAGCAATTCTGTGGAAGTTTCAAGACAATAAGGTAAGCAATAAAAATTTACATAAATAAACACTATCTCCATTCTAGGGCAAATGTTGACAAGAAAGATTTCAGTTATATATTCCTTATAAGGTTTTCTTAACAGTAAGGCATGATATTATTTGCATAAAATTAAAACAAAGTTTCATTGGGTGCCCTTCATTGTTGCACAGTGATCACAGTTGTAGCAAAAAAAAAATCAAGACAAGATTTTTATTTAAGTAGTTATATTAGTAACAGACTGGTAATAATTAAATGTGCTAATTCGTACTGCCTAACAGATTGCAACAAAAGACTGCTTCCAAAAATAGATTCCATTTCTCTCTGATTTTTATCTTTCACCAAATATGGTGAATTTTATCTCTTAGCCATCTAATATTTTCCATGTGTTCAGTGACATTTCTAGCATCTTCATACAATTTCTAACCCTCCAAATGTATAATATCTTGGAAAGAAGGATGTCATCTTTGGGAAGTGTAGGTAACCACAGGACATTTTTGTTTTAGTACAACACATGATTTGTTTTTTGATAAGTAACAGTCTAAGTAGGTATTATGTAACTGAGTAAAGGAAATTTTAGACTGGAAAGAAATAATTTTAATTAGAACTCAGAGTATTATTTTTAGCGTTGGGCCCTTTGATTCTAGGTCCTTTTCATGTAATGAAAGTAACATCCTAGTCATGATAAAAATCGAAAAAGTTTTTTAAAGCATTTCTTAGAAATTCTGTTCAATGACACTCACACTTTCCAACTATAATATTCATGCTGGCTGGTTGTTTGAAATTGTGAGTTGTAAAGTAAGAAAACTAAGACAGAGAGATGGGGGGGGGGAGGGAGGGCAGGAGGGAGGGAGGGCGGGAGGGAGGAAGAGGGAGAGGGAGAGAGAGAGAGAGGGAGAGAAAGATAACCTTAGTTCAATAACCTGAAGTATATTTTAAAGTGCCTAAGAATTGTGCAGTTCATGATGCTTTTCAGTGTGTCTGTATGCTTTTACAATGTGTTTGCCCCTGATTGTGATAGACAGTAAAGTGAAACTGACTCTAATTCTGATCTTTGTAACACTGACTTTACAAGATTAAGAGGGTAGCAGATCCTTCTTTGCTGTCACTCACACACAGAAATGCATGTAATAGAACACAGCAGGAGATACAACCTAGAAAAACACCAAGAGGCCTAATAGCAAGTAGATACACAGTTAGAGAAGGTTTCCTGGGACAGAACAGAAAATACATGTGCTAGAGACAGAGAAAATGTGATACACAGACAGAAATATATTACTGATATACTCAATCATCAGTGCACAAATTCATGTCCATGTTTCAATAGTAAAATATGGTTAATACGAGAGTTAAATTACTTATGATACTAAGGTATGCATAATCATTACAACCAAAATGGCAATCAAAACACAAAGTAAAAATTTGCAAGTATGGGTTTATCTAGAAAATTATCTGCTACTGACAGGGCTCACATTCACTAGATCGGCGTTAAGTGTTTCTGTGACCTACACAGTTTACAGTGTCTCTAGACAAGAGAAAGGAGGCATTTGTAAGAAAAAAAAAAAAAAAAGAATATGTCTTTGTGATCTTGGGAACTAATGTTTTGTTATCTTACTATGTTGAAAAATATATATTCATTTAATAGGTACTGTGTTACAGTAATGTGAAGAGAAAAAGAATGGATAAGAAAACATATAGTGTATAAGACAGAAATCAAACCATATTAAAACAGGGATAGAGAGATGGATCAGCAGTAAAGGTGCAAGCCTGATAACCTGGGTTTTCCACAGAACCCAGGTAAAGTCATATTCACAAAATGGTACATGCAACTGGAGTTCCTTTGCAGTGGCTGGAGGCCCTCATGTGCTCATTCTCTCGGTTTTCCTCTCTTCTATCTCTCTGCTAGCAAATTAGATAGATAGATAGATAGATAGATAGATAGATAGATAGATAGATAGATATAGATTATGTTTAAAATATGTACTAAAATATTATATTTTGCATTAGTCATAAATTAAAAAAAATAACTATTTATTTATTTGTAAGCAGAGAGAAATAGAGAGAAGAGGCACACAGAGAATGGGCTCAACAGGGCCTCCAGTGGCTGCAAATGAACTTATGATGCATGAGCCTCTTTGTATATCTGGCTTTATGTGGCTACTGCTGAATGAAACTGGGTTGTTAGCCTTTGCTGCAAGTGCCTTAACCATTGAGACACTTTCCAGCCCATAAAACAACTCTGACTCAACCAAAAAGTAAAAATAGAATAAAATTTAATAACTTTAAAGAAATTACCTGCTTAAATAAATAAAAGAAGGGAAAGCAAGAGAAATCCCAATCAGATACATGTAAGACAAAGGAATCCAAACAGATCATTCTAAAGAATTAGCTTTTAATTCACCAACTGTTGTTAATTAAATTTTGATACTCCAAGGACTGATTTATGTAGGTTAATCTAATTGCAGCAATGAGAATATCTATGGTATCTTCTAAAAAATATTCTCTGGCTATGAACACTGATTAATCCTCTGTAAATTCAAATGATATCCATTATCATTTTATTTTTTATTTATTTTATTTTAAACACATGGTCTCAAACAGACATAAGTAGTCATATTTCAAAAGCATCAGAATAAAGAAAGAAAGGGAAGACAGAACATACCAAAGTGAGTGAGTTTGTTCAAAAGACTAATATGTAGAATTGTGAACCAAACATTTATGTTATATTATGGCAGAAAATGTGAATTTTTGTGTCCTTTGTGCCTTCCTTTTCAGTTTTTATTTTTTTAATACTCTAAATAAAACTAGTATTAAAAAGTCATAAGAAAAATGTGTTTCACTTAGAAAAGTGCAAACATCAAGTCTTCAATTGTTAGGCTTTTTTATATTATAAAGGAAAAGGAAATGACTTATGCTTTGCAGTTTTTAAAGATGGATAAGAGAAGCAACTGAAATAAACTTCTAAAAAAACCATGAAAGTCCTGATGAGAATGTATGAAATTCATGATGTGTCTGTCAGTCTGGGTAAAATTAAGATCCGAAATTGATGTCCATTATTTGGAGGAAGCTTCCTAGAGTCATTATTAACTCAAGTACATTTCAAAATCTATCGCATTCTGCCCATGGAGTCAAATATTACTATTCCCAGATTAGCAATTTACAACTTTGCCTTCTCTCTAACATTTATTTGTAACTAAGATCAATATAGCATTGCTTTCATGTTTGTGGCTGTGTACAAAGCAATAAGAAATGAGTTGTCCTGTGTGCCCGTTCCCATCTAGAGTCAAACTAGGCTGTGTTTCTGCCTCCCTGTGGTAGTTCTCATAGTACAAGCAAGTGCCCTTTTCAATATTTATTTAGTTCTAAGCTTTTTGTTCTCATTTTGTACATTAAGAAGATGAGTTCACTCTTTAAAATATCTCCACATACGTAGTGCAAAAGGGCTACGCAGTGTTCCCAAAGGCAAGAAGTCTGCAATGTTCCTCAGTGTGAAAATACCTGTGAGAAAAGCTCTACTCAGGCATGAGTTTTACTGCTGCTGGAATGAGTTCAATAGTAATAAATCAACAATAGGTAATACATATTGTGTCTCAAATAAAAACACACATAAATCATGGTTATGTATTGATTTGGTTGACAAAATTGTTGTAACCAGTAGACAACAGGAACCTAGTTGAGGTTTTTTAACCTTGGAGGGAAGGCTGCACATTCTTTAAGTCATGATTCTTGCGACTTTATAGAACACTGCAAGAACTGACTGCATTTCCCCACAGAAAGCTAATGTTGCATGGTGAAATCTCTCTGAAAGTGTTTCAATTATAAATAAAATAAAAAAAAAAGGATCTCGGTTAAAATTAGCTTCACACATGAACTTTACAGCTCAGTATTCTTACAATACCCTTTGTGAAGAACGGGAAAGGCAATCAGCTTAAGGAAAAAAGTGTTCTAGTTTTGTGATATAAAATCTTGTCCTCCTCCGGATATACACATGACTTTCCAGTTCTTACATCCACAGTATTAGATCAAAACAGCTGGGGGAATATCTCAAAACAATGCTCTAACCAATATTCTGTGTGTGAGAGCTCAGTTCTGTGTAGTGAAAACTATTACGAGCAGTCAACCAGGTGGCTAGTTATTAGTGCCAAACAGAGAACAGAAAAGCTGAGCCTCTGGCTACCTGCCCCAGTCACGTAGAAAAACACATCCTGCTCCATCCATGTCTGTTCCGTTCCTGAAAGCCTGCAAGCCAAACTTTATATAGGACTTTTATCAACCTTGGAAAATATAAAGGGCTGTTAAATGAGTGTTAGTATGAGTTGAAATAAGTTTTACTGTGATATTTACAGTGCTAGGAGTCAGAACAAGCCACCCACTTAATTAAAAACAATGTTAAAGAGCAAAATTTCACACTTAGCATTTTACTCAATAGTTGCTATGACATTTATTTTTCAGAATTCTTCTCATATTGTTATTTTTTCCCTTAAGTTCTGAACTTAAGGCATTAAAATGGAAACACAAAAACATTAAAATGAGGTTGGATTTATTGGATTCACAGCACATACTTGTTACATGAAACTGGCAGATAAAACTTTTACTAACTCAAACCAGGGAGTTTAAAATACAAATGCACAATTATATTTAAGCTTAAAAAATCAATAACATGGGAAGATTAGTTTTGTAGTAGTATGCCGTGAGACAATGTATCATATGAGACATTTCCATGTGTTTATCTGCACTTCATAGAGCTAAAGGCTTGTTATACCTCAGGTATGTTTAAAATGAGCATTCCTTGAAAAGGGCTATTAAAAAAAGTTTTGTGAGAGTTGTTTGTTGTGATAGCTACATTTTGTTTGCTGTGATAGCTACAATTTTGCCTATTTATATCATGAGCAAATTAAGAAGACATGGTCTACTTATGAAAACACTGAGCTACACCCCCCCAAAAAAAAATCAAGTAAAAATAACTGCTCATAATTTTACATGGGAAAAAAATGGATTCCAACATCAAATGGCATGAGGTTCATCAAGGTGACAAGCTCAGAAATGAGTTTCAGAATGATCTTTTCCTCCATTCTCCCAAGGCACCTTCTCCAGGTACTGTTGTATTGGGGGGGGGGGGCTTTTATCAAATGAAGTAAATGAAGAATCATTCATTTCATTGGCTGCTAAGTCAGCAATTATTATTGTTGCAATTCTTTCCTCATCAGTACATCCAATTAAAATACCTGTGTGTTTTTTATATTCTTAAGTGACCATAGCTTAGTAGTGTTAAAAACCACCAAAGAGCACATATACATTTAATAATCTCCAAATAGCCACAAGCAAATGGCATATATAAGCACAGAATCAAAAGAACAATAGATAAGAAAACCTCAAGCAAGTTTAAAAACATCTTCATCTTACTGTGTTCACAAGAGATAACCAATATTTTGTCACTATTCATAAAAGTAAGACAACTTTATATATTTTATATTTTACAAACCCCCCGTCCCCCAAAAAATACCTTCCCCATTTTAAGTGCATTATAAAAGAAAACATAATAATTGGACCTCACATAATACACAAACTAGAGGTCAAAAGAGACCAAAAGCCATGATGTTTACCACATTATAGCATAGACTAAGGATTGCTTTGTATCACTTTAATCCTGTACCAGAATAAAGATGGTGCACTTTAGTTGTACACAAGATTTCCATCCTGGGTACATGGGATTCAATTCTGTCCAAGATGTATAAAACAGGTAGCAGAAAGATAATATGAAGTTTGATTGAACAAACCAGAAAAATTACCACACATGCAACATCTTCTAAATACTGTTAAGGCAAGGAAAAATTGTCAATGTTGTGTCTTTGATTACTGGACAGAACTTGGCTATTCAGTTATGAGATAAACCATGCTGTGATCTGAATGACACTGATGGCAAATCCTCATACTTTCTGCAGGAGATTCAGGAGTAAATACAGCTAACTCTCTTTACTGTTTATCAATAAGTTGACCATCTAAACATTTCTTAAAGCTAATATTCCCTGGTTTTTTTTGTCTTCTCAATTAATTTAATATTTTTTGAAAAAAGCCCGGAGCACCATGGGTTTATTTAAATTTATTAAGTTAAATTAGTGCAAAGGACATTGCTGAAGTATTGTTAATGATGCTAATTTTGTAAATTACTTCATTCATTTATAAAGCAGTTTTATTACACAGCTTATATTTGAAAGTTACTAGACAATGGAGAAAAAAATGAGGTCACGCATCTTTCATTAAAGAAACAAGGATATAAAGACATGAATAGATAACAAAAATATCACATTAATTAATAAGAGAAAATCCATAGTATCTTTTCACCATTACAGACAATGAGCCAAGCTTTTAAAAGTTACAAAAACTTAAGGAAATGTAAGTAATAAGATGAAGTTTACAGAAATAAGCTTTTATTTTCATTATTAAAGACATGTACAGAATTGTTGCCTATCTACCATAAGATATAATGCTTTCTTAAAAGAATTTATTTTTGTTATATGAGAGAGAGAGAAATAGAGAGGGGAGAAAGTAGAGAGAGAGAGAGAGAGAGAGAATGGGCATACCAGGGCCCACAGCTACTGCAAATGAACTTCAGATACATGTACCACATTAGACATCTACTTTACATAGGAATAGAAGCTTGGTCCTTAGGTTTCATAGGCAAGCACCTTAACCACTAAGCCACATCTCCAGCCCCTACAATAGTTTTTTTTTAATAAATTAAATTGCATACAAAATGAGGCACAGATTATGGGAAAATAACATACTAATTTTTATGTCTCATCACTGTTCCATAATAGACAAAATTTAATCATTAAAGAGATAATTTGATTAACATAAAAACAAATCATTTCTATTCTACGAAAACAGTTTCTATACATAACTTGATTTTATGTGTAAAGATGCTTTGTGGCTTTTTTTCTAATTCTAATCTGAATAAATTAACTTCATGAAATTAATAGGGTATCTAAAATCTTGAAACCATAAAATAAATGGTCCTAGCTGCATAGAGCAGTGTGGGGAGATGGGACCATCAGATTACACTTAAACTGAAAGATTCTATTCAACTATTGACCCACAGTTCTATCCATATCTGAGATAGTAAGCTACAATTTCTGTTTCAGAAATCACATTACATAATGAACCAGGCCTAGTGGATGGACATCTGTTCTCTCCTGAAATCTTTCTGCCATCCTGGAACACTCCTAAATAATCTTAGATCATGACCCATAACAGGAGTATGCTTGCACAACACCTGAACAAACACATCATGCAAAAAAGAACCCAAAGGATGTTAAATACTGTCAACAATTCTGGAAAGGCACAAAATAATGACAAATTCTTGCATTGGCCACATATTTTCCAAGATCATATTTTCAAGCATTTCCCTGAGGTATTTGTCATCTCCTTTGATTGTGAGGTTTGGAAAGACTAGACAACTTTCTTAAATCTATAGATTACAGTGATGTAATCCAATGTATTCTGAAAGCAGGATTTTTTATCTGTATTCATTGTGGTGTAGCCATGTTTGACTTTCACAGTTTCAAGTTCACAAAATATTAATTCATACATTTAATACACATTAGTTTAAAGATACTTTATTAGAGAGTGAAAGACCTCTCTTATAGTTTGTGGGTAATCCATGGGACATGCTACTTCAAAATATAGTAGTGAGGACTAGAGAGATGATTTAGCTTTCAAGGCCCTTGCCTGCTAAGGCAAAGGACCCAGGTTTGATTCCTCAGGACTCACATAAGGGAGATGGACAAGATGGTGCATGTGTCTGGAGTTCATTTGCAGTGTCTGGAGGCCCTGGTGCATCCACTCTCTCTATTTGCCCATTTCTCTCCCCCACCCCTCTCAAATAAACTCTCCCTCTCTCTCAAATAAATAAGCAAAATATTTTTTTTAAAGTTACAGCTTTAAAATAATACTGTAGTGAAAATTAGTCGTGGTAGTTGTTCACACTATCCATTGAACAACATTTACAATTCCTAAGGAATTTTAGACAATTTTTGAAAAATATTTAACAATATGTGGTTATGGTTGTTTGATTCAGCTGTTCCTCATAAATTTAGGTGATCTGAATGCTAGGTTGTCAGTTGATGTATATTTGGGAATAAATGCCTTTTGGAGGCAGTGTATTGTTGGGGGCTGGTTTATGGGTATTATATCCAGTTTTCCCCAGGCAGTGTTTGGGCATACTGTCCTGTTGCTATTTTCCATCTGATGTTGCCCAGGAGGTAATGTTCATGCTCTGCTCATGCCATTGTTTCCCCTGCCATCCTGGAGCTTCCCCTCAAGTGGGTAAACCAAAATAAACCTCCCCCCCCCCATAATCTGCTCAGTTGATTTCTGCCAGCACTGCAAACCAGACTACAACAACAAAAAAAAAAAAAATTGGTACCAAGAGTGGTGACATTGCTGCTAGACAACTCAGTAGGAAGCTTTTGGCTCTTAAGAACTGATTTTTGAGAGGAATGTATAAGGATTTGAAACCTTGGTCTAAGAGATGCCTTGCAGTGCTGGAAGTGGAGGACAATAGACTATTCTATTCAGAGTTGAAAGACTTCAATACAGTAAGAACTGTGGACTGTGAGGTTTGGTTTGTGAGAGTGAGAAACAGTTTTACCTGAACTGGGCTAGAAGCAGTTTGTATGAGAGTCTTGCTGTGATGCCTGTGTCCAGAGAACTTCTGCATGGTTGCATTGCATAGAAATGATCTGGTGTGACCAGAGGTATTTGGCACAGAAATGAAACCTTTGGGCTGAAACTTCTAACTGTTCAGCTGCAAATGTATGAGAGATTATAACCACTGAGATTGGGCCAGCTGACCTGCACTATGATAATAGAAAGAATGCAGTCTTATGAAGGGGCCTGAATGCTGAAGGAGTTTCCTATTATTCAAAGCCTGATTTATTCCCCTCTGGACTAACAAATTGGCACCACACTTGGTATTATGGAGTATAAGATATACAGGAAAGAAAGGGTCATTGAATTTGCAACATGCCCTTGTGTTTTGGAAATTGCTATGGGCAACATGAAGTAAGTTTACTGGATGTCTACATGGAGACCCAATGGAGCCATTAGGATAGACCATGGGTTGCAATGGAGAGCCAGTGGAAATACTGGGACCACAAGAGATGGCTGCTAAGGAAAGCTGCCAGCCCTGGATGAAGTTTGCCAGGACTGTGAGTTGCCTAGCTGGAGGGGTGGAATTGGAACTCCAGAGACTTGTTGCTGGTTACAATTATCAGACTTGGAGACTTGTCACTGGCTAAAGTTGTTGGACTTGGAGCTACAGAGCTTGATATTTCCCCTGGTCATTTAAAATCTTGTATTAGTTGAATACTTCTTTGCTGTACCCAATGCCATCTTTGCATTGTGAATGTTTATTCCGAGCCTTTTTTTTTTTTTTTTTTTGGTAGTATGGCTAGTTAAACAACCTTGGCCTATGGGAATATTTGAGTATCATTAGGATTGATAAAAACTATAGGGAATTTTAATGTTGGACTTAAAGCATTTCATTTTACATCATGAATAGTTATCAGTTTATGGGGGCAAAGGTGGAATGTGGTAGTTTGAATCAGGTGTCCCCCATAAACTTAGGTGTTCTGAATGCTAGGTTCCCAGTTGATGGAAATTTGGAAATAAACACCGCCTGGAGGAAGTTTCCCTTGCCAGTGTTCACTATACTCTCCTGTTGTTTTCCACCTGATGTTGGTCAGAAGGTGATGTCTACCCTCTGCTCTTCTCATTGTTTCCCCTGCCATCATGGAGCTACCCCTTGTCTTTAAGCCAAAATAAACCTTCCCCCCCCACACACAAACTGGTCTTTGGTGATTTCTGCCAGCAATACAAACCAGAGTGCAAAAGTGAGGAATACCCTTATATCTTCTTAATTAAAAAAAAAATTATGTATGCCAAAACAATGAATTTTTTCTGTTTTAAACAATTTACTGTCATCCTTTATACACTTTATAATCTAATAAGATTAAGGGGTACAACAGAAGATAATATTTAAAGAATCATGTGATGTCTCCTGTAACCCCCCCAAAAAAAAATCAGTGACAGAACATCATGACAGAGAGGAAAAAACTCTAAATTGTCACTGACTTGTTTGTGAAAATTTCACCCATGTTCCTACTTACTTAAAGCACACAGAAATCTTGATTGTATTTAAGTTTGCCAATGTTTTTCTTAATGAATAATTTCCTGTGAATCATTGTTGTCTCTATCATTTGCAAATATTAAGTTTTGCTGCAAATACAGCTTAAATGTAGGTTTATTCAAATTATCAGTAGAAGCCATAATTAATTAAACTACTCTATCATAACACATATAATATTGACACTTGAAATAAGGAAACTTCTAGAATTGGTGAAAATATATTTCTGAAGATATATTTATACCAATCTTGGCAGGCACTCTTCACACATAGCATTAGAAGTGGAAAAGTGATATCTGTGCCAAATTTCTTCAAAAACATTACACACTCTAATAACGTGCACATGACAAGCCCAGAGTGTTGAACAAAAGCCATTTGAATTATCTGAGCATAGAGAAGGCATCTAGAAAATTACCTAATAACTGAAACATCCTCATCACATTTTCTGGAATTTCATCATGCTAAAAGAAGTTTACAAGATTGAGTTTATACTAATTTGCAAGGATTTGATCACACATCATAATTTCAAAAATAGGCACTATTTGGTGGATGTATCCTTTAATGAAATATAACTTTATCAGAAGACAAAGTATTTTGAGCTTAAGGTTTGCTGCTTTTGTGTTACCGATTCTTATCACATTAATAGTGTCAGGTAAAGATGAATACAGAGATAATAGCAGTCACCAATGGCCAAGCATATCATTTGTCCTGGACCTGAAGGCTATCAAGCATGGGCTTAGCTAAATAAGGCAAACCTCATTTCTAAAAGAGAAAAATAGCATTTCATATCAGCCTCTATGTTTAAGCTAATAGCTTTCAGATTTTCATTTCAGAGATCTAGAGTCATGATATTTTCTGTGAAACACCTTCATGACTTTCTGCCCAACACTTCTCTAAAGATGAACCACTGACCTTGAGTGTGTGTTTAGAAGCCTCTCCTTTAAGAATGGCCCTTACCACTTACAGCTGGCAAGCATAGTGACCTAACTGTTACTACCACTTCCTTGTACATGGTTGATACTGCCCCTTTCTTTTTGTGAATCTTTTTTCTGATTGAATAAGCTACTTTATTAGATTAGGGACTAGCATTCCTGTAGTCAGACAGATGGATACCTGAGCACAGTAGTGCACATCAGACAAAACATCTTTGCCATTAAACCCTGTGTAAGCATGGTACTGGACTAAACAACTGCATACTCCCATAACTGTGGTGGGAGAAATGTTTCCTTTCTCACAGGGATACTCTCCTCAACTTAAAGTCTCCTGTTTCCACTCCAAGTTCATTCTTTATATTTCAGAATGGCCTTGTACTCTCCATCCGCTAGCCTCAGCTTCCCAAGTGCTAAAATTACATATATATGCCACCAGCTTTGCTTCTTTCTTTAAAAAATAAATAAAATTGTTTAACAGAGAGAAAGGGGTGCGGAGAGAGAGGAAGAACATTTTAGGGCCTTTAGCCACCACAGACAAACTCCAGATGCATATACCACCTTGTGCATCTGGCTTATATGAGTACTGGGAATTGAACCTATATCCTTAGGCTTCATAGATAAGCACCTTAACTGCTAAGCCATCTTTGCAGCCAGATTTGGCTCTTTCTGTCTCTCTTACCCAATTCTATGTGCCTCTACTAAGGTTTTATAAATACATCCAAAACCAGTGGAAGGGTATTTAACTGGACTAGGATGATGACAGGGCCATGAATTTATAAGAGCTAGTAAATATGTGTTTCTTAAATGAGTTTGTTTTAGGTTTCAATCATTGGCAAATAAAAAGTAAGAAAATGTTAGTTTGTGGAATCATTTAGGTTACCAAGCCATACATTGAGGATTTATAATATTAAAATATAATTTAAATATGGAAATCAATTATAATTTCATAAACATCAAATCAATTTGAAATGAGAATTTACCTCTCCTTCAGCTGTACAAATTCTAATATCCCTCCTATTGCTGTCATAACATAACAAGCTTAGAAGTGTGTGTGATATTTTGGCCACCATAAGTTTGAAAATGAAGAAGCGACATTGGTTTAGTCCATATATCAAAGAAATTTCCTTAGAAAATATTCATTCCTTGATATAGGAAGCATTTTTCTGATGCCTTTATTTCTTAAGTTTCATAGGTAAAATAGTGAGTCTATTTTAATGAATAAGTTTTTTAAAAAATTTTATATTTACCCAAATATTGATCAGAAGGTGTAGAGATTTTTCCATTTCCTTGTGCATTACCTCTTTCATATCATCATTGCTCACTGAAGTGACACACAGTGACATTCAGTGAATATTCCTTGAAACAACACTACTACACCATGATGCACAGTTCACAAACACCTTCTCATGCTTTATTAAGTATATTGAGATCATTAAATATTAAGTATTCCTTTCAGTATAACATTGTCACCATATACAATATACACTGAATTAAGTAGAACAATTATGTATTCATCAATTGTCTCTATAAGAACTTATAACCCTTTTGAGTTTTTTTCTAAGTTATTTATCTCATTTTAAATAACCAGGCTTTCTCTTTTCTGATGTTGGCAATCTATTTTTTTCATTAAAAACATGTAGGTAATTTTATGGACTGAAAAGAAAATGATCATAATACTCAACATTGATACCGTTTGTTTCAACTGATAAAAGCCTGAAAAAAAAACAGTTAATTCTCCCATTAACATCACAAGCTTAATATTTCTAATAATACAAAATCATAGGTTTAATTAAAAAAGAGGTAAACACAAAACCACAAAATGTGTAAATTGGTAACTAAGAAAACATTACTTTTTATAATGAACACTGGCTAAAACAGCATTTTTTTTCTAAATATGAACACAACAGAAAACTATAAAATCAACTACATACCCTATTAAAATACATTATGAAAATTCAGTCAGTAGCTGTGATGATTTGATTCAGGTGTCCCCCATAAACTTAGGTATTCTAAATGCTGGTCTCCCCAACTTATGGCAGTTGGAAATTAAAGCCTCCTGGATGCAGTGTATTTTGGAGGATGGGCTTATGGGTATTATATTCAGTTTCCCCATGGCAGTGCTTGCCAGACACACCTGTTGTTATTGTCCACTTTCTGTTAGCCAAGGGGTGACGCCCACCCTCTACTCAAGCCATCATTTCCCCTACCGTCATGGAGCTTCCCCCCCAAGTCTGTAAGCCAAAATAAACCTTTCTTCCCACAAGCTGATCTTGGTCTGGTGATTTCTGCCTGCAATGTGAACCTGACTGCAACAGTAGCCTTAATAACCATAAATGGTTTCTCTTTAATAACCACAAAAATCACCCACTAAAGTGTTTGCAGAATATATTAATTTTAATTGCAATTATTAATGGATTATCTATCTAAATAACTATATAATTTAAAATGTTAACCTGGCCGGGCGTGGTGGCGCACGCCTTTAATCCCAGCACTCGGGAGGCAGAGGTAGGAGGATCGCCGTGAGTTCGAGGCCACCCTGAGACTACATAGTGTATTCCAGGTCAGCCTGAGCCAGAGTGAGACCCTACCTCGAAAAACCAAAAAAAAAAAAAAAGTTAACCTGATAAATATAAGGGGAAGCAGATGAAGGTTTAAGGGCAAATATAATGAAAACATTCCCAAAAGGCAGGAAGGGAAACAAAAACAAGGTAAAAACTTTTTGGAATATTTTGCCAAAATAGTTTCATATTATTATGTAAAAATGATTTCTAAACATCTGCCATTTAATATGACTATATTTTAAAGCCATCACAGCTTTCAGATTTTTTCATAACACAGCTACTAATTTTTTATATGGAGAAACTAACTTCGAAACATGCCATTAATCCTCCAAGCTTGCAAAAATGACAACAAAACCCAGAATTTCTGAACAGTTATGAAGGACACCTTAAATAAGATTCTGTACTGTTTTTTTTTTCTGATTCTATTTCTGTCTGTACTTCAAAACAAAGGATGATACTTTATGTAAGTTAAAAATTCAACTTTCTCTAATTACCTGAACTTAGTTAATATATATATATATATATATATATATAGTGCTGCAAGAGTTAAGGAACAGGTAGGCTCAGGGCATTAGGAGAAGTACTAAAATATATGATTTGTGTAAGTAAGAAAATCACATAATTCAAGACTGGATTTAAATATTATTGGAGCCACCTTCACAATGCTAACACAAAGCACCTGACCCAAAGTGCTGATGGGAGAAATATTGTTTATTTTGGCTTCCAGACCCAATAGGAATCTCCATGGCAGGAGCAGAGGGTGGACATCACCTCCTGACCAAAATATCAGGTACACAACAATGGCAAGAGAGCTAGCCAAACACTGGCAGGGAAGAGCTTGCTATTGCACCAATAAACCCATCCCCAACAAATACCACCTCCAGGAGGCTCCAATTCCCAAACAGCTACCACCTGAGAACTTGGCATCCAGAGCACATGAGCTTATTGGATCACCTAATTCAAATCACCAAAAATACATATAAAAAGTATTGTTTAATTGAAGGCTGGGTAAACAGCGTAGTCAAAGTTATACATAAATGTTATGTCAACAAAATAATAATCAACCTGATACAATTGGAAATGGTTGTGAGTGAGGTTTGTGGCTATAGAACTAAGGCCAAAACTAAAGAAAAATCAGTGGTCTATGAAGGTTTCAAAGAAGAGGAAATAAAAATAACCTATGTAATGGTATTTGACATTACTGTAGAATGTCACTTGATGATGGTAAATGAAGTGAAAAGACAGCTGCATTTACTGCACACAGAATCTATTAGAGACAACGCATATATACTAAGTGCTTACTGTACCTATGGAATATACTAGGGATCATGGATAGAGTAGTAAATAAAATAGCTGAAATCTATCCTTTTCAGTGAAAACATAGAGAAGCATTCTGTTGACAGAGAGTTTTGAAGTAACACAGGTGCTTTCTCATTTTCCTTTCATTTTGTTCTGCTTTGTTCCTCAACATCTACGGCCACAGCTCCAAATTAGCACACTCCCTTGAGATAATCCCCATTCTCCTACTCCTAAGGAAGATCTGTGTTCACTGTGTACCCCCTTCATGAGGTGCAATGCCATCATTTATCTTTATCAGTTCCACCAATTAGGAAAACAGATGCAGTCCAGAACAGTTGTTTCACATTAGGAAATGGCAAGGCACTGCAAGGTCTAGGGAGTCGGGGAGATGGGCTAGGCATAAACAAATAGGAATTGCTGACTGCTCAGAAAGTTTTCTAGACACCATAACTTTTAATAAATTCATAATAGTAATCACAGTTTATATGGGAATGGTTATGTAATTTTCATATCCAAGAGATATTAACCAATTTTAATTCCAGTCACACCATTGATGGCAAGCCTAATAAATTTCAATAGATTAGGTAGTTGTGGATGAGGGAAACAAATCAGTATTTTTGTCATTGCTTATACAACAAAATAACATATAATAGTATATCATCTGTTGGGAAACCCATCCTTACTAAGTAATTTATTCAGAGCCCTATAAAATTCCATGAAAGAGAATTTCAAGCTGAGCTTTACTTCTCTTTAATAACTGGGAAAGGAAACTCATGACACTTAGCCATTTGCCTTGCATGGCACAAAACAGAGATGAGCAGCGTAAAGCGGCATGTGGGAAGGATTCCTTGTTAAATCTCCTGTGTCAGTAAATGCTAAGACACCAACTTAAGGTGGCATCTGGTGAATCTGTCACTACAAAATCTGTGAAGGTCACTCAACTCCTAAGGAAACCAATTGAACTTGGAGCCAAGTCAAAAGGTTTGTGATGCAATCATGCACTTCTTAGTGTAAGTAGTATTTCCATCCTTCTCCCAGTGACTCTTCTCTAATGTAAAGAGGCAAAATTCATTTCAAGCAGAAAACCAAAAGTAATCTCTACCTTTGAAGTATACCAAGTGTTAAACCATGAATACTCCCCTCTGCACAATCTTCTAAGAGTTCCATTTCTTTGGGTTGTAGCAGGAGAGAAGCAGTGCACTGCCATTGCATCCAAGAGAACACAGTCCCCAAAAATTAAGTTCTGTGTGCAGATACATGAAACTATCAATGAACAAAGTGATGACAAGAACAGTAAGAAGAAAAATAAAAAGAAAGACATACACAAGGAAGGAATGAATAAGAGAAAGACAAGGAAAGAAGTAAAGATATTCAAGTCAGCAAGTCATGACACAAATCTGATAAACTGACTAAATATCTTGTGGCAGAAAATTTAGCATCAAGTTCCTATCAAATACACTGAGTACTGTTTTCCTGTCTATTATTTAGGATCCTTCCCTTCCACTTAGTGATTCTTTAATCTTCTTGTTAACATCTTGGCTTTCTTGCACCCTGCACTGTCTTCTCTGAAATCAGGCAATGCTCTCTGAGAAAGTTCACCTGGAGGCTTCAGAAGTGCTGACTCAGCACACACCGGCTATGTCAAAGCCCAGTTGAATCCCACTAATGGGGTCAGCCAAGCCAGGGACCACTTTACAAATATGAAATCATAGTCTGAATTTAAAGTGGTCAATATGGATCCAATCTTCCTTTGGTTAGATTAGAATCTTTTAATTGCGCTAAAGTTACTTCACTTACTGAATGCATTAACTGAAGTACATCCAATTTAGACCCACTTGCAATTATCAGGTCAGAAATGCCCTTAAAATAACTGCTTTTATTAAATAATGAAAAATATCATAAATTGCATTGCTTTTAGTGACATTATGGCTCATTTCCTATATATCTGGAAGAGGGAAGAATATATAAAAACATCTTAAATGGAAGATGTATAATCACTTGGTATCAAAGAAGCCATCAATAATGGACATGCATTTTTCTACTCTCACTTTAATTATTATTAATGAGCCACAATTAAAAAGTAATATCTAGAGTGATTCAAATTGCTCTCAAAAAGAACAAAGTAAAACTCTTCACAGGGTATGCAGCATCTTAACTTATGGTTATGTTTCAAAATCATACAATTTCATATAACAACAGCTAAATATTAATATAACTAAATATATAGT